>NW_028324192.1:1329966-2659933 GCF_054372755.1 Phalangium opilio | reverse complement strand
CCCGGGAGAGGTGTTGTGGGGTCTCATATGTAGCGTAAAAAGTCAAAACTTATCCACAATACGTGACAATCATTTAATTTCTGAGCTTCCGTGGCTCAATGGTTAGCGCGTTCGGCTGTTAACCAATAGGTTGGTGGTTCGAGCCCATCCGGGAGCGGTGTTGTGGGATCTCAAATGTAACGTAGAAAGCCAAAGTTTTTCCACAATACCTGACGATCATTTAATTTTTGGGCTTCCGTGGCGCAATGGTTAGGGCGTTCGGCTGTTAACCATTAGGTTGGTGGTTCGAGCCCACCCGGGCGCGGTGTTGTGGGATCTCAAACGTAACGTAGAAAGCCAATGTTTTTCCACAATACCTGACGACCATTTAATTTTTGGGCTTCCGTGGCGCAATGATTAGCGCGTTCAGCTGTTAATCGAAAGGTTGAAGGTTCGTGCCCACCCGAGAGAAGTGTTGTGGGGTCTCAGATGTAGCGTAAAAAGTCAAGGTTTTTACACAATACCTGACGGGCATTTAAATTTTGGGCTTCCTTGGCGCAATGGTTAGCGCGTTCGGCCCACCCGGGAGCGGTGTTGTGTGATCTCAAATGTAACGTAGAAAGCCAAAATTTTTCCACAATACCTGACGACCATTTAATTTTTGGGCTTCCGTGGCGCAATGGTTAGCACGTTCGGCTGTTAACCAATAGGTTGGTGGTTCGAGCCCATCCGGGAGCGGTGTTGTGAGGTCTCAGATGTGACGTAAAAAGTCAAGGTTTTCCACAATACCTGACAACCATTTAATTTCTGAGCTTCCGTGGCTCAATGGTTAGCGCGTTCGGCTGTTAACCAATAGGTTGGTGGTTCGAGCCCACCCGGGAGCGATGTTGTGGGATCTGAAATGTAACGTAGAAAGCCAAAGTTTTTGCACAATAAATGACGACCATTTAATTTTTGGGCTTCCGTGGCGCAATGGTTAGCGCGTTCGGCTGTTAACCAATAGGTTGGTGGTTCGACCCCATCCGGAAGCGGTGTTGTGAGGTCTCAGATGTGACGTAAAAAGTCAAGGTTTTTACATAATACCTGACGAGCATTTAACTTTTGGGCTTCCGTGGCGCAATGGTTAGCGCGTTCAGCTGCTATTCAAAAGACTGGTGGTTTGAGCTCTCCCGGGAGCGGTGTTGTGACGTCTCAAATGTAACATACAATGTCAGAGTTTTTCCACAATACCTGTCGAACATTGAATTTTTGGGCTTCCGTGGCGCAATGGTTAGCGCGTTCTGCTGTTAATCGAGAGGTTGGTGGTACGAGCCCACCCGGGAGAGGTGTTGTGGGGTCTCAGATGTAGCGTAAAAAGTCAAAACCTTTCCACAATACGTGACAACCATTTAATTTCTGGGCTTCCGTGGCTCAATGATTAGCGCGTTCGGCTGTTAACCAATAGGTTTGTGGTTCGAGCCCATCCGGGATGCGGTGTTGTGAGGTCTCAGATGTAACGTAAAATGTCAGAGTTTTTCACAATACCTGACGAACATTTAATTTTTGGGCTTCCGTGGCGCAATGATTAGCGCGTTCAGCTGTTAATCGAAAGGTTGAAGGTTCGAGCCCACCCGGGAGAGGTGTTGTGGGGTCTCATATGTAGCGTAAAAAGTCAAAACTTATCCACAATACGTGACAATCATTTAATTTCTGAGCTTCCGTGGCTCAATGGTTAGCGCGTTCGGCTGTTAACCAATAGGTTGGTGGTTCGAGCTCATCCGGGAGCGGTGTTGTGAGGTCTCAGATGTGACGTAGAAAGCCAAAGTTTTTCCACAATACCTGACGACCATTTAATTTTTGGGCTTCCGTGGCTCAATGGTTAGCGCGTTCGGCTGTTAACCAATAGGTTGGTGGTTCGAGCCCATCCGGGAGCGGTGTTGTGTGATCTCAAATGTAACGTAGAAAGCCAAAGTTTTTCCACAATACCTGACGACCATTTAATTTTTGGGCTTCCGTGGCTCAATGGTTAGCGCTTTCGGCTGTTAACCAATAGGTTGGTGGTTCGAGCCCATCCGGGAGCGGTGTTGTGAGGTCTCAGATGTGACGTAAAAAGTCAAGGTTTTTCCACAATACCTGACAAGCATTTAATTTTTGGGCTTCCGTGGCGCGTTCGGCTGTTAACCAATAGGTTGGCGGTTCGAGCCCACCCGGGAGCGGTGTTGTGGGATCTCAAATGTAACGTAGAAAGCCAAAGTTTTTCCACAATACGTGACGACCATTTAATTTCTGAGCTTCCGTGGCTCAATGGTTAGCGCGTTCAGCTGTTAACCAATAGGTTGGTGGTTCGAGCCCATCCGGGAGCGGTGTTGTGAGGTCTCAGATGTGACGTAAAAAGTCAAGGTTTTTCCACAATACCTGACGAACATTTAATTTTTGGGCTACCATGGCGCAATGGTTAGCGCGTTCGGCTGTTAACCGAAAGGTTGGTGGTTCGAGCCCACCCGGGAGCGGCGTTGTGGGATCTCAAATGTAACGTAGAAAGCCAAAGTTTTTCCACAATACCTGACGATCATTTAATTTTTGGGCTTCCGTGGCGCAATGGTTAGGGCGTTCGGCTGTTAACCATTAGGTTGGTGGTTCGAGCCCACCCGGGCGCGGTGTTGTGGGATCTCAAACGTAACGTAGAAAGCCAATGTTTTTCCACAATACCTGACGACCATTTAATTTTTGGGCTTCCGTGGCGCAATGATTAGCGCGTTCAGCTGTTAATCGAAAGGTTGAAGGTTCGTGCCCACCCGAGAGAGGTGTTGTGGGGTCTCAGATGTAGCGTAAAAAGTCAAGGTTTTTACACAATACCTGACGGGCATTTAAATTTTGGGCTTCCTTGGCGCAATGGTTAGCGCGTTCGGCTGTTAACCAATAGGTTGGTGGTTCGAGCCCACCCGGGAGCGGTGTTGTGTGATCTCAAATGTAACGTAGAAAGCCAAAATTTTTCCACAATACCTGACGACCATTTAATTTTTGGGCTTCCGTGGCGCAATGGTTAGCACGTTCGGCTGTTAACCAATAGGTTGGTGGTTCGAGCCCATCCGGGAGCGGTGTTGTGAGGTCTCAGATGTGACGTAAAAAGTCAAGGTTTTCCACAATACCTGACAACCATTTAATTTCTGAGCTTCCGTGGCTCAATAGTTAGCGCGTTCGGCTGTTAACCAATAGGTTGGTGGTTCGAGCCCACCCGGGAGCGATGTTGTGGGATCTGAAATGTAACGTAGAAAGCCAAAGTTTTTGCACAATAAATGACGACCATTTAATTTTTGGGCTTCCGTGGCGCAATGGTTAGCGCGTTCGGCTGTTAACCAATAGGTTGGTGGTTCGACCCCATCCGGAAGCGGTGTTGTGAGGTCTCAGATGTGACGTAAAAAGTCAAGGTTTTTACATAATACCTGACGAGCATTTAACTTTTGGGCTTCCGTGGCGCAATGGTTAGCGCGTTCAGCTGCTATTCAAAAGACTGGTGGTTTGAGCTCTCCCGGGAGCGGTGTTGTGACGTCTCAAATGTAACATACAATGTCAGAGTTTTTCCA
The DNA here is from genome assembly GCF_054372755.1 of Phalangium opilio. Classification (NCBI taxonomy): domain Eukaryota; kingdom Metazoa; phylum Arthropoda; class Arachnida; order Opiliones; family Phalangiidae; genus Phalangium; species Phalangium opilio. The sequence goes on along the minus strand of NW_028324192.1, from coordinate 2,656,391 downwards.
CAATACCTGTCGAACATTGAGTTTTTGGGCTTCCGTGGCGCAATGGTTAGCGCGTTCAGCTGTTAATCGAGAGGTTGGTGGTACGAGCCCACCCGGGAGAGGTGTTGTGGGGTCTCAGATGTAGCGTAAAAAGTCAAAACCTTTCCACAATACGTGACAACCATTTAATTTCTGGGCTTCCGTGGTTCAATGATTAGCGCGTTCGGCTGTTAACCAATAGGTTTGTGGTTCGAGCCCATCCGGGATGCGGTGTTGTGAGGTCTCAGATGTATTGTAAAATGTCAGAGTTTTTCACAATACCTGACGAACATTTAATTTTTGGGCTTCCGTGGCGCAATGATTAGCGCGTTCAGCTGTTAATCGAAAGGTTGAAGGTTCGAGCCCACCCGGGAGAGGTGTTGTGGGGTCTCATATGTAGCGTAAAAAGTCAAAACTTATCCACAATACGTGACAATCATTTAATTTCTGAGCTTCCGTGGCTCAATGGTTAGCGCGTTCGGCTGTTAACCAATAGGTTGGTGGTTCGAGCTCATCCGGGAGCGGTGTTGTGAGGTCTCAGATGTGACGTAGAAAGCCAAAGTTTTTCCACAATACCTGACGACCATTTAATTTTTGGGCTTCCGTGGCTCAATGGTTAGCGCGTTCGGCTGTTAACCAATAGGTTGGTGGTTCGAGCCCATCCGGGAGCGGTGTTGTGTGATCTCAAATGTAACGTAGAAAGCCAAAGTTTTTCCACAATACGTGACGACCATTTAATTTCTGAGCTTCCGTGGCTCAATGGTTAGCGCGTTCAGCTGTTAACCAATAGGTTGGTGGTTCGAGCCCATCCGGGAGCGGTGTTGTGAGGTCTCAGATGTGACGTAAAAAGTCAAGGTTTTTCCACAATACCTGACGAACATTTAATTTTTGGGCTACCATGGCGCAATGGTTAGCGCGTTCGGCTGTTAACCGAAAGGTTGGTGGTTCGAGCCCACCCGGGAGCGGCGTTGTGGGATCTCAAATGTAACGTAGAAAGCCAAAGTTTTTCCACAATACCTGACGATCATTTAATTTTTGGGCTTCCGTGGCGCAATGGTTAGGGCGTTCGGCTGTTAACCATTAGGTTGGTGGTTCGAGCCCACCCGGGCGCGGTGTTGTGGGATCTCAAACGTAACGTAGAAAGCCAATGTTTTTCCACAATACCTGACGACCATTTAATTTTTGGGCTTCCGTGGCGCAATGATTAGCGCGTTCAGCTGTTAATCGAAAGGTTGAAGGTTCGTGCCCACCCGAGAGAGGTGTTGTGGGGTCTCAGATGTAGCGTAAAAAGTCAAGGTTTTTACACAATACCTGACGGGCATTTAAATTTTGGGCTTCCTTGGCGCAATGGTTAGCGCGTTCGGCTGTTAACCAATAGGTTGGTGGTTCGAGCCCACCCGGGAGCGGTGTTGTGTGATCTCAAATGTAACGTAGAAAGCCAAAATTTTTCCACAATACCTGACGACCATTTAATTTTTGGGCTTCCGTGGCGCAATGGTTAGCACGTTCGGCTGTTAACCAATAGGTTGGTGGTTCGAGCCCATCCGGGAGCGGTGTTGTGAGGTCTCAGATGTGACGTAAAAAGTCAAGGTTTTCCACAATACCTGACAACCATTTAATTTCTGAGCTTCCGTGGCTCAATAGTTAGCGCGTTCGGCTGTTAACGAATAGGTTGGTGGTTCGAGCCCACCCGGGAGCGATGTTGTGGGATCTGAAATGTAACGTAGAAAGCCAAAGTTTTTGCACAATAAATGACGACCATTTAATTTTTGGGCTTCCGTGGCGCAATGGTTAGCGCGTTCGGCTGTTAACCAATAGGTTGGTGGTTCGACCCCATCCGGAAGCGGTGTTGTGAGGTCTCAGATGTGACGTAAAAAGTCAAGGTTTTTACATAATACCTGACGAGCATTTAACTTTTGGGCTTCCGTGGCGCAATGGTTAGCGCGTTCAGCTGCTATTCAAAAGACTGGTGGTTTGAGCTCTCCCGGGAGCGGTGTTGTGACGTCTCAAATGTAACATACAATGTCAGAGTTTTTCCACAATACCTGTCGAACATTGAGTTTTTGGGCTTCCGTGGCGCAATGGTTAGCGCGTTCAGCTGTTAATCGAGAGGTTGGTGGTACGAGCCCACCCGGGAGAGGTGTTGTGGGGTCTCAGATGTAGCGTAAAAAGTCAAAACCTTTCCACAATACGTGACAACCATTTAATTTCTGGGCTTCCGTGGCTCAATGATTAGCGCGTTCGGCTGTTAACCAATAGGTTTGTGGTTCGAGCCCATCCGGGATGCGGTGTTGAGAGGTCTCAGATGTATTGTAAAATGTCAGAGTTTTTCACAATACCTGACGAACATTTAATTTTTGGGCTTCCGTGGCGCAATGATTAGCGCGTTCAGCTGTTAATCGAAAGGTTGAAGGTTCGAGCCCACCCGGGAGAGGTGTTGTGGGGTCTCATATGTAGCGTAAAAAGTCAAAACTTATCCACAATACGTGACAATCATTTAATTTCTGAGCTTCCGTGGCTCAATGGTTAGCGCGTTCGGCTGTTAACCAATAGGTTGGTGGTTCGAGCCCATCCGGGAGCGGTGTTGTGTGATCTCAAATGTAACGTAGAAAGCCAAAGTTTTTCCACAATACCTGACGACCATTTAATTTTTGGGCTTCCGTGGCTCAATGGTTAGCGCTTTCGGCTGTTAACCAATAGGTTGGTGGTTCGAGCCCATCCGGGAGCGGTGTTGTGAGGTCTCAGATGTGACGTAAAAAGTCAAGGTTTTTCCACAATACCTGACAAGCATTTAATTTTTGGGCTTCCGTGGCGCGTTCGGCTGTTAACCAATAGGTTGGCGGTTCGAGCCCACCCGGGAGCGGTGTTGTGGGATCTCAAATGTAACGTAGAAAGCCAAAGTTTTTCCACAATACGTGACGACCATTTAATTTCTGAGCTTCCGTGGCTCAATGGTTAGCGCGTTCGGCTGTTAACCAATAGGTTGGTGGCTCGAGCCCACCCGGGAGCGATGTTGTGGGATCTGAAATGTAACGTAGAAAGCCAAAGTTTTTGCACAATACGTGACGACCATTTAATTTTTGGGCTTCCGTGGCGCAATGGTTAGCGCGTTCGGCTGTTAACCAATAGGTTGGTGGTTCGACCCCATCCGGAAGCGGTGTTGTGAGGTCTCAGATGTGACGTAAAAAGTCAAGGTTTTTACATAATACCTGACGAGCATTTAACTTTTGGGCTTCCGTGGCGCAATGGTTAGCGCGTTCAGCTGCTATTCAAAAGACTGGTGGTTTGAGCTCTCCCGGGAGCGGTGTTGTGACGTCTCAAATGTAACATACAATGTCAAAGTTTTTCCACAATACCTGTCGAACACTGAATTTTTGGGCTTCCGTGGCGCAATGATTAGCGCGTTCAGCTGTTAATCGAAAGGTTAAAGGTTCGAGCCCACCCGGGAGAGGTGTTGTGGGGTCTCAGATGTAGCGTAAAAAGTCAAAACTTTTCCACAATACGTGACAACCATTTAATTTCTGAGCTTCCGTGGCTCAATGGTTAGCGCTTTCGGCTGTTAACCAATAGGTTGGTGGTTCGAGCCCATCCGGGAGCGGTGTTGTGAGGTCTCAGATGTGACGTAAAAAGTCAAGGTTTTTCCACAATACCTGACAAGCATTTAATTTTTGGGCTTCCGTGGCGCGTTCGGCTGTTAACCAATAGGTTGGTGGTTCGAGCCCACCCGGGAGCGGTGTTGTGGGATCTCAAATGTAACGTAGAAAGCCAAAGTTTTTCCACAATACGTGACGACCATTTAATTTCTGAGCTTCCGTGGCTCAATGGTTAGCGCGTTCGGCTGTTAACCAATAGGTTGGTGGTTCGAGCCCATCCGGGAGCGGTGTTGTGAGGTCTCAGATGTGACGTAAAAAGTCAAGGTTTTTCCACAATACCTGACGAACATTTAATTTTTGGGCTTCCATGGCGCAATGGTTAGCGCGTTCGGCTGTTAACCGAAAGGTTGGTGGTTCGAGCCCACCCGGGAGCGGCGTTGTGGGATCTCAAATGTAACGTAGAAAGCCAAAGTTTTTCCACAATACCTGACGATCATTTAATTTTTGGGCTTCCGTGGCGCAATGGTTAGGGCGTTCGGCTGTTAACCATTAGGTTGGTGGTTCGAGCCCACCCGGGCGCGGTGTTGTGGGATCTCAAACGTAACGTAGAAAGCCAATGTTTTTCCACAATACCTGACGACCATTTAATTTTTGGGCTTCCGTGGCGCAATGATTAGCGCGTTCAGCTGTTAATCGAAAGGTTGAAGGTTCGTGCCCACCCGAGAGAGTTGTTGTGGGGTCTCAGATGTAGCGTAAAAAGTCAAAAATTTTCCGCAATACGGGAAAACCATTTAATTTCTGAGCTTCCGTGGCTCAATGATTAGCGCGTTCGGCTGTTAACCAATAGGTTGGTGGTTCGAGCCCATCCGGGAGCGGTGTTGTGACGTCTCAGATGTGACGTAAAAAGTCCAGGTTTTTCCACAATACCGGACGACCATTTAATTTTGGGGCTTCCGTGGCGCAATCGTTAGCGCGTTCGGCTGTTAACAGAAAGGTTGGTGGTTCGAGCACACCCGGGAGCGGTGCTATGAGGTCTCAGATGTTACGTAAAAAGTCCAGGTTTTTCCACAATACCGGACGACCATTGAATTTTTGGGCTTCCGTGGCGCAATGGTTAGCGCGTTCAGCTGTTAATCGAGAGGTTAGTGGTTCGAGCCCACCCGGGAGCGGCGTTGTGGGATCTCAAACGTAACGTAGAAAGCCAAAGTTTTTCCACAATACCTGACGACCATTTAATTTTTGGGCTTCCGTGGCGCAATGGTTAACGCGTTCGGCTGTTAACAAATAGGTTGGTGGTTCGAGCCCACCCGGGAGCGGTGTTGTGGGATCTCAAATGTAACGTAGAAAGCCAAAGTTTTTCCACAATACGTGACAACCATTTAATTTCTGAGCTTCCGTGGCTGAATGGTTAGCGCGTTCAGCTTTTAACCAATAGGGTGGTGGTTCGAGCCCACCCGGGAGCGGTGTTGTGGGATCTCAAATGTAACGTAGAAAGCCAAAGTTTTTGCACAATAAATGACGACCATTTAATTTTTGGGCTTCCGTGGCGCAATGGTTAGCGCGTTCGGCTGTTAACCAATAGGTTGGTGGTTCGACCCCATCCGGAAGCGGTGTTGTGAGGTCTCAGATGTGACGTAAAAAGTCAAGGTTTTTACATAATACCTGACGAGCATTTAACTTTTGGGCTTCCGTGGCGCAATGGTTAGCGCGTTCAGCTGCTATTCAAAAGACTGGTGGTTTGAGCTCTCCCGGGAGCGGTGTTGTGACGTCTCAAATGTAACATACAATGTCAGAGTTTTTCCACAATACCTGTCGAACATTGAGTTTTTGGGCTTCCGTGGCGCAATGGTTAGCGCGTTCAGCTGTTAATCGAGAGGTTGGTGGTACGAGCCCACCCGGGAGAGGTGTTGTGGGGTCTCAGATGTAGCGTAAAAAGTCAAAACCTTTCCACAATACGTGACAACCATTTAATTTCTGGGCTTCCGTGGTTCAATGATTAGCGCGTTCGGCTGTTAACCAATAGGTTTGTGGTTCGAGCCCATCCGGGATGCGGTGTTGTGAGGTCTCAGATGTATTGTAAAATGTCAGAGTTTTTCACAATACCTGACGAACATTTAAATTTTGGGCTTCCGTGGCGCAATGATTAGCGCGTTCAGCTGTTAATCGAAAGGTTGAAGGTTCGAGCCCACCCGGGAGAGGTGTTGTGGGGTCTCATATGTAGCGTAAAAAGTCAAAACTTATCCACAATACGTGACAATCATTTAATTTCTGAGCTTCCGTGGCTCAATGGTTAGCGCGTTCGGCTGTTAACCAATAGGTTGGTGGTTCGAGCTCATCCGGGAGCGGTGTTGTGAGGTCTCAGATGTGACGTAGAAAGCCAAAGTTTTTCCACAATACCTGACGACCATTTAATTTTTGGGCTTCCGTGGCTCAATGGTTAGCGCGTTCGGCTGTTAACCAATAGGTTGGTGGTTCGAGCCCATCCGGGAGCGGTGTTGTGTGATCTCAAATGTAACGTAGAAAGCCAAAGTTTTTCCACAATACGTGACGACCATTTAATTTCTGAGCTTCCGTGGCTCAATGGTTAGCGCGTTCAGCTGTTAACCAATAGGTTGGTGGTTCGAGCCCATCCGGGAGCGGTGTTGTGAGGTCTCAGATGTGACGTAAAAAGTCAAGGTTTTTCCACAATACCTGACGAACATTTAATTTTTGGGCTACCATGGCGCAATGGTTAGCGCGTTCGGCTGTTAACCGAAAGGTTGGTGGTTCGAGCCCACCCGGGAGCGGCGTTGTGGGATCTCAAATGTAACGTAGAAAGCCAAAGTTTTTCCACAATACCTGACGATCATTTAATTTTTGGGCTTCCGTGGCGCAATGGTTAGGGCGTTCGGCTGTTAACCATTAGGTTGGTGGTTCGAGCCCACCCGGGCGCGGTGTTGTGGGATCTCAAACGTAACGTAGAAAGCCAATGTTTTTCCACAATACCTGACGACCATTTAATTTTTGGGCTTCCGTGGCGCAATGATTAGCGCGTTCAGCTGTTAATCGAAAGGTTGAAGGTTCGTGCCCACCCGAGAGAGGTGTTGTGGGGTCTCAGATGTAGCGTAAAAAGTCAAGGTTTTTACACAATACCTGACGGGCATTTAAATTTTGGGCTTCCTTGGCGCAATGGTTAGCGCGTTCGGCTGTTAACCAATAGGTTGGTGGTTCGAGCCCACCCGGGAGCGGTGTTGTGTGATCTCAAATGTAACGTAGAAAGCCAAAATTTTTCCACAATACCTGACGACCATTTAATTTTTGGGCTTCCGTGGCGCAATGGTTAGCACGTTCGGCTGTTAACCAATAGGTTGGTGGTTCGAGCCCATCCGGGAGCGGTGTTGTGAGGTCTCAGATGTGACGTAAAAAGTCAAGGTTTTCCACAATACCTGACAACCATTTAATTTCTGAGCTTCCGTGGCTCAATAGTTAGCGCGTTCGGCTGTTAACGAATAGGTTGGTGGTTCGAGCCCACCCGGGAGCGATGTTGTGGGATCTGAAATGTAACGTAGAAAGCCAAAGTTTTTGCACAATAAATGACGACCATTTAATTTTTGGGCTTCCGTGGCGCAATGGTTAGCGCGTTCGGCTGTTAACCAATAGGTTGGTGGTTCGACCCCATCCGGAAGCGGTGTTGTGAGGTCTCAGATGTGACGTAAAAAGTCAAGGTTTTTACATAATACCTGACGAGCATTTAACTTTTGGGCTTCCGTGGCGCAATGGTTAGCGCGTTCAGCTGCTATTCAAAAGACTGGTGGTTTGAGCTCTCCCGGGAGCGGTGTTGTGACGTCTCAAATGTAACATACAATGTCAGAGTTTTTCCACAATACCTGTCGAACATTGAGTTTTTGGGCTTCCGTGGCGCAATGGTTAGCGCGTTCAGCTGTTAATCGAGAGGTTGGTGGTACGAGCCCACCCGGGAGAGGTGTTGTGGGGTCTCAGATGTAGCGTAAAAAGTCAAAACCTTTCCACAATACGTGACAACCATTTAATTTCTGGGCTTCCGTGGCTCAATGATTAGCGCGTTCGGCTGTTAACCAATAGGTTTGTGGTTCGAGCCCATCCGGGATGCGGTGTTGAGAGGTCTCAGATGTATTGTAAAATGTCAGAGTTTTTCACAATACCTGACGAACATTTAATTTTTGGGCTTCCGTGGCGCAATGATTAGCGCGTTCAGCTGTTAATCGAAAGGTTGAAGGTTCGAGCCCACCCGGGAGAGGTGTTGTGGGGTCTCATATGTAGCGTAAAAAGTCAAAACTTATCCACAATACGTGACAATCATTTAATTTCTGAGCTTCCGTGGCTCAATGGTTAGCGCGTTCGGCTGTTAACCAATAGGTTGGTGGTTCGAGCCCATCCGGGAGCGGTGTTGTGTGATCTCAAATGTAACGTAGAAAGCCAAAACTTTTCCACAATACGTGACAACCATTTAATTTCTGAGCTTCCGTGGCTCAATGGTTAGCGCTTTCGGCTGTTAACCAATAGGTTGGTGGTTCGAGCCCATCCGGGAGCGGTGTTGTGAGGTCTCAGATGTGACGTAAAAAGTCAAGGTTTTTCCACAATACCTGACAAGCATTTAATTTTTGGGCTTCCGTGGCGCGTTCGGCTGTTAACCAATAGGTTGGTGGTTCGAGCCCACCCGGGAGCGGTGTTGTGGGATCTCAAATGTAACGTAGAAAGCCAAAGTTTTTCCACAATACGTGACGACCATTTAATTTCTGAGCTTCCGTGGCTCAATGGTTAGCGCGTTCGGCTGTTAACCAATAGGTTGGTGGTTCGAGCCCATCCGGGAGCGGTGTTGTGAGGTCTCAGATGTGACGTAAAAAGTCAAGGTTTTTCCACAATACCTGACGAACATTTAATTTTTGGGCTTCCATGGCGCAATGGTTAGCGCGTTCGGCTGTTAACCGAAAGGTTGGTGGTTCGAGCCCACCCGGGAGCGGCGTTGTGGGATCTCAAATGTAACGTAGAAAGCCAAAGTTTTTCCACAATACCTGACGATCATTTAATTTTTGGGCTTCCGTGGCGCAATGGTTAGGGCGTTCGGCTGTTAACCATTAGGTTGGTGGTTCGAGCCCACCCGGGCGCGGTGTTGTGGGATCTCAAACGTAACGTAGAAAGCCAATGTTTTTCCACAATACCTGACGACCATTTAATTTTTGGGCTTCCGTGGCGCAATGATTAGCGCGTTCAGCTGTTAATCGAAAGGTTGAAGGTTCGTGCCCACCCGAGAGAGTTGTTGTGGGGTCTCAGATGTAGCGTAAAAAGTCAAAAATTTTCCGCAATACGGGAAAACCATTTAATTTCTGAGCTTCCGTGGCTCAATGATTAGCGCGTTCGGCTGTTAACCAATAGGTTGGTGGTTCGAGCCCATCCGGGAGCGGTGTTGTGACGTCTCAGATGTGACGTAAAAAGTCCAGGTTTTTCCACAATACCGGACGACCATTTAATTTTGGGGCTTCCGTGGCGCAATCGTTAGCGCGTTCGGCTGTTAACAGAAAGGTTGGTGGTTCGAGCACACCCGGGAGCGGTGCTATGAGGTCTCAGATGTTACGTAAAAAGTCCAGGTTTTTCCACAATACCGGACGACCATTGAATTTTTGGGCTTCCGTGGCGCAATGGTTAGCGCGTTCAGCTGTTAATCGAGAGGTTAGTGGTTCGAGCCCACCCGGGAGCGGCGTTGTGGGATCTCAAACGTAACGTAGAAAGCCAAAGTTTTTCCACAATACCTGACGACCATTTAATTTTTGGGCTTCCGTGGCGCAATGGTTAACGCGTTCGGCTGTTAACAAATAGGTTGGTGGTTCGAGCCCACCCGGGAGCGGTGTTGTGGGATCTCAAATGTAACGTAGAAAGCCAAAGTTTTTCCACAATACGTGACAACCATTTAATTTCTGAGCTTCCGTGGCTGAATGGTTAGCGCGTTCAGCTTTTAACCAATAGGGTGGTGGTTCGAGCCCACCCGGGAGCGGTGTTGTGGGATCTCAAATGTAACGTAGATAGACAAAGTTTTTCCACAATACCTGACGACCATTTATTTTTTGGGCTTCCTTGGCGCAATGGTTAGCGCGTTCGGCTGTTAACCGAAAGGTTGGTGGTTCGAGACCAACCGAGAGAGGTGTTGTAGGGTCTCAGATGTAACGTAATAAGTCATAACTTATCCACAACACCTGACAACCATTTAATCTCTGAGCTTCCGTGGCTCAATGGTTAGCGCGTTCGGCTGTTAACCAATAGGTTGGTGGTTCGAGCCCATCCGGGAGCGGTGTTGTGAGGTCTCAGATGTAACGTAAAATGTCAGAGTTTTTCCACAATACCTGACGAACATTTAATTTTTGGGCTTCCGTGGCGCAATGGTTAGCGCGTTCGGCTGTTAACCAATAGGTTGGTGGTTCGAGCCCATCCGGGAGCGGTGTTGTGAGGTCTCAGATGTGACGTAAAAAGTCAAGGTTTTTACACAATACCTGACGAGCATTTAATTTTTAGCTTCCGTGGCGCAATGGTTAGCGCGTTCAGCAGTTAACAAATAGGTTAGTGGTTCGAGCCCACCCGGGAGCGGCGTTGTGGGATCTCAAACGTAACGTAGAAAGCCAAAGTTTTTCCACAATACCTGACGACCATTTAATTTTTGGGCTTCCGTGGCGCAATGGTTAACGCGTTCGGCTGTTAACCAATAGGTTGGTGGTTCGAGCCCACCCGGGAGCGGTGTTGTGGGATCTCAAATGTAACGTAGAAAGCCAAAGTTTTTCCACAATACGTGACGATCATTTAATTTCTGAGCTTCCGTGGCTCAATGGTTAGCGCGTTCGGCTGTTAACCAATAGGTTGGTGGTTCGAGCCCATCCGGGAGCGGTGTTGTGAGGTCTCAGAAGTGACGTAAAAAGTCAAGGTTTTTCCACAATACCTGACGAACATTTAATTTTTGGGCTTCCATGGCGCAATGGTTAGCGCGTTCGGCTGTTAACCGAAAGGTTGGTGGTTCGAGCCCAACCGGGAGAGGTGTTGTGGGGTCTCAGATGTAGCGTAAAAAGTCAAAACTTTTCCACAATACGTGACGACCATTTAATTTCTGAGCTTCCGCGGCTGAATGGTTAGCGCGTTCAGCTTTTAACCAATAGGGTGGTGGTTCGAGCCCACCCGGGAGCGGTGTTGTGGGATCTCAAATGTAACGTAGAAAGACAAAGTTTTTCCACAATACCTGACGACCATTTATTTTTTGGGCTTCCTTGGCGCAATGGTTAGCGCGTTCGGCTGTTAACCGAAAGGTTGGTGGTTCGAGCCCAACCGTGAGAGGTGTTGTAGGGTCTCAGATGTAACGTAATAAGTCATAACTTATCCACAATACCTGACAACCATTTAGTCTCTGAGCTTCCGTGGCGCAATGGTTAGCGCGTTCAGCTGTTAATCGAAAGGTTGGTGGTACGAGCCCACCCGGGAGAGGTGTTGTGGGGTCTCAGATGTAGTGTAAAAAGTCAAAACTTTTCCACAATACGTGAAAACCATTTAATTTCTGGGCTTCCGTGGCTCAATGATTAGCGCGTTCGGCTGTTAACCAATAGGTTGGTGGTTCGAGCCCACCCGGGAGCGGTGTTGTGGGATCTCACATGTAACGTAGAAAGCCAAAGTTTTTCCACAATACCTGACGACCATTTAATTTTTGGGCTTCCGTGGCGCAATGATTAGCGCGTTCAGCTGTTAATCGAAAGGTTGAAGGTTCGTGCCCACCCGAGAGAGTTGTTGTGGGGTCTCAGATGTAGCGTAAAAAGTCAAAAATTTTCCGCAATACGGGAAAACCATTTAATTTCTGAGCTTCCGTGGCTCAATGATTAGCGCGTTCGGCTGTTAACCAATAGGTTGGTGGTTCGAGCCCATCCGGGAGCGGTGTTGTGACGTCTCAGATGTGACGTAAAAAGTCCAGGTTTTTCCACAATACCGGACGACCATTTAATTTTGGGGCTTCCGTGGCGCAATCGTTAGCGCGTTCGGCTGTTAACAGAAAGGTTGGTGGTTCGAGCACACCCGGGAGCGGTGCTATGAGGTCTCAGATGTTACGTAAAAAGTCCAGGTTTTTCCACAATACCGGACGACCATTGAATTTTTGGGCTTCCGTGGCGCAATGGTTAGCGCGTTCAGCTGTTAATCGAGAGGTTAGTGGTTCGAGCCCACCCGGGAGCGGCGTTGTGGGATCTCAAACGTAACGTAGAAAGCCAAAGTTTTTCCACAATACCTGACGACCATTTAATTTTTGGGCTTCCGTGGCGCAATGGTTAACGCGTTCGGCTGTTAACAAATAGGTTGGTGGTTCGAGCCCACCCGGGAGCGGTGTTGTGGGATCTCAAATGTAACGTAGAAAGCCAAAGTTTTTCCACAATACGTGACAACCATTTAATTTCTGAGCTTCCGTGGCTGAATGGTTAGCGCGTTCAGCTTTTAACCAATAGGGTGGTGGTTCGAGCCCACCCGGGAGCGGTGTTGTGGGATCTCAAATGTAACGTAGATAGACAAAGTTTTTCCACAATACCTGACGACCATTTATTTTTTGGGCTTCCTTGGCGCAATGGTTAGCGCGTTCGGCTGTTAACCGAAAGGTTGGTGGTTCGAGACCAACCGAGAGAGGTGTTGTAGGGTCTCAGATGTAACGTAATAAGTCATAACTTATCCACAACACCTGACAACCATTTAATCTCTGAGCTTCCGTGGCTCAATGGTTAGCGCGTTCGGCTGTTAACCAATAGGTTGGTGGTTCGAGCCCATCCGGGAGCGGTGTTGTGAGGTCTCAGATGTAACGTAAAATGTCAGAGTTTTTCCACAATACCTGACGAACATTTAATTTTTGGGCTTCCGTGGCGCAATGGTTAGCGCGTTCGGCTGTTAACCAATAGGTTGGTGGTTCGAGCCCATCCGGGAGCGGTGTTGTGAGGTCTCAGATGTGACGTAAAAAGTCAAGGTTTTTACACAATACCTGACGAGCATTTAATTTTTAGCTTCCGTGGCGCAATGGTTAGCGCGTTCAGCAGTTAACAAATAGGTTAGTGGTTCGAGCCCACCCGGGAGCGGCGTTGTGGGATCTCAAACGTAACGTAGAAAGCCAAAGTTTTTCCACAATACCTGACGACCATTTAATTTTTGGGCTTCCGTGGCGCAATGGTTAACGCGTTCGGCTGTTAACCAATAGGTTGGTGGTTCGAGCCCACCCGGGAGCGGTGTTGTGGGATCTCAAATGTAACGTAGAAAGCCAAAGTTTTTCCACAATACGTGACGATCATTTAATTTCTGAGCTTCCGTGGCTCAATGGTTAGCGCGTTCGGCTGTTAACCAATAGGTTGGTGGTTCGAGCCCATCCGGGAGCGGTGTTGTGAGGTCTCAGAAGTGACGTAAAAAGTCAAGGTTTTTCCACAATACCTGACGAACATTTAATTTTTGGGCTTCCATGGCGCAATGGTTAGCGCGTTCGGCTGTTAACCGAAAGGTTGGTGGTTCGAGCCCAACCGGGAGAGGTGTTGTGGGGTCTCAGATGTAGCGTAAAAAGTCAAAACTTTTCCACAATACGTGACGACCATTTAATTTCTGAGCTTCCGCGGCTGAATGGTTAGCGCGTTCAGCTTTTAACCAATAGGGTGGTGGTTCGAGCCCACCCGGGAGCGGTGTTGTGGGATCTCAAATGTAACGTAGAAAGACAAAGTTTTTCCACAATACCTGACGACCATTTATTTTTTGGGCTTCCTTGGCGCAATGGTTAGCGCGTTCGGCTGTTAACCGAAAGGTTGGTGGTTCGAGCCCAACCGTGAGAGGTGTTGTAGGGTCTCAGATGTAACGTAATAAGTCATAACTTATCCACAATACCTGACAACCATTTAGTCTCTGAGCTTCCGTGGCGCAATGGTTAGCGCGTTCAGCTGTTAATCGAAAGGTTGGTGGTACGAGCCCACCCGGGAGAGGTGTTGTGGGGTCTCAGATGTAGTGTAAAAAGTCAAAACTTTTCCACAATACGTGAAAACCATTTAATTTCTGGGCTTCCGTGGCTCAATGATTAGCGCGTTCGGCTGTTAACCAATAGGTTGGTGGTTCGAGCCCACCCGGGAGCGGTGTTGTGGGATCTCACATGTAACGTAGAAAGCCAAAGTTTTTCCACAATACCTGACGACCATTTAATTTTTGGGCTTCCGTGGCGCAATGGTTAGCGCGTTCGGCTGGTAACCGAAAGGTTGGTGGTTCAAGCCCACCCGGGAGCGGTGTTGTGGGATCACGAATGTAACGTAGAAAGCCAAAGTTTTTCCAGAATACCTGACGACCATTTAATTTTTGGGCTTCCGTGGCGCAATAGTTAGCGCGTTCAGCTGTTAATCGAAAGGTTGGTGGTTCGAGCCCACCCGAGAGAGGTGTTGTGGGGTCTCAGATGTAGCGTAAAAAGTCAAAACTTTTCCACAATACGTGACAACCATTTAATTTCTGAGCTTTCGTGGCTCAATGGTTAGCGCGTTCGGCTGTTAGCCAATAGGTTGGTGGTTCGAGCCCACCTGGGAGCGGTGTTGTGGGATCTCAAATGTAACATAGAAAGCCAAAGTTTTTCCACAATACCTGACGACCATTTAATTTTTGGGCTTCCGGGGCGCAATGGTTAGCACGTTCAGCTGTTATTCAAAAGACTGGTGGTTTGAGCCCTTTCGGGAGCGGTGTTGTGAGGTCTCAGATGTGACGTAAAAAGTCAAGGTTTTTCCACAATACCTGACGACCATTTAATTTTTGAGCTTCCGTGGCGCAATGGTTAGCGCGTTCTTCTGTTAATCGAAAGGTTGGTGGTTCGAGCCCACCCGGGAGAGGTGTTGTGGGGTCTCAGATGTAGCGTAAAAAGTCAAAACGTTTCCACAATACGTGACAACGATTTAATTTCTGAGCTTCCGTGGCTCAATGTTTAGCGCGTTCGGCTGTTAGCCAATAGGTTGGTGGTTCGAGCCCACCCGGGAGCGGTGTTGTGGGATCTCAAATGTAACGTAGAAAGCCAAAGTTTTTCCACAATACCTGACGACCATTTAATTTCTGAGCTTCCGTGGCTCAATGGTTAGCGCGTTCGGCTGTTAACCAATAGTTTGGTAGTTCGAGCCCATCCGGGAGCGGTGTTGTGAGGTCTCAGATGTGACGTAAAAAGTCAAGGTTTTTCCACAATACCTGACGACCATTTAATTTTTGAGCTTCCGTGGCGCAATGGTTAGCGCGTTCTTCTGTTAATCGAAAGGTTGGTGGTTCGAGCCCACCCGGGAGAGGTGTTGTGGGGTCTCAGATGTAGCGTAAAAAGTCAAAACTTTTCCACAATACGTGACAACGATTTAATTTCTGAGCTTCCGTGGCTCAATGTTTAGCGTGTTCGGCTGTTAACCAATAGGTTGGTGGTTCGGGCCCACCCGGGAGCGGTGTTGTGAGTTCTCAGATGTGACGTAAAATGTCAGAGTTTTTCCACAATACCTGACGAATATTTAATATTTGGGCTTCCTTGGCGCAATGGTTAGCGCGTTTGGCTGTTAACAGAAAGTTTGGTGGTTCGAGCACACCCGGGAGCGGTGCTATGAGGTCTCAGATGTTACGTAAAAAGTCAAAGTTTTTCCACAATACCGGACGACCATTTAATTTCAGAGCTTCCGTGGCTCAATGGCTAGCGCTTTCGGCTTTTAACCGAAATTTTGGTTTTTCGAGCCCATCCGGGAGCGTTTTGTGAGGTCTCAGATGTAACGTAAAAAGTCAGAGTTTTTCCACAATACATGACGACCATTTAATATTTAGGCTTCCGTGGCGCAATGGTTAGCGCGTTCAGCTGCTATTCAAAAGACTGGTGGTTTGAGCCCTCCCGGGAGCGGTGTTGTGACGTCTCGAATGTAACGTAAAAAGTCAGAGTTTTTCCACAATACCTGACGAACATTTAATTTTTGGGCTTCCGTGGCGCAATAATTAGCGCGTTCAGCTGTTAATCGAAAGGTTGGTGGTTCGAGCCCACCCGGGAGAGGTTTTGTGGGGTCTCAGATGTAGCGTAAAATGTCAAAACTTTTCCACAATACGTAACAACCTTTTAATTTCTGAGCTTCCGTGGCTCAATGCTTAGCGCCTTCGGCTGTTAGCCAATAGGTTGGTGGTTCGAGCCCACCCGGGAGCGGTGTTGTGGGATCTCAAATGTAACGTAGAAAGCCAAAGTTTTTCCACAATACCTGACGACCATTTATTTTTTGGGCTTCCTTGGCGCAATGGTTAGCGCGTTCGGCTGTTAACCGAAAGGTTGGTGGTTCGAGCCCAACCGAGAGAGGTGTTGTAGGGTCTCAGATGTAACGTAATAAGTCATAACTTATCCACAATACGTGACAACCATTTAATTTCTGAGCTTCCGTGGCTCAATGGTTAGCGCGTTCGGCTGTTAACCAATAGGTTGGTGGTTCGAGCCCACCCTGGAGCGGTGGTGTGGGATCTCAAATGTAACGTAGAAAGCCAAAGTTTTGCCACAATACCTGACGACCATTAAATTTTTGGGCTTCCGTGGCGCAATCGTTAGCGCGTTCGGCTGTTAACAGAAAGGTTGGTGGTTCGAGCACACCCGGGAGCGGTGCTATGAGGTCTCAGATGTTACGTAAAAAGTCAAAGTTTTTCCACAATACCGGACGACCATTTAATTTTTGGGCTTCCGTGGCGCAATGGTTAGCGCGTTCAGCTGCTATTCAAAAGACTGGTGGTTTGAGCCCTCCCGGGAGCGGTGTTGTGACGTCTCAGATGTAACATAAAATGTCAGAGTTTTTCCACAATACCTGACGAACATTGAAATTTTGGGCTTCCGTGGCGCAATGGTTAGCGCGTTCAGCTGTTAATCGAAAGGTTGGTGGTTCGAGCCCACCCGGGAGAGGTTTTGTGGGGTCTCAGATGTAGCGTAAAATGTCAAAACTTTTCCACAATACGTAACAACCTTTTAATTTCTGAGCTTCCGTGGCTCAATGCTTAGCGCCTTCGGCTGTTAGCCAATAGGTTGGTGGTTCGAGCCCACCCGGGAGCGGTGTTGTGGGATCTCAAATGTAACGTAGAAAGCCAAAGTTTTTCCACAATACCTGACGAACATTTATTTTTTGGGCTTCCTTGGCGCAATGGTTAGCGCGTTCGGCTGTTAACCGAAAGGTTGGTGGTTCGAGCCCAACCGAGAGAGGTGTTGTAGGGTCTCAGATGTAACGTAATAAGTCATAACTTATCCACAATACGTGACAACCATTTAATTTCTGAGCTTCCGTGGCTCAATGGTTAGCGCGTTCGGCTGTTAACCAATAGGTTGGTGGTTCGAGCCCACCCTGGAGCGGTGGTGTGGGATCTCAAATGTAACGTAGAAAGCCAAAGTTTTGCCACAATACCTGACGACCATTAAATTTTTGGGCTTCCGTGGCGCAATCGTTAGCGCGTTCGGCTGTTAACAGAAAGGTTGGTGGTTCGAGCACACCCGGGAGCGGTGCTATGAGGTCTCAGATGTTACGTAAAAAGTCAAAGTTTTTCCACAATACCGGACGACCATTTAATTTTTGGGCTTCCGTGGCGCAATGGTTAGCGCGTTCAGCTGCTATTCAAAAGACTGGTGGTTTGAGCCCTCCCGGGAGCGGTGTTGTGACGTCTCAGATGTAACATAAAATGTCAGAGTTTTTCCACAATACCTGACGAACATTGAAATTTTGGGCTTCCGTGGCGCAATGGTTAGCGCGTTCAGCTGTTAATCGAAAGGTTGGTGGTTCGAGCCCACCCGGGAGAGGTGTTGTGGGGTCTCAGATGTAGCGTAAAAAGTCAAAACTTTTCCACAATTCGTGACAACCATTTAATTTCTGAGCTTCCGTGGCTCAATGGTTAGCGCGTTCGGCTGTTAACTAATAGGTTAGTGGTTCGAGCCCACCCGGGAGCGGCGTTGTGGGATCTCAAATGTAACGTAGAAAGCCAAAAATTTTCCACAATACCTGACGATCATTTAATTTTTGGGCTTCCGTGGCGCAATGGTTAGGGCGTTCGGCTGTTAACCAATAGGTTGGTGGTTCGAGCCCACCCGGGCGCGGTGTTGTGGGATCTCAAACGTAACGTGGAAAGCCAAAGTTTTTCCACAATACCTGACGACCATTTAATTTTTGGGCTTCCGTGGCTCAATGATTAGCACGTTCAGCTGTTAATCGAAAGGTTGAAGGTTCGAGCCCACCCGGGAGAGGTGTTGTGGGGTCTCAGATGTAGCGTAAAAAGTCAAATCTTTTCCACAATACGTGACAACCATTTAATTTCTGAGCTTCCGTGGCGCAATGGTTAGCACGTTCAGCAGTTAACAAATAATTTAGTGGTTCGAGCCCACCCGGGAGCGGCGTTGTGGGATCTCAAACGTAACGTAGAAAGCCAAAGTTTTTCCACAATACCTGACGACCATTTAATGTTTGGGCTTCCGTGGCGCAATGGTTAACGCGTTCGGCTGATAACCTATAGGTTGGTGGTTCGAGCCCATCCGGGAGCGGTGTTGTGAGGTCTCAGATGTAACGTAAAATGTCAGAGTTTTTCCACAATACCTGACGAACATTTAATTTTTGGGCTTCCCTGGCGCAATTATTAGCGCGTTCAACTGTTAATCGAAAGGCTGGTGGTTCAGGCCCACCCGGAAGAGGTGTTGTGGGGTCTCAGATGTAGCGTAAAAAGTCAAAACTTATCCACAATACGTGACAACCATTTAATTTCTGAGCTTCCGTGGCTCAATGGATAGCGCGTTCGGCTGTTAACCAATAGGTTGGTGGTTCGAGCCCATCCGGGAGCGGTGTTGTGAGGTCTCAGAAGTGACGTAAAAAGTCAAGGTTTTTCCACAATACCTGACGAACATTTAATTCTTGGGCTTCCTTGGCGCAACGGTTAGCGCGTTCGGCTGTTAACCGAAAGGTTGGTGGTTCGAGCCCAACCGGGAGAGGTGTTGTGGGGTCTCAGATGTAGCGTAAAAAGTCAAAACTTTTCCACAATACGTGACGACCATTTAATTTCTGAGCTTCCGCGGCTGAATGGTTAGCGCGTTCAGCTTTTAACCAATAGGGTGGTGGTTCGAGCCCACCCGGGAGCGGTGTTGTGGGATCTCAAATGTAACGTAGAAAGACAAAGTTTTTCCACAATACCTGACGACCATTTATTTTTTGGGCTTCCTTGGCGCAATGGTTAGCGCGTTCGGCTGTTAACCGAAAGGTTGGTGGTTCGAGCCCAACCGTGAGAGGTGTTGTAGGGTCTCAGATGTAACGTAATAAGTCATAACTTATCCACAATACCTGACAACCATTTAGTCTCTGAGCTTCCGTGGCGCAATGGTTAGCGCGTTCAGCTGTTAATCGAAAGGTTGGTGGTACGAGCCCACCCGGGAGAGGTGTTGTGGGGTCTCAGATGTAGTGTAAAAAGTCAAAACTTTTCCACAATACGTGAAAACCATTTAATTTCTGGGCTTCCGTGGCTCAATGATTAGCGCGTTCGGCTGTTAACCAATAGGTTGGTGGTTCGAGCCCACCCGGGAGCGGTGTTGTGGGATCTCACATGTAACGTAGAAAGCCAAAGTTTTTCCACAATACCTGACGACCATTTAATTTTTGGGCTTCCGTGGCGCAATGGTTAGCGCGTTCGGCTGGTAACCGAAAGGTTGGTGGTTCAAGCCCACCCGGGAGCGGTGTTGTGGGATCACGAATGTAACGTAGAAAGCCAAAGTTTTTCCAGAATACCTGACGACCATTTAATTTTTGGGCTTCCGTGGCGCAATAGTTAGCGCGTTCAGCTGTTAATCGAAAGGTTGGTGGTTCGAGCCCACCCGAGAGAGGTGTTGTGGGGTCTCAGATGTAGCGTAAAAAGTCAAAACTTTTCCACAATACGTGACAACCATTTAATTTCTGAGCTTTCGTGGCTCAATGGTTAGCGCGTTCGGCTGTTAGCCAATAGGTTGGTGGTTCGAGCCCACCTGGGAGCGGTGTTGTGGGATCTCAAATGTAACATAGAAAGCCAAAGTTTTTCCACAATACCTGACGACCATTTAATTTTTGGGCTTCCGGGGCGCAATGGTTAGCACGTTCAGCTGTTATTCAAAAGACTGGTGGTTTGAGCCCTTTCGGGAGCGGTGTTGTGAGGTCTCAGATGTGACGTAAAAAGTCAAGGTTTTTCCACAATACCTGACGACCATTTAATTTTTGAGCTTCCGTGGCGCAATGGTTAGCGCGTTCTTCTGTTAATCGAAAGGTTGGTGGTTCGAGCCCACCCGGGAGAGGTGTTGTGGGGTCTCAGATGTAGCGTAAAAAGTCAAAACGTTTCCACAATACGTGACAACGATTTAATTTCTGAGCTTCCGTGGCTCAATGTTTAGCGCGTTCGGCTGTTAGCCAATAGGTTGGTGGTTCGAGCCCACCCGGGAGCGGTGTTGTGGGATCTCAAATGTAACGTAGAAAGCCAAAGTTTTTCCACAATACCTGACGACCATTTAATTTCTGAGCTTCCGTGGCTCAATGGTTAGCGCGTTCGGCTGTTAACCAATAGTTTGGTAGTTCGAGCCCATCCGGGAGCGGTGTTGTGAGGTCTCAGATGTGACGTAAAAAGTCAAGGTTTTTCCACAATACCTGACGACCATTTAATTTTTGAGCTTCCGTGGCGCAATGGTTAGCGCGTTCTTCTGTTAATCGAAAGGTTGGTGGTTCGAGCCCACCCGGGAGAGGTGTTGTGGGGTCTCAGATGTAGCGTAAAAAGTCAAAACTTTTCCACAATACGTGACAACGATTTAATTTCTGAGCTTCCGTGGCTCAATGTTTAGCGTGTTCGGCTGTTAACCAATAGGTTGGTGGTTCGGGCCCACCCGGGAGCGGTGTTGTGAGTTCTCAGATGTGACGTAAAATGTCAGAGTTTTTCCACAATACCTGACGAATATTTAATATTTGGGCTTCCTTGGCGCAATGGTTAGCGCGTTTGGCTGTTAACAGAAAGTTTGGTGGTTCGAGCACACCCGGGAGCGGTGCTATGAGGTCTCAGATGTTACGTAAAAAGTCAAAGTTTTTCCACAATACCGGACGACCATTTAATTTCAGAGCTTCCGTGGCTCAATGGCTAGCGCTTTCGGCTTTTAACCGAAATTTTGGTTTTTCGAGCCCATCCGGGAGCGTTTTGTGAGGTCTCAGATGTAACGTAAAAAGTCAGAGTTTTTCCACAATACATGACGACCATTTAATATTTAGGCTTCCGTGGCGCAATGGTTAGCGCGTTCAGCTGCTATTCAAAAGACTGGTGGTTTGAGCCCTCCCGGGAGCGGTGTTGTGACGTCTCGAATGTAACGTAAAAAGTCAGAGTTTTTCCACAATACCTGACGAACATTTAATTTTTGGGCTTCCGTGGCGCAATAATTAGCGCGTTCAGCTGTTAATCGAAAGGTTGGTGGTTCGAGCCCACCCGGGAGAGGTTTTGTGGGGTCTCAGATGTAGCGTAAAATGTCAAAACTTTTCCACAATACGTAACAACCTTTTAATTTCTGAGCTTCCGTGGCTCAATGCTTAGCGCCTTCGGCTGTTAGCCAATAGGTTGGTGGTTCGAGCCCACCCGGGAGCGGTGTTGTGGGATCTCAAATGTAACGTAGAAAGCCAAAGTTTTTCCACAATACCTGACGACCATTTATTTTTTGGGCTTCCTTGGCGCAATGGTTAGCGCGTTCGGCTGTTAACCGAAAGGTTGGTGGTTCGAGCCCAACCGAGAGAGGTGTTGTAGGGTCTCAGATGTAACGTAATAAGTCATAACTTATCCACAATACGTGACAACCATTTAATTTCTGAGCTTCCGTGGCTCAATGGTTAGCGCGTTCGGCTGTTAACCAATAGGTTGGTGGTTCGAGCCCACCCTGGAGCGGTGGTGTGGGATCTCAAATGTAACGTAGAAAGCCAAAGTTTTGCCACAATACCTGACGACCATTAAATTTTTGGGCTTCCGTGGCGCAATCGTTAGCGCGTTCGGCTGTTAACAGAAAGGTTGGTGGTTCGAGCACACCCGGGAGCGGTGCTATGAGGTCTCAGATGTTACGTAAAAAGTCAAAGTTTTTCCACAATACCGGACGACCATTTAATTTTTGGGCTTCCGTGGCGCAATGGTTAGCGCGTTCAGCTGCTATTCAAAAGACTGGTGGTTTGAGCCCTCCCGGGAGCGGTGTTGTGACGTCTCAGATGTAACATAAAATGTCAGAGTTTTTCCACAATACCTGACGAACATTGAAATTTTGGGCTTCCGTGGCGCAATGGTTAGCGCGTTCAGCTGTTAATCGAAAGGTTGGTGGTTCGAGCCCACCCGGGAGAGGTTTTGTGGGGTCTCAGATGTAGCGTAAAATGTCAAAACTTTTCCACAATACGTAACAACCTTTTAATTTCTGAGCTTCCGTGGCTCAATGCTTAGCGCCTTCGGCTGTTAGCCAATAGGTTGGTGGTTCGAGCCCACCCGGGAGCGGTGTTGTGGGATCTCAAATGTAACGTAGAAAGCCAAAGTTTTTCCACAATACCTGACGAACATTTATTTTTTGGGCTTCCTTGGCGCAATGGTTAGCGCGTTCGGCTGTTAACCGAAAGGTTGGTGGTTCGAGCCCAACCGAGAGAGGTGTTGTAGGGTCTCAGATGTAACGTAATAAGTCATAACTTATCCACAATACGTGACAACCATTTAATTTCTGAGCTTCCGTGGCTCAATGGTTAGCGCGTTCGGCTGTTAACCAATAGGTTGGTGGTTCGAGCCCACCCTGGAGCGGTGGTGTGGGATCTCAAATGTAACGTAGAAAGCCAAAGTTTTGCCACAATACCTGACGACCATTAAATTTTTGGGCTTCCGTGGCGCAATCGTTAGCGCGTTCGGCTGTTAACAGAAAGGTTGGTGGTTCGAGCACACCCGGGAGCGGTGCTATGAGGTCTCAGATGTTACGTAAAAAGTCAAAGTTTTTCCACAATACCGGACGACCATTTAATTTTTGGGCTTCCGTGGCGCAATGGTTAGCGCGTTCAGCTGCTATTCAAAAGACTGGTGGTTTGAGCCCTCCCGGGAGCGGTGTTGTGACGTCTCAGATGTAACATAAAATGTCAGAGTTTTTCCACAATACCTGACGAACATTGAAATTTTGGGCTTCCGTGGCGCAATGGTTAGCGCGTTCAGCTGTTAATCGAAAGGTTGGTGGTTCGAGCCCACCCGGGAGAGGTGTTGTGGGGTCTCAGATGTAGCGTAAAAAGTCAAAACTTTTCCACAATTCGTGACAACCATTTAATTTCTGAGCTTCCGTGGCTCAATGGTTAGCGCGTTCGGCTGTTAACTAATAGGTTAGTGGTTCGAGCCCACCCGGGAGCGGCGTTGTGGGATCTCAAATGTAACGTAGAAAGCCAAAAATTTTCCACAATACCTGACGATCATTTAATTTTTGGGCTTCCGTGGCGCAATGGTTAGGGCGTTCGGCTGTTAACCAATAGGTTGGTGGTTCGAGCCCACCCGGGCGCGGTGTTGTGGGATCTCAAACGTAACGTGGAAAGCCAAAGTTTTTCCACAATACCTGACGACCATTTAATTTTTGGGCTTCCGTGGCTCAATGATTAGCACGTTCAGCTGTTAATCGAAAGGTTGAAGGTTCGAGCCCACCCGGGAGAGGTGTTGTGGGGTCTCAGATGTAGCGTAAAAAGTCAAATCTTTTCCACAATACGTGACAACCATTTAATTTCTGAGCTTCCGTGGCGCAATGGTTAGCACGTTCAGCAGTTAACAAATAATTTAGTGGTTCGAGCCCACCCGGGAGCGGCGTTGTGGGATCTCAAACGTAACGTAGAAAGCCAAAGTTTTTCCACAATACCTGACGACCATTTAATGTTTGGGCTTCCGTGGCGCAATGGTTAACGCGTTCGGCTGATAACCTATAGGTTGGTGGTTCGAGCCCATCCGGGAGCGGTGTTGTGAGGTCTCAGATGTAACGTAAAATGTCAGAGTTTTTCCACAATACCTGACGAACATTTAATTTTTGGGCTTCCCTGGCGCAATTATTAGCGCGTTCAACTGTTAATCGAAAGGCTGGTGGTTCAGGCCCACCCGGAAGAGGTGTTGTGGGGTCTCAGATGTAGCGTAAAAAGTCAAAACTTATCCACAATACGTGACAACCATTTAATTTCTGAGCTTCCGTGGCTCAATGGATAGCGCGTTCGGCTGTTAACCAATAGGTTGGTGGTTCGAGCCCATCCGGGAGCGGTGTTGTGAGGTCTCAGAAGTGACGTAAAAAGTCAAGGTTTTTCCACAATACCTGACGAACATTTAATTCTTGGGCTTCCTTGGCGCAACGGTTAGCGCGTTCGGCTGTTAACCGAAAGGTTGGTGGTTCGAGCCCAACCGGGAGAGGTGTTGTAGGGTCTCAGATGTAACGTAATAAGTCATAACTTATCCACAATACCTGACAACCATTTAATTTCTGAGCTTCCGTGGCTCAATGGTTAGCGCGTTCGGCTGTTAACCAATAGGTTGGTGGTTCGAGCCCATCCGGGAGTGGTGTTGTGAGGTCTCAGATGTAACGTAAAATGTCAGAGTTTTTCCACAATACCTGACGAACATTTAATTTTTGGGTTTTCCGTGGCGCAATGGTTAGCGCGTTCTGCTGTTAACCAATAGGTGGGTTGTTCGAGCCCATCCGGGAGCGGTGTTGTCAGGTCTCAGATGTGACGCAAAAAGTCAAGGTTTTTACACAATACCTGACGAGCATTTAATTTTTGGGCTTCCGTGGCTCAATGGTTAGCGCGTTCGGCTGTTAACCAATAGGTTGGTGGTTCGAGCCCACCCGGGAGCGGTGGTGTGGGATCTCATATGTAACGTAGAAAGCCAAAGTTTTGCCACAATACCTGACGACCATTAAATTTTTGGGCCTTCTTGGCGCAATTGTTAGTGCGTTCGGCTGTTAACCGAAAGGTTGGTGGTTCGAGCCCAACCGGAAGAGGTGTTGTAGGGTCTCAGATGTAACCTAAAAAGTCATAACTTATCTACAATACCTGACAACCATTTAATTTCTGAGCTTCCGTGGCTCAAAGGTTAGCGCGTTCGGCTGTTAACCAATAGGTGTGTGGTTCGAGCCCATCCGGGAGCGGTGTTGTGACGTCTCAGATGTGACGTAAAAGTCAAGGTTTTTTCCACAACACCTGACGACCATTTAAATTCTGAGCTTCCGTGGCTCAATGGTTAGCGAATTCGGCTGTTAACAAATAGGTTGGTGGTTCGAGCCCACCCGGGAGCGGTGTTTTGGGATCTCGAATGTAACGTTGAAAGCCAAAATTTTTCCACAATACCTGACGACCATTTAGTTTTTGGGCTTCCGTGGCGCAATGGTCAGCGCGTTCAGCTGTTAACCGAAAGGTTGGTGGTTCGAGCCCATCCGGGAGCGGTGTTGTGACGTCTCAGATGTAACGTAAAATGTCAGAGTTTTTCCACAATACTTGACGAACATTTAATTTTTGGGCTTCCGTGGCGCAATTATTAGCGCGTTCAACTGTTAATCGAAAGGCTGGTGGTTCAAGCGCACCCGGAAGAGGTGTTGTGGGGTCTCAGATGTAGCGTAAAAAGTCAAAACTTATCCACAATACGTGACAACCATTTAATTTCTGAGCTTCCGTGGCTCAATGGTCGTCAGGTATTGTGGAAAAACTTTGGCTTTCTACGTTACATTTGAGATCACACAACACCGCTCCCGGGTGGGCTCGAACCACCAACCTATTGGTTAACAGCTGAACGCGCTAACCACTGAGCCACGGAAGCTCAGAAAGTAAACGGTTGTCAGGTATTGTGGAAAAACTTTGGCTTTCTACGTTACATTTGAGACCACACAACACCTCTCCCGGGTGGGCTCGAACCACCAACCTTTCGATTAACAGCTGAACGCGCTAAACATTGCGCCACGGAAGCCCAAAAATTAGATGCTCGTCAGATATTGTGTAAAAACCTTGACTTTTTACGTCACATCTAAGACCTCACAACAACGCTCCCGGATGGGCTCGAACCACCAACCTTTCGGTTAACAGCTAAACGCGCTAACCATTGCGCCACTGAGGCCCAAAAATTAAATGGTCGTCAGGTATTGTGGAAAAACTTTGGCTATTTACGTTACATTTGAGATCCCAAAACACCGCTCCCGGGTGGGCTCGAACCACCAACCTATTGGTTAACAGCCGAAAGCGCTAACCATTGAGCCACGGAAGCTCAGAAAATAAATGGTTATCACGTATTATGGAAAAAGTTTGACTTTTCACGCTACATATGAGACCTCACAATACCTCTTCCGGGCGGGCTCGAACCACCAACCTTTCGATTAACAGCTGAACGCGCTAACCATTGCGCCACGGAAGCCCAAAAGTTAAATGTTCGTCAGGTGTTTTGGAAAAACTCTGACATTTTACGTTACATCTGAGACGTTACAACACCGCTCCCGGGAGGGCTCAACCACCAACCTTTCGGTTAACAGCTGAACGCGCTGACCATTGCGCCACTGTAGCCCAAAAATTAAATTTTCGTCAGGTATTGAGGTAAAACCTTGACTTTTTACTTACCATCTGAGACCTCACAACACCGCTCCCGGATGGGCTCGAACCACCAACCTTTCGGTTAACAGCCGAACGCGCTAACCATTCGCCACTGAGGCCCAAAAATTAAATGGTCGTCAGGTATTGTGGAAAAACTTTGGCTATTTACGTTACATTTGAGATCCCAAAACACCGCTCCCGGGTGGGCTCAAACCACCAACCTATTGCTTAAAAGCCGAACGCGCTAACCATTGAGCCACGGAAGCTCAGAAAATAAATGGTTATCACGTATTATGGAAAAAGTTTGACTTTTCACGCTACATCTGAGACCTCACAACACCGCTCCCGGATGGGCTCGAACCACCAACCTTTTGATTAACAGCCGAACGCGCTAACATTGAGCCACGGAAGCCCAAAAATTAAATGTTCGTCAGGACAATAAATAAAAATGTACCTCGATTTTTAATAACATTTTCAAAATCGACGTTTCACGGCCAAAGAAGCATATTTTGAGTATTTCTTCACTATTTTCAAATATAACCACTGAAACCATTATTTTTATACTTTTTGCTTTAATTCAAGCAATGTAACGATATTCATTCAAAAAACTTTTAAAATTCAATTTTCAATAAGAAATCGTTGTCACGGATTTTGTGTCTTGAAGAAGAAAAACCTGCGATTTTTTCGGTACTTTTTTGAATGCATTTTTTTCTGGAGAAATTTTTGACCGAATTCAGCTTAATTCCCTATAAAACACTAATTAAAAGTGATTTCATCTCCAGAAAAAAAAATTTCTCCAGAAAAAAAAGCATTCAAAAAAGTACCGAAAAAATCGCAGGTTTTTCTTCTTCAAGACACAAAATCCGTGAATACGATTTCTTATTGAAAATTGAATTTTAACAGTTTTTTGCATGAATATCGTTACATTGCTTGAATTAAAGCAAAAAGTATAAAAATAATGGTTTCAGTGGTTATATTTGAAAATAGTGAAGAAATACTCAAAATATGCTTCTTTGGCCGTGAAACGTCGATTTTGAAAATGTTATTAAAAATCGAGGTACATTTTTATTTATTGTTCAATCGAGATGAAATCACTTTTATTGAGTGTTTTATAGGAAATTAAGCTGAATTCGGTCAAAAATTTCTCCTGAAAAAAATGCATTGAAAAAAGTACCGAAAAAATCGCATGTTTTTCTTCTTCAAGATACAAAATCCGTGACAACGATTTCTTATTGAAAAATTTAATTTTAACAGTTTTTTGATTGAATATCGTTACATTTGCTTGAATTAAAGCAAAAAGTATAAAAATAATGGTTTCAGTGAACATATTTGAAAATAGTGAAGAAATACTCAAAGTATGCTTCTTTGGCCGTGAAACGTCGATTTTGAAAATGTTATTAAAAATCGAGGTAAATTTTTAATTATTGTTAAATCGAGATGAAATCACTTTCAATGAGTGTTTTATAGGGAATTAAGCTGAATTCGGTCAAAAATTTCTCCAGAAAAAAATGCATTCAAAAGTGTACCGAAAAAATCGCATGTTTTTCTTCTTCAAGATACAAAATCCGTGACAACGATTTCTTATTGAAAAATTGAATTTTAACAGTTTTTTGAATGAATATCGTTACATTTGCTTGAATTAAAGCAAAAAGTATAAAAATAATGGTTTCAGTGGTTATATTTGAAAATAGTGAAGAGATACTCAAAATATGCTTCTTTGGCCGTGAAACGTCGATTTTGAAAATGTTATTAAAAATCGAGGTACATTTTTATTTATTGTTCAATCGAGATGAAATCACTTTTAATGAGTGTTTTATAGGGAATTAAGCTGAATTCGGTCAAAAATTTCTCCAGAAAAAAATGCATTCAAAAAAGTACCGAAAAAATCGCATGTTTTTCTTCTTCAAGAAACAAAATCCGTGACAACGATTTCTTATTGAAAAATTGAATTTTAACAGTTTTTTGAATGAATATCGTTACATTTGCTTGAATTAAAGCAAAAAGTATAAAAATAATGGTTTCAGTGGTTATATTTGAAAATAGTGAAGAGATACTCAAAATATGCTTCTTTGGCCGTGAAACGTCGATTTTGAAAATGTTATTAAAAATCGAGGTACATTTTTATTTATTGTTCAATCGAGATGAAATCACTTTTAATGAGTGTTTTATAGGGAATTAAGCTGAATTCGGTCAAAAATTTCTCCAGAAAAAAATGCATTCAAACAAGTACCGAAAAAATCGCATGTTTTTCTTCTTCAAGAAACAAAATCCGTGACAACGATTTCTTATTGAAAAATTTAATTTTAACAGTTTTTTGATTGAATATCGTTACATTTGCTTGAACTAAAGCAAAAAGTATAAAAATAATGGTTTCAGTGAATATATTTGTAAATAGTGAAGAAATACTCAAAATATGCTTCGTTGGCGGTGAAACGTCGATTTTTAAAATGTTATTAAAAATCGAGGTAAATTTTTAATTATTGTTCAATCGAGATGAAATCACTTTTAATGAGTGTTTTATAGGGAATTAAGCTGAATTCGGTCAAACATTTCTCCAGAAAAAAATGCATTTAAAAGTGTACCGAAAAAATCGCATGTTTTTTTTTTCAAGATACAAAATCCGTGACAACGATTTCTTATTTAAAATTGAATTTTAACAGTTTGTTGAATGAATATCGTTACATTTGCTTGAATTAACGCAAAAATTACAAAAATAATGGTTTCAGTGGTTATATTAGAAAATAGTGAACAAATACTCAAAATGTTTTTCTTAGGCCGAGTTACGTCGATTTTGAAAATGTTATTAAAAATCGAGGTACACTTTTATATATTGTTCAGTCGAGATGAAATCACTTTTAATGAGTGTTTTATAGGGAGTAAGGCTGAATTCGGTCAAAAATTTCTCCAGAAAAAAATGCATTCAAAAGTGTACCGAAAAAATCGCATGTTTTTTTTCTTCAAGATACAAAATCCGTGACAACGATTTCTTTTTTAAAATTGAATTTTAACAGTTTTTGAATGAATATCGTTACATTTGCTTGAATTAAAGCAAAAAGTATAAAAATAATGGTTTCAGTGGTTATTTTTGAAAATAGTGAAGAAATACTCAAAATATGCTTCTTTGGCCGTGAAACGTCGATTTTGAAAATGTTATTAAAAATCGAGGTACATTTTTATTTATTGTTCAATCGAGATGAAATCACTTTTAATGAGTGTTTTATGGGGAATTAAGCTGAATTCGGTCAAAAATTTCTCCAGAAAAAAATTCATTCAAAAAAGTACCGAAAAAATCGCAGGTTTTTCTTCTTCAAGACACAAAATCCGTGAATACGATTTCTTACTGAAAATTGAATTTTAACAGTTTTTTGAATGAATATCGTTACATTGCTTGAATTAAAGCAAAAAGTATAAAAATAATGGTTTCAGTGAACATATTTGAAAATAGTGAAGAAATACTCAAAGTATGCTTCTTTGGCCGTGAAACGTCGATTTTGAAAATGTTATTAAAAATCGAGGTAAATTTTTAATTATTGTTCAATCGAGATGAAATCACTTTCAAAGAGTGTTTTATAGGGAATTAAGCTGAATTCGGTCAAACATTTCTCCAAAAAAAAATGCATTCAAAAGTGTACCGAAAAAATCGCATGTTTTTTTTCTTCAAGATACAATATCCGTGACAACGATTTCTTATTTAAAATTGAATTTTAACAGTTTGTTGAATGAATATCGTTACATTTGCTTGAATTAACGCAAAAATTACAAAAATAATGGTTTCATTGGTTATATTTGAAAACAGTGAACAAATACTCAAAATGTTTTTCTTAGGCCGAGTTACGTCGATTTTGAAAATGTTATTAAAAATCGAGGTGCATTTTTATTTATTGTTCAATCGAGATGAAATCACTTTTAATGAGTGTTTTATAGGGAATTAAGCTGAATTCGGTCAAAAATTTCTCCTGAAAAAAATGCATTCAAAAAAGTACCGAAAAAATCGCATGTTTTTCTTCTTCAAGATACAAAATCCGTGACAACGATTTCTTATTGAAAAATTTAATTTTAACAGTTTTTTGATTGAATATCGTTACATTTGCTTGAATTAAAGCAAAAAGTATAAAAATAGTGCTTTCAGTGAACATATTTGAAAATAGTGAAGAAATACTCAAAGTATGCTTCTTTGGCCGTGAAACGTCGATTTTGAAAATGTTATTAAAAATCGAGGTACATTTTTATTTATTGTTCAATCGAGATGAAATCACTTTTAATGAGTGTTTTATAGGGAATTAAGCTGAATTCGGTCCAAAATTTCTCCTGAAAAAAATGCATTCAAAAAAGTACCGAAAAAATCGCATGTTTTTCTTCTTCAAGATACAAAATCCGTGACAACGATTTCTTATTGAAAAATTTAATTTTAACAGTTTTTTGATTGAATATCGTTACATTTGCTTGAATTAAAGCAAAAAGTATAAAAATAATGGTTTCAGTGAACATATTTGAAAATAGTGAAGAAATACTCAAAGTAAGCTTCTTTGGCCGTGAAACGTCGATTTTGAAAATGTTATTAAAAATCGAGGTAAATTTTTAATTATTGTTCAATCGAGATGAAATCACTTTCAATGAGTGTTTTATAGGGAATTAAGCTGAATTCGGTCAAACATTTCTCCAAAAAAAAATGCATTCAAAAGTGTACCGAAAAAATCGCATGTTTTTTTTCTTCAAGATACAATATCCGTGACAACGATTTCTTATTTAAAATTGAATTTTAACAGTTTGTTGAATGAATATCGTTACATTTGCTTGAATTAACGCAAAAATTACAAAAATAATGGTTTCATTGGTTATATTTGAAAACACTGAACAAATACTCAAAATGTTTTTCTAAGGCCGAGTTACGTCGATTTTGAAAATGTTATTAAAAATCGAGGTGCATTTTTATTTATTGTTCAATCGAGATGAAATCACTTTTAATGAGTGTTTTATAGGGAATTAAGCTGAATTCGGTCAAAAATTTCTCCTGAAAAAAATGCATTCAAAAAAGTACCGAAAAAATCGCATGTTTTTCTTCTTCAAGATACAAAATCCGTGACAACGATTTCTTATTGAAAAATTTAATTTTAACAGTTTTTTGATTGAATATCGTTACATTTGCTTGAATTAAAGCAAAAAGTATAAAAATAATGGTTTCAGTGAACATATTTGAAAATAGTGAAGAAATACTCAAAGTAAGCTTCTTTGGCCGTGAAACGTCGATTTTGAAAATGTTATTAAAAATCGAGGTAAATTTTTAATTATTGTTCAATCGAGATGAAATCACTTTCAATGAGTGTTTTATAGGGAATTAAGCTGAATTCGGTCAAACATTTCTCCAGAAAAAAATGCATTCAAAAGTGTACCGAAAAAATCGCATGTTTTTTTTCTTCAAGATACAAAATCCGTGACAACGATTTCTTATTGAAAATTGAATTTTAACAGTTTGTTGAATGAATATCGTTACATTTGCTTGAATTAACGCAAAAATTACAAAAATAATGGTTTCAGTGGTTATATTTGAAAACAGTGAACAAATACTCAAAATGTTTTTCTTAGGCCGAGTTACGTCGATTTTGAAAATGTTATTAAAAATCGAGGTACATTTTTATTTATTGTTCAATCGAGATGAAATCACTTTTAATGAGTGTTTTATAGGGAATTAAGCTGAATTCGGTCAAAAATTTCTCCAGAAAAAAATGCATTCAAAAAAGTACCGAAAAAATCGCATGTTTTTCTTCTTCAAGATACAAAATCCATGACAACGATTTCTTATTGAAAAATTTAATTTTAACAGTTTTTTGAATGAATATCGTTACATTGCTTGAATTAAAGCAAAAAGTATAAAAATAATGGTTTCAGAGGTTATATTTGAAAATAGTGAAGAAATACTCAAAATATGCTTCTTTGGCCGTGAAACGTCGATTTTGAAAATGTTATTAAAAATCGAGGTAAATTTTTAATTATTGTTCAATCGAGATGAAATCACTTTCAATGAGTGTTTTATAGGGAATTAAGCTGAATTCGGTCAAAAATTTCTCCTGAAAAAAATGCATTCAAAAAAGTACCGAAAAAAATCGCATGTTTTTCTTCTTCAAGATACAAAATCCGTGACAACGATTTCTTATTGAAAAATTGAATTTTAACAGTTTTTTGAATGAATATCGTTACATTTGCTTGAATTAAAGCAAAAAGTATAAAAATAATGGTTTCAGTGAACATATTTGAAAATAGTGAAGAAATACTCAAAGTAAGCTTCTTTGGCCGTGAAACGTCGATTTTGAAAATGTTATTAAAAATCGAGGTAAATTTTTAATTATTGTTCAATCAAGATGAAATCACTTTCAAAGAGTGTTTTATAGGGAACGTAGAAAGCCAAAGTTTTTCCACAATACGTGACAACCATTTAATTTCTGAGACTCCGTGGCTCAATGGTTAGCGCGTTCGGCTGTTAACCAATAGGTTAGTGGTTCGAGCCCAGCCGGGAGCGGCGTTGTGGGATCTCAAATGTAACGTAGAAAGCCAAAGTTTTTCCACAATACCTGACGATTTAATTTTTGGGCTTCCGTGGCGCAATGGTTAGGGCGTTCGGCTGTTAACCAATGGGTTGGTGGTTCGAGCCCTCCCGGGCGCGGTGTTGTGGGATCTCAAACGTAACGTAGAAAGCCAAAATTTTTCCACAATACCTGACGACCGTTTAATTTTTGGGCTTCCGTGGCGCAATGATTAGCGCGTTCAGCTGTTAATCGAAAGGTTGAAGGTTCGAGCCCACCCGGGAGAGGTGTTGTGAGGTCTCAGATGTGACGTAAAAAGTCAAGGTTTTTACACAATACCTGACGAGCATTTAAATTTTGGGCTTCCTTGGCGCAATGGTTAGCGCGTTCGGCTGTTAACCAATAGGTTGGTGGTTCGAGCCCACCCGGGAGCGGTGTTGTGTGATCTCAAATGTAACGTAGAAAGCCAAAATTTTTCCACAATACCTGACGACCATTTAATTTTTGGGCTTCCGTGGCGCAATGGTTAGCACGTTCGGCTGTTAACCAATAGGTTGGTGGTTCGAGCCCATCCGGGAGCGGTGTTGTGAGGTCTCAGATGTGACGTTAAAAGTCAAGGTTTTCCACAATACCTGACAACCATTTAATTTCTGAGCTTCCGTGGCTCAATGGTTAGCGCGTTCGGCTGTTAACCAATAGGTTGGTGGTTCGAGCCCACCCGGGAGCGGTGTTGTGGGATCTGAAATGTAACGTAGAGAGCCAAAGTTTTTGCACAATAAATGACGACCATTTAATTTTTGGGCTTCCGTGGCGCAATGGTTAGCGCGTTCGGCTGTTAACCAATAGGTTGGTGGTTCGACCCCATCCGGGAGCGGTGTTGTGAGGTTGGCTTTTTCACTTTTTTTTCCTCTTTTAAATTTTAATAGATAAGAAAAAAGCAAACATATTTTCTTTTTGTTATTGTTTGAAAAAGATGAAGGTTAATTTGTTTCACTTAATTTAAATCCGAATTATTAAATAGCACTCTCGGCAACGGCCATATCACGCTGAGAACACCGGTTCTCGTCCGATCGCCGACGTTAGCAGCGTCGAGCGCATACAGTACTTGGGAATACTGCGTGCCGTTTGCTTTTTCACTTTTGTTTCCTCTTTCAAATTCCACCAGATATGAAAAAAGCAAACATATCTTCTTTTTGTTATTGTTTTATAAAGATGAAAGTTAATTAAATTCAAATTATTAACTAGCACTCTCGGCAACGGCCATATCACGCTGAATACACCGATTCTCGTCCGATAACCGAAGTTAAGCAGCGTCGAGCGCGGTCATTACTTGGGAGGGAGACACTTAGGAACACTGCGTGCCGATGGCTTTTTCACTTTTTTTTCCTCTTTTAAATTTTAATAGATATGTAAAAAGCAAACAGGTTTTCTTTTTGTTATTGTTTTAAAATGATGAAGGTTAATTTGTCTCACTTAATTTAAATCCGAATTACTAACTAGCACTCTCGGCAACGGCCATATCACGCTGAAAACACCTGTTCACGTCCGATCACCGAAGTTAAGCAGCGACGAGCGCATACAGTACTTGGGAATACTGCGTGCCGTTGGCTTTTCACTTTTGTTTCCTCTTTCAAATTCCACCAGATATGAAAAAAGCAAACATATCTTCTTTTTTGTTATTGTTTTATAGTGATGAAAGTTAATTAAATTCAAATTATTAACTAGCACTCTCGGCAACGGCCATATCACGCTGAATACACCGTTTCTCGTTCGATAACCGAAGTTAAGCAGCGTCGAGCGCAGTCACTACTTGGGAGGGAGACCACTTAGGAACACTGCGTGCCGTTGGCTTTTTCACTTATTTTTCCTCTTTTAAATTTTAATAGATATGAAAAAAGCAAACATGTTTTCTTTTTGTTATTGTTTTAAAGTGATGAAGGTTAATTTGTCTCACTTAATTTAAATTCGAATTATTAACTAGCACTCTCGGCATCGGCCATATCACGCTGAAAACACCGGTTCACGTCCGATCACCGAAGTTAAGTAGCGTCGAGCGCATACAGTACTTGGGAATACTGCGTGCCGTTTGTTTTTTCACTTTTGTTTGCTCTTTCAAATTCCACCAGATATGAAAAAAGCAAACATATCTACTTTTTGTTATTGTTTTATAAAGATGAAAGTTAATTAAATTCAAATTATTAACTAGCACTCTCGGCAACGGCCATATCACGCTGAATACACCGGTTCTCGTCCGATAACCGAAGTTAAGCAGCGTCGAGCGCAGTCACTTCTTGGGAGGGAGACCACTTAGGATAGGAACACTGCGTGCCGTTGACTTTTTCACTTTTTTTTCCTCTTTTAAATTTTAATAGATATGAAAAAAGCAAACATGTTTTCTTTTTGTTATTGTTTTAAAATGATGAAGGTTAATTTGTCTCACTTAATTTAAATTCGAATTATTAACTAGCACTCTCGGCAGCGGCCATATCACGCTGAATACACCGGTTCACGTCCGATCACCGAAGTTAAGCAGCGTCGAGCGCAGTCAGTACTTGGGAGGGCGACCACTTAGGAACACTGCTTGCCGTTAGCTTTTTCACTTTTTTTTCCTCTTTTAAATTCCAATAGATATGAAAAAAGCAAACATATTTTCTTTTTGTTATTGTTTGAAAAAGATGAAGGTTAATTTGTCTCACTTAATTTAAATTCGAATTATTATCTAGCACTCTCGGCAACGGCCATATCACGCTGAGAACACCGGATCTCGTCCGATCGCCGACGTTAGCAGCGTCGAGCGCAGTCAGTACTTGGGAATACTGCGTGCCGTTTGCTTTTTTCACTTTTGTTTCCTCCTTCAAATTCCACCAGATATGAAAAAAGCAAACAAATCTTCTTTTAGTTATTGTTTTATAAAGATGAAAGTTAATTAAGTTCAAATTATTAACTAGCACTCTCGGCAACGGCCATATCACGCTGAATACACCGGTTCTCGTCAGATAACCGAAGTTAAGCAGCGTCGAGCGCAGTCACTACTTGGGAGGGAGACCACTTAGGAACACTGCGTGCCGTTGGCTTTTTCACTTTTTTTTCCTCTTTTAAATTTTAATAGATATGAAAAAAGCAAACATGTTTTCTTTTTGTTATTGTTTTAAAATGATGAAGGTTAATTTGTCTCACTTAATTTAAATTCGAATTATTAACTAGCACTCTCGGCAACGGTCATATCACGCTGAATACACCGGTTCTCGTCCGATAACCGAAGTTAAGCAGCGTCGAGCGCAGTCAGTACTTGGGAGGGCGACCACTTAGGAACACTGCGTGCCGTTAGCTTTTTCACTTTTTTTTTCTCTTTTAAATTCCAATAGATATGAAAAAAGCAAACATTTTTTCTTTTTGTTATTGTTTGAAAAAGATGAAGGTTAATTTGTCTCACTTAATTTAAATTCGAATTATTATCTAGCACTCTCGGCAACGGCCATATCACGCTGAGAACACCGGATCTCGTCCGATCGCCGACGTTTGCAGCGTCGAGCGCAGTCAGTACTTGGGAATACTGCGTGCCGTTTGCTTTTTTCACTTTTGTTTCCTCTTTCAAATTCCACCAGATATGAAAAAAGCAAACATATCTTCTTTTTGTTATTGTTTTATAAAGATGAAAGTTAATTAAATTCAAATTATTAACTAGCACTCTCGGCAACGGCCATATCACGCTGAATACACCGATTCCCGTCCGATAACCGAAGTTAAGCAGCGTCGAGCGCAGTCACTACTTGGGAGAGAGACCACTTAGGAACACTGCGTGCCGTTGGCTTTTTCACTTTTTTTTCCTCTTTTAAATTTTAATAGATATGAAAAAAGCAAACATGTTTTCTTTTTGTTATAGTTTTAAAATGATGAAGGTTAATTTGTCTCACTTAATTTAAATTCGAATTATTAACTAGCACTCTCGGCAACGGCCATATCACGCTGAAAACACCGGTTCACGTCCGATCACCGAAGTTAAGTAGCGTCGAGCGCATACAGTACTTGGGAATACTGCGTGCCGTTTGTTTTTTCACTTTTGTTTGCTCTTTCAAATTCCACCAGATATGAAAAAAGCAAACATATCTACTTTTTGTTATTGTTTTATAAAGATGAAAGTTAATTAAATTCAAATTATTAACTAGCACTCTCGGCAACGGCCATATCACGCTGAATACACCGGTTCTCGTCCGATAACCGAAGTTAAGCAGCGTCGAGCGCAGTCACTACTTGGGAGGGAGACCACTTAGGATAGGAACACTGCGTGCCGTTGACTTTTTCACTTTTTTTTCCTCTTTTAAATTTTAATAGATATGAAAAAAGCAAACATGTTTTCTTTTTGTTATAGTTTTAAAATGATGAAGGTTAATTTGTCTCACTTAATTTAAATTCGAATTATTAACTAGCACTCTCGGCAACGGCCATATCACGCTGAAAACACCGGTTCACGTCCGATCACCGAAGTTAAGTAGCGTCGAGCGCATACAGTACTTGGGAATACTACGTGCCGTTTGTTTTTTCACTTTTGTTTGCTCTTTCAAATTCCACCAGATATGAAAAAAGCAAACATATCTTCTTTTTGTTATTGTTTTATAAAGATGAAAGTTAATTAAATTCAAATTATTAACTAGCACTCTCGGCAACGGCCATATCACGCTGAATACACCGATTCCCGTCCGATAACCGAAGTTAAGCAGCGTCGAGCGCAGTCACTACTTGGGAGAGAGACCACTTAGGAACACTGCGTGCCGTTGGCTTTTTCACTTTTTTTTCCTCTTTTAAATTTTAATAGATATGAAAAAAGCAAACATGTTTTCTTTTTGTTATAGTTTTAAAATGATGAAGGTTAATTTGTCTCACTTAATTTAAATTCGAATTATTAACTAGCACTCTCGGCAACGGCCATATCACGCTGAAAACACCGGTTCACGTCCGATCACCGAAGTTAAGTAGCGTCGAGCGCATACAGTACTTGGGAATACTGCGTGCCGTTTGTTTTTTCACTTTTGTTTGCTCTTTCAAATTCCACCAGATATGAAAAAAGCAAACATATCTACTTTTTGTTATTGTTTTATAAAGATGAAAGTTAATTAAATTCAAATTATTAACTAGCACTCTCGGCAACGGCCATATCACGCTGAATACACCGGTTCTCGTCCGATAACCGAAGTTAAGCAGCGTCGAGCGCAGTCACTACTTGGGAGGGAGACCACTTAGGATAGGAACACTGCGTGCCGTTGACTTTTTCACTTTTTTTCCTCTTTTAAATTTTAATAGATATGAAAAAAGCAAACATGTTTTCTTTTTGTTATAGTTTTAAAATGATGAAGGTTAATTTGTCTCACTTAATTTAAATTCGAATTATTAACTAGCACTCTCGGCAACGGCCATATCACGCTGAAAACACCGGTTCACGTCCGATCACCGAAGTTAAGTAGCGTCGAGCGCATACAGTACTTGGGAATACTACGTGCCGTTTGTTTTTTCACTTTTGTTTGCTCTTTCAAATTCCACCAGATATGAAAAAAGCAAACATATCTTCTTTTTGTTATTGTTTTATAAAGATGAAAGTTAATTAAATTCAAATTATTAACTAGCACTCTCGGCAACGGCCATATCACGCTGAATACACCGATTCCCGTCCGATAACCGAAGTTAAGCAGCGTCGAGCGCAGTCACTACTTGGGAGGGAGACCACTTAGGATAGGAACACTGCGTGCCGTTGACTTTTTCACTTTTTTTTCCTCTTT
This sequence comes from Phalangium opilio, assembly GCF_054372755.1. NCBI lineage: Eukaryota > Metazoa > Arthropoda > Arachnida > Opiliones > Phalangiidae > Phalangium > Phalangium opilio. The sequence continues at coordinate 2,617,920 of NW_028324192.1, read as the reverse complement.
TAAATTTTAATAGATATGAAAAAAGCAAACATGTTTTCTTTTTGTTATTGTTTTAAAATGATGAAGGTTAATTTGTCTCACTTAATTTAAATTCGAATTATTAACTAGCACTCTCGGCAACGGCCATATCACGCTGAATACACCGGTTCACGTCCGATCGCCGACGTTAGCAGCGTCGAGCGCAGTCAGTACTTGGGAATACTGCGTGCCGTTTGCTTTTTTCACTTTTGTTTCCTCTTTCAAATTCCACCAGATATGAAAAAAGCAAACATATCTTCTTTTTGTTATTGTTTTATAAAGATGAAAGTTAATTAAATTCAAATTATTAACTAGCACTCTCGGCAACGGCCATATCACGCTGAATACACCGATTCCCGTCCGATAACCGAAGTTAAGCAGCGTCGAGCGCAGTCACTACTTGGGAGAGAGACCTCTTAGGAACACTGCGTGCCGTTGGCTTTTTCACTTTTTTTTCCTCTTTTAAATTTTAATAGATATGAAAAAAGCAAACATGTTTTCTTTTTGTTATAGTTTTAAAATGATGAAGGTTAATTTGTCTCACTTAATTTAAATTCGAATTATTATCTAGCACTCTCGGCAACGGCCATATCACGCTGAGAACACCGGATCTCGTCCGATCGCCGACGTTAGTAGCGTCGAGCGCAGTCAGTACTTGGGAATACTGCGTGCCGTTTGCTTTTTTCACTTTTGTTTCCTCTTTCAAATTCCACCAGATATGAAAAAAGCAAACAAATCTTCTTTTAGTTATTGTTTTATAAAGATGAAAGTTAATTAAGTTCAAATTATTAACTAGCACTCTCGGCAACGGCCATATCACGCTGAATACACCGGTTCTCGTCAGATAACCGAAGTTAAGCAGCGTCGAGCGCAGTCACTACTTGGGAGGGAGACCACTTAGGAACACTGCGTGCCGTTGGCTTTTTCACTTTTTTTTCCTCTTTTAAATTTTAATAGATATGAAAAAAGCAAACATGTTTTCTTTTTGTTATTGTTTTAAAATGATGAAGGTTAATTTGTCTCACTTAATTTAAATTCGAATTATTAACTAGCACTCTCGGCAACGGTCATATCACGCTGAATACACCGGTTCTCGTCCGATAACCGAAGTTAAGCAGCGTCGAGCGCAGTCAGTACTTGGGAGGGCGACCACTTAGGAACACTGCGTGCCGTTAGCTTTTTCACTTTTTTTTCTCTTTTAAATTCCAATAGATATGAAAAAAGCAAACATATTTTCTTTTTGTTATTGTTTGAAAAAGATGAAGGTTAATTTGTCTCGCTTAATTTAAATTCGAATTATTATCTAGCACTCTCGGCAACGGCCATATCACGCTGAGAACACCGGATCTCGTCCGATCGCCGACGTTTGCAGCGTCGAGCGCAGTCAGTACTTGGGAATACTGCGTGCCGTTTGCTTTTTTCACTTTTGTTTCCTCTTTCAAATTCCACCAGATATGAAAAAAGCAAACATATCTTCTTTTTGTTATTGTTTTATAAAGATGAAAGTTAATTAAATTCAAATTATTAACTAGCACTCTCGGCAACGGCCATATCACGCTGAATACACCGATTCCCGTCCGATAACCGAAGTTAAGCAGCGTCGAGCGCAGTCACTACTTGGGAGAGAGACCACTTAGGAACACTGCGTGCCGTTGGCTTTTTCACTTTTTTTTCCTCTTTTAAATTTTAATAGATATGAAAAAAGCAAACATGTTTTCTTTTTGTTATAGTTTTAAAATGATGAAGGTTAATTTGTCTCACTTAATTTAAATTCGAATTATTAACTAGCACTCTCGGCAACGGCCATATCACGCTGAAAACACCGGTTCACGTCCGATCACCGAAGTTAAGTAGCGTCGAGCGCATACAGTACTTGGGAATACTGCGTGCCGTTTGTTTTTTCACTTTTGTTTGCTCTTTCAAATTCCACCAGATATGAAAAAAGCAAACATATCTACTTTTTGTTATTGTTTTATAAAGATGAAAGTTAATTAAATTCAAATTATTAACTAGCACTCTCGGCAACGGCCATATCACGCTGAATACACCGGTTCTCGTCCGATAACCGAAGTTAAGCAGCGTCGAGCGCAGTCACTACTTGGGAGGGAGACCACTTAGGATAGGAACACTGCGTGCCGTTGGCTTTTTCACTTTTTTTTCCTCTTTTAAATTTTAATAGATATGAAAAAAGCAAACATGTTTTCTTTTTGTTATTGTTTTAAAATGATGAAGGTTAATTTGTCTCACTTAATTTAAATTCGAATTATTAACTAGCACTCTCGGCAACGGTCATATCACGCTGAATACACCGGTTCTCGTCCGATAACCGAAGTTAAGCAGCGTCGAGCGCAGTCAGTACTTGGGAGGGCGACCACTTAGGAACACTGCGTGCCGTTAGCTTTTTCACTTTTTTTTCTCTTTTAAATTCCAATAGATATGAAAAAAGCAAACATATTTTCTTTTTGTTATTGTTTGAAAAAGATGAAGGTTAATTTGTCTCGCTTAATTTAAATTCGAATTATTATCTAGCACTCTCGGCAACGGCCATATCACGCTGAGAACACCGGATCTCGTCCGATCGCCGACGTTTGCAGCGTCGAGCGCAGTCAGTACTTGGGAATACTGCGTGCCGTTTGCTTTTTTCACTTTTGTTTCCTCTTTCAAATTCCACCAGATATGAAAAAAGCAAACATATCTTCTTTTTGTTATTGTTTTATAAAGATGAAAGTTAATTAAATTCAAATTATTAACTAGCACTCTCGGCAACGGCCATATCACGCTGAATACACCGATTCCCGTCCGATAACCGAAGTTAAGCAGCGTCGAGCGCAGTCACTACTTGGGAGAGAGACCACTTAGGAACACTGCGTGCCGTTGGCTTTTTCACTTTTTTTTCCTCTTTTAAATTTTAATAGATATGAAAAAAGCAAACATGTTTTCTTTTTGTTATAGTTTTAAAATGATGAAGGTTAATTTGTCTCACTTAATTTAAATTCGAATTATTAACTAGCACTCTCGGCAACGGCCATATCACGCTGAAAACACCGGTTCACGTCCGATCACCGAAGTTAAGTAGCGTCGAGCGCATACAGTACTTGGGAATACTGCGTGCCGTTTGTTTTTTCACTTTTGTTTGCTCTTTCAAATTCCACCAGATATGAAAAAAGCAAACATATCTACTTTTTGTTATTGTTTTATAAAGATGAAAGTTAATTAAATTCAAATTATTAACTAGCACTCTCGGCAACGGCCATATCACGCTGAATACACCGGTTCTCGTCCGATAACCGAAGTTAAGCAGCGTCGAGCGCAGTCACTACTTGGGAGGGAGACCACTTAGGATAGGAACACTGCGTGCCGTTGACTTTTTCACTTTTTTTTCCTCTTTTAAATTTTAATAGATATGAAAAAAGCAAACATGTTTTCTTTTTGTTATAGTTTTAAAATGATGAAGGTTAATTTGTCTCACTTAATTTAAATTCGAATTATTAACTAGCACTCTCGGCAACGGCCATATCACGCTGAAAACACCGGTTCACGTCCGATCACCGAAGTTAAGTAGCGTCGAGCGCATACAGTACTTGGGAATACTGCGTGCCGTTTGTTTTTTCACTTTTGTTTGCTCTTTCAAATTCCACCAGATATGAAAAAAGCAAACATATCTTCTTTTTGTTATTGTTTTATAAAGATGAAAGTTAATTAAATTCAAATTATTAACTAGCACTCTCGGCAACGGCCATATCACGCTGAATACACCGATTCCCGTCCGATAACCGAAGTTAAGCAGCGTCGAGCGCAGTCACTACTTGGGAGAGAGACCACTTAGGAACACTGCGTGCCGTTGGCTTTTTCACTTTTTTTTCCTCTTTTAAATTTTAATAGATATGAAAAAAGCAAACATGTTTTCTTTTTGTTATAGTTTTAAAATGATGAAGGTTAATTTGTCTCACTTAATTTAAATTCGAATTATTAACTAGCACTCTCGGCAACGGCCATATCACGCTGAAAACACCGGTTCACGTCCGATCACCGAAGTTAAGTAGCGTCGAGCGCATACAGTACTTGGGAATACTGCGTGCCGTTTGTTTTTTCACTTTTGTTTGCTCTTTCAAATTCCACCAGATATGAAAAAAGCAAACATATCTACTTTTTGTTATTGTTTTATAAAGATGAAAGTTAATTAAATTCAAATTATTAACTAGCACTCTCGGCAACGGCCATATCACGCTGAATACACCGGTTCTCGTCCGATAACCGAAGTTAAGCAGCGTCGAGCGCAGTCACTACTTGGGAGGGAGACCACTTAGGATAGGAACACTGCGTGCCGTTAACTTTTTCACTTTTTTTTCCTCTTTTAAATTTTAATAGATATGAAAAAAGCAAACATGTTTTCTTTTTGTTATTGTTTTAAAATGATGAAGGTTAATTTGTCTCACTTAATTTAAATTCGAATTATTAACTAGCACTCTCGGCAACGGCCATATCACGCTGAATACACCGGTTCACGTCCGATCGCCGACGTTAGCAGCGTCGAGCGCAGTCAGTACTTGGGAATACTGCGTGCCGTTTGCTTTTTTCACTTTTGTTTCCTCTTTCAAATTCCACCAGATATGAAAAAAGCAAACATATCTTCTTTTTGTTATTGTTTTATAAAGATGAAAGTTAATTAAATTCAAATTATTAACTAGCACTCTCGGCAACGGCCATATCACGCTGAATACACCGATTCCCGTCCGATAACCGAAGTTAAGCAGCGTCGAGCGCAGTCACTATTGGGAGAGAGACCACTTAGGAACACTGCGTGCCGTTGGCTTTTTCACTTTTTTTTCCTCTTTTAAATTTTAATAGATATGAAAAAAGCAAACATGTTTTCTTTTTGTTATAGTTTTAAAATGATGAAGGTTAATTTGTCTCACTTAATTTAAATTCGAATTATTAACTAGCACTCTCGGCAACGGCCATATCACGCTGAAAACACCGGTTCACGTCCGATCACCGAAGTTAAGTAGCGTCGAGCGCATACAGTACTTGGGAATACTGCGTGCCGTTTGTTTTTTCACTTTTGTTTGCTCTTTCAAATTCCACCAGATATGACAAAAGCAAACATATCTACTTTTTGTTATTGTTTTATAAAGATGAAAGTTAATTAAATTCAAATTATTAACTAGCATTCTCGGCAACGGCCATATCACGCTGAATACACCGGTTCTCGTCCGATAACCGAAGTTAAGCAGCGTCGAGCGCAGTCACTACTTGGGAGGGAGACCACTTAGGATAGGAACACTGCGTGCCGTTGACTTTTTCACTTTTTTTTCCTCTTTTAAATTTTAATAGATATGAAAAAAGCAAACATGTTTTCTTTTTGTTATTGTTTTAAAATGATGAAGGTTAATTTGTCTCACTTAATTTAAATTCGAATTATTAACTAGCACTCTCGGCAACGGCCATATCACGCTGAATACACCGGTTCACGTCCGATCACCGAAGTTAAGCAGCGTCGAGCGCAGTCAGTACTTGGGAGGGCGACCACTTAGGAACACTGCTTGCCGTTAGCTTTTTCACTTTTTTTTCCTCTTTTAAATTCCAATAGATATGAAAAAAGCAAACATATTTTCTTTTTGTTATTGTTTGAAAAAGATGAAGGTTAATTTGTCTCACTTAATTTAAATTCGAATTATTATCTAGCACTCTCGGCAACGGCCATATCACGCTGAGAACACCGGATCTCGTCCGATCGCCGACGTTAGCAGCGTCGAGCGCAGTCAGTACTTGGGAATACTGCGTGCCGTTTGCTTTTTTCACTTTTGTTTCCTCTTTCAAATTCCACCAGATATGAAAAAAGCAAACATATCTTCTTTTTGTTATTGTTTTATAAAGATGAAAGTTAATTAAATTCAAATTATTAACTAGCACTCTCGGCAACGGCCATATCACGCTGAATACACCGATTCCCGTCCGATAACCGAAGTTAAGCAGCGTCGAGCGCAGTCACTACTTGGGAGAGAGACCACTTAGGAACACTGCGTGCCGTTGGCTTTTTCACTTTTTTTTCCTCTTTTAAATTTTAATAGATATGAAAAAAGCAAACAAGTTTTCTTTTTGTTATAGTTTTAAAATGATGAAGGTTAATTTGTCTCACTTAATTTAAATTCGAATTATTAACTAGCACTCTCGGCAACGGCCATATCACGCTGAAAACACCGGTTCACGTCCGATCACCGAAGTTAAGTAGCGTCGAGCGCATACAGTACTTGGGAATACTGCGTGCCGTTTGTTTTTTCACTTTTGTTTGCTCTTTCAAATTCCACCAGATATGAAAAAAGCAAACATATCTACTTTTTGTTATTGTTTTATAAAGATGAAAGTTAATTAAATTCAAATTATTAACTAGCACTCTCGGCAACGGCCATATCACGCTGAAAACACCGGATCTCGTCCGATCGCCGACGTTAGCAGCGTCGAGCGCAGTCAGTACTTGGGAATACTGCGTGCCGTTTGCTTTTTTCACTTTTGTTTCCTCTTTCAAATTCCACCAGATATGAAAAAAGCAAACATATCTTCTTTTTGTTATTGTTTTATAAAGATGAAAGTTAATTAAATTCAAATTATTAACTAGCACTCTCGGCAACGGCCATATCACGCTGAATACACCGATTCCCGTCCGATAACCGAAGTTAAGCAGCGTCGAGCGCAGTCACTACTTGGGAGAGAGACCACTTAGGAACACTGCGTGCCGTTGGCTTTTTCACTTTTTTTTCCTCTTTTAAATTTTAATAGATATGAAAAAAGCAAACAAGTTTTCTTTTTGTTATAGTTTTAAAATGATGAAGGTTAATTTGTCTCACTTAATTTAAATTCGAATTATTAACTAGCACTCTCGGCAACGGCCATATCACGCTGAAAACACCGGTTCACGTCCGATCACCGAAGTTAAGTAGCGTCGAGCGCATACAGTACTTGGGAATACTGCGTGCCGTTTGTTTTTTCACTTTTGTTTGCTCTTTCAAATTCCACCAGATATGAAAAAAGCAAACATATCTACTTTTTGTTATTGTTTTATAAAGATGAAAGTTAATTAAATTCAAATTATTAACTAGCACTCTCGGCAACGGCCATATCACGCTGAATACACCGGTTCTCCTCCGATAACCGAAGTTAAGCAGCGTCGAGCGCAGTCACTACTTGGGAGGGAGACCACTTAGGATAGGAACACTGCGTGCCGTTGACTTTTTCACTTTTTTTTCCTCTTTTAAATTTTAATAGATATGAAAAAAGCAAACATGTTTTCTTTTTGTTATTGTTTTAAAATGATGAAGGTTAATTTGTCTCACTTAATTTAAATTCGAATTATTAACTAGCACTCTCGGCAACGGCCATATCACGCTGAATACACCGGTTCACGTCCGATCACCGAAGTTAAGCAGCGTCGAGCGCAGTCAGTACTTGGGAGGGCGACCACTTAGGAACACTGCTTGCCGTTAGCTTTTTCACTTTTTTTTCCTCTTTTAAATTCCAATAGATATGAAAAAAGCAAACATATTTTCTTTTTGTTATTGTTTGAAAAAGATGAAGGTTAATTTGTCTCACTTAATTTAAATTCGAATTATTATCTAGCACTCTCGGCAACGGCCATATCACGCTGAGAACACCGGATCTCGTCCGATCGCCGACGTTAGCAGCGTCGAGCGCAGTCAGTACTTGGGAATACTGCGTGCCGTTTGCTTTTTTCACTTTTGTTTCCTCTTTCAAATTCCACCAGATATGAAAAAAGCAAACAAATCTTCTTTTAGTTATTGTTTTATAAAGATGAAAGTTAATTAAGTTCAAATTATTAACTAGCACTCTCGGCAACGGCCATATCACGCTGAATACACCGGTTCTCGTCAGATAACCGAAGTTAAGCAGCGTCGAGCGCAGTCACTACTTGGGAGGGAGACCACTTAGGAACACTGCGTGCCGTTGGCTTTTTCACTTTTTTTTCCTCTTTTAAATTTTAATAGATATGAAAAAAGCAAACATGTTTTCTTTTTGTTATTGTTTTAAAATGATGAAGGTTAATTTGTCTCACTTAATTTAAATTCGAATTATTAACTAGCACTCTCGGCAACGGCCATATCACGCTGAATACACCGGTTCTCGTCCGATAACCGAAGTTAAGCAGCGTCGAGCGCAGTCAGTACTTGGGAGGGCGACCACTTAGGAACACTGCGTGCCGTTAGCTTTTTCACTTTTTTTTTCTCTTTTAAATTCCAATAGATATGAAAAAAGCAAACATATTTTCTTTTTGTTATTGTTTGAAAAAGATGAAGGTTAATTTGTCTCACTTAATTTAAATTCGAATTATTATCTAGCACTCTCGGCAACGGCCATATCACGCTGAGAACACCGGTTCTCGTCCGATCGCCGACGTTAGCAGCGTCGAGCGCAGTCAGTACTTGGGAATACTGCGTGCCGTTTGCTTTTTCACTTTTGTTTCCTCTTTCAAATTCCACCAGATATGAAAAAAGCAAACATATCTTCTTTTTGTTATTGTTTTATAAAGATGAAAGTTAATTAAATTCAATTATTAACTAGCACTCTCGGCAACGGCCATATCACGCTGAATACACCGATTCTCGTCCGATAACCGAAGTTAAGCAGCGTCGAGCGCAGTCATTACTTGGGAGGGAGACCACTTAGGAACACTGCGTGCCGTTGGCTTTTTCACTTTTTTTCCTCTTTTAAATTTAAATAGATATGAAAAAAGCAAACACGTTTTCTTTTTGTTATTGTTTTAAAATGATGAAGGTTAATTTGTCTCACTTAATTTAAATTCGAATTATTAACTAGCACTCTCGGCAACGGCCAAATCACGCTGAAAACACCGGTTCACGTCCGATCACCGAAGTAAAGCAGCGTCGAGCGCATACAGTACTTGGGAATACTGCGTGCCGTTTGCTTTTTCACTTTTTTTCCTCTTTTAAAATCCAATAGATATGAAAAAAGCAAACATATTTTCTTTTTGTTATTGTTTGAAAAAGATGAAGGTTAATTTGTCTCACTTAATTTAAATTCGAATTATTAACTAGCACTCTCGGCAACGGCCATATCACGCTGAAAACACCGGTTCACGTCCGATCACCGAAGTTAAGTAGCGTCGAGCGCATACAGTACTTGGGAATACTGCGTGCCGTTTGTTTTTTCACTTTTGTTTGCTCTTTCAAATTCCACCAGATATGAAAAAAGCAAACATATCTACTTTTTGTTATTGTTTTATAAAGATGAAAGTTAATTAAATTCAAATTATTAACTAGCACTCTCGGCAACGGCCATATCACGCTGAATACACCGGTTCTCGTCCGATAACCGAAGTTAAGCAGCGTCGAGCGCAGTCACTACTTGGGAGGGAGACCACTTAGGATAGGAACACTGCGTGCCGTTGACTTTTTCACTTTTTTTTCCTCTTTTAAATTTTAATAGATATGAAAAAAGCAAACATGTTTTCTTTTTGTTATTGTTTTAAAATGATGAAGGTTAATTTGTCTCACTTAATTTAAATTCGAATTATTAACTAGCACTCTCGGCAACGGCCATATCACGCTGAATACACCGGTTCACGTCCGATCACCGAAGTTAAGCAGCGTCGAGCGCAGTCAGTACTTGGGAGGGCGACCACTTAGGAACACTGCTTGCCGTTAGCTTTTTCACTTTTTTTTCCTCTTTTAAATTCCAATAGATATGAAAAAAGCAAACATATTTTCTTTTTGTTATTGTTTGAAAAAGATGAAGGTTAATTTGTCTCACTTAATTTAAATTCGAATTATTATCTAGCACTCTCGGCAACGGCCATATCACGCTGAGAACACCGGATCTCGTCCGATCGCCGACGTTAGCAGCGTCGAGCGCAGTCAGTACTTGGGAATACTGCGTGCCGTTTGCTTTTTTCACTTTTGTTTCCTCTTTCAAATTCCACCAGATATGAAAAAAGCAAACATATCTTCTTTTTGTTATTGTTTTATAAAGATGAAAGTTAATTAAATTCAAATTATTAACTAGCACTCTCGGCAACGGCCATATCACGCTGAATACACCGATTCCCGTCCGATAACCGAAGTTAAGCAGCGTCGAGCGCAGTCACTACTTGGGAGAGAGACCACTTAGGAACACTGCGTGCCGTTGGCTTTTTCACTTTTTTTTCCTCTTTTAAATTTTAATAGATATGAAAAAAGCAAACATGTTTTCTTTTTGTTATAGTTTTAAAATGATGAAGGTTAATTTGTCTCACTTAATTTAAATTCGAATTATTAACTAGCACTCTCGGCAACGGCCATATCACGCTGAAAACACCGGTTCACGTCCGATCACCGAAGTTAAGTAGCGTCGAGCGCATACAGTACTTGGGAATACTGCGTGCCGTTTGTTTTTTCACTTTTGTTTGCTCTTTCAAATTCCACCAGATATGAAAAAAGCAAACATATCTACTTTTTGTTATTGTTTTATAAAGATGAAAGTTAATTAAATTCAAATTATTAACTAGCACTCTCGGCAACGGCCATATCACGCTGAATACACCGGTTCTCGTCCGATAACCGAAGTTAAGCAGCGTCGAGCGCAGTCACTACTTGGGAGGGAGACCACTTAGGATAGGAACACTGCGTGCCGTTGACTTTTTCACTTTTTTTTCCTCTTTTAAATTTTAATAGATATGAAAAAAGCAAACATGTTTTCTTTTTGTTATTGTTTTAAAATGATGAAGGTTAATTTGTCTCACTTAATTTAAATTCGAATTATTAACTAGCACTCTCGGCAACGGCCATATCACGCTGAATACACCGGTTCACGTCCGATCACCGAAGTTAAGCAGCGTCGAGCGCAGTCAGTACTTGGGAGGGCGACCACTTAGGAACACTGCTTGCCGTTAGCTTTTTCACTTTTTTTTCCTCTTTTAAATTCCAATAGATATGAAAAAAGCAAACATATTTTCTTTTTGTTATTGTTTGAAAAAGATGAAGGTTAATTTGTCTCACTTAATTTAAATTCGAATTATTATCTAGCACTCTCGGCAACGGCCATATCACGCTGAGAACACCGGATCTCGTCCGATCGCCGACGTTAGCAGCGTCGAGCGCAGTCAGTACTTGGGAATACTGCGTGCCGTTTGCTTTTTTCACTTTTGTTTCCTCTTTCAAATTCCACCAGATATGAAAAAAGCAAACAAATCTTCTTTTAGTTATTGTTTTATAAAGATGAAAGTTAATTAAGTTCAAATTATTAACTAGCACTCTCGGCAACGGCCATATCACGCTGAATACACCGGTTCTCGTCAGATAACCGAAGTTAAGCAGCGTCGAGCGCAGTCACTACTTGGGAGGGAGACCACTTAGGAACACTGCGTGCCGTTGGCTTTTTCACTTTTTTTTCCTCTTTTAAATTTTAATAGATATGAAAAAAGCAAACATGTTTTCTTTTTGTTATTGTTTTAAAATGATGAAGGTTAATTTGTCTCACTTAATTTAAATTCGAATTATTAACTAGCACTCTCGGCAACGGCCAAATCACGCTGAATACACCGGTTCTCGTCCGATAACCGAAGTTAAGCAGCGTCGAGCGCAGTCAGTACTTGGGAGGGCGACCACTTAGGAACACTGCGTGCCGTTAGCTTTTTCACTTTTTTTTTCTCTTTTAAATTCCAATAGATATGAAAAAAGCAAACATATTTTCTTTTTGTTATTGTTTGAAAAAGATGAAGGTTAATTTGTCTCACTTAATTTAAATTCGAATTATTATCTAGCACTCTCGGCAACGGCCATATCACGCTGAGAACACCGGTTCTCGTCCGATCGCCGACGTTAGCAGCGTCGAGCGCAGTCAGTACTTGGGAATACTGCGTGCCGTTTGCTTTTTCACTTTTGTTTCCTCTTTCAAATTCCACCAGATATGAAAAAAGCAAACATATCTTCTTTTTGTTATTGTTTTATAAAGATGAAAGTTAATTAAATTCAATTATTAACTAGCACTCTCGGCAACGGCCATATCACGCTGAATACACCGATTCTCGTCCGATAACCGAAGTTAAGCAGCGTCGAGCGCAGTCATTACTTGGGAGGGAGACCACTTAGGAACACTGCGTGCCGTTGGCTTTTTCACTTTTTTTCCTCTTTTAAATTTAAATAGATATGAAAAAAGCAAACACGTTTTCTTTTTGTTATTGTTTTAAAATGATGAAGGTTAATTTGTCTCACTTAATTTAAATTCGAATTATTAACTAGCACTCTCGGCAACGGCCAAATCACGCTGAAAACACCGGTTCACGTCCGATCACCGAAGTAAAGCAGCGTCGAGCGCATACAGTACTTGGGAATACTGCGTGCCGTTTGCTTTTTCACTTTTGTTTCCTCTTTTAAATTCCACCAGATATGAAAAAAGCAAACATATCTTCTTTTTGTTATTGTTTTATAAAGATGAAGGTTAATTAAATTCAAATTATTAACTAGCTCTCTCGGCAACGGCCATATCACGCTGAATACACCGGTTCTCGTCCGATAACCGAAGTTAAGCAGCGTCGAGCGCAGTCAGTACTTGGGAGGGCGACCACTTAGGAACACTGCGTGCCGTTAACTTTTTCACTTTTTTTTCCTCTTTTAAATTCCAATAGATATGAAAAAAGCAAACATATTTTCTTTTTTGTTATTGTTTGAAAAAGATGAAGGTAAATTTGTCTCACTTAATTTAAATTCGAATTATTATCTAGCACTCTCGGCAACGGCCATATCACGCTGAATACACCGGTTCTCGTCCGATAACCGAAGTTAAGCAGCGTCGAGCGCAGTCATTACTTGGGAGGGAGACCACTTAGGAACACTGCGTGCCGTTGGCTTTTTCACTTTTTTTTCCTCTTTTAAATTTTAATAGATATGAAAAAAGCAAATATATTTTCTTTTTTGTTATTGTTTGAAAAAGATGAAGGTTAATTTGTCTCACTTAATTTAAATTCGAATTATTATCTAGCACTCTCGGCAACGGCCATATCACGCTGAATACACCGGTTCTCGTCCGATAACCGAAGTTAAGCAACGTCGAGCGCAGTCATTACTTGGAAGGGAGACCACTTAGGAACACTGCGTGCCGTTGGCTTTTTCACTTTTTTTTCCTCTTTTAAATTTTAATAGATATGTAAAAAGCAAACGGGTTTTCTTTTTGTTATTGTTTTTAAATGATGAAGGTTAATTTGTCTCACTTAATTTAAATCCGAATTATTAAATATCACTCTCGGCAACGGCCATATCACGCTGAGAACACCGGTTCTCGTCCGATCGCCGACGTTAGCAGCGTCGAGCGCAGTCAGTACTTGGGAATACTGCGTGCCGTTTGCTTTTTCACTTTTGTTTCCTCTTTCAAATTCCACCAGATATGAAAAAAGCAAACATATCTTCTTTTTGTTATTGTTTTATAAAGATGAAAGTTAATTAAATTCAAATTATTAACTAGCACTCTCGGCAACGGCCATATCACGCTGAATACACCGATTCTCGTCCGATAACCGAAGTTAAGCAGCGTCGAGCGCGGTCATTACTTGGGAGGGAGACCACTTAGGAACACTGCGTGCCGATGGCTTTTTCACTTTTTTTTCCTCTTTTAAATTTTAATAGATATGTAAAAAGCAAACAGGTTTTCTTTTTGTTATTGTTTTAAAATGATGAAGGTTAATTTGTCTCACTTAATTTAAATCCGAATTATTAACTAGCACTCTCGGCAACGGCCATATCACGCTGAAAACACCTGTTCACGTCCGATCACCGAAGTTAAGCAGCGTCGAGCGCATACAGTACTTGGGAATACTGCGTGCCGTTGGCTTTTCACTTTTGTTTCCTCTTTCAAATTCCACCAGATATGAAAAAAGCAAACATATCTTCTTTTTTGTTATTGTTTTATAGTGATGAAAGTTAATTAAATTCAAATTATTAACTAGCACTCTCGGCAACGGCCATATCACGCTGAATACACCGTTTCTCGTTCGATAACCGAAGTTAAGCAGCGTCGAGCGCAGTCACTACTTGGGAGGGAGACCACTTAGGAACACTGCGTGCCGTTGGCTTTTTCACAAATCCTCTCTCGTTTGGGCTCGAACCACCAACCTTTCGGTTAACAGCTGAACGCACTAACCATTGCGCCACGGAAGCCCAAAAATTAAATGGTCGTCAGGTATTGTAGAAAAACTTTGGCTATTTACGTTACATTTGAGATCCAAAAACACCGCTCCCGGGTGGGCTCGAACCACCAACCTATTGGTTAACAGCCGAACGCGCTAACCATTGAGCCACGAAAGCTCAGAAAATAAATGGTTGTCAGGTATTGTGGAAAAACTCTGACATTTTACGTTACATCTGAGACGTCACAACACTTCTCCCAGATAGGCTCGAACCACCAACCAATTGGTTAACAGCCGAACGCGCTAACCATTGAGCCACAGAAGCTCAGAAATTAAATGGTTGTTAGGTTTTGTGGATAAGTTATGACTTTTTACGTTACATCTGAGACCCTACAACACCTCTCCCAGGTGGGCTCGAACCACCATCCTTTCGGTTAACAGCCGAACGCGCTAACCATTGCGCCAAGGAAGCCCAAAAATTAAATGGTTGTCACGAATTGTGGAAAAGTTTTGACTTTTAACGCTACATCTGAGACCCCACAACACCTCTTCCGGGTGGGCTCGAACCACCAACCTTTCGATTAAGAGCTGGACGCGCTAATTACTGCGCCACGGAAGCCCAAAAATTAAATGTTCGTCAGGTATTGTGGAAAAACTCTGACATTTTACGTAACATCTGAGACGTCACAACACTTCTCCCAGATAGGCTCGAACCACCAACCAATTGGTTAACAGCCGAACGCGCTAACCATTGAGCCACAGAAGCTCAGAAATTAAATGGTTGTTAGGTTTTGTGGATAAGTTATGACTTTTTACGTTACATCTGAGACCCTACAACACCTCTCCCAGGTGGGCTCGAACCACCATCCTTTCGGTTAACAGCCGAACGCGCTAACCATTGCGCCAAGGAAGCCCAAAAATTAAATGGTTGTCACGTATTGTGGAAAAGTTTTGACTTTTAACGCTACATCTGAGACCCCACAACACCTCTTCCGGGTGGGCCCGAACCACCAACCTTTCGATTAAGAGCTGGACGCGCTAATTACTGCGCCACGGAAGCCCAAAAATTAAATGTTCGTCAGGTATTGTGGAAAAACTCTGACATTTTACGTAACATCTGAGACGTCACAACACTTCTCCCAGATAGGCTCGAACCACCAACCAATTGGTTAACAGCCGAACGCGCTAACCATTGAGCCACAGAAGCTCAGAAATTAAATGGTTGTTAGGTTTTGTGGATAAGTTATGACTTTTTACGTTACATCTGAGACCCTACAACACCTCTCCCAGGTGGGCTCGAACCACCATCCTTTCGGTTAACAGCCGAACGCGCTAACCATTGCGCCAAGGAAGCCCAAAAATTAAATGGTTGTCACGTATTGTGGAAAAGTTTTGACTTTTAACGCTACATCTGAGACCCCACAACACCTCTTCCGGGTGGGCTCGAACCACCAACCTTTCGATTAAGAGCTGGACGCGCTAATTACTGCGCCACGGAAGCCCAAAAATTAAATGTTCGTCAGGTATTGTGGAAAAACTCTGACATTTTACGTAACATCTGAGACGTCACAACACCGCTCCCGGATGGGCTCGAACCACCAACCCTTCGGTTAACAGCCGAACGCGCTAGCCATTGCGCCACGGACGCCCAAAAATTAAATGGTTGTCAGGTATTGTTGAAAAGTTACGACTTTTCACGCTACATCTGAGACCCCACAAATCCTCTCTCGTTTGGGCTCGAACCACCAACCTTTCGGTTAACAGCTGAACGCACTAACCATTGCGCCACGGAAGCCCAAAAATTAAATGGTCGTCAGGTATTGTAGAAAAACTTTGGCTATTTACGTTACATTTGAGATCCAAAAACACCGCTCCCGGGTGGGCTCGAACCACCAACCTATTGGTTAACAGCCGAACGCGCTAACCATTGAGCCACGAAAGCTCAGAAAATAAATGGTTGTCACGTATTGTGGAAAAGTTTTGACTTTTTACGCTACATATGAGACCCAACAACACCTCTCCCGGGTGGGCTCGAACCTACAACCTTTCGATTAACAGCTGAACGCGCTAACCATTGCGCCACGCAAGCCCAAAAATTAAATGTTCGTCAGGTATTGTGGAAAAACTCTGACATTTTACGTTACATCTGAGACGTCACAACACTTCTCCCAGATAGGCTCGAACCACCAACTAATTGGTTAACAGCCGAACGCGCTAACCATTGAGTCACAGAAGCTCAGAAATTAAATGGTTGTTAGGTTTTGTGGATAAGTTATGACTTTTTACGTTACATCTGAGACCCTACAACACCTCTCCCAGGTGGGCTCGAACCACCATCCTTTCGGTTAACAGCCGAACGCGCTAACCATTGCGCCAAGGAAGCCCAAAAATTAAATGGTTGTCACGTATTGTGGAAAAGTTTTGACTTTTAACGCTACATCTGAGACCCCACAACACCTCTTCCGGGTGGGCTCGAACCACCAACCTTTCGATTAAGAGCTGGACGCGCTAATTACTGCGCCACGGAAGCCCAAAAATTAAATGTTCGTCAGGTATTGTGGAAAAACTCTGACATTTTACGTAACATCTGAGACGTCACAACACCGCTCCCGGATGGGCTCGAACCACCAACCTTTCGGTTAACAGCCGAACGCGCTAGCCATTGCGCCACGGACGCCCAAAAATTAAATGGTTGTCAGGTATTGTTGAAAAGTTACGACTTTTCACGCTACATCTGAGACCCCACAAATCCTCTCTCGTTGGGCTCGAACCACCAACCTTTCGATTAACAGCTGAACGCGCTAACCATTGCGCCACGGAAGCCCAAAAATTAAATGCTCGTCAGGTATTGTGGAAAAACTCTGACATTTTACGTTACATCTGAGACGTCACAACACCGCTCCCGGGAGGGCTCGAACCACCAACCTTTCGGTTAACAGCTGAACGCGCTGACCATTGCGCCACTGAAGCCCAAAAATTAAATTTTCGTCAGGTATTGTGGAAAAACTCTGACATTTTACGTTACATCTGAGACGTCACAACACCGCTCCCGGATGGGCTCGAACCACCAAGCTATTGGTTAACAGCCTAACGCGCTAACCATTGAGCCACGGAAGCCCAAAAATTAAATGGTCGTCAGGTATTGTGGAAAAACTTTGGCTTTCTACGTCACATCTGAGACCTCACAACACCGCTCCCGGATGAGCTCGAACCACCAACCTATTGGTTAACAGCCGAACGCGCTAACCATTGAGCCACGGAAGCTCAGAAGTTAAATGATTGTCACGTATTGTGGATAAGTTTTGACTTTTTACGCTACATATGAGACCCCACAACACCTCTCCCGGGTGGGCTCGAACCTTCAACCTTTCGATTAACAGCTGAACGCGCTAATCATTGCGCCACGGAAGCCCAAAAATTAAATGTTCGTCAGGTATTGTGAAAAACTCTGACATTTTACGTTACATCTGAGACCTCACAACACCGCATCCCGGATGGGCTCGAACCACAAACCTATTGGTTAACAGCCGAACGCGCTAATCATTGAGCCACGGAAGCCCAGAAATTAAATGGTTGTCACGTATTGTGGAAAGGTTTTGACTTTTTACGCTACATCTGAGACCCCACAACACCTCTCCCGGGTGGGCTCGTACCACCAACCTCTCGATTAACAGCTGAACGCGCTAACCATTGCGCCACGGAAGCCCAAAAATTCAATGTTCGACAGGTATTGTGGAAAAGTTCTGACATTTTATGTTACATTTGAGACGTCACAACACCGCTCCCGGGAGAGCTCAAACCACCAGTCTTTTGAATAGCAGCTGAACGCGCTAACCATTGCGCCACGGAAGCCCAAAAGTTAAATGCTCGTCAGGTATTATGTAAAAACCTTGACTTTTTACGTCACATCTGAGACCTCACAACACCGCTTCCGGATGGGGTCGAACCACCAACCTATTGGTTAACAGCCGAACGCGCTAACCATTGCGCCACGGAAGCCCAAAAATTAAATGGTCGTCATTTATTGTGCAAAAACTTTGGCTTTCTACGTTACATTTCAGATCCCACAACACCGCTCCCGGGTGGGCTCGAACCACCAACCTATTGGTTAACAGCCGAACGCGCTAACCATTGAGCCACGGAAGCTCAGAAATTAAATGGTTGTCAGGTATTGTGGAAAACCTTGACTTTTTACGTCACATCTGAGACCTCACAACACCGCTCCCGGATGGGCTCGAACCACCAACCTATTGGTTAACAGCCGAACGTGCTAACCATTGCGCCACGGAAGCCCAAAAATTAAATGGTCGTCAGGTATTGTGGAAAAATTTTGGCTTTCTACGTTACATTTGAGATCACACAACACCGCTCCCGGGTGGGCTCGAACCACCAGCCTATTGGTTAACAGCCGAACGCGCTAACCATTGCGCCAAGGAAGCCCAAAATTTAAATGCTCGTCAGTTATTGTGTAAAAACCTTGACTTTTTACCTTACATCTGAGACCTCACAACACCGCTCCCGGATGGGCTCGAACCACCAACCTATTGGTTAACAGCCGAACGCGCTAACCATTGCGCCACGGAAGCCCAAAATTTAAATGGTCGTCAGGTGTTGTGGAAAAAACCTTGACTTTTTACATCACATCTGAGACGTCACAACACCGCTCCCGGATGGGCTCGAACCACACACCTATTAGTTAACAGCCGAACGCGCTAACCTTTGAGCCACGGAAGCTCACAAATTAAATGGTTGTCAGGTATTGTAGATAAGTTATGACTTTTTACGTTACATCTGAGACCCTACAACACCTCTTCCGGTTGGGCACGAACCACCAACCTTTCGGTTAACAGCCGAACGCACTAACAATTGCGCCAAGGAAGCCCAAAAATTTAATGGTCGTCAGGTATTGTGGCAAAACTTTGGCTTTCTACGTTACATTTGAGATCCCACACCACCGCTCCCGGGTGGGCTCGAAAGAACCAACCTATTGGTTAACAGCCGAACGCGCTAACCATTGAGCCACGGAATCTCAGAAATTAAATGGTTGTCACGTGTTGTGGATAAGTTTTGACTTTTTACGCTACATCTGAGACCCCACAACACCTCTTCCGGGTGGGCTTGAACCACCAGCCTTTCGATTAACAGTTGAACGCGCTAATAATTGCGCCAAGGAAGCCCAAAAATTAAATGTTCGTCAGGTATTGTGGAAAAACTCTGACATTTTACGTTACATCTGAGACGCCACAACACCGCTCCCGGATGGGCACGAACCACCAACCTTTAGGTTAAGAGCCGAACGCGCTAACCATTGAGCCACGGAAGCCCAAAAATTAAATGCTCGTCAGGTATTGTGTAAAAACCTTGACTTTTTGCGTCACATCTGAGACCTCACAACACCGCTCCCGGATGGGCTCGAACAACCAACCTATTGGTTAACAGCCGAACGCGCTAACCATTGCGCCACGGAAGCCCCAAAGTTAAATGCTCGTCAGGTATTGTGTAAAAACCTTGACTTTTTACGTCACATCTGAGACCTCACAACACCGCTCTCGGATGGGCTCGAACAACCAACCTATTGGTTAACAGCCGAACGCGCTAACCATTGCGCCACGGAAGCCCAAAAATTAAATGTTCGTCAGGTATTGTGGAAAAACTCTGACATTTTACGTTACATCTGAGACCTCACAACACCGCTCCCGGATGGGCTCGAAAAAACCAACCTATTGGTTAACAGCCGAACGCGCTAACCATTGAGCCAAGGAAGCTCGGAAATTAAATGGTTGTCAGGTATTGTGGATAAGTTATGACTTATTACGTTACATCTGAGACCCTACAACACCTCTCACGGTTGGGCTCGAACCACCAACCTTTCGGTTAACAGCCGAACGCGCTAACCATTGCGCCAAGGAAGCCCAAAAAATAAATGGTCGTCAGGTATTGTGGAAAAACTTTGTCTTTCTACGTTACATTTGAGATCCCACAACACCGCTCCCGGGTGGGCTCGAACCACCACCCTATTGGTTATAAGCTGAACGCGCTAACCATTCAGCCACGGAAGCTCAGAAATTAAATGGTTGTCACGTATTGTGGAAAAGTTTTGACTTTTTACGCTACATCTGAGACCCCACAACACCTCTCCCGGTTGGGCTCGAACCACCAACCTTTCGGTTAACAGCCGAACGCGCTAACCATTGCGCCATGGAAGCCCAGAAATTAAATGTTCGTCAGGTATTGTGGAAAAACCTTGACTTTTTACGTCACTTCTGAGACCTCACAACATTGCTCCCGGATGGGCTCGAACCACCAACCTATTGGTTAACAGCCGAACGCGCTAACCATTGCGCCACG
The DNA here is from genome assembly GCF_054372755.1 of Phalangium opilio. Taxonomy (NCBI): domain Eukaryota; kingdom Metazoa; phylum Arthropoda; class Arachnida; order Opiliones; family Phalangiidae; genus Phalangium; species Phalangium opilio. Next base: position 2,597,426 of record NW_028324192.1, on the reverse strand, counting down.
GAAGCCCCAAAGTTAAATGCTCGTCAGGTATTGTGTAAAAACCTTGACTTTTTACGTCACATCTGAGACCTCACAACACCGCTCTCGGATGGGCTCGAGCAACCAACCTATTGGTTAACAGCCGAACGCGCTAATCATTCCGCCACGGAAGCCCAAAAATTAAATGTTCGTCAGGTATTGTGAAAAACTCTGACATTTTACGTTACATCTGAGACCTCACAACACCGCATCCCGGATGGGCTCGAACCACAAACCTATTGGTTAACAGCCGAACGCGATAACCATTGAGCCAAGGAAGCTCGGAAATTAAATGGTTGTCAGGTATTGTGGATAAGTTATGACTTATTACGTTACATCTGATACCCTACAACACCTCTCCCGGTTGGGATCGAACCACCAACCTTTCGGTTAACAGCCGAACGCGCTAACCATTGCCCCAAGGAAGCCCAAAAATTAAATGTTCGTCAGGTATTGTGGAAAAACCTTGAATTTTTACGTTACATTTGAGATCCCACAACACCGCTCCCGGTTGGGCTCGAACCACCAACCTATTGGTTAACAGCCGAACGCGCTAATCATTGAGCCACGGAAGCCCAGAAATTAAATGGTTGTCACGTATTGTGGAAAAGTTTTGACTTTTTACGCTACATCTGAGACCTCACAACACCTCTCCCGGGTGGGCTCGTACCACCAACCTTTCGATTAACAGGTGAACGCGCTAACCATTGCGCCACGGAAGCCCAAAAATTCAATGTTCGACAGGTATTGTGGAAAAACTCTGACATTTTATGTTACATTTGAGACGTCACAACACCGCTCCCGGGAGAGCTCAAACCACCAGTCTTTTGAATAGCAGCCGAACGCGCTAACCATTGAGCCACGGAAGCCCAAAGTTAAATGCTCGTCAGGTATTGTGTAAAAACCTTGACTTTTTACGTCACATCTGAGACCTCACAACACCGCTCCCGGATGGGCTCGAACCACCAACCTATTGGTTAACAGCCAAACGCGCTAACCATTGAGCCACGGAAGCTCAGAAATTAAATGGTTGTCACGTATTGTGGAAATGTTTTGACTTTTTACGCTACATCTGAGACCCCACAACACCTCTCCCGGGTGGGCTCGAACCTTCAACCTTTCGATTAACAGCTGAACGCGCTAATCATTGCGCCACGGAAGCCCAAAAATTAAATGTTCGTCAGGTATTGTGGAAAAACTCTGACATTTTACGTTACATCTGAGACGTCACAACACCGCTCCCGGATGGGCTCGAACCACACACCTATTGGTTAACAGCCGAACGCGCTAACCTTTGAGCCACGGAAGCTCAGAAATTAAATGGTTGTCACGTATTGTGGATAAGTTTTGACTTTTTACGCTACATCTGAGACCCCACAACACCTCTTCCGGGTGCGCTTGAACCACCAGCCTTTCGATTAACAGTTGAACGCGCTAATAATTGCGCCAAGGAAGCCCAAAAATTAAATGTTCGTCAGGTATTGTGGAAAAACTCTGACATTTTACGTTACATCTGAGACGTCACAACACCGCTCCCGGATGGGCTCGAACATTAACCTTTCGGTTAACAGCTGAACGCGCTGACCATTGCGCCACGGAAGCCCAAAAATTAAATGGTCGTCAGGTATTGTGGAAAAATTTTGGCTTTCAACGTTACATTTGAGATCCCAAAACACCGCTCCCGGGTGGGCTCGAACCACCAACCTATTTGTTAACAGCCGAATTCGCTAACCATTGAGCCACGGAAGCTCAGAATTTAAATGGTCGTCAGGTGTTGTGGAAAAAACCTTGACTTTTTGCTTCACATCTGATACGTCACAACACCGCTCCCGGATGGGCTCGAACCACACACCTATTGGTTAACAGCCGAACGCGCTAACCTTTGAGCCACGGAAGCTCAGAAATTAAATGGTTGTCAGGTGTTGTGGAAAAACTTTGGCTTTCTACGTTACATTTGAGACCTCACAACACCGCTCCCGGATGGGCTCGAACCACCAACCTATTGGTTAACAGCCGAACGCGCTAACCATTGCGCCACGGAAGCCCAAATGTTAAATACTCGTCAGGTATTGTGTAAAAACCTTGACATCTTACGTCACATCTGAGACCTCACAACACCGCTCCCGGATGGGCTCGAACCACCAACCTATTGGTTAACAGCCGAACGCGCTAACCATTGCGCCACGGAAGCCCTAAAGTTAAATGCTCGTCAGGTATTGTGTAAAAACCTTGACTTTTTACGTCACATCTGAGACCTCACAACACCGCTCCCGGATGGGCTCGAACCACCAACCTATTGGTTAACAGCCGAACGCGCTAAACATTGCGCCACGGAAGCCCAAAAGTTAAATGCTCGTCAGGTATTGTGTAAAAACCTTGACTTTTTACGTCACATCTGAGACCTCACAACACCGCTCCCGGATGGGCTCGAACCACCAACCTATTGGTTAACAGCCGAACGCGCTAACCATTGCGCCACGGAAGCCCAAAAGTTAAATGCTCGTCAGGTATTGTGTAAAAACCTTGATTTTTTACGTCAAATCTGAGACCTCACAACACCGCTCCCGGATGGGGTCGAACCACCAAACTATTGGTTAACAGCCGAACGCGCTAACCATTGCGCCACGGAAGCCCAAAAATTAAATGGTCGTCATTTATTGTGCAAAAACTTTGGCTTTCTACGTTACATTTGAGATCACACAACACCGCTCCCGGATGGGCTCGAACCACCAACCTATTGGTTAACAGCCGAACGCGCTAATCATTGAGCCACGGAAGCCCAGAAATTAAATGGTTGTCACGTATTGTGGAAAAGTTTTGACTTTTTACGCTACATCTGAGACCCCACAACACCTCTCCCGGGTGGGCTCGTACCACCAACCTCTCGATTTACAGCTGAACGCGCTAACCATTGCGCCACGGAAGCCCAAAAATTCAATGTTCGACAGGTATTGTGGAAAAACTCTGACATTTTATGTTACATTTGAGACGTCACAACACCGCTCCCGGGAGAGCTCAAACCACCAGTCTTTTGAATAGCAGCTGAACGCGCTAACCATTGCGCCACGGAAGCCCAAAAATTAAATGGTCGTCAGGTATTGTGGAAAAACTTTGGCTTTCTACGTTACATTTGAGATCACACAACACCGCTCCCGGGTGGGCTCGAACAACCAACCTATTGGTTAACAGCCGAACGCGCTAACCATTGCGCCACGGAAGCCCAAAAATTAAATGTTCGTCAGGTATTGTGGAAAAACTCTGACATTTTACGTTACATCTGAGACCTCACAACACCGCTCCCGGATGGGCTCGAACCACCAACCTATTGGTTAACAGCCGAACGCGCTAACCATTGAGCCAAGGAAGCTCGGAAATTAAATGGTTGTCAGGTATTGTGGATAAGTTATGACTTATTACGTTACATCTGAGACCCTACAACACCTCTCACGGTTGGGCTCGAACCACCAACCTTTCGGTTAACAGCCGAACGCGCTAACCATTGCGCCAAGGAAGCCCAAAAAATAAATGGTCGTCAGGTATTGTGGAAAAACTTTGTCTTTCTACGTTACATTTGAGATCCCACAACACCGCTCCCGGGTGGGCTCGAACCACCACCCTATTGGTTATAAGCTGAACGCGCTAACCATTCAGCCACGGAAGCTCAGAAATTAAATGGTTGTCACGTATTGTGGAAAAGTTTTGACTTTTTACGCTACATCTGAGACCCCACAACACCTCTCCCGGTTGGGCTCGAACCACCAACCTTTCGGTTAACAGCCGAACGCGCTAACCATTGCGCCATGGAAGCCCAGAAATTAAATGTTCGTCAGGTATTGTGGAAAAACCTTGACTTTTTACGTCACTTCTGAGACCTCACAACATTGCTCCCGGATGGGCTCGAACCACCAACCTATTGGTTAACAGCCGAACGCGCTAACCATTGCGCCACGGAAGCCCCAAAGTTAAATGCTCGTCAGGTATTGTGTAAAAACCTTGACTTTTTACGTCACATCTGAGACCTCACAACACCGCTCTCGGATGGGCTCGAGCAACCAACCTATTGGTTAACAGCCGAACGCGCTAATCATTCCGCCACGGAAGCCCAAAAATTAAATGTTCGTCAGGTATTGTGAAAAACTCTGACATTTTACGTTACATCTGAGACCTCACAACACCGCATCCCGGATGGGCTCGAACCACAAACCTATTGGTTAACAGCCGAACGCGATAACCATTGAGCCAAGGAAGCTCGGAAATTAAATGGTTGTCAGGTATTGTGGATAAGTTATGACTTATTACGTTACATCTGATACCCTACAACACCTCTCCCGGTTGGGATCGAACCACCAACCTTTCGGTTAACAGCCGAACGCGCTAACCATTGCCCCAAGGAAGCCCAAAAATTAAATGTTCGTCAGGTATTGTGGAAAAACCTTGAATTTTTACGTTACATTTGAGATCCCACAACACCGCTCCCGGTTGGGCTCGAACCACCAACCTATTGGTTAACAGCCGAACGCGCTAATCATTGAGCCACGGAAGCCCAGAAATTAAATGGTTGTCACGTATTGTGGAAAAGTTTTGACTTTTTACGCTACATCTGACACCCCACAACACCTCTCCCGGGTGGGCTCGTACCACCAACCTTTCGATTAACAGGTGAACGCGCTAACCATTGCGCCACGGAAGCCCAAAAATTCAATGTTCGACAGGTATTGTGGAAAAACTCTGACATTTTATGTTACATTTGAGACGTCACAACACCGCTCCCGGGAGAGCTCAAACCACCAGTCTTTTGAATAGCAGCCGAACGCGCTAACCATTGAGCCACGGAAGCCCAAAGTTAAATGCTCGTCAGGTATTGTGTAAAAACCTTGACTTTTTACGTCACATCTGAGACCTCACAACACCGCTCCCGGATGGGCTCGAACCACCAACCTATTGGTTAACAGCCAAACGCGCTAACCATTGAGCCACGGAAGCTCAGAAATTAAATGGTTGTCACGTATTGTGGAAATGTTTTGACTTTTTACGCTACATCTGAGACCCCACAACACCTCTCCCGGGTGGGCTCGAACCTTCAACCTTTCGATTAACAGCTGAACGCGCTAATCATTGCGCCACGGAAGCCCAAAAATTAAATGTTCGTCAGGTATTGTGGAAAAACTCTGACATTTTACGTTACATCTGAGACGTCACAACACCGCTCCCGGATGGGCTCGAACCACACACCTATTGGTTAACAGCCGAACGCGCTAACCTTTGAGCCACGGAAGCTCAGAAATTAAATGGTTGTCACGTATTGTGGATAAGTTTTGACTTTTTACGCTACATCTGAGACCCCACAACACCTCTTCCGGGTGCGCTTGAACCACCAGCCTTTCGATTAACAGTTGAACGCGCTAATAATTGCGCCAAGGAAGCCCAAAAATTAAATGTTCGTCAGGTATTGTGGAAAAACTCTGACATTTTACGTTACATCTGAGACGTCACAACACCGCTCCCGGATGGGCTCGAACATTAACCTTTCGGTTAACAGCTGAACGCGCTGACCATTGCGCCACGGAAGCCCAAAAATTAAATGGTCGTCAGGTATTGTGGAAAAATTTTGGCTTTCAACGTTACATTTGAGATCCCAAAACACCGCTCCCGGGTGGGCTCGAACCACCAACCTATTTGTTAACAGCCGAATTCGCTAACCATTGAGCCACGGAAGCTCAGAATTTAAATGGTCGTCAGGTGTTGTGGAAAAAACCTTGACTTTTTGCTTCACATCTGATACGTCACAACACCGCTCCCGGATGGGCTCGAACCACACACCTATTGGTTAACAGCCGAACGCGCTAACCTTTGAGCCACGGAAGCTCAGAAATTAAATGGTTGTCAGGTGTTGTGGAAAAACTTTGGCTTTCTACGTTACATTTGAGACCTCACAACACCGCTCCCGGATGGGCTCGAACCACCAACCTATTGGTTAACAGCCGAACGCGCTAACCATTGCGCCACGGAAGCCCAAATGTTAAATACTCGTCAGGTATTGTGTAAAAACCTTGACATCTTACGTCACATCTGAGACCTCACAACACCGCTCCCGGATGGGCTCGAACCACCAACCTATTGGTTAACAGCCGAACGCGCTAACCATTGCGCCACGGAAGCCCTAAAGTTAAATGCTCGTCAGGTATTGTGTAAAAACCTTGACTTTTTACGTCACATCTGAGACCTCACAACACCGCTCCCGGATGGGCTCGAACCACCAACCTATTGGTTAACAGCCGAACGCGCTAAACATTGCGCCACGGAAGCCCAAAAGTTAAATGCTCGTCAGGTATTGTGTAAAAACCTTGACTTTTTACGTCACATCTGAGACCTCACAACACCGCTCCCGGATGGGCTCGAACCACCAACCTATTGGTTAACAGCCGAACGCGCTAACCATTGCGCCACGGAAGCCCAAAAGTTAAATGCTTGTCAGGTATTGTGTAAAAACCTTGATTTTTTACGTCAAATCTGAGACCTCACAACACCGCTCCCGGATGGGGTCGAACCACCAAACTATTGGTTAACAGCCGAACGCGCTAACCATTGCGCCACGGAAGCCCAAAAATTAAATGGTCGTCATTTATTGTGCAAAAACTTTGGCTTTCTACGTTACATTTGAGATCACACAACACCGCTCCCGGATGGGCTCGAACCACCAACCTATTGGTTAACAGCCGAACGCGCTAATCATTGAGCCACGGAAGCCCAGAAATTAAATGGTTGTCACGTATTGTGGAAAAGTTTTGACTTTTTACGCTACATCTGAGACCCCACAACACCTCTCCCGGGTGGGCTCGTACCACCAACCTCTCGATTTACAGCTGAACGCGCTAACCATTGCGCCACGGAAGCCCAAAAATTCAATGTTCGACAGGTATTGTGGAAAAACTCTGACATTTTATGTTACATTTGAGACGTCACAACACCGCTCCCGGGAGAGCTCAAACCACCAGTCTTTTGAATAGCAGCTGAACGCGCTAACCATTGCGCCACGGAAGCCCAAAAATTAAATGGTCGTCAGGTATTGTGGAAAAACTTTGGCTTTCTACGTTACATTTGAGATCACACAACACCGCTCCCGGGTGGGCTCGAACCACCAACCTATTGGTTAACAGCCGAACGCGCTAACCATTGCGCCACGGAAGCCCAAAAGTTAAATGCTCGTCAGGTATTATGTAAAAACCTTGACTTTTTACGTCACATCTGAGACCTCACAACACCGCTCCCGGATGGGGTCGAACCACCAACCTATTGGTTAACAGCCGAACGCGCTAACCATTGCGCCACGGAAGCCCAAAAATTAAATGGTCGTCATTTATTGTGCAAAAACTTTGGCTTTCTACGTTACATTTCAGATCCCACAACACCGCTCCCGGGTGGGCTCGAACCACCAACCTATTGGTTAACAGCCGAACGCGCTAACCATTGAGCCACGGAAGCTCAGAAATTAAATGGTTGTCAGGTATTGTGGAAAAATTTTGGCTTTCTACGTTACATTTGAGATCACACAACACCGCTCCCGGGTGGGCTCGAACCACCAACCTATTGGTTAACAGCCGAACGCGCTAACCATTGCGCCACGGAAGCCCAAAACCTAAATGCTCGTCAGGTATTGTGCAAAAAACTTGACTTTTTACGTCACATCTGAGACCTCACAACACCGCTCCCGGATGGGCTCGAACCACCAACCTATTGGTTAACAGCCGAACGCGCTAACCATTGCGCCACGGAAGCCCAAAAGTTAAATACTCGTCAGGTATTGTGTAAAAACCTTGACTTTTTACGTCACATCTGAGACCTCACAACACCTCTTCCGGGTGCGCTTGAACCACCAGCCTTTCGATTAACAGTTGAACGCGCTAATAATTGCGCCAAGGAAGCCCAAAAATTAAATGTTCGTCAGGTATTGTGGAAAAACTCTGACATTTTACGTTACATCTGAGACGTCACAACACCGCTCCCGGATGGGCTCGAACATTAACCTTTCGGTTAACAGCTGAACGCGCTGACCATTGCGCCACGGAAGCCCAAAAATTAAATGGTCGTCAGGTATTGTGGAAAAATTTTGGCTTTCAACGTTACATTTGAGATCCCAAAACACCGCTCCCGGGTGGGCTCGAACCACCAACCTATTTGTTAACAGCCGAATTCGCTAACCATTGAGCCACGGAAGCTCAGAATTTAAATGGTCGTCAGGTGTTGTGGAAAAAACCTTGACTTTTTGCTTCACATCTGATACGTCACAACACCGCTCCCGGATGGGCTCGAACCACACACCTATTGGTTAACAGCCGAACGCGCTAACCTTTGAGCCACGGAAGCTCAGAAATTAAATGGTTGTCAGGTGTTGTGGAAAAACTTTGGCTTTCTACGTTACATTTGAGACCTCACAACACCGCTCCCGGATGGGCTCGAACCACCAACCTATTGGTTAACAGCCGAACGCGCTAACCATTGCGCCACGGAAGCCCAAATGTTAAATACTCGTCAGGTATTGTGTAAAAACCTTGACATCTTACGTCACATCTGAGACCTCACAACACCGCTCCCGGATGGGCTCGAACCACCAACCTATTGGTTAACAGCCGAACGCGCTAACCATTGCGCCACGGAAGCCCTAAAGTTAAATGCTCGTCAGGTATTGTGTAAAAACCTTGACTTTTTACGTCACATCTGAGACCTCACAACACCGCTCCCGGATGGGCTCGAACCACCAACCTATTGGTTAACAGCCGAACGCGCTAAACATTGCGCCACGGAAGCCCAAAAGTTAAATGCTCGTCAGGTATTGTGTAAAAACCTTGACTTTTTACGTCACATCTGAGACCTCACAACACCGCTCCCGGATGGGCTCGAACCACCAACCTATTGGTTAACAGCCGAACGCGCTAACCATTGCGCCACGGAAGCCCAAAAGTTAAATGCTCGTCAGGTATTGTGTAAAAACCTTGATTTTTTACGTCAAATCTGAGACCTCACAACACCGCTCCCGGATGGGGTCGAACCACCAAACTATTGGTTAACAGCCGAACGCGCTAACCATTGCGCCACGGAAGCCCAAAAATTAAATGGTCGTCATTTATTGTGCAAAAACTTTGGCTTTCTACGTTACATTTGAGATCACACAACACCGCTCCCGGATGGGCTCGAACCACCAACCTATTGGTTAACAGCCGAACGCGCTAATCATTGAGCCACGGAAGCCCAGAAATTAAATGGTTGTCACGTATTGTGGAAAAGTTTTGACTTTTTACGCTACATCTGAGACCCCACAACACCTCTCCCGGGTGGGCTCGTACCACCAACCTCTCGATTTACAGCTGAACGCGCTAACCATTGCGCCACGGAAGCCCAAAAATTCAATGTTCGACAGGTATTGTGGAAAAACTCTGACATTTTATGTTACATTTGAGACGTCACAACACCGCTCCCGGGAGAGCTCAAACCACCAGTCTTTTGAATAGCAGCTGAACGCGCTAACCATTGCGCCACGGAAGCCCAAAAATTAAATGGTCGTCAGGTATTGTGGAAAAACTTTGGCTTTCTACGTTACATTTGAGATCACACAACACCGCTCCCGGGTGGGCTCGAACAACCAACCTATTGGTTAACAGCCGAACGCGCTAACCATTGCGCCACGGAAGCCCAAAAATTAAATGTTCGTCAGGTATTGTGGAAAAACTCTGACATTTTACGTTACATCTGAGACCTCACAACACCGCTCCCGGATGGGCTCGAACCACCAACCTATTGGTTAACAGCCGAACGCGCTAACCATTGAGCCAAGGAAGCTCGGAAATTAAATGGTTGTCAGGTATTGTGGATAAGTTATGACTTATTACGTTACATCTGAGACCCTACAACACCTCTCACGGTTGGGCTCGAACCACCAACCTTTCGGTTAACAGCCGAACGCGCTAACCATTGCGCCAAGGAAGCCCAAAAAATAAATGGTCGTCAGGTATTGTGGAAAAACTTTGTCTTTCTACGTTACATTTGAGATCCCACAACACCGCTCCCGGGTGGGCTCGAACCACCACCCTATTGGTTATAAGCTGAAAGCGCTAACCATTCAGCCACGGAAGCTCAGAAATTAAATGGTTGTCACGTATTGTGGAAAAGTTTTGACTTTTTACGCTACATCTGAGACCCCACAACACCTCTCCCGGTTGGGCTCGAACCACCAACCTTTCGGTTAACAGCCGAACGCGCTAACCATTGCGCCATGGAAGCCCAGAAATTAAATGTTCGTCAGGTATTGTGGAAAAACCTTGACTTTTTACGTCACTTCTGAGACCTCACAACATTCCTCCCGGATGGGCTCGAACCACCAACCTATTGGTTAACAGCCGAACGCGCTAACCATTGCGCCACGGAAGCCCCAAAGTTAAATGCTCGTCAGGTATTGTGTAAAAACCTTGACTTTTTACGTCACATCTGAGACCTCACAACACCGCTCTCGGATGGGCTCGAGCAACCAACCTATTGGTTAACAGCCGAACGCGCTAATCATTCCGCCACGGAAGCCCAAAAATTAAATGTTCGTCAGGTATTGTGAAAAACTCTGACATTTTACGTTACATCTGAGACCTCACAACACCGCATCCCGGATGGGCTCGAACCACAAACCTATTGGTTAACAGCCGAACGCGATAACCATTGAGCCAAGGAAGCTCGGAAATTAAATGGTTGTCAGGTATTGTGGATAAGTTATGACTTATTACGTTACATCTGATACCCTACAACACCTCTCCCGGTTGGGATCGAACCACCAACCTTTCGGTTAACAGCCGAACGCGCTAACCATTGCCCCAAGGAAGCCCAAAAATTAAATGTTCGTCAGGTATTGTGGAAAAACCTTGAATTTTTACGTTACATTTGAGATCCCACAACACCGCTCCCGGTTGGGCTCGAACCACCAACCTATTGGTTAACAGCCGAACGCGCTAATCATTGAGCCACGGAAGCCCAGAAATTAAATGGTTGTCACGTATTGTGGAAAAGTTTTGACTTTTTACGCTACATCTGAGACCCCACAACACCTCTCCCGGGTGGGCTCGTACCACCAACCTTTCGATTAACAGGTGAACGCGCTAACCATTGCGCCACGGAAGCCCAAAAATTCAATGTTCGACAGGTATTGTGGAAAAACTCTGACATTTTATGTTACATTTGAGACGTCACAACACCGCTCCCGGGAGAGCTCAAACCACCAGTCTTTTGAATAGCAGCCGAACGCGCTAACCATTGAGCCACGGAAGCCCAAAGTTAAATGCTCGTCAGGTATTGTGTAAAAACCTTGACTTTTTACGTCACATCTGAGACCTCACAACACCGCTCCCGGATGGGCTCGAACCACCAACCTATTGGTTAACAGCCAAACGCGCTAACCATTGAGCCACGGAAGCTCAGAAATTAAATGGTTGTCACGTATTGTGGAAATGTTTTGACTTTTTACGCTACATCTGAGACCCCACAACACCTCTCCCGGGTGGGCTCGAACCTTCAACCTTTCGATTAACAGCTGAACGCGCTAATCATTGCGCCACGGAAGCCCAAAAATTAAATGTTCGTCAGGTATTGTGGAAAAACTCTGACATTTTACGTTACATCTGAGACGTCACAACACCGCTCCCGGATGGGCTCGAACCACACACCTATTGGTTAACAGCCGAACGCGCTAACCTTTGAGCCACGGAAGCTCAGAAATTAAATGGTTGTCACGTATTGTGGATAAGTTTTGACTTTTTACGCTACATCTGAGACCCCACAACACCTCTTCCGGGTGCGCTTGAACCACCAGCCTTTCGATTAACAGTTGAACGCGCTAATAATTGCGCCAAGGAAGCCCAAAAATTAAATGTTCGTCAGGTATTGTGGAAAAACTCTGACATTTTACGTTACATCTGAGACGTCACAACACCGCTCCCGGATGGGCTCGAACATTAACCTTTCGGTTAACAGCTGAACGCGCTGACCATTGCGCCACGGAAGCCCAAAAATTAAATGGTCGTCAGGTATTGTGGAAAAATTTTGGCTTTCAACGTTACATTTGAGATCCCAAAACACCGCTCCCGGGTGGGCTCGAACCACCAACCTATTTGTTAACAGCCGAATTCGCTAACCATTGAGCCACGGAAGCTCAGAATTTAAATGGTCGTCAGGTGTTGTGGAAAAAACCTTGACTTTTTGCTTCACATCTGATACGTCACAACACCGCTCCCGGATGGGCTCGAACCACACACCTATTGGTTAACAGCCGAACGCGCTAACCTTTGAGCCACGGAAGCTCAGAAATTAAATGGTTGTCAGGTGTTGTGGAAAAACTTTGGCTTTCTACGTTACATTTGAGACCTCACAACACCGCTCCCGGATGGGCTCGAACCACCAACCTATTGGTTAACAGCCGAACGCGCTAACCATTGCGCCACGGAAGCCCAAATGTTAAATACTCGTCAGGTATTGTGTAAAAACCTTGACATCTTACGTCACATCTGAGACCTCACAACACCGCTCCCGGATGGGCTCGAACCACCAACCTATTGGTTAACAGCCGAACGCGCTAACCATTGCGCCACGGAAGCCCTAAAGTTAAATGCTCGTCAGGTATTGTGTAAAAACCTTGACTTTTTACGTCACATCTGAGACCTCACAACACCGCTCCCGGATGGGCTCGAACCACCAACCTATTGGTTAACAGCCGAACGCGCTAAACATTGCGCCACGGAAGCCCAAAAGTTAAATGCTCGTCAGGTATTGTGTAAAAACCTTGACTTTTTACGTCACATCTGAGACCTCACAACACCGCTCCCGGATGGGCTCGAACCACCAACCTATTGGTTAACAGCCGAACGCGCTAACCATTGCGCCACGGAAGCCCAAAAGTTAAATGCTCGTCAGGTATTGTGTAAAAACCTTGATTTTTTACGTCAAATCTGAGACCTCACAACACCGCTCCCGGATGGGGTCGAACCACCAAACTATTGGTTAACAGCCGAACGCGCTAACCATTGCGCCACGGAAGCCCAAAAATTAAATGGTCGTCATTTATTGTGCAAAAACTTTGGCTTTCTACGTTACATTTGAGATCACACAACACCGCTCCCGGATGGGCTCGAACCACCAACCTATTGGTTAACAGCCGAACGCGCTAATCATTGAGCCACGGAAGCCCAGAAATTAAATGGTTGTCACGTATTGTGGAAAAGTTTTGACTTTTTACGCTACATCTGAGACCCCACAACACCTCTCCCGGGTGGGCTCGTACCACCAACCTCTCGATTTACAGCTGAACGCGCTAACCATTGCGCCACGGAAGCCCAAAAATTCAATGTTCGACAGGTATTGTGGAAAAACTCTGACATTTTATGTTACATTTGAGACGTCACAACACCGCTCCCGGGAGAGCTCAAACCACCAGTCTTTTGAATAGCAGCTGAACGCGCTAACCATTGCGCCACGGAAGCCCAAAAATTAAATGGTCGTCAGGTATTGTGGAAAAACTTTGGCTTTCTACGTTACATTTGAGATCACACAACACCGCTCCCGGGTGGGCTCGAACCACCAACCTATTGGTTAACAGCCGAACGCGCTAACCATTGCGCCACGGAAGCCCAAAAGTTAAATGCTCGTCAGGTATTATGTAAAAACCTTGACTTTTTACGTCACATCTGAGACCTCACAACACCGCTCCCGGATGGGGTCGAACCACCAACCTATTGGTTAACAGCCGAACGCGCTAACCATTGCGCCACGGAAGCCCAAAAATTAAATGGTCGTCATTTATTGTGCAAAAACTTTGGCTTTCTACGTTACATTTCAGATCCCACAACACCGCTCCCGGGTGGGCTCGAACCACCAACCTATTGGTTAACAGCCGAACGCGCTAACCATTGAGCCACGGAAGCTCAGAAATTAAATGGTTGTCAGGTATTGTGGAAAAATTTTGGCTTTCTACGTTACATTTGAGATCACACAACACCGCTCCCGGGTGGGCTCGAACCACCAACCTATTGGTTAACAGCCGAACGCGCTAACCATTGCGCCACGGAAGCCCAAAACCTAAATGCTCGTCAGGTATTGTGCAAAAAACTTGACTTTTTACGTCACATCTGAGACCTCACAACACCGCTCCCGGATGGGCTCGAACCACCAACCTATTGGTTAACAGCCGAACGCGCTAACCATTGCGCCACGGAAGCCCAAAAGTTAAATACTCGTCAGGTATTGTGTAAAAACCTTGACTTTTTACGTCACATCTGAGACCTCACAACACCGCTCCCGGATGGGCTCGAACCACCAACCTATTGCTTAACAGCCGAACGTGCTAACCAGTGCGCCACGGAAGCCCAAAAATTAAATGGTCGTCAGGTATTGTGGAAAAATTTTGGCTTTCTACGTTACATTTGAGATCACACAACACCGCTCCCGGGTGGGCTCGAACCACCAACCTATTGGTTAACAGCCGAACGCGCTAACCATTGCGCCACGGAAGCCCAAAACCTAAATGCTCGTCAGGTATTGTGCAAAAAACTTGACTTTTTACGTCACATCTGAGACCTCACAACACCGCTCCCGGATGGGCTCGAACCACCAACCTATTGGTTAACAGCCGAACGCGCTAACCATTGCGCCACGGAAGCCCAAAAGTTAAATACTCGTCAGGTATTGTGTAAAAACCTTGACTTTTTACGTCACATCTGAGACCTCACAACACCGCTCCCGGATGGGCTCGAACCACCAACCTATTGCTTAACAGCCGAACGCGCTAACCATTGCGCCACGGAAGCCCAAAACCTAAATGCTCGTCAGGTATTGTGCAAAAAACTTGACTTTTTACGTCACATCTGAGACCTCACAACACCGCTCCCGGATGGGCTCGAACCACCAACCTATTGGTTAACAGCCGAACGCGCTAACCATTGCGCCACGGAAGCCCAAAAGTTAAATGCTCGTCAGGTATTGTGTAAAAACCTTGACGTTTTACGTCACATCTGAGACCTCACAACACCGCTCCCGGATGGGCTCGAACCACCAACCTATTGGTTAACAGCCGAACGCGCTAACCATTGAGCCACGGAAGCTCAGAAATTAAATGGTTGTCAGGTGTTGTGGAAAAACTTTGGCTTTCTACGTTACATTTGAGACCCCACAACACCTCTCCCGGGTGGGCTCGAACCACCAACCTTTCGATTAACAGCTGAACGCGCTAACCATTGCGCCACGGAATCCCAAAAATTAAATGCTCGTCAGGTATTGTGTAAAAACCTTGACTTTTTACGTCACATCTGAGACCTCACAACACCGCTCCCGGACGGGCTCGAACCACCAACCTATTGGTTAACAGCCGAACGCGCTAACCATTGCGCCACGGATGCCCAAATGTTAAATACTCGTCAGGTATTGTGTAAAAACCTTGACATCTTACGTCACATCTGAGACCTCACAACACCGCTCCCGGATGGGCTCGAACCACCAACCTATTGGTTAACAGCCGAACGCGCTAACCATTGCGCCACGGAAGCCCTAAAGTTTAATGCTCGTCAGGTATTGTGTAAAAACCTTGACTTTTTACGTCACATCTGAGACCTCACAACACCGCTCCCGGATGGGCTCGAACCACCAACCTATTGGTTAACAGCCGAACGCGCTAAACATTGCGCCACGGAAGCCCAAAAGTTAAATGCTCGTCAGGTATTGTGTAAAAACCTTGACTTTTTACGTCACATCTGAGACCTCACAACACCGCTCCCGGATGGGCTCGAACCACCAACCTATTGGTTAACAGCCGAACGCGCTAACCATTGCGCCACGGAAGCCCAAAAGTTAAATGCTCGTCAGGTATTGTGTAAAAACCTTGATTTTTTACGTCAAATCTGAGACCTCACAACACCGCTCCCGGATGGGGTCGAACCACCAAACTATTGGTTAACAGCCGAACGCGCTAACCATTGCGCCACGGAAGCCCAAAAATTAAATGGTCGTCATTTATTGTGCAAAAACTTTGGCTTTCTACGTAACATTTGAGATCACACAACACCGCTCCCGGATGGGCTCGAACCACCAACCTATTGGTTAACAGCCGAACGCGCTAATCATTGAGCCACGGAAGCCCAGAAATTAAATGGTTGTCACGTATTGTGGAAAAGTTTTGACTTTTTACGCAACATCTGAGACCCCACAACACCTCTCCCGGGTGGGCTCGTACCACCAACCTCTCGATTTACAGCTGAACGCGCTAACCATTGCGCCACGGAAGCCCAAAAATTCAATGTTCGACAGGTATTGTGGAAAAACTCTGACATTTTATGTTACATTTGAGACGTCACAACACCGCTCCCGGGAGAGCTCAAACCACCAGTCTTTTGAATAGCAGCTGAACGCGCTAACCATTGCGCCACGGAAGCCCAAAAATTAAATGGTCGTCAGGTATTGTGGAAAAACTTTGGCTTTCTACGTTACATTTGAGATCACACAACACCGCTCCCGGGTGGGCTCGAACCACCAACCTATTGGTTAACAGCCGAACGCGCTAACCATTGCGCCACGGAAGCCCAAAAGTTAAATGCTCGTCAGGTATTATGTAAAAACCTTGACTTTTTACGTCACATCTGAGACCTCACAACACCGCTCCCGGACGGGGTCGAACCACCAACCTATTGGTTAACAGCCGAACGCGCTAACCATTGCACCACGGAAGCCCAAAAATTAAATGGTCGTCATTTATTGTGCAAAAACTTTGGCTTTCTACGTTACATTTCAGATCCCACAACACCGCTCCCGGGTGGGCTCGAACCACCAACCTATTGGTTAACAGCCGAACGCGCTAACCATTGAGCCACGGAAGCTCAGAAATTAAATGGTTGTCAGGTATTGTGGAAAAATTTTGGCTTTCTACGTTACATTTGAGATCACACAACACCGCTCCCGGGTGGGCTCGAACCACCAACCTATTGGTTAACAGCCGAACGCGCTAACCATTGCGCCACGGAAGCCCAAAACCTAAATGCTCGTCAGGTATTGTGCAAAAAACTTGACTTTTTACGTCACATCTGAGACCTCACAACACCGCTCCCGGATGGGCTCGAACCACCAACCTATTGGTTAACAGCCGAACGTGCTAACCAGTGCGCCACGGAAGCCCAAAAATTAAATGGTCGTCAGGTATTGTGGAAAAATTTTGGCTTTCTACGTTACATTTGAGATCACACAACACCGCTCCCGGGTGGGCTCGAACCACCAACCTATTGGTTAACAGCCGAACGCGCTAACCATTGCGCCACGGAAGCCCAAAACCTAAATGCTCGTCAGGTATTGTGCAAAAAACTTGACTTTTTACGTCACATCTGAGACCTCACAACACCGCTCCCGGATGGGCTCGAACCACCAACCTATTGGTTAACAGCCGAACGCGCTAACCATTGCGCCACGGAAGCCCAAAAGTTAAATACTCGTCAGGTATTGTGTAAAAACCTTGACTATTTACGTCACATCTGAGACCTCACAACACCGCTCCCGGATGGGCTCAAACCACCAACCTATTGGTTAACAGCCGAACGCGCTAACCATTGAGCCACGGTAGCTCAGAAATGAAATGGTTGTCAGGTGTTGTGGAAAAACTTTGGCTTTCTACGTTACATTTGAGACCCCACAACACCTCTCCCGGGTGGGCTCGAACCACCAACCTTTCGATTAACAGCTGAACGCGCTAAAAATTGCGCCAAGGAATCCCAAAAATTAAATGCTCGTCAGGTATTGTGTAAAAACCTTGACTTTTTAACTCACATCTGAGACCTCACAACACCGCTCCCGGATGGGCTCGAACCACCAACCTATTGGTTAACAGCCGAACGCGCTAACCATTGCGCCACGGAAGCCCAAAAGTTAAATGTTCGTCTGGTGTTGTGGAAAAACTCTGACATTTTACATTACATCTGAGACGTCACAACACCGCTCCCGGGAGGGCTCGAACCACCAACCTTTCGGTTAACAGCTGAACGCGCTGACCATTGCGCCACTGAAGCCCAAAAATTAAATTTTCGTCAGGTATTGAGGTAAAACCTTGACTTTTTACTTCTCATCTGAGACCTCACAACACCGCTCCCGGATGGGCTCGAACCACCAACCTTTCGGTTAACAGCCGAACGCGCTAACCATTCGCCACGGACGCCCAAAAATTAAATGGTCGTCAGGTATTGTGGAAAAACTTTGGCTATTTACGTTACATTTGAGATCCAAAAACACCGCTCCCGGGTGGGCTCGAACCACCAACCTATTGGTTAACAGCCGAACGCGCTAACCATTGAGCCACGGAAGATCAGAAATTAAATGGTTGTCACGTATTGTGGAAAAGTTTTGACTGTTAACGCTACATCTGAGACCCCACAACACCTCTTCCGGGTGGGCTCAAACCACCAACCTTTCGATTAAGAGCTGGACGCGCTAATTACTGCGCCACGGAAGCCCAAAAATTAAATGTTCGTCAGGTATTGTGGAAAAACTCTGACATTTTACGTAACATCTGAGACGTCACAACACCGCTCCCGGATGGGCTCGAACCACCAACCTTTCGGTTAACAGCCAAACGCGCTAGCCATTGCGCCACTGAGGCCCAAAAATTAAATGGTCGTCAGGTATTGTGGAAAAACTTTGGCTATTTACGTTACATTTGAGATCCAAAAACACCGCTCCCGGGTGGGCTCGAACCACCAACCTATTGGTTAACAGCCGAACGCGCTAACCATTGAGCCACGGAAGATCAGAAATTAAATGGTTGTCACGTATTGTGGAAAAGTTTTGACTTTTAACGCTACATCTGAGACCCCACAACACCTCTTCCGGGTGGGCTCGAACCACCAACCTTTCGATTAAGAGCTGGACGCGCTAATTACTGCGCCACGGAAGCCCAAAAATTAAATGTTCGTCAGGTATTGTGGAAAAACTCTGACATTTTACGTAACATCTGAGACGTCACAACACTTCTCCCGAATGGGCTCGAACCACCAACCTATTGGTTAATAGCCGAACGCCCTAACCATTGCGCCACTGAAGCCCAAATATTAAATTTTCGTCAGGTATTGAGGTAAAACTTTGACTTTTTACTTCACATCTGAGGCCTCACAACACCGCTCCCGGATGGGCTCGAACCACCAGCCTTTCGGTTAACAGCCGAACGCGCTAACCATTGCGCCACGGACGCCCAAAAAAAAATGGTCGTCAGGTATTGCGGAAAAACTTTGTTTATTTACGTTACATTTGAGATCCAAAAACACCGCTCCCGGGTGGGCTCGAACCACCAAGCTATGGGTTAACAGCCGAACGCGCTAACCATTGAGCCACGAAAGATCAGAAAATAAATGGTTATCACGTATTATGGAAAAAGTTTGACTTTTCACGCTACATCTGAGACCACACAATACCTCTTCCGGGCGGGCTCGAACCACCAACCTTTCGATTAACAGCTGAACGCGCTAACCATTGCGCCACGGAAGCCCAAAAGTTAAATGTTCGTCAGGTGTTTTGGAAAAACTCTGACATTTTACGTTACATCTGAGACGTCACAACACCGCTCCCGGGAGGGCTCGAACCACCAACCTTTCGGTTAACAGCTGAACGCGCTGACCATTGCGCCACTGTAGCCCAAAAATTAAATTTTCGTCAGGTATTGTGGAAAAACTCTGACATTTTACTTACCATCCGGGAGCGGTGTTGTGAGGTCTCAGATGTGACGTAAAAAGTCAAGTTTTTTGCACAATACCTGACGAGCATTTAGGTTTTGGGCTTCCGTGGCGCAATGGTTAGCGCGTTCGGCTGTTAACCAATAGGTTGGTGGTTCGAGCCCACCCGGGAGCGGTGTTGTGTGATCTCAAATGTAACGTAGAAAGCCAAAATTTTTCCACAATACCTGACGACCATTTAATTTTTGGGCTTCCGTGGCGCACTGGTTAGCACGTTCGGCTGTTAACCAATAGGTTGGTGGTTCGAGCCCATCCGGGAGCGGTGTTGTGAGGTCTCAGATGTGACGTAAAAAGTCAAGTTTTTTGCACAATACCTGACGAGCATTTAGGTTTTGGGCTTCCGTGGCGCAATGGTTAGCGCGTTCGGCTGTTAACCAATAGGTTGGTGGTTCGAGCCCACCCGGGAGCGGTGTTGTGTGATCTCAAATGTAACGTAGAAAGCCAAAATTTTTCCACAATACCTGACAACCATTTAATTTCTGAGCTTCCGTGGCTCAATGGTTAGCGCGTTCGGCTGTTAACCAATAGGTTGGTGGTTCGAGCCCACCCGGGAGCGGTGTTGTGGGATCTGAAATGTAACGTAGAAAGCCAAAGTTTTTGCACAATAAATGACGACCATTTAATTTTTGGGCTTCCGTGGCTCAATGATTAGCGCGTTCGGCTGTTAACCAATAGGTTGGTGGTTCGAGCCCATCCGGGAGCGGTGTTGTGTGATCTCAAATGTAACGTAGAAAGCCAAAGTTTTTGCACAATAAATGACGACCATTTAATTTTTGGGCTTCCGTGGCGCAATGGTTAGCGCGTTCGGCTGTTAACCAATAGTTTGGTGGTTCGACCCCATCCGGGAGCGGTGTTGTGAGGTCTCAGATTTGACGTAAAAAATCAAGGTTTTTACACAATACCTGACGAGCATTTAACTTTTGGGCTTCCGTGGCGCAATGGTTAGCGCGTTCGGCTGTTAACCAATAGGTTGGTGGTTCGAGCCCATCCGGGAGCGGTGTTGTGAGGTCTCAGATGTGACGTAAAAAGTCAAGGTTTTTACACAATACCTGACGAGCATTTAACTTTTGGGCTTCCGTGGCGCAATGTTTAGCGCGTTCGGCTGTTAACCAATAGGTTGGTGGTTCGAGCCCATCCGGGAGCGGTGTTGTGAGGTCTCAGATGTGACGTAAAAAGTCAAGGTTTTTACACAATACCTGACGAGCATTAAACTTTAGGGCTTCCGTGGCGCAATGGTTAGCGCGTTCGGCTGTTAACCAATAGGTTGGTGGTTCGAGCCCATCCGGGAGCGGTGTTGTGAGGTCTCAGATGTGACGTAAGATGTCAAGGTTTTTACACAATACCTGACGAGTATTTAACATTTGGGCATCCGTGGCGCAATGGTTAGCGCGTTCGGCTGTTAACCAATAGGTTGGTGGTTCGAGCCCGTCCGGGAGCGGTGTTGTGAGGTCTCAGATGTGACGTAAAAAGTCAAGGTTTTTACACAATACCTGACGAGCATTTAATTTTTGGGATTCCGTGGCGCAATGGTTAGCGCGTTCAGCTGTTAATCGAAAGGTTGGTGGTTCGAGCCCACCCGGGAGAGGTGTTGTGGGGTCTCAAATGTAACGTAGAAAGCCAAAGTTTTTCCACAACACCTGACAACCATTTAACTTTTGGGCTTCCGTGGCGCAATGGTTAGCGCGTTCGGCTGTTAACCAATAGGTTGGTGGTTCGAGCCCATCCGGGAGCGGTGTTGTGAGGTCTCAGATGTGACGTAAAAAGTCAAGTTTTTTGCACAATACCTGACGAGCATTTAGGTTTTGGGCTTCCGTGGCGCAATGGTTAGCGCGTTCGGCTGTTAAGCAATAGGTTGGTGGTTCGAGCCCATCCGGGAGCGGTGTTGTGAGGTCTCAGATGTGACGTAAAAAGTCAAGGTTTTTACACAATACCTGACGAGTATTTAACTTTTGGGCTTCCGTGGCGCAATGGTTAGCGCGTTCGGCTGTTAACCAATAGGTTGGTGGTTCGAGCCCATCCGGGAGCGGTGTTGTGAGGTCTCAGATGTGACGTAAAAAGTCAAGTTTTTTGCACAATACCTGACGAGCATTTAGGTTTTGGGCTTCCGTGGCGCAATGGTTAGCGCGTTCGGCTGTTAACCAATAGGTTGGTGGTTCGAGCCCACCCGGGAGCGGTGTTGTGTGATCTCAAATGTAACGTAGAAAGCCAAAATATTTCCACAATACCTGACAACCATTTAATTTCTGAGCTTCCGTGGCTCAATGGTTAGCGCGTTCGGCTGTTAACCAATAGGTTGGTGGTTCGAGCCCACCCGGGAGCGGTGTTGTGGGATCTGAAATGTAACGTAGAAAGCCAAAGTTTTTGCACAATAAATGACGACCATTTAATTTTTGGGCTTCCGTGGCGCAATGGTTAGCGCGTTCGGCTGTTAACCAATAGGTTGGTGGTTCGACCCCATCCGGGAGCGGTGTTGTGAGGTCTCAGATGTGACGTAAAAAGTCAAGGTTTTTACATAATACCTGACGAGCATTTAACTTTTGGGCTTCCGTGGCGCAATGGTTAGCGCGTTCGGCTGTTAACCAATAGGTTGGTGGTTCGAGCCCACCCGGGAGCGGTGTTGTGTGATCTCAAATGTAACGTAGAAAGCCAAAGTTTTTCCACAATACCTGACGACCATTTAATTTTTGGGCTTCCGTGGCGCAATGGTTAGCGAGTTCAGCTGCTATTCAAAAGACTGGTGGTTTGAGCTCTCCCGGGAGCGGTGTTGTGACGTCTCAAATGTAACATAAAATGTCAGAGTTTTTCCACAATACCTGTCGAACATTGAATTTTTGGGCTTCCGTGGCGCAATGGTTAGCGCGTTCAGCTGTAAATCGAGAGGTTGGTGGTACGAGCCCACCCGGGAGAGGTGTTGTGGGGTCTCAGATGTAGCGTAAAAAGTCAAAACTTTTCCACAATACGTGACAACCATTTAATTTCTGGGCTTCCGTGGCTCAATGATTAGCGCGTTCGGCTGTTAACCAATAGGTTGGTGGTTCGAGCCCATCCGGGAGCGGTGTTGTGTGATCTCAAATGTAACGTAGAAAGCCAAAGTTTTTGCACAATAAATGACGACCATTTAATTTTTGGGCTTCCGTGGCGCAATGGTTAGCGCGTTCGGCTGTTAACCAATAGTTTGGTGGTTCGACCCCATCCGGGAGCGGTGTTGTGAGGTCTCAGATTTGACGTAAAAAATCAAGGTTTTTACACAATACCTGACGAGCATTTAACTTTTGGGCTTCCGTGGCGCAATGGTTAGCGCGTTCGGCTGTTAACCAATAGGTTGGTGGTTCGAGCCCATCCGGGAGCGGTGTTGTGAGGTCTCAGATGTGACGTAAAAAGTCAAGGTTTTTACACAATACCTGACGAGCATTTAACTTTTGGGCTTCCGTGGCGCAATGTTTAGCGCGTTCGGCTGTTAACCAATAGGTTGGTGGTTCGAGCCCATCCGGGAGCGGTGTTGTGAGGTCTCAGATGTGACGTAAAAAGTCAAGGTTTTTACACAATACCTGACGAGCATTAAACTTTAGGGCTTCCGTGGCGCAATGGTTAGCGCGTTCGGCTGTTAACCAATAGGTTGGTGGTTCGAGCCCATCCGGGAGCGGTGTTGTGAGGTCTCAGATGTGACGTAAGATGTCAAGGTTTTTACACAATACCTGACGAGTATTTAACATTTGGGCATCCGTGGCGCAATGGTTAGCGCGTTCGGCTGTTAACCAATAGGTTGGTGGTTCGAGCCCGTCCGGGAGCGGTGTTGTGAGGTCTCAGATGTGACGTAAAAAGTCAAGGTTTTTACACAATACCTGACGAGCATTTAATTTTTGGGATTCCGTGGCGCAATGGTTAGCGCGTTCAGCTGTTAATCGAAAGGTTGGTGGTTCGAGCCCACCCGGGAGAGGTGTTGTGGGGTCTCAAATGTAACGTAGAAAGCCAAAGTTTTTCCACAACACCTGACAACCATTTAACTTTTGGGCTTCCGTGGCGCAATGGTTAGCGCGTTCGGCTGTTAACCAATAGGTTGGTGGTTCGAGCCCATCCGGGAGCGGTGTTGTGAGGTCTCAGATGTGACGTAAAAAGTCAAGTTTTTTGCACAATACCTGACGAGCATTTAGGTTTTGGGCTTCCGTGGCGCAATGGTTAGCGCGTTCGGCTGTTAAGCAATAGGTTGGTGGTTCGAGCCCATCCGGGAGCGGTGTTGTGAGGTCTCAGATGTGACGTAAAAAGTCAAGGTTTTTACACAATACCTGACGAGTATTTAACTTTTGGGCTTCCGTGGCGCAATGGTTAGCGCGTTCGGCTGTTAACCAATAGGTTGGTGGTTCGAGCCCATCCGGGAGCGGTGTTGTGAGGTCTCAGATGTGACGTAAAAAGTCAAGTTTTTTGCACAATACCTGACGAGCATTTAGGTTTTGGGCTTCCGTGGCGCAATGGTTAGCGCGTTCGGCTGTTAACCAATAGGTTGGTGGTTCGAGCCCACCCGGGAGCGGTGTTGTGTGATCTCAAATGTAACGTAGAAAGCCAAAATTTTTCCACAATACCTGACGACCATTTAATTTTTGGGCTTCCGTGGCGCACTGGTTAGCACGTTCGGCTGTTAAGCAATAGGTTGGTGGTTCGAGCCCATCCGGGAGCGGTGTTGTGAGGTCTCAGATGTGACGTAAAAAGTCAAGGTTTTTACACAATACCTGACGAGTATTTAACTTTTGGGCTTCCGTGGCGCAATGGTTAGCGCGTTCGGCTGTTAACCAATAGGTTGGTGGTTCGAGCCCATCCGGGAGCGGTGTTGTGAGGTCTCAGATGTGACGTAAAAAGTCAAGTTTTTTGCACAATACCTGACGAGTATTTAACTTTTGGGCTTCCGTGGCGCAATGGTTAGCGCGTTCGGCTGTTAACCAATAGGTTGGTGGTTCGAGCCCACCCGGGAGCGGTGTTGTGTGATCTCAAATGTAACGTAGAAAGCCAAAATATTTCCACAATACCTGACAACCATTTAATTTCTGAGCTTCCGTGGCTCAATGGTTAGCGCGTTCGGCTGTTAACCAATAGGTTGGTGGTTCGAGCCCACCCGGGAGCGGTGTTGTGGGATCTGAAATGTAACGTAGAAAGCCAAAGTTTTTGCACAATAAATGACGACCATTTAATTTTTGGGCTTCCGTGGCGCAATGGTTAGCGCGTTCGGCTGTTAACCAATAGGTTGGTGGTTCGACCCCATCCGGGAGCGGTGTTGTGAGGTCTCAGATGTGACGTAAAAAGTCAAGGTTTTTACATAATACCTGACGAGCATTTAACTTTTGGGCTTCCGTGGCGCAATGGTTAGCGCGTTCGGCTGTTAACCAATAGGTTGGTGGTTCGAGCCCACCCGGGAGCGGTGTTGTGTGATCTCAAATGTAACGTAGAAAGCCAAAGTTTTTCCACAATACCTGACGACCATTTAATTTTTGGGCTTCCGTGGCGCAATGGTTAGCGAGTTCAGCTGCTATTCAAAAGACTGGTGGTTTGAGCTCTCCCGGGAGCGGTGTTGTGACGTCTCAAATGTAACATAAAATGTCAGAGTTTTTCCACAATACCTGTCGAACATTGAATTTTTGGGCTTCCGTGGCGCAATGGTTAGCGCGTTCAGCTGTAAATCGAGAGGTTGGTGGTACGAGCCCACCCGGGAGAGGTGTTGTGGGGTCTCAGATGTAGCGTAAAAAGTCAAAACTTTTCCACAATACGTGACAACCATTTAATTTCTGGGCTTCCGTGGCTCAATGATTAGCGCGTTCGGCTGTTAACCAATAGGTTGGTGGTTCGAGCCCATCCGGGAGCGGTGTTGTGGGGTCTCAGATGTAGCGTAAAAAGTCAAAACATTTCCACAATACGTGACAACCATTTAATTTCTGAGCTTCCGTGGCTCAATGGTTAGCGCGTTTGGCTGTTAACCAATAGGTTGGTGGTTCGACCCCATCCGGGAGCGGTGTTGTGAGGTCTCAGATTTGACGTAAAAAATCAAGGTTTTTACACAATACCTGACGAGCATTTAACTTTTGGGCTTCCGTGGCGCAATGGTTAGCGCGTTCGGCTGTTAACCAATAGGTTGGTGGTTCGAGCCCATCCGGGAGCGGTGTTGTGAGGTCTCAGATGTGACGTAAAAAGTCAAGGTTTTTACACAATACCTGACGAGCATTTAACTTTTGGGCTTCCGTGGCGCAATGTTTAGCGCGTTCGGCTGTTAACCAATAGGTTGGTGGTTCGAGCCCATCCGGGAGCGGTGTTGTGAGGTCTCAGATGTGACGTAAAAAGTCAAGGTTTTTACACAATACCTGACGAGCATTTAACTTTAGGGCTTCCGTGGCGCAATGGTTAGCGCGTTCGGCTGTTAACCAATAGGTTGGTGGTTCGAGCCCATCCGGGAGCGGTGTTGTGAGGTCTCAGATGTGACGTAAGATGTCAAGGTTTTTACACAATACCTGACGAGTATTTAACATTTGGGCTTCCGTGGCGCAATGGTTAGCGCGTTCGGCTGTTAACCAATAGGTTGGTGGTTCGAGCCCATCCGGGAGCGGTGTTGTGAGGTCTCAAATGTAACGTAGAAAGCCAAAGTTTTTCCACAACACCTGACAACCATTTAATTTCTGAGCTTCCGTGGCTCAAAGGTTAGCGCGTTCGGCTGTTAACCAATAGGTGTGTGGTTCGAGCCCATCCGGGAGCGGTGTTGTGACGTATCAGATGTGAAGCAAAAAGTCAAGGTTTTTTCCACAACACCTGACGACCATTTAAATTCTGAGCTTCCGTGGCTCAATGGTTAGCGAATTCGGCTGTTAACAAATAGGTTGGTGGTTCGAGCCCACCCGGGAGCGGTGTTTTGGGATCTCAAATGTAACGTTGAAAGCCAAAATTTTTCCACAATACCTGACGACCATTTAATTTTTGGGCTTCCGTGGCGCAATGGTCAGCGCGTTCAGCTGTTAACCGAAAGGTTAATGTTCGAGCCCATCCGGGAGCGGTGTTGTGACGTCTCAGATGTAACGTAAAATGTCAGAGTTTTTCCACAATACCTGACGAACATTTAATTTTTGGGCTTCCTTGGCGCAATTATTAGCGCGTTCAACTGTTAATCGAAAGGCTGGTGGTTCAAGCGCACCCGGAAGAGGTGTTGTGGGGTCTCAGATGTAGCGTAAAAAGTCAAAACTTATCCACAATACGTGACAACCATTTAATTTCTGAGCTTCCGTGGCTCAAAGGTTAGCGCGTTCGGCTGTTAACCAATAGGTGTGTGGTTCGAGCCCATCCGGGAGCGGTGTTGTGACGTCTCAGATGTAACGTAAAATGTCAGAGTTTTTCCACAATACCTGACGAACATTTAATTTTTGGGCTTCCGTGGCGCAATGATTAGCGCGTTCAGCTGTTAATCGAAAGGTTGAAGGTTCGAGCCCACCCGGGAGAGGTGTTGTGGGGTCTCAGATGTAGCGTAAAAAGTCAAAACATTTCCACAATACGTGACAACCATTTAATTTCTGAGCTTCCGTGGCTCAATGGTTAGCGCGTTTGGCTGTTAACCAATAGGTTGGTGGTTCGAGCCCATCCGGGAGCGGTGTTGTGAGGTCGCAGATGTGACGTAAAAAGTCAAGGTTTTTACACAATACCTGACGAGCATTTAACTTTGGGCTTCCGTGGCTCAATGGTTAGCGCGTTCGGCTGCTATTCAAAAGACTGGTGGTTTGAGCTCTCCCGGGAGCGGTGTTGTGACGTCTCAAATGTAACATAAAATGTCAGAGTTTTTCCACAATACCTGTCGAACATTGAATTTTTGGGCTTCCGTGGCGCAATGGTTAGCGCGTTCAGCTGTAAATCGAGAGGTTGGTGGTACGAGCCCACCCGGGAGAGGTGTTGTGGGGTCTCAGATGTAGCGTAAAAAGTCAAAACTTTTCCACAATACGTGACAACCATTTAATTTCTGGGCTTCCGTGGCTCAATGATTAGCGCGTTCGGCTGTTAACCAATAGGTTGGTGGTTCGAGCCCATCCGGGAGCGGTGTTGTGGGGTCTCAGATGTAGCGTAAAAAGTCAAAACATTTCCACAATACGTGACAACCATTTAATTTCTGAGCTTCCGTGGCTCAATGGTTAGCGCGTTTGGCTGTTAACCAATAGGTTGGTGGTTCGACCCCATCCGGGAGCGGTGTTGTGAGGTCTCAGATTTGACGTAAAAAATCAAGGTTTTTACACAATACCTGACGAGCATTTAACTTTTGGGCTTCCGTGGCGCAATGGTTAGCGCGTTCGGCTGTTAACCAATAGGTTGGTGGTTCGAGCCCATCCGGGAGCGGTGTTGTGAGGTCTCAGATGTGACGTAAAAAGTCAAGGTTTTTACACAATACCTGACGAGCATTTAACTTTTGGGCTTCCGTGGCGCAATGTTTAGCGCGTTCGGCTGTTAACCAATAGGTTGGTGGTTCGAGCCCATCCGGGAGCGGTGTTGTGAGGTCTCAGATGTGACGTAAAAAGTCAAGGTTTTTACACAATACCTGACGAGCATTTAACTTTAGGGCTTCCGTGGCGCAATGGTTAGCGCGTTCGGCTGTTAACCAATAGGTTGGTGGTTCGAGCCCATCCGGGAGCGGTGTTGTGAGGTCTCAGATGTGACGTAAGATGTCAAGGTTTTTACACAATACCTGACGAGTATTTAACATTTGGGCTTCCGTGGCGCAATGGTTAGCGCGTTCGGCTGTTAACCAATAGGTTGGTGGTTCGAGCCCATCCGGGAGCGGTGTTGTGAGGTCTCAAATGTAACGTAGAAAGCCAAAGTTTTTCCACAACACCTGACAACCATTTAATTTCTGAGCTTCCGTGGCTCAAAGGTTAGCGCGTTCGGCTGTTAACCAATAGGTGTGTGGTTCGAGCCCATCCGGGAGCGGTGTTGTGACGTATCAGATGTGAAGCAAAAAGTCAAGGTTTTTTCCACAACACCTGACGACCATTTAAATTCTGAGCTTCCGTGGCTCAATGGTTAGCGAATTCGGCTGTTAACAAATAGGTTGGTGGTTCGAGCCCACCCGGGAGCGGTGTTTTGGGATCTCAAATGTAACGTTGAAAGCCAAAATTTTTCCACAATACCTGACGACCATTTAATTTTTGGGCTTCCGTGGCGCAATGGTCAGCGCGTTCAGCTGTTAACCGAAAGGTTAATGTTCGAGCCCATCCGGGAGCGGTGTTGTGACGTCTCAGATGTAACGTAAAATGTCAGAGTTTTTCCACAATACCTGACGAACATTTAATTTTTGGGCTTCCTTGGCGCAATTATTAGCGCGTTCAACTGTTAATCGAAAGGCTGGTGGTTCAAGCGCACCCGGAAGAGGTGTTGTGGGGTCTCAGATGTAGCGTAAAAAGTCAAAACTTATCCACAATACGTGACAACCATTTAATTTCTGAGCTTCCGTGGCTCAAAGGTTAGCGCGTTCGGCTGTTAACCAATAGGTGTGTGGTTCGAGCCCATCCGGGAGCGGTGTTGTGACGTCTCAGATGTAACGTAAAATGTCAGAGTTTTTCCACAATACCTGACGAACATTTAATTTTTGGGCTTCCGTGGCGCAATGATTAGCGCGTTCAGCTGTTAATCGAAAGGTTGAAGGTTCGAGCCCACCCGGGAGAGGTGTTGTGGGGTCTCAGATGTAGCGTAAAAAGTCAAAACATTTCCACAATACGTGACAACCATTTAATTTCTGAGCTTCCGTGGCTCAATGGTTAGCGCGTTTGGCTGTTAACCAATAGGTTGGTGGTTCGAGCCCATCCGGGAGCGGTGTTGTGAGGTCTCAGATGTGACGTAAAAAGTCAAGGTTTTTACACAATACCTGACGAGCATTTAACTTTGGGCTTCCGTGGCTCAATGGTTAGCGCGTTCGGCTGCTATTCAAAAGACTGGTGGTTTGAGCTCTCCCGGGAGCGGTGTTGTGACGTCTCAAATGTAACATAAAATGTCAGAGTTTTTCCACAATACCTGTCGAACATTGAATTTTTGGGCTTCCGTGGCGCAATGGTTAGCGCGTTCACCTGTTAATCGAAAGGTTGGTGGTACGAGCCCACCCGGGAGAGGTGTTGTGGGGTCTCAGATGTAGCGTAAAAAGTCAAAACTTTTCCACAATACGTGACAACCATTTAATTTCTGGGCTTCCGTGGCTCAATGATTAGCGCGTTCGGCTGTTAACCAATAGGTTGGTGGTTCGAGCCCAACCGGGAGCGGTGTTGTGGGATCTCAAATGTAACGTAAAAATTCAAGGTTTTTCCACAATACCTGACGAACATTTAATTTTTGGGCTTCCTTGGGGCAATGGTTAGCGCGTTCGGCTGTTAACCGAAAGGTTGGTGGTTCGATCCCAACCGGGAGAGGTGTTGTAGGGTATCAGATGTAACGTAATAAGTCATAACTTATCCACAATACCTGACAACCATTTAATTTCCGAGCTTCCTTGGCTCAATGGTTATCGCGTTCGGCTGTTAACCAATAGGTTTGTGGTTCGAGCCCATCCGGGATGCGGTGTTGTGAGGTCTCAGATGTGACGTAAAAAGTCAAGGTTTTTACATAATACCTGACGAGCATTTAACTTTTGGGCTTCCGTGGCGCAATGGTTAGCGCGTTCGGCTGTTAACCAATAGGTTGGTGGTTCGAGCCCACCCGGGAGCGGTGTTGTGTGATCTCAAATGTAACGTAGAAAGCCAAAGTTTTTCCACAATACCTGACGACCATTTAATTTTTGGGCTTCCGTGGCGCAATGGTTAGCGCGTTCAGCTGCTATTCAAAAGACTGGTGGTTTGAGCTCTCCCGGGAGCGGTGTTGTGACGTCTCAAATGTAACATAAAATGTCAGAGTTTTTCCACAATACCTGTCGAACATTGAATTTTTGGGCTTCCGTGGCGCAATGGTTAGCGCGTTCAGCTGTAAATCGAGAGGTTGGTGGTACGAGCCCACCCGGGAGAGGTGTTGTGGGGTCTCAGATGTAGCGTAAAAAGTCAAAACTTTTCCACAATACGTGACAACCATTTAATTTCTGGGCTTCCGTGGCTCAATGATTAGCGCGTTCGGCTGTTAACCAATAGGTTGGTGGTTCGAGCCCATCCGGGAGCGGTGTTGTGTGATCTCAAATGTAACGTAGAAAGCCAAAGTTTTTGCACAATAAATGACGACCATTTAATTTTTGGGCTTCCGTGGCGCAATGGTTAGCGCGTTCGGCTGTTAACCAATAGTTTGGTGGTTCGACCCCATCCGGGAGCGGTGTTGTGAGGTCTCAGATTTGACGTAAAAAATCAAGGTTTTTACACAATACCTGACGAGCATTTAACTTTTGGGCTTCCGTGGCGCAATGGTTAGCGCGTTCGGCTGTTAACCAATAGGTTGGTGGTTCGAGCCCATCCGGGAGCGGTGTTGTGAGGTCTCAGATGTGACGTAAAAAGTCAAGGTTTTTACACAATACCTGACGAGCATTTAACTTTTGGGCTTCCGTGGCGCAATGTTTAGCGCGTTCGGCTGTTAACCAATAGGTTGGTGGTTCGAGCCCATCCGGGAGCGGTGTTGTGAGGTCTCAGATGTGACGTAAAAAGTCAAGGTTTTTACACAATACCTGACGAGCATTTAACTTTAGGGCTTCCGTGGCGCAATGGTTAGCGCGTTCGGCTGTTAACCAATAGGTTGGTGGTTCGAGCCCATCCGGGAGCGGTGTTGTGAGGTCTCAGATGTGACGTAAGATGTCAAGGTTTTTACACAATACCTGACGAGTATTTAACATTTGGGCTTCCGTGGCGCAATGGTTAGCGCGTTCGGCTGTTAACCAATAGGTTGGTGGTTCGAGCCCATCCGGGAGCGGTGTTGTGAGGTCTCAAATGTAACGTAGAAAGCCAAAGTTTTTCCACAACACCTGACAACCATTTAATTTCTGAGCTTCCGTGGCTCAAAGGTTAGCGCGTTCGGCTGTTAACCAATAGGTGTGTGGTTCGAGCCCATCCGGGAGCGGTGTTGTGACGTATCAGATGTGAAGCAAAAAGTCAAGGTTTTTTCCACAACACCTGACGACCATTTAAATTCTGAGCTTCCGTGGCTCAATGGTTAGCGAATTCGGCTGTTAACAAATAGGTTGGTGGTTCGAGCCCACCCGGGAGCGGTGTTTTGGGATCTCAAATGTAACGTTGAAAGCCAAAATTTTTCCACAATACCTGACGACCATTTAATTTTTGGGCTTCCGTGGCGCAATGGTCAGCGCGTTCAGCTGTTAACCGAAAGGTTAATGTTCGAGCCCATCCGGGAGCGGTGTTGTGACGTCTCAGATGTAACGTAAAATGTCAGAGTTTTTCCACAATACCTGACGAACATTTAATTTTTGGGCTTCCTTGGCGCAATTATTAGCGCGTTCAACTGTTAATCGAAAGGCTGGTGGTTCAAGCGCACCCGGAAGAGGTGTTGTGGGGTCTCAGATGTAGCGTAAAAAGTCAAAACTTATCCACAATACGTGACAACCATTTAATTTCTGAGCTTCCGTGGCTCAAAGGTTAGCGCGTTCGGCTGTTAACCAATAGGTGTGTGGTTCGAGCCCATCCGGGAGCGGTGTTGTGACGTCTCAGATGTAACGTAAAATGTCAGAGTTTTTCCACAATACCTGACGAACATTTAATTTTTGGGCTTCCGTGGCGCAATGATTAGCGCGTTCAGCTGTTAATCGAAAGGTTGAAGGTTC
This sequence comes from Phalangium opilio, assembly GCF_054372755.1. NCBI lineage: Eukaryota > Metazoa > Arthropoda > Arachnida > Opiliones > Phalangiidae > Phalangium > Phalangium opilio. The sequence goes on along the minus strand of NW_028324192.1, from coordinate 2,564,891 downwards.
GAGCCCACCCGGGAGAGGTGTTGTGGGGTCTCAGATGTAGCGTAAAAAGTCAAAACATTTCCACAATACGTGACAACCATTTAATTTCTGAGCTTCCGTGGCTCAATGGTTAGCGCGTTTGGCTGTTAACCAATAGGTTGGTGGTTCGAGCCCATCCGGGAGCGGTGTTGTGAGGTCTCAGATGTGACGTAAAAAGTCAAGGTTTTTACACAATACCTGACGAGCATTTAACTTTGGGCTTCCGTGGCTCAATGGTTAGCGCGTTCGGCTGCTATTCAAAAGACTGGTGGTTTGAGCTCTCCCGGGAGTGGTGTTGTGACGTCTCAAATGTAACATAAAATGTCAGAGTTTTTCCACAATACCTGTCGAACATTGAATTTTTGGGCTTCCGTGGCGCAATGGTTAGCGCGTTCACCTGTTAATCGAAAGGTTGGTGGTACGAGCCCACCCGGGAGAGGTGTTGTGGGGTCTCAGATGTAGCGTAAAAAGTCAAAACTTTTCCACAATACGTGACAACCATTTAATTTCTGGGCTTCCGTGGCTCAATGATTAGCGCGTTCGGCTGTTAACCAATAGGTTGGTGGTTCGAGCCCAACCGGGAGCGGTGTTGTGGGATCTCAAATGTAACGTAAAAATTCAAGGTTTTTCCACAATACCTGACGAACATTTAATTTTTGGGCTTCCTTGGGGCAATGGTTAGCGCGTTCGGCTGTTAACCGAAAGGTTGGTGGTTCGATCCCAACCGGGAGAGGTGTTGTAGGGTATCAGATGTAACGTAATAAGTCATAACTTATCCACAATACCTGACAACCATTTAATTTCCGAGCTTCCTTGGCTCAATGGTTATCGCGTTCGGCTGTTAACCAATAGGTTTGTGGTTCGAGCCCATCCGGGATGCGGTGTTGTGAGGTCTCAGATGTAACGTAAAATGTCAGAGTTTTTCACAATACCTGACGAACATTTAATTTTTGGGCTTCCGTGGCGGAATGATTAGCGCGTTCGGCTGTTAACCAATAGATTGGTTGCTCGAGCCCATCCGAGAGCGGTGTTGTGAGGTCTCAGATGTGACGTAAAAAGTCAAGGTTTTTACACAATACCTGACGAGCATTTAACTTTGGGGCTTCCGTGGCGCAATGGTTAGCGCGTTCGGCTGTTAACCAATAGGTTGGTGGTTCGAGCCCATCCGGGAGCAATGTTGTGAGGTCTCAGAAGTGACGTAAAAAGTCAAGGTTTTTCCACAATACCTGACGAACATTTAATTTCTGGGCTTCCATGGCGCAATGGTTAGCGCGTTCGGCTGTTAACCGAAAGGTTGGTGGTTCGAGCCCAACCGGGAGAGGTGTTGTGGGGTCTCAGATGTAGCGTAAAAAGTCAAAACTTTTCCACAATACGTGACAACCATTTAATTTCTGAGCTTCCGTGGCTGAATGGTTAGCGCGTTCAGCTTATAACCAATAGGGTGGTGGTTCGAGCCCACCCGGGAGCGGTGTTGTGGGATCTCAAATGTAACGTAGAAAGACAAAGTTTTTCCACAATACCTGACGACCATTTATTTTTTGGGCTTCCTTGGCGCAATGGTTAGCGCGTTCGGCTGTTAACCGAAAGGTTGGTGGTTCGAGCCCAACCGTGAGAGGTGTTGTAGGGTCTCAGATGTAACGTAATAAGTCATAACTTATCCACAATACCTGACAACCATTTAATTTCCGAGCTTCCTTGGCTCAATGGTTAGCGCGTTCGGCTGTTAACCAATAGGTTGGTGGTTCGAGCCCATCCGGGAGCGGTGTTGTGAGGTCTCAGATGTAACGTAAAATGTCAGAGTTTTTCCACAATACCTGACGAACATTTAATTTTTGGGCTTCCGTGGCGCAATGTTTAGCGCGTTCGGCTGTTAACCAATAGGTTGGTTGTTCGAGCCCACCCGGGAGCGGTGTTGTGTGATCTCAAATGTAACGTAGAAAGCCAAAGTTTTTCCACAATACCTGACGACCATTTAATTTTTGGGCTTCCGTGGCGCAATGGTTAGCGCGTTCAGCTGCTATTCAAAAGACTGGTGGTTTGAGCTCTCCCGGGAGCGGTGTTGTGACGTCTCAAATGTAACATAAAATGTCAGAGTTTTTCCACAATACCTGTCGAACATTGAATTTTTGGGCTTCCGTGGCGCAATGGTTAGCGCGTTCAGCTGTAAATCGAGAGGTTGGTGGTACGAGCCCACCCGGGAGAGGTGTTGTGGGGTCTCAGATGTAGCGTAAAAAGTCAAAACTTTTCCACAATACGTGACAACCATTTAATTTCTGGGCTTCCGTGGCTCAATGATTAGCGCGTTCGGCTGTTAACCAATAGGTTGGTGGTTCGAGCCCATCCGGGAGCGGTGTTGTGTGATCTCAAATGTAACGTAGAAAGCCAAAGTTTTTGCACAATAAATGACGACCATTTAATTTTTGGGCTTCCGTGGCGCAATGGTTAGCGCGTTCGGCTGTTAACCAATAGTTTGGTGGTTCGACCCCATCCGGGAGCGGTGTTGTGAGGTCTCAGATTTGACGTAAAAAATCAAGGTTTTTACACAATACCTGACGAGCATTTAACTTTTGGGCTTCCGTGGCGCAATGGTTAGCGCGTTCGGCTGTTAACCAATAGGTTGGTGGTTCGAGCCCATCCGGGAGCGGTGTTGTGAGGTCTCAGATGTGACGTAAAAAGTCAAGGTTTTTACACAATACCTGACGAGCATTTAACTTTTGGGCTTCCGTGGCGCAATGTTTAGCGCGTTCGGCTGTTAACCAATAGGTTGGTGGTTCGAGCCCATCCGGGAGCGGTGTTGTGAGGTCTCAGATGTGACGTAAAAAGTCAAGGTTTTTACACAATACCTGACGAGCATTTAACTTTAGGGCTTCCGTGGCGCAATGGTTAGCGCGTTCGGCTGTTAACCAATAGGTTGGTGGTTCGAGCCCATCCGGGAGCGGTGTTGTGAGGTCTCAGATGTGACGTAAGATGTCAAGGTTTTTACACAATACCTGACGAGTATTTAACATTTGGGCTTCCGTGGCGCAATGGTTAGCGCGTTCGGCTGTTAACCAATAGGTTGGTGGTTCGAGCCCATCCGGGAGCGGTGTTGTGTGATCTCAAATGTAACGTAGAAAGCCAAAGTTTTTGCACAATAAATGACGACCATTTAATTTTTGGGCTTCCGTGGCGCAATGGTTAGCGCGTTCGGCTGTTAACCAATAGTTTGGTGGTTCGACCCCATCCGGGAGCGGTGTTGTGAGGTCTCAGATTTGACGTAAAAAATCAAGGTTTTTACACAATACCTGACGAGCATTTAACTTTTGGGCTTCCGTGGCGCAATGGTTAGCGCGTTCGGCTGTTAACCAATAGGTTGGTGGTTCGAGCCCATCCGGGAGCGGTGTTGTGAGGTCTCAGATGTGACGTAAAAAGTCAAGGTTTTTACACAATACCTGACGAGCATTTAACTTTTGGGCTTCCGTGGCGCAATGTTTAGCGCGTTCGGCTGTTAACCAATAGGTTGGTGGTTCGAGCCCATCCGGGAGCGGTGTTGTGAGGTCTCAGATGTGACGTAAAAAGTCAAGGTTTTTACACAATACCTGACGAGCATTTAACTTTAGGGCTTCCGTGGCGCAATGGTTAGCGCGTTCGGCTGTTAACCAATAGGTTGGTGGTTCGAGCCCATCCGGGAGCGGTGTTGTGAGGTCTCAGATGTGACGTAAGATGTCAAGGTTTTTACACAATACCTGACGAGTATTTAACATTTGGGCTTCCGTGGCGCAATGGTTAGCGCGTTCGGCTGTTAACCAATAGGTTGGTGGTTCGAGCCCATCCGGGAGCGGTGTTGTGAGGTCTCAAATGTAACGTAGAAAGCCAAAGTTTTTCCACAACACCTGACGACCATTTAAATTCTGAGCTTCCGTGGCTCAATGGTTAGCGAATTCGGCTGTTAACAAATAGGTTGGTGGTTCGAGCCCACCCGGGAGCGGTGTTTTGGGATCTCAAATGTAACGTTGAAAGCCAAAATTTTTCCACAATACCTGACGACCATTTAATTTTTGGGCTTCCGTGGCGCAATGGTCAGCGCGTTCAGCTGTTAACCGAAAGGTTAATGTTCGAGCCCATCCGGGAGCGGTGTTGTGACGTCTCAGATGTAACGTAAAATGTCAGAGTTTTTCCACAATACCTGACGAACATTTAATTTTTGGGCTTCCTTGGCGCAATTATTAGCGCGTTCAACTGTTAATCGAAAGGCTGGTGGTTCAAGCGCACCCGGAAGAGGTGTTGTGGGGTCTCAGATGTAGCGTAAAAAGTCAAAACTTATCCACAATACGTGACAACCATTTAATTTCTGAGCTTCCGTGGCTCAAAGGTTAGCGCGTTCGGCTGTTAACCAATAGGTGTGTGGTTCGAGCCCATCCGGGAGCGGTGTTGTGACGTCTCAGATGTAACGTAAAATGTCAGAGTTTTTCCACAATACCTGACGAACATTTAATTTTTGGGCTTCCGTGGCGCAATGATTAGCGCGTTCAGCTGTTAATCGAAAGGTTGAAGGTTCGAGCCCACCCGGGAGAGGTGTTGTGGGGTCTCAGATGTAGCGTAAAAAGTCAAAACATTTCCACAATACGTGACAACCATTTAATTTCTGAGCTTCCGTGGCTCAATGGTTAGCGCGTTTGGCTGTTAACCAATAGGTTGGTGGTTCGAGCCCATCCGGGAGCGGTGTTGTGAGGTCTCAGATGTGACGTAAAAAGTCAAGGTTTTTACACAATACCTGACGAGCATTTAACTTTGGGCTTCCGTGGCTCAATGGTTAGCGCGTTCGGCTGCTATTCAAAAGACTGGTGGTTTGAGCTCTCCCGGGAGCGGTGTTGTGACGTCTCAAATGTAACATAAAATGTCAGAGTTTTTCCACAATACCTGTCGAACATTGAATTTTTGGGCTTCCGTGGCGCAATGGTTAGCGCGTTCACCTGTTAATCGAAAGGTTGGTGGTACGAGCCCACCCGGGAGAGGTGTTGTGGGGTCTCAGATGTAGCGTAAAAAGTCAAAACTTTTCCACAATACGTGACAACCATTTAATTTCTGGGCTTCCGTGGCTCAATGATTAGCGCGTTCGGCTGTTAACCAATAGGTTGGTGGTTCGAGCCCAACCGGGAGCGGTGTTGTGGGATCTCAAATGTAACGTAAAAATTCAAGGTTTTTCCACAATACCTGACGAACATTTAATTTTTGGGCTTCCTTGGGGCAATGGTTAGCGCGTTCGGCTGTTAACCGAAAGGTTGGTGGTTCGATCCCAACCGGGAGAGGTGTTGTAGGGTATCAGATGTAACGTAATAAGTCATAACTTATCCACAATACCTGACAACCATTTAATTTCCGAGCTTCCTTGGCTCAATGGTTATCGCGTTCGGCTGTTAACCAATAGGTTTGTGGTTCGAGCCCATCCGGGTTGCGGTGTTGTGCGGTCTCAGATGTAACGTAAAATGTCAGAGTTTTTCACAATACCTGACGAACATTTAATTTTTGGGCTTCCGTGGCGGAATGATTAGCGCGTTCGGCTGTTAACCAATAGGTTGGTTGCTCGAGCCCATCCGAGAGCGGTGTTGTGAGGTCTCAGATGTGACGTAAAAAGTCAAGGTTTTTACACAATACCTGACGAGCATTTAACTTTGGGGCTTCCGTGGCGCAATGGTTAGCGCGTTCGGCTGTTAACCAATAGGTTGGTGGTTCGAGCCCATCCGGGAGCAATGTTGTGAGGTCTCAGAAGTGACGTAAAAAGTCAAGGTTTTTCCACAATACCTGACGAACATTTAATTTCTGGGCTTCCATGGCGCAATGGTTAGCGCGTTCGGCTGTTAACCGAAAGGTTGGTGGTTCGAGCCCAACCGGGAGAGGTGTTGTGGGGTCTCAGATGTAGCGTAAAAAGTCAAAACTTTTCCACAATACGTGACAACCATTTAATTTCTGAGCTTCCGTGGCTGAATGGTTAGCGCGTTCAGCTTATAACCAATAGGGTGGTGGTTCGAGCCCACCCGGGAGCGGTGTTGTGGGATCTCAAATGTAACGTAGAAAGACAAAGTTTTTCCACAATACCTGACGACCATTTATTTTTTGGGCTTCCTTGGCGCAATGGTTAGCGCGTTCGGCTGTTAACCGAAAGGTTGGTGGTTCGAGCCCAACCGTGAGAGGTGTTGTAGGGTCTCAGATGTAACGTAATAAGTCATAACTTATCCACAATACCTGACAACCATTTAATTTCCGAGCTTCCTTGGCTCAATGGTTAGCGCGTTCGGCTGTTAACCAATAGGTTGGTGGTTCGAGCCCATCCGGGAGCGGTGTTGTGAGGTCTCAGATGTAACGTAAAATGTCAGAGTTTTTCCACAATACCTGACGAACATTTAATTTTTGGGCTTCCGTGGCGCAATGGTTAGCGCGTTCGGCTGTTAACCAATAGGTTGGTTGTTCGAGCCCATCCGAGAGCGGTGTTGTGAGGTCTCAGATGTGACGTAAAAAGTCAAGGTTTTTACACAATACCTGACGAGCATTTAACTTTGGGGCTTCCGTGGCGCAATGGTTAGCGCGTTCGGCTGTTAACCAATAGGTTGGTTGTTCGAGCCCATCCGGGAGCGGTGTTGTGAGGTCTCAGATGTGACGCAAAAAGTCAAGGTTTTTACACAATACCTGACGAGCATTTAATTTTTGGGCTTCCGTGGCTCAATGGTTAGCGCGTTCGGCTCTTAACCTAAAGGTTGGTGGTTCGTGCCCATCCGGGAGCGGTGTTGTGGCGTCTCAGATGTAACGTAAAATGTCAGAGTTTTTCCACAATACCTGACGAACATTTAATTTTTGGGCTTCCTTGGCGCAATTATTAGCGCGTTCAACTGTTAATCGAAAGGCTGGTGGTTCAAGCCCACCCGGAAGAGGTGTTGTGGGGTCTCAGATGTAGCGTAAAAAGTCAAAACTTATCCACAACACGTGACAAACATTTAATTTCTGAGATTCCGTGGCTCAATGGTTAGCGCGTTCGGCTGTTAACCAATAGGTTGGTTCTTTCGAGCCCACCCGGGAGCGGTGGTGTGGGATCTCAAATGTAACGTAGAAAGCCAAAGTTTTGCCACAATACCTGACGACCATTAAATTTTTGGGCTTCCTTGGCGCAATTGTTAGTGCGTTCGGCTGTTAACCGAAAGGTTGGTGGTTCGTGCCCAACCGGAAGAGGTGTTGTAGGGTCTCAGATGTAACGTAAAAAGTCATAACTTATCTACAATACCTGACAACCATTTAATTTGTGAGCTTCCGTGGCTCAAAGGTTAGCGCGTTCGGCTGTTAACTAATAGGTGTGTGGTTCGAGCCCATCCGGGAGCGGTGTTGTGACGTCTCAGATGTGATGTAAAAAGTCAAGGTTTTTTCCACAACACCTGACGACCATTTAAATTTTGGGCTTCCGTGGCGCAATGGTTAGCGTGTTCGGCTGTTAACCAATAGGTTGGTGGTTCGAGCCCATCCGGGAGCGGTGTTGTGAGGTCTCAGATGTAAGGTAAAAAGTCAAGGTTTTTACACAATAACTGACGAGCATTTAAATTTTGGGCTTCCTTGGCGCAATGGTTAGCGCGTTCGGCTGTTAACCAATAGGCTGGTGGTTCGAGCCCACCCGGGAGCGGTGTTGTGTGATCTCAAATGTAACGTAGAAAGCCAAAATTTTTCCACAATACCTGACGACCATTTAATTTTTGGGCTTCCGTGGCGCAATGGTTAGCACGTTCGGCTGTTAACCAATAGGTTGGTGGTTCGAGCCCATCCGGGAGCGGTGTTGTGAGGTCTCAGATGTGACGTAAAAAGTCAAGGTTTTCCACAATACCTGACAACCATTTAATTTCTGAGCTTCCGTGGCTCAATGGTTAGCGCGTTCGGCTGTTAACCAATAGGTTGGTGGTTCGAGCCCACCCGGGAGCGGTGTTGTGGGATCTGAAATGTAACGGAGAAAGCCAAAGTTTTTGCACAATAAATGACGACCATTTAATTTTTGGGCTTCCGTGGCGCAATGGTTAGCGCGTTCGGCTGTTAACCAATAGGTTGGTGGTTCGACCCCATCCGGAAGCGGTGTTGTGAGGTCTCAGATGTGACGTAAAAAGTCAAGGTTTTTACATAATACCTGACGAGCATTTAACTTTTGGGCTTCCGTGGCGCAATGGTTAGCGCGTTCAGCTGCTATTCAAAAGACTGGTGGTTTGAGCTCTCCCGGGAGCGGTGTTGTGACGTCTCAAATGTAACATAAAATGTCAGAACTTTTCCACAATACCTGTCGAACATTGAATTTTTGGGCTTCCGTGGCGCAATGGTTAGCGCGTTCAGCTGTTAATCGAGAGGTTGGTGGTACGAGCCCACCCGGGAGAGGTGTTGTGGGGTCTCAGATGTAGCGTAAAAAGTCAAAACCTTTCCACAATACGTGACAACCATTTAATTTCTGGGCTTCCGTGGCTCAATGATTAGCGCGTTCGGCTGTTAACCAATAGGTTTGTGGTTCGAGCCCATCCGGGATGCGGTGTTGTGAGGTCTCAGATGTAACGTAAAATGTCAGAGTTTTTCACAATACCTGACGAACATTTAATTTTTGGGCTTCCGTGGCGCAATGATTAGCGCGTTCAGCTGTTAATCGAAAGGTTGAAGGTTCGAGCCCACCCGGGAGAGGTGTTGTGGGGTCTCATATGTAGCGTAAAAAGTCAAAACTTATCCACAATACGTGACAATCATTTAATTTCTGAGCTTCCGTGGCTCAATGGTTAGCGCGTTCGGCTGTTAACCAATAGGTTGGTGGTTCGAGCTCATCCGGGAGCGGTGTTGTGAGGTCTCAGATGTGACGTAGAAAGCCAAAGTTTTTCCACAATACCTGACGACCATTTAATTTTTGGGCTTCCGTGGCTCAATGGTTAGCGCGTTCGGCTGTTAACCAATAGGTTGGTGGTTCGAGCCCATCCGGGAGCGGTGTTGTGTGATCTCAAATGTAACGTAGAAAGCCAAAGTTTTTCCACAATACCTGACGACCATTTAATTTTTGGGCTTCCGTGGCGCAATGATTAGCGCGTTCAGCTGTTAACCAATAGGTTGGTGGTTCGACCCCATCCGGAAGCGGTGTTGTGAGGTCTCAGATGTGACGTAAAAAGTCAAGGTTTTTACATAATACCTGACGAGCATTTAACTTTTGGGCTTCCGTGGCGCAATGGTTAGCGCGTTCAGCTGCTATTCAAAAGACTGGTGGTTTGAGCTCTCCCGGGAGCGGTGTTGTGACGTCTCAAATGTAACATAAAATGTCAGAGTTTTTCCACAATACCTGTCGAACATTGAATTTTTGGGCTTCCGTGGCGCAATGGTTAGCGCGTTCAGCTGTTAATCGAGAGGTTGGTGGTACGAGCCCACCCGGGAGAGGTGTTGTGGGGTCTCAGATGTAGCGTAAAAAGTCAAAACCTTTCCACAATACGTGACAACCATTTAATTTCTGGGCTTCCGTGGCTCAATGATTAGCGCGTTCGTCTGTTAACCAATAGGTTTGTGGTTCGAGCCCATCCGGGAGCGGTGTTGTGTGATCTCAAATGTAACGTAGAAAGCCAAAGTTTTTCCACAATACCTGACGACCATTTAATTTTTGGGCTTCCGTGGCGCAATGATTAGCGCGTTCAGCTGTTAATCGAAAGGTTGAAGGTTCGAGCCCACCCGGGAGAGGTGTTGTGGGGTCTCAGATGTAGCGTAAAAAGTCAAAACTTTTCCACAATACGTGACAACCATTTAATTTCTGAGCTTCCGTGGCTCAATGGTTAGCGCTTTCGGCTGTTAACCAATAGGTTGGTGGTTCGAGCCCATCCGGGAGCGGTGTTGTGAGGTCTCAGATGTGACGTAAAAAGTCAAGGTTTTTCCACAATACCTGACGAGCATTTAATTTTTGGGCTTCCGTGGCGCGTTCGGCTGTTAACCAATAGGTTGGTGGTTCGAGCCCACCCGGGAGCGGTGTTGTGGGATCTCAAATGTAACGTAGAAAGCCAAAGTTTTTCCACAATACGTGACGACCATTTAATTTCTGAGCTTCCGTGGCTCAATGGTTAGCGCGTTCGGCTGTTAACCAATAGGTTGGTGGTTCGAGCCCATCCGGGAGCGGTGTTGTGAGGTCTCAGATGTGACGTAAAAAGTCAAGGTTTTTCCACAATACCTGACGAACATTTAATTTTTGGGCTTCCATGGCGCAATGGTTAGCGCGTTCGGCTGTTAACCGAAAGGTTGGTGGTTCGAGCCCACCCGGGAGAGGTGTTGTGGGGTCTCAGATGTAGCGTTAAAAGTCAAAACGTTTCCACAATACGTGACAACCATTTAATTTCTGAGCCTCCGTGGCTCAATTGTTAGCGCGTTCGGCTGTTAACCAATAGGTTAGTGGTTCGAGCCCACCCGGGAGCGGCGTTGTGGGATCTCAAATGTAACGTAGAAAGCCAAAGTTTTTCCACAATACCTGACGATCATTTAATTTTTGGGCTTCCGTGGCGCAATGGTTAGGGCGTTCGGCTGTTAACCATTAGGTTGGTGGTTCGTGCCCACCCGGGAGCGGTGTTGTGGGATCTCAAATGTAACGTAGAAAGCCAAAGTTTTTCCACAATACGTGACGACCATTTAATTTCTGAGCTTCCGTGGCTCAATGGTTAGCGCGTTCGGCTGTTAACCAATAGGTTGGTGGTTCGAGCCCATCCGGGAGCGGTGTTGTGAGGTCTCAGATGTGACGTAAAAAGTCAAGGTTTTTCCACAATACCTGACGAACATTTAATTTTTGGGCTTCCATGGCGCAATGGTTAGCGCGTTCGGCTGTTAACCGAAAGGTTGGTGGTTCGAGCCCACCCGGGAGAGGTGTTGTGGGATCTCAAATGTAACGTAGAAAGCCAAAGTTTTTCCACAATACGTGACGACCATTTAATTTCTGAGCTTCCGTGGCTCAATGGTTAGCGCGTTCGGCTGTTAACCAATAGGTTGGTGGTTCGAGCCCATCCGGGAGCGGTGTTGTGAGGTCTCAGATGTGACGTAAAAAGTCAAGGTTTTTCCACAATACCTGACGAACATTTAATTTTTGGGCTTCCATGGCGCAATGGTTAGCGCGTTCGGCTGTTAACCGAAAGGTTGGTGGTTCGAGCCCACCCGGGAGAGGTGTTGTGGGGTCTCAGATGTAGCGTTAAAAGTCAAAACGTTTCCACAATACGTGACAACCATTTAATTTCTGAGCCTCCGTGGCTCAATTGTTAGCGCGTTCGGCTGTTAACCAATAGGTTAGTGGTTCGAGCCCACCCGGGAGCGGCGTTGTGGGATCTCAAATGTAACGTAGAAAGCCAAAGTTTTTCCACAATACCTGACGATCATTTAATTTTTGGGCTTCCGTGGCGCAATGGTTAGGGCGTTCGGCTGTTAACCATTAGGTTGGTGGTTCGTGCCCACCCGGGCGCGGTGTTGTGGGATCTCAAACGTAACGTAGAAAGCCAATGTTTTTCCACAATACCTGACGACCATTTAATTTTTGGGCTTCCGTGGCGCAATGATTAGCGCGTTCAGCTGTTAATCGAAAGGTTGAAGGTTCGTGCCCACCCGAGAGAGGTGTTGTGGGGTCTCAGATGTAGCGTAAAAAGTCAAAAATTTTCCGCAATACGTGAAAACCATTTAATTTCTGAGCTTCCGTGGCTCAATGATTAGCGCGTTCGGCTGTTAACCAATAGGTTGGTGGTTCGAGCCCATCCGGGAGCGGTGTTGTGACGTCTCAGATGTGACGTAAAAAGTCCAGGTTTTTCCACAATACCGGACGACCATTTAATTTTGGGGCTTCCGTGGCGCAATCGTTAGCGCGTTCGGCTGTTAACAGAAAGGTTGGTGGTTCGAGCACACCCGGGAGCGGTGCTATGAGGTCTCAGATGTTACGCAAAAAGTCCAGGTTTTTCCACAATACCGGTCGACCATTGAATTTTTGGGCTTCCGTGGCGCAATGGTTAGCGCTTTCAGCTGTTAATCGAGAGGTTAGTGGTTCGAGCCCACCCGGGAGCGGCGTTGTGGGATCTCAAACGTAACGTAGAAAGCCAAAGTTTTTCCACAATACCTGACGACCATTTAATTTTTGGGCTTCCGTGGCGCAATGGTTAACGCGTTCGGCTGTTAACAAATAGGTTGGTGGTTCGAGCCCACCCGGGAGCGGTGTTGTGGGATCTCAAATGTAACGTAGAAAGCCAAAGTTTTTCCACAATACGTGACAACCATTTAATTTCTGAGCTTCCGTGGCTGAATGGTTAGTGCGTTCAGCTTTTAACCAATAGGGTGGTGGTTCGAGCCCACCCGGGAGCGGTGTTGTGGGATCTCAAATGTAACGTAGAAAGACAAAGTTTTTCCACAATACCTGACGACCATTTATTTTTTGGGCTTCCTTGGCGCAATGGTTAGCGCGTTCGGCTGTTAACCGAAAGGTTGGTGGTTCGAGACCAACCGAGAGAGGTGTTGTAGGGTCTCAGATGTAACGTAATAAGTCATAACTTATCCACAACACCTGACAACCATTTAATCTCTGAGCTTCCGTGGCTCAATGGTTAGCGCGTTCGGCTGTTAACCAATAGGTTGGTGGTTCGAGCCCATCCGGGAGCGGTGTTGTGAGGTCTCAGATGTAACGTAAAATGTCAGAGTTTTTCCACAATACCTGACGAACATTTAATTTTTGGGCTTCCGTGGCGCAATGGTTAGCGCGTTCGGCTGTTAACCAATAGGTTGGTGGTTCGAGCCCATCCGGGAGCGGTGTTGTGAGGTCTCAGAAGTGACGTAAAAAGTCAAGGTTTTTACACAATACCTGACGAGCATTTAATTTTTAGCTTCCGTGGCGCAATGGTTAGCGCGTTCAGCAGTTAACAAATAGGTTAGTGGTTCGAGCCCACCCGGGAGCGGCGTTGTGGGATCTCAAACGTAACGTAGAAAGCCAAAGTTTTTCCACAATACCTGACGACCATTTAATTTTTGGGCTTCCGTGGCGCAATGGTTAACGCGTTCGGCTGTTAACCAATAGGTTGGTGGTTCGAGCCCACCCGGGAGCGGTGTTGTGGGATCTCAAATGTAACGTAGAAAGCCAAAGTTTTTCCACAATACGTGACGACCATTTAATTTCTGAGCTTCCGTGGCTCAATGGTTAGCGCGTTCGGCTGTTAACCAATAGGTTGGTGGTTCGAGCCCATCCGGGAGCGGTGTTGTGAGGTCTCAGATGTGACGTAAAAAGTCAAGGTTTTTACACAATACCTGACGAGCATTTAACTTTGGGCTTCCGTGGCTCAATGGTTAGCGCGTTCGGCTGTTAACCAATAGGTTGGTGGTTCGAGCCCATCCGGGGGCGGTATTGTGACGTCTCAGATGTGACGTTAAAAGTCAAGGTTTTTCCAAAATACCTGACGACCATTTAATTTTTGGGCTTCCGTGGCGCAATGATTAGCGCGTTCAGCTGTTAACCAATAGGTTGGTGGTTCGACCCCATCCGGAAGCGGTGTTGTGGGGTCTCATATGTAGCGTAAAAAGTCAAAACTTATCCACAATACGTGACAATCATTTAATTTCTGAGCTTCCGTGGCTCAATGGTTAGCGCGTTCGGCTGTTAACCAATAGGTTGGTGGTTCGAGCTCATCCGGGAGCGGTGTTGTGAGGTCTCAGATGTGACGTAGAAAGCCAAAGTTTTTCCACAATACCTGACGACCATTTAATTTTTGGGCTTCCGTGGCTCAATGGTTAGCGCGTTCGGCTGTTAACCAATAGGTTGGTGGTTCGAGCCCATCCGGGAGCGGTGTTGTGTGATCTCAAATGTAACGTAGAAAGCCAAAGTTTTTCCACAATACCTGACGACCATTTAATTTTTGGGCTTCCGTGGCGCAATGATTAGCGCGTTCAGCTGTTAACCAATAGGTTGGTGGTTCGACCCCATCCGGAAGCGGTGTTGTGAGGTCTCAGATGTGACGTAAAAAGTCAAGGTTTTTACATAATACCTGACGAGCATTTAACTTTTGGGCTTCCGTGGCGCAATGGTTAGCGCGTTCAGCTGCTATTCAAAAGACTGGTGGTTTGAGCTCTCCCGGGAGCGGTGTTGTGACGTCTCAAATGTAACATAAAATGTCAGAGTTTTTCCACAATACCTGTCGAACATTGAATTTTTGGGCTTCCGTGGCGCAATGGTTAGCGCGTTCAGCTGTTAATCGAGAGGTTGGTGGTACGAGCCCACCCGGGAGAGGTGTTGTGGGGTCTCAGATGTAGCGTAAAAAGTCAAAACCTTTCCACAATACGTGACAACCATTTAATTTCTGGGCTTCCGTGGCTCAATGATTAGCGCGTTCGTCTGTTAACCAATAGGTTTGTGGTTCGAGCCCATCCGGGAGCGGTGTTGTGTGATCTCAAATGTAACGTAGAAAGCCAAAGTTTTTCCACAATACCTGACGACCATTTAATTTTTGGGCTTCCGTGGCGCAATGATTAGCGCGTTCAGCTGTTAATCGAAAGGTTGAAGGTTCGAGCCCACCCGGGAGAGGTGTTGTGGGGTCTCAGATGTAGCGTAAAAAGTCAAAACTTTTCCACAATACGTGACAACCATTTAATTTCTGAGCTTCCGTGGCTCAATGGTTAGCGCTTTCGGCTGTTAACCAATGGGTTGGTGGTTCGAGCCCATCCGGGAGCGGTGTTGTGAGGTCTCAGATGTGACGTAAAAAGTCAAGGTTTTTCCACAATACCTGACGAGCATTTAATTTTTGGGCTTCCTTGGCGCAATGGTTAGCGTGTTCGGCTGTTAACCGAAAGGTTGGTGGTTCGAGCCCAACCGGAATAGGTGTTGTGACGTCTCAGGTGTGACGTAAAAAGCCAAGGTTTTTTCCACAACACCTGACGACCATTTAATTTTTGGGCTTCCGTGGCGCAATGGTTAGCGCGTTCGGCTTTTAACCAATAGGTTGGTGGTTCGAGCCCATCCGGGAGCGGTGTAGTGAGGTCTCAGATGTAACGTAAAATGTCAGAGTTTTTCCACAATACCTGACGAACATTTAATTTTTGGGCTTCCGTGCCGCAATGACTAGCGCGTTCAGCTGTTAATCGAAAGGTTGAAGGTTCGAGCCCACCCGGGAGAGGTGTTGTGGGGTCTCAGATGTAGCGTAAAAAGTCAAAACTTTTCCACAATACGTGACAACCATTTAATTTCTGAGCTTCCGTGGCTCAATGGTTAGCGCGTTCGGCTGTTAACCAATAGGTTGGTGGTTCGAGCCCATCCGGGAGCGGTGTTGTGACGTCTCAGATGTGACGTAAAAAGTCAAGGTTTTTCC
This sequence comes from Phalangium opilio, assembly GCF_054372755.1. Taxonomy (NCBI): domain Eukaryota; kingdom Metazoa; phylum Arthropoda; class Arachnida; order Opiliones; family Phalangiidae; genus Phalangium; species Phalangium opilio. The sequence goes on along the minus strand of NW_028324192.1, from coordinate 2,549,556 downwards.
ACAATACCGGACGACCATTTAAATTTTGGGCTTCCGTGGCGCAATCGTTAGCGCGTTCGGCTGTTAACAGAAAGGTTGGTGGTTCGAGCACACCCGGGAGCGGTGCTATGAGGTCTCAGATGTTACGTAAAAAGTCAAAGTTTTTCCACAATACCGGACGACCATTTAATTTTTGGGCTTCCGTGGCGCAATGGTTAGCGCGTTCAGCTGCTATTCAAAAGACTGGTGGTTTGAGCCCTCCCGGGAGCGGTGTTGTGACGTCTCAGATGTAACATAAAATGTCAGAGTTTTTCCACAATAGCTGACGAACATTGAAATTTTGGGCTTCCGTGGCGCAATGGTTAGCGCGTTCAGCTGTTAATCGAAAGGTTGGTGGTTCGAGCCCACCCGGGAGAGGTGTTGTGGGGTCTCAGATGTAGCGTAAAAAGTCAAAACTTTTCCACAATACGTGACAACCATTTAATTTCTGAGCTTCCGTGGCTCAATGGTTAGCGCGTTCGGCTGTTAACTAATAGGTTAGTGGTTCGAGCCCACCCGGGAGCGGCGTTGTGGGATCTCAAATGTAACGTAAGTTTTTCCACAATACCTGACGATCATTTAATTTTTGGGCTTCCGTGGCGCAATGCTTAGGGCGTTCGGCTGTTAACCAATAGGTTGGTGGTTCGAGCCCACCCGGGTGCGGTGTTGTGGGATCTCAAACGTAACGTGGAAAGCCAAAGTTTTTCCACAATACCTGACGACCATTTAATTTTTGGGCTTCCGTGGCGCAATGATTAGCACGTTCAGCTGTTAATCGAAAGGTTGAAGGTTCGAGCCCACCCGGGAGAGGTGTTGTGGGGTCTCAGATGTAGCGTAAAAAGTCAAAACTTTTCCACAATACGTGACAACCATTTAATTTCTGAGCTTCCGTGGCGCAATGGTTAGCGCGTTCAGCAGTTAACAAATAATTTAGTGGTTCGAGCCCACCCGGGAGCGGCGTTGTGGGATCTCAAACGTAACGTAGAAAGCCAAAGTTTTTCCACAATACCTGACGACCATTTAATGTTTGGGCTTCCGTGGCGCAATGGTTAACGCGTTCGGCTGTTAACCAATAGGTTGGTGGTTCGAGCCCACCCGGGAGCGGTGTTGTGGGATCTCAAATGTAACGTAGAAAGCCAAAGTTTTTCCACAATACGTGACGACCATTTAATTTCTGAGCTTCGTGGCTCAATGGTTAGCGCGTTCGGCTGTTAACCAATAGGTTGGTGGTTAGAGCCCATCCGGGAGCGGTGTTGTGAGGTCTCAGATGTGACGTAAAAAGTCAAGGTTTTTCCACAATACCTGACGAACATTGAATTTTTGGGCTTCCGTGGCGCAATGGTTAGCGCGTTCAGCTGTTAATCGAAAGGTTGGTGGTTCGAGCCCAACCAGGAGAGGTGTTGTGGGGTCTCAGACGTAGCGTAAAAAGTCAAAACTTTTCCACAATACGTGACAACCATTTAATTTCTGAGCTTCCGTGGCTGAATGGTTAGCGCGTTCGGCTGTTAACCAATAGGTTGGTGGTTAGAGCCCATCCGGGAGCGGTGTTGTGAGGTCTCAGATGTAACGTAAAATGTCAGAGTTTTTCCACAATACCTGACGAACATTTAATTTTTGGGCTTCCCTGGCGCAATTATTAGCGCGTTCAACTGTTAATCGAAAGGCTGGTGGTTCAGGCCCACCCGGAAGGGTGTTGTGGGGTCTCAGATGTAGCGTAAAAAGTCAAAACTTATCCACAATACGTGACAACCATTTAATTTCTGAGCTTCCGTGGCTCAATGGTTAGCGCGTTCGGCTGTTAACCAATAGGTTGGTGGTTCGAGCCCATCCGGGAGCGGTGTTGTGAGGTCTCAGATGTGACGTAAAAAGTCAAGGTTTTTCCACAATACCTGACGAACATTTAATTTTTGGGCTTCCCTGGCGCAATTATTAGCGCGTTCAACTGTTAATCGAAAGGCTGGTGGTTCAGGCCCACCCGGAAGAGGTGTTGTGGGGTCTCAGATGTAGCGTAAAAAGTCAAAACTTATCCACAATACGTGACAACCATTTAATTTCTGAGCTTCCGTGGCTCAATGGTTAGCGCGTTCGGCTGTTAACCAATTGGTTGGTGGTTCGAGCCCACCCGGGAGCGGTGGTGTGGGATCTCAAATGTAACGTAGAAAGCCAAAGTTTTGCCACAATACCTGACGACCATTAAATTTTTGGGCTTCCTTGGCGCAATGGTTAGCGCGTTCGGCTGTTAACCGAAAGGTTGGTGGTTCGAGCCCAACCGGAAGAGGTGTTGTAGGGTCACACATGTAACGTAAAAAGTCATAACTTATCCACAATACCTGACAACCATTTAATTTCTGAGCTTCCGTGGCTCAAAGGTTAGCGCGTTCGGCTGTTTACCAATAGGTGTGTGGTTCGAGCCCATCCGGGAGCGGTGTTGTGAGGTCTCAGATGTGACGTAAAAAGTCAAGGTTTTTCCACAATACCTGACGAACATTGAATTTTTGGGCTTCCGTGGCGCAATGGTTAGCGCGTTCAGCTGTTAATCGAAAGGTTGGTGGTTCGAGCCCAACCAGGAGAGGTGTTGTGGGGTCTCAGACGTAGCGTAAAAAGTCAAAGTTTTTCCACAATACCTGACGAACATTTAATTTTTGGGCTTCCCTGGCGCAATTATTAGCGCGTTCAACTGTTAATCGAAAGGCTGGTGGTTCAGGCCCTCCCGGAAGAGGTGTTGTGGGGTCTCAGATGTAGCGTAAAAAGTCAAAACTTATCCACAATACGTGACAACCATTTAATTTCTGAGCTTCCGTGGCTCAATGGTTAGCGCGTTCGGCTGTTAACCAATAGGTTGGTGGTTAGAGCCCATCCGGGAGCGGTGTTGTGAGGTCTCAGATGTAACGTAAAATGTCAGAGTTTTTCCACAATACCTGACGAACATTTAATTTTTGGGCTTCCCTGGCGCAATTATTAGCGCGTTCAACTGTTAATCGAAAGGCTGGTGGTTCAGGCCCACCCGGAAGAGGTGTTGTGGGGTCTCAGATGTAGCGTAAAAAGTCAAAACTTATCCACAATACGTGACAACCATTTAATTTCTGAGCTTCCGTGGCTCAATGGTTAGCGCGTTCGGCTGTTAACCAATAGGTTGGTGGTTCGAGCCCATCCGGGAGCGGTGTTGTGAGGTCTCAGATGTGACGTAAAAAGTCAAGGTTTTTCCACAATACCTGACGAACATTTAATTTTTGGGCTTCCCTGGCGCAATTATTAGCGCGTTCAACTGTTAATCGAAAGGCTGGTGGTTCAGGCCCACCCGGAAGAGGTGTTGTGGGGTCTCAGATGTAGCGTAAAAAGTCAAAACTTATCCACAATACGTGACAACCATTTAATTTCTGAGCTTCCGTGGCTCAATGGTTAGCGCGTTCGGCTGTTAACCAATTGGTTGGTGGTTCGAGCCCACCCGGGAGCGGTGGTGTGGGATCTCAAATGTAACGTAGAAAGCCAAAGTTTTGCCACAATACCTGACGACCATTAAATTTTTGGGCTTCCTTGGCGCAATGGTTAGCGCGTTCGGCTGTTAACCGAAAGGTTGGTGGTTCGAGCCCAACCGGAAGAGGTGTTGTAGGGTCACACATGTAACGTAAAAAGTCATAACTTATCCACAATACCTGACAACCATTTAATTTCTGAGCTTCCGTGGCTCAAAGGTTAGCGCGTTCGGCTGTTTACCAATAGGTGTGTGGTTCGAGCCCATCCGGGAGCGGTTTTGTGACGTCTCAGATGTGACGTAAAAAGTCAAGGTTTTTTCCACAACACCTGACGACCATTTAATTTTTGGTCTTCCGTGGCGCAATGGTTAGCGCGTTCGGCTGTTAACCAATAGGTTGGTGGTTCGAGCCCATCCGGGAGCGGTGTTGTGAGGTCTCAGATGTAACGTAAAATGTCAGAGTTTTTCCACAATACCTGACGAACATTTAATTTTTGGGCTTCCGTGGCGCAATGATTAGCGCGTTCAGCTGTTAACCGAAAGGTTGGTGGTTCGAGCCCATCCGGGAGCGGTGTTGTGACGTCTCAAATGTAACGTAAAATGTTAAAACTTTTCCACAATATGTGACAACCACTTAAATTCTGAGCTTCCGTGGCTCAATGGTTAGCGAATTCGGCTGTTAACCAACAGGTTGGTGGTTCGAGCCCACCCGGGAGCGGTATTTTGGGATCTCAAATGTAACGTTGAAAGCCAAAATTTTTCCACAATACCTGACGACCATTTATTTTTTGGGCTTCCGTGGCGCAATGGTCAGCGCGTTCAGCTGTTAATCGAAAGGCTGGCGGTTCAAGCCCACCCGGAAGAGGTGTTGTGGGGTCTCAGATGTAGTGTAAAAAGTCAAAACCTACCCACAATACGTGACAACCATTTAATTTCTGAGCTTCCGTGGCTCAATGGTTAGCGCGTTCGGCTGTTAACCAATAGGTTGGTGGTTTGAGCCCACCCGGGACCGGTGGTGTGGGATCTCAAATGTAACGTAGAAAGCCAAAGTTTTGCCACAATACCTGACGACCATTAAATTTTTGGGCTTCTGCTCAAAGGTTAGCGCGTTCGGCTGTTAACGAATAGGTGTGTGGTTCGAGCCCATCCGGGAGCGGTGTTGTGACGTCTCAGATGTGACGTAAAAAGTCAAGGTTTTTTCCACAGCACCTGACGACCATTTAATTTTTGGGCTTCCGTGGCGCAATGATTAGCGCGTTCAGCTGTTAATCGAAAGGTTGAAGGTTCGAGCCCACCCGAGAGAGGTGTTGTGGGGTCTCAGATGTAGCGTAAAAAGTCAAAACTTTTCCGCAATACGTGACAACCATTTAAATTCTGAGCTTCCGTGGCTCAATGGTTAGCGCGTTCGCCTGTTAACCAATAGGTTGGTGGTTCGAGCCCATCCGGGAGCGGTGTTGTGACGTCTTAGATGTGACGTAAAAAGTCAAGGTTTTTCCACAATACCGGACGACCATTTAATTTTTGGGCTTCCGTGGCGCAATCGTTAGCGCGTTCGGCTGTTAACAGAAAGGTTGGTGGTTCGAGCACACCCGGGAGCGGTGCTATGAGGTCTCAGATGTTACGTAAAAAGTCAAAGTTTTTCCACAATACCGGACGACCATTTAATTTTTGGGCTTCCGTTGCGCAATGGTTAGCGCGTTCAGCTGCTGTTCAAAAGACTGGTGGTTTGAGCCCTCCCGGGAGCGGTGTTGTGACGTCTCAGATGTAACATAAAATGTCAGAGTTTTTCCACAATACCTGACGAACATTGAATTTTTGGGCTTCCTTGGCGCAATGGTTAGCGCGTTCAGCTGTTAATCGAAAGGTTGGTGGTTCGAGCCCACCCGGGAGCGGTGTTGTCAGGTCTCAGATATGACGCAAAAAGTCAAGGTTTTTACACAATACCTGACGAGCATTTAATTTTTGGGCTTCCGTGGCTCAATGGTTAGCGCGTTCGGCTGTTAACCAATAGGTTGGTGGTTCGAGCCCACCCGGGAGCGGTGGTGTGGGATCTCATATGTAACGTAGAAAGCCAAAGTTTTGCCACAATACCTGACGACCATTAAATTTTTGGGCCTTCTTGGCGCAATTGTTAGTGCGTTCGGCTGTTAACCGAAAGGTTGGTGGTTCGAGCCCAATCGGAAGAGGTGTTGTAGGGTCTCAGATGTAACGTAAAAAGTCATAACTTATCTACAATACCTGACAACCATTTAATTTCTGAGCTTCCGTGGCTCAAAGGTTAGCGCGTTCGGCTGTTAACCAATAGGTGTGTGGTTCGAGCCCATCTGGGAGCGGTGTTGTGACGTCTCAGATGTGACGTAAAAAGTCAAGGTTTTTTCCACAACACCTGACGACCATTTAAATTTTGGGCTTCCGTGGCGCAATGGTTAGCGCGTTCGGCCGTTAACCAATAGGTTGGTGGTTCGAGCCCATCCGGTAGCGGTGTTGTGAGGTCTCAGATGTAACGTAAAATGTCAGAGTTTTTCCACAATACCTGACGAACATTTAATTTTTGGGCTTCCGTGGCGCAATGATTAGCGCGTTCAGCTGTTAATCGAAAGGTTGAAGGTTCGAGCCCACCCGGGAGAGGTGTTGTAGGGTCTCAGATGTAACGTAAAAAGTCTTAACTTATCTACAATACCTGACAACCATTTAATTTCTGAGCTTCCGTGGCTCAAAGGTTAGCGCGTTCGGCTGTTAACCAATAGGTGTGTGGTTCGAGCCCATCCGGGAGCGGTGTTGTGACGTCTCAGATGTGACGTAAAAGTCAAGGTTTTTTCCACAACACCTGACAAACATTGAAATTCTGAGCTTCCGTGGCTCAATGGTTAGCGAATTCGGCTGTTAACAAATAGGTTGGTGGTTCGAACCCACCCGGGAGCGGTGTTTTGGGATCTCAAATGTGACGTTGAAAGCCAAAATTTTTCCACAATACCTGACGACCATTTAATTTTTGGGCTTCCGTGGCGCAATGGTCAGCGCGTTCAGCTGTTAACCGAAAGGTTGGTGGTTCGAGCCCATCCGGGAGCGGTGTTGTGACGTCTCAGATGTAACGTAAAATGTCAGAGTTTTTCCACAATACCTGACGAACATTTAATTTTTGGGCTTCCGTGGCGCAATTATTAGCGCGTTCAACTGTTAATCGAAAGGCTGGTGGTTCAAGCGCACCCGGAAGAGGTGTTGTGGGGTCTCAGATGTAGCGTAAAAAGTCAAAACTTATCCACAATACGTGACAACCATTTAATTTCTGAGCTTCCGTGGCTCAATGGTTAGCGCGTTCGGCTGTTAACCAATAGGTTGGTGGTTCGAGCCCACCCGGGAGCGGTGGTGTGGGATCTCAAATGTAACGTAGAAAGCCAAACTTTTGCCACAATACCTGACGAACATTTAATTTTTGGGCTTCCGTGGCTCAATGATTAGCGCGTTCAGCTGTTAATCGAAATTTTGAAGGTTCGAGCCCACCCGGGAGAGGTGTTGTGGGGTCTCAGATGTAGCGTAAAAAGTCAAAACTTTTCCACAATACGTGACAACCATTTAATTTCTGAGCTTCCGTGGCTCAATGGTTAGCGCGTTCGGCTGTTAACCAATAGGTGTGTGGTTCGAGCCCATCCGGGAGCGGTGTTGTGACGTCTCAGATGTGACGTAAAAGTCAAGGTTTTTTCCACAACACCTGACAAACATTGAAATTCTGAGCTTCCGTGGCTCAATGGTTAGCGAATTCGGCTGTTAACAAATAGGTTGGTGGTTCGAACCCACCCGGGAGCGGTGTTTTGGGATCTCAAATGTAACGTTGAAAGCCAAAATTTTTCCACAATACCTGACGACCATTTAATTTTTGGGCTTCCGTGGCGCAATGGTCAGCGCGTTCAGCTGTTAACCGAATGGTTGGTGGTTCGAGCCCATCCGGGAGCGGTGTTGTGACGTCTCAGATGTAACGTAAAATGTCAGAGTTTTTCCACAATACCTGACGAACATTTAATTTTTGGGCTTCCGTGGCGCAATTATTAGCGCGTTCAACTGTTAATCGAAAGGCTGGTGGTTCAAGCGCACCCGGAAGAGGTGTTGTGGGGTCTCAGATGTAGCGTAAAAAGTCAAAACTTATCCACAATACGTGACAACCATTTAATTTCTGAGCTTCCGTGGCTCAATGGTTAGCGCGTTCGGCTGTTAACCAATAGGTTGGTGGTTCGAGCCCACCCGGGAGCGGTGGTGTGGGATCTCAAATGTAACGTAGAAAGCCAAACTTTTGCCACAATACCTGACGAACATTTAATTTTTGGGCTTCCGTGGCGCAATGATTAGCGCGTTCAGCTGTTAATCGAAATTTTGAAGGTTCGAGCCCACCCGGGAGAGGTGTTGTGGGGTCTCAGATATAGCGTAAAAAGTCAAAACTTTTCCACAATACGTGACAACCATTTAATTTCTGAGCTTCCGTGGCTCAATGGTTAGCGCGTTCGGCTGTTAACCAATAGGTTGGTGGTTCGAGCCCATCCGGGAGCGGTGTTGTGAGGTCTCAGATGTGAAGTAAAAAGTCAAAGTTTTACCTCAATACCTGACGACCATTTAATATTTGGCCTCCGTTGCGCAATGGTTAGCGCGTTCAGCTGTTAACCGAAAGATTGGTGGTTCGAGCCCACCCGGGAGCGGTGTTGTGGGATCTCTAATGTAACGTAAAAAGCCAAAGTTTTTCCACAATACCTGACGACCATTTTTTTTTTGGGCGTCCGTGGCGCAATGGTTAGCGCGTTCGGCTATTAACCGAAAGGTTGGTGGTTCGAGCCCATCCGGGAGCGGTGTTGTGACGTCTCAGATGTTACGTAAAATGTCAGAGTTTTTCCACAATACCTGACGAACATTTATTTTTCGGGCTTCCTTGGCGCAATGGTTAGCGCGTTCGGCTGTTAACCGAAAGGTTGGTGGTTCGAGCCCAACCGGGAGAGGTGTTGTAGGGTCTCAGATGTAACGTAATAAGTCATAACTTATCCACAATACCTGACAACCATTTAATTTCTGAGCTTCCGTGGCTCAATGGTTAGCGCGTTCGGCTGTTAACCAATAGGTTGGTGGTTCGAGCCCACCCGGGAGCGGTGGTGTGGGATCTCATATGTAACGTAGAAAGCCAAAGTTTTGCCACAATACCTGACGACCATTAAATTTTTGGGCCTTCTTGGCGCAATTGTTAGTGCGTTCGGCTGTTAACCGAAAGGTTGGTGGTTCGAGCCCAACCGGAAGAGGTGTTGTAGGGTCTCAGATGTAACGTGAAAAGTCATAACTTATCTACAATACCTGACAACCATTTAATTTCTGAGCTTCCGTGGCTCAAAGGTTAGCGCGTTCGGCTGTTAACCAATAGGTGTGTGGTTCGAGCCCATCCGGGAGCGGTGTTGTGACGTCTCAGATGTGACGTAAAAAGTCAAGGTTTTTTCCACAACACCTGACGACCATTTAAATTTTGGGCTTCCGTGGCGCAATGGTTAGCGCGTTCGGCTGTTAACCAATAGGTTGGTGGTTCGAGCCCATCCGGTAGCGGTGTTGTGAGGTCTCAGATGTAACGTAAAATGTCAGAGTTTTTCCACAATACCTGACGAACATTTAATTTTTGGGCTTCCGTGGCGCAATGATTAGCGCGTTCAGCTGTTAATCGAAAGGTTGAAGGTTCGAGCCCACCCGGGAGAGGTGTTGTAGGGTCTCAGATGTAACGTAAAAAGTCTTAACTTATCTACAATACCTGACAACCATTTAATTTCTGAGCTTCCGTGGCTCAAAGGTTAGCGCGTTCGGCTTTTAACCAATAGGTGTGTGGTTCGAGCCCATCCGTGAGCGGTGTTGTGACGTCTCAGATGTGACGTAAAAGTCAAGGTTTTTTCCACAACACCTGACGACCATTTAAATTCTGAGCTTCCGTGGCTCAATGGTTAGCGAATTCGGCTGTTAACAAATAGGTTGGTGGTTCGAGCCCACCCGGGAGCGGTGTTTTGGGATCTCAAATGTAACGTTGAAAGCCAAAATTTTTCCACAATACCTGACGACCATTTAATTTTTGGGCTTCCGTGGCGCAATGGTCAGCGCGTTCAGCTGTTAACCGAAAGGTTGGTGGTTCGAGCCCATCCGGGAGCGGTGTTGTGATGTCTCAGATGTAACGTAAAATGTCAGAGTTTTTCCACAATACCTGACGAACATTTAATTTTTGGGCTTCCGTGGCGCAATTATTAGCGCGTTCAACTGTTAATCGAAAGGCTGGTGGTTCAAGCGCACCCGGAAGAGGTGTTGTGGGGTCTCAGATGAAGCGTAAAAAGTCAAAACTTATCCACAATACGTGACAACCATTTAATTTCTGAGCTTCCGTGGCTCAATGGTTAGCGCGTTCGGCTGTTAACCAATAGGTTGGTGGTTCGAGCCCACCCGGGAGCGGTGGTGTGGGATCTCAAATGTAACGTAGAAAGCCAAAGTTTTGCCACAATACCTGACGACCATTAAATTTTTGGGCTTCCTTGGCGCAATGGTTAGCGCGTTCGGCTGTTAACCGAAAGGTTGGTGGTTCGAGCCCAACCGGAAGAGGTGTTGTAGGGTCTCAGATGTAACGTAAAATGTCAGAGTTTTTCCACAATACCTGACGAACATTTAATTTTTGGGCTTCCGTGGCGCAATGATTAGCGCGTTCAGCTGTTAATCGAAATTTTGAAGGTTCGAGCCCACCCGGGAGAGGTGTTGTGGGGTCTCAGATGTAGCGTAAAAAGTCAAAACTTTTCCACAATACGTGACAACCATTTAATTTCTGAGCTTCCGTGGCTCAATGGTTAGCGCGTTCGGCTGTTAACCAATAGGTTGGTGGTTCGAGCCCATCCGGGAGCGGTGTTGTGAGGTCTCAGATGTGAAGTAAAAAGTCAAAGTTTTACCTCAATACCTGACGACCATTTAATATTTGGCCTCCGTAGCGCAATGGTTAGCGCGTTCGGCTGTTAACCGAAAGGTTGGTGGTTCGAGCCCACCCGGGAGCGGTGTTGTGGGATCTCTAATGTAACGTAAAAAGCCAAAGTTTTTCCACAATACCTGACGACCATTTTTTTTTGGGCGTCCGTTGCGCAATGGTTAGCGCGTTCGGCTGTTAACCGAAAGGGTGGTGGTTCGAGCCCATCCGGGAGCGGTGTTGTGACGTCTCAGATGTTACGTAAAATGTCAGAGTTTTTCCACAATACCTGACGAACATTTATTTTTCGGGCTTGCCTGGCGCAATAATTAGCGCGTCCAGCTGTTAATCGAAAGGTTGGTGGTTCGAGCCCACCTGGGATAAGTGTTGTAGGGTCTCAGATGTAACGTAAAAAGTCATAACTTATCCACAAAACCTAACAACCATTTAATTTCTGAGCTTCTGTGGCTCAATGGTTAGCGCGTTCGGCTGTTAACCAATTGGTTGGTGGTTCGAGCCTATCCGGGAGAAGTGTTGTGACGTCTCAGATGTAACGTAAAATGTCAGAGTTTTTCCGCAATACCTGACGAACATTTAATTGTTGGGCTTGCGTGGCGCAATGGTTAGCGCGGTCAGCTGTTAATCGAAAGGTTGGTGGTTCGAGCCCACCCGGGAGAGGTGTTGTTGGGTCTCATATGTAGCGTAAAAAGGCAAAACTTTTCTACAATACGTGACAACCATTTATTTTCTGAGCTTCCGTGGCTCAATGGTTAGCGCGTTCGGCTGTTAATCGAAAGGTTGGTGGTTCGAGCCCATCCGGGAGCGGTGTTGTGAGGTCTCGGATGTGAAGTAAAAAGTCAAAGTTTTACCTCAATACCTGACGAAAATTTAATTTTAGGGCTTCAGTGGCGCAATGGTCAGCGCATTCAGCTGTTAACCGAAAGATTGGTGGTTCGAGCCCTCCCAGGAGCGGTGTTGTGTCGTCTCAGATATAACGTAAAATGTCAGAGTTTTTCCACAATACCTGACGAACATTTAATTTTTGGGCGTCCGTGGCGAATGGTTAGCGCGTTCGGCTGTTAACCGAAAGGTTGGTGGTTCGAGCCCTCCCGGGAGCGGTGTTGTGACGTCTCAGATGTAACGTAAAATGTCAGAGTTTTTCCACAATACCTGACGAGCATTTAATATTTGGGCTTCCGTGGCGCAATGGTTAGCGCGTTCAGCTGTTAATCGAAAGGTTGGTGGTTCGAGCCCACCCGGGAGAGGTGTTGTGGGGTCTCAGATGTAGCGTAAAAAGTCAAAACTTTTCCACAATACGTGACAACCATTTAATTTCTGAGCTTCCGTGGCTCAATGGTTAGCGCGTTCGGCTGTTAACTAATAGGTTAGTGGTTCGAGCCCACCCGGGAGCGGCGTTGTGGGATCTCAAATGTAACGTAAGTTTTTCCACAATACCTGACGATCATTTAATTTTTGGGCTTCCGTGGCGCAATGCTTAGGGCGTTCGGCTGTTAACCAATAGGTTGGTGGTTCGAGCCCACCCGGGTGCGGTGTTGTGGGATCTCAAACGTAACGTGGAAAGCCAAAGTTTTTCCACAATACCTGACGACCATTTAATTTTTGGGCTTCCGTGGCGCAATGATTAGCACGTTCAGCTGTTAATCGAAAGGTTGAAGGTTCGAGCCCACCCGGGAGAGGTGTTGTGGGGTCTCAGATGTAGCGTAAAAAGTCAAAACTTTTCCACAATACGTGACAACCATTTAATTTCTGAGCTTCCGTGGCGCAATGGTTAGCGCGTTCAGCAGTTAACAAATAATTTAGTGGTTCGAGCCCACCCGGGAGCGGCGTTGTGGGATCTCAAACGTAACGTAGAAAGCCAAAGTTTTTCCACAATACCTGACGACCATTTAATGTTTGGGCTTCCGTGGCGCAATGGTTAACGCGTTCGGCTGTTAACCAATAGGTTGGTGGTTCGAGCCCACCCGGGAGCGGTGTTGTGGGATCTCAAATGTAACGTAGAAAGCCAAAGTTTTTCCACAATACGTGACGACCATTTAATTTCTGAGCTTCGTGGCTCAATGGTTAGCGCGTTCGGCTGTTAACCAATAGGTTGGTGGTTAGAGCCCATCCGGGAGCGGTGTTGTGAGGTCTCAGATGTGACGTAAAAAGTCAAGGTTTTTCCACAATACCTGACGAACATTGAATTTTTGGGCTTCCGTGGCGCAATGGTTAGCGCGTTCAGCTGTTAATCGAAAGGTTGGTGGTTCGAGCCCAACCAGGAGAGGTGTTGTGGGGTCTCAGACGTAGCGTAAAAAGTCAAAACTTTTCCACAATACGTGACAACCATTTAATTTCTGAGCTTCCGTGGCTGAATGGTTAGCGCGTTCGGCTGTTAACCAATAGGTTGGTGGTTAGAGCCCATCCGGGAGCGGTGTTGTGAGGTCTCAGATGTAACGTAAAATGTCAGAGTTTTTCCACAATACCTGACGAACATTTAATTTTTGGGCTTCCCTGGCGCAATTATTAGCGCGTTCAACTGTTAATCGAAAGGCTGGTGGTTCAGGCCCACCCGGAAGGGTGTTGTGGGGTCTCAGATGTAGCGTAAAAAGTCAAAACTTATCCACAATACGTGACAACCATTTAATTTCTGAGCTTCCGTGGCTCAATGGTTAGCGCGTTCGGCTGTTAACCAATAGGTTGGTGGTTCGAGCCCATCCGGGAGCGGTGTTGTGAGGTCTCAGATGTGACGTAAAAAGTCAAGGTTTTTCCACAATACCTGACGAACATTTAATTTTTGGGCTTCCCTGGCGCAATTATTAGCGCGTTCAACTGTTAATCGAAAGGCTGGTGGTTCAGGCCCACCCGGAAGAGGTGTTGTGGGGTCTCAGATGTAGCGTAAAAAGTCAAAACTTATCCACAATACGTGACAACCATTTAATTTCTGAGCTTCCGTGGCTCAATGGTTAGCGCGTTCGGCTGTTAACCAATTGGTTGGTGGTTCGAGCCCACCCGGGAGCGGTGGTGTGGGATCTCAAATGTAACGTAGAAAGCCAAAGTTTTGCCACAATACCTGACGACCATTAAATTTTTGGGCTTCCTTGGCGCAATGGTTAGCGCGTTCGGCTGTTAACCGAAAGGTTGGTGGTTCGAGCCCAACCGGAAGAGGTGTTGTAGGGTCACACATGTAACGTAAAAAGTCATAACTTATCCACAATACCTGACAACCATTTAATTTCTGAGCTTCCGTGGCTCAAAGGTTAGCGCGTTCGGCTGTTTACCAATAGGTGTGTGGTTCGAGCCCATCCGGGAGCGGTGTTGTGAGGTCTCAGATGTGACGTAAAAAGTCAAGGTTTTTCCACAATACCTGACGAACATTGAATTTTTGGGCTTCCGTGGCGCAATGGTTAGCGCGTTCAGCTGTTAATCGAAAGGTTGGTGGTTCGAGCCCAACCAGGAGAGGTGTTGTGGGGTCTCAGACGTAGCGTAAAAAGTCAAAGTTTTTCCACAATACCTGACGAACATTTAATTTTTGGGCTTCCCTGGCGCAATTATTAGCGCGTTCAACTGTTAATCGAAAGGCTGGTGGTTCAGGCCCTCCCGGAAGAGGTGTTGTGGGGTCTCAGATGTAGCGTAAAAAGTCAAAACTTATCCACAATACGTGACAACCATTTAATTTCTGAGCTTCCGTGGCTCAATGGTTAGCGCGTTCGGCTGTTAACCAATAGGTTGGTGGTTAGAGCCCATCCGGGAGCGGTGTTGTGAGGTCTCAGATGTAACGTAAAATGTCAGAGTTTTTCCACAATACCTGACGAACATTTAATTTTTGGGCTTCCCTGGCGCAATTATTAGCGCGTTCAACTGTTAATCGAAAGGCTGGTGGTTCAGGCCCACCCGGAAGAGGTGTTGTGGGGTCTCAGATGTAGCGTAAAAAGTCAAAACTTATCCACAATACGTGACAACCATTTAATTTCTGAGCTTCCGTGGCTCAATGGTTAGCGCGTTCGGCTGTTAACCAATAGGTTGGTGGTTCGAGCCCATCCGGGAGCGGTGTTGTGAGGTCTCAGATGTGACGTAAAAAGTCAAGGTTTTTCCACAATACCTGACGAACATTTAATTTTTGGGCTTCCCTGGCGCAATTATTAGCGCGTTCAACTGTTAATCGAAAGGCTGGTGGTTCAGGCCCACCCGGAAGAGGTGTTGTGGGGTCTCAGATGTAGCGTAAAAAGTCAAAACTTATCCACAATACGTGACAACCATTTAATTTCTGAGCTTCCGTGGCTCAATGGTTAGCGCGTTCGGCTGTTAACCAATTGGTTGGTGGTTCGAGCCCACCCGGGAGCGGTGGTGTGGGATCTCAAATGTAACGTAGAAAGCCAAAGTTTTGCCACAATACCTGACGACCATTAAATTTTTGGGCTTCCTTGGCGCAATGGTTAGCGCGTTCGGCTGTTAACCGAAAGGTTGGTGGTTCGAGCCCAACCGGAAGAGGTGTTGTAGGGTCACACATGTAACGTAAAAAGTCATAACTTATCCACAATACCTGACAACCATTTAATTTCTGAGCTTCCGTGGCTCAAAGGTTAGCGCGTTCGGCTGTTTACCAATAGGTGTGTGGTTCGAGCCCATCCGGGAGCGGTTTTGTGACGTCTCAGATGTGACGTAAAAAGTCAAGGTTTTTTCCACAACACCTGACGACCATTTAATTTTTGGTCTTCCGTGGCGCAATGGTTAGCGCGTTCGGCTGTTAACCAATAGGTTGGTGGTTCGAGCCCATCCGGGAGCGGTGTTGTGAGGTCTCAGATGTAACGTAAAATGTCAGAGTTTTTCCACAATACCTGACGAACATTTAATTTTTGGGCTTCCGTGGCGCAATGATTAGCGCGTTCAGCTGTTAACCGAAAGGTTGGTGGTTCGAGCCCATCCGGGAGCGGTGTTGTGACGTCTCAAATGTAACGTAAAATGTTAAAACTTTTCCACAATATGTGACAACCACTTAAATTCTGAGCTTCCGTGGCTCAATGGTTAGCGAATTCGGCTGTTAACCAACAGGTTGGTGGTTCGAGCCCACCCGGGAGCGGTATTTTGGGATCTCAAATGTAACGTTGAAAGCCAAAATTTTTCCACAATACCTGACGACCATTTATTTTTTGGGCTTCCGTGGCGCAATGGTCAGCGCGTTCAGCTGTTAATCGAAAGGCTGGCGGTTCAAGCCCACCCGGAAGAGGTGTTGTGGGGTCTCAGATGTAGTGTAAAAAGTCAAAACCTACCCACAATACGTGACAACCATTTAATTTCTGAGCTTCCGTGGCTCAATGGTTAGCGCGTTCGGCTGTTAACCAATAGGTTGGTGGTTTGAGCCCACCCGGGACCGGTGGTGTGGGATCTCAAATGTAACGTAGAAAGCCAAAGTTTTGCCACAATACCTGACGACCATTAAATTTTTGGGCTTCTGCTCAAAGGTTAGCGCGTTCGGCTGTTAACGAATAGGTGTGTGGTTCGAGCCCATCCGGGAGCGGTGTTGTGACGTCTCAGATGTGACGTAAAAAGTCAAGGTTTTTTCCACAGCACCTGACGACCATTTAATTTTTGGGCTTCCGTGGCGCAATGATTAGCGCGTTCAGCTGTTAATCGAAAGGTTGAAGGTTCGAGCCCACCCGAGAGAGGTGTTGTGGGGTCTCAGATGTAGCGTAAAAAGTCAAAACTTTTCCGCAATACGTGACAACCATTTAAATTCTGAGCTTCCGTGGCTCAATGGTTAGCGCGTTCGCCTGTTAACCAATAGGTTGGTGGTTCGAGCCCATCCGGGAGCGGTGTTGTGACGTCTTAGATGTGACGTAAAAAGTCAAGGTTTTTCCACAATACCGGACGACAATTTAATTTTTGGGCTTCCGTGGCGCAATCGTTAGCGCGTTCGGCTGTTAACAGAAAGGTTGGTGGTTCGAGCACACCCGGGAGCGGTGCTATGAGGTCTCAGATGTTACGTAAAAAGTCAAAGTTTTTCCACAATACCGGACGACCATTTAATTTTTGGGCTTCCGTTGCGCAATGGTTAGCGCGTTCAGCTGCTGTTCAAAAGACTGGTGGTTTGAGCCCTCCCGGGAGCGGTGTTGTGACGTCTCAGATGTAACATAAAATGTCAGAGTTTTTCCACAATACCTGACGAACATTGAATTTTTGGGCTTCCTTGGCGCAATGGTTAGCGCGTTCAGCTGTTAATCGAAAGGTTGGTGGTTCGAGCCCACCCGGGAGCGGTGTTGTCAGGTCTCAGATATGACGCAAAAAGTCAAGGTTTTTACACAATACCTGACGAGCATTTAATTTTTGGGCTTCCGTGGCTCAATGGTTAGCGCGTTCGGCTGTTAACCAATAGGTTGGTGGTTCGAGCCCACCCGGGAGCGGTGGTGTGGGATCTCATATGTAACGTAGAAAGCCAAAGTTTTGCCACAATACCTGACGACCATTAAATTTTTGGGCCTTCTTGGCGCAATTGTTAGTGCGTTCGGCTGTTAACCGAAAGGTTGGTGGTTCGAGCCCAATCGGAAGAGGTGTTGTAGGGTCTCAGATGTAACGTAAAAAGTCATAACTTATCTACAATACCTGACAACCATTTAATTTCTGAGCTTCCGTGGCTCAAAGGTTAGCGCGTTCGGCTGTTAACCAATAGGTGTGTGGTTCGAGCCCATCTGGGAGCGGTGTTGTGACGTCTCAGATGTGACGTAAAAAGTCAAGGTTTTTTCCACAACACCTGACGACCATTTAAATTTTGGGCTTCCGTGGCGCAATGGTTAGCGCGTTCGGCCGTTAACCAATAGGTTGGTGGTTCGAGCCCATCCGGTAGCGGTGTTGTGAGGTCTCAGATGTAACGTAAAATGTCAGAGTTTTTCCACAATACCTGACGAACATTTAATTTTTGGGCTTCCGTGGCGCAATGATTAGCGCGTTCAGCTGTTAATCGAAAGGTTGAAGGTTCGAGCCCACCCGGGAGAGGTGTTGTAGGGTCTCAGATGTAACGTAAAAAGTCTTAACTTATCTACAATACCTGACAACCATTTAATTTCTGAGCTTCCGTGGCTCAAAGGTTAGCGCGTTCGGCTGTTAACCAATAGGTGTGTGGTTCGAGCCCATCCGGGAGCGGTGTTGTGACGTCTCAGATGTGACGTAAAAGTCAAGGTTTTTTCCACAACACCTGACAAACATTGAAATTCTGAGCTTCCGTGGCTCAATGGTTAGCGAATTCGGCTGTTAACAAATAGGTTGGTGGTTCGAACCCACCCGGGAGCGGTGTTTTGGGATCTCAAATGTGACGTTGAAAGCCAAAATTTTTCCACAATACCTGACGACCATTTAATTTTTGGGCTTCCGTGGCGCAATGGTCAGCGCGTTCAGCTGTTAACCGAAAGGTTGGTGGTTCGAGCCCATCCGGGAGCGGTGTTGTGACGTCTCAGATGTAACGTAAAATGTCAGAGTTTTTCCACAATACCTGACGAACATTTAATTTTTGGGCTTCCGTGGCGCAATTATTAGCGCGTTCAACTGTTAATCGAAAGGCTGGTGGTTCAAGCGCACCCGGAAGAGGTGTTGTGGGGTCTCAGATGTAGCGTAAAAAGTCAAAACTTATCCACAATACGTGACAACCATTTAATTTCTGAGCTTCCGTGGCTCAATGGTTAGCGCGTTCGGCTGTTAACCAATAGGTTGGTGGTTCGAGCCCACCCGGGAGCGGTGGTGTGGGATCTCAAATGTAACGTAGAAAGCCAAACTTTTGCCACAATACCTGACGAACATTTAATTTTTGGGCTTCCGTGGCTCAATGATTAGCGCGTTCAGCTGTTAATCGAAATTTTGAAGGTTCGAGCCCACCCGGGAGAGGTGTTGTGGGGTCTCAGATGTAGCGTAAAAAGTCAAAACTTTTCCACAATACGTGACAACCATTTAATTTCTGAGCTTCCGTGGCTCAATGGTTAGCGCGTTCGGCTGTTAACCAATAGGTGTGTGGTTCGAGCCCATCCGGGAGCGGTGTTGTGACGTCTCAGATGTGACGTAAAAGTCAAGGTTTTTTCCACAACACCTGACAAACATTGAAATTCTGAGCTTCCGTGGCTCAATGGTTAGCGAATTCGGCTGTTAACAAATAGGTTGGTGGTTCGAACCCACCCGGGAGCGGTGTTTTGGGATCTCAAATGTAACGTTGAAAGCCAAAATTTTTCCACAATACCTGACGACCATTTAATTTTTGGGCTTCCGTGGCGCAATGGTCAGCGCGTTCAGCTGTTAACCGAATGGTTGGTGGTTCGAGCCCATCCGGGAGCGGTGTTGTGACGTCTCAGATGTAACGTAAAATGTCAGAGTTTTTCCACAATACCTGACGAACATTTAATTTTTGGGCTTCCGTGGCGCAATTATTAGCGCGTTCAACTGTTAATCGAAAGGCTGGTGGTTCAAGCGCACCCGGAAGAGGTGTTGTGGGGTCTCAGATGTAGCGTAAAAAGTCAAAACTTATCCACAATACGTGACAACCATTTAATTTCTGAGCTTCCGTGGCTCAATGGTTAGCGCGTTCGGCTGTTAACCAATAGGTTGGTGGTTCGAGCCCACCCGGGAGCGGTGGTGTGGGATCTCAAATGTAACGTAGAAAGCCAAACTTTTGCCACAATACCTGACGAACATTTAATTTTTGGGCTTCCGTGGCGCAATGATTAGCGCGTTCAGCTGTTAATCGAAATTTTGAAGGTTCGAGCCCACCCGGGAGAGGTGTTGTGGGGTCTCAGATATAGCGTAAAAAGTCAAAACTTTTCCACAATACGTGACAACCATTTAATTTCTGAGCTTCCGTGGCTCAATGGTTAGCGCGTTCGGCTGTTAACCAATAGGTTGGTGGTTCGAGCCCATCCGGGAGCGGTGTTGTGAGGTCTCAGATGTGAAGTAAAAAGTCAAAGTTTTACCTCAATACCTGACGACCATTTAATATTTGGCCTCCGTTGCGCAATGGTTAGCGCGTTCAGCTGTTAACCGAAAGATTGGTGGTTCGAGCCCACCCGGGAGCGGTGTTGTGGGATCTCTAATGTAACGTAAAAAGCCAAAGTTTTTCCACAATACCTGACGACCATTTTTTTTTTGGGCGTCCGTGGCGCAATGGTTAGCGCGTTCGGCTATTAACCGAAAGGTTGGTGGTTCGAGCCCATCCGGGAGCGGTGTTGTGACGTCTCAGATGTTACGTAAAATGTCAGAGTTTTTCCACAATACCTGACGAACATTTATTTTTCGGGCTTCCTTGGCGCAATGGTTAGCGCGTTCGGCTGTTAACCGAAAGGTTGGTGGTTCGAGCCCAACCGGGAGAGGTGTTGTAGGGTCTCAGATGTAACGTAATAAGTCATAACTTATCCACAATACCTGACAACCATTTAATTTCTGAGCTTCCGTGGCTCAATGGTTAGCGCGTTCGGCTGTTAACCAATAGGTTGGTGGTTCGAGCCCACCCGGGAGCGGTGGTGTGGGATCTCATATGTAACGTAGAAAGCCAAAGTTTTGCCACAATACCTGACGACCATTAAATTTTTGGGCCTTCTTGGCGCAATTGTTAGTGCGTTCGGCTGTTAACCGAAAGGTTGGTGGTTCGAGCCCAACCGGAAGAGGTGTTGTAGGGTCTCAGATGTAACGTGAAAAGTCATAACTTATCTACAATACCTGACAACCATTTAATTTCTGAGCTTCCGTGGCTCAAAGGTTAGCGCGTTCGGCTGTTAACCAATAGGTGTGTGGTTCGAGCCCATCCGGGAGCGGTGTTGTGACGTCTCAGATGTGACGTAAAAAGTCAAGGTTTTTTCCACAACACCTGACGACCATTTAAATTTTGGGCTTCCGTGGCGCAATGGTTAGCGCGTTCGGCTGTTAACCAATAGGTTGGTGGTTCGAGCCCATCCGGTAGCGGTGTTGTGAGGTCTCAGATGTAACGTAAAATGTCAGAGTTTTTCCACAATACCTGACGAACATTTAATTTTTGGGCTTCCGTGGCGCAATGATTAGCGCGTTCAGCTGTTAATCGAAAGGTTGAAGGTTCGAGCCCACCCGGGAGAGGTGTTGTAGGGTCTCAGATGTAACGTAAAAAGTCTTAACTTATCTACAATACCTGACAACCATTTAATTTCTGAGCTTCCGTGGCTCAAAGGTTAGCGCGTTCGGCTTTTAACCAATAGGTGTGTGGTTCGAGCCCATCCGTGAGCGGTGTTGTGACGTCTCAGATGTGACGTAAAAGTCAAGGTTTTTTCCACAACACCTGACGACCATTTAAATTCTGAGCTTCCGTGGCTCAATGGTTAGCGAATTCGGCTGTTAACAAATAGGTTGGTGGTTCGAGCCCACCCGGGAGCGGTGTTTTGGGATCTCAAATGTAACGTTGAAAGCCAAAATTTTTCCACAATACCTGACGACCATTTAATTTTTGGGCTTCCGTGGCGCAATGGTCAGCGCGTTCAGCTGTTAACCGAAAGGTTGGTGGTTCGAGCCCATCCGGGAGCGGTGTTGTGATGTCTCAGATGTAACGTAAAATGTCAGAGTTTTTCCACAATACCTGACGAACATTTAATTTTTGGGCTTCCGTGGCGCAATTATTAGCGCGTTCAACTGTTAATCGAAAGGCTGGTGGTTCAAGCGCACCCGGAAGAGGTGTTGTGGGGTCTCAGATGAAGCGTAAAAAGTCAAAACTTATCCACAATACGTGACAACCATTTAATTTCTGAGCTTCCGTGGCTCAATGGTTAGCGCGTTCGGCTGTTAACCAATAGGTTGGTGGTTCGAGCCCACCCGGGAGCGGTGGTGTGGGATCTCAAATGTAACGTAGAAAGCCAAAGTTTTGCCACAATACCTGACGACCATTAAATTTTTGGGCTTCCTTGGCGCAATGGTTAGCGCGTTCGGCTGTTAACCGAAAGGTTGGTGGTTCGAGCCCAACCGGAAGAGGTGTTGTAGGGTCTCAGATGTAACGTAAAATGTCAGAGTTTTTCCACAATACCTGACGAACATTTAATTTTTGGGCTTCCGTGGCGCAATGATTAGCGCGTTCAGCTGTTAATCGAAATTTTGAAGGTTCGAGCCCACCCGGGAGAGGTGTTGTGGGGTCTCAGATGTAGCGTAAAAAGTCAAAACTTTTCCACAATACGTGACAACCATTTAATTTCTGAGCTTCCGTGGCTCAATGGTTAGCGCGTTCGGCTGTTAACCAATAGGTTGGTGGTTCGAGCCCATCCGGGAGCGGTGTTGTGAGGTCTCAGATGTGAAGTAAAAAGTCAAAGTTTTACCTCAATACCTGACGACCATTTAATATTTGGCCTCCGTAGCGCAATGGTTAGCGCGTTCGGCTGTTAACCGAAAGGTTGGTGGTTCGAGCCCACCCGGGAGCGGTGTTGTGGGATCTCTAATGTAACGTAAAAAGCCAAAGTTTTTCCACAATACCTGACGACCATTTTTTTTTGGGCGTCCGTTGCGCAATGGTTAGCGCGTTCGGCTGTTAACCGAAAGGGTGGTGGTTCGAGCCCATCCGGGAGCGGTGTTGTGACGTCTCAGATGTTACGTAAAATGTCAGAGTTTTTCCACAATACCTGACGAACATTTATTTTTCGGGCTTGCCTGGCGCAATAATTAGCGCGTCCAGCTGTTAATCGAAAGGTTGGTGGTTCGAGCCCACCTGGGATAAGTGTTGTAGGGTCTCAGATGTAACGTAAAAAGTCATAACTTATCCACAAAACCTAACAACCATTTAATTTCTGAGCTTCTGTGGCTCAATGGTTAGCGCGTTCGGCTGTTAACCAATTGGTTGGTGGTTCGAGCCTATCCGGGAGAAGTGTTGTGACGTCTCAGATGTAACGTAAAATGTCAGAGTTTTTCCGCAATACCTGACGAACATTTAATTGTTGGGCTTGCGTGGCGCAATGGTTAGCGCGGTCAGCTGTTAATCGAAAGGTTGGTGGTTCGAGCCCACCCGGGAGAGGTGTTGTTGGGTCTCATATGTAGCGTAAAAAGGCAAAACTTTTCTACAATACGTGACAACCATTTATTTTCTGAGCTTCCGTGGCTCAATGGTTAGCGCGTTCGGCTGTTAATCGAAAGGTTGGTGGTTCGAGCCCATCCGGGAGCGGTGTTGTGAGGTCTCGGATGTGAAGTAAAAAGTCAAAGTTTTACCTCAATACCTGACGAAAATTTAATTTTAGGGCTTCAGTGGCGCAATGGTCAGCGCATTCAGCTGTTAACCGAAAGATTGGTGGTTCGAGCCCTCCCAGGAGCGGTGTTGTGTCGTCTCAGATATAACGTAAAATGTCAGAGTTTTTCCACAATACCTGACGAACATTTAATTTTTGGGCGTCCGTGGCGAATGGTTAGCGCGTTCGGCTGTTAACCGAAAGGTTGGTGGTTCGAGCCCTCCCGGGAGCGGTGTTGTGACGTCTCAGATGTAACGTAAAATGTCAGAGTTTTTCCACAATACCTGACGAGCATTTAATATTTGGGCTTCCGTGGCGCAATGGTTAGCGCGTTCAGCTGTTAGTCGAAAGGTTGGTGGTTCGAGCCCACCCAGGAGAGGTGTTGTGAGGTCTCAGATGTAGCGTGAAAAGTCAAACTTTTTCCATAATACGTGATAACCATTTATTTTCTGATCTTTCGTGGCTCAATGGTTAGCGCGTTCGGCTGTTAACCAATAGCTTGGTGTTTCGAGCCCACCCGGGAGCGGTGTTTTTGGATCTCAAATGTAACGTAAATAGCCAAAGTTTTTCCGCAATACCTGACGACCATTTTTTTTGGGCGTCCGTGGCGCAATGGTTAGCGCGTTCGGCTGTTAACCGAAAGATTGGTGGTTCGAGCCCATCCGGGAGCGGTGTTGTGAGGCCTCAGATGTGAAGTAAAAAGTCAAAGTTTTACCTCAATACCTGACGAGCATTTAATTTTTGGGCTTCCGTGGCGCAATGGTTAGCGCGTTCAGCTTTTAATCGAAAGGTTGGAGGTTCGAGCCCACCCGGAAGAGGTGTTGTGGGGTCTCAGATGTAGCGTAAAAAGTCAAAACTTTTCCACCATACTAAAAACATTGAGCTACGACAAACAGTAGTCGAGTAATTAAGCTAATCGTAAACAAACAAACCCCTCCATAGGAAATGCATTAGACTATATTTTGCAGGCCCATAACTCTGTGTCTACTAGAGATACGGGGATGTCCTTAGGATATGTTATAGTCCAAATTGTCCCCCATCTAACCATACTAAAAACTTTGGGCTACGACAAACAGGGGCCGAGTACTTAAGCAAAACGTAACGAAACAAACCCCCTCCATAGGAAATGCATTAGACTATACTTTGGAGGCTCTTAACTCTGTTTCTACTGGATATACGGGGAAGTCCTTTGAGTATGTTATAGTCCAATTTGTCCCCCATCTAACCATACTAAAAATTTTGAGCTACGACAAACAGGGGCCGAGTAATTAAGCTAAACGTAAACAAACAACCCGTCCATAGGAAATGCATTAGACTATATTTTGCAGGCCCATAACTCTGTGTCTACTAAAGATACGGGGATGTCCTTAGGATATGCTATAGACCAAATTGTCCCCCATCTAACCATACTAAAAACATTGAGCTACGACAAACAAGGGCCGAGATATTAAGCAAAATGTTCGTCAACTTTGGTATCGTCTCACTTATTTTTATTATGTTACTTATGATTTTTGCACTAAACTTTGGAGGCTCATAACTCTTGTTCTACAAGAGATACTGGGATCTCCTTTGCATATGTTATAGTACTCTTTGCTCCCCATACAAGGATACTTTAAACTTGAAGCTACCTCAATATCGTCGTCAACTTACTTTTTGTCTCACTTATTGTTAGAAGGTTACTTTTGATTTTTGAAAATAAACTTTGCAGGCTCGTAACTCTGTTTCTACTGGAGATAAGGAGATGTCCTTTGAGTATGTTATAGACCAATTTGTCCCCCATCTAGCCATACTAAGAATTAGGGCTACGACAAACAGTAGTCGAGTAATTAAGCTAATCGTATACAAACAAACCCCTCCATAGGAAATACATTAGACTAAATTCTGGAGGCTCGTAACTATGGTTCTACCAGAGATACGGGGATGTAAATAATGTGACCTTGACACAAATGTTCGGATAATTATAAAGGTCTTTGCATGTTCCAAGCAAAAAAAAAAACTTCGTGGTTTCGAATCTGTGGCCTTCCGAGAGTGAGGCGGATGCGATAACCGCTACACTAAAGATATGTTATTATTTTTAATCGAAAGAACAGGGTCAAGTAATTAAGCAATACGTGAACAAACAAACCCCTCCATAGAAAATGCATTAGACTATACTTTGCAGGCTCGTAACTCTGTTTCTACTGGAGATACGGGGATGTCCTTTGAGTATGTTATAGTCCAATTTGTCCCCCATCTAACCATACTAAAAATATTGAGCTACGACAAACAGTAGTCGAGTAATTAAGCTAATCGTAAACAAACAAACCCCTCCATAGGAAATGCATTAGACTATACTTTGCAGGCCCATAACTCTGTGTCTACTAGAGATACGGGGATGTCCTTAGGATATGTTATATTCCAAATTGTCCCCCATCTAACCATACTAAAAACTTTGGGCTACGACAAACAGGGGCCGAGTACTTAAGCAAAACGTAACGAAACAAACCCCCTCCATAGGAAATGCATTAGACCATACTTTGGAGGCTCTTAACTCTGTTTCTACTGGAGATACGGGGAAGTCCTTTGAGTATGTTATAGTCCAATTTGTCCCCCATCTAACCATACTAAAAACATTGAGCTACGAAAAACAGGGGCCGAGTAATTAAGCTAAACGTAAACAAACAACCCGTCCAAAGGAAATGCATTAGACTATGCTTTGCAGGCCCATAACTCTGTGTTTACTAGAGATACGGGGATGTCCTTAGGATATGCTATAGACCAAATTGTCCCCCATCTAACCATACTAAAAACATTGAGCTACGACAAACAAGGGCCGAGATATTAAGCAAAATGTTCGTCAACTTTGGTATCGTCTCACTTATTTTTATTATGTTAGTTATGATTTTTGCACTAAACTTTGGAGGCTCATAACTCTTGTTCTACAAGAGATACTGGGATCTCCTTTGGATATGTTATAGTACTCATTGCTCCCCATACAAGGATACTTTAAACTTGAGGCTACCTCAATATCGTCGTCAACTTATTTTTTGTCTCACTTATTGTTAGAAGGTTACTTTTGATTTTTGAAAATAAACTTCGCAGGCTCGTAACTCTGGTTCTACCAGAGATACGGGGATGTAAATAATGTGACCTTGACACAAATGTTCGGATACTTATAAAGGTCTTTGCATGTTCCAAGCAAAAAAAAACTTCGCGGTTTCGAACCTGTGGCCTTCCGGGAGTGAGGCGGATGCGATAACCGCTACACTAAAGATATGTTATTATTTTTAATCGAAAGAACAGGGTCAAGTAATTAAGCAATACGTGAACAAACAAACGCCTCCATAGGAAATGCATTAGACTATGTTTTGCAGGCCCATAACTCTGTGTCTACTAGAGATACCGGGATGTCCTTAGGATATGTTATAGTCCAATTTGTCCTTCATCTAATCATACTGAAAACATTGAGCTACGACAAACAGGGGCCGAGATATTAAGCAAAATGTTCGTCAACTTTGGTATCGTCTCACTTATTTTTATTATGTTACTTATGATTTTTGCACTAAACTTTGGAGGCTCATAACTCTTGTTCTACAAGAGATACTGGGATCTCCTTTGCATATGTTATAGTACTCTTTGCTCCCCATACAAGGATACTTTAAACTTGAAGCTACCTCAATATCGTCGTCAACTTACTTTTTGTCTCACTTATTGTTAGAAGGTTACTTTTGATTTTTGAAAATAAACTTTGCAGGCTCGTAACTCTGTTTCTACTGGAGATAAGGAGATGTCCTTTGAGTATGTTATAGACCAATTTGTCCCCCATCTAGCCATACTAAGAATTAGGGCTACGACAAACAGTAGTCGAGTAATTAAGCTAATCGTATACAAACAAACCCCTCCATAGGAAATACATTAGACTAAATTCTGGAGGCTCGTAACTATGGTTCTACCAGAGATACGGGGATGTAAATAATGTGACCTTGACACAAATGTTCGGATAATTATAAAGGTCTTTGCATGTTCCAAGCAAAAAAAAAAACTTCGTGGTTTCGAATCTGTGGCCTTCCGAGAGTGAGGCGGATGCGATAACCGCTACACTAAAGATATGTTATTATTTTTAATCGAAAGAACAGGGTCAAGTAATTAAGCAATACGTGAACAAACAAACCCCTCCATAGAAAATGCATTAGACTATACTTTGCAGGCTCGTAACTCTGTTTCTACTGGAGATACGGGGATGTCCTTTGAGTATGTTATAGTCCAATTTGTCCCCCATCTAACCATACTAAAAATATTGAGCTACGACAAACAGTAGTCGAGTAATTAAGCTAATCGTAAACAAACAAACCCCTCCATAGGAAATGCATTAGACTATACTTTGCAGGCCCATAACTCTGTGTCTACTAGAGATACGGGGATGTCCTTAGGATATGTTATATTCCAAATTGTCCCCCATCTAACCATACTAAAAACTTTGGGCTACGACAAACAGGGGCCGAGTACTTAAGCAAAACGTAACGAAACAAACCCCCTCCATAGGAAATGCATTAGACCATACTTTGGAGGCTCTTAACTCTGTTTCTACTGGAGATACGGGGAAGTCCTTTGAGTATGTTATAGTCCAATTTGTCCCCCATCTAACCATACTAAAAACATTGAGCTACGAAAAACAGGGGCCGAGTAATTAAGCTAAACGTAAACAAACAACCCGTCCAAAGGAAATGCATTAGACTATGCTTTGCAGGCCCATAACTCTGTGTTTACTAGAGATACGGGGATGTCCTTAGGATATGCTATAGACCAAATTGTCCCCCATCTAACCATACTAAAAACATTGAGCTACGACAAACAAGGGCCGAGATATTAAGCAAAATGTTCGTCAACTTTGGTATCGTCTCACTTATTTTTATTATGTTAGTTATGATTTTTGCACTAAACTTTGGAGGCTCATAACTCTTGTTCTACAAGAGATACTGGGATCTCCTTTGGATATGTTATAGTACTCATTGCTCCCCATACAAGGATACTTTAAACTTGAGGCTACCTCAATATCGTCGTCAACTTATTTTTTGTCTCACTTATTGTTAGAAGGTTACTTTTGATTTTTGAAAATAAACTTCGCAGGCTCGTAACTCTGGTTCTACCAGAGATACGGGGATGTAAATAATGTGACCTTGACACAAATGTTCGGATACTTATAAAGGTCTTTGCATGTTCCAAGCAAAAAAAAACTTCGCGGTTTCGAACCTGTGGCCTTCCGGGAGTGAGGCGGATGCGATAACCGCTACACTAAAGATATGTTATTATTTTTAATCGAAAGAACAGGGTCAAGTAATTAAGCAATACGTGAACAAACAAACGCCTCCATAGGAAATGCATTAGACTATGTTTTGCAGGCCCATAACTCTGTGTCTACTAGAGATACCGGGATGTCCTTAGGATATGTTATAGTCCAATTTGTCCTTCATCTAATCATACTGAAAACATTGAGCTACGACAAACAGGGGCCGAGATATTAAGCAAAATGTTCGTCAACTTTGGTATCGTCTCACTTATTTTTATTATGTTACTTATGATTTTTGCACTAAACTTTTGAGGCTCATAACTCTTGTTCTACAAGAGATACTGGGATCTCCTTTGCATATGTTATAGTACTCTTTGCTCCCCATACAAGGATACTTTAAACTTGAAGCTACCTCAATATCGTCGTCAACTTACTTTTTGTCTCACTTATTGTTAGAAGGTTACTTTTGATTTTTGAAAATAAACTTTGCAGGCTCGTAACTCTGTTTCTACTGGAGATAAGGAGATGTCCTTTGAGTATGTTATAGACCAATTTGTCCCCCATCTAGCCATACTAAGAATTAGGGCTACGACAAACAGTAGTCGAGTAATTAAGCTAATCGTATACAAACAAACCCCTCCATAGGAAATACATTAGACTAAATTCTGGAGGCTCGTAACTATGGTTCTACCAGAGATACGGGGATGTAAATAATGTGACCTTGACACAAATGTTCGGATAATTATAAAGGTCTTTGCATGTTCCAAGCAAAAAAAAAAACTTCGTGGTTTCGAATCTGTGGCCTTCCGAGAGTGAGGCGGATGCGATAACCGCTACACTAAAGATATGTTATTATTTTTAATCGAAAGAACAGGGTCAAGTAATTAAGCAATACGTGAACAAACAAACCCCTCCATAGAAAATGCATTAGACTATACTTTGCAGGCTCGTAACTCTGTTTCTACTGGAGATACGGGGATGTCCTTTGAGTATGTTATAGTCCAATTTGTCCCCCATCTAACCATACTAAAAATATTGAGCTACGACAAACAGTAGTCGAGTAATTAAGCTAATCGTAAACAAACAAACCCCTCCATAGGAAATGCATTAGACTATACTTTGCAGGCCCATAACTCTGTGTCTACTAGAGATACGGGGATGTCCTTAGGATATGTTATATTCCAAATTGTCCCCCATCTAACCATACTAAAAACTTTGGGCTACGACAAACAGGGGCCGAGTACTTAAGCAAAACGTAACGAAACAAACCCCCTCCATAGGAAATGCATTAGACCATACTTTGGAGGCTCTTAACTCTGTTTCTACTGGAGATACGGGGAAGTCCTTTGAGTATGTTATAGTCCAATTTGTCCCCCATCTAACCATACTAAAAACATTGAGCTACGAAAAACAGGGGCCGAGTAATTAAGCTAAACGTAAACAAACAACCCGTCCAAAGGAAATGCATTAGACTATGCTTTGCAGGCCCATAACTCTGTGTTTACTAGAGATACGGGGATGTCCTTAGGATATGTTATAGTCCAAATTGTCCCCCATCTAATCATACTAAAAACATTGAGCTACGACAAACAGGGGCCGAGATATTAAGCAAAATGTTCGTCAACTTTGGTATCGTCTCACTTATTTTTATTATGTTACTTATGATTTTTGCACTAAACTTTGGAGGCTCATAACTCTTGTTCTACAAGAGATACTGGGATCTCCTTTGGATATGTTATAGTACTCTTTGCTCCCCATGCAAGGATACTATAAACCTGAGGCTACCTCAATATCGTCGTCAACTTACTTTTTGTCTCACTTATTGTTAGAAGGTTACTTTTGATTTTTGAAAATAAACTTTGCAGGCTCGTAACTCTGTTTCTACTGGAGATACGGGGATGTCCTTTGAGTATGTTATAGACCAATTTGTCCCCCATCTAGCCATACTAAGAATTAGGGCTACGACAAACAGTAGTCGAGTAATTAAGCTAATCGTAAACAAACAAACCCCTCCATAGGAAATACATTAGACTAAATTCTGGAGGCTCGTAACTCTGGTTCTACCAGAGATACGGGGATGTAAATAATGTGACCTTGACACAAATGTTCGGATAATTATAAAGGTCTTTGCATGTTCCAAGCAAAAAAAAAAACTTCGCGGTTTCGAACCTGTGGCCTTCCGGGAGTGAGGCGGATGCGATAACCGCTACACTAAAGATATGTTATAATTTTTAATCGAAAGAACAGGGTCAAGTAATTAAGCAATACGTGAATAAACAAACCCCTCCATAGAAAATGCATTAGACTATACTTTGCAAGGCCCATAACTCTGTGTCTACTAGACATACCGGGATGTCCTTAGGATATGTTATGGTCCAATTTGTCCTTCATCTAACCATACTAAAAACTTTGGGTTACGACAAACAGGGGCCGAGAACTTAAGCAAAACGTAAAGAAACAAACCCCCTCCATAGGAAATGAGTTAGACTATACTTTGCAGGCTCGTAACTCTGTTTCCACTGGAGATACGGGGATGTCCTTTGAGTATGTTATAGTCGAATTTGTCCCCCATCTAACCATACTAAAACATTGAGCTACGACAAACAGGAGCCGAGTAATTAAGCCAAACGTAAACATACAACCCGTCCATAGGAAATGCATTAGACTATACTTTGCAGGCCCATTACTCTGTTTCTACTAGAGATACGGGGATGTCCTTACGATATGTTATAGTCCAAATTGTCCCCCATCTAACCATACTAAAAACATTGAGCTACGACAAACAGGGGCCGAGATATTAAGCAAAATGTTCGTCAACTTTGGTATCGTCTCACTTATTTTTATTATGTTACTTATGATTTTTGCACTAAACTTTGGAAGCTCATAACTCTTGTTCTACAAGAGATACTGGGATCTCCTTTGGATATGTTATAGTACTCTTTGCTCCCCATACAAGGATACTTTAAACTTGAGGCTACCTCAATATCGTCGTCAACTTATTTTTTGTCTCACTTATTGTTAGAAGGTTACTTTTAATTTTTGAAAATAAACTTTGCAGGCTCGTAACTCTGTTTCTACTGGAGATACGGGGATGTCCTTTGAGTATGTTATAGACCAATTTGTCCCCATCTAGCCATACTAAGAATTAGGGCTTCGACAAACAGTAGTCGAGTAATTAAGCTAATCGTAAACAAACAAACCCCTCAATAGGAAATACATAAGACTAAATTCTGGAGGCTGGTAACTCTGGTTCTACCAGAGATACGGGGATGTAAATAATGTGACCTTGACACAAATGTTCGGATAATTTTAAAAAAAAACTTCGCGGTTTCGAACTTGTGGCCTTCCGGGAGTGAGGCGGATGCGATAACCGCTACACTAAAGATATGTTATTATTTTTAATCGAAAGAACAGGGTCAAGTAATTAAGCAATACGTGAACAAACAAACCCCTCCATAGAAAATGCATTAGACTATACTTTGCAGGCTCGTAACTCTGTTTCGACTGGAGATACGGGGATGTCCTTTGAGTATGTTATAGTCCAATTTGTCCCCCATCTAACCATACTAAAAACATTGAGCTACGACAAACAGTAGTCGAGTATTTAAGCTAATCGTAAACAAACAAACCCCTCCATAGGAAATGCATTAGACTATACTTTGCAGGCCCATAACTCTGTGTCTACTAAAGATAAGGGGATGTCCATAGGATATGCTATAGTCCAAATTGTCCCCCATCTAACCATACTAAAAATATTGAGCTACGACAAACAAGGGCCGAGATATTAAGCAAAATGTTCGTCATTTTTGGTATCGTCTCACTTATTTTTATTATGTTACTTATGATTTTTGCACTAAACTTTGGAGGCTCATAATTAACATTTTTTTCAGGAGAAATTTTTGACCGAATTCAGCTTAATTCCCTATAAAACACTCATTAAAAGTGATTTCATCTCGATTGAACAATAAATAAAAATGTACCTCGATTTTTAATAACATTTTCAAAATCGACGTAACTCGGCCTAAGAAAAACATTTTGAGTATTTGTTCACTGTTTTCAAATATAACCACTGAAACCATTATTTTTGTAATTTTTGCGTTAATTCAAGCAAATGTAACGATATTCATTCAACAAACTGTTAAAATTCAATTTTAAATAAGAAATCGTTGTCACGGATATTGTATCTTGAAGAAAAAAAACATGCGATTTTTTCGGTACACTTTTGAATGCATTTTTTTTTGGAGAAATGTTTGACCGAATTCAGCTTAATTCCCTATAAAACACTCTTTGAAAGTGATTTCATCTCGATTGAACAATAATTAAAAATTTACCTCGATTTTTAATAACATTTTCAAAATCGACGTTTCACGGCCAAAGAAACATACTTTGAGTATTTTTTCACAATTTTCAAATATGTTCACTGAAACCATTATTTTTATACTTTTTGCTTTAATTCAAGCAATGTAACGATATTCATTCAAAAAACTGTTAAAATTCAATTTTCAGTAAGAAATCGTATTCAAGGATTTTGTGTCTTGAAGAAGAAAAACCTGCGATTTTTTCGGTACTTTTTTGAATGAATTTTTTTCTGGAGAAATTTTTGACCGAATTCAGCTTAATTCCCTATAAAACACTCATTAAAAGTGATTTCATCTCGATTGAACAATAAATAAAAATGTACCTCGATTTTTAATAACATTTTCAAAATCGACGTTTCACGGCCAAAGAAGCATATTTTGAGTATTTCTTCACTATTTTCAAATATAACCACTGAAACCATTATTTTT
This sequence comes from Phalangium opilio, assembly GCF_054372755.1. NCBI lineage: Eukaryota > Metazoa > Arthropoda > Arachnida > Opiliones > Phalangiidae > Phalangium > Phalangium opilio. The sequence continues at coordinate 2,516,876 of NW_028324192.1, read as the reverse complement.
ATACTTTTTGCTTTAATTCAAGCAAATGTAACGATATTCATTCAAAAAACTGTTAAAATTCAATTTTTCAATAAGAAATCGTTGTCACGGATTTTGTATCTTGAAGAAGAAAAACATGCGATTTTTTCGGTACACTTTTGAATGCATTTTTTTCTGGAGAAATTTTTGACCGAATTCAGCTTAATTCCCTATAAAACACTCTTTGAAAGTGATTTCATCTCGATTTAACAATAATTAAAAATTTACCTCGATTTTTAATAACATTTTCAAAATCGACGTTTCACGGCCAAAGAAGCATACTTTGAGTATTTCTTCACTATTTTCAAATATGTTCACTGAAACCATTATTTTTATACTTTTTGCTTTAATTCAAGCAAATGTAACGATATTCAATCAAAAAACTGTTAAAATTAAATTTTTCAATAAGAAATCGTTGTCACGGATTTTGTATCTTGAAGAAGAAAAACATGCGATTTTTTCGGTACTTTTTTGAATGCATTTTTTTCTGGAGAAAAAAGTTTTGACCGAATTCAGCTTAATTCCCTATAAAACACTCAATAAAAGTGATTTCATCTCGATTGAACAATAAATAAAAATGTACCTCGATTTTTAATAACATTTTCAAAATCGACGTTTCACGGCTTAAGAAGCATATTTTGAGTATTTCTTCACTATTTTCAAATATAACCACTGAAACCATTATTTTTATACTTTTTGCTTTAATTCAAGCAATGTAACGATATTCATTCAAAAAACTGTTAAAATTCAATTTTCAATAAGAAATCGTATTCACGGATTTTGTGTCTTGAAGAAGAAAAACCTGCGATTTTTTCGGTACTTTTTTGAATGCTTTTTTTTCTGGAGAAATTTTTTTTTTCTGGAGATGAAATCACTTTTAATTCGTGTTTTATAGGGAATTAAGCTGAATTCGGTCAAAAATTTCTCCAGAAAAAAATGCATTCAAAAAAGTACCGAAAAAATCGCAGGTTTTTCTTCTTCAAGACACAAAATCCGTGAATACGATTTCTTATTGAAAATTGAATTTTAACAGTTTTTTGAATGAATATCGTTACATTGCTTGAATTAAAGCAAAAAGTTTAAAAATAATGGTTTCAGTGGTTATATTTGAAAATAGTGAAGAAATACTCAAAATATGCTTCTTTGGCCGTGAAACGTCGATTTTGAAAATGTTATTAAAAATCGAGGTACATTTTTATTTATTGTCCTGACGAACATTTAATTTTTGGGCTTCCGTGGCTCAATGTTAGCGCGTTCGGCTGTTAATCGAAAGGTTGGTGGTTCGAGCCCATCCGGGAGCGGTGTTGTGAGGTCTCAGATGTAGCGTGAAAAGTCAAACTTTTTCCATAATACGTGATAACCATTTATTTTCTGAGCTTCCGTGGCTCAATGGTTAGCGCGTTCGGCTGTTAAGCAATAGGTTGGTGGTTCGAGCCCACCCGGGAGCGGTGTTTTGGGATCTCAAATGTAACGTAAATAGCCAAAGTTTTTCCACAATACCTGACGACCATATCATTTTTGGGCGCAATGGTTAGCGCGTTCAGCTGTTAATAGAAAGGTTGGTGGTTCGAGCCCACCCGGGAGCGGTGTTGTGAGGTCTCAGATGTGAAGTAAAAAGTCAAAGTTTTACCTCAATACCTGACGACCATTTAATATTTGGCCTCCGTTGCGCAATGGTTAGCGCGTTCGGCTGTTAACCGAAAGGTTGGTGGTTCGAGCCCATCCGGGAGCGGTGTTGTGAGGTCTCAGATGTGAAGTAAAAAGTCAAAGTTTTACCTCAATACCTGACGACCATTTAATATTTGGCCTCCGTTGCGCAATGGTTAGCGCGTTCGGCTGTTAACCGAAAGGTTGGTGGTTCGAGCCCATCCGGGAGCGGTGTTGTGACGTCTCAGATGTTACGTAAAATGTCAGAGTTTTTCCACAATACCTGACGAACATTTATTTTTCGGGCTTGCGTGGCGCAATAATTAGCGCGTCCAGCTGTTAACCGAAAGGTTGGTGGTTCGAGCCCAAACGAGAGAGGATTTGTGGGGTCTCAGATGTAGCCTGAAAAGTCGTAACTTTTCAACAATACCTGACAACCATTTATTTTTTGGGCGTCCGTGGCGCAATGGCTAGCGCGTTCGGCTGTTAACAGAAAGGTTGGTGGTTCGAGCACACCCGGGAGCGGTGCTATGAGGTCTCAGATGTTACGTAAAAAGTCAAAGTTTTTCCACAATACCGGACGACCATTTAATTTTTGGGCTTCCGTGGTGCAATGGTTAGCGCGTTCAGCTGCTATTCAAAAGACTGGTGGTTTGAGCCCTCCCGGGAGCGGTGTTGTGACGTCTCAGATGTAACATAAAATGTCAGAGTTTTTCCACAATACCTGACGAACATTGAAATTTTGGGCTTCCGTGGCGCAATGGTTAGCGCGTTCAGCTGTTAATCGAAAGGTTGGTGGTTCGAGCCCACCCGGGAGAGGTGTTGTGGGGTCTCAGATGTAGCGTAAAAAGTCAAAACTTTTCCACAATACGTGACAACCATTTAATTTCTGAGCTTCCGTGGCTCAATGGTTAGCGCGTTCGGCTGTTAACAAATAATTTAGAGGTTCGAGCCCACCCGGGAGCGGCGTTGTGGGATCTCAAATGTAACGTAGAAAGCCAAAGTTTTTCCACAATACCTGACGATCATATAATTTTTGGGCTTCCGTGGCGCAGTAATTAGCGCGTCCAGCTCTTAATCGAAAGGTTGGTGGTTCGAGCCCACCCGGAAGAGGTGTTGTGGGGTCTCAGATGTAGCGTTAAAAGTCAAAACTTTTTTGGGCTTCCTTGGCGCAATGGTTAGCGCGTTCGGCTGTTAACCGAAAGGATGGTGGTTCGAGCCCACCTGGGAGAGGTGTTGTAGGGTCTCAGATGTAACGTAAAAAGTCATAACTTATCCACAAAACCTAACAACCATTTAATTTCTGAGCTTCTGTGGCTCAATGGTTAGCGCGTTCGGCTGTTAACCAATTGGTTGGTGGTTCGAGCCTATCTGGGAGAAGTGTTGTGACGTCTCAGATGTTACGTAAAATGTCAGAGTTTTTCCACAATACCTGACGAACATTTAATTTTTGGGCTTCCGTGGCGCAGTAATTAGCGCGTCCAGCTCTTAATCGAAAGGTTGGTGGTTCGAGCCCACCCGGAAGAGGTGTTGTGGGGTCTCAGATGTAGCGTTAAAAGTCAAAACTTTTCCACAATTCGTGACAACCATTTAATTTTTGGGCTTCCTTGGCGCAATGGTTAGCGCGTTCGGCTGTTAACCGAAAGGATGGTGGTTCGAGCCCACCTGGGAGAGGTGTTGTAGGGTCTCAGATGTAACGTAAAAAGTCATAACTTATCCACAAAACCTAACAACCATTTAATTTCTGAGCTTCTGTGGCTCAATGGTTAGCGCGTTCGGCTGTTAACCAATTGGTTGGTGGTTCGAGCCTATCTGGGAGAAGTGTTGTGACGTCTCAGATGTAACGTAAAATGTCAGAGTTTTTCCACAATACCTGACAACCATTTATTTTCTGAGCTTTCGTGGCTCAATGGTTAGCGCGTTCGGCTGTTAACCAATAGGTTGGTGGTTCGAGCCCACCCGGGAGCGGTGTTTTTGGATCTCAAATGTAACGTAAATAGCCAAAGTTTTTCTACAATACCTGACGACCATTTAATTTTTGGGCTTCCGTGGCGCAATGGTTAGTGCGTTCAGCTGTTAACCGAAAGGTTGGTGGTTCGAGCCCAAACGAGAGAGGATTTGTGGGGTCTCAGATGTAGCCTGAAAAGTCGTAACTTTTCAACAATACCTGACAACCATTTATTTTTTGGGCGTCCGTGGCGCAATGGCTAGCGCGTTCGGCTGTTAACCGAAGGGTTGGTGGTTCGAGCACACCCGGGAGCGGTGCTATGAGGTCTCAGATGTTACGTAAAAATCAAAGTTTTTCCACAATACCGGACGACCATTTAATTTTTGGGCTTCCGTGGTGCAATGGTTAGCGCGTTCAGCTGCTATTCAAAAGACTGGTGGTTTGAGCCCTCCCGGGAGCGGTGTTGTGACGTCTCAGATGTAACATAAAATGTCAGAGTTTTTCCACAATACCTGACGAACATTGAAATTTTGGGCTTCCGTGGCGCAATGGTTAGCGCGTTCAGCTGTTAATCGAAAGGTTGGTGGTTCGAGCCCACCCGGGAGAGGTGTTGTGGGGTCTCAGATGTAGCGTAAAAAGTCAAAACTTTTCCACAATACGTGACAACCATTTAATTTCTGAGCTTCCGTGGCTCAATGGTTAGCGCGTTCGGCTGTTAACAAATAATTTAGAGGTTCGAGCCCACCCGGGAGCGGCGTTGTGGGATCTCAAATGTAACGTAGAAAGCCAAAGTTTTTCCAAAATACCTGACGAACATTTAATTTTTGGGCTTCCGTGGCGCAATGGTTAGGGCGTTCGGCTGTTAACCATTAGGTTGGTGGTTCGTGCCCACCCGGGCGCGGTGTTGTGGGATCTCAAACGTAACGTGGAAAGCCAAAGTTTTTCCACAATACCTGACGAACATTGAATTTTTGGGCTTCCGTGGCGCAATGGTTAGCGCGTTCAGCTGTTAATCGAAAGGTTGGTGGTTCGAGCCCACCCGGGAGAGGTGTTGTGGGGTCTCAGATGTAGCGTAAAAAGTCAAAACGTTTCCACAATACGTGACAACCATTTAATTTCTGAGCCTCCGTGGCTCAATGGCTAGCGCGTTCGGCTGTTAACCAATAGGTTAGTGGTTCGAGCCCACCCGGGAGCGGCGTTGTGGGATCTCAAATGTAACGTAGAAAGCCAAAGTTTTTCCACAATACCTGACGACCATTTAATGTTTGGGCTTCCGTGGCGCAATGGTTAACGCGTTCGGCTGTTAACCAATAGGTTGGTGGTTCGAGCCCACCCGGGAGCGGTGTTGTGGGATCTCAAATGTAACGTAGAAAGCCAAAGTTTTTCCACAATACGTGACGACCATTTAATTTCTGAGCTTCGTGGCTCAATGGTTAGCGCGTTCGGCTGTTAACCAATAGGTTGGTGGTTAGAGCCCATCCGGGAGCGGTGTTGTGAGGTCTCAGATGTGACGTAAAAAGTCAAGGTTTTTCCACAATACCTGACGAACATTGAATTTTTGGGCTTCCGTGGCGCAATGGTCAGCGCGTTCTGCTGTTAATCGAAAGGTTGGTGGTTCGAGCCCAACCAGGAGAGGTGTTGTGGGGTCTCAGATGTAGCGTAAAAAGTCAAAACTTTTCCACAATACGTGACAACCATTTAATTTCTGAGCTTCCGTGGCTGAATGGTTAGCGCGTTCGGCTGTTAACCAATAGGTTGGTGGTTAGAGCCCATCCGGGAGCGGTGTTGTGAGGTCTCAGATGTAACGTAAAATGTCAGAGTTTTTCCACAATACCTGACGAACATTTAATTTTTGGGCTTCCCTGGCGCAATTATTAGCGCGTTCAACTGTTAATCGAAAGGCTGGTGGTTCAGGCCCACCCGGAAGAGGTGTTGTGGGGTCTCAGATGTAGCGTAAAAAGTCAAAACTTATCCACAATACGTGACAACCATTTAATTTCTGAGCTTCCGTGGCTCAATGGTTAGCGCGTTCGGCTGTTAACCAATAGGTTGGTGGTTCGAGCCCACCCGGGAGCGGTGGTGTGGGATCTCAAATGTAACGTAGAAAGCCAAAGTTTTGCCACAATACCTGACGACCATTAAATTTTTGGGCATCCTTGGCGCAATGGTTAGCGCGTTCCGCTGTTAACCGAAAGGTTGGTGGTTCGAGCCCAACCGGAAGAGGTGTTGTAGGGTCACACATGTAACGTAAAAAGTCATAACTTATCCACAATACCTGACAACCATTTAATTTCTGAGCTTCCGTGGCTCAAAGGTTAGCGCGTTCGGCTGTTTACCAATAGGTGTGTGGTTCGAGCCCATCCGGGAGCGGTTTTGTGACGTCTCAGATGTGACGTAAAAAGTCAAGGTTTTTTCCACAACACCTGACGACCATTTAATTTTTGGTCTTCCGTGGCGCAATGGTTAGCGCGTTCGGCTGTTAACCAATAGGTTGGTGGTTCGAGCCCATCCGGGAGCGGTGTTGTGAGGTCTCAGATGTAACGTAAAATGTCAGAGTTTTTCCACAATACCTGACGAACATTTAATTTTTGGGCTTCCGTGGCGCAATGATTAGCGCGTTCAGCTGTTAACCGAAAGGTTGGTGGTTCGAGCCCATCCGGGAGCGGTGTTGTGACGTCTCAAATGTAACGTAAAATGTTAAAACTTTTCCACAATATGTGACAACCACTTAAATTCTGAGCTTCCGTGGCTCAATGGTTAGCGAATTCGGCTGTTAACCAATAGGTTGGTGGTTCGAGCCCACCCGGGAGCGGTATTTTGGGATCTCAAATGTAACGTTGAAAGCCAAAATTTTTCCGTAATACCTGACGACCATTTATTTTTTGGGCTTCCGTGGCGCAATGGTCAGCGCGTTCAGCTGTTTATCGAAAGGCTGGCGGTTCAAGCCCACCCGGAAGAGGTGTTGTGGGGTCTCAGATGTAGTGTAAAAAGTCAAAACCTACCCACAATACGTGACAACCATTTAATTTCTGAGCTTCCGTGGCTCAATGGTTAGCGCGTTCGGCTGTTAACCAATAAGTTGGTGGTTTGAGCCCACCCGGGACCGGTGGTGTGGGATCTCAAATGTAACGTAGAAAGCCAAAGTTTTGCCACAATACCTGACGACCATTAAATTTTTGGGCTTCCTTGGCTCAAAGGTTAGCGCGTTCGGCTGTTAACGAATAGGTGTGTGGTTCGAGCCCATCCGGGAGCGGTGTTGTGACGTCTCAGATGTGACGTAAAAAGTCAAGGTTTTTTCCACAGCACCTGACGACCATTTAATTTTTGGGCTTCCGTGGCGCAATGATTAGCGCGTTCAGCTGTTAATCGAAAGGTTGAAGGTTCGAGCCCACCCGAGAGAGGTGTTGTGGGGTCTCAGATGTAGCGTAAAAAGTCAAAACTTTTCCGCAATACGTGACAACCATTTAAATTCTGAGCTTCCGTGGCTCAATGGTTAGCGCGTTCGCCTGTTAACCAATAGGTTGGTGGTTCGAGCCCATCCGGGAGCGGTGTGGTGACGTCTTAGATGTGACGTAAAAAGTCAAGGTTTTTCCACAATACCAGAGGACCATTTAATTTTTGGGCTTCCGTGGCGCAATCGTTAGCGCGTTCGGCTGTTAACAGAAAGGTTGGTGGTTCGAGCACACCCGGGAGCGGTGCTATGAGGTCTCAGATGTTACGTAAAAAGCCAAAGTTTTTCCACAATACCGGACGACCATTTAATTTTTGGGCTTCCGTTGCGCAATGGTTAGCGCGTTCAGCTGCTGTTCAAAAGACTGGTGGTTTGAGCCCTCCCGGGAGCGGTGTTGTGACGTCTCAGATGTAACATAAAATGTCAGAGTTTTTCCACAATACCTGACGAACATTGAATTTTTGGGCTTCCGTGGCTCAATGGTTAGCGCGTTCGGCTGTTAACCAATAGGTTAGTGGTTCGAGCCCACCCGGGAGCGGCGTTGTGGGATCTCAAATGTAACGTAGAAAGCCAAAGTTTTTCCACAATACCTGACGATTTAATTTTTGGGCTTCCGTGGCGCAATGGTTAGGGCGTTCGGCTGTTAACCAATAGGTTGGTGGTTCGAGCCCTCCCGGGCGCGGTGTTGTGGGATCTCAAACGTAACGTAGAAAGCCAAAGTTTTTCCACAATACCTGACGAGCATTTAATTTTTGGGCTTACGTGGCGCAATGGTTAGCGCGTTCAGCAGTTAACAAATAGGTTAGTGGTTCGAGCCCACCCGGGAGCGGCGTTGTGGGATCTCAAACGTAACGTAGAAAGCCAAAGTTTTTCCACAATACCTGACGACCATTTAATTTTTGGGCTTCCGTGGCGCAATGGTTAACGCGTTCGGCTGTTAACCAATAGGTTGGTTTTTCGAGCCCACCCGGGAGCGGTGTTGTGGGATCTCAAATGTAACGTAGAAAGCCAAAGTTTTTCCAGAATACGTGACGACCATTTAATTTCTGAGCTTCCGTGGCTCAATGGTTAGCGCGTTCGGCTGTTAACCAAAAGGTTGGTGGTTCGAGCCCATCCGGGAGCGGTGTTGTGAGGTCTCAGAAGTGACGTAAAAAGTCAAGGTTTTTCCACAATACCTGACGAACATTTAATTCTTGGGCTTCCTTGGCGCAACGGTTAGCGCGTTCGGCTGTTAACCGAAAGGTTGGTGGTTCGAGCCCACCCGGGAGAGGTGTTGTAGGGTCTCAGATGTAACGTAATAAGTCATAACTTATCCACAATACCTGACAACCATTTAATTTCTGAGCTTCCGTGGCTCAATGGTTAGCGCTTTCGGCTGTTAACCAATAGGTTGGTGGTTCGAGCCCACCCGGGAGCGGTGTTGTGAGGTCTCAGATGTGACGTAAAAAGTCAAGGTTTTTACACAATACCTGACGAGCATTTAATTTTTTAACTTCCGTGGCGCAATGGTTAGCGCGTTCAGCTTTTAACCAATAGGGTGGTGGTTCGAGCCCACCCGGGAGCGGTGTTGTGGGATCTCAGATGTAACGTAAAATGTCAGAGTTTTTCCACAATACCTGACGAACATTTAATTTTTGGGCTTCCGTGGCGCAATGGTTAGCGCGTTCGGCTGTTAACCAATAGGTGGGTTGTTCGAGCCCATCCGGGAGAGGTGTTGTCAGGTCTCAGATGTGACGCAAAAAGTCAAGGTTTTTACACAATACCTGACGAGCATTTAACTTTTGGGCTTCCGTGGCTCAATGGTTAGCGCGTTCGGCTGTTAACCAATAGGTTGGTGGTTCGAGCCCACCCGGGAGCGGTGGTGTGGGATCTCATATGTAACGTAGAAAGCCAAAGTTTTGCCACAATACCTGACGACCATTAAATTTTTGGGCCTTCTTGGCGCAATTGTTAGTGCGTTCGGCTGTTAACCGAAAGGTTGGTGGTTCTAGCCCAATCGGAAGAGGTGTTGTAGGGTCTCAGATGTAACGTAAAAAGTCATAACTTATCTACAATACCTGACAACCATTTAATTTCTGAGCTTCCGTGGCTCAAAGGTTAGCGCGTTCGGCTGTTAACCAATAGGTGTGTGGTTCGAGCCCATCCGGGAGCGGTGTTGTGAGGTCTCAGATGTGAAGTAAAGAGTCAAAGTTTTACCTCAATACCTGACGACCATTTAATATTTGGCCTCCGTTGCGCAATGGTTAGCGCGTTCGGCTGTTAACCGAAAGGTTGGTGGTTCGAGCCCACCCGGGAGCGGTGTTGTGGGATCTCTAATTTAACGTAAAAAGCCAAAGTTTTTCCACAATACCTGACGACCATTTTTTTTTTGGGCGTCCGTGGCGCAATGGCTAGCGCGTTCGGCTGTTAACCGAAAGGTTGGTGGTTCGAGCCCATCCGGGAGCGGTGTTGTGACGTCTCAGATGTTACGTAAAATGTCAGAGTTTTTCCACAATACCTGACGAACATTTATTTTTCGGGCTTGCGTGGCGCAATAATTAGCGCGTCCAGCTGTTAATCGAAAGGTTGGTGGTTCGAGCCCACCCGGGAGCGGTGTTGTGGGATCTCAAATGTAACGTAGAAAACCAAAGTTTTTCCACAATACCTGACTACCATTTAATTTTTGGGCTTCCTTGGCGCAATGGTTAGCGCGTTCGGCTGTTAACCGAAAGGATGGTGGTTCGAGCCCACCTGGGAGAAGTGTTGTAGGGTCTCAGATGTAACGTAAAAAGTCATAACTTATCCACAAAACCTAACAACCATTTAATTTCTGAGCTTCTGTGGCTCAATGGTTAGCGCGTTCGGCTGTTAACCAATTGGTTGGTGGTTCGAGCCTATCCGGGAGAAGTGTTGTGACGTCTCAGATGTAACGTAAAATGTCAGAGTTTTTCCACAATACCTGACGAACATTTTATTTTTGGGCTTGCGTGGCTCAATGGTTAGCGCGTTCGGCTGTTAACCAATAGGTTGGTGGTTCGAGCCCACCCGGGAGCGGTGTTTTTGGATCTCAAATGTAACATAAATAGCCAAAGTTTTTCCACAATACCTGACGACCATTTAATTTTTGGGCGTCCGTGGCGAATGGTTAGCGGGTTCGGCTGTTAACCGAAAGGTTGGTGGTTCGAGCCCTCCCGGGAGCGGTGTTGTGAGGTCTCAGATGTAACGTAAAATGTCAGAGTTTTTCCACAATACCTGACGAACATTTAATTTTTGGGCTTTCGTGGCGCAATGATTAGCGCGTTCAGCTGTTAATCGAAAGGTTGAAGGTTCGAGCCCACCCGGGAGAGGTGTTGTAGGGTCTCAGATGTAACGTAAAAAGTCTTAACTTATCTACAATACCTGACAACCATTTAATTTCTGAGCTTCCGTGGCTCAAAGGTTAGCGCATTCGGCTGTTAACCAATAGGTGTGTGGTTCGAGCCCATCCGGGAGCGGTGTTGTGACGTCTCAGATGTGACGTAAAAGTCAAGGTTTTTTCCACAACACCTGACGACCATTTAAATTCTGAGCTTCCGTGGCTCAATGGTTAGCGAATTCGGCTGTTAACAAATAGGTTGGTGGTTCGAGCCCACCCGGGAGCGGTGTTTTGGGATCTCAAATGTAACGTTGAAAGCCAAAATTTTTCCACAATACCTGACGACCATTTAATTTTTGGGCTTCCGTGGCGCAATGGTCAGCGCGTTCAGCTGTTAACCGAAAGGTTGGTGGTTCGAGCCCATCCGGGAGCGGTGTTGTGATGTCTCAGATGTAACGTAAAATGTCAGAGTTTTTCCACAATACCTGACGAACATTTAATTTTTGGGCTTCCGTGGCGCAATTATTAGCGCGTTCAACTGTTAATCGAAAGGCTGGTGGTTCAAGCGCACCCGGAAGAGGTGTTGTGGGGTCTCAGATGTAGCGTAAAAAGTCAAAACTTATCCACAATACGTGACAACCATTTAATTTCTGAGCTTCCGTGGCTCAATGGTTAGCGCGTTCGGCTGTTAACCAATAGGTTGGTGGTTCGAGCCCACCCGGGAGCGGTGGTGTGGGATCTCAAATGTAACGTAGAAAGCCAAAGTTTTGCCACAATACCTGACGACCATTAAATTTTTGGGCTTCCTTGGCGCAATGGTTAGCGCGTTCGGCTGTTAACCGAAAGGTTGGTGGTTCGAGCCCAACCGGAAGAGGTGTTTTAGGGTCTCAGATGTAACGTAAAAAGTCATAACTTATCCACAATACCTGACAAGCATTTGATTTCTGAGCTTCCGTGGCTCAAAGGTTAGCGCGTTCGGCTGATAACAAATAGGTTGGTGGTTCGAGCCCATCCGGGAGCGGTGTTGTGAGGTCTCAGATGTGACGTAAAAAGTCAAGGTTTTTTCCACAACACCTGACGACCATTTAATTTTTGGGCTTCCGTGGCGCAATGGTTAGCGCGTTCGGCTGTTAACCAATAGGTTGGTGGTTCGAGCCCATCCGGGAGCGGTGTTGTGAGGTCTCAGATGTAACATAAAATGTCAGAGTTTTTCCACAATACCTGACGAACATTTAATTTTTGGGCTTCCGTGGCGCAATGATTAGCGCGTTCAGCTGTTAATCGAAATTTTGAAGGTTCGAGCCAACCCGGGAGAGGTGTTGTGGGGTCTCAGATGTAGCGTAAAAAGTCAAAACTTTTCCACAATACGTGACAACCATTTAATTTCTGAGCTTCCGTGGCTCAATGGTTAGCGCGTTCGGCTGTTAACCAATAGGTTGGTGGTTCGAGCCCATCCGGGAGCGGTGTTGTGAGGTCTCAGATGTGAAGTAAAAAGTCAAAGTTTTACCTCAATACCTGACGACCATTTAATATTTGGCCTCCGTTGCGCAATGGTTAGCGCGTTCGGCTGTTAACCGAAAGGTTGGTGGTTCGAGCCCATCCGGGAGCGGTGTTGTGACGTCTCAGATGTTACGTAAAATGTCAGAGTTTTTCCACAATACCTGACGAACATTTATTTTTCGGGCTTGCGTGGCGCAATAATTAGCGCGTCCAGCTGTTAATCGAAAGGTTGGTGGTTCGAGCCCACCCGGGAGCGGTGTTGTGGGATCTCAAATGTAACGTAGAAAACCAAAGTTTTTCCACAATACCTGACTACCATTTAATTTTTGGGCTTCCTTGGCGCAATGGTTAGCGCGTTCGGCTGTTAACCGAAAGGATGGTGGTTCGAGCCCACCTGGGAGAAGTGTTGTAGGGTCTCAGATGTAACGTAAAAAGTCATAACTTATCCACAAAACCTAACAACCATTTAATTTCTGAGCTTCTGTGGCTCAATGGTTAGCGCGTTCGGCTGTTAACCAATTGTTTGGTGGTTCGAGCCTATCCGGGAGAAGTGTTGTGACGTCTCAGATGTAACGTAAAATGTCAGAGTTTTTCCACAATACCTGACGAACATTTAATTTTTGGGCTTGCGTGGCGCAATGGTTAGCGCGGTCAGCTGTTAATCGAAAGGTTGGTGGTTCGAGCCCACCCGGGAGAGGTGTTGTTGGGTCTCATATGTAGCGTAAAAAGACAAAACTTTTCCACAATACGTGACAACCATTGATTTTCTGAGCTTTCGTGGCTCAATGGTTAGCGCGTTCGGCTGTTAACCAATAGGTTGGTGGTTCGAGCCCACCCGGGAGTGGTGTTTTTGGATCTCAGATGTAACATAAATAGCCAAAGTTTTTCCACAATACCTGACGACCATTTAATTTTTGGGCGTCCGTGGCGAATGGTTAGCGGGTTCGGCTGTTAACCGAAAGGTTGGTGGTTCGAGCCCTCCCGGGAGCGGTGTTGTGACGTCTCAGATGTAACGTAAAATGTCAGAGTTTTTCCACAATACCTGACGAGCATTTAATATTTGGGCTTCCGTGGCGCAATGGTTAGCGCGTTCAGCTGTTAATCGAAAGGTTGGTGGTTCGACCCCACCCGGAAGAGTTGTTGTGGGGTCTCAGATGTAGCGTAAAAAGTCAAAACTTTTCCACAATACGTGACAACCATTTAATTTCTGAGCTTCCGTGGCTCAATGGTTAGCGCGTTCGGCTGTTAATCGAAAGGTTGGTGGTTCGAGCCCATCCGGGAGCGGTGTTGTGAGGTCTCGGATGTGAAGTAAAAAGTCAAAGTTTTACCTCAATACCTGACGAAAATTTAATTTTTGGGCTTCAGTGGCGCAATGGTCAGCGCATTCAGCTGTTAACCGAAAGGTTGGTGGTTCGAGCCCTCCCAGGAGCGGTGTTGTGAGGCCTCAGATGTGAAGTAAAAAGTCAAAGTTTTACCTCAATACCTGACGAGCATTTAATTTTTGGGCTTCCGTGGCGCAATGGTTAGCGCGTTCAGCTTTTAATCGAAAGGTTGGTGGTTCGAGCCCACCCGGAAGAGGTGTTGTGGGGTCTCAGATGTAGCGTAAAAAGTCAAAACTTTTCCACCATACTAAAAACATTGAGCTACGACAAACAGTAGTCGAGTAATTAAGCTAATCGTAAACAAACAAACCCCTCCATAGGAAATGCATTAGACTATACTTTGCAGGCCCATAACTCTGTGTCTTCTAGAGATACGGGGATGTCCTTAGGATATGTTATAGTCCAAATTGTCCCCCATCTAACCATACTAAAAACTTTGGGCTACGATAAACGTTACGTTTTGCTTAACCACCAACCTATTGGTTAACAGCCGAACGCGCTAACCATTGAGCCACGAAAGCTCAGAAAATCAATGGTTGTCACGTATTGTGGAAAAGTTTTGTCTTTTTACGCTACATATGAGACCCAACAACACCTCTCCCGGGTGGGCTCGAACCACCAACCTTTCGATTAACAGCTGACCGCGCTAACCATTGCGCCACGCAAGCCCAAAAATTAAATGTTCGTCAGGTATTGTGGAAAAACTCTGACATTTTACGTTACATCTGAGACGTCACAACACTGCTCCCGGATAGGCTCGAACCACCAACCAATTGGTTAACAGCCGAACGCGCTAACCATTGAGCCACAGAAGCTCAGAAATTAAATGGTTGTTAGGTTTTGTGGATAAGTTATGACTTTTTACGTTACATCTGAGACCCTACAACACTTCTCCCAGGTGGGCCCGAACCACCATCCTTTCGGTTAACAGCCGAACGCGCTAACCATTGCGCCAAGGAAGCCCAAAAATTAAATGGTAGTCAGGTATTGTGGAAAAACTTTGGTTTTCTACGTTACATTTGAGATCCCACAACACCGCTCCCGGGTGGGCTCGAACCACCAACCTTTCGATTAACAGCTGGACGCGCTAATTATTGCGCCACGCAAGCCCGAAAAATAAATGTTCGTCAGGTATTGTGGAAAAACTCTGACATTTTACGTAACATCTGAGACGTCACAACACCGCTCCCGGATGGGCTCGAACCACCAACCTTTCGGTTAACAGCCGAACGCGCTAACCATTGCGCCACGGACGCCCAAAAAAAAATGGTCGTCAGGTATTGTGGAAAAACTTTTTCTTTTTACGTTACATTAGAGATCCCACAACACCGCTCCCGGGTGGGCTCGAACCACCAACCTTTCGGTTAACAGCCGAACGCGCTAACCATTGCGCAACGGAGGCCAAATATTAAATGGTCGTCAGGTATTGAGGTAAAACTTTGACTTTTTACTTCACATCTGAGACCTCACAACACCGCTCCCGGATGGGCTCGAACCACCAACCTATTGGTTAACAGCCGAACGCGCTAACCATTGAGCCACGGAAGCTCAGAAATTAAATGGTTGTCACGTATTGTGGAAAAGTTTTGACTTTTTACGCTACATCTGAGACCCCACAACACCTCTCCCGGGTTGGCTCGAACCTTCAATATTTCGATTAACAGCTGAACGCGCTAATCATTGCGCCACGGAAGCCCAAAAATTAAATGTTCGTCAGGTATTGTGGAAAAACTCTGACATTTTACGTTACATCTGAGACCTCACAACACCGCTCCCGGATGGGCTCGAACCACCAACCTATTGGTTAACAGCCGAACGCGCTAACCATTGCGCCACGGAAGCCCAAAAATTAAATGGTCGTCAGGTGTTGTGGAAAAAACCTTGACTTTTTACGTCACATCTGAGACCTCACAACACCGCTCCCGGATGGGCTCGAACCACCAACCTATTTGTTATCAGCCGAACGCGCTAACCTTTGAGCCACGGAAGCTCAGAAATCAAATGCTTGTCAGGTATTGTGGATAAGTTATGACTTTTTACGTTACATCTGAGACCCTACAACACCTCTTCCGGTTGGGCTCGAACCACCAACCTTTCGGTTAACAGCCGAACGCGCTAACCATTGCGCCAAGGAAGCCCAAAAATTTAATGGTCGTCAGGTATTGTGGCAAAACTTTGGCTTTCTACGTTACATTTGAGATCCCACACCACCGCTCCCGGGTGGGCTCGAACCACCAACCTATTGGTTAACAGCCGAACGCGCTAACCATTGAGCCACGGAAGCTCAGAAATTAAATGGTTGTCACGTATTGTGGATAAGTTTTGACTTTTTACGCTACATCTGAGACCCCACAACACCTCTTCCGGGTGCGCTTGAACCACCAGCCTTTCGATTAACAGTTGAACGCGCTAATAATTGCGCCACGGAAGCCCAAAAATTAAATGTTAGTCAGGTATTGTGGAAAAACTCTGACATTTTACGTTACATGTGAGACATCACAACACCGCTCCCGGATGGGCTCGAACCACCAACCTTTCGGTTAACAGCTGAACGCGCTGACCATTGCGCCACGGAAGCCCAAAAATTAAATGGTCGTCAGGTATTGTGGAAAAATTTTGGCTTTCAACGTTACATTTGAGATCCCAAAACACCGCTCCCGGGTGGGCTCGAACCACCAACCTATTTGTTAACAGCCGAATTCGCTAACCATTGAGCCACGGAAGCTCAGAATTTAAATGGTCGTCAGGTGTTGTGGAAAAAACCTTGACTTTTACGTCACATCTGAGACGTCACAACACCGCTCCCGGATGGGCTCGAACCACACACCTATTGGTTAACAGCCGAACGCGCTAACCTTTGAGCCACGGAAGCTCAGAAATTAAATGGTTGTCAGGTATTGTAGATAAGTTAAGACTTTTTACGTTACATCTGAGACCCTACAACACCTCTCCCGGGTGGGCTCGAACCTTCAACCTTTCGATTAACAGCTGAACGCGCTAATCATTGCGCCACGAAAGCCCAAAAATTAAATGTTCGTCAGGTATTGTGGAAAAACTCTGACATTTTACGTTACATCTGAGACCTCACAACACCGCTCCCGGGAGGGCTCGAACCACCAACCTTTCGGTTAACAGCCGAACCCGCTAACCATTCGCCACGGACGCCCAAAAATTAAATGGTCGTCAGGTATTGTGGAAAAACTTTGGCTATTTATGTTACATTTGAGATCCAAAAACACCGCTCCCGGGTGGGCTCGAACCACCAACCTATTGGTTAACAGCCGAACGCGCTAACCATTGAGCCACGAAAGCTCAGAAAATAAATGGTTGTCACGTATTGTGGAAAAGTTTTTTCTTTTTACGCTACATATGAGACCCAACAACACCTCTCCCGGGTGGGCTCGAACCACCAACCTTTCGATTAACAGCTGACCGCGCTAACCATTGCGCCACGCAAGCCCAAAAATTAAATGTTCGTCAGGTATTGTGGAAAAACTCTGACATTTTACGTTACATCTGAGACGTCACAACACTTCTCCCGGATAGGCTCGAACCACCAACCAATTGGTTAACAGCCGAACGCGCTAACCATTGAGCCACAGAAGCTCAGAAATTAAATGGTTGTTAGGTTTTGTGGATAAGTTATGACTTTTTACGTTACATCTGAGACCCTACAACACTTCTCCCAGGTGGGCTCGAACCACCATCCTTTCGGTTAACAGCCGAACGCGCTAACCATTGCGCCAAGGAAGCCCAAAAATTAAATGGTAGTCAGGTATTGTGGAAAAACTTTGGTTTTCTACGTTACATTTGAGATCCCACAACACCGCTCCCGGGTGGGCTCGAACCACCAACCTTTCGATTAACAGCTGGACGCGCTAATTATTGCGCCACGCAAGCCCCAAAAAGAAATGTTCGTCAGGTATTGTGGAAAAACTCTGACATTTTACGTAACATCTGAGACGTCACAACACCGCTCCCGGATGGGCTCGAACCACCAACCTTTCGGTTAACAGCCGAACGCGCTAACCATTGCGCCACGGACGCCCAAAAAAAAATGGTCGTGAGGTATTGTGGAAAAACTTTGGCTTTTTACGTTACATTAGAGATCCCACAACACCGCTCCCGGGTGGGCTCGAACCACCAACCTTTCGGTTAACAGCCGAACGCGCTAACCATTGCGCAACGGATGCCAAATATTAAATGGTCGTCAGGTATTGAGGTAAAACTTTGACTCTTTACTTCACATCTGAGACCTCACAACACCGCTCCCGGATGGGCTCGAACCACACACCTATTGGTTAACAGCCGAACGCGCTAACCTTTGAGCCACGGAAGCTCAGAAATTAAATGGTTGTCAGGTATTGTAGATAAGTTATGACTTTTTACGTTACATCTGAGACCCTACAACACCTCTTCCGATTGGGCTAGAACCACCAACCTTTCGGTTAACAGCCGAACGCACTAACAATTGCGCCAAGAAGGCCCAAAAATTTAATGGTCGTCAGGTATTGTGGCAAAACTTTGGCTTTCTACGTTACATATGAGATCCCACACCACCGCTCCCGGGTGGGCTCGAACCACCAACCTATTGGTTAACAGCCGAACGCGCTAACCATTGAGCCACGGAAGCCCAAAAGTTAAATGCTCGTCAGGTATTGTGTAAAAACCTTGACTTTTTGCGTCACATCTGAGACCTGACAACACCGCTCCCGGATGGGCTCGAACAACCCACCTATTGGTTAACAGCCGAACGCGCTAACCATTGCGCCACGGAAGCCAGAAAATTAAATGTTCGTCAGGTATTGTGGAAAAACTCTGACATTTTACGTTACATCTGAGATCCCACAACACCGCTCCCGGGTGGGCTCGAACCACCACCCTATTGGTTAAAAGCTGAACGCGCTAACCATTGCGCCACGGAAGTTAAAAAATTAAATGCTCGTCAGGTATTGTGTAAAAACCTTGACTTTTTACGTCACATCTGAGACCTCACAACACCGCTCCCGGGTGGGCTCGAACCACTAACCTATTGGTTAACAGCCGAAAGCGCTAACCATTGAGCCACGGAAGCTCAGAAATTAAATGGTTGTCAGGTATTGTGGATAAGTTATGACTTATTACGTTACATCTGAGACCCTAAAACACCTCTCCCGGTTGGGCTCGAACCACCAACCTTTCGGTTAACAGCCGAACGCGCTAACCGTTGTGCCAAGGAAGCCCAAGAATTAAATGTTCGTCAGGTATTGTGGAAAAACCTTGACTTTTTACGTCACTTCTGAGACCTCACAACACCGCTCCCGGATGGGCTCGAACCACCAACCTATTGGTTAACAGCCGAACGCGCTAACCATTGAGCCACGGAAGCTCAGAAATTAAATGGTCGTCACGTATTCTGGAAAAACTTTGGCTTTCTACGTTACATTTGAGATCCCACAACACCGCTCCCGGGTGGGCTCGAAAAACCAACCTATTGGTTAACAGCCGAACGCGTTAACCATTGCGCCACGGAAGCCCAAAAATTAAATGGTCGTCAGGTATTGTGGAAAAACTTTGGCTTTCTACGTTACGTTTGAGATCCCACAACGCCGCTCCCGGGTGGGCTCGAACCACTAACCTATTTGTTAACTGCTGAACGCGCTAACCATTGCGCCACGGAAGCCCAAAAATTAAATGCTCGTCAGGTATTGTGTAAAAACCTTGACTTTTTACGTCACATCTGAGACTTCACAACACCGCTCCCGGATGGGCTCGAACCACCAACCTATTGGTTATCAGCCGAAAGCGATAACCATTGAGCCACGGAAGCTCAGAAATTAAATGGTTGTCACGTATTGTGGAAAAGTTTTGAATTTTTACGCTACATCTGAGACCCCACAACACCTCTCCCGGGTGGGCTCGAACCTTCAACCTTTCGATTAACAGCTGAACGCGCTAATCATTGCGCCACGGAAGCCCAAAAATTAAATGGTCGTCAGGTATTGTGGAAAAACTTTGGCTTTCTACGTTACGTTTGAGATCCCACAACACCGCGCCCGGGAGGGCTCGAACCACCAACCTATTGGTTAACAGCCGAACGCCCTAACCATTGCGCCACGGAAGCCCAAAAATTAAATCGTCAGGTATTGTGGAAAAACTTTGGCTTTCTACGTTACATTTGAGATCCCACAACGCCGCTCCCGGGTGGGCTCGAACCACTAACCTATTGGTTAACAGCCGAACGCGCTAACCATTGAGCCACGGAGGCTCAGAAATTAAATGGTTGTCACGTATTGTGGAAACGTTTTGACTTTTTACGCTACATCTGAGACCCCACAACACCTCTCCCGGGTGGGCTCGAACCACCAACCTTTCGATTAACAGCTGAACGCGCTAACCATTGCGCCACGGAAGCCCAAAAATTCAATGTTCGTCAGGTATTATGGAAAAACTCTGAGATTTTATGTTACATCTGAGACGTCACAACACCGCTCCCGGGAGGGCTCAAACCACCAGTCTTTTGAACAGCAGCTGAACGCGCTAACCATTGCGCAACGGAAGCCCAAAAATTAAATGGTCGTCCGGTATTGTGGAAAAACTTTGACTTTTTACGTAACATCTGAGACCTCATAGCACCGCTCCCGGGTGTGCTCGAACCACCAACCTTTCTGTTAACAGCCGAACGCGCTAACGATTGCGCCACGGAAGCCCAAAAATTAAATGGTCGTCCGGTATTGTGGAAAAACCTTGACTTTTTACGTCACATCTAAGACGTCACAACACCGCTCCCGGATGGGCTCGAACCACCAACCTATTGGTTAACAGGCGAACGCGCTAACCATTGAGCCACGGAAGCTCAGAATTTAAATGGTTGTCACGTATTGCGGAAAAGTTTTGACTTTTTACGCTACATCTGAGACCCCACAACACCTCTCTCGGGTGGGCTCGAACCTTCAACCTTTCGATTAACAGCTGAACGCGCTAATCATTGCGCCACGGAAGCCCAAAAATTAAATGGTCGTCAGGTGCTGTGGAAAAAACCTTGACTTTTTACGTCACATCTGAGACGTCACAACACCGCTCCCGGATGGGCTCGAACCACACACCTATTCGTTAACAGCCGAACGCGCTAACCTTTGAGCCAAGGAAGCCCAAAAATTTAATGGTCGTCAGGTATTGTGGCAAAACTTTGGCTTTCTACGTTACATTTGAGATCCCACACCACCGGTCCCGGGTGGGCTCAAACCACCAACTTATTGGTTAACAGCCGAACGCGCTAACCATTGAGCCACGGAAGCTCAGAAATTAAATGGTTGTCACGTATTGTGGGTAGGTTTTGACTTTTTACACTACATCTGAGACCCCACAACACCTCTTCCGGGTGGGCATGAACCGCCAGCCTTTCGATAAACAGCTGAACGCGCTGACCATTGCGCCACGGAAGCCCAAAAAATAAATGGTCGTCAGGTATTGTGGAAAAATTTTGGCTTTCAACGTTACATTTGAGATCCCAAAATACCGCTCCCGGGTGGTCTCGAACCACCAACCTATTGGTTTACAGCCGAATTCGCTAACCATTGAGCCACGGAAGCTCAGAATTTAAGTGGTTGTCACATATTGTGGAAAAGTTTTAACATTTTACGTTACATTTGAGACGTCACAACACCGCTCCCGGATGGGCTCGAACCACCAACCTTTCGGTTAACAGCTGAACGCGCTAATCATTGCGCCACGGAAGCTCAGAAATTAAATGGTCGTCACGTATTCTGGAAAAACTTTGGCTTTCTACGTTACATTTGAGATCCCACAACACCGCTCCCGGGTGGGCTCGAAAAACCAACCTATTGGTTAACAGCCGAACGCGTTAACCATTGCGCCACGGAAGCCCAAAAATTAAATGGTCGTCAGGTATTGTGGAAAAACTTTGGCTTTCTACGTTACGTTTGAGATCCCACAACGCCGCTCCCGGGTGGGCTCGAACCACTAACCTATTTGTTAACTGCTGAACGCGCTAACCATTGCGCCACGGAAGCCCAAAAATTAAATGCTCGTCAGGTATTGTGTAAAAACCTTGACTTTTTACGTCACATCTGAGACTTCACAACACCGCTCCCGGATGGGCTCGAACCACCAACCTATTGGTTATCAGCCGAAAGCGATAACCATTGAGCCACGGAAGCTCAGAAATTAAATGGTTGTCACGTATTGTGGAAAAGTTTTGAATTTTTACGCTACATCTGAGACCCCACAACACCTCTCCCGGGTGGGCTCGAACCTTCAACCTTTCGATTAACAGCTGAACGCGCTAATCATTGCGCCACGGAAGCCCAAAAATTAAATGGTCGTCAGGTATTGTGGAAAAACTTTGGCTTTCTACGTTACGTTTGAGATCCCACAACACCGCGCCCGGGAGGGCTCGAACCACCAACCTATTGGTTAACAGCCGAACGCCCTAACCATTGCGCCACGGAAGCCCAAAAATTAAATCGTCAGGTATTGTGGAAAAACTTTGGCTTTCTACGTTACATTTGAGATCCCACAACGCCGCTCCCGGGTGGGCTCGAACCACTAACCTATTGGTTAACAGCCGAACGCGCTAACCATTGAGCCACGGAGGCTCAGAAATTAAATGGTTGTCACGTATTGTGGAAACGTTTTGACTTTTTACGCTACATCTGAGACCCCACAACACCTCTCCCGGGTGGGCTCGAACCACCAACCTTTCGATTAACAGCTGAACGCGCTAACCATTGCGCCACGGAAGCCCAAAAATTCAATGTTCGTCAGGTATTATGGAAAAACTCTGAGATTTTATGTTACATCTGAGACGTCACAACACCGCTCCCGGGAGGGCTCAAACCACCAGTCTTTTGAACAGCAGCTGAACGCGCTAACCATTGCGCAACGGAAGCCCAAAAATTAAATGGTCGTCCGGTATTGTGGAAAAACTTTGACTTTTTACGTAACATCTGAGACCTCATAGCACCGCTCCCGGGTGTGCTCGAACCACCAACCTTTCTGTTAACAGCCGAACGCGCTAACGATTGCGCCACGGAAGCCCAAAAATTAAATGGTCGTCCGGTATTGTGGAAAAACCTTGACTTTTTACGTCACATCTAAGACGTCACAACACCGCTCCCGGATGGGCTCGAACCACCAACCTATTGGTTAACAGGCGAACGCGCTAACCATTGAGCCACGGAAGCTCAGAATTTAAATGGTTGTCACGTATTGCGGAAAAGTTTTGACTTTTTACGCTACATCTGAGACCCCACAACACCTCTCTCGGGTGGGCTCGAACCTTCAACCTTTCGATTAACAGCTGAACGCGCTAATCATTGCGCCACGGAAGCCCAAAAATTAAATGGTCGTCAGGTGCTGTGGAAAAAACCTTGACTTTTTACGTCACATCTGAGACGTCACAACACCGCTCCCGGATGGGCTCGAACCACACACCTATTCGTTAACAGCCGAACGCGCTAACCTTTGAGCCAAGGAAGCCCAAAAATTTAATGGTCGTCAGGTATTGTGGCAAAACTTTGGCTTTCTACGTTACATTTGAGATCCCACACCACCGGTCCCGGGTGGGCTCAAACCACCAACTTATTGGTTAACAGCCGAACGCGCTAACCATTGAGCCACGGAAGCTCAGAAATTAAATGGTTGTCACGTATTGTGGGTAGGTTTTGACTTTTTACACTACATCTGAGACCCCACAACACCTCTTCCGGGTGGGCATGAACCGCCAGCCTTTCGATAAACAGCTGAACGCGCTGACCATTGCGCCACGGAAGCCCAAAAAATAAATGGTCGTCAGGTATTGTGGAAAAATTTTGGCTTTCAACGTTACATTTGAGATCCCAAAATACCGCTCCCGGGTGGTCTCGAACCACCAACCTATTGGTTTACAGCCGAATTCGCTAACCATTGAGCCACGGAAGCTCAGAATTTAAGTGGTTGTCACATATTGTGGAAAAGTTTTAACATTTTACGTTACATTTGAGACGTCACAACACCGCTCCCGGATGGGCTCGAACCACCAACCTTTCGGTTAACAGCTGAACGCGCTAATCATTGCGCCACGGAAGCCCAAAAATTAAATGTTCGTCAGGTATTGTGGAAAAACTCTGACATTTTACGTTACATCTGAGACCTCACAACACCGCTCCCGGATGGGCTCGAACCACCAACCTATTGGTTAACAGCCGAACGCGCTAACCATTGCGCCACGGAGGCTCAGAAATTAAATGGTTGTCACGTATTGTGGAAACGTTTTGACTTTTTACGCTACATCTGAGACCCCACAACACCTCTCCCGGGTGGGCTCGAACCACCAACCTTTCGATTAACAGCTGAACGCGCTAACCATTGCGCCACGGAAGCCCAAAAATTCAATGTTCGTCAGGTATTATGGAAAAACTCTGAGATTTTATGTTACATCTGAGACGTCACAACACCGCTCCCGGGAGGGCTCAAACCACCAGTCTTTTGAACAGCAGCTGAACGCGCTAACCATTGCGCAACGGAAGCCCAAAAATTAAATGGTCGTCCGGTATTGTGGAAAAACTTTGACTTTTTACGTAACATCTGAGACCTCATAGCACCGCTCCCGGGTGTGCTCGAACCACCAACCTTTCTGTTAACAGCCGAACGCGCTAACGATTGCGCCACGGAAGCCCAAAAATTAAATGGTCGTCCGGTATTGTGGAAAAACCTTGACTTTTTACGTCACATCTAAGACGTCACAACACCGCTCCCGGATGGGCTCGAACCACCAACCTATTGGTTAACAGGCGAACGCGCTAACCATTGGGCCACGGAAGCTCAGAATTTAAATGGTTGTCACGTATTGCGGAAAAGTTTTGACTTTTTACGCTACATCTGAGACCCCACAACACCTCTCTCGGGTGGGCTCGAACCTTCAACCTTTTGATTAACAGCTGAACGCGCTAATCATTGCGCCACGGAAGCCCAAAAATTAAATGGTCGTCAGGTGCTGTGGAAAAAACCTTGACTTTTTACGTCACATCTGAGACGTCACAACACCGCTCCCGGATGGGCTCGAACCACACACCTATTCGTTAACAGCCGAACGCGCTAACCTTTGAGCCAAGGAAGCCCAAAAATTTAATGGTCGTCAGGTATTGTGGCAAAACTTTGGCTTTCTACGTTACATTTGAGATCCCACACCACCGCTCCCGGGTGGGCTCGAACCACCAACCTATTGTTTAACAGCCGAACGCGCTAACCATTCAGCCACGGAAGCTCAGAAATTAAATGGTTGTCACGTATTGTGGAAAAGTTTTGACTTTTTACGCTACATCTGAGACCCCACAACACCTCTCCCGGTTGGGCTCGAACCACCAACCTTTCGATTAACAGCTGAACGTGCTAACCATTGCGCCACGGAAGCCCAAAAATTCAATGTTCGTCAGGTATTGTGGAAAAACCTTGACTTTTTACGTCACATCTGAGACCTCACAACACCGCTCCCGGATGGGCTCGAACCACCAACCTATTGGTTAACAGCCGAACGCGCTAACCATTGAGCCACGGAAGCTCAGAAATTAAATGGTTGTCACGTATTGTGGATAAGTTTTGACTTTTTACGCTACATCTGAGACCCCACAACACCTCTTCCGGGTGGGCCTGAACCACCAGCCTTTCGATTAACAGTTGAACGCGCTAATAATTGCGCCAGGGAAGCCCAAAAATTAAATGTTCGTCAGGTATTGTGGAAAAACTCTGACATTTTACGTTACATCTGAGACCTCACAACACCGCTCCCGGATGGGCTCTAACCACCAACCTATTGGTTAACAGCCGAACGCGCTAACCATTCAGCCACGGAAGCTCAGAAATTAAATGGTTGTCACGTATTGTGGAAAAGTTTTGACTTTTTACGCTACATCTGAGACCCCACAACACCTCTCCTGGTTGGGCTCGAACCACCAAGCTTTCGATTAACAGCTGAACGCGCTAACCATTGCGCCACGGAAGCCCAAAAATTCAATGTTCGTCAGGTATTGTGGAAAAACCTTGACTTTTTACGTCACATCTGAGACCTCACAACACCGCTCCCGGATGGGCTCTAACCACCAACCTATTGGTTAACAGCCGAACGCGCTAACCATTGAGCCACGAAGCTCAGAAATTAAATGGTCGTCACGTATTGTGGAAAAACTCTGACATTTTATGTTACATCTGAGACGTCACAACACCGCTCCCGGGAGGGCTCAAACCACCAGTCTTTTGAACAGCAGCTGAACGCGCTAACCATTGCGCAACGGAAGCCCAAAAATTAAATGGTCGTCCGGTATTGTGGAAAAACTTTGACTTTTTACGTAACATCTGAGACCTCATAGCACCGCTCCCGGGTGTGCTCGAACCACCAACCTTTCTGTTAACAGCCGAACGCGCTAACGATTGCGCCACGGAAGCCCAAAAATTAAATGGTCGTCCGGTATTGTGGAAAAACCTTGACTTTTTACGTCACATCTAAGACGTCACAACACCGCTCCCGGATGGGCTCGAACCACCAACCTATTGGTTAACAGGCGAACGCGCTAACCATTGAGCCACGGAAGCTCAGAATTTAAATGGTTGTCACGTATTGCGGAAAAGTTTTGACTTTTTACGCTACATCTGAGACCCCACAACACCTCTCTCGGGTGGGCTCGAACCTTCAACCTTTCGATTAACAGCTGAACGCGCTAATCATTGCGCCACGGAAGCCCAAAAATTAAATGGTCGTCAGGTGCTGTGGAAAAAACCTTGACTTTTTACGTCACATCTGAGACGTCACAACACCGCTCCCGGATGGGCTCGAACCACACACCTATTTGTTAACAGCCGAACGCGCGGTAACCTTTGAGCCAAGGAAGCCCAAAAATTTAATGGTCGTCAGGTATTGTGGCAAAACTTTGGCTTTCTACGTTACATTTGAGATCCCACACCACCGGTCCCGGGTGGGCTCAAACCACCAACCTATTGGTTAACAGCCGAACGCGCTAACCATTGAGCCACGGAAGCTCAGAAATTAAATGGTTGTCACGTATTGTGGGTAGGTTTTGACTTTTTACACTACATCTGAGACCCCACAACACCTCTTCCGGGTGGGCTTGAACCGCCAGCCTTTCGATTAACAGCTGAACGCGCTGACCATTGCGCCACAGAAGCCCAAAAAATAAATGGTCGTCAGGTATTGTGGAAAAATTTTGGCTTTCAACGTTACATTTGAGATCCCAAAATACCGCTCCCGGGTGGGCTCGAACCACCAACCTATTGGTTAACAGCCGAATTCGCTAACCATTGAGCCACGGAAGCTCAGAATTTAAGTGGTTGTCACATATTGTGGAAAAGTTTTAACATTTTACGTTACATTTGAGACGTCACAACACCGCTCCCGGATGGGCTCGAACCACCAACCTTTCGGTTAACAGCTGAACGCGCTAATCATTGCGCCACGGAAGCCCAAAAATTAAATGTTCGTCAGGTATTGTGGAAAAACTCTGACATTTTACGTTACATCTGAGACCTCACAACACCGCTCCCGGATGGGCTCGAACCACCAACCTATTGGTTAACAGCCGAACGCGCTAACCATTGCGCCACGGAAGACCAAAAATTAAATGGTCGTCAGGTGTTGTGGAAAAAACCTTGACTTTTTACGTCACATCTGAGACGTCACAAAACCGCTCCCGGATGGGCTCGAACCACACACCTATTGGTAAACAGCCGAACGCGCTAACCAAACAGGGGCCGAGAACTTAAGCAAAACGTAAAGAAACAAACCCCCTCCATAGGAAATGAGTTAGGCTATACTTTGCAGGCTCGTAACTCTGTTTCCACTGGAGATACGGGGATGTCCTTTGAGTATGTTATAGTCGAATTTGTCCCCCATCTAACCATACTAAAACATTGAGCTACGACAAACAGGAGCCGAGTAATTAAGCCAAACGTAAACATACAACCCGTCCATAGGAAATGCATTAGACTATATTTTGCAGGCCCATTACTCTGTTTCTACTAGAGATACGGGGATGTCCTTACGATATGTTATAGTCCAAATTGTCCCCCATCTAACCATACTAAAAACATTGAGCTACGACAAACAGGGGCCGAGATATTAAGCAAAATGTTCGTCAACTTTGGTATCGTCTCACTTATTTTTATTATGTTACTTATGATTTTTGCACTAAACTTTGGAAGCTCATAACTCTTGTTCTACAAGAGATACTGGGATCTCCTTTGGATATGTTATAGTACTCTTTGCTCCCCATACAAGGATACTTTAAACTTGAGGCTACCTCAATATCGTCGTCAACTTATTTTTTGTCTCACTTATTGTTAGAAGGTTACTTTTAATTTTTGAAAATAAACTTTGCAGGCTCGTAACTCTGTTTCTACTGGAGATACGGGGATGTCCTTTGAGTATGTTATAGAACAATTTGTCCCCATCTAGCCATACTAAGAATTAGGGCTTCGACAAACAGTAGTCGAGTAATTAAGCTAATCGTAAACAAACAAACCCCTCAATAGGAAATACATAAGACTAAATTCTGGAGGCTGGTAACTCTGGTTCTACCAGAGATACGGGGATGTAAATAATGTGACCTTGACACAAATGTTCGGATAATTTTAAAAAAAAACTTCGCGGTTTCGAACTTGTGGCCTTCCGGGAGTGAGGCGGATGCGATAACCGCTCCACTAAAGATATGTTATTATTTTTAATCGAAAGAACAGGGTCAAGTAATTAAGCAATACGTGAACAAACAAACCCCTCCATAGAAAATGCATTAGACTATACTTTGCAGGCTCGTAACTCTGTTTCGACTGGAGATACGGGGATGTCCTTTGAGTATGTTATAGTCCAATTTGTCCCCCATCTAACCATACTAAAAACATTGAGCTACGACAAACAGTAGTCGAGTAATTAAGCTAATCGTAAACAAACAAACCCCTCCATAGGAAATGCATTAGACTATACTTTGCAGGCCCATAACTCTGTGTCTACTAAAGATAAGGGGATGTCCATAGGATATGCTATAGTCCAAATTGTCCCCCATCTAACCATACTAAAAATATTGAGCTACGACAAACAAGGGCCGAGATATTAAGCAAAATGTTCGTCATTTTTGGTATCGTCTCACTTATTTTTATTATGTTACTTATGATTTTTGCACTAAACTTTGGAGGCTCATAATTAACATTTTTTTCAGGAGAAATTTTTGACCGAATTCAGCTTAATTCCCTATAAAACACTCATTAAAAGTGATTTCATCTCGATTGAACAATAAATAAAAATGTACCTCGATTTTTAATAACATTTTCAAAATCGACGTAACTCGGCCTAAGAAAAACATTTTGAGTATTTGTTCACTGTTTTCAAATATAACCACTGAAACCATTATTTTTGTAATTTTTGCGTTAATTCAAGCAAATGTAACGATATTCATTCAACAAACTGTTAAAATTCAATTTTAAATAAGAAATCGTTGTCACGGATATTGTATCTTGAAGAAAAAAAACATGCGATTTTTTCGGTACACTTTTGAATGCATTTTTTTTTTGGAGAAATGTTTGACCGAATTCAGCTTAATTCCCTATAAAACACTCTTTGAAAGTGATTTCATCTCGATTGAACAATAATTAAAAATTTACCTCGATTTTTAATAACATTTTCAAAATCGACGTTTCACGGCCAAAGAAGCATACTTTGAGTATTTTTTCACAATTTTCAAATATGTTCACTGAAACCATTATTTTTATACTTTTTGCTTTAATTCAAGCAATGTAACGATATTCATTCAAAAAACTGTTAAAATTCAATTTTCAGTAAGAAATCGTATTCAAGGATTTTGTGTCTTGAAGAAGAAAAACCTGCGATTTTTTCGGTACTTTTTTGAATGAATTTTTTTCTGGAGAAATTTTTGACCGAATTCAGCTTAATTCCCTATAAAACACTCATTAAAAGTGATTTCATCTCGATTGAACAATAAATAAAAATGTACCTCGATTTTTAATAACATTTTCAAAATCGACGTTTCACGGCCAAAGAAGCATATTTTGAGTATTTCTTCACTATTTTCAAAAATAACCACTGAAACCATTATTTTTATACTTTTTGCTTTAATTCAAGCAAATGTAACGATATTCATTCAACAAACTGTTAAAATTCAATTTTAAATAAGAAATCGTTGTCACGGATTTTGTATCTTGAAGAAAAAAAACATGCGATTTTTTCGGTACTTTTTTGAATGCATTTTTTTCAGGAGAAATTTTTGACCGAATTGAGCTTAATTCCCTATAAAACACTCATTAAAAGTGATTTCATCTCTATTGAACAATAAATAAAAATGTACCTCGATTTTTAATAACATTTTCAAAATCGACGTTTCACGGCCAAAGAAGCATATTTTGAGTATTTTTTCACTATTTTCAAATATAACCACTGAAACCATTATTTTTATACTTTTTGCTTTAATTCAAGCAAATGTAGCGATATTCATTCAAAAAACTGTTAAAATTCAATTTTTCAATAAGAAATCGTTGTCACGGATTTTGTATCTTGAAGAAGAAAAACATGCGATTTTTTCGGTACACTTTTGAATGCATTTTTTTCTGGAGACATTTTTGACCGAATTCAGCTTAATTCCCTATAAAACACTCTTTGAAAGTGATTTCATCTCGATTTAACAATAATTAAAAATTTACCTCGATTTTTAATAACATTTTCAAAATCGACGTTTCACGGCCAAAGAAGCATACTTTGAGTATTTCTTCACTATTTTCAAATATGTTCACTGAAACCATTATTTTTATACTTTTTGCTTTAATTCAAGCAAATGTAACGATATTCAATCAAAAAACTGTTAAAATTAAATTTTTCAATAAGAAATCGTTGTCACGGATTTTGTATCTTGAAGAAGAAAAACATGCGATTTTTTCGGTACTTTTTTGAATGCATTTTTTTCTGGAGAAAAAAGTTTTGACCGAATTCAGCTTAATTCCCTATAAAACACTCAATAAAAGTGATTTCATCTCGATTGAACAATAAATAAAAATGTACCTCGATTTTTAATAACATTTTCAAAATCGACGTTTCACGGCCAAAGAAGCATATTTTGAGTATTTCTTCACTATTTTCAAATATAACCACTGAAACCATTATTTTTATACTTTTTGCTTTAATTCAAGCAATGTAACGATATTCATTCAAAAAACTGTTAAAATTCAATTTTCAATAAGAAATCGTATTCACGGATTTTGTGTCTTGAAGAAGAAAAACCTGCGATTTTTTCGGTACTTTTTTGAATGCTTTTTTTTCTGGAGAAATTTTTTTTTCTGGAGATGAAATCACTTTTAATTCGTGTTTTATAGGGAATTAGGCTGAATTCGGTCAAAAATTATATATTTTTGGGCTTCCCTGGCGCAATTATTAGCGCGTTCAACTGTTAATCGAAAGGCTGGTGGTTCAGGCCCACCCGGAAGAGGTGTTGTGGGGTCTCAGATGTAGCGTAAAAAGTCAAAACTTATCCGCAATACGTGACAACCGTTTAATTTCTGAGCTTCCGTGGCTCAATGGTTAGCGCGTTCGGCTGTTAACCAATAGGTTGGTGGTTCGAGCCCATCCGGGAGCGGTGTTGTGAGGTCTCAGATGTGACGTAAAAAGTCAAGGTTTTTCCACAATACCTGACGAACATTGAATTTTTGGGCTTCCGTGGTGCAATGGTTAGCGCGTTCAGCTGCTATTCAAAAGACTGGTGGTTTGAGCCCTCCCGGGAGCGGTGTTGTGACGTCTCAGATGTAACATAAAATGTCAGAGTTTTTCCACAATACCTGACGAACATTGAAATTTTGGGCTTCCGTGGCGCAATGGTTAGCGCGTTCAGCTGTTAATCGAAAGGTTGGTGGTTCGAGCCCACCCGGGAGAGGTGTTGTGGGGTCTCAGATGTAGCGTAAAAAGTCAAAACTTTTCCACAATACGTGACAACCATTTAATTTCTGAGCTTCCGTGGCTCAATGGTTGGCGCGTTCGGCTGTTAACAAATAATTTAGAGGTTCGAGCCCACCCGGGAGCGGCGTTGTGGGATCTCAAATGTAACGTAGAAAGCCAAAGTTTTTCCACAATACCTGACGATCATTTAATTTTTGGGCTTCCGTGGCGCAATGGTTAGGGCGTTCGGCTGTTAACCAATAGGTTGGTGGTTCGAGCCCACCCGGGCGCGGTGTTGTGGGATCTCAAACGTAACGTGGAAAGCCAAAGTTTTTCCACAATACCTGACGACCATTTAATTTTTGGGCTTCCGTGGCGCAATGATTAGCACGTTCAGCTGTTAATCGAAAGGTTGAAGGTTCGAGCCCACCCGGGAGAGGTGTTGTGGGGTCTCAGATGTAGCGTAAAAAGTCAAAACTTTTCCACAATACGTGACAACCATTTAATTTCTGAGCTTCCGTGGCGCAATGGTTAGCGCGTTCAGCAGTTAACAAATAATTTAGTGGTTCGAGCCCACCCGGGAGCGGCGTTGTGGGATCTCAAACGTAACGTAGAAAGCCAAAGTTTTTCCACAATACCTGACGACCATTTAATGTTTGGGCTTCCGTGGCGCAATGGTTAACGCGTTCGGCTGTTAACCAATAGGTTGGTGGTTCGAGCCCACCCGGGAGCGGTGTTGTGGGATCTCAAATGTAACGTAGAAAGCCAAAGTTTTTCCACAATACGTGACGACCATTTAATTTCTGAGCTTCGTGGCTCAATGGTTAGCGCGTTCGGCTGTTAACCAATAGGTTGGTGGTTAGAGCCCATCCGGGAGCGGTGTTGTGAGGTCTCAGATGTGACGTAAAAAGTCAAGGTTTTTCCACAATACCTGACGAACATTGAATTTTTGGGCTTCCGTGGCGCAATGGTTAGCGCGTTCAGCTGTTAATCGAAAGGTTGGTGGTTCGAGCCCAACCAGGAGAGATGTTGTGGGGTCTCAGATGTAGCGTAAAAAGTCAAAACTTTTCCACAATACGTGACAACCATTTAATTTCTGAGCTTCCGTGGCTGAATGGTTAGCGCGTTCGGCTGTTAACCAATAGGTTGGTGGTTAGAGCCCGTCCGGGAGCGGTGTTGTGAGGTCTCAGATGTAACGTAAAATGTCAGAGTTTTTCCACAATACCTGACGAACATTTAATTTTTGGGCTTCCCTGGCGCAATTATTAGCGCGTTCAACTGTTAATCGAAAGGCTGGTGGTTCAGGCCCACCCGGAAGAGGTGTTGTGGGGTCTCAGATGTAGCGTAAAAAGTCAAAACTTATCCGCAATACGTGACAACCGTTTAATTTCTGAGCTTCCGTGGCTCAATGGTTAGCGCGTTCGGCTGTTAACCAATAGGTTGGTGGTTCGAGCCCACCCGGGAGCGGTGGTGTGGGATCTCAAATGTAACGTAGAATGTCAGAGTTTTTCCACAATACCTGACGACTATTAAATTTTTGGGCTTCCTTGGCGCAATGGTTAGCGCGTTCGGCTGTTAACCGAAAGGTTGTTGGTTCGAGCCCAACCGGAAGAGGTGTTGTAGGGTCACACATGTAACGTAAAAAGTCATAACTTATCCACAATACCTGACAACCATTTAATTTCTGAGCTTCCGTGGCTCAAAGGTTAGCGCGTTCGGCTGTTTACCAATAGGTGTGTGGTTCGAGCCCATCCGGGAGCGGTTTTGTGACGTCTCAGATGTGACGTAAAAAGTCAAGGTTTTTTCCACAACACCTGACGACCATTTAATTTTTGGTCTTCCGTGGCGCAATGGTTAGCGCGTTCGGCTGTTAACCAATAGGTTGGTGGTTCGAGCACATCCGGGAGCGGTGTTGTGAGGTCTCAGATGTAACGTAAAATGTCAGAGTTTTTCCACAATACCTGACGAACATTTAATTTTTGGGCTTCCGTGGCGCAATGATTAGCGCGTTCAGCTGTTAACCGAAAGGTTGGTAGTTCGAGCCCATCCGGGAGCGGTGTTGTGGGGTCTCAGATGTAGTGTAAAAAGTCAAAACCTACCCACAATACGTGACAACCATTTAATTTCTGAGCTTCCGTGGCTCAATGGTTAGCGCGTTCGGCTGTTAACCAATAGGTTGGTGGTTTGAGCCCACCCGGGACCGGTGGTGTGGGATCTCAAATGTAACGTAGAAAGCCAAAGTTTTGCCACAATACCTGACGACCATTAAATTTTTGGGCTTCCTTGGCTCAAAGGTTAGCGCGTTCGGCTGTTAACAAATAGGTGTGTGGTTCGAGCCCTTCCGGGAGCGGTGTTGTGACGTCTCAGATGTGACGTAAAAAGTCAAGGTTTTTTCCACAGCACCTGACGACCATTTAATTTTTGGGCTTCCGTGGCGCAATGATTAGCGCGTTCAGCTGTTAATCGAAAGGTTGAAGGTTCGAGCCCACCCGAGAGAGGTGTTGTGGGGTCTCAGATGTAGCGTAAAAAGTCAAAACTTTTCCGCAATACGTGACAACCATTTAAATTCTGAGCTTCCGTGGCTCAATGGTTAGCGCGTTCGCCTGTTAACCAATAGGTTGGTGGTTCGAGCCCATCCGGGAGCGGTGTTGTGACGTCTTAGATGTGACGTAAAAAGTCAAGGTTTTTCCACAATACCGGACGACCATTTAATTTTTGGGCTTCCGTGGCGCAATCGTTAGCGCGTTCGGCTGTTAACAGAAAGGTTGGTGGTTCGAGCACACCCGGGAGCGGTGCTATGAGGTCTCAGATGTTACGTAAAAAGTCAAAGTTTTTCCACAATACCGGACGACCATTTAATTTTTGGGCTTCCGTTGCGCAATGGTTAGCGCGTTCAGCTGCTGTTCAAAAGACTGGTGGTTTGAGCCCTCCCGGGAGCGGTGTTGTGACGTCTCAGATGTAACATAAAATGTCAGAGTTTTTCCACAATACCTGACAACCGTTTAATTTCTGAGCTTCCGTGGCTCAATGGTTAGCGCGTTCGGCTGTTAACCAATAGGTTGGTGGTTCGAGCCCATCCGGGAGCGGTGTTGTGAGGTCTCAGATGTGACGTAAAAAGTCAAGGTTTTTCCACAATACCTGACGAACATTGAATTTTTGTGCTTCCGTGGTGCAATGGTTAGCGCGTTCAGCTGCTATTCAAAAGACTGGTGGTTTGAGCCCTCCCGGGAGCGGTGTTGTGACGTCTCAGATGTAACATAAAATGTCAGAGTTTTTCCACAATACCTGACGAACATTGAAATTTTGGGCTTCCGTGGCGCAATGGTTAGCGCGTTCAGCTGTTAATCGAAAGGTTGGTGGTTCGAGCCCACCCGGGAGAGGTGTTGTGGGGTCTCAGATGTAGCGTAAAAAGTCAAAACTTTTCCACAATACGTGACAACCATTTAATTTCTGAGCTTCCGTGGCTCAATGGTTGGCGCGTTCGGCTGTTAACAAATAATTTAGAGGTTCGAGCCCACCCGGGAGCGGCGTTGTGGGATCTCAAATGTAACGTAGAAAGCCAAAGTTTTTCCACAATACCTGACGATCATTTAATTTTTGGGCTTCCGTGGCGCAATGGTTAGGGCGTTCGGCTGTTAACCAATAGGTTGGTGGTTCGAGCCCACCCGGGCGCGGTGTTGTGGGATCTCAAACGTAACGTGGAAAGCCAAAGTTTTTCCACAATACCTGACGACCATTTAATTTTTGGGCTTCCGTGGCGCAATGATTAGCACGTTCAGCTGTTAATCGAAAGGTTGAAGTTTCGAGCCCACCCGGGAGAGGTGTTGTGGGGTCTCAGATGTAGCGTAAAAAGTCAAAACTTTTCCACAATACGTGACAACCATTTAATTTCTGAGCTTCCGTGGCGCAATGGTTAGCGCGTTCAGCAGTTAACAAATAATTTAGTGGTTCGAGCCCACCCGGGAGCGGCGTTGTGGGATCTCAAACGTAACGTAGAAAGCCAAAGTTTTTCCACAATACCTGACGACCATTTAATGTTTGGGCTTCCGTGGCGCAATGGTTAACGCGTTCGGCTGTTAACCAATAGGTTGGTGGTTCGAGCCCACCCGGGAGCGGTGTTGTGGGATCTCAAATGTAACGTAGAAAGCCAAAGTTTTTCCACAATACGTGACGACCATTTAATTTCTGAGCTTCGTGGCTCAATGGTTAGCGCGTTCGGCTGTTAACCAATAGGTTGGTGGTTAGAGCCCATCCGGGAGCGGTGTTGTGAGGTCTCAGATGTGACGTAAAAAGTCAAGGTTTTTCCACAATACCTGACGAACATTGAATTTTTGGGCTTCCGTGGCGCAATGGTTAGCGCGTTCAGCTGTTAATCGAAAGGTTGGTGGTTCGAGCCCAACCAGGAGAGATGTTGTGGGGTCTCAGATGTAGCGTAAAAAGTCAAAACTTTTCCACAATACGTGACAACCATTTAATTTCTGAGCTTCCGTGGCTGAATGGTTAGCGCGTTCGGCTGTTAACCAATAGGTTGGTGGTTAGAGCCCGTCCGGGAGCGGTGTTGTGAGGTCTCAGATGTAACGTAAAATGTCAGAGTTTTTCCACAATACCTGACGAACATTTAATTTTTGGGCTTCCCTGGCGCAATTATTAGCGCGTTCAACTGTTAATCGAAAGGCTGGTGGTTCAGGCCCACCCGGAAGAGGTGTTGTGGGGTCTCAGATGTAGCGTAAAAAGTCAAAACTTATCCGCAATACGTGACAACCGTTTAATTTCTGAGCTTCCGTGGCTCAATGGTTAGCGCGTTCGGCTGTTAACCAATAGGTTGGTGGTTCGAGCCCATCCGGGAGCGGTGTTGTGAGGTCTCAGATGTGACGAAAAAAGTCAAGGTTTTTCCACAATACCTGACGAACATTGAATTTTTGGGCTTCCGTGGCGCAATGGTTAGCGCGTTCAGCTGTTAATCGAAATGTTGGTGGTTCGAGCCCAACCGGGAGAGGTGTTGTGGGGTCTCAGATGTAGCGTAAAAAGTCAAAACTTTTCCACAATACGTGACAACCGTTTAATTTCTGAGCTTCCGTGGCTGAATGGTTAGCGCGTTCGGCTGTTAACCAATAGGTTGGTGGTTAGAGCCCATCCGGGAGCGGTGTTGTGAGGTCTCAGATGTAACGTAAAATGTCAGAGTTTTTCCACAATACCTGACGAACATTTAATTTTTGGGCTTCCGTGGCGCAATTATTAGCGCGTTCAACTGTTAATCGAAAGGCTGGTGGTTCAGGCCCACCCGGAAGAGGTGTTGTGGGGTCTCAGATGTAGCGTAAAAAGTCAAAACTTATCCACAATACGTGACAACCATTTAATTTCTGAGCTTCCGTGGCTTAATGGTTAGCGCGTTCGGCTGTTAACCAATAGGTTGGTGGTTCGAGCCCACCCGGGAGCGGTGGTGTGGGATC
Organism: Phalangium opilio; assembly: GCF_054372755.1. Taxonomy (NCBI): domain Eukaryota; kingdom Metazoa; phylum Arthropoda; class Arachnida; order Opiliones; family Phalangiidae; genus Phalangium; species Phalangium opilio. The sequence goes on along the minus strand of NW_028324192.1, from coordinate 2,480,229 downwards.
TCAAATGTAACGTAGAAAGCCAAAGTTTTGCCACAATACCTGACGACCATTAAATTTTTGGGCTTCCTTGGCGCAATGGTTAGCGCGTTCGGCTGTTAACCGAAAGGTTGTTGGTTCGAGCCCAACCGGAAGAGGTGTTGTAGGGTCACACATGTAACGTAAAAAGTCATAACTTATCCACAATACCTGACAACCATTTAATTTCTGAGCTTCCGTGGCTCAAAGGTTAGCGCGTTCGGCTGTTTACCAATAGGTGTGTGGTTCGAGCCCATCCGGGAGCGGTTTTGTGACGTCTCAGATGTGACGTAAAAAGTCAAGGTTTTTTCCACAACACCTGACGACCATTTAATTTTTGGTCTTCCGTGGCGCAATGGTTAGCGCGTTCGGCTGTTAACCAATAGGTTGGTGGTTCGAGCCCATCCGGGAGCGGTGTTGTGAGGTCTCAGATGTAACGTAAAATGTCAGAGTTTTTCCACAATACCTGACGAACATTTAATTTTTGGGCTTCCGTGGCGCAATGATTAGCGCGTTCAGCTGTTAACCGAAAGGTTGGTGGTTCGAGCCCATCCGGGAGCGGTGTTGTGGGGTCTCAGATGTAGTGTAAAAAGTCAAAACCTACCCACAATACGTGACAACCATTTAATTTCTGAGCTTCCGTGGCTCAATGGTTAGCGCGTTCGGCTGTTAACCAATAGGTTGGTGGTTTGAGCCCACCCGGGACCGGTGGTGTGGGATCTCAAATGTAACGTAGAAAGCCAAAGTTTTGCCACAATACCTGACGACCATTAAATTTTTGGGCTTCCTTGGCTCAAAGGTTAGCGCGTTCGGCTGTTAACAAACAGGTGTGTGGTTCGAGCCCATCCGGGAGCGGTGTTGTGACGTCTCAGATGTGACGTAAAAAGTCAAGGTTTTTTCCACAGCACCTGACGACCATTTAATTTTTGGGCTTCCGTGGCGCAATGATTAGCGCGTTCAGCTGTTAATCGAAAGGTTGAAGGTTCGAGCCCACCCGGGAGAGGTGTTGTGGGGTCTCAGATGTAGCGTAAAAATTCAAAACTTTTCCACAATACGTGACAACCATTTAATTTCTGAGCTTCCGTGGCTCAATGGTTATCGCTTTCGGCTGATAACCAATAGGTTGGTGGTTCGAGCCCATCCGGGAGCGGTGTTGTGAAGTCTCAGATGTGACGTAAAAAGTCAAGGTTTTTACACAATACCTGACGAGCATTTAATTTTTGGGCTTCCGTGGCGCAATGGTTAGCGCGTTCAGCAGTTAACAAATAGGTTAGTGGTTCGAGCCCACCCGGGAGCGGCGTTGTGGGATCTCAAACGTAACGTAGAAAGCCAAAGTTTTTCCACAATACCTGACGACCATTTAATTTTTGGGCTTCCGTGGCGCAATGGTTAACGCGTTCGGCTGTTAACCAATAGGTTGGTTTTTCGAGCCCACCCGGGAGCGGTGTTGTGGGATCTCAAATGTAACGTAGAAAGCCAAAGTTTTTCCAGAATACGTGACGACCATTTAATTTCTGAGCTTCCGTGGCTCAATGGTTAGCGCGTTCGGCTGTTAACCAATAGGTTGGTGGTTCGAGCCCATCCGGGAGCGGTGTTGTGACGTCTTAGATGTGACGTAAAAAGTCAAGGTTTTTCCACAATACCTGACGAACATTTAATTCTTGGGCTTCCTTGGCTCAATGGTTAGCGCTTTCGGCTGTTAACCAATAGGTTGGTGGTTCGAGCCCACCCGGGAGCGGTGTTGTGAGGTCTCAGATGTGACGTAAAAAGTCAAGGTTTTTACACAATACCTGACGAGCATTTAATTTTTTAACTTCCGTGGCGCAATGGTTAGCGCGTTCAGCTTTTAACCAATAGGGTGGTGGTTCGAGCCCACCCGGGAGCGGTGTTGTGGGATCTCAGATGTAACGTAAAATGTCAGAGTTTTTCCACAATACCTGACGAACATTTAATTTTTGGGCTTCCGTGGCGCAATGGTTAGCGCGTTCGGCTGTTAACCAATAGGTGGGTTGTTCGAGCCCATCCGGGAGCGGTGTTGTCAGGTCTCAGATGTGACGCAAAAAGTCAAGGTTTTTACACAATACCTGACGAGCATTTAACTTTTGGGCTTCCGTGGCTCAATGGTTAGCGCGTTCGGCTGTTAACCAATAGGTTGGTGGTTCGAGCCCACCCGGGAGCGGTGGTGTGGGATCTCATATGTAACGTAGAAGGCCAAAGTTTTGCCACAATACCTGACGACCATTAAATTTTTGGGCCTTCTTGGCGCAATTGTTAGTGCGTTCGGCTGTTAACCGAAAGGTTGGTGGTTCTAGCCCAATCGGAAGAGGTGTTGTAGGGTCTCAGATGTAACGTAAAAAGTCATAACTTATCTACAATACCTGACAACCATTTAATTTCTGAGCTTCCGTGGCTCAAAAGTTAGCGCGTTCGGCTGTTAACCAATAGGTGTGTGGTTCGAGCCCATCCGGGAGCGGTGTTGTGAGGTCTCAGATGTGAAGTAAAGAGTCAAAGTTTTACCTCAATACCTGACGACCATTTAATATTTGGCCTCCGTTGCGCAATGGTTAGCGCGTTCGGCTGTTAACCGAAAGGTTGGTGGTTCGAGCCCACCCGGGAGCGGTGTTGTGGGATCTCTAATGTAACGTAAAAAGCCAAAGTTTTTCCACAATACCTGACGACCATTTTTTTTTGGGCGTCCGTGGCGCAATGGTTAGCGCGTTCGGCTGTTAACCGAAAGGTTGGTGGTTCGAGCCCATCCGGGAGCGGTGTTGTGACGTCTCAGATGTTACGTAAAATGTCAGAGTTTTTCCACAATACCTGACGAACATTTATTTTTCGGGCTTGCGTGGCGCAATAATTAGCGCGTCCAGCTGTTAATCGAAAGGTTGGTGGTTCGAGCCCACCCGGGAGCGGTGTTGTGGGATCTCAAATGTAACGTAGAAAACCAAAGTTTTTCCACAATACCTGACGAACATTTAATTTTTGGGCTTTCGTGGCGCAATGATTAGCGCGTTCAGCTGGTAATCGAAAGGTTGAAGGTTCGAGCCCACCCGGGAGAGGTGTTGTAGGGTCTCAGATGTAACGTAAAAAGTCTTAACTTATCTACAATACCTGACAACCATTTAATTTCTGAGCTTCCGTGGCTCAAAGGTTAGCGCGTTCGGCTGTTAACCAATAGGTGTGTGGTTCGAGCCCATCCGGGAGCGGTGTTGTGACGTCTCAGATGTGACGTAAAAGTAAAGGTTTTTTCCACAACACCTGACGACCATTTAAATTCTGAGCTTCCGTGGCTCAATGGTTAGCGAATTCGGCTGTTAACAAATAGGTTGGTGGTTCGAGCCCACCCGGGAGCGGTGTTTTGGGATCTCAAATGTAACGTTGAAAGCCAAAATTTTTCCACAATACCTGACGACCATTTAATTTTTGGGCTTCCGTGGCGCAATGGTCAGCGCGTTCAGCTGTTAACCGAAAGGTTGGTGGTTCGAGCAAATCCGGGAGCGGTGTTGTGATGTCTCAGATGTAACGTAAAATGTCAGAGTTTTTCCACAATACCTGACGAACATTTAATTTTTGGGCTTCCGTGGCGCAATTATTAGCGCGTTCAACTGTTAATCGAAAGGCTGGTGGTTCAAGCGCACCCGGAAGAGGTGTTGTGGGGTCTCAGATGTAGCGTAAAAAGTCAAAACTTATCCACAATACGTGACAACCATTTAATTTCTGAGCTTCCGTGGCTCAATGGTTAGCGCGTTCGGCTGTTAACCAATAGGTTGGTGGTTCGAGCCCACCCGGGAGCGGTGGTGTGGGATCTCAAATGTAACGTAGAAAGCCAAAGTTTTGCCACAATACCTGACGACCATTAAATTTTTGGGCTTCCTTGGCGCAATGGTTAGCGCGTTCGGCTGTTAACCGAAAGGTTGGTGGTTCGAGCCCAACCGGAAGAGGTGTTGTAGGGTCTCAGATGTAACGTAAAAAGTCATAACTTATCCACAATACCTGACAAGCATTTGATTTCTGAGCTTCCGTGGCTCAAAGGTTAGCGCGTTCGGCTGATAACAAATAGGTTGGTGGTTCGAGCCCATCCGGGAGCGGTGTTGTGAGGTCTTAGATGTGACGTAAAAAGTCAAGGTTTTTTCCACAACACCTGACGACCATTTAATTTTTGGGCTTCCGTGGCGCAATGGTTAGCGCGTTCGGCTGTTAACCAATAGGTTGGTGGTTCGAGCCCATCCGGGAGCGGTGTTGTGAGGTCTCAGATGTAACATAAAATGTCAGAGTTTTTCCACAATACCTGACGAACATTTAATTTTTGGGCTTCCGTGGCGCAATGATTAGCGCGTTCAGCTGTTAATCGAAATTTTGAAGGTTCGAGCCAACCCGGGAGAGGTGTTGTGGGGTCTCAGATGTAGCGTAAAAAGTCAAAACTTTTCCACAATACGTGACAACCATTTAATTTCTGAGCTTCCGTGGCTCAATGGTTAGCGCGTTCGGCTGTTAACCAATAGGTTGGTGGTTCGAGCCCATCCGGGAGCGGTGTTGTGAGGTCTCAGATGTGAAGTAAAAAGTCAAAGTTTTACCTCAATACCTGACGACCATTTAATATTTGGCCTCCGTTGCGCAATGGTTAGCGCGTTCGGCTGTTAACCGAAAGGTTGGTGGTTCGAGCCCACCCGGGAGCGGTGTTGTGGGATCTCTAATGTAACGTAAAAAGCCAAAGTTTTTCCACAATACCTGACGACCATTTTTTTTTTGGGCGTCCGTGGCGCAATGGTTAGCGCGTTCGGCTGTTAACCGAAAGGTTGGTGGTTCGAGCCCATCCGGGAGCGGTGTTGTGACGTCTCAGATGTTACGTAAAATGTCAGAGTTTTTCCACAATACCTGACGAACATTTATTTTTCGGGCTTGCGTGGCGCAATAATTAGCGCGTCCAGCTGTTAATCGAAAGGTTGGTGGTTCGACCCCACCCGGAAGAGTTGTTGTGGGGTCTCAGATGTAGCGTAAAAAGTCAAAACTTTTCCACAATACGTGACAACCATTTAATTTCTGAGCTTCCGTGGCTCAATGGTTAGCGCGTTCGGCTGTTAATCGAAAGGTTGGTGGTTCGAGCCCATCCGGGAGCGGTGTTGTGAGGTCTCGGATGTGAAGTAAAAAGTCATAGTTTTACCTCAATACCTGACGAAAATTTAATTTTTGGGCTTCAGTGGCGCAATGGTCAGCGCATTCAGCTGTTAACCGAAAGGTTGGTGGTTCGAGCCCTCCCAGGAGCGGTGTTGTGAGGCCTCAGATGTGAAGTAAAAAGTCAAAGTTTTACCTCAATACCTGACGAGCATTTAATTTTTGGGCTTCCGTGGCGCAATGGTTAGCGCGTTCAGCTTTTAATCGAAAGGTTGGTGGTTCGAGCCCACCCGGAAGAGGTGTTGTGGGGTCTCAGATGTAGCGTAAAAAGTCAAAACTTTTCCACCATACTAAAAACATTGAGCTACGACAAACAGTAGTCGAGTAATTAAGCTAATCGTAAACAAACAAACCCCTCCATAGGAAATGCATTAGACTATACTTTGCAGGCCCATAACTCTGTGTCTTCTAGAGATACGGGGATGTCCTTAGGATATGTTATAGTCCAAATTGTCCCCCATCTAACCATACTAAAAACTTTGGGCTACGATAAGCGTTACGTTTTGCTTAAGTACTCGGCCCCTGTTTATCGTAGCCCAAAGTTTTTAGTATGGTTAGATGGGGGACAAATTGGACTATAACATATCCTAAGGACATCCCGGTATCTCTAGTAGACACAGAGTTATGGGCCTTGCAAAGTATAGTCTAATGCATTTCCTATGGAGGGGTTTGTTTGTTTACGATTAGCTTAATTACTCGACTACTGTTTGTCGTAGCTCAATGTTTTTAGTATGGTGGAAAAGTTTTGACTTTTTACGCTACATCTGAGACCCCACAACACCTCTTCCGGGTGGGCTCGAACCACCAACCTTTCGATTAAAAGCTGAACGCGCTAACCATTGCGCCACGGAAGCCCAAAAATTAAATGCTCGTCAGGTATTGAGGTAAAACTTTGACTTTTTACTTCACATCTGAGGCCTCACAACACCGCTCCTGGGAGGGCTCGAACCACCAACCTTTCGGTTAACAGCTGAATGCGCTGACCATTGCGCCACTGAAGCCCAAAAATTAAATTTTCGTCAGGTATTGAGGTAAAACTTTGACTTTTTACTTCACATCCGAGACCTCACAACACCGCTCCCGGATGGGCTCGAACCACCAACCTTTCGATTAACAGCCGAACGCGCTAACCATTGAGCCACGGAAGCTCAGAAATTAAATGGTTGTCACGTATTGTGGAAACGTTTTGACTTTTTACGCTACATCTGAGACCCCACAACACCTCTTCCGGGTGGGGTCGAACCACCAACCTTTCGATTAACAGCTGAACGCGCTAACCATTGCGCCACGGAAGCCCAAATATTAAATGCTCGTCAGGTATTGTGGAAAAACTCTGACATTTTACGTTACATCTGAGACGTCACAACACCGCTCCCGGGAGGGCTCGAACCACCAACCTTTCGGTTAACAGCCGAACCCGCTAACCATTCGCCACGGACGCCCAAAAATTAAATGGTCGTCAGGTATTGTGGAAAAACTTTGGCTATTTATGTTACATTTGAGATCCAAAAACACCACTCCCGGGTGGGCTCGAACCACCAACCTATTGGTTAACAGCCGAACGCGCTAACCATTGAGCCACGGAAGCTCAGAAATTAAATGGTTGTCACGTATTGTGGAAAAGTTTTGTCTTTTTACGCTACATATGAGACCCAACAACACCTCTCCCGGGTGGGCTCGAACCACCAACCTTTCGATTAACAGCTGACCGCGCTAACCATTGCGCCACGCAAGCCCAAAAATTAAATGTTCGTCAGGTATTGTGGAAAAACTCTGACATTTTACGTTACATCTGAGACGTCACAACACTTCTCCCGGATAGGCTCGAACCACCAACCAATTGGTTAACAGCCGAACGCGCTAACCATTGAGCCACAGAAGCTCAGAAATTAAATGGTTGTTAGGTTTTGTGGATAAGTTATGACTTTTTACGTTACATCTGAGACCCTACAACACTTCTCCCAGGTGGGCTCGAACCACCATCCTTTCGGTTAACAGCCGAACGCGCTAACCATTGCGCCAAGGAAGCCCAAAAATTAAATGGTAGTCAGGTATTGTGGAAAAACTTTGGTTTTCTACGTTACATTTGAGATCCCACAACACCGCTCCCGGGTGGGCTCGAACCACCAACCTTTCGATTAACAGCTGGACGCGCTAATTATTGCGCCACGCAAGCCCGAAAAATAAATGTTCGTCAGGTATTGTGGAAAAACTCTGACATTTTACGTAACATCTGAGACGTCACAACACCGCTCCCGGATGGGCTCGAACCACCAACCTTTCGGTTAACAGCCGAACGCGCTAACCATTGCGCCACGGACGCCCAAAAAAAAAATGGTCGTCAGGTATTGTGGAAAAACTTTGGCTTTTTACGTTACATTAGAGATCCCACAACACCGCTCCCGGGTGGGCTCGAACCACCAACCTTTCGGTTAACAGCCGAACGCGCTAACCATTGCGCAACGGATGCCAAATATTAAATTGTCGTCAGGTATTGATGTAAAACTTTGACTCTTTACTTCACATCTGAGACCTCACAACACCGCTCCCGGATGGGCTCGAACCACACACCTATTGGTTAACAGCCGAACGCGCTAACCTTTGAGCCACGGAAGCTCAGAAATTAAATGGTTGTCAGGTATTGTAGATAAGTTATGACTTTTTACGTTACATCTGAGACCCTACAACACCTCTTCCGATTGGGCTAGAACCACCAACCTTTCGGTTAACAGCCGAACGCACTAACAATTGCGCCAAGAAGGCCCAAAAATTTAATGGTCGTCAGGTATTGTGGCAAAACTTTGGCTTTCTACGTTACATATGAGATCCCACACCACCGCTCCCGGGTGGGCTCGAACCACCAACCTATTGGTTAACAGCCGAACGCGCTAACCATTGAGCCACGGAAGCCCAAAAGTTAAATGCTCGTCAGGTATTGTGTAAAAACCTTGACTTTTTGCGTCACATCTGAGACCTGACAACACCGCTCCCGGATGGACTCGAACAACCCACCTATTGGTTAACAGCCGAACGCGCTAAATATTGCGCCACGGAAGCCCAAAAATTAAATGTTCGTCAGGTATTGTGGAAAAACTCTGACATTTTACGTTACATCTGAGATCCCACAACACCGCTCCCGGGTGGGCTCGAACCACCACCCTATTGGTTAAAAGCTGAACGCGCTAACCATTGCGCCACGGAAGTTAAAAAAATAAATGCTCGTCAGGTATTGTGTAAAAACCTTGACTTTTTACGTCACATCTGAGACCTCACAACACCGCTCCCGGGTGGGCTCGAACCACCAACCTATTGGTTAACAGCCGAAAGCGCTAACCATTGAGCCACGGAAGCTCAGAAATTAAATGGTTGTCAGGTATTGTGGATAAGTTATGACTTATTACGTTACATCTGAGACCCTACAACACCTCTCCCGGTTGGGCTCGAACCACCAACCTTTCGGTTAACAGCCGAACGCGCTAACCGTTGCGCCAAGGAAGCCCAAGAATTAAATGTTCGTCAGGTATTGTGGAAAAACCTTGACTTTTTACGTCACTTCTGAGACCTCACAACACCGCTCCCGGATGGGCTCGAACCACCAACCTATTGGTTAACAGCCGAACGCGCTAACCATTGAGCCACGGAAGCTCAGAAATTAAATGGTCGTCACGTATTCTGGAAAAACTTTGGCTTTCTACGTTACATTTGAGATCCCACAACACCGCTCCCGGGTGGGCTCGAAAAACCAACCTATTGGTTAACAGCCGAACGCGTTAACCATTGCGCCACGGAAGCCCAAAAATTAAATGGTCGTCAGGTATTGTGGAAAAACTTTGGCTTTCTACGTTACGTTTGAGATCCCACAACGCCGCTCCCGGGTGGGCTCGAACCACTAACCTATTTGTTAACTGCTGAACGCGCTAACCATTGCGCCACGGAAGCCCAAAAATTAAATGCTCGTCAGGTATTGTGTAAAAACCTTGACTTTTTACGTCACATCTGAGACTTCACAACACCGCTCCCGGATGGGCTCGAACCACCAACCTATTGGTTAACAGCCGAACGCGCTAACCATTGAGCCACGGAGGCTCAGAAATTAAATGGTTGTCACGTATTGTGGAAACGTTTTGACTTTTTACGCTACATCTGAGACCCCACAACACCTCTCCCGGGTGGGCTCGAACCACCAACCTTTCGATTAACAGCTGAACGCGCTAACCATTGCGCCACGGAAGCCCAAAAATTCAATGTTCGTCAGGTATTGTGGAAAAACTCTGACATTTTATGTTACATCTGAGACGTCACAACACCGCTCCCGGGAGGGCTCAAACCACCAGTCTTTTGAACAGCAGCTGAACGCGCTAACCATTGCGCAACGGAAGCCCAAAAATTAAATGGTCGTCCGGTATTGTGGAAAAACTTTGACTTTTTACGTAACATCTGAGACCTCATAGCACCACTCCCGGGTGTGCTCGAACCACCAACCTTTCTGTTAACAGCCGAACGCGCTAACGATTGCGCCACGGAAGCCCAAAAATTAAATGGTCGTCCGGTATTGTGGAAAAACCTTGACTTTTTACGTCACATCTAAGACGTCACAACACCGCTCCCGGATGGGCTCGAACCACCAACCTATTGGTTAACAGGCGAACGCGCTAACCATTGAGCCACGGAAGCTCAGAATTTAAATGGTTGACACGTATTGCGGAAAAGTTTTGACTTTTTACGCTACATCTGAGACCCTAAAACACCTCTCCCGGTTGGGCTCGAACCACCAACCTTTCGGTTAACAGCCGAACGCGCTAACCGTTGTGCCAAGGAAGCCCAAAAATTAAATGGTCGTCAGGTGCTGTGGAAAAAACCTTGACTTTTTACGTCACATCTGAGACGTCACAACACCGCTCCCGGATGGGCTCGAACCACACACCTATTCGTTAACAGCCGAACGCGCTAACCTTTGAGCCAAGGAAGCCCAAAAATTTAATGGTCGTCAGGTATTGTGGCAAAACTTTGGCTTTCTACGTTACATTTGAGATCCCACACCACCGGTCCCGGGTGGGCTCAAACCACCAACTTATTGGTTAACAGCCGAACGCGCTAACCATTGGGCCACGGAAGCTCAGAAATTAAATGGTTGTCACGTATTGTGGGTAGGTTTTGACTTTTTACACTACATCTGAGACCCCACAACACCTCTTCCGGGTGGGCTTGAACCGCCAGCCTTTCGATAAACAGCTGAACGCGCTGACCATTGCGCCACGGAAGCCCAAAAAATAAATGGTCGTCAGGTATTGTGGAAAAATTTTGGCTTTCAACGTTACATTTGAGATCCCAAAATACCGCTCCCGGGTGGGCTCGAACCACCAACCTATTGGTTAACAGCCGAATTCGCTAACCATTGAGCCACGGAAGCTCAGAATTTAAGTGGTTGTCACATATTGTGGAAAAGTTTTAACATTTTACGTTACATTTGAGACGTCACAACACCGCTCCCGGATGGGCTCGAACCACCAACCTTTCGGTTAACAGCTGAACGCGCTAATCATTGCGCCACGGAAGCCCAAAAATTAAATGTTCGTCAGGTATTGTGGAAAAACTCTGACATTTTACGTTACATCTGAGACCTCACAACACCGCTCCCGGATGGGCTCGAACCACCAACCTATTGGTTAACAGCCGAACGCGCTAACCATTGCGCCACGGAAGACCAAAAATTAAATGGTCGTCAGGTGTTGTGGAAAAAACCTTGACTTTTTACGTCACATCTGAGACGTCACAAAACCGCTCCCGGATGGGCTCGAACCACACACCTATTGGTAAACAGCCGAACGCGCTAACCTTTGAGCCACGGAAGCTCAGAAATTAAATGGTTGTCAGGTATTGTGGATAAGTTATGACTTTTTACGTTACATGTGTGACCCTACAACACCTCTTCCGGTTGGGCTCGAACCACCAACCTTTCGGTTAACAGCGGTACGCGCTAACCATTGCGCCAAGGATGCCCAAAAATTTAATGGTCGTCAGGTATTGTGGCAAAACTTTGGCTTTCTACGTTACATTTGAGATCCCACACCACCGCTCCCGGGTGGGCTCGAACCACCAACCTATTGGTTAACAGCCGAACGCGCTAACCATTCAGCCACGGAAGCTCAGAAATTAAATGGTTGTCACGTATTGTGGAAAAGTTTTGACTTTTTACGCTACATCTGAGACCCCACAACACCTCTCCCGGTTGGGCTCGAACCACCAACCTTTCGATTAACAGCTGAACGTGCTAACCATTGCGCCACGGAAGCCCAAAAATTCAATGTTCGTCAGGTATTGTGGAAAAACCTTGACTTTTTACGTCACATCTGAGACCTCACAACACCGCTCCCGGATGGGCTCGAACCACCACCCTATTGGTTAACAGCCGAACGCGCTAACCATTGAGCCACGGAAGCTCAGAAATTAAATGGTTGTCACGTATTGTGGATAAGTTTTGACTTTTTACGCTACATCTGAGACCCCACAACACCTCTTCCGGGTGGGCCTGAACCACCAGCCTTTCGATTAACAGTTGAACGCGCTAATAATTGCGCCAGGGAAGCCCAAAAATTAAATGTTCGTCAGGTATTGTGGAAAAACTCTGACATTTTACGTTACATCTGAGACCTCACAACACCGCTCCCGGATGGGCTCTAACCACCAACCTATTGGTTAACAGCCGAACGCGCTAACCATCCAGCCACGGAAGCTCAGAAATTAAATGGTTGTCACGTATTGTGGAAAAGTTTTGACTTTGTACGCTACATCTGAGACCCCACAACACCTCTCCTGGTTGGGCTCGAACCACCAACCTTTCGATTAACAGCTGAACGCGCTAACCATTGCGCCACGGAAGCCCAAAAATTCAATGTTCGTCAGGTATTGTGGAAAAACCTTGACTTTTTACGTCACATCTGAGACCTCACAACACCGCTCCCGGATGGGCTCTAACCACCAACCTATTGGTTAACAGCCGAACGCGCTAACCATTGAGCCACGAAGCTCAGAAATTAAATGGTCGTCACGTATTGTGGAAAAACTTTGGCTTTCTACGTTACATTTGAGATCCCACAACACCGCTCCCGGGTGGGCTCGAACCACCAACCTATTGGTTAACAGCCGATCGCGTTAACCATTGCGCCACGGAAGCCCAAACATTAAATTGTCGTCAGGTATTGTGGAAAAACTTTGGCTTTCTACGTTACTTTTGAGATCCCACAACGCCGCTCCCGGGTGGGCTCGAACCACTAACCTATTGGTTAACAGCCGAACGCGCTAACCATTGAGCCACGAAGGCTCAGAAATTAAATGGTTGTCACGTATTGTGGAAACGTTTTGACTTTTTACGCTACATCTGAGACCCCACAACACCTCTCCCGGGTGGGCTCGAACCACCAACCTTTCGATTAACAGCTGAACGCGCTAACCATTGCGCCACGGAAGCCCAAAAATTCAATGTTCGTCAGGTATTGTGGAAAAACTCTGACATTTTATGTTACATCTGAGACGTCACAACACCGCTCCCGGGAGGGCTCAAACCACCAGTCTTTTGAACAGCAGCTGAACGCGCTAACCATTGCGCAACGGAAGCCCAAAAATTAAATGGTCGTCCGGTATTGTGGAAAAACTTTGACTTTTTACGTAACATCTGAGACCTCATAGCACCGCTCCCGGGTGTGCTCGAACCACCAACCTTTCTGTTAACAGCCGAACGCGCTAACGATTGCGCCACGGAAGCCCAAAAATTAAATGGTCGTCCGGTATTGTGGAAAAACCTTGACTTTTTACGTCACATCTAAGACGTCACAACACCGCTCCCGGATGGGCTCGAACCACCAACCTATTGGTTAACAGGCGAACGCGCTAACCATTGAGCCACGGAAGCTCAGAATTTAAATGGTTGTCACGTATTGCGGAAAAGTTTTGACTTTTTACGCTACATCTGAGACCCCACAACACCTCTCTCGGGTGGGCTCGAACCTTCAACCTTTCGATTAACAGCTGAACGCGCTAATCATTGCGCCACGGAAGCCCAAAAATTAAATGGTCGTCAGGTGCTGTGGAAAAAACCTTGACTTTTTACGTCACATCTGAGACGTCACAACACCGCTCCCGGATGGGCTCGAACCACACACCTATTTGTTAACAGCCGAACGCGCTAACCTTTGAGCCAAGGAAGCCCAAAAATTTAATTGTCGTCAGGTATTGTGGCAAAACTTTGGCTTTCTACGTTATATTTGAGATCCCACACCACCGGTCCCGGGTGGGCTCAAACCACCAACCTATTGGTTAACAGCCGAACGCGCTAACCATTGAGCCACGGAAGCTCAGAAATTAAATGGTTGTCACGTATTGTGGGTAGGTTTTGACTTTTTACACTACATCTGAGACCCCACAACACCTCTTCCGGGTGGGCTTGAACCGCCAGCCTTTCGATTAACAGCTGAACGCGCTGACCATTGCGCCACGGAAGCCCAAAAAATAAATGGTCGTCAGGTATTGTGGAAAAATTTTGGCTTTCAACGTTACATTTGAGATCCCAAAATACCGCTCCCGGGTGGGCTCGAACCACCAACCTATTGGTTAACAGCCGAATTCGCTAACCATTGAGCCACGGAAGCTCAGAATTTAAGTGGTTGTCACATATTGTGGAAAAGTTTTAACATTTTACGTTACATTTGAGACGTCACAACACCGCTCCCGGATGGGCTCGAACCACCAACCTTTCGGTTAACAGCTGAACGCGCTAATCATTGAGCCACGGAAGCCCAAAAATTAAATGTTCGTCAGGTATTGTGGAAAAACTCTGACATTTTACGTTACATCTGAGACCTCACAACACCGCTCCCGGATGGGCTCGAACCACCAACCTATTGGTTAACAGCCGAACGCGCTAACCATTGCGCCACGGAAGACCAAAAATTAAATGGTCGTCAGGTGTTGTGGAAAAAACCTTGACTTTTTACGTCACATCTGAGACGTCACAAAACCGCTCCCGGATGGGCTCGAACCACACACCTATTGGTAAACAGCCGAACGCGCTAACCTTTGAGCCACGGAAGCTCAGAAATTAAATGGTTGTCAGGTATTGTGGATAAGTTATGACTTTTTACGTTACATGTGCGACCCTACAACACCTCTTCCGGTTGAGCTCGAACCACCAACCTTTCGGTTAACAGCCGAACGCGCTAACCATTGCGCCAAGGAAGCCCAAAAATTTAATGGTCGTCAGGTATTGTGGCAAAACTTTGGCTTTCTACGTTACATTTGAGATCCACACCAACGCTCCCGGGTGGGCTCGAACCACCAACCTATTGGTTAACAGCCGAACGCGCTAACCATTGAGCCACGGAAGCTCAGAAATTAAATGGTTGTCACGTATTGTGGATAAGTTTTGACTTTTTACGCTACATCTGAGACCCCACAACACCTCTTCCGGGTGGGCCTGAACCACCAGCCTTTCGATTAACAGTTGAACGCGCTAATAATTGCGCCACGGAAGCCCAAAAATTAAATGTTCGTCAGGTATTGTGGAAAAACTCTGACATTTTACGTTACATCTGAGACCTCACAACACCGCTCCCGGATGGGCTCTAACCACCAACCTATTGGTTAACAGCCGAACGCGCTAACCATTCAGCCACGGAAGCTCAGAAATTAAATGGTTGTCACGTATTGTGGAAAAGTTTTGACTTTTTACGCTACATCTGAGACCCCACAACACCTCTCCCGGTTGGGCTCGAACCACCAACCTTTCGATTAACAGCTGAACGCGCTAACCATTGCGCCACGGAAGCCCAAAAATTCAATGTTCGTCAGGTATTGTGGAAAAACCTTGACTTTTTACGTCACATCTGAGACCTCACAACACCGCTCCCGGATGGGCTCGAACCACCAACCTATTGGTTAACAGCCGAACGCGCTAACCATTGAGCCACGGAAGCTCAGAAATTAAACGGTTGTCACGTATTGCGGATAAGTTTTGACTTTTTACGCTACATCTGAGACCCCAAAACACCTCTTCCGGGTGGGCCTGAACCACCAGCCTTTCGATTAACAGTTGAACGCGCTAATAATTGCGCCAGGGAAGCCCAAAAATTAAATGTTCGTCAGGTATTGTGGAAAAACTCTGACATTTTACGTTACATCTGAGGACTCACAACACCGCTCCCGGACGGGCTCTAACCACCAACCTATTGGTTAACAGCCGAACGCGCTAACCATTCAGCCACGGAAGCTCAGAAATTAAATGGTTGTCACGTATTGTGGAAAAGTTTTGACTTTTTACGCTACATCTGAGACCCCACAACATCTCTCCTGGTTGGGCTCGAACCACCAACCTTTCGATTAACAGCTGAACGCGCTAACCATTGCGCCACGGAAGCCCAAAAATTCAATGTTCGTCAGGTATTGTGGAAAAACCTTGACTTTTTACGTCACATCTGAGACCTCACAACACCGCTCCCGGATGGGCTCGAACCACCAACCTATTGGTTAACAGCCGAACGCGCTAACCATTGAGCCACGGAAGCTCAGAAATTAAACGGTTGTCACGTATTGCGGATAAGTTTTGACTTTTTACGCTACATCTGAGACCCCACAACACCTCTTCCGGGTGGGCCTGAACCACCAGCCTTTCGATTAACAGTTGAACGCGCTAATAATTGCGCCAGGGAAGCCCAAAAATTAAATGTTCGTCAGGTATTGTGGAAAAACTCTGACATTTTACGTTACATCTGAGACCTCACAACACCGCTCCCGGACGGGCTCTAACCACCAACCTATTGGTTAACAGCCGAACGCGCTAACCATTCAGCCACGGAAGCTCAGAAATTAAATGGTTGTCACGTATTGTGGAAAAGTTTTGACTTTTTACGCTACATCTGAGACCCCACAACATCTCTCCTGGTTGGGCTCGAACCACCAACCTTTCGATTAACAGCTGAACGCGCTAACCATTGCGCCACGGAAGCCCAAAAATTCAATGTTCGTCAGGTATTGTGGAAAAACCTTGACTTTTTACGTTACATTTGAGATCCCACAACACCGCTCCCGGGTGGGCTCGAACCACCAACCTATTGGTTAACAGCCGAACGCGTTAACCATTGCGCCACGGAAGCCCAAACATTAAATGGTCGTCAGGTATTGTGGAAAAACTTTGGCTTTCTACGTTACGTTTGAGATCCCACAACGCCGCTCCCGGGTGGGCTCGAACCACTAAATTATTTGTTAACTGCTGAACGCGCTAACTATTGCGCCACGGAAGCTCAGAAATTAAATGGTTGTCACGTATTGTGGAAAAGTTTTGACTTTTTACGCTACATCTGAGACCCCACAACACCTCTCCCGGGTGGGCTCGAACCTTCAACCTTTCGATTAACAGCTGAACGTGCTAATCATTGCGCCACGGAAGCCCAAAAATTAAATGGTCGTCAGGTATTGTGGAAAAACTTTGGCTTTCCACGTTACGTTTGAGATCCCACAACACCGCGCCCGGGTGGGCTCGAACCACCAACCTATTGGTTAACAGCCGAACGCCCTAACCATTGCGCCACGGAAGCTCAGAAATTAAATGGTTGTCACGTATTGTGGAAAAGTTTTGACTTTTTACGCTACATCTGAGACCCCACAACACCTCTCCCGGGTGGGCTCGAACCACCAACCTTTCGATTAACAGCTGAACGCGCTAACCATTGCGCTACGGAAGCCCAAAATTTCAATGTTCGTCAGGTATTGTGGAAAAACTCTGACATTTTATGTTACATCTGAGACGTCACAACACCGCTCCCGGGAGGGCTCAAACCACCAGTCTTTTGAATAGCAGCTGAACGCGCTAACCATTGCACCACGGAAGCCCAAAAATTAAATGGTCGTCCGGTATTGTGGAAAAACTTTGACTTTTTACGTAACATCTGAGACCTCATAGCACCGCTCCCGGGTGTGCTCGAACCACCAACCTTTCTGTTAACAGCCGAACGCGCTAACGATTGCGCCACGGAAGCCCAAAATTTAAATGGTCGTCCGGTATTGTGGAAAAACTTTGACTTTTTACGTCACATCTGAGACGTCACAACACCGCTCCCGGATGGGCTCGAACCACCAACCTATTGGTTAACAGCCGAACGCGCTAACCATTGAGCCACGGAAGCTCAGAAATTAAATGGTTGTCACGTATTGTGGAAAAGTTTTGACTTTTTACGCTACATCTGAGACCCCACAACACCTCTCCCGGGTGGGCTCGAACCTTCAACCTTTCGATTAACAGTTGAACGCGCTAGTCATTGCGGCACGGAAGCCCAAAAATTAAATGTTCGTCAGGTATTGTGGAAAAACTCTGACATTTTACGTTACATCTGAGACCTCACTACACCGCTCCCGGATGGGCTCGAACCACCAACCTATTGGTTAAAAGCCGAACGCGCTAACCATTGCGCCACGGAAGCCCAAAAATTAAATGGTCGTCAGGTGTTGTGGAAAAAACCTTGGCTTTTTACGTCACACCTGAGACGTCACAACACCTATTCCGGTTGGGCTCGAACCACCAACCTTTCGGTTAACAGCCGAACGCGCTAACCATTGCGCCAAGGAAGCCCAAAAATTTAATGGTCGTCAGGTATTGTGGCAAAACTTTGGCTTTCTACGTTACATTTGAGATCCCACACCACCGCTCCTGGGTGGGCTCGTACCACCAACCTATTGGTTAACAGCCGAACGCGCTAACCATTGAGCCACGGAAGCTCAGAAATTAAATGGTTGTCACGTATTGTGGATAAGTTATGACTTATTACGTTACATCTGAGACCCTACAACACCTCTCTCGGTTGGGCTCGAACCACCAACCTTTCGGTTAA
Organism: Phalangium opilio; assembly: GCF_054372755.1. Classification (NCBI taxonomy): domain Eukaryota; kingdom Metazoa; phylum Arthropoda; class Arachnida; order Opiliones; family Phalangiidae; genus Phalangium; species Phalangium opilio. The sequence continues at coordinate 2,462,167 of NW_028324192.1, read as the reverse complement.
CAGCCGAACGCGCTAACCATTGCGCCACGGAAGCCCAAAAAATAAATCGTCGTCAGGTATTGTGGAAAAACTTTGGCTTTCTACGTTACATTTGAGATCCCACAACACCGCTCCCGGGTGGGCTCGAACCACCAACCTATTGGCTAACAGCCGAACGCGCTAAGCATTGAGCCACGGAAGCTCAGAAATTAAAAGGTTGTTACGTATTGTGGAAAAGTTTTGACATTTTACGCTACATCTGAGACCCCACAAAACCTCTCCCGGGTGGGCTCGAACCACCAACCTTTCGATTAACAGCTGAACGCGCTAATTATTACGCCACGGAATCCCAAAAATTAAATGTTCGTCAGGTATTGTTGAAAAACTCTGACATTTTACGTTACATTCAAGACGTCACAACACCGCTCCCGGGAGGGCTCAAACCACCAGTCTTTTGAATAGCAGCTGAACGCGCTAACCATTGCGCCACGGAAGCCTAAATATTAAATGGTCGTCATGTATTGTGGAAAAACTCTGACTTTTTACGTTACATCTGAGACCTCACAAAACGCTCCCGGATGGGCTCGAAAAACCAAAATTTCGGTTAAAAGCCGAAAGCGCTAGCCATTGAGCCACGGAAGCTCTGAAATTAAATGGTCGTCCGGTATTGTGGAAAAACTTTGACTTTTTACGTAACATCTGAGACCTCATAGCACCGCTCCCGGGTGTGCTCGAACCACCAAACTTTCTGTTAACAGCCAAACGCGCTAACCATTGCGCCAAGGAAGCCCAAATATTAAATATTCGTCAGGTATTGTGGAAAAACTCTGACATTTTACGTCACATCTGAGAACTCACAACACCGCTCCCGGGTGGGCCCGAACCACCAACCTATTGGTTAACAGCCGAACACGCTAAACATTGAGCCACGGAAGCTCAGAAATTAAATCGTTGTCACGTATTGTGGAAAAGTTTTGACTTTTTACGCTACATCTGAGACCCCACAACACCTCTCCCGGGTGGGCTCGAACCACCAACCTTTCGATTAACAGAAGAACGCGCTAACCATTGCGCCACGGAAGCTCAAAAATTAAATGGTCGTCAGGTATTGTGGAAAAACCTTGACTTTTTACGTCACATCTGAGACCTCACAACACCGCTCCCGGATGGGCTCGAACTACCAAACTATTGGTTAACAGCCGAACGCGCTAACCATTGAGCCACGGAAGCTCAGAAATTAAATGGTCGTCAGGTATTGTGGAAAAACTTTGGCTTTCTACGTTACATTTGAGACCCCACAACACCGCTCCCGGGTGGGCTCGAACCACCAACCTATTGGCTAACAGCCAAACGCTCTAAACATTGAGCCACGGAAGCTCAGAAATTAAATCGTTGTCACGTATTGTGGAAAAGTTTTGACTTTTTACGCTACATCTGAGACCCCACAACACCTCTCCCGGGTGGGCTCGAACCACCAACCTTTCGATTAACAGTAGAACGCGCTAAACATTGCGCCACGGAAGCTCAAAAATTAAATGGTCGTCAGGTATTGTGGAAAAACCTTGACTTTTTACGTCACATCTGAGACCTCACAACACCGCTCCCGAAAGGGCTCAAACCACCAGTCTTTTGAATAACAGCTGAACGCGCTAACCATTGCGCCCCGGAAGCCCAAAAATTAAATGGTCGTCAGGTATTGTGGAAAAACTTTGGCTTTCTACGTTACATTTGAGATCCCACAACACCGCTCCCGGGTGGGCTCGAACCACCAACCTTTCGATTAACAGCTGAACGCGCTAATTATTGCGCCACGGAAGCCCAAAAATTAAATGGTCGTCAGGTATTCTGGAAAAAGTTTGACTTTTCACGCTACATCTGAGACCTCACAATACCGCTCCCGGATGGGCTCGAACCACCAACCTTTCGATTAACAGCCGAACGCGCTAACCATTGAGCCACGGAAGCTCAGAAATTAAATGGTTGTCACGTATTGTGGAAAAGTTTTGACTTTTTACGCTACATCTGAGACCACACAATACCTCTTCCGGGCGGGCTCGAACCACCAACCTTTCGATTAACAGCTGAACGCGCTAATCATTGCGCCACGGAAGCCCAAAAGTTAAATGTTCGTCAGGTGTTTTGGAAAAACTCTTACATTTTACGTTACATCTGAGACGTCACAACACCGCTCCCGGGAGGGCTCGAACCACCAACCTTTCGGTTAACAGCTGAACGCGCTGACCATTGCGCCACTGTAGCCCAAAAATTAAATTTTCGTCAGGTATTGAGGTAAAACCTTGACTTTTTACTTACCATCTGAGACCTCACAACACCGCTCCCGGATGGGCTCGAACCACCAACCTTTCGGTTAACAGCCGAACGCGCTAACCATTCGCCACTGAGGCCCAAAAATTAAATGGTCGTCAGGTATTGTGGAAAAACTTTGGCTATTTACGTTACATTTGAGATCCAAAAACACCGCTCCCGGGTGGGCTCGAACCACCAACCTTTCTATTAACAGCTGAACGCGCTAACCATTGCGCCACGCAAGCCCAAAAATTAAATGTTCGTCAGATATTGTGGAAAAACTCTGACATTTTACGTTACATCTGAGACGTCACAACACTTCTCCCGGATAGGCTCGAAAAACCAACCAATTGGTTAACAGCCGAACGCGCTAACCATTGAGCCACAAAAGCTCAGAAATTAAATGGTTGTTAGGTTTTGTGGATAAGTTATGACTTTTTACGTTACATCTGAGACCCTACAACACCTCTCCCAGGTGGGCTCGAACCACCATCCTTTCGGTTAACAGCCGAACGCGCTAACCATTGCGCCAAGGAAGCCCAAAAATGAAATGGTCGTCAGGTATTGTGGAAAAACTTTGGCTATTTACGTTACATTTGAGATCCCAAAACACCGCTCCCGGGTGGGCTCGAACCACCAACCTATTGCTTAACAGCCGAACGCGCTAACCATTGAGCCACGGAAGCTCAGAAAATAAATGGTTATCACGTATTATGGAAAAAGTTTGACTTTTCACGCTACATCTGAGACCTCACAACACCGCTCCCGGATGGGCTCGAACCACCAACCTTTCGATTAACAGCCGAACGCGCTAACATTGAGCCACGGAAGCCCAAAAATTAAATGTTCGTCAGGACAATAAATAAAAATGTACCTCGATTTTTAATAACATTTTCAAAATCGACGTTTCACGGCCAAAGAAGCATATTTTGAGTATTTATTCACTATTTTCAAATATAACCACTGAAACCATTATTTTTATACTTTTTGCTTTAATTCAAGCAAGTGTAACGATATTCATTCAAAAAACTGTTAAAATTCAATTTTCAATAAGAAATCGTATTCACGGATTTTGTGTCTTGAAGAAGAAAAACCTGCGATTTTTTCGGTACTTTTTTGAATGCATTTTTTTCTGGAGAAATTTTTGACCGAATTCAGCTTAATTCCCTATAAAACACGAATTAAAAGTGATTTCATCTCCAGAAAAAAAAATTTCTCCAGAAAAAAAAGCATTCAAAAAAGTACCGAAAAAATCGCAGGTTTTTCTTCTTCAAGACACAAAATCCGTGAATACGATTTCTTATTGAAAATTGAATTTTAACAGTTTTTTGAGTGAATATCGTTACATTGCTTGAATTAAAGCAAAAAGTATAAAAATAATGGTTTCAGTGGTTATATTTGAAAATAGTGAAGAAATACTCAAAATATGCTTCTTTGGCCGTGAAACGTCGATTTTGAAAATGTTATTAAAAATCGAGGTACATTTTTATTTATTGTTCAATCGAGATGAAATCACTTTTATTGAGTGTTTTATAGGGAATTAAGCTGAATTCGGTCAAAACTTTTTTCTCCAGAAAAAAATGCATTCAAAAAAGTACCGAAAAAATCGCATGTTTTTCTTCTTCAAGATACAAAATCCGTGACAACGATTTCTTATTGAAAAATTTAATTTTAACAGTTTTTTGATTGAATATCGTTACATTTGCTTGAATTAAAGCAAAAAGTATAAAAATAATGGTTTCAGTGAACATATTTGAAAATAGTGAAGAAATACTCAAAGTATGCTTCTTTGGCCGTGAAACGTCGATTTTGAAAATGTTATTAAAAATCGAGGTAAATTTTTAATTATTGTTAAATCGAGATGAAATCACTTTCAAAGAGTGTTTTATAGGGAATTAAGCTGAATTCGGTCAAAAATTTCTCCAGAAAAAAATGCATTCAAAAGTGTACCGAAAAAATCGCATGTTTTTCTTCTTCAAGATACAAAATCCGTGACAACGATTTCTTATTGAAAAATTGAATTTTAACAGTTTTTTGAATGAATATCGTTACATTTGCTTGAATTAAAGCAAAAAGTATAAAAATAATGGTTTCAGTGGTTATATTTGAAAATAGTGAAGAAATACTCAAAATATGCTTCTTTGGCCGTGAAACGTCGATTTTGAAAATGTTATTAAAAATCGAGGTACATTTTTATTTATTGTTCAATCGAGATGAAATCACTTTTAATGAGTGTTTTATAGGGAATTAAGCTCAATTCGGTCAAAAATCTCTCCTGAAAAAAATGCATTCAAAAAAGTACCGAAAAAATCGCATGTTTTTTTTCTTCAAGATACAAAATCCGTGACAACGATTTCTTATTTAAAATTGAATTTTAACAGTTTGTTGAATGAATATCGTTACATTTGCTTGAATTAAAGCAAAAAGTATAAAAATAATGGTTTCAGTGGTTATTTTTGAAAATAGTGAAGAAATACTCAAAATATGCTTCTTTGGCCGTGAAACGTCGATTTTGAAAATGTTATTAAAAATCGAGGTACATTTTTATTTATTGTTCAATCGAGATGAAATCACTTTTAATGAGTGTTTTATAGGGAATTAAGCTGAATTCGGTCAAACATTTCTCCAAAAAAAAATGTATTCAAAAGTGTACCGAAAAAATCGCATGTTTTTTTTCTTCAAGATACAATATCCGTGACAACGATTTCTTATTTAAAATTGAATTTTAACAGTTTGTTGAATGAAAATCGTTACATTTGCTTGAATTAACGCAAAAATTACAAAAATAATGGTTTCAGTGGTTATATTTGAAAACAGTGAACAAATACTCAAAATGTTTTTCTTAGGCCGAGTTACGTCGATTTTGAAAATGTTATTAAAAATCGAGGTACATTTTTATTTATTGTTCAATCGAGATGAAATCACTTTTAATGAGTGTTTTATAGGGAATTAAGCTGAATTCGGTCAAAAATTTCTCCTGAAAAAAATGTTAATTATGAGCCTCCAAAGTTTAGTGCAAAAATCATAAGTAACATAATAAAAATAAGTGAGACGATACCAAAAATGACGAACATTTTGCTTAATATCTCGGCCCTTGTTTGTCGTAGCTCAATATTTTTAGTATGGTTAGATGGGGGACAATTTGGACTATAGCATATCCTATGGACATCCCCTTATCTTTAGTAGACACAGAGTTATGGGCCTGCAAAGTATAGTCTAATGCATTTCCTATGGAGGGGTTTGTTTGTTTACGATTAGCTTAATTACTCGACTACTGTTTGTCGTAGCTCAATGTTTTTAGTATGGTTAGATGGGGGACAAATTGGACTATAACATACTCAAAGGACATCCCCGTATCTCCAGTCGAAACAGAGTTACGAGCCTGCAAAGTATAGTCTAATGCATTTTCTATGGAGGGGTTTGTTTGTTCACGTATTGCTTAATTTCTTGACCCTGTTCTTTCGATTAAAAATAATAACATATCTTTAGTGTAGCGGTTATCGCATCCGCCTCACTCCCGGAAGGCCACAAGTTCGAAACCGCGAAGTTTTTTTTTTAAATTATCCGAACATTTGTGTCAAGGTCACATTATTTACATCCCCGTATCTCTGGTAGAACCAGAGTTACCAGCCTCCAGAATTTAGTCTTATGTATTTCCTATTGAGGGGTTTGTTTGTTTACGATTAGCTTAATTACTCGACTACTGTTTCTCGAAGCCCTAATTCTTAGTATGGCTAGATGGGGACAAATTGGTCTATAACATACTCAAAGGACATCCCCGTATCTCCAGTAGAAACAGAGTTACGAGCCTGCAAAGTTTATTTTCAAAAATTAAAAGTAACCTTCTAACAATAAGTGAGACAAAAAATAAGTTGACGACGATATTGAGGTAGCCTCAAGTTTAAAGTATCCTTGTATGGGGAGCAAAGAGTACTATAACATATCCAAAGGAGATCCCAATATCTCTTGTAGAACAAGAGTTATGAGCTTCCAAAGTTTAGTGCAAAAATCATAAGTAACATAATAAAAATAAGTGAGACGATACCAAAGTTGACGAACATTTTGCTTAATATCTCGGCCCCTGTTTGTCGTAGCTCAATGTTTTTAGTATGGTTAGATGGGGGACAATTTGGACTATAACATATCGTAAGGACATCCCCGTATCTCTAGTAGAAACAGAGTAATGGGCCTGCAAAGTATAGTCTAATGCATTTCCTATGGACGGGTTGTATGTTTACGTTTGGCTTAATTACTCGGCTCCTGTTTGTCGTAGCTCAATGTTTTTAGTATGGTTAGATGGGGGACAAATTCGACTATAACATACTCAAAGGACATCCCCGTATCTCCAGTGGAAACAGAGTTACGAGCCTGCAAAGTATAGTCTAACTCATTTCCTATGGAGGGGGTTTGTTTCTTTACGTTTTTCTTAAGTACTCGGCCCCTGTTTGTCGTAACCCAAAGTTTTTAGTATGGTTAGATGAAGGACAAATTGGACCATAACATATCCTAAGGACATCCCGGTATCTCTAGTAGACACAGAGTTATGGGCCTTGCAAAGTATAGTCTAATGCATTTTCTATGGAGGGGTTTGTTTATTCACGTATTGCTTAATTACTTGACCCTGTTCTTTCGATTAAAAATTATAACATATCTTTAGTGTAGCGGTTATCGCATCCGCCTCACTCCCGGAAGGCCACAGGTTCGAAACCGCGAAGTTTTTTTTTTTGCTTGGAACATGCAAAGACCTTTATAATTATCCGAACATTTGTGTCAAGGTCACATTATTTACATCCCCGTATCTCTGGTAGAACCAGAGTTACGAGCCTCCAGAATTTAGTCTAATGTATTTCCTATGGAGGGGTTTGTTTGTTTACGATTAGCTTAATTACTCGACTACTGTTTGTCGTAGCCCTAATTCTTAGTATGGCTAGATGGGGGACAAATTGGTCTATAACATACTCAAAGGACATCCCCGTATCTCCAGTAGAAACAGAGTTACGAGCCTGCAAAGTTTATTTTCAAAAATCAAAAGTAACCTTCTAACAATAAGTGAGACAAAAAGTAAGTTGACGACGATATTGAGGTAGCCTCAGGTTTAAAGTATCCTTGCATGGGGAGCAAAGAGTACTATAACATATCCAAAGGAGATCCCAGTATCTCTTGTAGAACAAGAGTTATGAGCCTCCAAAGTTTAGTGCAAAAATCATAAGTAACATAATAAAAATAAGTGAGACGATACCAAAGTTGACGAACATTTTGCTTAATATCTCGGCCCCTGTTTGTCGTAGCTCAATGTTTTTAGTATGATTAGATGGGGGACAATTTGGACTATAACATATCCTAAGGACATCCCCGTATCTCTAGTAAACACAGAGTTATGGGCCTGCAAAGCATAGTCTAATGCATTTCCTTTGGACGGGTTGTTTGTTTACGTTTAGCTTAATTACTCGGCCCCTGTTTTTCGTAGCTCAATGTTTTTAGTATGGTTAGATGGGGGACAAATTGGACTATAACATACTCAAAGGACTTCCCCGTATCTCCAGTAGAAACAGAGTTAAGAGCCTCCAAAGTATGGTCTAATGCATTTCCTATGGAGGGGGTTTGTTTCGTTACGTTTTGCTTAAGTACTCGGCCCCTGTTTGTCGTAGCCCAAAGTTTTTAGTATGGTTAGATGGGGGACAATTTGGAATATAACATATCCTAAGGACATCCCCGTATCTCTAGTAGACACAGAGTTATGGGCCTGCAAAGTATAGTCTAATGCATTTCCTATGGAGGGGTTTGTTTGTTTACGATTAGCTTAATTACTCGACTACTGTTTGTCGTAGCTCAATGTTTTTAGTATGGTTAGATGGGGGACAAATTGGACTATAACATACTCAAAGGACATCCCCGTATCTCCAGTAGAAACAGAGTTACGAGCCTGCAAAGTATAGTCTAATGCATTTTCTATGGAGGGGTTTGTTTGTTCACGTATTGTTTAATTACTTGACCCTGTTCTTTCGATTAAAAATAATAACATATCTTTAGTGTAGCGGTTATCGCATCCGCCTCACTCTCGGAAGGCCACAGATTCGAAACCACGAAGTTTTTTTTTTTGCTTGGAACATGCAAAGACCTTTATAATTATCCGAACATTTGTGTCAAGGTCACATTATTTACATCCCCGTATCTCTGGTAGAACCATAGTTACGAGCCTCCAGAATTTAGTCTAATGTATTTCCTATGGAGGGGTTTGTTTGTATACGATTAGCTTAATTACTCGACTACTGTTTGTCGTAGCCCTAATTCTTAGTATGGCTAGATGGGGGACAAATTGGTCTATAACATACTCAAAGGACATCTCCTTATCTCCAGTAGAAACAGAGTTACGAGCCTGCAAAGTTTATTTTCAAAAATCAAAAGTAACCTTCTAACAATAAGTGAGACAAAAAGTAAGTTGACGACGATATTGAGGTAGCTTCAAGTTTAAAGTATCCTTGTATGGGGAGCAAAGAGTACTATAACATATGCAAAGGAGATCCCAGTATCTCTTGTAGAACAAGAGTTATGAGCCTCCAAAGTTTAGTGCAAAAATCATAAGTAACATAATAAAAATAAGTGAGACGATACCAAAGTTGACGAACATTTTGCTTAATATCTCGGCCCCTGTTTGTCGTAGCTCAATGTTTTCAGTATGATTAGATGTAGGACAAATTGGACTATAACATACTCAAAGGACATTCCCGTATCTTCAATGGAAACAGAGTTACGAGCCTGCAAAGTATAGTCTAACTCATTTCCTATGGAGGGGGTTTGTTTCTTTACGTTTCGCTTAAGTACACGGCCCCTGTTTGTCGTAGCCCAAAGTTTTTAGTATGGTTAGATGAATGACAAATTGGACTATAACATATCCTAAGGACATCCCGGTATCTCTAGTAGATTCAGAGTTATGGGCCTTGCAAAGTATAGTCTAATGCATTTTCTATGGAGGGGTTTGTTTGTTCACGTATTGCTTAATTACTTGACCCTGTTCTTTCGATTAAAAATAATAACATATCTTTAGTGTAGCGGTTATCGCATCCGCCTCACTCCCGGAAGGCCACAGGTTCGAAACCGCGAAGTTTTTTTTTTTGCTTGGAACATGCAAAGACCTTTATAATTATCCGAACATTTGTGTCAAGGTCACATTATTTACATCCCCGTATCTATGGTAGAACCAGAGTTACGAGCCTGCAAAGTTTATTTTCAAAAATCAAAAGTAACCTTCTAACAATAAGTGAGACAAAAAATAAGTTGACGACGATATTGAGGTAGCCTCAAGTTTAAAGTATCCTGGTATGGGGAGCAAAGAGTACTATAACATTTCCAAAGGAGATCCCAGTATCTCTTGTAGAACAAGAGTTATGAGCCTCCAAAGTTTAGTGCAAAAATCATAAGTAGCATAATAAAAATAAGTGAGACGATACCAAAGTTGACGAACATTTTGCTTAATATCTCGGCCCTTGTTTGTCGTAGCTCAATGTTTTTAGTATGGTTAGATGGGTGACAATTTGGACTATAACATATCCTAAGGACATCCCCGTATCTCTAGTAGACACAGAGTTATGGGCCTGCAAAGTATAGTCTAATGCATTTCCTAAGGACGGGTTGTTTGTTTACGTTTAGCTTAATTACTCGGCCCCTGTTTGTCGTAGCTCAATGTTTTTAGTATGGTTAGATGGGGGACAAATTGCACTATAACATACTCAAAGGACATCCCCGTATCTCCAGTGGAAACAGAGTTACGAGCCTGCAAAGTATAGTCTAACTCATTTCCTATGGAGGGGGTTTGTTTCTTTACGTTTCGCTTAAGTACACGGCCCCTGTTTGTCGTAGCCCAAAGTTTTTAGTATGGTTAGATGAATGACAAATTGGACTATAACATATCCTAAGGACATCCCGGTATCTCTAGTAGATACAGAGTTATGGGCCTTGCAAAGTATAGTCTAATGCATTTTCTATGGAGGGGTTTGTTTGTTCACGTATTGCTTAATTACTTGACCCTGTTCTTTCGATTAAAAATAATAACATATCTTTAGTGTAGCGGTTATCGCATCCGCCTCACTCCCGGAAGGCCACAGGTTCGAAACCGCGAAGTTTTTTTTTTGCTTGGAACATGCAAAGACCTTTATAATTATCCGAACATTTGTGTCAAGGTCACATTATTTACATCCCCGTATCTATGGTAGAACCAGAGTTACGAGCCTGCAAAGTTTATTTTCAAAAATCAAAAGTAACCTTCTAACAATAAGTGAGACAAAAAATAAGTTGACGACGATATTGAGGTAGCCTCAAGTTTAAAGTATCCTGGTATGGGGAGCAAAGAGTACTATAACATTTCCAAAGGAGATCCCAGTATCTCTTGTAGAACAAGAGTTATGAGCCTCCAAAGTTTAGTGCAAAAATCATAAGTAACATAATAAAAATAAGTGAGACGATACCAAAGTTGACGAACATTTTGCTTAATATCTCGGCCCTTGTTTGTCGTAGCTCAATGTTTTTAGTATGGTTAGATGGGTGACAATTTGGACTATAACATATCCTAAGGACATCCCCGTATCTCTAGTAGACACAGAGTTATGGGCCTGCAAAGTATAGTCTAATGCATTTCCTATGGAGGGGTTTGTTTGTTTACGATTAGCTTAATTACTCGACTACTGTTTGTCGTAGCTCAATGTTTTTAGTATGGTTAGATGGGGGACAAGTTGGACTATAACATACTCAAAGGACATCCCCGTATCTCCAGTAGAAACAGAGTTACGAGCCTGCAAAGTATAGTCTAATGCATTTTCTATGGAGGGGTTTGTTTGTTCACGTATTGCTTAATTACTTGACCCTGTTCTTTCGATTAAAAATAATAACATATCTTTAGTGTAGCGGTTATCGCATCCGCCTCACTCTCGGAAGGCCACAGATTCGAAACCACGAAGTTTTTTTTTTTGCTTGGAACATGCAAAGACCTTTATAATTATCCGAACATTTGTGTCAAGGTCACATTATTTAGATCCCCGTATCTCTGGTAGAACCATAGTTACGAGCCTCCAGAATTTAGTCTAATGTATTTCCTATGGAGGGGTTTGTTTGTATACGATTAGCTTAATTACTCGACTACTGTTTGTCGTAGCCCTAATTCTTAGTATGGCTAGATGGGGGACAAATTGGTCTATAACATACTCAAAGGACATCTCCTTATCTCCAGTAGAAACAGAGTTACGAGCCTGCAAAGTTTATTTTCAAAAATCAAAAGTAACCTTCTAACAATAAGTGAGACAAAAAGTAAGTTGACGACGATATTGAGGTAGCTTCAAGTTTAAAGTATCCTTGTATGGGGAGCAAAGAGTACTATAACATATGCAAAGGAGATCCCAGTATCTCTTGTAGAACAAGAGTTATGAGCCTCCAAAGTTTAGTGCAAAAATCATAAGTAACATAATAAAAATAAGTGAGACGATACCAAAGTTGACGAACATTTTGCTTAATATCTCGGCCCCTGTTTGTCGTAGCTCAATGTTTTCAGTATGATTAGATGTAGGACAAATTGGACTATAACATACTCAAAGGACATCCCCGTATCTTCAGTGGAAACAGAGTTACGAGCCTGCAAAGTATAGTCTAACTCATTTCCTATAGAGGGGGTTTGTTTCTTTACGTTTCGCTTAAGTACACGGCCCCTGTTTGTCGTAGCCCAAAGTTTTCAGTATGGTTAGATGAATGACAAATTGGACTATAACATATCCTAAGGACATCCCGGTATCTCTAGTAGATACAGAGTTATGGGCCTTGCAAAGTATAGTCTAATGCATTTTCTATGGAGGGGTTTGTTTGTTCACGTATTGCTTAATTACTTGACCCTGTTCTTTCGATTAAAAATAATAACATATCTTTAGTGTAGCGGTTATCGCATCCGCCTCACTCCCGGAAGGCCACAGGTTCGAAACCGCGAAGTTTTTTTTTTTTTTGCTTGGAACATGCAAAGACCTTTATAATTATCCGAACATTTGTGTCAAGGTCACATTATTTACATCCCCGTATCTATGGTAGAACCAGAGTTACGAGCCTGCAAAGTTTATTTTCAAAAATCAAAAGTAACCTTCTAACAATAAGTGAGACAAAAAATAAGTTGACGACGATATTGAGGTAGCCTCAAGTTTAAAGTATCCTGGTATGGGGAGCAAAGAGTACTATAACATTTCCAAAGGAGATCCCAGTATCTCTTGTAGAACAAGAGTTATGAGCCTCCAAAGTTTAGTGCAAAAATCATAAGTAGCATAATAAAAATAAGTGAGACGATACCAAAGTTGACGAACATTTTGCTTAATATCTCGGCCCTTGTTTGTCGTAGCTCAATGTTTTTAGTATGGTTAGATGGGTGACAATTTGGACTATAACATATCCTAAGGACATCCCCGTATCTCTAGTAGACACAGAGTTATGGGCCTGCAAAGTATAGTCTAATGCATTTCCTAAGGACGGGTTGTTTGTTTACGTTTAGCTTAATTACTCGGCCCCTGTTTGTCGTAGCTCAATGTTTTTAGTATGGTTAGATGGAAGACAAATTGGAATATAACATACTCAAAGGACATCCCCGTATTTCCAGTGGAAACAGAGTTACGAGCCTGCAAAGTATAGTCTAACTCATTTCCTATGGAGGGGGTTTGTTTCTTTACGTTTCGCTTAAGTACTCGGCCCCTGTTTGTCGTAGCCCAAAGTTTTTAGTGTGGTTAGATGAATGACAAATTGGACTATAACATATCCTAAGGACATCCCGGTATCTCTAGTAGACACAGAGTTATGGGCCTTGCAAAGTATAGTCTAATGCATTTTCTATGGAGGGGTTTGTTTGTTCACGTATTGCTTAATTACTTGACCCTGTTCTTTCGATTAAAAATAATAACATATCTTTAGTGTAGCGGTTATCGCATCCGCCTCACTCTCGGAAGGCCACAGATTCGAAACCACGAAGTTTTTTTTTTTGCTTGGAACATGCAAAGACCTTTATAATTATCCGAACATTTGTGTCAAGGTCACATTATTTACATCCCCGTATCTCTGGTAGAACCATAGTTACGAGCCTCCAGAATTTAGTCTAATGTATTTCCTATGGAGGGGTTTGTTTGTATACGATTAGCTTAATTACTCGACTACTGTTTGTCGTAGCCCTAATTCTTAGTATGGCTAGATGGGGGACAAATTGGTCTATAACATACTCAAAGGACATCTCCTTATCTCCAGTAGAAACAGAGTTACGAGCCTGCAAAGTTTATTTTCAAAAATCAAAAGTAACCTTCTAACAATAAGTGAGACAAAAAGTAAGTTGACGACGATATTGAGGTAGCTTCAAGTTTAAAGTATCCTTGTATGGGGAGCAAAGAGTACTATAACATATGCAAAGGAGATCCCAGTATCTCTTGTAGAACAAGAGTTATGAGCCTCCAAAGTTTAGTGCAAAAATCATAAGTAACATAATAAAAATAAGTGAGACGATACCAAAGTTGACGAACATTTTGCTTAATATCTCGGCCCCTGTTTGTCGTAGCTCAATGTTTTTAGTATGGTTAGATGGGGGACAAATTCGACTATAACATACTCAAAGGACATCCCCGTATCTCCAGTGGAAACAGAGTTACGAGCCTGCAAAGTATAGTCTAACTCATTTCCTATGGAGGGGGTTTGTTTCTTTACGTTTTTCTTAAGTACTCGGCCCCTGTTTGTCGTAACCCAAAGTTTTTAGTATGGTTAGATGAAGGACAAATTGGACCATAACATATCCTAAGGACATCCCGGTATCTCTAGTAGACACAGAGTTATGGGCCTTGCAAAGTATAGTCTAATGCATTTTCTATGGAGGGGTTTGTTTATTCACGTATTGCTTAATTACTTGACCCTGTTCTTTCGATTAAAAATTATAACATATCTTTAGTGTAGCGGTTATCGCATCCGCCTCACTCCCGGAAGGCCACAGGTTCGAAACCGCGAAGTTTTTTTTTTTGCTTGGAACATGCAAAGACCTTTATAATTATCCGAACATTTGTGTCAAGGTCACATTATTTACATCCCCGTATCTCTGGTAGAACCAGAGTTACGAGCCTCCAGAATTTAGTCTAATGTATTTCCTATGGAGGGGTTTGTTTGTTTACGATTAGCTTAATTACTCGACTACTGTTTGTCGTAGCCCTAATTCTTAGTATGGCTAGATGGGGGACAAATTGGTCTATAACATACTCAAAGGACATCCCCGTATCTCCAGTAGAAACAGAGTTACGAGCCTGCAAAGTTTATTTTCAAAAATCAAAAGTAACCTTCTAACAATAAGTGAGACAAAAAGTAAGTTGACGACGATATTGAGGTAGCCTCAGGTTTAAAGTATCCTTGCATGGGGAGCAAAGAGTACTATAACATATCCAAAGGAGATCCCAGTATCTCTTGTAGAACAAGAGTTATGAGCCTCCAAAGTTTAGTGCAAAAATCATAAGTAACATAATAAAAATAAGTGAGACGATACCAAAGTTGACGAACATTTTGCTTAATATCTCGGCCCCTGTTTGTCGTAGCTCAATGTTTTTAGTATGATTAGATGGGGGACAATTTGGACTATAACATATCCTAAGGACATCCCCGTATCTCTAGTAAACACAGAGTTATGGGCCTGCAAAGCATAGTCTAATGCATTTCCTTTGGACGGGTTGTTTGTTTACGTTTAGCTTAATTACTCGGCCCCTGTTTTTCGTAGCTCAATGTTTTTAGTATGGTTAGATGGGGGACAAATTGGACTATAACATACTCAAAGGACTTCCCCGTATCTCCAGTAGAAACAGAGTTAAGAGCCTCCAAAGTATGGTCTAATGCATTTCCTATGGAGGGGGTTTGTTTCGTTACGTTTTGCTTAAGTACTCGGCCCCTGTTTGTCGTAGCCCAAAGTTTTTAGTATGGTTAGATGGGGGACAATTTGGAATATAACATATCCTAAGGACATCCCCGTATCTCTAGTAGACACAGAGTTATGGGCCTGCAAAGTATAGTCTAATGCATTTCCTATGGAGGGGTTTGTTTGTTTACGATTAGCTTAATTACTCGACTACTGTTTGTCGTAGCTCAATGTTTTTAGTATGGTTAGATGGGGGACAAATTGGACTATAACATACTCAAAGGACATCCCCGTATCTCCAGTAGAAACAGAGTTACGAGCCTGCAAAGTATAGTCTAATGCATTTTCTATGGAGGGGTTTGTTTGTTCACGTATTGTTTAATTACTTGACCCTGTTCTTTCGATTAAAAATAATAACATATCTTTAGTGTAGCGGTTATCGCATCCGCCTCACTCTCGGAAGGCCACAGATTCGAAACCACGAAGTTTTTTTTTTTGCTTGGAACATGCAAAGACCTTTATAATTATCCGAACATTTGTGTCAAGGTCACATTATTTACATCCCCGTATCTCTGGTAGAACCATAGTTACGAGCCTCCAGAATTTAGTCTAATGTATTTCCTATGGAGGGGTTTGTTTGTATACGATTAGCTTAATTACTCGACTACTGTTTGTCGTAGCCCTAATTCTTAGTATGGCTAGATGGGGGACAAATTGGTCTATAACATACTCAAAGGACATCTCCTTATCTCCAGTAGAAACAGAGTTACGAGCCTGCAAAGTTTATTTTCAAAAATCAAAAGTAACCTTCTAACAATAAGTGAGACAAAAAGTAAGTTGACGACGATATTGAGGTAGCTTCAAGTTTAAAGTATCCTTGTATGGGGAGCAAAGAGTACTATAACATATGCAAAGGAGATCCCAGTATCTCTTGTAGAACAAGAGTTATGAGCCTCCAAAGTTTAGTGCAAAAATCATAAGTAACATAATAAAAATAAGTGAGACGATACCAAAGTTGACGAACATTTTGCTTAATATCTCGGCCCCTGTTTGTCGTAGCTCAATGTTTTCAGTATGATTAGATGTAGGACAAATTGGACTATAACATACTCAAAGGACATTCCCGTATCTTCAATGGAAACAGAGTTACGAGCCTGCAAAGTATAGTCTAACTCATTTCCTATGGAGGGGGTTTGTTTCTTTACGTTTCGCTTAAGTACACGGCCCCTGTTTGTCGTAGCCCAAAGTTTTTAGTATGGTTAGATGAATGACAAATTGGACTATAACATATCCTAAGGACATCCCGGTATCTCTAGTAGATTCAGAGTTATGGGCCTTGCAAAGTATAGTCTAATGCATTTTCTATGGAGGGGTTTGTTTGTTCACGTATTGCTTAATTACTTGACCCTGTTCTTTCGATTAAAAATAATAACATATCTTTAGTGTAGCGGTTATCGCATCCGCCTCACTCCCGGAAGGCCACAGGTTCGAAACCGCGAAGTTTTTTTTTTTTGCTTGGAACATGCAAAGACCTTTATAATTATCCGAACATTTGTGTCAAGGTCACATTATTTACATCCCCGTATCTATGGTAGAACCAGAGTTACGAGCCTGCAAAGTTTATTTTCAAAAATCAAAAGTAACCTTCTAACAATAAGTGAGACAAAAAATAAGTTGACGACGATATTGAGGTAGCCTCAAGTTTAAAGTATCCTGGTATGGGGAGCAAAGAGTACTATAACATTTCCAAAGGAGATCCCAGTATCTCTTGTAGAACAAGAGTTATGAGCCTCCAAAGTTTAGTGCAAAAATCATAAGTAGCATAATAAAAATAAGTGAGACGATACCAAAGTTGACGAACATTTTGCTTAATATCTCGGCCCTTGTTTGTCGTAGCTCAATGTTTTTAGTATGGTTAGATGGGTGACAATTTGGACTATAACATATCCTAAGGACATCCCCGTATCTCTAGTAGACACAGAGTTATGGGCCTGCAAAGTATAGTCTAATGCATTTCCTAAGGACGGGTTGTTTGTTTACGTTTAGCTTAATTACTCGGCCCCTGTTTGTCGTAGCTCAATGTTTTTAGTATGGTTAGATGGGGGACAAATTGCACTATAACATACTCAAAGGACATCCCCGTATCTCCAGTGGAAACAGAGTTACGAGCCTGCAAAGTATAGTCTAACTCATTTCCTATGGAGGGGGTTTGTTTCTTTACGTTTCGCTTAAGTACACGGCCCCTGTTTGTCGTAGCCCAAAGTTTTTAGTATGGTTAGATGAATGACAAATTGGACTATAACATATCCTAAGGACATCCCGGTATCTCTAGTAGATACAGAGTTATGGGCCTTGCAAAGTATAGTCTAATGCATTTTCTATGGAGGGGTTTGTTTGTTCACGTATTGCTTAATTACTTGACCCTGTTCTTTCGATTAAAAATAATAACATATCTTTAGTGTAGCGGTTATCGCATCCGCCTCACTCCCGGAAGGCCACAGGTTCGAAACCGCGAAGTTTTTTTTTTGCTTGGAACATGCAAAGACCTTTATAATTATCCGAACATTTGTGTCAAGGTCACATTATTTACATCCCCGTATCTATGGTAGAACCAGAGTTACGAGCCTGCAAAGTTTATTTTCAAAAATCAAAAGTAACCTTCTAACAATAAGTGAGACAAAAAATAAGTTGACGACGATATTGAGGTAGCCTCAAGTTTAAAGTATCCTGGTATGGGGAGCAAAGAGTACTATAACATTTCCAAAGGAGATCCCAGTATCTCTTGTAGAACAAGAGTTATGAGCCTCCAAAGTTTAGTGCAAAAATCATAAGTAACATAATAAAAATAAGTGAGACGATACCAAAGTTGACGAACATTTTGCTTAATATCTCGGCCCTTGTTTGTCGTAGCTCAATGTTTTTAGTATGGTTAGATGGGTGACAATTTGGACTATAACATATCCTAAGGACATCCCCGTATCTCTAGTAGACACAGAGTTATGGGCCTGCAAAGTATAGTCTAATGCATTTCCTATGGAGGGGTTTGTTTGTTTACGATTAGCTTAATTACTCGACTACTGTTTGTCGTAGCTCAATGTTTTTAGTATGGTTAGATGGGGGACAAGTTGGACTATAACATACTCAAAGGACATCCCCGTATCTCCAGTAGAAACAGAGTTACGAGCCTGCAAAGTATAGTCTAATGCATTTTCTATGGAGGGGTTTGTTTGTTCACGTATTGCTTAATTACTTGACCCTGTTCTTTCGATTAAAAATAATAACATATCTTTAGTGTAGCGGTTATCGCATCCGCCTCACTCTCGGAAGGCCACAGATTCGAAACCACGAAGTTTTTTTTTTTGCTTGGAACATGCAAAGACCTTTATAATTATCCGAACATTTGTGTCAAGGTCACATTATTTAGATCCCCGTATCTCTGGTAGAACCATAGTTACGAGCCTCCAGAATTTAGTCTAATGTATTTCCTATGGAGGGGTTTGTTTGTATACGATTAGCTTAATTACTCGACTACTGTTTGTCGTAGCCCTAATTCTTAGTATGGCTAGATGGGGGACAAATTGGTCTATAACATACTCAAAGGACATCTCCTTATCTCCAGTAGAAACAGAGTTACGAGCCTGCAAAGTTTATTTTCAAAAATCAAAAGTAACCTTCTAACAATAAGTGAGACAAAAAGTAAGTTGACGACGATATTGAGGTAGCTTCAAGTTTAAAGTATCCTTGTATGGGGAGCAAAGAGTACTATAACATATGCAAAGGAGATCCCAGTATCTCTTGTAGAACAAGAGTTATGAGCCTCCAAAGTTTAGTGCAAAAATCATAAGTAACATAATAAAAATAAGTGAGACGATACCAAAGTTGACGAACATTTTGCTTAATATCTCGGCCCCTGTTTGTCGTAGCTCAATGTTTTCAGTATGATTAGATGTAGGACAAATTGGACTATAACATACTCAAAGGACATCCCCGTATCTTCAGTGGAAACAGAGTTACGAGCCTGCAAAGTATAGTCTAACTCATTTCCTATAGAGGGGGTTTGTTTCTTTACGTTTCGCTTAAGTACACGGCCCCTGTTTGTCGTAGCCCAAAGTTTTCAGTATGGTTAGATGAATGACAAATTGGACTATAACATATCCTAAGGACATCCCGGTATCTCTAGTAGATACAGAGTTATGGGCCTTGCAAAGTATAGTCTAATGCATTTTCTATGGAGGGGTTTGTTTGTTCACGTATTGCTTAATTACTTGACCCTGTTCTTTCGATTAAAAATAATAACATATCTTTAGTGTAGCGGTTATCGCATCCGCCTCACTCCCGGAAGGCCACAGGTTCGAAACCGCGAAGTTTTTTTTTTTTTTGCTTGGAACATGCAAAGACCTTTATAATTATCCGAACATTTGTGTCAAGGTCACATTATTTACATCCCCGTATCTATGGTAGAACCAGAGTTACGAGCCTGCAAAGTTTATTTTCAAAAATCAAAAGTAACCTTCTAACAATAAGTGAGACAAAAAATAAGTTGACGACGATATTGAGGTAGCCTCAAGTTTAAAGTATCCTGGTATGGGGAGCAAAGAGTACTATAACATTTCCAAAGGAGATCCCAGTATCTCTTGTAGAACAAGAGTTATGAGCCTCCAAAGTTTAGTGCAAAAATCATAAGTAGCATAATAAAAATAAGTGAGACGATACCAAAGTTGACGAACATTTTGCTTAATATCTCGGCCCTTGTTTGTCGTAGCTCAATGTTTTTAGTATGGTTAGATGGGTGACAATTTGGACTATAACATATCCTAAGGACATCCCCGTATCTCTAGTAGACACAGAGTTATGGGCCTGCAAAGTATAGTCTAATGCATTTCCTAAGGACGGGTTGTTTGTTTACGTTTAGCTTAATTACTCGGCCCCTGTTTGTCGTAGCTCAATGTTTTTAGTATGGTTAGATGGAAGACAAATTGGAATATAACATACTCAAAGGACATCCCCGTATTTCCAGTGGAAACAGAGTTACGAGCCTGCAAAGTATAGTCTAACTCATTTCCTATGGAGGGGGTTTGTTTCTTTACGTTTCGCTTAAGTACTCGGCCCCTGTTTGTCGTAGCCCAAAGTTTTTAGTGTGGTTAGATGAATGACAAATTGGACTATAACATATCCTAAGGACATCCCGGTATCTCTAGTAGACACAGAGTTATGGGCCTTGCAAAGTATAGTCTAATGCATTTTCTATGGAGGGGTTTGTTTGTTCACGTATTGCTTAATTACTTGACCCTGTTCTTTCGATTAAAAATAATAACATATCTTTAGTGTAGCGGTTATCGCATCCGCCTCACTCCCGGAAGGCCACAGGTTCGAAACCGCGAAGTTTTTTTTTTTTTGCTTGGAACATGCAAAGACCTTTATAATTATCCGAACATTTGTGTCAAGGTCACATTATTTACATCCCCGTATCTATGGTAGAACCAGAGTTACGAGCCTGCAAAGTTTATTTTCAAAAATCAAAAGTAACCTTCTAACAATAAGTGAGACAAAAAATAAGTTGACGACGATATTGAGGTAGCCTCAAGTTTAAAGTATCCTGGTATGGGGAGCAAAGAGTACTATAACATTTCCAAAGGAGATCCCAGTATCTCTTGTAGAACAAGAGTTATGAGCCTCCAAAGTTTAGTGCAAAAATCATAAGTAGCATAATAAAAATAAGTGAGACGATACCAAAGTTGACGAACATTTTGCTTAATATCTCGGCCCTTGTTTGTCGTAGCTCAATGTTTTTAGTATGGTTAGATGGGTGACAATTTGGACTATAACATATCCTAAGGACATCCCCGTATCTCTAGTAGACACAGAGTTATGGGCCTGCAAAGTATAGTCTAATGCATTTCCTAAGGACGGGTTGTTTGTTTACGTTTAGCTTAATTACTCGGCCCCTGTTTGTCGTAGCTCAATGTTTTTAGTATGGTTAGATGGGGGACAAATTGCACTATAACATACTCAAAGGACATCCCCGTATCTCCAGTGGAAACAGAGTTACGAGCCTGCAAAGTATAGTCTAACTCATTTCCTATGGAGGGGGTTTGTTTCTTTACGTTTCGCTTAAGTACACGGCCCCTGTTTGTCGTAGCCCAAAGTTTTTAGTATGGTTAGATGAATGACAAATTGGACTATAACATATCCTAAGGACATCCCGGTATCTCTAGTAGATACAGAGTTATGGGCCTTGCAAAGTATAGTCTAATGCATTTTCTATGGAGGGGTTTGTTTGTTCACGTATTGCTTAATTACTTGACCCTGTTCTTTCGATTAAAAATAATAACATATCTTTAGTGTAGCGGTTATCGCATCCGCCTCACTCCCGGAAGGCCACAGGTTCGAAACCGCGAAGTTTTTTTTTTGCTTGGAACATGCAAAGACCTTTATAATTATCCGAACATTTGTGTCAAGGTCACATTATTTACATCCCCGTATCTATGGTAGAACCAGAGTTACGAGCCTGCAAAGTTTATTTTCAAAAATCAAAAGTAACCTTCTAACAATAAGTGAGACAAAAAATAAGTTGACGACGATATTGAGGTAGCCTCAAGTTTAAAGTATCCTGGTATGGGGAGCAAAGAGTACTATAACATTTCCAAAGGAGATCCCAGTATCTCTTGTAGAACAAAGGTTATGAGCCTCCAAAGTTTAGTGCAAAAATCATAAGTAACATAATAAAAATAAGTGAGACGATACCAAAGTTGACGAACATTTTGCTTAATATCTCGGCCCTTGTTTGTCGTAGCTCAATGTTTTTAGTATGGTTAGATGGGTGACAATTTGGACTATAACATATCCTAAGGACATCCCCGTATCTCTAGTAGACACAGAGTTATGGGCCTGCAAAGAATAGTCTAATGCATTTCCTAAGGACGGGTTGTTTGTTTACGTTTAGCTTAATTACTCGGCCCCTGTTTGTCGTAGCTCAATGTTTTTAGTATGGTTAGATGGAAGACAAATTGGAATATAACATACTCAAAGGACATCCTCGTATCTCCAGTGGAAACAGAGTTACGAGCCTGCAAAGTATAGTCTAACTCATTTCCTATGGAGGGGGTTTGTTTCTTTACGTTTCGCTTAAGTACTCGGCCCCTGTTTGTCGTAGCCCAAAGTTTTTAGTGTGGTTAGATGAATGACAAATTGGACTATAACATATCCTAAGGACATCCCGGTATCTCTAGTAGACACAGAGTTATGGGCCTTGCAAAGTATAGTCTAATGCATTTTCTATGGAGGGGTTTGTTTGTTCACGTATTGCTTAATTACTTGACCCTGTTCCTTCGATTAAAAATAATAACATATCTTTAGTGTAGCCGTTATCGCATCCGCCTCACTCCCGGAAGGCCACAGGTTCGAAACCGCGAAGTTTTTTTTTTTGCTTGGAACATGCAAAGACCTTTATAATTATCCGAACATTTGTGTCAAGGTCACATTATTTACATCCCCGTATCTCTGGTAGAACCAGAGTTACGAGCCTGCAAAGTTTATTTTCAAAAATCAAAAGTAACCTTCTAACTATAAGTGAGACAAAAAATAAGTTGACGACGATATTGAGGTAGCTTCAAGTTTAAAGTATCCTTGTATGGGGAGCAAAGAGTACTATAACATTTCCAAAGGAGATCCCAGTATCTCTTGTAGAACAAGAGTTATGAGCCTCCAAAGTTTAGTGCAAAAATCATAAGTAACATAATAAAAATAAGTGAGACGATACCAAAGTTGGCGAACATTTTGCTTAATATCTCGGCCCTTGTTTGTCGTAGCTCAATGTCGTAGCTCTCGGCAACGGCCATATCACGCTGAATTCACCGGTTCTCGTCCGATAACCAAAGTTAAGCAGCGTCGAGCGCAGTCAGTACTTGGGAGGGCGACCACTTAGGAACACTGCGTGCCGTTAGCTTTTTCACTTTTCTTTCCTCTTTTAAATTCCAATAGATATGAAAAAAGCAAACATATTTTCTTTTTGTTATTGTTTTAAAATGATGAAGGTTAATTTGTCTCACTTAATTTAAATTCGAATTATTAACTAGCACTCTCGGCAACGGCCATATCACGCTGAAAACACCGGTTCTCGTCCGATCGCTGACGTTAGCAGCGTCGAGCGCAGTCAGTACTTGGGAATACTGCGTGCCGTTTGCTTTTTCACTTTTGTTTCCTCTTTCAAATTCCACCAGATATGAAAAAAGCAAACATATCTTCTTTTTGTTATTGTTTTATAATGATGAAAGTTAATTAAATTCAAATTATTAACTGGCACTCTCGGCAACGGCCATATCACGCTGAATACACCGGTTCTCGTCCGATAACCGAAGTTAAGCAGCGTCGAGCGCAGTCACTACTTGGGAGGGAGACCACTTAGGAACACTGCGTGCCGTTGGCTTTTTCACTTTTTTTCCCCATTTAAATTTTAATAGATATGAAAGAAGCAAACATGTTTTCTTTTTGTTATTGTTTTAAAATGATGAAGGTTAATTTGTCTCACTTAATTTAAATTCGAATTATTAACTAGCACTCTCGACAACGGCCATATCACGCAGAAAACACCGGTTCACGTCCGATCACCGAAGTTAAGCAGCGTCGAGCGCATACAGTACTTGGGAATACCGCATGCCGTTTGTTTTTTCACTTTTGTTTCCTCTTTTAAATTCCACCAGATATGAAAAAAGCAAACATATCTTCTTTTTGTTATTGTTTTATAAAGATGAAGGTTAATTAAATTCAAATTATTAACTAGCACTCTCGGCAACGGCCATATCACGCTGAATACACCAGTTTGCTTTTTTCATATCTATTGGAATTTAAAAGAGGAAAAAATAGTGAAAAAGCTAACGGCACGCAGTGTTCCTAAGTGGTCGCCCTCCCAAGTACTGACTGCGCTCGACGCTGCTTAACTTTGGTTATCGGACGAGAACTGGTGTATTCAGCGTGATATGGCCGTTGCCGAGAGTGCTAGTTAATAATTCGAATTTAAATTAAGTGAGACAAATTAACCTTCATCTTTTTCAAACAATAACAAAAAGAAAATATGTTTGCTTTTTTCATATCTATTGGAATTTAAAAGAGGAAAAAAAGTGAAAAAGCTTACGGCACGCAGTGTTCCTAAGTGGTCGCCCTCCCAAGTACTGACTGCGCTCGACGCTGCTTAACTTCGGTTATCGGACGAGAAACGGTGTATTCAGCGTGATATGGCCGTTGCCGAGAGTGCTAGTTAATAATTTGAATTTAATTAACGTTCATCTTTATAAAACAATAACAAAAAGAAGATATGTTTGCTTTTTTCATATCTGGTAGAATTTGAAAGTGGAAACAAAAGTGAAAAAGCAAACGGCACGCAGTATTCCCAAGTACTGACTGCGCTCGACGCTGCTAACGTCGGCGATCGGACGAGAACCGGTGTTCTCAGCGTGATATGGCCGTTGCCGAGAGTGCTAGATAATAATTCGAATTTAAATTAAGTGAGACAAATTAACCTTCATCTTTTTCAAACAATAACAAAAAGAAAATATGTTTGCTTTTTTCATATCTATTAAAATTTAAATGGGGAAAAAAAGTGAAAAAGCCAACGGCACGCAGTATTCCCAAGTACTGTATGCGCTCGACGCTGCTTAACTTTGGTTATCGGACGAGAACTGGCGTATTCAGCGTGATATGGCCGTTGCCGAGAGTGCTAGTTAATAATTTGAATTTAATTAACCTTCATCTTTATAAAACAATAACAAAAAGAAGATATGTTTGCTTTTTTCATATCTGGTGGAATTTAAAAGAGGAAACAAAAGTGAAAAAACAAACGGCACGCAGTATTCCCAAGTACTGTATGCGCTCGACGCTGCTTAACTTCGGTGATCGGACGTGAACCGGTGTTTTCTGCGTGATATGGCCGTTGTCGAGAGTGCTAGTTAATAATTCGAATTTAAATTAAGTGAGACAAATTAACCTTCATCATTTTAAAACAATAACAAAAAGAAAACATGTTTGCTTTTTTCATATCTATTAAAATTTAAATGGGGAAAAAAAGTGAAAAAGCCAACGGCACGCAGTGTTCCTAAGTGGTCTCCCTCCCAAGTAGTGACTGCGCTCGACGCTGCTTAACTTCGGTTATCGGACGAGAACCGGTGTATTCAGCGTGATATGGCCGTTGCCGAGAGTGCTAGTTAATAATTTGAATTTAATTAACTTTCATCATTATAAAACAATAACAAAAAGAAGATATGTTTGCTTTTTTCATATCTGGTGGAATTTGAAAGAGGAAACAAAAGTGAAAAAGCAAACGGCACGCAGTATTCCCAAGTACTGACTGCGCTCGACGCTGCTAACGTCAGCGATCGGACGAGAACCGGTGTTTTCAGCGTGATATGGCCGTTGCCGAGAGTGCTAGTTAATAATTCGAATTTAAATTAAGTGAGACAAATTAACCTTCATCATTTTAAAACAATAACAAAAAGAAAACATGTTTGCTTTTTTCATATCTATTAAAATTTAAAAGAGGAAAAAAAAGTGAAAAAGCCAACGGCACGCAGTGTTCCTAAGTGGTCTCCCTCCCAAGTAGTGACTGCGCTCGACGCTGCTTAACTTCGCTTATCGGACGAGAACCGGTGTATTCAGCGTGACATGGCCGTTGCCGAGAGTGCTAGTTAATAATTTGAATTTAATTAACTTTCATCATTTTAAAACAATAACAAAAAGAAGATATGTTTGCTTTTTTCATATCTGGTGGAATTTGAAAGAGGAAACAAAAGTGAAAAAGCAAACGGCACGCAGTATTCCCAAGTACTGACTGCGCTCGACGCTGCTAACGTCGGCGATCGGACGAGAACCGGTGTTCTCAGCGTGATATGGCCGTTGCCGAGAGTGCTAGATAATAATTCGAATTTAAATTAAGTGAGACAAATTAACCTTCATCTTTTTCAAACAATAACAAAAAGAAAATATGTTTGCTTTTTTCATATCTATTGGAATTTAAAAGAGGAAAAAAAAGTGAATAAGCTAACGGCACGCAGTGTTCCTAAGTGGTCGCCCTCCCAAGTACTGACTGCGCTCGACGCTGCTTAACTTTGGTTATCGGACGAGAACCGGTGAATTCAGCGTGATATGGCCGTTGCCAAGAGCTACGACATTGAGCTACGACAAACAAGGGCCGAGATATTAAGCAAAATGTTCGCCAACTTTGGTATCGTCTCACTTATTTTTATTATGTTACTTATGATTTTTGCACTAAACTTTGGAGGCTCATAACTCTTGTTCTACAAGAGATACTGGGATCTCCTTTGGAAATGTTATAGTACTCTTTGCTCCCCATACAAGGATACTTTAAACTTGAGGCTACCTCAATATCGTCGTCAACTTATTTTTGTCTCACTTATAGTTAGAAGGTTACTTTTGATTTTTGAAAATAAACTTTGCAGGCTCGTAACTCTGGTTCTACCAGAGATACGGGGATGTAAATAATGTGACCTTGACACAAATGTTCGGATAATTATAAAGGTCTTTGCATGTTCCAAGCAAAAAAAAAACTTCGCGGTTTCGAACCTGTGGCCTTCCGGGAGTGAGGCGGATGCGATAACGGCTACACTAAAGATATGTTATTATTTTTAATCGAAGGAACAGGGTCAAGTAATTAAGCAATACGTGAACAAACAAACCCCTCCATAGAAAATGCATTAGACTATACTTTGCAAGGCCCATAACTCTGTGTCTACTAGAGATACCGGGATGTCCTTAGGATATGTTATAGTCCAATTTGTCATTCATCTAACCATACTAAAAACTTTGGGCTACGACAAACAGGGGCCGAGTACTTAAGCGAAACGTAAAGAAACAAACCCCCTCCATAGGAAATGAGTTAGACTATACTTTGCAGGCTCGTAACTCTGTTTCCACTGGAGATACGGGGATGTCCTTTGAGTATGTTATATTGCAATTTGTCTTCCATCTAACCATACTAAAAACATTGAGCTACGACAAACAGGGGCCGAGTAATTAAGCTAAACGTAAACAAACAACCCGTCCTTAGGAAATGCATTAGACTATACTTTGCAGGCCCATAACTCTGTGTCTACTAGAGATACGGGGATATCCTTAGGATATGTTATAGTCCAAATTGTCACCCATCTAACCATACTAAAAACATTGAGCTACGACAAACAAGGGCCGAGATATTAAGCAAAATGTTCGTCAACTTTGGTATCGTCTCACTTATTTTTATTATGTTACTTATGATTTTTGCACTAAACTTTGGAGGCTCATAACTCTTGTTCTACAAGAGATACTGGGATCTCCTTTGGAAATGTTATAGTACTCTTTGCTCCCCATACCAGGATACTTTAAACTTGAGGCTACCTCAATATCGTCGTCAACTTATTTTTTGTCTCACTTATTGTTAGAAGGTTACTTTTGATTTTTGAAAATAAACTTTGCAGGCTCGTAACTCTGGTTCTACCAGAGATACGGGGATGTAAATAATGTGACCTTGACACAAATGTTCGGATAATTATAAAGGTCTTTGCACGTTCCAAGCAAAAAGAAAAAACTTCGCGGTTTCGAACCTGTGGCCTTCCGGGAGTGAGGCGGATGCGATAACGGCTACACTAAAGATATGTTATTATTTTTAATCGAAGGAACAGGGTCAAGTAATTAAGCAATACGTGAACAAACAAACCCCTCCATAGAAAATGCATTAGACTATACTTTGCAAGGCCCATAACTCTGTGTCTACTAGAGATACCGGGATGTCCTTAGGATATGTTATAGTCCAATTTGTCATTCATCTAACCATACTCAGAAATTAAATGGTTGTCAGGTGTTGTGGAAAAACTTTGGCTTTCTACGTTACATTTGAGACCCCACAACACCTCTCCCGGGTGGGCTCGAACCACCAACCTTTCGATTAACAGCTGAACGCGCTAACCATTGCGCCACGGAATCCCAAAAGTTAAATGCTCGTCAGGTATTGTGTAAAAACCTTGACTTTTTACGTCACATCTGAGACCTCACAACACCGCTCCCGGATGGGCTCGAACCACCAACCTATTGGTTAACAGCCGAACGCGCTAACCATTGCGCCACGGAAGCACAAAAGTTAAATACTCGTCAGGTATTGTGTAAAAACCTTGACATCTTACGTCACATCTGAGACCTCACAACACCGCTCCCGGATGGGCTCGAACCACCAACCTATTGGTTAACAGCCGAACGCGCTAACCATTGCGCCACGGAAGCCCAAAAGTTTAATGCTCGTCAGGTATTGTGTAAAAACCTTGACTTTTTACGTCACATCTGAGACCTCACAACACTGCTCCCGGATGGGCTCGAACCACCAACCTATTGGTTAACAGCCGAACGCGCTAAACATTGCGCCACGGAAGCCCAAAAGTTAAATGCTCGTCAGGTATTGTGCAAAAACTTTGGCTTTCTACGTTACATTTGAGATCACACAACACCGCTCCCGGATGGGCTCGAACCACCAACCTATTGGTTAACAGCCGAACGCGCTAACCATTGAGCCACGGAAGCCCAAAAATTCAATGTTCGTCAGGTATTGTGAAAAACTCTGACATTTTACGTTACATCTGAGACCTCACAACACCGCATCCCGGATGGGCTCGAACCACAAACCTATTGGTTAACAGCCGAACGCGCTAATCATTGAGCCACGGAAGCCCAGAAATTAAATGGTTGTCACGTATTGTGGAAAAGTTTTGACTTTTTACGCTACATCTGAGACCCCACAACACCTCTCCCGGGTGGGCTCGAACCACCAACCTCGCGATTTACAGCTGAACGCGCTAACCATTGCGCCACGGAAGCCCAAAAATTCAATGTTCGACAGGTATTGTGGAAAAACTCTGACATTTTATGTTACACTTGAGACGTCACAACACCGCTCCCGGGAGAGCTCAAACCACCAGTCTTTTGAATAGCAGCTGAACGCGCTAACCATTGCGCCACGGAAGCCCAAAAATTAAATGGTCGTCAGGTATTGTGGAAAAACTTTGGCTTTCTACGTTACATTTGAGATCACACGTAGCTTTAATTCAAGCAATGTAACGATATTCATTCAAAAAACTGTTAAAATTCAATTTTCAATAAGAAATCGTATTCACGGATTTTGTGTCTTGAAGAAGAAAAACCTGCGATTTTTTCGGTACTTTTTTGAATGAATTTTTTTCTGGAGAAATTTTTGAGCGAATTCAGCTTAATTCCCTATAAAACACTCATTGAAAGTGATTTCATCTCGATTGAACAATAATTAAAAATTTACCTCGAATTTTAATAACATTTTCAAAATCGACGTTTCACGGCCAAAGAAGCATACTTTGAGTATTTCTTCACTATTTTCAAATATGTTCACTGAAAGCATTATTTTTATACTTTTTGCTTTAATACAAGCAAATGTAACGATATTCAATCAAAAAACTGTTAAAATTAAATTTTTCAATAAGAAATCGTTGTCACGGATTTTGTATCTTGAAGAAGAAAAACATGCGATTTTTTCGGTACTTTTTTGAATGCATTTTTTTCAGGAGAAATTTTTGACCGAATTCAGCTTAATTCCCTATAAAACACTCATTAAAAGTGATTTCATCTCGATTGAACAATAAATGAAAATGTACCTCGATTTTTAATAACATTTTCAAAATCGACGTAACTCGGCCTAAGAAAAACATTTTGAGTATTTGTTCACTGTTTTCAAATATAACCACTGAAACCATTATTTTTGTAATTTTTGCGTTAATTCAAGCAAATGTAACGATTTTCATTCAACAAACTGTTAAAATTCAATTTTAAATAAGAAATCGTTGTCACGGATATTGTATCTTGAAGAAAAAAAACATGCGATTTTTTCGGTACACTTTTGAATGCATTTTTTTTTGGAGAAATGTTTGACCGAATTCAGCTTAATTCCCTATAAAACACTCTTTGAAAGTGATTTCATCTCGATTGAACAATAAATAAAAATGTACCTCGATTTTTAATAACATTTTCAAAATCGACGTTTCACGGCCAAAGAAGCATATTTTGAGTATTTCTTCACTATTTTCAAAAATAACCACTGAAACCATTATTTTTATACTTTTTGCTTTAATTCAAGCAAATGTAACGATATTCATTCAACAAACTGTTAAAATTCAATTTTAAATAAGAAATCGTTGTCACGGATTTTGTATCTTGAAGAAAAAAAACATGCGATTTTTTCGGTGCTTTTTTGAATGCATTTTTTTCTGGAGAAATTTTTGACCGAATTCAGCTTAATTCCCTATAAAACACTCAATAAGAGTGATTTCATCTCGATTGAACAATAATAAAAATGTACCTCGATTTTTAATAACATTTTCAAAATCGACGTAACTCGGCCTAAGAAAAACATTTTGAGTATTTGTTCACTATTTACAAATATATTCACTGAAACCATTATTTTTATACTTTTTGCTTTAATTCAAGCAATGTAACGATATTCATTCAAAAAACTGTTAAAATTCAATTTTCAATAAGAAATCGTTGTCACGGATTTTGTATCTTGAAGAAGAAAAACATGCGATTTTTTTCGGTACTTTTTTGAATGCATTTTTTTCTGGAGAAATTTTTGACCGAATTCAGCTTAATTCCCTATAAAACACTCATTGAAAGTGATTTCATCTCGATTGACCAATAATTAAAAATTTACCTCGATTTTTAATAACATTTTCAAAATCGACGTTTCACGGCCAAAGAAGCATACTTTGAGTATTTCTTCACTATTTTCAAATATATTCATTGAAACCATTATTTTTATACTTTTTGCTTTAATTCAAGCAATGTAACGATATTCATTCAAAAAACTGTTAAAATTCAATTTTCAATAAGAAATCGTATTCACGGATTTTGTGTCTTGAAGAAGAAAAACCTGCGATTTTTTCGGTACTTTTTTGAATGAATTTTTTTCTGGAGAAATTTTTGAGCGAATTCAGCTTAATTCCCTATAAAACACTCATTGAAAGTGATTTCATCTCGATTGAACAATAATTAAAAATTTACCTCGAATTTTAATAACATTTTCAAAATCAACGTTTCACGGCCAAAGAAGCATACTTTGAGTATTTCTTCACTATTTTCAAATATGTTCACTGAAAGCATTATTTTTATACTTTTTGCTTTAATTCAAGCAAATGTAACGATATTCAATCAAAAAACTGTTAAAATTAAATTTTTCAATAAGAAATCGTTGTCACGGATTTTGTATCTTGAAGAAGAAAGACATGCGATTTTTTCGGTACTTTTTTGAATGCATTTTTTTCAGGAGAAATTTTTGACCGAATTCAGCTTAATTCCCTATAAAACACTCATTAAAAGTGATTTCATCTCGATTGAACAATAAATGAAAATGTACCTCGATTTTTAATAACATTTTCAAAATCGACGTAACTAGGCCTAAGAAAAACATTTTGAGTATTTGTTCACTGTTTTCAAATATAACCACTGAAACCATTATTTTTGTAATTTTTGCGTTAATTCAAGCAAATGTAACGATATTCATTCAACAAACTGTTAAAATTCAATTTTAAATAAGAAATCGTTGTCACGGATATTGTATCTTGAAGAAAAAAAACATGCGATTTTTTCGGTACACTTTTGAATGCATTTTTTTTTGGAGAAATGTTTGACCGAATTCAGCTTAATTCCCTATAAAACACTCTTTGAAAGTGATTTCATCTCGATTGAACAATAAATAAAAATGTACCTCGATTTTTAATAACATTTTCAAAATCGACGTTTCACGGCCAAAGAAGCATATTTTGAGTATTTCTTCACTATTTTCAAAAATAACCACTGAAACCATTATTTTTATACTTTTTGCTTTAATTCAAGCAAATGTAACGATATTCATTCAAAAAACTGTTAAAATTCAATTTTCAATAAGAAATCGTATTCACGGATTTTGTGTCTTGAAGAAGAAAAACCTGCAATTTTTTCGGTACTTTTTTGAATGAATTTTTTTCTGGAGAAATTTTTGACCGAATTCAGCTTAATTCCCTATAAAACACTCATTTAAAGTGATTTCATCTCGTTTGAACAATAAATAAAAATGTACCTCGATTTTTAATAACATTTTCAAAATCGACGTAACTCGGCCTAAGAAAAACATTTTGAGTATTTGTTCACTGTTTTCAAATATAACCACTGAAACCATTATTTTTGTAATTTTTGCGTTAATTCAAGCAAATGTAACGATATTCAATCAAAAAACTGTTAAAATTAAATTTTTCAATAAGAAATCGTTGTCACGGATTATGTATCTTGAAGAAGAAAAACATGCGATTTTTTCGGTACTTTTTTGAATGCATTTTTTTCAGGAGAAATGTTTGACCGAATTCAGCTTAATTCCCTATAAAACACTCATTAAAAGTGATTTCATCTCGATTGAACAATAAATGAAAATGTACCTCGATTTTTAATAACATTTTCAAAATCGACGTAACTCGGCCTAAGAAAAACATTTTGAGTATTTGTTCACTGTTTTCAAATATAACCACTGAAACCATTATTTTTGTAATTTTTGCGTTAATTCAAGCAAATGTAACGATATTCAATCAAAAAACTGTTAAAATTAAAATTTTCAATAAGAAATCGTTGTCACGGATTTTGTATCTTGAAGAAGAAAAACATGCGATTTTTTCGGTACTTTTTTGAATGCATTTTTTTCAGGAGAAATTTTTGACCGAATTCAGCTTAATTCCCTATAAAACACTCATTAAAAGTGATTTCATCTCGATTGAACAATAAATGAAAATGTACCTCGATTTTTAATAACATTTTCAAAATCGACGTAACTCGGCCTAAGAAAAACATTTTGAGTATTTGTTCACTGTTTTCAAATATAACCACTGAAACCATTATTTTTGTAATTTTTGCGTTAATTCAAGCAAATGTAACGATATTCAATCAAAAAACTGTTAAAATTAAATTTTTCAATAAGAAATCGTTGTCACGGATTTTGTATCTTGAAGAAGAAAAACATGCGATTTTTTCGGTACTTTTTTGAATGCATTTTTTTCAGAAGTTTTTGACCGAATTCAGCTTAATTCCCTATAAAACACTCATTAAAAGTGATTTCATCTCGATTGAACAATAAATAAAAATGTACCTCGATTTTTAATAACATTTTCAAAATCGACGTTTCACGGCCAAAGAAGCATATTTTGAGTATTTCTTCACTATTTTCAAAAATAACCATTGAAACCATTATTTTTATACTTTTTGCTTTAATTCAAGCAAATGTAACGATATTCAATCAAAAAACTGTTAAAATTAAATTTTTCAATAAGAAATCGTTGTCACGGATTTTGTATCTTGAAGAAGAAAAACATGCGATTTTTTCGGTACTTTTTTGAATGCATTTCTTTCAGGAGAAATTTTTGACCGAATTCAGCTTAATTCCCTATAAAACACTCATTAAAAGTGATTTCATCTCGATTGAACAATAAATGAAAATGTACCTCGATTTTTAATAACATTTTCAAAATCGACGTAACTCGGCCTAAGAAAAACATTTTGAGTATTTGTTCACTGTTTTCAAATATAACCACTGAAACCATTATTTTTGTAATTTTTGCGTTAATTCAAGCAAATGTAACGATATTCATTCAAAAAACTGTTAAAATTCAATTTTCAATAAGAAATCGTATTCACGGATTTTGTGTCTTGAAGAAGAAAAACCTGCGATTTTTTTGGTACTTTTTTGAATGAATTTTTTTCTGGAGAAATTTTTGACCGAATTCAGCTTAATTCCCTATAAAACACTCATTTAAAGTGATTTCATCTCGATTGAACAATAAATAAAAATGTACCTCGATTTTTAATAACATTTTCAAAATCGACGATTCACGGCCAAAGAAGCATACTTTGAGTATTTCTTCACTCTTTTCAAAAATAACCATTGAAACCATTATTTTTATACTTTTTGCTTTAATTCAAGCAAATGTAACGATATTCAATCAAAAAACTGTTAAAATTAAATTTTTCAATAAGAAATCGTTGTCACGGATTTTGTATCTTGAAGAAGAAAAACATGCGATTTTTTCGGTACTTTTTTGAATGCATTTCTTTCAGGAGAAATTTTTGACCGAATTCAGCTTAATTCCCTATAAAACACTCATTTAAAGTGATTTCATCTCGATTGAACAATAAATAAAAATGTACCTCGATTTTTAATAACATTTTCAAAATCGACGTAACTCGGCCTAAGAAAAACATTTTGAGTATTTGTTCACTGTTTTCAAATATAACCACTGAAACCATTATTTTTGTAATTTTTGCGTTAATTCAAGCAAATGTAACGATATTCAATCAAAAAACTGTTAAAATTAAATTTTTCAATAAGAAATCGTTGTCACGGATTATGTATCTTGAAGAAGAAAAACATGCGATTTTTTCGGTACTTTTTTGAATGCATTTTTTTCAGGAGAAATTTTTGACCGAATTCAGCTTAATTCCCTATAAAACACTCATTAAAAGTGATTTCATCTCGATTGAACAATAAATAAAAATGTACCTCGATTTTTAATAACATTTTCAAAATCGACGTTTCACGGCCAAAGAAGCATACTTTGAGTATTTCTTCACTCTTTTCAAATATGTTCACTGAAAGCATTATTTTTATACTTTTTGCTTTAATTCAAGCAAATGTAACGATATTCAATCAAAAAACTGTTAAAATTAAATTTTTCAATAAGAAATCGTTGTCACGGATTTTGTATCTTGAAGAAGAAAAACATGAGATTTTTCGGTACTTTTTTGAATGCATTTTTTTCAGGAGAAATGTTTGACCGAATTCAGCTTAATTCCCTATAAAACACTCATTAAAAGTGATTTCATCTCGATTGAACAATAAATGAAAATGTACCTCGATTTTTAATAACATTTTCAAAATCGACGTAACTCGGCCTAAGAAAAACATTTTGAGTATTTGTTCACTGTTTTCAAATATAACCACTGAAACCATTATTTTTGTAATTTTTGCGTTAATTCAAGCAAATGTAACGATATTCAATCAAAAAACTGTTAAAATTAAATTTTTCAATAAGAAATCGTTGTCACGGATTTTGTATCTTGAAGAAGAAAAACATGCGATTTTTTCGGTACTTTTTTGAATGCATTTTTTTTAGGAGAAATTTTTGACCGAATTCAGCTTAATTCCCTATAAAACACTCATTAAAAGTGATTTCATCTCGATTGAACAATAAATAAAAATGTACCTCGATTTTTAATAACATTTTCAAAATCGACGTTTCACGGCCAAAGAAGCATATTTTGAGTATTTCTTCACTATTTTCAAAAATAACCATTGAAACCATTATTTTTATACTTTTTGCTTTAATTCAAGCAAATGTAACGATATTCATTCAAAAAACTGTTAAAATTCAATTTTCAATAAGAAATCGTATTCACGGATTTTGTGTCTTGAAGAAGAAAAACAAGCGATTTTTTCGGTACTTTTTTGAATGAATTTTTTTCTGGAGAAATTTTTGACCGAATTCAGCTTAATTCCCTATAAAACACTCATTAAAAGTGATTTCATCACGATTGAACAATAAATGAAAATGTACCTCGATTTTTAATAACATTTTCAAAATCGACGTAACTCGGCCTAAGAAAAACATTTTGAGTATTTGTTCACTGTTTTCAAATATAACCACTGAAACCATTATTTTTGTAATTTTTGCGTTAATTCAAGCAAATGTAACGATATTCAATCAACAAACTGTTAAAATTCAATTTTCAATAAGAAATCGTTGTCACGGATTTTGTATCTTGAAGAAGAAAAACATGCGATTTTTTCGGTACTTTTTTGAATGCATTTTTTTCAGGAGAAATTTTTGACCGAATTCAGCTTAATTCCCTATAAAACACTCATTAAAAGTGATTTCATCTCGATTGAACAATAAATAAAAATGTACCTCGATTTTTAATAACATTTTCAAAATCGACGTTTCACGGCCAAAGAAGCATACTTTGAGTATTTCTTCACTATTTTCAAAAATAACCATTGAAACCATTATTTTTATACTTTTTGCTTTAATTCAAGCAAATGTAACGATATTCAATCAAAAAACTGTTAAAATTAAATTTTTCAATAAGAAATCGTTGTCACGGATTTTGTATCTTGAAGAAGAAAAACATGAGATTTTTTCGGTACTTTTTTGAATGCATTTTTTTCAGGAGAAATTTTTGACCGAATTCAGCTTAATTCCCTATAAAACACTCATTAAAAGTGATTTCATCTCGATTGAACAATAAATGAAAATGTACCTCGATTTTTAATAACATTTTCAAAATCGACGTAACTCGGCCTAAGAAAAACATTTTGAGTATTTGTTCACTGTTTTCAAATATAACCACTGAAACCATTATTTTTGTAATTTTTGCGTTAATTCAAGCAAATGTAACGATATTCAATCAAAAAACTGTTAAAATTAAATTTTTCAATAAGAAATCGTTGTCACGGATTTTGTATCTTGAAGAAGAAAAACATGCGATTTTTTCGGTACTTTTTTGAATGCATTTTTTTCAGGAGAAATTTTTGACCGAATTCAGCTTAATTCCCTATAAAACACTCATTAAAAGTGATTTCATCTCGATTGAACAATAAATAAAAATGTACCTCGATTTTTAATAACATTTTCAAAATCGACGTTTCACGGCCAAAGAAGCATATTTTGAGTATTTCTTCACTATTTTCAAAAATAACCACTGAAACCATTATTTTTATACTTTTTGCTTTAATTCAAGCAAATGTAACGATATTCATTCAAAAAACTTTTAAAATTCAATTTTCAATAAGAAATCGTATTCACGGATTTTGTGTCTTGAAGAAGAAAAACATGCGATTTTTTCGGTACTTTTTTGAATGCATTTTTTTCAGGAGAAATTTTTGACCGAATTCTGCTTAATTCCCTATAAAACACTCATTAAAAGTGATTTCATCTCGATTGAACAATAAATAAAAATGTACCTCGATTTTTAATAACATTTTCAAAATCGACGTTTCACGGCCAAAGAAGCATACTTTGAGTATTTCTTCACTCTTTTCAAATATGTTCACTGAAAGCATTATTTTTATACTTTTTGCTTTAATTCAAGAAAATGTAACGATATTCAATCAAAAAACTGTTAAAATTAAATTTTTCAATAAGAAATCGTTGTCACGGATTTTGTATCTTGAAGAAGAAAAACATGAGATTTTTTCGGTACTTTTTTGAATGCATTTTTTTCAGGAGAAATTTTTGACCGAATTCAGCTTAATTCCCTATAAAACACTCATTAAAAGTGATTTCATCTCGATTGAACAATAAATGAAAATGTACCTCGATTTTTAATAACATTTTCAAAATCGACGTAACTCGGCCTAAGAAAAACATTTTGAGTATTTGTTCACTGTTTTCAAATATAACCACTGAAACCATTATTTTTGTAATTTTTGCGTTAATTCAAGCAAATGTAACGATATTCAATCAAAAAACTGTTAAAATTAAATTTTTCAATAAGAAATCGTTGTCACGGATTTTGTATCTTGAAGAAGAAAAACATGCGATTTTTTCGGTACTTTTTTGAATGCATTTTTTTCAGGAGAAATTTTTGACCGAATTCAGCTTAATTCCCTATAAAACACTCATTAAAAGTGATTTCATCTCGATTGAACAATAAATAAAAATGTACCTCGATTTTTAATAACATTTTCAAAATGACGTTTCACGGCCAAAGAAGCATACTTTGAGTATTTCTTCACTCTTTTCAAATATGTTCACTGAAAGCATTATTTTTATACTTTTTGCTTTAATTCAAGCAAATGTAACGATATTCAATCAAAAAACTGTTAAAATTAAATTTTTCAATAAGAAATCGTTGTCACGGATTTTGTATCTTGAAGAAGAAAAACATGAGATTTTTTCGGTACTTTTTTGAATGCATTTTTTTCAGGAGAAATTTTTGACCGAATTCAGCTTAATTCCCTATAAAACACTCATTAAAAGTGATTTCATCTCGATTGAACAATAAATGAAAATGTACCTCGATTTTTAATAACATTTTCAAAATCGACGTAACTCGGCCTAAGAAAAACATTTTGAGTATTTGTTCACTGTTTTCAAATATAACCACTGAAACCATTATTTTTGTAATTTTTGCGTTAATTCAAGCAAATGTAACGATATTCAATCAAAAAACTGTTAAAATTAAATTTTTCAATAAGAAATCGTTGTCACGGATTTTGTATCTTGAAGAAGAAAAACATGCGATTTTTTCGGTACTTTTTTGAATGCATTTTTTTCAGGAGAAATTTTTGACCGAATTCAGCTTAATTCCCTATAAAACACTCATTAAAAGTGATTTCATCTCGATTGAGCAATAAATAAAAATGTACCTCGATTTTTAATAACATTTTCAAAATCGACGTTTCACGGCCAAAGAAGCATATTTTGAGTATTTCTTCACTATTTTCAAAAATAACCACTGAAACCATTATTTTTATACTTTTTGCTTTAATTCAAGCAAATGTAACGATATTCATTCAAAAAACTGTTAAAATTCAATTTTCAATAAGAAATCGTATTCACGGATTTTGTGTCTTGAAGAAGAAAAACCTGCGATTTTTTCGGTACTTTTTTGAATGAATTTTTTTCTGGAGAAATTTTTGACCGAATTCAGCTTAATTCCCTATAAAACACTCATTTAAAGTGATTTCATCTCGATTGAACAATAAATAAAAATGTACCTCGATTTTTAATAACATTTTCAAAATCGACGTTTCACGGCCAAAGAAGCATACTTTGAGTATTTCTTCACTCTTTTCAAATATGTTCACTGAAAGCATTATTTTTATACTTTTTGCTTTAATTCAAGCAAATGTAACGATATTCAATCAAAAAACTGTTAAAATTAAATTTTTCAATAAGAAATCGTTGTCACGGATTTTGTATCTTGAAGAAGAAAAACATGAGATTTTTTCGGTACTTTTTTGAATGCATTTTTTTCAGGAGAAATTTTTGACCGAATTCAGCTTAATTCCCTATAAAACACTCATTAAAAGTGATTTCATCTCGATTGAACAATAAATAAAAATGTACCTCGATTTTTAATAACATTTTCAAAATCGACGTTTCACGGCCAAAGAAGCATACTTTGAGTATTTCTTCACTCTTTTCAAATATGTTCACTGAAAGCATTATTTTTATACTTTTTGCTTTAATTCAAGCAAATGTAACGATATTCAATCAAAAAACTGTTAAAATTAAATTTTTCAATAAGAAATCGTTGTCACGGATTTTGTATCTTGAAGAAGAAAAACATGCGATTTTTTCGGTACTTTTTTGAATGCATTTTTTTCAGGAGAAATTTTTGACCGAATTCAGCTTAATTCCCTATAAAACACTCATTAAAAGTGATTTCATCTCGATTGAACAATAAATGAAAATGTACCTCGATTTTTAATAACATTTTCAAAATCGACGTAACTCGGCCTAAGAAAAACATTTTGAGTATTTGTTCACTGTTTTCAAATATAACCACTGAAACCATTATTTTTGTAATTTTTGCGTTAATTCAAGCAAATGTAACGATATTCATTCAAAAAACTGTTAAAATTCAATTTTCAATAAGAAATCGTATTCACGGATTTTGTGTCTTGAAGAAGAAAAACCTGCGATTTTTTTGGTACTTTTTTGAATGAATTTTTTTCTGGAGAAATTTTTGACCGAATTCAGCTTAATTCCCTATAAAACACTCATTAAAAGTGATTTCATCTCGATTGAACAATAAATGAAAATGTACCTCGATTTTTAATAACATTTTCAAAATCGACGTAACTCGGCCTAAGAAAAACATTTTGAGTATTTGTTCACTGTTTTCAAATATAACCACTGAAACCATTATTTTTGTAATTTTTGCGTTAATTCAAGCAAATGTAACGATATTCAATCAAAAAACTGTTAAAATTAAATTTTTCAATAAGAAATCGTTGTCACGGATTTTGTATCTTGAAGAAGAAAAACATGCGATTTTTTCGGTACTTTTTTGAATGCATTTTTTTCAGAAGTTTTTGACCGAATTCAGCTTAATTCCCTATAAAACACTCATTAAAAGTGATTTCATCTCGATTGAACAATAAATAAAAATGTACCTCGATTTTTAATAACATTTTCAAAATCGACGTTTCACGGCCAAAGAAGCATATTTTGAGTATTTCTTCACTATTTTCAAAAATAACCATTGAAACCATTATTTTTATACTTTTTGCTTTAATTCAAGCAAATGTAACGATATTCAATCAAAAAACTGTTAAAATTAAATTTTTCAATAAGAAATCGTTGTCACGGATTTTGTATCTTGAAGAAGAAAAACATGCGATTTTTTCGGTACTTTTTTGAATGCATTTCTTTCAGGAGAAATTTTTGACCGAATTCAGCTTAATTCCCTATAAAACACTCATTAAAAGTGATTTCATCTCGATTGAACAATAAATGAAAATGTACCTCGATTTTTAATAACATTTTCAAAATCGACGTAACTCGGCCTAAGAAAAACATTTTGAGTATTTGTTCACTGTTTTCAAATATAACCACTGAAACCATTATTTTTGTAATTTTTGCGTTAATTCAAGCAAATGTAACGATATTCATTCAAAAAACTGTTAAAATTCAATTTTCAATAAGAAATCGTATTCACGGATTTTGTGTCTTGAAGAAGAAAAACCTGCGATTTTTTTGGTACTTTTTTGAATGAATTTTTTTCTGGAGAAATTTTTGACCGAATTCAGCTTAATTCCCTATAAAACACTCATTAAAAGTGATTTCATCTCGATTGAACAATAAATAAAAATGTACCTCGATTTTTAATAACATTTTCAAAATCGACGTAACTCGGCCTAAGAAAAACATTTTGAGTATTTGTTCACTGTTTTCAAATATAACCACTGAAACCATTATTTTTGTAATTTTTGCGTTAATTCAAGCAAATGTAACGATATTCAATCAAAAAACTGTTAAAATTAAATTTTTCAATAAGAAATCGTTGTCACGGATTTTGTATCTTGAAGAAGAAAAACATGCGATTTTTTCGGTACTTTTTTGAATGCATTTTTTTCTGGAGAAATTTTTGACCGAATTCAGCTTAATTCCCTATAAAACACTCATTAAAAGTGATTTCATCTCGATTGAACAATAAATAAAAATGTACCTTGATTTTTAATAACATTTTCAAAATCGACGTTTCACGGCCAAAGAAGCATATTTTGAGTATTTCTTCACTATTTTCAAAAATAACCACTGAAACCATTATTTTTATACTTTTTGCTTTAATTCAAGCAAATGTAACGATATTCATTCAAAAAACTGTTAAAATTCAATTTTCAATAAGAAATCGTATTCACGGATTTTGTGTCTTGAAGAAGAAAAACCTGCGATTTTTTCGGTACTTTTTTGAATGAATTTTTTTCTGGAGAAATTTTTGACCGAATTCAGCTTAATTCCCTATAAAACACTCATTTAAAGTGATTTCATCTCGATTGAACAATAAATAAAAATGTACCTCGATTTTTAATAACATTTTCAAAATAGACGTAACTCGGCCTAAGAAAAACATTTTGAGTATTTGTTCACTGTTTTCAAATATAACCACTGAAACCATTATTTTTGTAATTTTTGCGTTAATTCAAGCAAATGTAACGATATTCAATCAAAAAACTGTTAAAATTAAATTTTTCAATAAGAAATCGTTGTCACGGATTATGTATCTTGAAGAAGAAAAACATGCGATTTTTTCGGTACTTTTTTGAATGCATTTTTTTCAGGAGAAAGTTTTGACCGAATTCAGCTTAATTCCCTATAAAACACTCATTAAAAGTAATTTCATCTCGATTGAACAATAAATAAAAATGTACCTCGATTTTTAATAACATTTTCAAAATCGACGTTTCACGGCCAAAGAAGCATACTTTGAGTATTTCTTCACTCTTTTCAAATATGTTCACTGAAAGCATTATTTTTATACTTTTTGCTTTAATTCAAGCAAATGTAACGATATTCAATCAAAAAACTGTTAAAATTAAATTTTTCAATAAGAAATCGTTGTCACGGATTTTGTATCTTGAAGAAGAAAAACATGAGATTTTTTCGGTACTTTTTTGAATGCATTTTTTTCAGGAGAAATTTTTGACCCAATTCAGCTTAATTCCCTATAAAACACTCATTAAAAGTGATTTCATCTCGATTGAACAATAAATGAAAATGTACCTCGATTTTTAATAACATTTTCAAAATCGACGTAACTCGGCCTAAGAAAAACATTTTGAGTATTTGTTCACTGTTTTCAAATATAACCACTGAAACCATTATTTTTGTAATTTTTGCGTTAATTCAAGCAAATGTAACGATATTCAATCAAAAAACTGTTAAAATTAAATTTTTCAATAAGAAATCGTTGTCACGGATTTTGTATCTTGAAGAAGAAAAACATGCGATTTTTTCGGTACTTTTTTGAATGCATTTTTTTCAGGAGAAATTTTTGACCGAATTCAGCTTAATTCCCTATAAAACACTCATTAAAAGTGATTTCATCTCGATTGAACAATAAATAAAAATGTACCTCGATTTTTAATAACATTTTCAAAATCGACGTTTCACGGCCAAAGAAGCATATTTTGAGTATTTCTTCACTATTTTCAAAAATAACCACTGAAACCATTATTTTTATACTTTTTGCTTTAATTCAAGCAAATGTAACGATATTCATTCAAAAAACTGTTAAAATTCAATTTTCAATAAGAAATCGTATTCACGGATTTTGTGTCTTGAAGAAGAAAAACCTGCGATTTTTTCGGTACTTTTTTGAATGAATTTTTTTCTGGAGAAATTTTTGACCGAATTCAGCTTAATTCCCTATAAAACACTCATTTAAAGTGATTTCATCTCGATTGAACAATAAATAAAAATGTACCTCGATTTTTAATAACATTTTCAAAATCGACGTACCTCGGCCTAACAAAAACATTTTGAGTATTTGTTCACTGTTTTCAGATATAACCACTGAAACCATTATTTTTGTAATTTTTGCGTTAATTCAAGCAAATGTAACGATATTCAATCAAAAAACTGTTAAAATTAAATTTTTCAATAAGAAATCGTTGTCACGGATTATGTATCTTGAAGAAGAAAAACATGCGATTTTTTCGGTACTTTTTTGAATGCATTTTTTTCAGGAGAAATTTTTGACCGAATTCAGCTTAATTCCCTATAAAACACTCATTAAAAGTGATTTCATCTCGATTGAACAATAAATAAAAATGTACCTCGATTTTTAATAACATTTTCAAAATCGACGTTTCACGGCCAAAGAAGCATACTTTGAGTATTTCTTCACTCTTTTCAAATATGTTCACTGAAAGCATTATTTTTATACTTTTTGCTTTAATTCAAGCAAATGTAACGATATTCAATCAAAAAACTGTTAAAATTAAATTTTTCAATAAGAAATCGTTGTCACGGATTTTGTATCTTGAAGAAGAAAAACATGAGATTTTTTCGGTACTTTTTTGAATGCATTTTTTTCAGGAGAAATTTTTGACCGAATTCAGCTTAATTCCCTATAAAACACTCATTAAAAGTGATTTCATCTCGATTGAACAATAAATGAAAATATACCTCGATTTTTAATAACATTTTCAAAATCGACGTAACTCGGCCTAAGAAAAACATTTTGAGTATTTGTTCACTGTTTTCAAATATAACCACTGAAACCATTATTTTTGTAATTTTTGCGTTAATTCAAGCAAATGTAACGATATTCAATCAAAAAACTGTTAAAATTAAATTTTTCAATAAGAAATCGTTGTCACGGATTTTGTATCTTGAAGAAGAAAAACATGCGATTTTTTCGGTACTTTTTTGAATGCATTTTTTTCTGGAGAAATTTTTGACCGAATTCAGCTTAATTCCCTATAAAACACTCATTAAAAGTGATTTCATCTCGATTGAACAATAAATAAAAATGTACCTTGATTTTTAATAACATTTTCAAAATCGACGTTTCACGGCCAAAGAAGCATATTTTGAGTATTTCTTCACTATTTTCAAAAATAACCACTGAAACCATTATTTTTATACTTTTTGCTTTAATTCAAGCAAATGTAACGATATTCATTCAAAAAACTGTTAAAATTCAATTTTCAATAAGAAATCGTATTCACGGATTTTGTGTCTTGAAGAAGAAAAACCTGCGATTTTTTCGGTACTTTTTTGAATGAATTTTTTTCTGGAGAAATTTTTGACCGAATTCAGCTTAATTCCCTATAAAACACTCATTTAAAGTGATTTCATCTCGATTGAACAATAAATAAAAATGTACCTCGATTTTTAATAACATTTTCAAAATCGACGTAACTCGGCCTAAGAAAAACATTTTGAGTATTTGTTCACTGTTTTCAAATATAACCACTGAAACCATTATTTTTGTAATTTTTGCGTTAATTCAAGCAAA
Source organism: Phalangium opilio (assembly GCF_054372755.1). Lineage (NCBI taxonomy): Eukaryota > Metazoa > Arthropoda > Arachnida > Opiliones > Phalangiidae > Phalangium > Phalangium opilio. The sequence goes on along the minus strand of NW_028324192.1, from coordinate 2,417,451 downwards.
TGTAACGATATTCAATCAAAAAACTGTTAAAATTAAATTTTTCAATAAGAAATCGTTGTCACGGATTATGTATCTTGAAGAAGAAAAACATGCGATTTTTTCGGTACTTTTTTGAATGCATTTTTTTCAGGAGAAATTTTTGACCGAATTCAGCTTAATTCCCTATAAAACACTCATTAAAAGTAATTTCATCTCGATTGAACAATAAATAAAAATGTACCTCGATTTTTAATAACATTTTCAAAATCGACGTTTCACGGCCAAAGAAGCATACTTTGAGTATTTCTTCACTCTTTTCAAATATGTTCACTGAAAGCATTATTTTTATACTTTTTGCTTTAATTCAAGCAAATGTAACGATATTCAATCAAAAAACTGTTAAAATTAAATTTTTCAATAAGAAATCGTTGTCACGGATTTTGTATCTTGAAGAAGAAAAACATGAGATTTTTTCGGTACTTTTTTGAATGCATTTTTTTCAGGAGAAATTTTTGACCCAATTCAGCTTAATTCCCTATAAAACACTCATTAAAAGTGATTTCATCTCGATTGAACAATAAATGAAAATGTACCTCGATTTTTAATAACATTTTCAAAATCGACGTAACTCGGCCTAAGAAAAACATTTTGAGTATTTGTTCACTGTTTTCAAATATAACCACTGAAACCATTATTTTTGTAATTTTTGCGTTAATTCAAGCAAATGTAACGATATTCAATCAAAAAACTGTTAAAATTAAATTTTTCAATAAGAAATCGTTGTCACGGATTTTGTATCTTGAAGAAGAAAAACATGCGATTTTTTCGGTACTTTTTTGAATGCATTTTTTTCAGGAGAAATTTTTGACCGAATTCAGCTTAATTCCCTATAAAACACTCATTAAAAGTGATTTCATCTCGATTGAACAATAAATAAAAATGTACCTCGATTTTTAATAACATTTTCAAAATCGACGTTTCACGGCCAAAGAAGCATATTTTGAGTATTTCTTCACTATTTTCAAAAATAACCACTGAAACCATTATTTTTATACTTTTTGCTTTAATTCAAGCAAATGTAACGATATTCATTCAAAAAACTGTTAAAATTCAATTTTCAATAAGAAATCGTATTCACGGATTTTGTGTCTTGAAGAAGAAAAACCTGCGATTTTTTCGGTACTTTTTTGAATGAATTTTTTTCTGGAGAAATTTTTGACCGAATTCAGCTTAATTCCCTATAAAACACTCATTTAAAGTGATTTCATCTCGATTGAACAATAAATAAAAATGTACCTCGATTTTTAATAACATTTTCAAAATCGACGTACCTCGGCCTAAGAAAAACATTTTGAGTATTTGTTCACTGTTTTCAGATATAACCACTGAAACCATTATTTTTGTAATTTTTGCGTTAATTCAAGCAAATGTAACGATATTCAATCAAAAAACTGTTAAAATTAAATTTTTCAATAAGAAATCGTTGTCACGGATTATGTATCTTGAAGAAGAAAAACATGCGATTTTTTCGGTACTTTTTTGAATGCATTTTTTTCAGGAGAAATTTTTGACCGAATTCAGCTTAATTCCCTATAAAACACTCATTAAAAGTGATTTCATCTCGATTGAACAATAAATAAAAATGTACCTCGATTTTTAATAACATTTTCAAAATCGACGTTTCACGGCCAAAGAAGCATACTTTGAGTATTTCTTCACTCTTTTCAAATATGTTCACTGAAAGCATTATTTTTATACTTTTTGCTTTAATTCAAGCAAATGTAACGATATTCAATCAAAAAACTGTTAAAATTAAATTTTTCAATAAGAAATCGTTGTCACGGATTTTGTATCTTGAAGAAGAAAAACATGAGATTTTTTCGGTACTTTTTTGAATGCATTTTTTTCAGGAGAAATTTTTGACCGAATTCAGCTTAATTCCCTATAAAACACTCATTAAAAGTGATTTCATCTCGATTGAACAATAAATGAAAATGTACCTCGATTTTTAATAACATTTTCAAAATCGACGTTTCACGGCCAAAGAAGCATATTTTGAGTATTTCTTCACTATTTTCAAAAATAACCACTGAAACCATTATTTTTATACTTTTTGCTTTAATTGAAGCAAATGTAACGATATTCATTCAAAAAACTGTTAAAATTCAATTTTCAATAAGAAATCGTATTCACGGATTTTGTGTCTTGAAGAAGAAAAACCTGCGATTTTTTCGGTACTTTTTTGAATGAATTTTTTTCTGGAGAAATTTTTGACCGAATTCAGCTTAATTCCCTATAAAACACTCATTTAAAGTGATTTCATCTCGATTGAACAATAAATAAAAATGTACCTCGATTTTTAATAACATTTTCAAAATCGACGTAACTCGGCCTAAGAAAAACATTTTGAGTATTTGTTCACTGTTTTCAAATATAACCACTGAAACCATTATTTTTGTAATTTTTGCGTTAATTCAAGCAAATGTAACGATATTCAATCAAAAAACTGTTAAAATTAAATTTTTCAATAAGAAATCGTTGTCACGGATTTTGTATCTTGAAGAAGAAAAACATGCGATTTTTTCGGTACTTTTTTGAATGCATTTTTTTCAGGAGAAATTTTTGACCGAATTCAGCTTAATTCCCTATAAAACACTCATTAAAAGTGATTTCATCTCGATTGAACAATAAATAAAAATGTACCTCGAATTTTAATAACATTTTCAAAATCGACGTAACTCGGCCTAAGAAAAACATTTTGAGTATTTGTTCACTGTTTTCAAATATAACCACTGAAACCATTATTTTTGTAATTTTTGCGTTAATTCAAGCAAATGTAACGATATTCATTCAACAAACTGTTAAAATTCAATTTTCAATAAGAAATCGTTGTCACGGATTTTGTATCTTGAAGAAAAAGAACATGCAATTTTTTCGGTACACTTTTGAATGCATTTTTTTTGGAGAAATGTTTGACCGAATTCAGCTTAATTCCCTATAAAACACTCATTAAAAGTGATTTCATCTCGATTGAACAATAAATAAAAATGTACCTCGATTTTTAATAACATTTTCAAAATCGACGTTTCACGGCCAAAGAAGCATACTTTGAGTATTTCTTCACTCTTTTCAAATATGTTCACTGAAAGCATTATTTTTATACTTTTTGCTTTAATTCAAGCAAATGAAACGATATTCAATCAAAAAACTGTTAAAATTAAATTTTTCAATAAGAAATCGTTGTCACGGATTTTGTATCTTGAAGAAGAAAAACATGAGATTTTTTCGGTACTTTTTTGAATGCATTTTTTTCAGGAGAAATTTTTGACCGAATTCAGCTTAATTCCCTATAAAACACTCATTAAAAGTGATTTCATCTCGATTGAACAATAAATGAAAATGTACCTCGATTTTTAATAACATTTTCAAAATCGACGTTTCACGGCCAAAGAAGCATATTTTGAGTATTTCTTCACTATTTTCAAAAATAACCACTGAAACCATTATTTTTATACTTTTTGCTTTAATTCAAGCAAATGTAACGATATTCATTCAAAAAACTGTTAAAATTCAATTTTCAATAAGAAATCGTATTCACGGATTTTGTGTCTTGAAGAAGAAAAACCTGCGATTTTTTCGGTACTTTTTTGAATGAATTTTTTTCTGGAGAAATTTTTGACCGAATTCAGCTTAATTCCCTATAAAACACTCATTTAAAGTGATTTCATCTCGATTGAACAATAAATAAAAATGTACCTCGATTTTTAATAACATTTTCAAAATCGACGTAACTCGGCCTAAGAAAAACATTTTGAGTATTTGTTCACTGTTTTCAAATATAACCACTGAAACCATTATTTTTGTAATTTTTGCGTTAATTCAAGCAAATGTAACGATATTCAATCAAAAAACTGTTAAAATTAAATTTTTCAATAAGAAATCGTTGTCACGGATTTTGTATCTTGAAGAAGAAAAACATGCGATTTTTTCGGTACTTTTTTGAATGCATTTTTTTCAGGAGAAATTTTTGACCGAATTCAGCTTAATTCCCTATAAAACACTCATTAAAAGTGATTTCATCTCGATTGAACAATAAATAAAAATGTACCTCGAATTTTAATAACATTTTCAAAATCGACGTAACTCGGCCTAAGAAAAACATTTTGAGTATTTCTTCACTATTTTCAAAAATAACCATTGAAACCATTATTTTTATACTTTTTGCTTTAATTCAAGCAAATGTAACGATATTCAATCAAAAAACTGTTAAAATTAAATTTTTCAATAAGAAATCGTTGTCACGGATTTTGTATCTTGAAGAAGAAAAACATGAGATTTTTTCGGTACTTTTTTGAATGCATTTTTTTCAGGAGAAATTTTTGACCGAATTCAGCTTAATTCCCTATAAAACACTCATTAAAAGTGATTTCATCTCGATTGAACAATAAATGAAAATGTACCTCGATTTTTAATAACATTTTCAAAATCGACGTAACTCGGCCTAAGAAAAACATTTTGAGTATTTGTTCACTGTTTTCAAATATAACCACTGAAACCATTATTTTTGTAATTTTTGCGTTAATTCAAGCAAATGTAACGATATTCAATCAAAAAACTGTTAAAATTAAATTTTTCAATAAGAAATCGTTGTCACGGATTTTGTATCTTGAAGAAGAAAAACATGCGATTTTTTCGGTACTTTTTTGAATGCATTTTTTTCAGGAGAAATTTTTGACCGAATTCAGCTTAATTCCCTATAAAACACTCATTAAAAGTGATTTCATCTCGATTGAGCAATAAATAAAAATGTACCTCGATTTTTAATAACATTTTCAAAATCGACGTTTCACGGCCAAAGAAGCATATTTTGAGTATTTCTTCACTATTTTCAAAAATAACCACTGAAACCATTATTTTTATACTTTTTGCTTTAATTCAAGCAAATGTAACGATATTCATTCAAAAAACTGTTAAAATTCAATTTTCAATAAGAAATCGTATTCACGGATTTTGTGTCTTGAAGAAGAAAAACCTGCGATTTTTTCGGTACTTTTTTGAATGAATTTTTTTCTGGAGAAATTTTTGACCGAATTCAGCTTAATTCCCTATAAAACACTCATTTAAAGTGATTTCATCTCGATTGAACAATAAATAAAAATGTACCTCGATTTTTAATAACATTTTCAAAATCGACGTTTCACGGCCAAAGAAGCATACTTTGAGTATTTCTTCACTCTTTTCAAATATGTTCACTGAAAGCATTATTTTTATACTTTTTGCTTTAATTCAAGCAAATGTAACGATATTCAATCAAAAAACTGTTAAAATTAAATTTTTCAATAAGAAATCGTTGTCACGGATTTTGTATCTTGAAGAAGAAAAACATGAGATTTTTTCGGTACTTTTTTGAATGCATTTTTTTCAGGAGAAATTTTTGACCGAATTCAGCTTAATTCCCTATAAAACACTCATTAAAAGTGATTTCATCTCGATTGAACAATAAATAAAAATGTACCTCGATTTTTAATAACATTTTCAAAATCGACGTTTCACGGCCAAAGAAGCATACTTTGAGTATTTCTTCACTCTTTTCAAATATGTTCACTGAAAGCATTATTTTTATACTTTTTGCTTTAATTCAAGCAAATGTAACGATATTCAATCAAAAAACTGTTAAAATTAAATTTTTCAATAAGAAATCGTTGTCACGGATTTTGTATCTTGAAGAAGAAAAACATGCGATTTTTTCGGTACTTTTTTGAATGCATTTTTTTCAGGAGAAATTTTTGACCGAATTCAGCTTAATTCCCTATAAAACACTCATTAAAAGTGATTTCATCTCGATTGAACAATAAATGAAAATGTACCTCGATTTTTAATAACATTTTCAAAATCGACGTAACTCGGCCTAAGAAAAACATTTTGAGTATTTGTTCACTGTTTTCAAATATAACCACTGAAACCATTATTTTTGTAATTTTTGCGTTAATTCAAGCAAATGTAACGATATTCAATCAAAAAACTGTTAAAATTAAATTTTTCAATAAGAAATCGTTGTCACGGATTTTGTATCTTGAAGAAGAAAAACATGCGATTTTTTCGGTACTTTTTTGAATGCATTTTTTTCAGAAGTTTTTGACCGAATTCAGCTTAATTCCCTATAAAACACTCATTAAAAGTGATTTCATCTCGATTGAACAATAAATAAAAATGTACCTCGATTTTTAATAACATTTTCAAAATCGACGTTTCACGGCCAAAGAAGCATATTTTGAGTATTTCTTCACTTTTTTCAAAAATAACCACTGAAACCATTATTTTTATACTTTTTGCTTTAATTCAAGCAAATGTAACGATATTCATTCAAAAAACTGTTAAAATTCAATTTTCAATAAGAAATCGTATTCACGGATTTTGTGTCTTGAAGAAGAAAAACCTGCGATTTTTTCGGTACTTTTTTGAATGAATTTTTTTCTGGAGAAATTTTTGACCGAATTCAGCTTAATTCCCTATAAAACACTCATTTAAAGTGATTTCATCTCGATTGAACAATAAATAAAAATGTACCTCGATTTTTAATAACATTTTCAAAATCGACGTAACTCGGCCTAAGAAAAACATTTTGAGTATTTGTTCACTGTTTTCAAATATAACCACTGAAACCATTATTTTTGTAATTTTTGCGTTAATTCAAGCAAATGTAACGATATTCAATCAAAAAACTGTTAAAATTAAATTTTTCAATAAGAAATCGTTGTCACGGATTATGTATCTTGAAGAAGAAAAACATGCGATTTTTTCGGTACTTTTTTGAATGCATTTTTTTCAGGAGAAATTTTTGACCGAATTCAGCTTAATTCCCTATAAAACACTCATTAAAAGTGATTTCATCTCGATTGAACAATAAATAAAAATGTACCTCGATTTTTAATAACATTTTCAAAATCGACGTTTCACGGCCAAAGAAGCATATTTTGAGTATTTCTTCACTATTTTCAAAAATAACCATTGAAACCATTATTTTTATACTTTTTGCTTTAATTCAAGCAAATGTAACGATATTCATTCAAAAAACTGTTAAAATTCAATTTTCAATAAGAAATCGTTGTCACGGATTTTGTATCTTGAAGAAGAAAAACATGCGATTTTTTCGGTACACTTTTGAATGCATTTTTTTTTGGAGAAATGTTTGACCGAATTCAGCTTAATTCCCTATAAAACACTCATTAAAAGTGATTTCATCTCGATTGAACAATAAATAAAAATGTAACTCGATTTTTAATAACATTTTCAAAATCGACGTACCTCGGCCTAAGAAAAACATTTTGAGTATTTGTTCACTGTTTTCAAATATAACCACTGAAACCATTATTTTTGTAATTTTTGCGTTAATTCAAGCAAATGTAACGATATTCATTCAACAAACTGTTAAAATTCAATTTTAAATAAGAAATCGTTGTCACGGATATTGTATCTTGAAGAAAAAAAACATGCGATTTTTTCGGTACACTTTTGAATGCATTTTTTTTTGGAGAAATGTTTGACCGAATTCAGCTTAATTCCCTATAAAACACTCATTAAAAGTGATTTCATCTCGATTGAACAATAAATGAAAATGTACCTCGATTTTTAATAACATTTTCAAAATCGACGTAACTCGGCCTAAGAAAAACATTTTGAGTATTTGTTCACTGTTTTCAAATATAACCACTGAAACCATTATTTTTGTAATTTTTGCGTTAATTCAAGCAAATGTAACGATATTCAATCAAAAAACTGTTAAAATTAAATTTTTCAATAAGAAATCGTTGTCACGGATTTTGTGACAACAAAATTACAAAAATAATGGTTTCAGTGGTTATATTTGAAAACAGTGAACAAATACTCAAAATGTTTTTCTTAGGCCGAGTTACGTCGATTTTGAAAATGTTATTAAAAATCGAGGTACATTTTTATTTATTGTTCAATCGAGATGAAATCACTTTAAATGAGTGTTTTATAGGGAATTAAGCTGAATTCGGTCAAAAATTTCTCCTGAAAAAAATGCATTCAAAAAAGTACCGAAAAAATCTCATGTTTTTCTTCTTCAAGATACAAAATCCGTGACAACGATTTCTTATTGAAAAATTTAATTTTAACAGTTTTTTGATTGAATATCGTTACATTTGCTTGAATTAAAGCAAAAAGTATAAAAATAATGCTTTCAGTGAACATATTTGAAAAGAGTGAAGAAATACTCAAAGTATGCTTCTTTGGCCGTGAAACGTCGATTTTGAAAATGTTATTAAAAATCGAGGTACATTTTTATTTATTGTTCAATCGAGATGAAATTACTTTTAATGAGTGTTTTATAGGGAATTAAGCTGAATTCGGTCAAAAATTTCTCCTGAAAAAAATGCATTCAAAAAAGTACCGAAAAAATCGCATGTTTTTCTTCTTCAAGATACATAATCCGTGACAACGATTTCTTATTGAAAAATTTAATTTTAACAGTTTTTTGATTGAATATCGTTACATTTGCTTGAATTAACGCAAAAATTACAAAAATAATGGTTTCAGTGGTTATATTTGAAAACAGTGAACAAATACTCAAAATGTTTTTCTTAGGCCGAGTTACGTCGATTTTGAAAATGTTATTAAAAATCGAGGTACATTTTTATTTATTGTTCAATCGAGATGAAATCACTTTAAATGAGTGTTTTATAGGGAATTAAGCTGAATTCGGTCAAAAATTTCTCCAGAAAAAAATTCATTCAAAAAAGTACCGAAAAAATCGCAGGTTTTTCTTCTTCAAGACACAAAATCCGTGAATACGATTTCTTATTGAAAATTGAATTTTAACAGTTTTTTGAATGAATATCGTTACATTTGCTTGAATTAAAGCAAAAAGTATAAAAATAATGGTTTCAGTGGTTATTTTTGAAAATAGTGAAGAAATACTCAAAATATGCTTCTTTGGCCGTGAAACGTCGATTTTGAAAATGTTATTAAAAATCAAGGTACATTTTTATTTATTGTTCAATCGAGATGAAATCACTTTTAATGAGTGTTTTATAGGGAATTAAGCTGAATTCGGTCAAAAATTTCTCCAGAAAAAAATGCATTCAAAAAAGTACCGAAAAAATCGCATGTTTTTCTTCTTCAAGATACAAAATCCGTGACAACGATTTCTTATTGAAAAATTTAATTTTAACAGTTTTTTGATTGAATATCGTTACATTTGCTTGAATTAACGCAAAAATTACAAAAATAATGGTTTCAGTGGTTATATTTGAAAACAGTGAACAAATACTCAAAATGTTTTTCTTAGGCCGAGTTACGTCGATTTTGAAAATGTTATTAAAAATCGAGGTACATTTTCATTTATTGTTCAATCGAGATGAAATCACTTTTAATGAGTGTTTTATAGGGAATTAAGCTGAATTCGGTCAAAAATTTCTCCTGAAAAAAATGCATTCAAAAAAGTACCGAAAAAATCGCATGTTTTTCTTCTTCAAGATACAAAATCCGTGACAACGATTTCTTATTGAAAAATTTAATTTTAACAGTTTTTTGATTGAATATCGTTACATTTGCTTGAATTAAAGCAAAAAGTATAAAAATAATGCTTTCAGTGAACATATTTGAAAAGAGTGAAGAAATACTCAAAGTATGCTTCTTTGGCCGTGAAACGTCGATTTTGAAAATGTTATTAAAAATCGAGGTACATTTTTATTTATTGTTCAATCGAGATGAAATTACTTTTAATGAGTGTTTTATAGGGAATTAAGCTGAATTCGGTCAAAAATTTCTCCTGAAAAAAATGCATTCAAAAAAGTACCGAAAAAATCGCATGTTTTTCTTCTTCAAGATACATAATCCGTGACAACGATTTCTTATTGAAAAATTTAATTTTAACAGTTTTTTGATTGAATATCGTTACATTTGCTTGAATTAACGCAAAAATTACAAAAATAATGGTTTCAGTGGTTATATTTGAAAACAGTGAACAAATACTCAAAATGTTTTTCTTAGGCCGAGTTACGTCGATTTTGAAAATGTTATTAAAAATCGAGGTACATTTTCATTTATTGTTCAATCGAGATGAAATCACTTTTAATGAGTGTTTTATAGGGAATTAAGCTGAATTCGGTCAAAAATTTCTCCTGAAAAAAATGCATTCAAAAAAGTACCGAAAAAATCGCATGTTTTTCTTCTTCAAGATACAAAATCCGTGACAACGATTTCTTATTGAAAAATTTAATTTTAACAGTTTTTTGATTGAATATCGTTACATTTGCTTGAATTAACGCAAAAATTACAAAAATAATGGTTTCAGTGGTTATATTTGAAAACAGTGAACAAATACTCAAAATGTTTTTCTTAGGCCGAGTTACGTCGATTTTGAAAATGTTATTAAAAATCGAGGTACATTTTCATTTATTGTTCAATCGAGATGAAATCACTTTTAATGAGTGTTTTATAGGGAATTAAGCTGAATTCGGTCAAAAATTTCTCCTGAAAAAAATGCATTCAAAAAAGTACCGAAAAAATCTCATGTTTTTCTTCTTCAAGATACAAAATCCGTGACAACGATTTCTTATTGAAAAATTTAATTTTAACAGTTTTTTGATTGAATATCGTTACATTTGCTTGAATTAAAGCAAAAAGTATAAAAATAATGCTTTCAGTGAACATATTTGAAAAGAGTGAAGAAATACTCAAAGTATGCTTCTTTGGCCGTGAAACGTCGATTTTGAAAATGTTATTAAAAATCGAGGTACATTTTTATTTATTGTTCAATCGAGATGAAATTACTTTTAATGAGTGTTTTATAGGGAATTAAGCTGAATTCGGTCAAAAATTTCTCCTGAAAAAAATGCATTCAAAAAAGTACCGAAAAAATCGCATGTTTTTCTTCTTCAAGATACATAATCCGTGACAACGATTTCTTATTGAAAAATTTAATTTTAACAGTTTTTTGATTGAATATCGTTACATTTGCTTGAATTAACGCAAAAATTACAAAAATAATGGTTTCAGTGGTTATATTTGAAAACAGTGAACAAATACTCAAAATGTTTTTCTTAGGCCGAGTTACGTCGATTTTGAAAATGTTATTAAAAATCGAGGTACATTTTTATTTATTGTTCAATCGAGATGAAATCACTTTAAATGAGTGTTTTATAGGGAATTAAGCTGAATTCGGTCAAAAATTTCTCCAGAAAAAAATTCATTCAAAAAAGTACCGAAAAAATCGCAGGTTTTTCTTCTTCAAGACACAAAATCCGTGAATACGATTTCTTATTGAAAATTGAATTTTAACAGTTTTTTGAATGAATATCGTTACATTTGCTTGAATTAAAGCAAAAAGTATAAAAATAATGGTTTCAGTGGTTATTTTTGAAAATAGTGAAGAAATACTCAAAATATGCTTCTTTGGCCGTGAAACGTCGATTTTGAAAATGTTATTAAAAATCAAGGTACATTTTTATTTATTGTTCAATCGAGATGAAATCACTTTTAATGAGTGTTTTATAGGGAATTAAGCTGAATTCGGTCAAAAATTTCTCCAGAAAAAAATGCATTCAAAAAAGTACCGAAAAAATCGCATGTTTTTCTTCTTCAAGATACAAAATCCGTGACAACGATTTCTTATTGAAAAATTTAATTTTAACAGTTTTTTGATTGAATATCGTTACATTTGCTTGAATTAACGCAAAAATTACAAAAATAATGGTTTCAGTGGTTATATTTGAAAACAGTGAACAAATACTCAAAATGTTTTTCTTAGGCCGAGTTACGTCGATTTTGAAAATGTTATTAAAAATCGAGGTACATTTTCATTTATTGTTCAATCGAGATGAAATCACTTTTAATGAGTGTTTTATAGGGAATTAAGCTGAATTCGGTCAAAAATTTCTCCTGAAAAAAATGCATTCAAAAAAGTACCGAAAAAATCTCATGTTTTTCTTCTTCAAGATACAAAATCCGTGACAACGATTTCTTATTGAAAAATTTAATTTTAACAGTTTTTTGATTGAATATCGTTACATTTGCTTGAATTAAAGCAAAAAGTATAAAAATAATGCTTTCAGTGAACATATTTGAAAAGAGTGAAGAAATACTCAAAGTATGCTTCTTTGGCCGTGAAACGTCGATTTTGAAAATGTTATTAAAAATCGAGGTACATTTTTATTTATTGTTCAATCGAGATGAAATCACTTTTAATGAGTGTTTTATAGGGAATTAAGCTGAATTCGGTCAAAAATTTCTCCTGAAAAAAATGCATTCAAAAAAGTACCGAAAAAATCGCATGTTTTTCTTCTTCAAGATACAAAATCCGTGACAACGATTTCTTATTGAAAAATTTAATTTTAACAGTTTTTTGATTGAATATCGTTACATTTGCTTGAATTAACGCAAAAATTACAAAAATAATGGTTTCAGTGGTTATATTTGAAAACAGTGAACAAATACTCAAAATGTTTTTCTTAGGCCGAGTTACGTCGATTTTGAAAATGTTATTAAAAATCGAGGTACATTTTTATTTATTGTTCAATCGAGATGAAATCACTTTTAATGAGTGTTTTATAGGGAATTAAGCTGAATTCGGTCAAACATTTCTCCTGAAAAAAATGCATTCAAAAAAGTACCGAAAAAATCGCATGTTTTTCTTCTTCAAGATACAAAATCCGTGACAACGATTTCTTATTGAAAAATTTAATTTTAACAGTTTTTTGATTGAATATCGTTACATTTGCTTGAATTAACGCAAAAATTACAAAAATAATGGTTTCAGTGGTTATATTTGAAAACAGTGAACAAATACTCAAAATGTTTTTCTTAGGCCGAGTTACGTCGATTTTGAAAATGTTATTAAAAATCGAGGTACATTTTCATTTATTGTTCAATCGAGATGAAATCACTTTTAATGAGTGTTTTATAGGGAATTAAGCTGAATTCGGTCAAAAATTTCTCCTGAAAAAAATGCATTCAAAAAAGTACCGAAAAAATCTCATGTTTTTCTTCTTCAAGATACAAAATCCGTGACAACGATTTCTTATTGAAAAATTTAATTTTAACAGTTTTTTGATTGAATATCGTTACATTTGCTTGAATTAAAGCAAAAAGTATAAAAATAATGCTTTCAGTGAACATATTTGAAAAGAGTGAAGAAATACTCAAAGTATGCTTCTTTGGCCGTGAAACGTCGATTTTGAAAATGTTATTAAAAATCGAGGTACATTTTTATTTATTGTTCAATCGAGATGAAATTACTTTTAATGAGTGTTTTATAGGGAATTAAGCTGAATTCGGTCAAAAATTTCTCCTGAAAAAAATGCATTCAAAAAAGTACCGAAAAAATCGCATGTTTTTCTTCTTCAAGATACATAATCCGTGACAACGATTTCTTATTGAAAAATTTAATTTTAACAGTTTTTTGATTGAATATCGTTACATTTGCTTGAATTAACGCAAAAATTACAAAAATAATGGTTTCAGTGGTTATATTTGAAAACAGTGAACAAATACTCAAAATGTTTTTCTTAGGCCGAGTTACGTCGATTTTGAAAATGTTATTAAAAATCGAGGTACATTTTTATTTATTGTTCAATCGAGATGAAATCACTTTAAATGAGTGTTTTATAGGGAATTAAGCTGAATTCGGTCAAAAATTTCTCCAGAAAAAAATTCATTCAAAAAAGTACCGAAAAAATCGCAGGTTTTTCTTCTTCAAGACACAAAATCCGTGAATACGATTTCTTATTGAAAATTGAATTTTAACAGTTTTTTGAATGAATATCGTTACATTTGCTTGAATTAAAGCAAAAAGTATAAAAATAATGGTTTCAGTGGTTATTTTTGAAAATAGTGAAGAAATACTCAAAATATGCTTCTTTGGCCGTGAAACGTCGATTTTGAAAATGTTATTAAAAATCAAGGTACATTTTTATTTATTGTTCAATCGAGATGAAATCACTTTTAATGAGTGTTTTATAGGGAATTAAGCTGAATTCGGTCAAAAATTTCTCCAGAAAAAAATGCATTCAAAAAAGTACCGAAAAAATCGCATGTTTTTCTTCTTCAAGATACAAAATCCGTGACAACGATTTCTTATTGAAAAATTTAATTTTAACAGTTTTTTGATTGAATATCGTTACATTTGCTTGAATTAACGCAAAAATTACAAAAATAATGGTTTCAGTGGTTATATTTGAAAACAGTGAACAAATACTCAAAATGTTTTTCTTAGGCCGAGTTACGTCGATTTTGAAAATGTTATTAAAAATCGAGGTACATTTTCATTTATTGTTCAATCGAGATGAAATCACTTTTAATGAGTGTTTTATAGGGAATTAAGCTGAATTCGGTCAAAAATTTCTCCTGAAAAAAATGCATTCAAAAAAGTACCGAAAAAATCTCATGTTTTTCTTCTTCAAGATACAAAATCCGTGACAACGATTTCTTATTGAAAAATTTAATTTTAACAGTTTTTTGATTGAATATCGTTACATTTGCTTGAATTAAAGCAAAAAGTATAAAAATAATGCTTTCAGTGAACATATTTGAAAAGAGTGAAGAAATACTCAAAGTATGCTTCTTTGGCCGTGAAACGTCGATTTTGAAAATGTTATTAAAAATCGAGGTACATTTTTATTTATTGTTCAATCGAGATGAAATCACTTTTAATGAGTGTTTTATAGGGAATTAAGCTGAATTCGGTCAAAAATTTCTCCTGAAAAAAATTCATTCAAAAAAGTACCGAAAAAATCGCATGTTTTTCTTCTTCAAGATACAAAATCCGTGACAACGATTTCTTATTGAAAAATTTAATTTTAACAGTTTTTTGATTGAATATCGTTACATTTGCTTGAATTAACGCAAAAATTACAAAAATAATGGTTTCAGTGGTTATATTTGAAAACAGTGAACAAATACTCAAAATGTTTTTCTTAGGCCGAGTTACGTCGATTTTGAAAATGTTATTAAAAATCGAGGTACATTTTCATTTATTGTTCAATCGAGATGAAATCACTTTTAATGAGTGTTTTATAGGGAATTAAGCTGAATTCGGTCAAAAATTTCTCCTGAAAAAAATGCATTCAAAAAAGTACCGAAAAAATCGCATGTTTTTCTTCTTCAAGATACAAAATCCGTGACAACGATTTCTTATTGAAAAATTTAATTTTAACAGTTTTTTGATTGAATATCGTTACATTTGCTTGAATTAACGCAAAAATTACAAAAATAATGGTTTCAGTGGTTATATTTGAAAACAGTGAACAAATACTCAAAATGTTTTTCTTAGGCCGAGTTACGTCGATTTTGAAAATGTTATTAAAAATCGAGGTACATTTTCATTTATTGTTCAATCGAGATGAAATCACTTTTAATGAGTGTTTTATAGGGAATTAAGCTGAATTCGGTCAAAAATTTCTCCTGAAAAAAATGCATTCAAAAAAGTACCGAAAAAATCTCATGTTTTTCTTCTTCAAGATACAAAATCCGTGACAACGATTTCTTATTGAAAAATTTAATTTTAACAGTTTTTTGATTGAATATCGTTACATTTGCTTGAATTAAAGCAAAAAGTATAAAAATAATGCTTTCAGTGAACATATTTGAAAAGAGTGAAGAAATACTCAAAGTATGCTTCTTTGGCCGTGAAACGTCGATTTTGAAAATGTTATTAAAAATCGAGGTACATTTTTATTTATTGTTCAATCGAGATGAAATTACTTTTAATGAGTGTTTTATAGGGAATTAAGCTGAATTCGGTCAAAAATTTCTCCTGAAAAAAATGCATTCAAAAAAGTACCGAAAAAATCGCATGTTTTTCTTCTTCAAGATACATAATCCGTGACAACGATTTCTTATTGAAAAATTTAATTTTAACAGTTTTTTGATTGAATATCGTTACATTTGCTTGAATTAACGCAAAAATTACAAAAATAATGGTTTCAGTGGTTATATTTGAAAACAGTGAACAAATACTCAAAATGTTTTTCTTAGGCCGAGTTACGTCGATTTTGAAAATGTTATTAAAAATCGAGGTACATTTTTATTTATTGTTCAATCGAGATGAAATCACTTTAAATGAGTGTTTTATAGGGAATTAAGCTGAATTCGGTCAAAAATTTCTCCAGAAAAAAATTCATTCAAAAAAGTACCGAAAAAATCGCAGGTTTTTCTTCTTCAAGACACAAAATCCGTGAATACGATTTCTTATTGAAAATTGAATTTTAACAGTTTTTTGAATGAATATCGTTACATTTGCTTGAATTAAAGCAAAAAGTATAAAAATAATGGTTTCAGTGGTTATTTTTGAAAATAGTGAAGAAATACTCAAAATATGCTTCTTTGGCCGTGAAACGTCGATTTTGAAAATGTTATTAAAAATCAAGGTACATTTTTATTTATTGTTCAATCGAGATGAAATCACTTTTAATGAGTGTTTTATAGGGAATTAAGCTGAATTCGGTCAAAAATTTCTCCAGAAAAAAATGCATTCAAAAAAGTACCGAAAAAATCGCATGTTTTTCTTCTTCAAGATACAAAATCCGTGACAACGATTTCTTATTGAAAAATTTAATTTTAACAGTTTTTTGATTGAATATCGTTACATTTGCTTGAATTAACGCAAAAATTACAAAAATAATGGTTTCAGTGGTTATATTTGAAAACAGTGAACAAATACTCAAAATGTTTTTCTTAGGCCGAGTTACGTCGATTTTGAAAATGTTATTAAAAATCGAGGTACATTTTCATTTATTGTTCAATCGAGATGAAATCACTTTTAATGAGTGTTTTATAGGGAATTAAGCTGAATTCGGTCAAAAATTTCTCCTGAAAAAAATGCATTCAAAAAAGTACCGAAAAAATCTCATGTTTTTCTTCTTCAAGATACAAAATCCGTGACAACGATTTCTTATTGAAAAATTTAATTTTAACAGTTTTTTGATTGAATATCGTTACATTTGCTTGAATTAAAGCAAAAAGTATAAAAATAATGCTTTCAGTGAACATATTTGAAAAGAGTGAAGAAATACTCAAAGTATGCTTCTTTGGCCGTGAAACGTCGATTTTGAAAATGTTATTAAAAATCGAGGTACATTTTTATTTATTGTTCAATCGAGATGAAATCACTTTTAATGAGTGTTTTATAGGGAATTAAGCTGAATTCGGTCAAAAATTTCTCCTGAAAAAAATGCATTCAAAAAAGTACCGAAAAAATCGCATGTTTTTCTTCTTCAAGATACAAAATCCGTGACAACGATTTCTTATTGAAAAATTTAATTTTAACAGTTTTTTGATTGAATATCGTTACATTTGCTTGAATTAACGCAAAAATTACAAAAATAATGGTTTCAGTGGTTATATTTGAAAACAGTGAACAAATACTCAAAATGTTTTTCTTAGGCCGAGTTACGTCGATTTTGAAAATGTTATTAAAAATCGAGGTACATTTTCATTTATTGTTCAATCGAGATGAAATCACTTTTAATGAGTGTTTTATAGGGAATTAAGCTGAATTCGGTCAAAAATTTCTCCTGAAAAAAATGCATTCAAAAAAGTACCGAAAAAATCGCATGTTTTTCTTCTTCAAGATACAAAATCCGTGACAACGATTTCTTATTGAAAAATTTAATTTTAACAGTTTTTTGATTGAATATCGTTACATTTGCTTGAATTAAAGCAAAAAGTATAAAAATAATGCTTTCAGTGAACATATTTGAAAAGAGTGAAGAAATACTCAAAGTATGCTTCTTTGGCCGTGAAACGTCGATTTTGAAAATGTTATTAAAAATCGAGGTACATTTTTATTTATTGTTCAATCGAGATGAAATTACTTTTAATGAGTGTTTTATAGGGAATTAAGCTGAATTCGGTCAAAAATTTCTCCTGAAAAAAATGCATTCAAAAAAGTACCGAAAAAATCGCATGTTTTTCTTCTTCAAGATACATAATCCGTGACAACGATTTCTTATTGAAAAATTTAATTTTAACAGTTTTTTGATTGAATATCGTTACATTTGCTTGAATTAACGCAAAAATTACAAAAATAATGGTTTCAGTGGTTATATTTGAAAACAGTGAACAAATACTCAAAATGTTTTTCTTAGGCCGAGTTACGTCGATTTTGAAAATGTTATTAAAAATCGAGGTACATTTTTATTTATTGTTCAATCGAGATGAAATCACTTTAAATGAGTGTTTTATAGGGAATTAAGCTGAATTCGGTCAAAAATTTCTCCAGAAAAAAATTCATTCAAAAAAGTACCGAAAAAATCGCAGGTTTTTCTTCTTCAAGACACAAAATCCGTGAATACGATTTCTTATTGAAAATTGAATTTTAACAGTTTTTTGAATGAATATCGTTACATTTGCTTGAATTAAAGCAAAAAGTATAAAAATAATGGTTTCAGTGGTTATTTTTGAAAATAGTGAAGAAATACTCAAAATATGCTTCTTTGGCCGTGAAACGTCGATTTTGAAAATGTTATTAAAAATCAAGGTACATTTTTATTTATTGTTCAATCGAGATGAAATCACTTTTAATGAGTGTTTTATAGGGAATTAAGCTGAATTCGGTCAAAAATTTCTCCAGAAAAAAATGCATTCAAAAAAGTACCGAAAAAATCGCATGTTTTTCTTCTTCAAGATACAAAATCCGTGACAACGATTTCTTATTGAAAAATTTAATTTTAACAGTTTTTTGATTGAATATCGTTACATTTGCTTGAATTAACGCAAAAATTACAAAAATAATGGTTTCAGTGGTTATATTTGAAAACAGTGAACAAATACTCAAAATGTTTTTCTTAGGCCGAGTTACGTCGATTTTGAAAATGTTATTAAAAATCGAGGTACATTTTCATTTATTGTTCAATCGAGATGAAATCACTTTTAATGAGTGTTTTATAGGGAATTAAGCTGAATTCGGTCAAAAATTTCTCCTGAAAAAAATGCATTCAAAAAAGTACCGAAAAAATCTCATGTTTTTCTTCTTCAAGATACAAAATCCGTGACAACGATTTCTTATTGAAAAATTTAATTTTAACAGTTTTTTGATTGAATATCGTTACATTTGCTTGAATTAAAGCAAAAAGTATAAAAATAATGCTTTCAGTGAACATATTTGAAAAGAGTGAAGAAATACTCAAAGTATGCTTCTTTGGCCGTGAAACGTCGATTTTGAAAATGTTATTAAAAATCGAGGTACATTTTTATTTATTGTTCAATCGAGATGAAATCACTTTTAATGAGTGTTTTATAGGGAATTAAGCTGAATTCGGTCAAAAATTTCTCCTGAAAAAAATTCATTCAAAAAAGTACCGAAAAAATCGCATGTTTTTCTTCTTCAAGATACAAAATCCGTGACAACGATTTCTTATTGAAAAATTTAATTTTAACAGTTTTTTGATTGAATATCGTTACATTTGCTTGAATTAACGCAAAAATTACCAAAATAATGGTTTCAGTGGTTATATTTGAAAACAGTGAACAAATACTCAAAATGTTTTTCTTAGGCCGAGTTACGTCGATTTTGAAAATGTTATTAAAAATCGAGGTACATTTTCATTTATTGTTCAATCGAGATGAAATCACTTTTAATGAGTGTTTTATAGGGAATTAAGCTGAATTCGGTCAAAAATTTCTCCTGAAAAAAATGCATTCAAAAAAGTACCGAAAAAATCTCATGTTTTTCTTCTTCAAGATACAAAATCCGTGACAACGATTTCTTATTGAAAAATTTAATTTTAACAGTTTTTTGATTGAATATCGTTACATTTGCTTGAATTAAAGCAAAAAGTATAAAAATAATGCTTTCAGTGAACATATTTGAAAAGAGTGAAGAAATACTCAAAGTATGCTTCTTTGGCCGTGAAACGTCGATTTTGAAAATGTTATTAAAAATCGAGGTACATTTTTATTTATTGTTCAATCGAGATGAAATCACTTTTAATGAGTGTTTTATAGGGAATTAAGCTGAATTCGGTCAAAAATTTCTCCTGAAAAAAATGCATTCAAAAAAGTACCGAAAAAATCGCATGTTTTTCTTCTTCAAGATACAAAATCCGTGACAACGATTTCTTATTGAAAAATTTAATTTTAACAGTTTTTTGATTGAATATCGTTACATTTGCTTGAATTAAAGCAAAAAGTATAAAAATAATGCTTTCAGTGAACATATTTGAAAAGAGTGAAGAAATACTCAAAGTATGCTTCTTTGGCCGTGAAACGTCGATTTTGAAAATGTTATTAAAAATCGAGGTACATTTTTATTTATTGTTCAATCGAGATGAAATCACTTTTAATGAGTGTTTTATAGGGAATTAAGCTGAATTCGGTCAAAAATTTCTCCTGAAAAAAATGCATTCAAAAAAGTACCGAAAAAATCGCATGTTTTTCTTCTTCAAGATACAAAATCCGTGACAACGATTTCTTATTGAAAAATTTAATTTTAACAGTTTTTTGATTGAATATCGTTACATTTGCTTGAATTAACGCAAAAATTACAAAAATAATGGTTTCAGTGGTTATATTTGAAAACAGTGAACAAATACTCAAAATGTTTTTCTTAGGCCGAGTTACGTCGATTTTGAAAATGTTATTAAAAATCGAGGTACATTTTCATTTATTGTTCAATCGAGATGAAATCACTTTTAATGAGTGTTTTATAGGGAATTAAGCTGAATTCGGTCAAAAATTTCTCCTGAAAAAAATGCATTCAAAAAAGTACCGAAAAAATCGCATGTTTTTCTTCTTCAAGATACAAAATCCGTGACAACGATTTCTTATTGAAAAATTTAATTTTAACAGTTTTTTGATTGAATATCGTTACATTTGCTTGAATTAAAGCAAAAAGTATAAAAATAATGCTTTCAGTGAACATATTTGAAAAGAGTGAAGAAATACTCAAAGTATGCTTCTTTGGCCGTGAAACGTCGATTTTGAAAATGTTATTAAAAATCGAGGTACATTTTTATTTATTGTTCAATCGAGATGAAATTACTTTTAATGAGTGTTTTATAGGGAATTAAGCTGAATTCGGTCAAAAATTTCTCCTGAAAAAAATGCATTCAAAAAAGTACCGAAAAAATCGCATGTTTTTCTTCTTCAAGATACATAATCCGTGACAACGATTTCTTATTGAAAAATTTAATTTTAACAGTTTTTTGATTGAATATCGTTACATTTGCTTGAATTAACGCAAAAATTACAAAAATAATGGTTTCAGTGGTTATATTTGAAAACAGTGAACAAATACTCAAAATGTTTTTCTTAGGCCGAGTTACGTCGATTTTGAAAATGTTATTAAAAATCGAGGTACATTTTTATTTATTGTTCAATCGAGATGAAATCACTTTAAATGAGTGTTTTATAGGGAATTAAGCTGAATTCGGTCAAAAATTTCTCCAGAAAAAAATTCATTCAAAAAAGTACCGAAAAAATCGCAGGTTTTTCTTCTTCAAGACACAAAATCCGTGAATACGATTTCTTATTGAAAATTGAATTTTAACAGTTTTTTGAATGAATATCGTTACATTTGCTTGAATTAAAGCAAAAAGTATAAAAATAATGGTTTCAGTGGTTATTTTTGAAAATAGTGAAGAAATACTCAAAATATGCTTCTTTGGCCGTGAAACGTCGATTTTGAAAATGTTATTAAAAATCAAGGTACATTTTTATTTATTGTTCAATCGAGATGAAATCACTTTTAATGAGTGTTTTATAGGGAATTAAGCTGAATTCGGTCAAAAATTTCTCCAGAAAAAAATGCATTCAAAAAAGTACCGAAAAAATCGCATGTTTTTCTTCTTCAAGATACAAAATCCGTGACAACGATTTCTTATTGAAAAATTTAATTTTAACAGTTTTTTGATTGAATATCGTTACATTTGCTTGAATTAACGCAAAAATTACAAAAATAATGGTTTCAGTGGTTATATTTGAAAACAGTGAACAAATACTCAAAATGTTTTTCTTAGGCCGAGTTACGTCGATTTTGAAAATGTTATTAAAAATCGAGGTACATTTTCATTTATTGTTCAATCGAGATGAAATCACTTTTAATGAGTGTTTTATAGGGAATTAAGCTGAATTCGGTCAAAAATTTCTCCTGAAAAAAATGCATTCAAAAAAGTACCGAAAAAATCTCATGTTTTTCTTCTTCAAGATACAAAATCCGTGACAACGATTTCTTATTGAAAAATTTAATTTTAACAGTTTTTTGATTGAATATCGTTACATTTGCTTGAATTAAAGCAAAAAGTATAAAAATAATGCTTTCAGTGAACATATTTGAAAAGAGTGAAGAAATACTCAAAGTATGCTTCTTTGGCCGTGAAACGTCGATTTTGAAAATGTTATTAAAAATCGAGGTACATTTTTATTTATTGTTCAATCGAGATGAAATCACTTTTAATGAGTGTTTTATAGGGAATTAAGCTGAATTCGGTCAAAAATTTCTCCTGAAAAAAATTCATTCAAAAAAGTACCGAAAAAATCGCATGTTTTTCTTCTTCAAGATACAAAATCCGTGACAACGATTTCTTATTGAAAAATTTAATTTTAACAGTTTTTTGATTGAATATCGTTACATTTGCTTGAATTAACGCAAAAATTACCAAAATAATGGTTTCAGTGGTTATATTTGAAAACAGTGAACAAATACTCAAAATGTTTTTCTTAGGCCGAGTTACGTCGATTTTGAAAATGTTATTAAAAATCGAGGTACATTTTCATTTATTGTTCAATCGAGATGAAATCACTTTTAATGAGTGTTTTATAGGGAATTAAGCTGAATTCGGTCAAAAATTTCTCCTGAAAAAAATGCATTCAAAAAAGTACCGAAAAAATCTCATGTTTTTCTTCTTCAAGATACAAAATCCGTGACAACGATTTCTTATTGAAAAATTTAATTTTAACAGTTTTTTGATTGAATATCGTTACATTTGCTTGAATTAAAGCAAAAAGTATAAAAATAATGCTTTCAGTGAACATATTTGAAAAGAGTGAAGAAATACTCAAAGTATGCTTCTTTGGCCGTGAAACGTCGATTTTGAAAATGTTATTAAAAATCGAGGTACATTTTTATTTATTGTTCAATCGAGATGAAATCACTTTTAATGAGTGTTTTATAGGGAATTAAGCTGAATTCGGTCAAAAATTTCTCCTGAAAAAAATGCATTCAAAAAAGTACCGAAAAAATCGCATGTTTTTCTTCTTCAAGATACAAAATCCGTGACAACGATTTCTTATTGAAAAATTTAATTTTAACAGTTTTTTGATTGAATATCGTTACATTTGCTTGAATTAACGCAAAAATTACAAAAATAATGGTTTCAGTGGTTATATTTGAAAACAGTGAACAAATACTCAAAATGTTTTTCTTAGGCCGAGTTACGTCGATTTTGAAAATGTTATTAAAAATCGAGGTACATTTTCATTTATTGTTCAATCGAGATGAAATCACTTTTAATGAGTGTTTTATAGGGAATTAAGCTGAATTCGGTCAAAAATTTCTCCTGAAAAAAATGCATTCAAAAAAGTACCGAAAAAATCGCATGTTTTTCTTCTTCAAGATACAAAATCCGTGACAACGATTTCTTATTGAAAAATTTAATTTTAACAGTTTTTTGATTGAATATCGTTACATTTGCTTGAATTAAAGCAAAAAGTATAAAAATAATGCTTTCAGTGAACATATTTGAAAAGAGTGAAGAAATACTCAAAGTATGCTTCTTTGGCCGTGAAACGTCGATTTTGAAAATGTTATTAAAAATCGAGGTACATTTTTATTTATTGTTCAATCGAGATGAAATTACTTTTAATGAGTGTTTTATAGGGAATTAAGCTGAATTCGGTCAAAAATTTCTCCTGAAAAAAATGCATTCAAAAAAGTACCGAAAAAATCGCATGTTTTTCTTCTTCAAGATACATAATCCGTGACAACGATTTCTTATTGAAAAATTTAATTTTAACAGTTTTTTGATTGAATATCGTTACATTTGCTTGAATTAACGCAAAAATTACAAAAATAATGGTTTCAGTGGTTATATTTGAAAACAGTGAACAAATACTCAAAATGTTTTTCTTAGGCCGAGTTACGTCGATTTTGAAAATGTTATTAAAAATCGAGGTACATTTTTATTTATTGTTCAATCGAGATGAAATCACTTTAAATGAGTGTTTTATAGGGAATTAAGCTGAATTCGGTCAAAAATTTCTCCAGAAAAAAATTCATTCAAAAAAGTACCGAAAAAATCGCAGGTTTTTCTTCTTCAAGACACAAAATCCGTGAATACGATTTCTTATTGAAAATTGAATTTTAACAGTTTTTTGAATGAATATCGTTACATTTGCTTGAATTAAAGCAAAAAGTATAAAAATAATGGTTTCAGTGGTTATTTTTGAAAATAGTGAAGAAATACTCAAAATATGCTTCTTTGGCCGTGAAACGTCGATTTTGAAAATGTTATTAAAAATCAAGGTACATTTTTATTTATTGTTCAATCGAGATGAAATCACTTTTAATGAGTGTTTTATAGGGAATTAAGCTGAATTCGGTCAAAAATTTCTCCAGAAAAAAATGCATTCAAAAAAGTACCGAAAAAATCGCATGTTTTTCTTCTTCAAGATACAAAATCCGTGACAACGATTTCTTATTGAAAAATTTAATTTTAACAGTTTTTTGATTGAATATCGTTACATTTGCTTGAATTAACGCAAAAATTACAAAAATAATGGTTTCAGTGGTTATATTTGAAAACAGTGAACAAATACTCAAAATGTTTTTCTTAGGCCGAGTTACGTCGATTTTGAAAATGTTATTAAAAATCGAGGTACATTTTCATTTATTGTTCAATCGAGATGAAATCACTTTTAATGAGTGTTTTATAGGGAATTAAGCTGAATTCGGTCAAAAATTTCTCCTGAAAAAAATGCATTCAAAAAAGTACCGAAAAAATCTCATGTTTTTCTTCTTCAAGATACAAAATCCGTGACAACGATTTCTTATTGAAAAATTTAATTTTAACAGTTTTTTGATTGAATATCGTTACATTTGCTTGAATTAAAGCAAAAAGTATAAAAATAATGCTTTCAGTGAACATATTTGAAAAGAGTGAAGAAATACTCAAAGTATGCTTCTTTGGCCGTGAAACGTCGATTTTGAAAATGTTATTAAAAATCGAGGTACATTTTTATTTATTGTTCAATCGAGATGAAATCACTTTTAATGAGTGTTTTATAGGGAATTAAGCTGAATTCGGTCAAAAATTTCTCCTGAAAAAAATTCATTCAAAAAAGTACCGAAAAAATCGCATGTTTTTCTTCTTCAAGACACAAAATCCGTGAATACGATTTCTTATTGAAAATTGAATTTTAACAGTTTTTTGAATGAATATCGTTACATTTGCTTGAATTAAAGCAAAAAGTATAAAAATAATGGTTTCAGTGGTTATTTTTGAAAATAGTGAAGAAATACTCAAAATATGCTTCTTTGGCCGTGAAACGTCGATTTTGAAAATGTTATTAAAAATCAAGGTACATTTTTATTTATTGTTCAATCGAGATGAAATCACTTTTAATGAGTGTTTTATAGGGAATTAAGCTGAATTCGGTCAAAAATTTCTCCAGAAAAAAATGCATTCAAAAAAGTACCGAAAAAATCGCATGTTTTTCTTCTTCAAGATACAAAATCCGTGACAACGATTTCTTATTGAAAAATTTAATTTTAACAGTTTTTTGATTGAATATCGTTACATTTGCTTGAATTAACGCAAAAATTACAAAAATAATGGTTTCAGTGGTTATATTTGAAAACAGTGAACAAATACTCAAAATGTTTTTCTTAGGCCGAGTTACGTCGATTTTGAAAATGTTATTAAAAATCGAGGTACATTTTCATTTATTGTTCAATCGAGATGAAATCACTTTTAATGAGTGTTTTATAGGGAATTAAGCTGAATTCGGTCAAAAATTTCTCCTGAAAAAAATGCATTCAAAAAAGTACCGAAAAAATCTCATGTTTTTCTTCTTCAAGATACAAAATCCGTGACAACGATTTCTTATTGAAAAATTTAATTTTAACAGTTTTTTGATTGAATATCGTTACATTTGCTTGAATTAAAGCAAAAAGTATAAAAATAATGCTTTCAGTGAACATATTTGAAAAGAGTGAAGAAATACTCAAAGTATGCTTCTTTGGCCGTGAAACGTCGATTTTGAAAATGTTATTAAAAATCGAGGTACATTTTTATTTATTGTTCAATCGAGATGAAATCACTTTTAATGAGTGTTTTATAGGGAATTAAGCTGAATTCGGTCAAAAATTTCTCCTGAAAAAAATTCATTCAAAAAAGTACCGAAAAAATCGCATGTTTTTCTTCTTCAAGATACAAAATCCGTGACAACGATTTCTTATTGAAAAATTTAATTTTAACAGTTTTTTGATTGAATATCGTTACATTTGCTTGAATTAACGCAAAAATTACCAAAATAATGGTTTCAGTGGTTATATTTGAAAACAGTGAACAAATACTCAAAATGTTTTTCTTAGGCCGAGTTACGTCGATTTTGAAAATGTTATTAAAAATCGAGGTACATTTTCATTTATTGTTCAATCGAGATGAAATCACTTTTAATGAGTGTTTTATAGGGAATTAAGCTGAATTCGGTCAAAAATTTCTCCTGAAAAAAATGCATTCAAAAAAGTACCGAAAAAATCGCATGTTTTTCTTCTTCAAGATACAAAATCCGTGACAACGATTTCTTATTGAAAAATTTAATTTTAACAGTTTTTTGATTGAATATCGTTACATTTGCTTGAATTAACGCAAAAATTACAAAAATAATGGTTTCAGTGGTTATATTTGAAAACAGTGAACAAATACTCAAAATGTTTTTCTTAGGCCGAGTTACGTCGATTTTGAAAATGTTATTAAAAATCGAGGTACATTTTCATTTATTGTTCAATCGAGATGAAATCACTTTTAATGAGTGTTTTATAGGGAATTAAGCTGAATTCGGTCAAAAATTTCTCCTGAAAAAAATGCATTCAAAAAAGTACCGAAAAAATCTCATGTTTTTCTTCTTCAAGAAACAAAATCCGTGACAACGATTTCTTATTGAAAAATTTAATTTTAACAGTTTTTTGATTGAATATCGTTACATTTTCTTGAATTAAAGCAAAAAGTATAAAAATAATGCTTTCAGTGAACATATTTGAAAAGAGTGAAGAAATACTCAAAGTATGCTTCTTTGGCCGTGAAACGTCGATTTTGAAAATGTTATTAAAAATCGAGGTACATTTTTATTTATTGTTCAATCGAGATGAAATCACTTTTAATGAGTGTTTTATAGGGAATTAAGCTGAATTCGGTCAAAAATTTCTCCTGAAAAAAATGCATTCAAAAAAGTACCGAAAAAATCGCATGTTTTTCTTCTTCAAGATACATAATCCGTGACAACGATTTCTTATTGAAAAATTTAATTTTAACAGTTTTTTGATTGAATATCGTTACATTTGCTTGAATTAACGCAAAAATTACAAAAATAATGGTTTCAGTGGTTATATTTGAAAACAGTGAACAAATACTCAAAATGTTTTTCTTAGGCCGAGTTACGTCGATTTTGAAAATGTTATTAAAAATCGAGGTACATTTTTATTTATTGTTCAATCGAGATGAAATCACTTTAAATGAGTGTTTTATAGGGAATTAAGCTGAATTCGGTCAAAAATTTCTCCAGAAAAAAATTCATTCAAAAAAGTACCGAAAAAATCGCAGGTTTTTCTTCTTCAAGACACAAAATCCGTGAATACGATTTCTTATTGAAAATTGAATTTTAACAGTTTTTTGAATGAATATCGTTACATTTGCTTGAATTAAAGCAAAAAGTATAAAAATAATGGTTTCAGTGGTTATTTTTGAAAATAGTGAAGAAATACTCAAAATATGCTTCTTTGGCCGTGAAACGTCGATTTTGAAAATGTTATTAAAAATCGAGGTACATTTTTATTTATTGTTCAATCGAGATGAAATCACTTTTAATGAGTGTTTTATAGGGAATTAAGCTGAATTCGGTCAAAAATTTCTCCTGAAAAAAATGCATTCAAAAAAGTACCGAAAAAATCGCATGTTTTTCTTCTTCAAGATACAAAATCCGTGACAACGATTTCTTATTGAAAAATTTAATTTTAACAGTTTTTTGATTGAATATCGTTACATTTGCTTGAATTAACGCAAAAATTACAAAAATAATGGTTTCAGTGGTTATATTTGAAAACAGTGAACAAATACTCAAAATGTTTTTCTTAGGCCGAGTTACGTCGATTTTGAAAATGTTATTAAAAATCGAGGTACATTTTCATTTATTGTTCAATCGAGATGAAATCACTTTTAATGAGTGTTTTATAGGGAATTAAGCTGAATTCGGTCAAAAATTTCTCCTGAAAAAAATGCATTCAAAAAAGTACCGAAAAAATCGCATGTTTTTCTTCTTCAAGATACAAAATCCGTGACAACGATTTCTTATTGAAAAATTTAATTTTAACAGTTTTTTGATTGAATATCGTTACATTTGCTTGAATTAAAGCAAAAAGTATAAAAATAATGCTTTCAGTGAACATATTTGAAAAGAGTGAAGAAATACTCAAAGTATGCTTCTTTGGCCGTGAAACGTCGATTTTGAAAATGTTATTAAAAATCGAGGTACATTTTTATTTATTGTTCAATCGAGATGAAATTACTTTTAATGAGTGTTTTATAGGGAATTAAGCTGAATTCGGTCAAAAATTTCTCCTGAAAAAAATGCATTCAAAAAAGTACCGAAAAAATCGCATGTTTTTCTTCTTCAAGATACATAATCCGTGACAACGATTTCTTATTGAAAAATTTAATTTTAACAGTTTTTTGATTGAATATCGTTACATTTGCTTGAATTAACGCAAAAATTACAAAAATAATGGTTTCAGTGGTTATATTTGAAAACAGTGAACAAATACTCAAAATGTTTTTCTTAGGCCGAGTTACGTCGATTTTGAAAATGTTATTAAAAATCGAGGTACATTTTCATTTATTGTTCAATCGAGATGAAATCACTTTTAATGAGTGTTTTATAGGGAATTAAGCTGAATTCGGTCAAAAATTTCTCCTGAAAAAAATGCATTCAAAAAAGTACCGAAAAAATCTCATGTTTTTCTTCTTCAAGATACAAAATCCGTGACAACGATTTCTTATTTAAAATTGAATTTTAACAGTTTGTTGAATGAATATCGTTACATTTGCTTGAATTAACGCAAAAATTACAAAAATAATGGTTTCAGTGGTTATATTTGAAAACAGTGAACAAATACTCAAAATGTTTTTCTTAGGCCGAGTTACGTCGATTTTGAAAATGTTATTAAAAATCGAGGTACATTTTTATTTATTGTTCAATCGAGATGAAATCACTTTTATTGAGTGTTTTATAGGGAATTAAGCTGAATTCGGTCAAACATTTCTCCAGAAAAAAATGCATTCAAAAGTGTACCGAAAAAATCGCATGTTTTTTTTCTTCAAGATACAAAATCCGTGACAACGATTTCTTATTTAAAATTGAATTTTAACAGTTTGTTGAATGAATATCGTTTTTTTTGCTTGAATTAAAGCAAAAAGTATAAAAATAATGGTTTCAGTGGTTATATTTGAAAACAGTGAACAAATACTCAAAATGTTTTTCTTAGGCCGAGTTACGTCGATTTTGAAAATGTTATTAAAAATCGAGGTACATTTTCATTTATTGTTCAATCGAGATGAAATCACTTTTAATGAGTGTTTTATAGGGAATTAAGCTGAATTCGGTCAAAAATTTCTCCTGAAAAAAATGCATTCAAAAAAGTACCGAAAAAATCTCATGTTTTTCTTCTTCAAGATACAAAATCCGTGACAACGATTTCTTATTGAAAAATTTAATTTTAACAGTTTTTTGATTGAATATCGTTACATTTGCTTGAATTAAAGCAAAAAGTATAAAAATAATGCTTTCAGTGAACATATTTGAAAAGAGTGAAGAAATACTCAAAGTATGCTTCTTTGGCCGTGAAACGTCGATTTTGAAAATGTTATTAAAAATCGAGGTACATTTTTATTTATTGTTCAATCGAGATGAAATCACTTTTAATGAGTGTTTTATAGGGAATTAAGCTGAATTCGGTCAAAAATTTCTCCTGAAAAAAATGCATTCAAAAAAGTACCGAAAAAATCGCATGTTTTTCTTCTTCAAGATACAAAATCCGTGACAACGATTTCTTATTGAAAAATTTAATTTTAACAGTTTTTTGATTGAATATCGTTACATTTGCTTGAATTAACGCAAAAATTACAAAAATAATGGTTTCAGTGGTTATATTTGAAAACAGTGAACAAATACTCAAAATGTTTTTCATAGGCCGAGTTACGTCGATTTTGAAAATGTTATTAAAAATCGAGGTACATTTTCATTTATTGTTCAATCGAGATGAAATCACTTTTAATGAGTGTTTTATAGGGAATTAAGCTGAATTCGGTCAAAAATTTCTCCTGAAAAAAATGCATTCAAAAAAGTACCGAAAAAATCTCATGTTTTTCTTCTTCAAGATACAAAATCCGTGACAACGATTTCTTATTTAAAATTGAATTTTAACAGTTTGTTGAATGAATATCGTTACATTTGCTTGAATTAACGCAAAAATTACAAAAATAATGGTTTCAGTGGTTATATTTGAAAACAGTGAACAAATACTCAAAATGTTTTTCTTAGGCCGAGTTACGTCGATTTTGAAAATGTTATTAAAAATCGAGGTACATTTTTATTTATTGTTCAATCGAGATGAAATCACTTTTATTGAGTGTTTTATAGGGAATTAAGCTGAATTCGGTCAAACATTTCTCCAGAAAAAAATGCATTCAAAAGTGTACCGAAAAAATCGCATGTTTTTTTTCTTCAAGATACAAAATCCGTGACAACGATTTCTTATTTAAAATTGAATTTTAACAGTTTGTTGAATGAATATCGTTTTTTTTGCTTGAATTAAAGCAAAAAGTATAAAAATAATGGTTTCAGTGGTTATTTTTGAAAATAGTGAAGAAATACTCAAAATATGCTTCTTTGGCCGTGAAACGTCGATTTTGAAAATGTTATTAAAAATCGAGGTACATTTTTATTTATTGTTCAATCGAGATGAAATCACTTTCAATGAGTGTTTTATAGGGAATTAAGCTGAATTCGGTCAAAAATTTCTCCAGAAAAAAATTCATTCAAAAAAGTACCGAAAAAATCGCAGGTTTTTCTTCTTCAAGACACAAAATCCGTGAATACGATTTCTTAATGAAAATTGAATTTTAACAGTTTTTTGAATGAATATCGTTACGTTGCTTGAATTAAAGCAAAAAGTATAAAAATAATGGTTTCAGTGAACATATTTGAAAATAGTGAAGAAATACTCAAAGTATGCTTCTTTGGCCGTGAAAAGTCGATTTTGAAAATGTTATTAAAAATCGAGGTAAATTTTTAATTATTGTTCAATCAAGATGAAATCACTTTCAAAGAGTGTTTTATAGGGAATTAAGCTGAATTCGGTCAAACATTTCTCCAAAAAAAAATGCATTCAAAAGTGTACCGAAAAAATCGCATGTTTTTTTCTTCAAGATACAATATCCGTGACAACGATTACTTATTGAAAATTGAATTTTAACAGTTTTTTGAATGAATATCGTTACATTGCTTGAATTAAAGCAAAAAGTATAAAAATAATGGTTTCAGTGGTTATATTTGAAAATAGTGAAGAAATACTCAAAATATGCTTCTTTGGCCGTGAAACGTCGATTTTGAAAATGTTATTAAAAATCGAGGTACATTTTTATTTATTGTTCAATCGAGATGAAATCACTTTTAGTGAGTGTTTTATAGGGAATTAAGCTGAATTCGGTCAAAAATTTCTCCTGAAAAAAATGCATTCATAAAAGTACCGAAAAAATCGCATGTTTTTCTTCTTCAAGATACAAAATTCGTGACAACGATTTCTTATTGAAAAATTTAATTTTAACAGTTTTTTGATTGAATATCGTTACATTTGCTTGAATTAAAGCAAAAAGTATAAAAATAATGCTTTCAGTGAACATATTTGAAAATAGTGAAGAAATACTCAAAGTATGCTTCTTTGGCCGTGAAACGTCGATTTTGAAAATGTTATTAAAAATCGAGGTAAATTTTTAATTATTGTTCAATCGAGATGAAATCACTTTCGATGAGTGTTTTATAGGGAATTAAGCTGAATTCGGTCAAAAATTTCTACAAAAAAAAATTCATTCAAAAAAGTACCGAAAAAATCGCAGGTTTTTCTTCTTCAAGACACAAAATCCGTGAATACGATTTCTTATTGAAAATTGAATTTTAACAGTTTTTTGAATGAATATCGTTACATTGCTTGAATTAAAGCAAAAAGTATAAAAATAATGGTTTCAATGAATATATTTGAAAATAGTGAAGAAATACTCAAAGTATGCTTCTTTGGCCGTGAAACGTCGATTTTGAAAATGTTATTAAAAATCGAGGTAAATTTTCAATTATTGTTCAATCGAGATGAAATCACTTTCAATAAGTGTTTTATAGGGAATTAAGCTGAATTCGGTCAAACATTTCTCCAGGAAAAAATGCATTCAAAAAAGTACCGAAAAAAATCGCATGTTTTTCTTCTTCAAGATACAAAATCCGTGACAACGATTTCTTATTGAAAAATTGAATTTTAACAGTTTTTTGAATGAATATCGTTACATTTGCTTGAATTAAAGCAAAAAGTATAAAAATAATGGTTTCAGTGGTTATTTTTGAAAATAGTGAAGAAATACTCAAAATATGCTTCTTTGGCCGTGAAACGTCGATTTTGAAAATGTTATTAAAAATCGAGGTACATTATTATTTATTGTTCAATCGAGATGAAATCACTTTTAATGAGTGTTTTTTAGGGAATTAAGCTGAATTTGGTCAAACATTTCTCCAGGAAAAAATGCATTCATAAAAGTACCGAAAAAATCGCATGTTTTTCTTCTTCAAGATACAAAATCCGTGACAACGATTTCTTATTGAAAAATTGAATTTTAACAGTTTTTTGAATGAATATCGTTACATTTGCTTGAATTAGGTATTGTGGAAAAACTTTGGCTTTCTATGTTACGTTTGAGATCCCACAACGCCGCTCCCGGGTGGGCTCGAACCACTAAATTATTTGTTAACTGCTGAACGCGCTAACCATTGCGCCACGGAAGCTCAGTAATTAAATGGTTGTCACGTATTGTGGAAAAGTTTTGACTTTTTACGCTACATCTGAGACCCCACAACACCTCTCCCGGGTGGGCTCGAACCTTCAACCTTTCGATTAACAGCTGAACGCGC
The DNA here is from genome assembly GCF_054372755.1 of Phalangium opilio. Lineage (NCBI taxonomy): Eukaryota > Metazoa > Arthropoda > Arachnida > Opiliones > Phalangiidae > Phalangium > Phalangium opilio. The sequence continues at coordinate 2,384,070 of NW_028324192.1, read as the reverse complement.
TAATCATTGCGCCACGGAAGCCCAAAAATTAAATGGTCGTCAGGTATAGTGGAAAAACTTTGGCTTTCCACGTTACGTTTGAGATCCCACAACACCGCGCCCGGGTGGGCTCGAACCACCAACCTATTGGTTAACAGCCGAACGCCCTAACCATTGCGCCACGGAAGCCCAAAAATTAAATGATCGTCAGGTATTGTGGAAAAACTTTGGCTTTCTACGTTACATTTGAGATCCCACAACGCCGCTCCCGGATGGGCTCGAACCACTAACCTATTAGTTAACAGCAGAACGCGCTAACCACTGAGCCACGGAAGCTCAGAAATTAAATGGTTGTCACGTATTGTGGAAAAACTTTGACTTTTTACGTAACATCTGAGACCTCATAGCACCGCTCCCGGGTGTGCTTGAACCACCAACCTTTCTGTTAACAGCCGAACGCGCTAACGATTGCGCCACGGAAGCCCAAAATTTAAATGGTCGTCCGGTATTGTGGAAAAACCTTGACTTTTTACGTCACATCTGAGACGTCACAACACCGCTCCCGGATGGGCTCGAACCACCAACCTATTGGTTAACAGCCGAACGCGCTAACCATTGAGCCACGGAAGCTCCGAAATTAAATGGTTGTCACGTATTGTGGAAAAGTTTTGACTTTTTACGCTACATCTGAGACCCCACAACACCTCTCCCGGGTGGGCTCGAACCTTCAACCTTTCGATTAACAGCTGAACGCGCTAGTCATTGCGGCACGGAAGCCCAAAAATTAAATGTTCGTCAGGTATTGTGGAAAAACTCTGACATTTTACGTTACATCTGAGACCTCACTACACCGCTCCCGGATGGGCTCGAACCACCAACCTATTGGTTAAAAGCCGAACGCGCTAACCATTGCGCCACGGAAGCCCAAAAATTAAATGGTCGTCAGGTGTTGTGGAAAAAACCTTGGCTTTTTACGTCACATCTGAGACGTCACAACACCTATTCTGGTTGGGCTCGAACCACCAACCTTTCGGTTAACAGCCGAAGGCGCTAACCATTGCGCCAAGGAAGCCCAAAAATTTAAAGGTCGTCAGGTATTGTGGCAAAACTTTGGCTTTCTACGTTACATTTGAGATCCCACACCACCGCTCCCGGGTGGGCTCGAACCACCAACCTATTGGTTAACAGCCGAACGCGCTAACCATTGAGCCACGGAAGCTCAGAAATTAAATGGTTGTCACGTATTGTGGATAAGTTATGACTTATTACGTTACATCTGAGACCCTACAACACCTCTCTCGGTTGGGCTCGAACCACCAACCTATTGGCTAACAGCCGAACGCGCTAAGCATTGAGCCACGGAAGCTCAGAAATTAAATGGTTGTTACGTATTGTGGAAAAGTTTTGACATTTTACGCTACATCTGAGACCCCACAAAACCTCTCCCGGGTGGGCTCGAAACACCAACCTTTCGATTAACAGCTGAACGCGCTAATTATTGCGCCACGGAAGCCCAAAAATTAAATGTTCGTCAGGTATTGTGGAAAAACTCTGACATTTTACGTTACATTCGAGACGTCACAACACCGCTCCCGGGTGTGCTCGAACCACCAACCTTTCTGTTAACAGCCAAACGCGCTAACCATTGCGCCAAGGAAGCCCAAATATTAAATATTCGTCAGGTATTGTGGAAAAACTCTGACATTTTACGTCACATCTGAGAACTCACAACACCGCTCCCGGGTGGGCCCGAACCACCAACCTATTGGTTAACAGCCGAACACGCTAAACATTGAGCCACGGAAGCTCAGAAATTAAATCGTTGTCACGTATTGTGGAAAAGTTTTGACTTTTTACGCTACATCTGAGACCCCACAACACCTCTCCCGGGTGGGCTCGAACCACCAACCTTTCGATTAACAGAAGAACGTGCTAACCATTGCGCCACGGAAGCTCAAAAATTAAATGGTCGTCAGGTATTGTGGAAAAACCTTGACATTTTACGTCACATCTGAGACCTCACAACACCGCTCCCGGATGGGCTCGAACTACCAAACTATTGGTTAACAGCCGAACGCGCTAACCATTGAGCCACGGAAGCTCAGAAATTAAATGGTCGTCAGGTATTGTGGAAAAACTTTGGCTTTCTACGTTACACTTGAGATCCCACAACACCGCTCCCGGGTGGGCTCGAACCACCAACCTATTGGCTAACAGCCGAACGCGCTAAACATTGAGCCACGGAAGCTCAGAAATTAAATCGTTGTCACGTATTGTGGATAAGTTTTGACTTTTTACGCTACATCTGAGACCCCACAACACCTCTCCCGGGTGGGCTCGAACCACCAACCTTTCGATTAACAGCTGAACGCGCTAACCATTGCGCCCCGGAAGCCCAAAAATTAAATGGTCGTCAGGTATTGGGGAAAAACTTTGGCTTTCTACGTTACATTTGAGATCCCACAACACCGCTCCCGGGTGGGCTCGAACCACCAACCTATTGGCTAACAGCCGAACGCGCTAACCATTGAGCCACGAAAGCTCAGAAATTAAATGGTTGTCACGTATTGTGGAAAAGTTTTGACTTTTTACGCTACATCTGAGACCCCACAACACCTCTCTCGGGTGGGCTCGAACCACCAGCCTTTCGATTAACAGCTGAACGCGCTAATTATTGCGCCACGGAAGCCCAAAAATTAAATGGTCGTCAGGTATTCTGGAAAAACTTTGGCTTTCTACGTTACATACGTGATCCCACAACACCGCTCCCGGGTGGGCTTGAACCACCAACCTTTCGGTTACCAGCCGAACGCGCTAACCATTGCGCCACGGAAGCCCAAAAATTAAATGGTCGTCAGGTATTGTGGAAAAACTTTGGCTTTCTACGTTACATGTGAGATCCCACAACACCGCTCCCGGGTGGCCTCGAACCACCAACCTATTGGTTAACAGCCGAACGCGCTAACCATTGAGCCACGGAAGCCCAAAAATTAAATGGTCGTCAGGTATTGTGGAAAAACCTTGACTTTTTACGTAACATCTGAGACGTCACAACACCGCTCCCGGATGGGCTTGAACCAAAACCTTTCGGTTAACAGCCGAACGCGCTAACCATTGCGCCACGGAAGCCCAAAAATTAAATGGTCGTCAGGTATTGTGGAAAAACTTTGGCTTTCTACGTTACATTCGAGATCCCACAACACCGCTCCCGGGTATGCTTGAAGCGCCAACCTATTGGCTAACAGCCGAACGCGCTAACCATTGAGCCACGGAAGCTCAGAAATTAAATGGTTGTCAGGTATTGTGGAAAAACTTTGGCTTTCTACGTTTCATTTGAGACCCCACAACCACCAACCTTTCGATTAACAGCTGAACGCGCTAACCATTGAGCCACGGAAGCTCAGAAATTAAATGGTCGTCAGGTATTGTGGAAAAACTTTGGCTTTCTACGTTACATTTGAGATCCCACAACACCGCTCCCGGGTGGGCTCGAACCACCAACCTATGGGTCAACAGCAGAACGCGCTAACCATTGCGCTACGGAAGCCCAAAAATTAAATGCTCGTCAGGTTTTGCGTAAAAACCTAGACTTTTTACGTCACATCTGAGACCTCACAACACCGCTCCCGGATGAGCTCGAACCACCAACCTATTGGTTAACAGCCGAACGCGCTAACCATTGAGCCACGGAAGCTCAGAAATTAAATGATTGTCACGTATTGTGGATAAGTTTTGACTTTTTACGCTACATATGAGACCCCACAACACCTCTCCCGGGTGGGCTCGAACCTTCAACCTTTCGATTAACAGCTGAACGCGCTAATCATTGCGCCACGGAAGCCCAAAAATTAAATGGTCGTCAGGTATTGTGGAAAAACCTTGACTTTTTACGTCACATCTGAGACCTCACAACACCGCTCCCGGATGGGCTCGAACTACCAAACTATTGGTTAACAGCCGAACGCGCTAACCATTGAGCCACGGATGCTCAGAAATTAAATGGTCGTCAGGTATTGTGGAAAAACTTTGGCTTTCTACGTTACATTTGAGATCCCACAACACCGCTCCCGGGTGGGCTCGAAACACCAACCTTTCGATTAACAGCTGAACGCGCTAATTATTGCGCCACGGAAGCCCAAAATTAAATGTTCGTCAGGTATTGTGGAAAAACTCTGACATTTTACGTTACATTCGAGACGTCACAACACCGTTCCCGGGTGGGCTCGAACCACCAACCTATTGGCTAACAGCCGAACTCGCTAAACATTGAGCCACGGAAGCTCAGAAATTAAATCGTTGTCACGTATTGTGGAAAAGTTTTGACTTTTTACGCTACATCTGAGACCCCACAACACCTCTCCCGGGTGGGCTCGAACCACCAACCTTTCGATTAACAGCTGAACGCGCTAACCATTGCGCCCCGGAAGCCCAAAAATTAAATGGTCGTCAGGTATTGTGGAAAAACTTTGGCTTTCTACGTTACATTTGAGATCCCACAACACCGCTTCCGGGTGGGCTCGAACCACCAACCTATTGGCTAACAGCCGAACGCGCTAACCATTGAGCCACGAAAGCTCAGAAATTAAATGGTTGTCACGTATTGTGGAAAAGTTTTGACTTTTTACGCTACATCTGAGACCCCACAACACCTCTCTCGGGTGGGCTCGAACCACCAACCTTTCGATTAACAGCTGAACGCGCTAATTATTGCGCCACGGAAGCCCAAAAATTAAATGGTCGTCAGGTATTCTGGAAAAACTTTGGCTTTCTACGTTACATTCGTGATCCCACAACACCGCTCCCGGGTGGGCTTGAACCACCAACCTTTCGGTTACCAGCCGAACGCGCTAACCATTGCGCCACGGAAGCCCAAAAATTAAATGGTCGTCAGGTATTGTGGAAAAACTTTGGCTTTCTACGTTACATGTGAGATCCCACAACACCGCTCCCGGGTGGCCTCGAACCACCAACCTATTGGTTAACAGCCGAACGCGCTAACCATTGACCCACGGAAGCCCAAAAATTAAATGGTCGTCAGGTATTGTGGAAAAACCTTGACTTTTTACGTAACATCTGAGACGTCACAACACCGCTCCCGGATGGGCTTGAACCACCAACCTTTCGGTTAACAGCCGAACGCGCTAACCATTGCGCCACGGAAGCCCAAAAATTAAATGGTCGTCAGGTATTGTGGAAAAACTTTGGCTTTCTACGTTACATTCGAGATCCCACAACACCGCTCCCGGGTATGCTTGAAGCGCCAACCTATTGGCTAACAGCCGAACGCGCTAACCATTGAGCCACGGAAGCTCAGAAATTAAATGGTTGTCAGGTATTGTGGAAAAACTTTGGCTTTCTACGTTACATTTGAGACCCCACAACCACCAACCTTTCGATTAACAGCTGAACGCGCTAACCATTGAGCCACGGAAGCTCAGAAATTAAATGGTCGTCAGGTATTGTGGAAAAACTTTGGCTTTCTACGTTACATTTGAGATCCCACAACACCGCTCCCGGGTGGGCTCGAACCACCAACCTATTGGTTAACAGCCGAACGCGTAAACCATTGCGCCACGGAAGCCCAAAAATTAAATGGTCGTCATGTATTGTGGAAAAACTTTGGCTTTCTACGTTACGTTTGAGATCCCACAACGCCGCTCCCGGGTGGGCTCGAACCACTAACCTATTTGTTAACTGCTGAACGCGCTAACCATTGCGCCACGGAAGCCCAAAAATTAAATGCTCGTCAGGTTTTGCGTAAAAACCTAGACTTTTTACGTCACATCTGAGACCTCACAACACCACTCCCGGATGAGCTCGAACCACCAACCTATTGGTTAACAGCCGAACGCGCTAACCATTGAGCCACGGAAGCTCAGAAATTAAATGATTGTCACGTATTGTGGATAAGTTTTGACTTTTTACGCTACATATGAGACCCCACAACACCTCTCCCGGGTGGGCTCGAACCTTCAACCTTTCGATTAACAGCTGAACGCGCTAATCATTGCGCCACGGAAGCCCAAAAATTAAATGGTCGTCAGGTATTGTGGAAAAACCTTGACTTTTTACGTCACATCTGAGACCTCACAACACCGCTCCCGGATGGGCTCGAACTACCAAACTATTGGTTAACAGCCGAACGCGCTAACCATTGAGCCACGGATGCTCAGAAATTAAATGGTCGTCAGGTATTGTGGAAAAACTTTGGCTTTCTACGTTACATTTGAGATCCCACAACACCGCTCCCGGGTGGGCTCGAACCACCAACCTATTGGCTAACAGCCGAACGCGCTAACCATTGAGCCACGAAAGCTCAGAAATTAAATGGTTGTCACGTATTGTGGAAAAGTTTTGACTTTTTACGCTACATCTGAGACCCCACAACACCTCTCTCGGGTGGGCTCGAACCACCAACCTTTCGATTAACAGCTGAACGCGCTAATTATTGCGCCACGGAAGCCCAAAAATTAAATGGTCGTCAGGTATTCTGGAAAAACTTTGGCTTTCTACGTCACATTCGTGATCCCACAACACCGCTCCCGGGTGGGCTTGAACCACCAACCTTTCGGTTACCAGCCGAACGCGCTAACCATTGCGCCACGGAAGCCCAAAAATTAAATGGTCGTCAGGTATTGTGGAAAAACTTTGGCTTTCTACGTTACATGTGAGATCCCACAACACCGCTCCCGGGTGGCCTCGAACCACCAACCTATTGGTTAACAGCCGAACGCGCTAACCATTGAGCCACGGAAGCCCAAAAATTAAATGGTCGTCAGGTATTGTGGAAAAACCTTGACTTTTTACGTAACATCTGAGACGTCACAACACCGCTCCCGGATGGGCTTGAACCACCAACCTTTCGGTTAACAGCCGAACGCGCTAACCATTGCGCCACGGAAGCTCAGAAATTAACTGGTTGTCAGGTATTGTGGAAAAACTTTGGCTTTCTACGTTACATTTGAGACCCCACAACCACCAACCTTTCGATTAACAGCTGAACGCGCTAACCATTGAGCCACGGAAGCTCAGAAATTAAATGGTCGTCAGGTATTGTGGAAAAACTTTGGCTTTCTACGTTACATTTGAGATCCCACAACACCGCTCCCGGGTGGGCTCGAACCACCAACCTATGGGTCAACAGCAGAACGCGCTAACCATTGCGCCACGGAAGCCCAAAAATTAAATGCTCGTCAGGTTTTGCGTAAAAGCCTTGACTTTTTACGTCACATCTGAGACCTCACAACACCGCTCCAGGATGAGCTCGAACAACCAACCTATTGGTTAACAGCCGAACGCGCTAACCATTGCGCCACGGAAGCCCAAAAATTCAATGTTCGACAGGTATCGTGGAAAAACTCTGACATTTTATGTTACATTTGAGACGTCACAACACCGCTCCCGGGAGAGCTCAAACCACCAGTCTTTTGAATAGCAGCTGAACGCGCTAACCATTGCGCCACGGAAGCCCAAAAATTAAATGGTCGTCAGGTATTTTGGAAAAACCTTGACTTTTAACGTCACATCACCGCTCCCGGATGGGCTCGAACCACCAACCTATTGGTTAACAGCCGAACGCGCTAACCATTGAGCCACGGAAGCCCAAAGTTAAATGCTCGTCAGGTATTGTGTAAAAACCTTGACTTTTTACGTCACATCTGAGACCTCACAACACCGCTCCCGGATGGGCTCGAACCACCAACCTATTGGTTAACAGCCGAACGCGCTAACCATTGAGCCACGGAAGCCCAAAGTTAAATGCTCGTCAGGTATTGTGTAAAAACCTTGACTTTTTACGTCACATCTGAGACCTCACAACACCGCTCCCGGATGGGCTCGAACCACCAACCTATTGGTTAACAGCCAAACGCGCTAACCATTGAGCCACGGAAGCTCAGAAATTAAATGGTTGTCACGTATTGTGGAAAAGTTTTGACTTTTTACGCTACATCTGAGACCCCACAACACCTCTCCCGGGTGGGCTCGAACCACCAACCTTTCGATTAACAGAAGAACGCGCTAACAATTGCGCCCCGGAAGCCCAAAAATTAAATGGTCGTCAGGTATTGTGGAAAAACTTTGGCTTTCTACGTTACATTTGAGATCCCACAACACCGCTCCCGGGTGGGCTCGAACCACCAACCTATGGGCTAACAGCCGAACGCGCTAACCATTGAGCCACGAAAGCTCAGAAATTAAATGGTTGTCACGTATTGTGGAAAAGTTTTGACTTTTTACGCGACATCTGAGACCCCACAACACCTCTCTCGGGTGGGCTCGAACCACCAACCTTTCGATTAACAGCTGAACGCGCTAATTATTGCGCCACGGAAGCCCAAAAATTAAATGGTCGTCAGGTATTCTGGAAGCACTTTGGCTTTATACGTTACATTCGTGATCCCACAACACCGCTCCCGGGTGGGCTTGAACCACCAACCTTTCGGTTAACAGCCGAACGCGCTAACCATTGCGCCACGGAAGCCCAAAAATTAAATGAACGTCAGGTATTGTGGAAAAACTTTGGCTTTCTACGTTACATGTGAGATCCCACAACACCGCTCCCGGGTGGCCTCGAACCACCAACCTATTGGTTAACAGCCGAACGCGCTAACCATTGAGCCACGGAAGCCCAAAAATTAAATGGTCATCAGGTATTGTGGAAAAACCTTGACTTTTTACGTAACATCTGAGACGTCACAACACCGCTCCCGGATGGGCTTGAACCACCAACCTTTCGGTTAACAGCCGAACGCGCTAACCATTGCGCCACGGAAGCCCAAAAATTAAATGGTCGTCAGGTATTGTGGAAAAACTTTGGCTTTCTACGTTACATTCGAGATCCCACAACACCGCTCCCGGGTATGCTTGAAGCGCCAACCTATTGGCTAACAGCCGAACGCGCTAACCATTGAGCCACGGAAGCTCAGAAATTAAATGGTTGTCAGGTATTGTGGAAAAACTTTGGCTTTCTACGTTACATTTGAGACCCCACAACCACCAACCTTTCGATTAACAGCTGAACGCGCTAACCATTGAGCCACGGAAGCTCAGAAATTAAATGGTCGTCAGGTGTTGTGGAAAAACTCTGACATTTTATGTTACATTTGAGACGTCACAACACCGCTCCCGGGAGAGCTCAAACCACCAGTCTTTTGAATAGCAGCTGAACGCGCTAACCATTGCGCCACGGAAGCCCAAAAATTAAATGGTCGTCAGGTATTTTGGAAAAACCTTGACTTTTAACGTCACATCACCGCTCCCGGATGGGCTCGAACCACCAACCTATTGGTTAACAGCCGAACGCGCTAACCATTGAGCCACGGAAGCCCAAAGTTAAATGCTCGTCAGGTATTGTGTAAAAACCTTGACTTTTTACGTCACATCTGAGACCTCACAACACCGCTCCCGGATGGGCTCGAACCACCAACCTATTGGTTAACAGCCGAACGCGCTAACCATTGAGCCACGGAAGCCCAAAGTTAAATGCTCGTCAGGTATTGTGTAAAAACCTTGACTTTTTACGTCACATCTGAGACCTCACAACACTGCTCCCGGATGGGCTCGAACCACCAACCTATTGGTTAACAGCCAAACGCGCTAACCATTGAGCCACGGAAGCTCAGAAATTAAATGGTTGTCACGTATTGTGGAAAGGTTTTGACTTTTTACGCTACATCTGAGACCCCACAACACCTCTCCCGGGTGGGCTCGTACCACCAACCTTTCGATTAACAGCTGAACGCGCTAACCATTGCGCCACGGAAGCCCAAAAATTCAATGTTCGACAGGTATTGTGGAAAAACTCTGACATTTTATGATACATTTGAGACGTCACAACACCGCTCCCGGGAGAGCTCAAACCACCAGTCTTTTGAATAGCAGCTGAACGCGCTAACCATTGCGCCACGGAAGCCCAAAAATTAAATGGTCGTCAGGTATTTTGGAAAAACCTTGACTTTTAACGTCACATCACCGCTCCCGGATGGGCTCGAACCACCAACCTATTGGTTAACAGCCGAACGCGCTAACCATTGAGCCACGGAAGCCCAAAGTTAAATGCTCGTCAGGTATTGTGTAAAAACCTTGACTTTATACGTCACATCTGAGACCTCACAACACCGCTCCCGGATGGGCTCGAACCACCAACCTATTGGGTAACAGCCGAACGCGCTAATCATTGAGCCACGGAAGCCCAAAGTTAAATGCTCGTCAGGTATTGTGTAAAAACCTTGACTTTTTACGTCACATCTGAGACCTCACAACACCGCTCCCGGATGGGCTCGAACCACCAACCTTTCGATTAACAGCCAAACGCGCTAACCATTGAGCCACGGAAGCTCAGAAATTAAATGGTTGTCACGTATTGTGGAAAAGTTTTGACTTTTTACGCTACATCTGAGACCCCACAACACCTCTCCCGGGTGGGCTCGAACCACCAACCTTTCGATTAACAGAAGAACGCGCTAACCATTGCGCCCCGGAAGCCCAAAAATTAAATGGTCGTCAGGTATTGTGGAAAAACTTTGGCTTTCTACGTTACATTTGAGATCCCACAACACCGCTCCCGGGTGGGCTCGAACCACCAACCTATTGGCTAACAGCCGAACGCGCTAACCATTGAGCCACGAAAGCTCAGAAATTAAATGGTTGTCACGTATTGTGGAAAAGTTTTGACTTTTTACGCGACATCTGAGACCCCACAACACCTCTCTCGGGTGGGCTCGAACCACCAACCTTTCGATTAACAGCTGAACGCGCTAATTATTGCGCCACGGAAGCCCAAAAATTAAATGGTCGTCAGGTATTCTGGAAGCACTTTGGCTTTCTACGTTACATTCGTGATCCCACAACACCGCTCCCGGGTGGGCTTGAACCACCAACCTTTCGGTTAACAGCCGAACGCGCTAACCATTGCGCCACGGAAGCCCAAAAATTAAATGAACGTCAGGTATTGTGGAAAAACTTTGGCTTTCTACGTTACATGTGAGATCCCACAACACCGCTCCCGGGTGGCCTCGAACCACCAACCTATTGGTTAACAGCCGAACGCGCTAACCATTGAGCCACGGAAGCCCAAAAATTAAATGGTCGTCAGGTATTGTGGAAAAACCTTGACTTTTTACGTAACATCTGAGACGTCACAACACCGCTCCCGGATGGGCTTGAACCACCAACCTTTCGGTTAACATCCGAACGCGCTAACCATTGCGCCACGGAAGCCCAAAAATTAAATGGTCGTCAGGTATTGTGGAAAAACTTTGGCTTTCTACGTTACATTCGAGATCCCACAACACCGCTCCCGGGTATGCTTGAAGCGCCAACCTATTGGCTAACAGCCGAACGCGCTAACCATTGAGCCACGGAAGCTCAGAAATTAAATGGTTGTCAGGTATTGTGGAAAAACTTTGGCTTTCTACGTTACATTTGAGACCCCACAACCACCAACCTTTCGATTAATAGCTGAACGCGCTAACCATTGAGCCACGGAAGCTCAGAAATTAAATGGTCGTCAGGTGTTGTGGACAAACTTTGGCTTTCTACGTTACATTTGAGATCCCACAACACCGCTCCCGGGTGGGCTCGAACCACCAACCTATGAGTCAACAGCAGAACGCGCTAACCATTGCGCCACGGAAGCCCAAAAATTAAATGCTCGTCAGGTTTTGCGTAAAAACCTTGACTTTTTACGTCACATCTGAGACCTCACAACACCGCTCCCGGATGGGCTCGAACTACCAAACTATTGGTTAACAGCCGAACGCGCTAACCATTGAGCCACGGATGCTCAGAAATTAAATGCTCGTCAGGTTTTGCGTAAAAGCCTTGACTTTTTACGTCACATCTGAGACCTCACAACACCGCTCCCGGATGAGCTCGAACAACCAACCTATTGGTTAACAGCCGAACGCGCTAACCATTGAGCCACGGAAGCTCAGAAATTAAATGATTGTCACGTATTGTGGATAAGTTTTGACTTTTTACGCTACATATGAGACCCCACAACACCTCTCCCGGGTGGGCTCGAACCTTCAACCTTTCGATTAACAGCTGAACGCGCTAATCATTCCGCCACGGAAGCCCAAAAATTAAATGTTCGTCAGGTATTGTGAAAAACTCTGACATTTTACGTTACATCTGAGACCTCACAACACCGCATCCCGGATGGGCTCGAACCACAAACCTATTGGTTAACAGCCGAACGCGATAACCATTGAGCCAAGGAAGCTCGGAAATTAAATGGTTGTCAGGTATTGTGGATAAGTTATGACTTATTACGTTACATCTGATACCCTACAACACCTCTCCCGGTTGGGATCGAACCACCAACCTTTCGGTTAACAGCCGAACGCGCTAACCATTGCCCCAAGGAAGCCCGAAAATTAAATGTTCGTCAGGTATTGTGGAAAAACCTTGAATTTTTACGTTACATTTGAGATCCCACAACACCGCTCCCGGTTGGGCTCGAACCACCAACCTATTGGTTAACAGCCGAACGCGCTAATCATTGAGCCACGGAAGCCCAGAAATTCAATGTTCGACAGGTATTGTGGAAAAACTCTGACATTTTATGTTACATTTGAGACGTCACAACACCGCTCCTAGGAGAGCTCAAACCACCAGTCTTTTGAATAGCAGCTGAACGCGCTAACCATTGCGCCACGGAAGCCCAAAAATTAAATGGTCGTCAGGTATTTTGGAAAAACCTTGACTTTTAACGTCACATCTGAGACGTCACAATACCGCTCCCGGATTGGCTCGAACCACCAACCTATTGGTTAACAGCCGAACGCGCTAACCATTGAGCCACGGAAGCCCAAAGTTAAATGCTCGTCAGGTATTGTGTAAAAACCTTGACTTTTTACGTCACATCTGAGACCTCACAACACCGCTCCCGGATGGGCTCGAACCACCAACCTATTGGTTAACAGCCGAACGCGCTAACCATTGAGCCACGGAAGCCCAAAGTTAAATGGTCGTCACGTATTGTGTAAAAACCTTGACTTTTTACGTCACATCTGAGACCTCACAACACCGCTCCCGGATGGGCTCGAACCACCAACCTATTGGTTAACAGCCAAACGCGCTAACCATTGAGCCACGGAAGCCCAAAAATTAAATGGTCGTCAGGTATTGTGGAAAAACTCTGACATTTTACGTTACATCTGAGACCTCACAACACCGCTCCCGGATGGGCTCGAACCACCAACCTATTGGTTAACAGCCGAACGCGCTAACCATTGAGCCACGGAAGCTCAGAGATTAAATGGTTGTCAGGTGTTGTGGATAAGTTATGACTTATTACGTTACATCTGAGACCCTACAACACCTCTCTCGGTTGGGCTCGAACCACCAACCTTTCGGTTAACAGCCGAACGCGCTAACCATTGCGCCAAGGAAGCCCAAAAAATAAATGGTCGTCACGTATTGTGGAAAAACTTTGGCTTTCTACGTTACATTTGAGATCCCACAACACCGCTCCCGGGTGGGCTCGAACCACCAACCTATTTGTTAACAGCCGAACGCGTTAACCATTGCGCCACGGAAGCCCAAAAATTAAATGGTCGTCAGGTATTGTGGAAAAACTTTGGCTTTCTACGTTACGTTTGAGATCCCACAACGCCGCTCCCGGGTGGGCTCGAACCACTAACCTATTTGTTAACTGCTGAACGCGCTAACCATTGCGCCACGGAAGCCCAAAAATTAAATGCTCGTCAGGTATTGTGTAAAAACCTTGACTTTTTACGTCACTTCTGAGACCTCACAACACCGCTCCCGGATGGGCTCGAACCACCAACCTATTGGTTAACAGCCGAACGCGCTAACCATTGCGCCACGGAAGCCCAAAAGTTCAATATTCGTCAGGTATTGTGGAAAAACTCTGACATTTTATGTTACATCTGAGACGTCACAACACCGCTCCCGGAAGGGCTCAAACCACCAGTCTTTTGAATAGCAGCTGAACGCGCTAACCATTGCGCCACGGAAGCCCAAAAATTAAATGGTCGTCCGGTATTGTGGAAAAACCTGGACTTTTTACGTAACATCTGAGACCTCATAGCACCGCTCCCGGGTGTGCTCGAACCACCAACCTTTCTGTTAACAGCCGAACGCGCTAACGATTGCGCCACGGAAGCCCCAAAATTAAATGGTCGTCAGGTATTGTGGAAAAACCTGGACTTTTTACGTCACATCTGAGACCTCACAACACCGCTCCCGGATGGGCTCGAACCACCAACCTATTGGTTAACAGCCGAACGCGCTAACCATTGAGCCACGGAAGCCCAAAGTTAAATGGTCGTCACGTATTGTGTAAAAACCTTGACTTTTTACGTCACATCTGAGACGTCACAACACCGCTCCCGGATGGGCTCGAACCACCAACCTATTGGTTAACAGCCGAACGCGCTAACCATTGAGCCACGGAAGCTCAGAAATTAAATGGTCGTCACGTATTGTGGAAAAACTTTGGCTTTCTACGTTACATTTGAGATCCCACAACACCGCTCCCGGGTGGGCTCGAACCACCAACCTATTGGTTAACAGCCGAACGCGTAAACCATTGCGCCACGGAAGCCCAAAAATTAAATGGTCGTCATGTATTGTGGAAAAACTTTGGCTTTCTACGTTACGTTTGAGATCCCACAACGCCGCTCCCGGGTGGGCTCGAACCACTAACCTATTTGTTAACTGCTGAACGCGCTAACCATTGCGCCACGGAAGCTAAAAATTAAATGCTCGTCAGGTATTGTGTAAAAACCTTGACTTTTTACGTCACATCTGAGACCTCACAAAACCGCTCCCGGATGGGCTCGAACCACCAACCTATTGGTTAACAGCCGAACGTGCTAACCATTGCGCCACGGAAGCCCAAAAATTAAATGGTCGTCAGGTATTGTGGAAAAATTTTGGCTTTCTACGTTACATTTGAGATCACACAACACCGCTCCCGGGTGGGCTCGAACCACCAACCTATTGGTTAACAGCCGAACGCGCTAACCATTGCGCCAAGGAAGCCCAAAATTTAAATGCTCGTCAGGTATTGTGTAAAAACCTTGACTTTTTACGTCACATCTGAGACCTCACAACACCGCTCCCGGATGGGCTCGAACCACCAACCTATTGGTTAACAGCCGAACGCGCTAACCATTGCGCCACGGAAGCCCAAACGTTAAATGCTCGTCAGGTATTGTGTAAAAACCTTGACTTTTTACGTCACATCTGAGACCTCACAACACCGCTCCCGGATGGGCTCGATACCACCAACCTATTGGTTAACAGCCGAACGCGCTAACCATTGAGCCACGGAAGCCCAAAAATTCAATGTTCGACAGGTATTGTGGAAAAACTCTGACATTTTATGTTACATTTGAGACGTCACAACACCGCTCCCGGGAGAGCTCAAACCACCAGTCTTTTGAATAGCAGCTGAACGCGCTAACCATTGCGCCACGGAAGCCCAAAAATTAAATGGTCGTCAGGTATTGTGGAAAAACTTTGGCTTTCTACGTTACATTTGAGATCACACAACACCGCTCCCGGGTGGGCTCGAACCACCAACCTATTGGTTAACAGCCGAACGCGTAAACCATTGCGCCACGGAAGCCCAAAAATTAAATGGTCGTCATGTATTGTGGAAAAACTTTGGCTTTCTACGTTACGTTTGAGATCCCACAACGCCGCTCCCGGGTGGGCTCGAACCACTAACCTATTTGTTAACTGCTGAACGCGCTAACCATTGCGCCACGGAAGCTAAAAATTAAATGCTCGTCAGGTATTGTGTAAAAACCTTGACTTTTTACGTCACATCTGAGACCTCACAAAACCGCTCCCGGATGGGCTCGAACCACCAACCTATTGGTTAACAGCCGAACGTGCTAACCATTGCGCCACGGAAGCCCAAAAATTAAATGGTCGTCAGGTATTGTGGAAAAATTTTGGCTTTCTACGTTACATTTGAGATCACACAACACCGCTCCCGGGTGGGCTCGAACCACCAACCTATTGGTTAACAGCCGAACGCGCTAACCATTGCGCCAAGGAAGCCCAAAATTTAAATGCTCGTCAGGTATTGTGTAAAAACCTTGACTTTTTACGTCACATCTGAGACCTCACAACACCGCTCCCGGATGGGCTCGAACCACCAACCTATTGCTTAACAGCCGAACGCGCTAACCATTGCGCCACGGAAGCCCAAAACCTAAATGCTCGTCAGGTATTGTGCAAAAAACTTGACTTTTTACGTCACATCTGAGACCTCACAACACCGCTCCCGGATGGGCTCGAACCACCAACCTATTGGTTAACAGCCGAACGCGCTAACCATTGCGCCACGGAAGCCCAAACGTTAAATGCTCGTCAGGTATTGTGTAAAAACCTTGACTTTTTACGTCACATCTGAGACCTCACAACACCGCTCCCGGATGGGCTCGAACCACCAACCTATTGGTTAACAGCCGAACGCGCTAACCATTGAGCCACGGAAGCTCAGAAATTAAATGGTTGTCAGGTGTTGTGGAAAAACTTTGGCTTTCTACGTTACATTTGAGACCCCACAACACCTCTCCCGGGTGGGCTCGAACCACCAACCTTTCGATTAACAGCTGAACGCGCTAACCATTGCGCCACGGAATCCCAAAAATTAAATGCTCGTCAGGTATTGTGTAAAAACCTTGACTTTTTACGTCACATCTGAGACCTCACAACACCGCTCCCGGATGAGCTCGAACCACCAACCTATTGGTTAACAGCCGAACGCGCTAACCATTGCGCCACGGAAGCCCAAAAGTTAAATACTCGTCAGGTATTGTGTAAAAACTTTGACATCTTACGTCACATCTGAGACCTCACAACACCGCTCCCGGATGGGCTCGAACCACCAACCTATTGGTTAACAGCCGAACGCGCTAACCATTGCGCCACGGAAGCCCAAAAGTATAATGCTCGTCAGGTATTGTGTAAAAACCTTGACTTTTTACGTCACATCTGAGACCTCACAACACCGCTCCCGGATGGGCTCGAACCACCAACCTATTGGTTAACAGCCGAACGCGCTAAACATTGCGCCACGGAAGCCCAAAAATTAAATGGTCGTCAGGTATTGTGGAAAAACTTTGGCTTTCTACGTCACATCTGAGACCTCACAACACCGCTCCCGGGTGGGCTCGAACCTTCAACCTTTCGATTAACAGCTGAACGCGCTAATCATTGCGCCACGGAAGCCCAAAAATTAAATGTTCGTCAGGTATTGTGAAAAACTCTGACATTTTACGTTACATCTGAGACCTCACAACACCGCATCCCGGATGGGCTCGAACCACAAACCTATTGGTTAACAGCCGAACGCGCTAATCATTGAGCCACGGAAGCCCAGAAATTAAATGGTTGTCACGTATTGTGGAAAAGTTTTGACTTTTTACGCTACATCTGAGACCCCACAACACCTCTCCCGGGTGGGCTCGTACCACCAACCTCTCGATTTACAGCTGAACGCGCTAACCATTGCGCCACGGAAGCCCAAAAATTCAATGTTCGACAGGTATTGTGGAAAAACTCTGACATTTTATGTTACATTTGAGACGTCACAACACCGCTCCCGGGAGAGCTCAAACCACCAGTCTTTTGAATAGCAGCTGAACGCGCTAACCATTGCGCCACGGAAGCCCAAAAATTAAATGGTCGTCAGGTATTGTGGAAAAACTTTGGCTTTCTACGTTACATTTGAGATCACACAACACCGCTCCCGGGTGGGCTCGAACCACCAACCTATTGGTTAACAGCCGAACGCGCTAACCATTGCGCCACGGAAGCCCAAAAGTTAAATGCTCGTCAGGTATTATGTAAAAACCTTGACTTTTTACGTCACATCTGAGACCTCACAACACCGCTCCCGGATGGGGTCGAACCACCAACCTATTGGTTAACAGCCGAACGCGCTAACCATTGCGCCACGGAAGCCCAAAAATTAAATGGTCGTCATTTATTGTGCAAAAACTTTGGCTTTCTACGTTACATTTCAGATCCCACAACACCGCTCCCGGGTGGGCTCGAACCACCAACCTATTGGTTAACAGCCGAACGCGCTAACCATTGAGCCACGGAAGCTCAGAAATTAAATGGGTGTCAGGTATTGTGGAAAACCTTGACTTTTAACGTCACATCTGAGACCTCACAACACCGCTCCCGGATGGGCTCGAACCACCAACCTATTGGTTAACAGCCGAACGTGCTAACCAGTGCGCCACGGAAGCCCAAAAATTAAATGGTCGTCAGGTATTGTGGAAAAATTTTGGCTTTCTACGTTACATTTGAGATCACACAACACCGCTCCCGGGTGGGCTCGAACCACCAACCTATTGGTTAACAGCCGAACGCGCTAACCATTGCGCCACGGAAGCCCAAAACCTAAATGCTCGTCAGGTATTGTGCAAAAAACTTGACTTTTTACGTCACATCTGAGACCTCACAACACCGCTCCCGGAGGGGCTCGAACCACCAACCTATTGGTTAACAGCCGAACGCGCTAACCATTGCGCCACGGAAGCCCAAAAGTTAAATACTCGTCAGGTATTGTGTAAAAACCTTGACTTCTTACGTCACATCTGAGACCTCAAAACACCGCTCCCGGATGGGCTCGAACCACCAACCTATTGGTTAACAGCCGAACGCGCTAGCCATTGCGCCACGGAAGCCCAAAAGTTAAATGCTCGTCAGGTACTGTGTAAAAACCTTGACTATTTACGTCACATCTGAGACCTCACAACACCGCTCCCGGATGGGCTCGAACCACCAACCTATTGGTTAACAGCCGAACGCGCTAACCATTGAGCCACGGAAGCTCAGAAATTAAATGGTTGTCAGGTGTTGTGGAAAAACTTTGGCTTTCTACGTTACATTTGAGACCCCACAACACCTCTCCCGGGTGGGCTCGAACCACCAACCTTTCGATTAACAGCTGAACACGCTAACCATTGCGCCACGGAATCCCAAAAATTAAATGCTCGTCAGGTATTGTGTAAAAACCTTGACTTTTTAACTCACATCTGAGACCTCACAACACCGCTCCCGGATGGGCTCGAACCACCAACCTATTGGTTAACAGCCGAACGCGCTAACCATTGCGCCACGGAAGCCCAAAAGTTAAATGTTCGTCTGGTGTTGTGGAAAAACTCTGACATTTTACGTTATATCTGAGACGTCACAACACCGCTCCCGGGAGGGCTCGAACCACCAACCTTTCGGTTAACAGCTGAACGCGCTGACCATTGCGCCACTGAAGCCCAAAAATTAAATTTTCGTCAGGTATTGAGGTAAAACCTTGACTTTTTACTTCTCATCTGAGACCTCACAACACCGCTCCCGGATGGGCTCGAACCACCAACCTTTCGGTTAACAGCCGAACGCGCTAACCATTCGCCACGGACGCCCAAAAATTAAATGGTCGTCAGGTATTGTGGAAAAACTTTGGCTATTTACGTTACATTTGAGATCCAAAAACACCGCTCCCGGGTGGGCTCGAACCACCAACCTATTGGTTAACAGCCGAACGCGCTAACCATTGAGCCACGGAAGATCAGAAATTAAATGGTTGTCACGTATTGTGGAAAAGGTTTGACTGTTAACGCTACATCTGAGACCCCACAACACCTCTTACGGGTGGGCTCAAACCACCAACCTTTCGATTAAGAGCTGGACGCGCTAATTACTGCGCCACGGAAGCCCAAAAATTAAATGTTCGTCAGGTATTGTGGAAAAACTCTGACATTTTACGTAACATCTGAGACGTCACAACACCGCTCCCGGATGGGCTCGAACCACCAACCTTTCGGTTAACAGCCGAACGCGCTAGCCATTGCGCCACGGACGCCCAAAAATTAAATGGTTGTCAGGTATTGTTGAAAAGTTACGACTTTTCACGCTACATCTGAGACCCCACAAATCCTCTCTCGTTTGGGCTCGAACCACCAACCTTTCGGTTAACAGCTGAACGCACTAACCATTGCGCCACGGAAGCCCAAAAATTAAATGGTCGTCAGGTATTGTAGAAAAACTTTGGCTATTTACGTTACATTTGAGATCCAAAAACACCGCTCCCGGGTGGGCTCGAACCACCAAGCTATTGGTTAACAGCCGAACGCGCTAACCATTGAGCCACGAAAGATCAGAAAATAAATGGTTATCACGTATTATGGAAAAAGTTTGTCTTTTCACGCTACATCTGAGACCTCACAACACCTCTCCCGGGTGGGCTCGAACCACCAACCTTTCGATTAACAGCTAAACACGCTAACCATTGCGCCACGGAAGCCCAAAAATTAAATGCTCGTCAGGTATTGTGGAAAAACTCTGACATTTTACGTTACATCTGAGACGTCACAACACCGCTCCCGGGAGGGCTCGAACCACCAACCTTTCGGTTAACAGCTGAAAATTAAAAATCGAGGTACATTTTTATTTATTGTCCTGACGAACATTTAATTTTTGGGCTTCCGTGGCTCAATGTTAGCGCGTTCGGCTGTTAATCGAAAGGTTGGTGGTTCGAGCCCATCCGGGAGCGGTGTTGTGAGGTCTGAGATGTAGCGTGAAAAGTCAAACTTTTTCCATAATACGTGATAACCATTTATTTTCTGAGCTTCCGTGGCTCAATGGTTAGCGCGTTCGGCTGTTAAGCAATAGGTTGGTGGTTCGAGCCCACCCGGGAGCGGTGTTTTGGGATCTCAAATGTAACGTAAATAGCCAAAGTTTTTCCACAATACCTGACGACCATTTCATTTTTGGGCTTCCTTGGCGCAATGGTTAGCGCGTTCGGCTGTTAACCGAAAGGTTGGTGGTTCGAGCCCATCCGGGAGCGGTGTTGTGAGGCCTCAGATGTGAAGTAAAAAGTCAAAGTTTTACCTCAATACCTGACGAAAATTTAATTTTTGGGCTTCAGTGGCGCAATGGTTAGCGCGTTCGGCTATTAACCAATAGGTTGGTGGTTCGAGCCCATCCGGGAGAAGTGTTGTGACGTCTCAGATGTAACGTAAAATGTCAGAGTTTTTCCACAATACCTGACGAACATTCAATTTTTGGGCTTCCGTGGCGCAATGGTTAGCGCGTTCAGCTGTTAATCGAGGGGTTGGTGGTTCGAGCCCACCCGGAAGAGGTGATGTGGGGTCTCAGATGTAGCGTAAAAAGTCAAAACTTTTCCACAATACGTGACAACCATTTAATTTCTGAGCTTCAGTGGCGCAATGGTCAGCGCTTTCAGCTGTTAACCGAAAGGTTGGTGGTTCGAGCCCATCCGGGAGCGGTGTTGTGAGGTCTCAGATGGTAAGTAAAAAGTCAAGGTTTTACCTCAATACCTGACGAAAATTTAATTTTTGGGCTACAGTGGCGCAATGGTCAGCGCGTTCAGCTGTTAACCGAAAGGTTGGTGGTTCGAGCCCTCCCGGGAGCGGTGTTGTGACGTCTCGGATGTAACGTGAAATGTCAGAGTTTTTCCAAAACACCTGACGAACATTTAACTTTTGGGCTTCCGTGGCGCAATGGTTAGCGCGTTCAGCTGTTAATCGAAAGGTTGGTGGTTCGAGCCCGCCCGGAAGAGGTATTGTGTGGTCTCAGATGTAGCGTGAAAAGTCAAACTTTTTCCATAATACGTGATAACCATTTATTTTCTGATCTTTCGTGGCTCAATGGTTAGCGCGTTCGGCTGTTAACCCATAGCTTGGTGGTTCGAGCCCACCCGGGAGCGGTGTTTTTGGATCTCAAATGTAACGTAAATAGCCAAAGTTTTTCCGCAATACCTGACGACCATTTTTTTGGGCGTCCGTGGCGCAATGGTTAGCGCGTTCGGCTGTTAACCGAAAGGTTGGTGGTTCGAGCCCATCCGGGAGCGGTGTTGTGACGTCTCAGATGTAACGTAAAATGTCGAAGTTTTTCACAATACCTGACGAACATTTAATTTTTGGGCTTCAGTGGCGCAATGGTCAGCGCGTTCAGCTGTTAACCGAAAGGTTGGTGGTTCGAGCCCAAACGAGAGAGGTTTTGTGGGGTCTCAGATGTAGCGTGAAAATTCGTAACTTTTCAACAATACCTGACAACCATTTAATTTTTGGGTGTCCGTGGCGCAATGGCTAGCGCGTTCGGTTGTTAACCGAAAGGTTGGTGGTTCGAGCCCATCCGGGAGCGGTGTTGTGACGTCTCAGATGTTACGTAAAATGTCAGAGTTTTTCCACAATACCTGACGAACATTTAATTTTTGGGCTTCCGTGGCGCAGTAATTAGCGCGTCCAGCTCTTAATCGAAAGGTTGGTGGTTCGAGCCCACCCGGAAGAGGTGTTGTGGGGTCTCAGATGTAGCGTTAAAAGTCAAAACTTTTCCACAATACGTGACAACCATTTAATTTCTGATCTTCCGTGGCTCAATGGTTAGCGCGTTCGGCTGTTAACCAATAGGTTGGTGGTTCGAGCCCACCCGGGAGCGGTGTTTTTGGATCTCAAATGTAACGTAAATAGCCAAAGTTTTTCCACAATACCTGACGACCATTTAATTTTTGGGCCTCAGTGGCGAATGGTTAGCGCGTTCGGCTGTTAACCGAAAGGTTGGTGGTTCGAGCCCATCCGGGAGCGGTGTTGTGAGGTCTCAGATGGTAAGTAAAAAGTCAAGGTTTTACCTCAATACCTGACGAAAATTTAATTTTTGGGCTTCAGTGGCGCAATGGTCAGCGCGTTCAGCTGTTAACCGAAAGGTTGGTGGTTCGAGCCCTCCCGGGAGCGGTGTTGTGACGTCTCAGATGTAACGTAAAATGTCAGAGTTTTTCCACAATACCTGACGAACATTTAATTTTTGGGCTTCAGTGGCGCAATGGTCAGCGCGTTCAGCTGTTAACCGAAAGGTTGGTGGTTCGAGCCCAAACGAGAGAGGTTTTGTGGGGTCTCAGATGTAGCGTGAAAAGTCGTAACTTTTCAACAATACGTGACAACCATTTAATTTCTGAGCTTCAGTGGCGCAATGGTCAGCGCGTTCAGCTGTTAACCGAAAGGTTGGTGGTTCGAGCCCTCCCGGGAGCGGTGTTGTGACGTCTCAGATGTAACGTAAAATGTCAGAGTTTTTCCACAATACCTGACGAGCATTTAATTTTTGGGCTTCCGTGGCGCAATGGTTAGCGCGTTCAGCTGTTAATCGAGGGGTTGGTGGTTCGAGCCCACCCGGAAGAGGTGATGTGGGGTCTCAGATGTAGCGTAAAAAGTCAAAACTTTTCCACAATACGTGACAACCATTTAATTTCTGAGCTTCAGTGGCGCAATGGTCAGCGCTTTCAGCTGTTAACCGAAAGGTTGGTGGTTCGAGCCCATCCGGGAGCGGTGTTGTGAGGTCTCAGATGGTAAGTAAAAAGTCAAGGTTTTACCTCAATACCTGACGAAAATTTAATTTTTGGGCTACAGTGGCGCAATGGTCAGCGCGTTCAGCTGTTAACCGAAAGGTTGGTGGTTCGAGCCCTCCCGGGAGCGGTGTTGTGACGTCTCGGATGTAACGTGAAATGTCAGAGTTTTTCCAAAACACCTGACGAACATTTAACTTTTGGGCTTCCGTGGCGCAATGGTTAGCGCGTTCAGCTGTTAATCGAAAGGTTGGTGGTTCGAGCCCGCCCGGAAGAGGTATTGTGTGGTCTCAGATGTAGCGTGAAAAGTCAAACTTTTTCCATAATACGTGATAACCATTTATTTTCTGATCTTTCGTGGCTCAATGGTTAGCGCGTTCGGCTGTTAACCCATAGCTTGGTGGTTCGAGCCCACCCGGGAGCGGTGTTTTTGGATCTCAAATGTAACGTAAATAGCCAAAGTTTTTCCGCAATACCTGACGACCATTTTTTTGGGCGTCCGTGGCGCAATGGTTAGCGCGTTCGGCTGTTAACCGAAAGGTTGGTGGTTCGAGCCCATCCGGGAGCGGTGTTGTGACGTCTCAGATGTAACGTAAAATGTCGAAGTTTTTCACAATACCTGACGAACATTTAATTTTTGGGCTTCAGTGGCGCAATGGTCAGCGCGTTCAGCTGTTAACCGAAAGGTTGGTGGTTCGAGCCCAAACGAGAGAGGTTTTGTGGGGTCTCAGATGTAGCGTGAAAATTCGTAACTTTTCAACAATACCTGACAACCATTTAATTTTTGGGTGTCCGTGGCGCAATGGCTAGCGCGTTCGGTTGTTAACCGAAAGGTTGGTGGTTCGAGCCCATCCGGGAGCGGTGTTGTGACGTCTCAGATGTTACGTAAAATGTCAGAGTTTTTCCACAATACCTGACGAACATTTAATTTTTGGGCTTCCGTGGCGCAGTAATTAGCGCGTCCAGCTCTTAATCGAAAGGTTGGTGGTTCGAGCCCACCCGGAAGAGGTGTTGTGGGGTCTCAGATGTAGCGTTAAAAGTCAAAACTTTTCCACAATACGTGACAACCATTTAATTTCTGATCTTCCGTGGCTCAATGGTTAGCGCGTTCGGCTGTTAACCAATAGGTTGGTGGTTCGAGCCCACCCGGGAGCGGTGTTTTTGGATCTCAAATGTAACGTAAATAGCCAAAGTTTTTCCACAATACCTGACGACCATTTAATTTTTGGGCCTCAGTGGCGAATGGTTAGCGCGTTCGGCTGTTAACCGAAAGGTTGGTGGTTCGAGCCCATCCGGGAGCGGTGTTGTGAGGTCTCAGATGGTAAGTAAAAAGTCAAGGTTTTACCTCAATACCTGACGAAAATTTAATTTTTGGGCTTCAGTGGCGCAATGGTCAGCGCGTTCAGCTGTTAACCGAAAGGTTGGTGGTTCGAGCCCTCCCGGGAGCGGTGTTGTGACGTCTCAGATGTAACGTAAAATGTCAGAGTTTTTCCACAATACCTGACGAACATTTAATTTTTGGGCTTCAGTGGCGCAATGGTCAGCGCGTTCAGCTGTTAACCGAAAGGTTGGTGGTTCGAGCCCAAACGAGAGAGGTTTTGTGGGGTCTCAGATGTAGCGTGAAAAGTCGTAACTTTTCAACAATACGTGACAACCATTTAATTTCTGAGCTTCAGTGGCGCAATGGTCAGCGCGTTCAGCTGTTAACCGAAAGGTTGGTGGTTCGAGCCCTCCCGGGAGCGGTGTTGTGACGTCTCAGATGTAACGTAAAATGTCAGAGTTTTTCCACAATACCTGACGAGCATTTAATTTTTGGGCTTCCGTGGCGCAATGGTTAGCGCGTTCAACTGTTAATCGAAAGGTTGGTGGTTCAAGCCCACCCGGGAGAGGTGTTGTGAGGTCTCAGATGTAGCGTGAAAAGTCAAACTTTTTCCATAATACGTGATAACCATTTATTTTCTGATCTTTCGTGGCTCAATGGTTAGCGCGTTCGGCTGTTAACCAATAGCTTGGTGGTTCGAGCCCACCCGGGAGCGGTGTTTTTGGATCTCAAATGTAACGTAAATAGCCAAAGTTTTTCCGCAATACCTGACGACCATTTTTTTTGGGCGTCCGTGGCGCAATGGTTAGCGCGTTCGGCTGTTAACCGAAAGGTTGGTGGTTCGAGCCCATCCGGGAGCGGTGTTGTGAGGTCTCAGATGTGAAGTAAAAAGCCAAAGTTTTTCCACAATACCTGACAACCGTTTAATTTCTGAGCTTCCGTGGCTCAATGGTTCGCAATTTCAGCTGTTAACCAATAGGTTGGTGGTTCGAGCCCACCCGGGAGCGGTGTTGTGTGATCTCAAGTGTAACGTAGAAAGCCAAAGTTTTTCCACAATACCTGACGACCATTTAATTTTTGGGCTTCCGTGGCGCAATGGTTAGCGCGTTCGGCTGTTAACCAATAGGTTGGTGGTTCGAGCCCATCCGGGAGCGGTGTTGTGAGGTCTCAGATGTGACGTAAAAAGTCATGGTTTTTACACAATACCTGACGAGCATTTAATTTTCGGGCTTCCGTGGCACAATGGTTACCGCGTTCAGCTGTTAATCGAAAGGTTGTGGGTTCTAGCCCACCCGGGAGAGGTGTTGTGGGGCCTCAAATGTAACGTAGAAGGCCAAAGTTTTTCCACAATACCTGACAACAATTTAATTTCTGAGCTTCCGTGGCTCAATGGTTAGCGCGTTCGGCTGTTAACCAATAGGTTGGTGGTTTGAGCCCATCCGGGAGCGGTGTTGTGAGGTCTCAGATGTGACGTAAAAAGTCAAGGTTTTTACACAATACCTGACGAGCATTTAACTTTTGGGCTTCCGTGGCGCAATGGTTAGCGCGTTTGGCTGTTAACCAATAGGTTGGTGGTTCGAGCCCACCCGGGAGCGGTCTTGTGAGATCTCGAATGTAACGTAGAAAGCCAAAGTTTTTCCACAATACCTGACAACCATTTAATTTCTGAGCTTCCGTGGCTCAATGGTTAGCGCGTTCGGCTGTTAACCAATAGGTTGGTGGTTCGAGCCCACCCGGGAGCGGTGTTGTGGGATCTCAAATGTAACGTAGAAAGCCAAAGTTTTTGCACAATAAATGACGACCATTTAATTTTTGGGCTTCCGTGGCACAATGGTTAGCGCGTTCGGCTGTTAACCAATAGGTTGGTGGTTCGACCCCATCCGGGAGCGGTGTTTTGAGGTCTCAGATTTGACGTAAAAAGTCAAGGTTTTTACACAATACCTGACGAGCATTTAACTTTTGGGCTTCCGTGGCGCAATGGCTAGCGCGTTCGGCTGTTAACCAATAGGTTGGTGGTTCGAGCCCATCCGGGAGCGGTGTTGTGAGGTCTCAGATGTGACGTAAAAAGTCAAGGTTTTTACCCAATACCTGACGAGCATTTAATTTTTGGGCTCCCGTGGCGCAATGGTTAGCGCGTGCGTTCAGCTGTTAATCGAAAGGTTGGTGGTTCGAGCCCACCCGGGAAAGGTGTTGTGGGGTCTCAAATGTAACGTAGAAAGCCAAACTTTTTCCACAATACCTGACGAGCATTTAACTTTTGGGCTTCCGTGGCGCAATGGTTAGCGCGTTTGGCTGTTAACCAATAGGTTGGTGGTTCGAGCCCACCCGGGAGCGGTCTTGTGAGATCTCGAATGTAACGTAGAAAGCCAAAGTTTTTCCACAATACCTGACAACCATTTAATTTCTGAGCTTCCGTGGCTCAATGGTTAGCGCGTTCGGCTGTTAACCAATAGGTTGGTGGTTCGAGCCCACCCGGGAGCGGTGTTGTGGGATCTCAAATGTAACGTAGAAAGCCAAAGTTTTTGCACAATAAATGACGACCATTTAACTTTTGGGCTTCCGTGGCGCAATGGTTAGCGCGTTCGGCTGTTAACCAATAGGTTGGTGGTTCGAGCCCATCCGGGAGCGGTGTTGTGAGGTCTCAGATGTGACGTAAAAAGTCAAGGTTTTTACACAATACCTGACGAGCATTTAACTTTTGGGCTTCCGTGGCGCAATGGTTAGCGCGTTCGGCTGTTAACCAATAGGTTGGTGGTTCGACCCCACCCGAGAGCGGTGTTGTGGGATCTGAAATGTAACGTAGAAAGCCAAAGTTTTTGCACAATAAATGACGACCATTTAATTTTTGGGCTTCCGTGGCGCAATGGTTAGCGCGTTCGGCTGTTAACCAATAGGTTGGTCTCTCGACCCCATCCGGGAGCGGTGTAGTGAGGTCTCAGATGTGACGTAAAAAGTCAAGGTTTTTACATAATACCTGACGAGCATTTAACTTTTGGGCTTCCGTGGCGCAATGGTTAGCGTGTTCGGCTGTTAACCAATAGGTTGGTGGTTCGAGCCCATCCGGGAGCGGTGTTGTGAGGTCTCAGATGTGACGTAAAAAGTCAAGGTTTTCCACAATACCTGACAACCATTTAATTTCTGAGCTTCCGTGGCTCAATGGTTAGCGCGTTCGGCTGTTAACCAATAGGTTGGTGGTTCGACCCCATCCCGGAGCGGTGTTGTGAAGTCTCAGATGTGACGTAAAAAGTCAAGGTTATAAAGATGAAGGTTAATTTGTCTCACTTAATTTAAATTCGAATTTTTAACTAGCACTCTCGGCAACGGCCATATCTTAGGCCGAGTTACGTCGATTTTGAAAATGTTATTAAAAATCGAGGTACATTTTTATTTATTGTTCAATCGAGATGAAATCACTTTTAATGAGTGTTTTATTGGAATTAAGCTGAATTCGGTCAAAAATTTCTCCAGAAAAAAATGCATTCAAAAAAGTACCGAAAAAATCGCAGGTTTTTCTTCTTCAAGACACAAAATCCGTGAATACGATTTCTTATTGAAAATTGAATTTTAACAGTTTTTTGAATGAATATCGTTACATTGCTTGAATTAAAGCAAAAAGTATAAAAATAATGGTTTCAGTGGTTATATTTGAAAATAGTGTAGAAATACTCAAAATATGCTTCTTTGGCCGTGAAACGTCGATTTTGAAAATGTTATTAAAAATCGAGGTACATTTTTATTTATTGTCCTGACGAACATTTAATTTTTGAGCTTCCGTGGCTCAATGTTAGCGCGTTCGGCTGTTAATCGAAAGGTTGGTGGTTCGAGCCCATCCGGGAGCGGTGTTTTGGGATCTCAAATGTAACGTAAATAGCCAAAGTTTTTCCACAATACCTGACGACCATTTAATTTTTGGGCGTCCGTGGCGCAATGGTTAGCGCGTTCGGCTGTTAACCGAAAGGTGGTGGTTCGAGCCCAGCCGGGAGCGGTGCTGTGAGGTCTCAGATGTGAAGTAAAAAGACAAAGTTTTACCTCAATACCTGACGACCATTTAATATTTGGGCTTCCGTTGCGCAATGGTTAGCCCGTTCGGCTGTTAACCGAAAGGTTGGTGGTTCGAGCCCACCCGGGAGCGGTGTTGTGGGATCTCTAGTGTAACGTAAAAAGCCAAAGTTTTTCCACAATACCTGACGACCATTTTTTTTTTGGGCGTCCGTGGCGCAATGGTTAGCGCGTTCGGCTGTTAACCGAAAGGTTGGTGGTTCGAGCCCATCCGGGAGCGGTGTTGTGACGTCTCAGATGTTACGTAAAATGTCAGAGTTTTTCCACAATACCTGACGAACATTTAATTTTTGGGCTTCCGTGGCGCAATAATTAGCGCGTCCAGCTGTTAATCGAAAGGTTGGTGGTTCGAGCCCACCCGGGAGCGGTGTTGTGGGATCTCAAATGTAACGTAGAAAGCCAAAGTTTTTCCACAATACCTGACTACCATTTAATGTTTGGGCTTCCATGGCGCAATGGTTAGCGCGTTCGGCTGTTAACCGAAAGGATGGTGGTTCGAGCCCACCTGGGAGAGGTGTTGTAGGGTCTCAGTTGTAACGTAAAAAGTCATAACTTATTGTTGTGTGTTTGTACGACTACACAGGAGTTGATACTTTAAAACTATGGTTTTATTTACAATGATTTATACATGATCGAGGTCCGAGATAGACTGAATTTTTAACACAGAGAGGGGGCCTTTTTATACACGAGAGATTAGATAAATAATAGACATTAAGCTAATATGGGGCTGTTCATAAACTGGCCTACTAATAATACAAAGCATAATGTCACATCCCCTTTTTTTATACAAATAAGAATGCGTTTTATAAATTTAACTTAGTCGATGGCTTTGAGATTCTTCCGGATCGTGTTACTGTCCCTTTGTCGTCTTTTGGCAATTTGCTTCTTGTCTTTCTCTTATTCGTACTTTCCGGTGACCTCGTGGTATTGGACTCAGATGGATCAGCTCGCAAGTTCTCTCTGTCGGTATCTTGAATGTTTTCAGCATTGCATGGATGATTGTCGTGGGCTGGCTCAGAGACAGGTTCCTCTCGATCAATGATGTTTGGTGGATCTATGACGTCCTCTGGGCCAATACTTGATTCCGGAGTGAAAGACTTGATTCCGTGATTTTGATGACTGTCCGGTAGGGGAACTAGATGGAACCGGTTTCTTCGAATCCTTCCTTTAGACGTCTCGATTATATATGATCGGGGCTCCTCTGCTTTCTCGACAACGGTTCCTTCTTTGCGTAAATCGGTTATCCATACCCTTTTCCCAAGATCTAATTTGTGTAGCTCTCTGACTCTATGGCGTTGGTCGTAATTTCGTTTCTGAGATTTTTTCTGCGTTAGTGATGTTTCTTTGATACGTTCTGCTGATAAGATCGTCGGGACAAGCATGTTTGACGGTAATGGGAGCGTTGTTCGGAGATGGCGACTCATAAGCATTTGTGCTGGACTGAAACCATTGGACGTCGGTGTAGATCGGTACGCCAAGAGTGCCAAAGGGATGTTGTCAGATTTCTTTAAAATGGATTTCGCTGTCTTTACTGCTGCTTCTGCGAACCCATTACTTTGATGATATCTTGGGCTGCTCGTGATAGATCGAAATCCATATTTCTTGGAGAATGCGATGAATTCCAAGGTTCTTGTCGCTGATTAATTAGTGCCATTATCGCTGCGGACCACCTCTGGAATTCCGTGTCGTGCAAATATATCTTCGATGATCTCGATGACAGTTTTTGTAGTTTGATCTTTCATTCGAGCCAATTCCAGATATTTTGAGTAGTAGTCCATCATGACCAGGTACCATTTTCCCCCATGATGTAGCATATCTATGGCAACTGCTTGCCATGGTCGTTCGGGTAAGCGTGTTGGCTTTAAGGGCTCTTGAAAGTTGACTGATTCTTTGAGACATCGTTCGCATCTTTTCACCTTATCTTCGATTTCCCGTGAAATTCCAGGCCACCAGACGGATTGTTTGGCTCTTTCTCGACATTTGACGATTCCCATGTGACCTTGATGAATTCGATCCATTATTTCTGGACGCATGGAACTTGGAATGAGCAGTCTGCTGACTTTCATGATGATTCCGTCTTGGATGGTGATTTCATGCCTGTAGCTGAAGTAGTCATTACAACTACTGTGTACGCGTTTTTTCTCCGGCCATCCATGTTCGAGGTAACGTTGTAATGTTCTGCATGTAGCATCTTCCTGTTGTTTATGAAGAATTTCCGCAAGCTTTGGATCTGTAGTGGGTAGGTTCATCATTACTAACTGTACGTGAGCAGAAATTTCTTGTTGTAGCTCGTTGTCGTCAACGTCTATCAACGGAGCTCTAGACAATGTATCAGCGGCAACAAAGGATTTTCCAGGCACGTAGGAGACCTTGTACGAGTATCGCATCATGCGTAGACGTAGCCTTTGCAGTCTCGGAGATAAATCGTCCAGTTGTTTCGAATGCAATATGGAAACAAGGGGCTGATGATCAGTTTCTAGCTTTATTGTTATACCCGTTATGAAATCCTCAAATCGCTGGCATGCCCACGTTAATGCATACGCCTCCTTCTCGATCTGCGCATAGCGTTGTTCTGTCGAGGATAACGTCATCGAGGCATAGGCAATGACTTTGTAAGTTCCATTTGCTTGTTCTTGTCGAAGTATTGCTCCAATCCCATAGCTTGACGCATCGGCGGATACTACTGTTGGCTTCCTCGGATCGAAGATACCCAAAACAGGCTTGCTTGTGAGCGTCGTCTTGAGGTATTTGAAGGCCATTTCTTGACTTGGGCCCCAAATCCAGCTGTTCTTGGTGCTCAATAGACTACTTAGTGGTTTAAGCTGCTCGGCCATTCGGGGAATGAACTTTCCAAGATAATTTACCATTCCTAATAGACGACGTAGCTCTGCGACATCAGATGGTGATTTCATCTCGACTATGGCTCGAACCTTCTCCTCGTCTGGACTGATCCCGGCACTGTCTATTACGTGCCCCAAAAACTTGATCCTTTTGACTCCAAAGAGGCATTTCCTTTCATTGAGCGTGACTCCCTGGTCTTTCAATCTTTCGAGAACTTCCTTTAGGTTTTCATCATGTTCGGCCATGTCCTTGCCCCATACTAGAATGTCGTCCTGATGACAAACTGTGTTCTTGACGCCTTCAATATACGAAGACATTTGGCTCTGGTAGTGCTCGGATGCAGATGTTAAACCAAAGGGCAGGCAATTGCAGCAATATCTTCCAAATGGCGTCATGAAAGTCGTTAGTAATATGGAGTCCGGATGTAGCGGTATCTGCCAATAACCGGAATTACAATCAAGTTTTGAGAAGATCTCGGCTCCAGCCAGTCGTCCAAGCGTATGGTCTACAGCCGGTATCTGGTACCGTTCACGTTGTACGTAGTTATTCAGTTGCGTATAATCCACGCATATCCTTAATTCGCCAGAATCCTTTCTCACGACCACCATGGGAGCGCACCAGTCTGTGGGGTCCTCGACTCTCCGGATTACTCCCAAGTCCACCATTCGTTTCAATTCAGCTTCGACTTGTGACATCAAAGGAATCGCAACTCGACGTGGAGTCGTCACTGCATACGGTACTGCGTTCGGTTTCAGCTTCAGTTTGTAGCTTCGTTTGACTCGTCCTAAGCCGGTAAATAGTTGAGGATAATGGTCCTTTGGTCTTATACTCGTCTCCGTGAGTTGCAGCTCATCGATTCTTTGAACTATTTTCAGGTCTTCACTTGCTCTGAGGCTTAGAAGTGGAACTTGCAATTGGTCGATGACATAGACCTTGTCATGGATGGTGGTATCTCTACTTGACAGGTAGGCTTCAATGAAACCTTTGCAGTTAATCAAGGTCTTCCCTGGTCCAAACAGACGTCGGTCAGATTTATTGAGTGCTAAGTCTTGAAATTTCGCCTTGTATAGCTAGTCTGGTAATACGCAAACGTCCGCGCCGGTATCTATCTTGAATTGAACTTGTTTTGCATTAATCCTAATGTTTACCATCCAACGATCTTGTATCTCGTCGCTGCTGACTTTTCCCAAGAACGTATCCATTGGCGTTGAGTCATCTTCATCCACAGAGATCATTTGCGATGTGACCTCACGATTGTAGTTGGTGGTTGACCTTTGACACACACGCTCGTAGCGGCCAATCTTCTTACACTTCCTGCAAACTGCTCTATATGCTGGGCATCGCTCTCGATTGTGTTTCTCGAACATTCCGCATTTCTTGCAGGTATCTGAAGTAACCTTTTGATCGCGTTGAATTGGTCTTGAAGGATGAGTTGCTCTTGGTCGCCTGTTCTCCTTCGTCTGAGAGGTGTTTCGAGAGCCAAGCTTTTCGACAACAGCCGGAGTTCCGTTTTTATAACTTCCTGCGTTTAATTCTTGTTGTTGTCGGCGAACTTCTTCGGCATGGCGGGCGGTTGAGATCGCTTTCTCCAGTGTAAGGTTTCCGTCTAATTGCATTTTTTCCGACAGGGCTTTGTCTCGCACCCCGACTACTATTCGGTCTCTCAGCAATTCGTCTTGGAGAGTTCCGTAGGCACATTTCTCAATCTGGGCTCGACACGCGGTGATAAACTCTTCTACCGGTTCGCCATCTTGCTGAACTCGTGAGTTGAAGGTTGATCGCTCGTAGATAACGTTCCTCCGGAGAATGAAATGTCCTTGGAATTTATTCATAACGACATTGAAGTCAGACTTCTCTGCATCGGTGGCAAACGTAAATGACAAGAATACGTCATCAGCTTTGTCGCCCATCATGTATATTAACGCGTTGACTTGTTCCTCTCCTGTCTTGGAACCACCAACCAATTGGTTAACAGCCGAACGCGCTAACCATTGAGCCACAGAAGCTCAGAAATTAAATGGTTGTTAGGTTTTGTGGATAAGTTATGACTTTTTACGTTACATCTGAGACCCTACAACACCTCTCCCAGGTGGGCTCGAACCACCAACCTTTCGGTTAACAGCCGAACGCGCTAACCATTGCGCCACGGACGCCCAAAAAAAATGGTCGTCAGGTATTGCGGAAAAACTTTGGCTATTTACGTTACATTTGAGATCCAAAAACACCGCTCCCGGGTGGGCTCGAACCACCAAGCTATTTGTTAACAGCCGAACGCGCTAACCATTGAGCCACGAAAGATCAGAAAATAAATGGTTATCACGTATTATGGAAAAAGTTTGACTTTTCACGCTTCATCTGAGACCTCACAACACCTCTCCCGGGTGGGCTCGAATACCAACCTTTCGATTAACAGCTGAACGCGCTAACCATTGCGCCACGGAAGCCCAAAAATTAAATGCTCGTCAGGTATTGTGGAAAAACTCTGACATTTTACGTTACATCTGAGACGTCACAACACTGCTCCCGGGAGGGCTCGAACCACCAACCTTTCGGTTAACAGCTGAACGCGCTGACCATTGCGCCACTGAAGCCCAAAAATTAAATTTTCGTCAGGTATTGAGGTAAAACCTTGTCTTTTTACTTCACATCTGAGACCTCACAACACCGCTCCCGGATGGGCTCGAACCACCAACCTTTCGGTTAACAGCCGAACGCGCTAACCATTCGCCACGGACGCCCAAAAATTAAATGGTCGTCAGGTATTGTGGAAAAACTTTGGCTATTTACGTTACATTTGAGATCCAAAAACACCGCTCCCGGGTGGGCTCGAACCACCAAGCTAATGGTTAACAGCCGAACGCGCTAACTATTGAGCCACGAAAGATCAGAAAATAAATGGTTATCACGTATTATGGAAAAAGTTTGACTTTTCACGCTACATCTGAGACCTCACAACACCTCTCCCGGGTGGGCTCGAACCACCAACCTTTCGATTAACAGCTGAACGCGCTAACCATTGCGCCACGGAAGCCCAAAAAATAAATGCTCGTCAGGTATTGAGGTAAAACTTTGACTTTTACTTCACATCCGAGACCTCACAACACCGCTCCCGGATGGGCTCGAACCACCAACCTTTCGATTAACAGCCGAACGCGCTAACCATTGAGCCACGGAAGCTCAGAAATTAAATGGTTGTCACGTATTGTGGAAAAGTTTTGACTTTTTACGCTACATCTGAGACCCCACATCACCTCTTCCGGGTGGGCTCGAACCACCAACCTTTCGATTAACAGCTGAACGCGCTAACCATTGCGCCACGGAAGCCCAAAAATTAAAGGGATAGAACCAAGTTTTTTATGTTAGTACAAACGCGAGGCATTTACAAGTAGAAAAAAGTGCCTACAACCACGTGGGGTACATCAAAAATTAATAAAATATTGTTAAAATCAAGATCACATGTACTGGTGTGCTACTTCTAGCAAGGGTAAAGCCAAACTTATTCAGGCAAAATTCATGTCTGTGCTAAGACACGTGGCTAACATTCATCAAGGCCATGGTAAGCTCTTCCCCAAATGCACGCATGGCAATCTTTCTTTGGATGGTAAGAAGAGACAGTGGCTTATTCCAGGTAATGTTAAGTTTTACGAGTTATCGAAATTATAGTAACTTAATCTATTATTTTTAAATTTTAAGGAACAACTGTATTTGAAAAGTTAAAGAAAATTATAGTTTTGTTTGAGAAAGACATACTGCAAATATCACCAGAAACGCAAACCTCTAGCGTTGAAGCATTCAATTCAGTAATGATTCATTTCGCGCCTAAAAACACCCATTACTCGTACCTTGGAATGGAAGCTAGGTCAGACTTCAAAGTGCACGCTATCTCTGTTATATCAATCTCAGAATGATTTTCTGTTTGGTCTAGAATGTTATTAGCAGCTCTCCATTTTAACGAAAACTCCAACAAAATACAAGCCAGGACTAAGGATGGAAATTTGAGATGGAATATATATTTCCCAAAAGCCAAGAAAGGGGAATATTCCGTAAAACCTATTATGCTAGCATCCACTTTTGGTAAAAAAATATTTCTGAATTGCTACCATCCTATAAAAATTTAGAAATGAAAGACTTGGTTTTGTTTTAATGAAATTATTTTAGGATACATTGAAAAGTTGATGGCCAAACTCGTAATAAATTGTGAGGAAAGTTACGAACAAGCTCTTATAGTGACAGAAGGCAGTCAACCAACAATTCCAAAGCCATTATCCACTCAATTTGAGCACCCAGAAAAGGAAGAAGCCATTGAGGCGTATCAATCTAAACGACGATTTTTAAATTAAGTCTCATAAAAAATTAAAAACCAACAAGATTTTAAGAAAATACTTTAATTTGAAAAAATATTGCACATAATAAAATGATTTCAATTGCAAATCTTTGGATGTTTATATTGGGAATGGCCCTGCTTTCTATAAAACCATGATATTCTTCCGATGGATATTCTCTCCTGATTCTGTTAATAGCACAACTTGGAATTGGTCGCCTAACTCTCCTCCCCAATCTTCTATAAATCCAGCGAGTATACAACCGGTATATCAAATATCTGTATGTTCTAGAAACCAGCAGCTTTATGTATAAAATATTTAATAAAAATATTTTAAAACACAAACTCACGGATTTATTTCATCAGGTCTTGGCACAAAATTATTTTCCCGAAATTCATCAAATAAAATGTTTAAAATATTGGGTCTCATTATGTCATTAAAGGTGTCAGTTTCAATTATGCAATTTAAATCTCCTATTAGTTCTATGAATCTTTGATTTGGAGGATTATCGCGGCAACAAAAACTTTCCTCGACTGTTGGCATAATAAAACATTGTCCGCAGTTACACCTGTTAGACATAAATGGGTTTCGTCTGTTAATTTACAAAAACCAAACCTTAAAGACTTTGATTTTTAATTTGTTTATTATAGATTTTAATTACCAATCAGTGTTCTGCAGCCTCGGGTTATCTACTTCCATCACTCCCTGCTCTGCAGCAGCTGCAGGTTCTTCCTGAGCCAAAGGCTCAAATTGATATGGTTGTAAACCAAACTGTTCATCTTCTACCTCTGAAGAGGAACCATCCTCATTCGCCTCGTTAATAATTACTGATTCTTCGGATTCAGTACTATCTACTTCTGATTCTGAATCAGATCCCGAAATGATAATTTCTTCAGAGTCTTCCAATAATTCTGAACTTGAACTGGATTCTGACATTTTGTTACTTAAGCAGACGACATAACAAACAAAAACCTACTATACGGCAAGAAGTTTCTCTAAAATCCTACTATTTTGCAGCGACCAATGAAACCGCTTACCTTTATGACATCATAATGGGGCAAACAAGTTGGATGGTGACCCATTATATATTCTTAAATTTTTAAATTTAACGGAATTTTCTTGATTTTAACAATATTTTATTAATTTTTGATGTACCCCACGTGGTTGTAGGCACTTTTTTCTACTTGTAAATGCCTCGCGTTTGTACTAACATAAAAAACTTGGTTCTATCCCTTTAATTTTTGGGCTTCCGTGGCGCAATGGTTAGCGCGTTCAGCTGTTAATCGAAAGGTTGGTGGTTCGAGCCCACCCGGAAGAGGTGATGTGGGGTCTCAGATGTAGCGTAAAAAGTCAAAACTTTTCCACAATACGTGACAACCATTTAATTTCTGAGCTTCCGTGGCTCAATGGTTAGCGCGTTCGGCTGTTAATCGAAAGGTTGGTGGTTCGAGCCCATCCGGGAGCGGTGTTGTGAGGTCTCGGATGTGAAGTAAAAGTCAAAGTTTTACCTCAATACCTGACGAGCATTTATTTTTTGGGCTTCCGTGGCGCAATGGTTAGCGCGTTCAGCTGTTAATCGAAAGGTTGGTGGTTCGAGCCCACCCGGGAGAGGTGTTGTGAGGTCTCAGATGTAGCGTGAAAAGTCAAACTTTTTCCATAATACGTGATAACCATTTATTTTCTGATCTTTCGTGGCTCAATAGTTAGCGCGTTCGGCTGTTAACCATTAGCTTGGTGGTTCGAGCCCACCCGGGAGCGGTGTTTTTGGATCTCAAATGTAACGTAAATAGCCAAAGTTTTTCCACAATACCTGACGACCATTTAATTTTTGGGCGTCCGTGGCGAATGGTTAGCGCGTTCGGCTGTTAACCGAAAGGTTGGTGGTTCGAGCCCATCCGGGAGCGGTGTTGTGAGGTCTCAGATGTGAAGTAAAAAGACAAGGTTTTACCTCAATACCTGACGAAAATTTAATTTTTGGGCTTCAGTGGCGCAATGGTCAGCGCGTTCAGCTGTTAACCGAAAGGTTGGTGGTTCGAGCCCTCCCGGGAGCAGTGTTGTGACGTCTCAGATGTAACGTAAAATGTCAGAGTTTTTCCACAATACCTGACGAGCATTTAATTTTTGGGCTTCCGTGGCGCAATGGTTAGCGCGTTCAGCTGTTAATCGAAAGGTTGGTATTCGAGCCCACCCGGGAGAGGTGTTGTGAGGTCTCAGATGAAGCGTGAAAAGTCAAACTTTTTCCATAATACGTGATAACCATTTATTTTCTGATCTTTCGTGGCTCAATGGTTAGCGCGTTCGGCTGTTAACCAATAGCTTGGTGGTTCGAGCCCACCCGGGAGCGGTGTTTTTGGATCTCAAATGTAACGTAAATAGCCAAAGTTTTTCCGCAATACCTGACGACCATTTTTTTTGGGCGTCCGTGGCGCAATGGTTAGCGCGTTCGGCTGTTAACCGAAAGGTTGGTGGTTCGAGCCCACCTGGGAGAGGTGTTGTAGGGTCTCAGATGTAACGTAAAAAGTCATAACTTATCCACAAATCCTAACAACCATTTAATTTCTGAGCTTCTGTGGCTCAATGGTTAGCGCGTTCGGCTGTTAACCAATTGGTTGGTGGTTCGAGCCTATCTGGGAGAAGTGTTGTGACGTCTCAGATGTAACGTAAAATGTCAGAGTTTTTCCACAATACCTGACAACCATTTATTTTCTGAGCTTTCGTGGCTCAATGGTTAGCGCGTTCGGCTGTTAACCAATAGGTTGGTGGTTCGAGCCCACCCGGGAGCGGTGTTTTTGGATCTCAAATGTAACGTAAATAGCCAAAGTTTTTCTACAATACCTGACGACCATTTAATTTTTGGGCTTCCGTGGCGCAATGGTTAGTGCGTTCAGCTGTTAACCGAAAGGTTGGTGGTTCGAGCCCAAACGAGAGAGGATTTGTGGGGTCTCAGATGTAGCGTGAAAAGTCGTAACTTTTCAACAATACCTGACAACCATTTATTTTTTGGGCGTCCGTGGCGCAATGGCTAGCGCGTTCGGCTGTTAACCGAAGGGTTGGTGGTTCGAGCCCATCCGGGAGAAGTGTTGTGACGTCTCAGATGTAACGTAAAATGTCAGAGTTTTTCCACAATACCTGACGAACATTTAATTTTTGGGATTCAGTGGCGCAATGGTCAGCGCGTTCAGCTGTTAACCGAAAGGTTGGTGGTTCGAGCCCAAACGAGAGAGGTTTTGTGGGGTCTCAGATGTAGCGTGAAAAGTCGTAACTTTTCAACAATACCTAACAACCATTTAATTTCTGAGATTCCGTGGCTCAATGGTTAGCGCGTTCGGCTGTTAACCAATAGGTTGGTGTTTCTAGCCCATCCGGGAGCGGTGTTGTGATGTCTCAGATGTAACGTAAAATGTCAGAGTTTTTCCACAATACCTGACGAACATTTAATTTTTGGGCTTCCGTGGCGCAATGGTTAGCGCGTTCAGCTGTTAATCGAAAGGTTGGTGGTTCGAGCCCACCCGGAAGAGGTGATGTGGGGTCTCAGATGTAGCGTAAAAAGTCCTAACTTTTCCACAATACGTGACAACCATTTAATTTCTGAGCTTCCGTGGCTCAATGGTTAGCGCGTTCGGCTGTTAATCGAAAGGTTGGTGGTTCGAGCCCATCCGGGAGCGGTGTTGTGAGGTCTCGGATGTGAAGTAAAAAGTCAAAGTTTTACCTCAATACCTGACGAGCATTTATTTTTTGGGCTTCCGTGGCGCAATGGTTAGCGCGTTCAGCTGTTAATCGAAAGGTTGGTGGTTCGAGCCCACCCGGGAGAGGTGTTGTGAGGTCTCAGATGTAGCGTGAAAAGTCAAACTTTTTCCATAATACGTGATAACCATTTATTTTCTGATCTTTCGTGGCTCAATAGTTAGCGCGTTCGGCTGTTAACCATTAGCTTGGTGGTTCGAGCCCACCCGGGAGCGGTGTTTTTGGATCTCAAATGTAACGTAAATAGCCAAAGTTTTTCCACAATACCTGACGACCATTTAATTTTTGGGCGTCCGTGGCGAATGGTTAGCGCGTTCGGCTGTTAACCGAAAGGTTGGTGGTTCGAGCCCATCCGGGAGCGGTGTTGTGAGGTCTCAGATGTGAAGTAAAAAGACAAGGTTTTACCTCAATACCTGACGAAAATTTAATTTTTGGGCTTCAGTGGCGCAATGGTCAGCGCGTTCAGCTGTTAACCGAAAGGTTGGTGGTTCGAGCCCTCCCGGGAGCAGTGTTGTGACGTCTCAGATGTAACGTAAAATGTCAGAGTTTTTCCACAATACCTGACGAGCATTTAATTTTTGGGCTTCCGTGGCGCAATGGTTAGCGCGTTCAGCTGTTAATCGAAAGGTTGGTATTCGAGCCCACCCGGGAGAGGTGTTGTGAGGTCTCAGATGAAGCGTGAAAAGTCAAACGTTTTCCATAATACGTGATAACCACTTATTTTCTGATCTTTCGTGGCTCAATGGTTAGCGCTTTCGGCTGTTAACCAATAGCTTGGTGGTTCGAGCCCACCCGGGAGCGGTGTTTTTGGATCTCAAATGTAACGTAAATAGCCAAAGTTTTTCCGCAATACCTGACGACCATTTTTTTTGGGCGTCCGTGGCGCAATGGTTAGCGCGTTCGGCTGTTAACCGAAAGGTTGGTGGTTCGAGTCCATCCGGGAGCGGTGTTGTGAGGCCTCAGATGTGAAGTAAAAAGTCAAAGTTTTACCTCAATACCTGACGAAAATTTAATTTTTGGGCTTTAGTGGCGCAATGGTTAGCGCGTTCACTATTAACCAATAGGTTGGTGGTTCGAGCCCATCCGGGAGAAGTGTTGTGACGTCTCAGA
The DNA here is from genome assembly GCF_054372755.1 of Phalangium opilio. Taxonomy (NCBI): domain Eukaryota; kingdom Metazoa; phylum Arthropoda; class Arachnida; order Opiliones; family Phalangiidae; genus Phalangium; species Phalangium opilio. The sequence goes on along the minus strand of NW_028324192.1, from coordinate 2,343,335 downwards.
TGTAACGTAAAATGTCGGAGTTTTTCCACAATACCTGACAAACATTTAATTTTTGGGCTTCAGTGGCGCAATGGTCAGCGCGTTCAGCTGTTAACCGAAAGGTTGGTGGTTCGAGCCCAAACGAGAGAGGTTTTGTGGGGTCTCAGATGTAGCTTGAAAAGTCGTAACTTTTCAACAATACCTGACAACCATTTAATTTCTGAGCTTCCGTGGCTCAATGGTTAGCGCGTTCGGCTGTTAACCAATAGGTTGGAGGTTCTAGCCCATCCGGGAGCGGTGTTGTGATGTCTCAGATGTAACGATTTTTTTCGGTACTTTTTTGAATGCATTTTTTTCTTGAGAAATCTTTGACCGAATTCAGCTTAATTCCCTATAAAACACTCATTGAAAGTGATTTCATCTCGATTGAACAATAATTAAAAATTTACCTCGATTTTTAATAACATTTTCAAAATCGACGTTTCACGGCCAAAGAAGCATACTTTGAGTATTTCTTCACTTATTTCAAATATATTCTTTGAAACCATTATTTTTATACTTTTTGCTTTAATTCAAGCAATGTAACGATATTCATTCAAAAAACTGTTAAAATTCAATTTTCAATAAGAAATCGTATTCACGGATTTTGTGTCTTGAAGAAGAAAAACCTGCGATTTTTTCGGTACTTTTTTGAATGAATTTTTTTCTGGAGAAATTTTTGACCGAATTCAGCTTAATTCCCTATAAAACACTCATTGAAAGTGATTTCATCTCGATTGAACAATAATTAAAAATTTACCTCGATTTTTAATAACATTTTCAAAATCGACGTTTCACGGCCAAAGAAGCATACTTTGAGTATTTCTTCACTATTTTCAAATATGTTCACTGAAAGCATTATTTTTATACTTTTTGCTTTAATTCAAGCAAATGTAACGATATTCAATCAAAAAACTGTTAAAATTAAATTTTTCAATAAGAAATCGTTGTCACGGATTTTGTATCTTGAAGAAGAAAAACATGCGATTTTTTCGGTACTTTTTTGAATGCATTTTTTTCAGGAGAAATTTTTGACCGAATTCAGCTTAATTCCCTATAAAACACTCATTAAAAGTGATTTCATCTCGATTGAACAATAAATAAAAATATACCTCGATTTTTAATAACATTTTCAAAATCGACGTTTCACGGCCAAAGAAGCACATTTTGAGTATTTCTTCACTATTTTCAAATATAACCACTGAAACCATTATTTTTATACTTTTTGCTTTAATTCAAGCAATGTAACGATATTCATTCAAAAAACTGTTAAAATTCAATTTTCAATAAGAAATCGTTGTCACGGATATTGTATCTTGAAGAAAAAAAACATGCGATTTTTTCGGTACACTTTTGAATGCATTTTTTTGGAGAAATGTTTGACCGAATTCAGCTTAATTCCCTATAAAACACTCTTTGAAAGTGATTTCATCTTGATTGAACAATAATTAAAAATTTACCTCGATTTTTAATAACATTTTCAAAATCGACGTTTCACGGCCAAAGAAGCATACTTCACTCCCGGAAGGCCACAGGTTCGAAACCGCGAAGTTTTTTTTTTTGCTTGGAACATGCAAAGACCTTTATAATTATCCGAACATTTGTGTCAAGGTCACATTATTTACATCCCCGTATGTCTGGTAGAACCAGAGTTACGAGCCTCCAGAATTTAGTCTAATGTATTTCCTATGGAGGGGTTTGTTTGTTTACGATTAGCTTAATTACTCGACTACTGTTTGTCGTAGCCCTTATTCTTAGTATGGCTAGATGTTGGACAAATTGGTCTATAACATACTCAAAGGACATCCCCGTATCTCCAGTAGAAACAGAGTTACGAGCCTGCAAATTATAGTCTAATGCATTTTCTATGGAGGGGTTTGTTTGTTCACGTATTGCTTAATTACTTGACCCTGTTCCTTCGATTAAAAATAATAACATATCTTTAGTGTAGTGTCACAATACGTGACAACCATTTAATTTCTGAGCTTCCGTGGCTCAATGGTTAGCGCGTTCGGCTGTTAACCAATAGGTTGGTGGTTCGAGCCCACCCGGGAGCGGTGGTGTGGGATCTCAAATGTAACGTAGAAAGCCAAAGTTTTGCCACAATACCTGACGACCATTAAATTTTTGGGCTTCCTTGGCGCAATGGTTAGCGCGTTCGGCTGTTAACCGAAAGGTTGGTGATTCGAGCCCAACCGGAAGTGGTGTTGTAGGGTCTCAGATGTAACGTAAAAAGTCATAACTTATCCACAATACCTGACAACCATTTGATTTCTGAGCTTCCGTGGCTCAAAGGTTAGCGCGTTCGGCTGATAACAAATAGGTTGGTGGTTCGAGCCCATCCGGGAGCGGTGTTGTGAGGTCTCAGATGTGACGTAAAAAGTCAGAGTTTTTCCACAATACCTGACGAACATTTAATTTTTGGGCTTCCGTGGCGCAATGATTAGCGCGTTCAGCTGTTAATCGAAATTTTGAAGGTTCGAGCCCACCCGGGAGAGGTGTTGTGGGGTCTCAGATGTAGCGTAAAAAGTCAAAACTTTTCCACAATACGTGACAACCATTTGATTTCTGAGCTTCCGTGGCTCAATGGTTAGCGCGTTCGGCTGTTAACCAATAGGTTGGTGGTTCGAGCCCATCCGGGAGCGGTGTTGTGAGGTCTCAGATGTGAAGTAAAAAGTCAAAGTTTTACCTCAATACCTGACGACCATTTAATATTTGGCCTCCGTTGCGCAATGGTTAGCGCGTTCGGCTGTTAACCGAAAGGTTGGTGGTTCGAGCCCACCCGGGAGCGGTGTTGTGGGATCTCTAATGTAACGTAAAAAGCCAAAGTTTTTCCACAATACCTGACGACCATTTTTTTTTGGGCGTCCGTGGCGCAATGGTTAGCGCGTTCGGCTGTTAACCGAAAGGTTGGTGGTTCGAGCCCATCCGGGAGCGGTGTTGTGACGTCTCAGATGTTACGTAAAATGTCAGAGTTTTTCCACAATACCTGACGAACATTTATTTTTCGGGCTTCCTTGGCGCAATGGTTAGCGCGTTCGGCTGTTAACCGAAAGGTTGGTGGTTCGAGCCCAACCGGGAGAGGTGTTGTAGGGTCTCAGATGTAACGTAATAAGTCATAACTTATCCACAATACCTGACAACCATTTAATTTCTGAGCTTCCGTCGCTCAATGGTTAGCGCTTTCGGCTGTTAACCAATAGGTTGGTGGTTCGAGCGCACCCGGGAGCGGTGTTGTGAGGTCTCAGATGTGACGTAAAAAGTCATGGTTTTTACACAATACCTGACGAGCATTTAATTTTTTAACTTCCGTGGCGCAATGGTTAGCGCGTTCAGCTTTTAACCAAGAGGGTGGTGGTTCGAGCCCACCCGGGAGCGGTGTTGTGGGATCTCAAATGTAACGTAGAAAGACAAAGTTTTTCCACAATACCTGACGACCATTTATTTTTTGGGCTTCCTTGGCGCAATGGTTAGCGCGTTCAGCTGTTAACCGAAAGGTTGGTGGTTCGAGCCCAACCGAGAGAGGTGTTGTAGGGTCTCAGATGTAACGTAATAAGTCATAACTTATCCACAATACCTGACAACCATTTAATTTCTGAGCTTCCGTGGCTCAATGGTTAGCGCGTTCGGCTGTTAACCAATAGGTTGGTGGTTCGAGCCCATCCGGGAGTGGTGTTGTGAGGTCTCAGATGTAACGTAAAATGTCAGAGTTTTTCCACAATACCTGACGAACATTTAATTTTTGGGTTTTCCGTGGCGCAATGGTTAGCGCGTTCGGCTGTTAACCAATAGGTGGGTTGTTCGAGCCCATCCGGGAGCGGTGTTGTCAGGTCTCAGATGTGACGCAAAAAGTCAAGGTTTTTACACAATACCTGACGAGCATTTAATTTTTGGGCTTCCGTGGCTCAATGGTTAGCGCGTTCGGCTGTTAACCAATAGGTTGGTGGTTCGAGCCCACCCGGGAGCGGTGGTGTGGGATCTCATATGTAACGTAGAAAGCCAAAGTTTTGCCACAATACCTGACGACCATTAAATTTTTGGGCCTTCTTGGCGCAATTGTTAGTGCGTTCGGCTGTTAACCGAAAGGTTGGTGGTTCGAGCCCAACCGGAAGAGGTGTTGTAGGGTCTCAGATGTAACGTAAAAAGTCATAACTTATCTACAATACCTGACAACTATTTAATTTCTGAGCTTCCGTGGCTCAAAGGTTAGCGCGTTCGGCTGTTAACCAATAGGTGTGTGGTTCGAGCCCATCCGGGAGCGGTGTTGTGACGTCTCAGATGTGACGTAAAAAGTCAAGGTTTTTTCCACAACACCTGACGACCATTTTAATTTTGGGCTTCCGTGGCGCAATGGTTAGCGCGTTCGGCTGTTAACCAATAGGTTGGTGGTTCGAGCCCATCCGGTAGCGGTGTTGTGAGGTCTCAGATGTAACGTAAAATGTCAGAGTTTTTCCACAATACCTGACGAACATTTAATTTTTGGGCTTCCGTGGCGCAATGATTAGCGCGTTCAGCTGTTAATCGAAAGGTTGAAGGCTCGAGCCCACCCGGGAGAGGTGTTGTAGGGTCTCAGATGTAACGTAAAAAGTCTTAACTTATCTACAATACCTGACAACCATTTAATTTCTGAGCTTCCGTGGCTCAAAGGTTAGCGCGTTCGGCTGTTAACCAATAGGTGTGTGGTTCCAGCCCATCCGGGAGCGGTGTTGTGACGTCTCAGATGTAACGTAAAATGTCAGAGTTTTTCCACAATACCTGACGAACATTTAATTTTTGGGTTTTCCGTGGCGCAATGGTTAGCGCGTTCGGCTGTTAACCAATAGGTGGGTTGTTCGAGCCCATCCGGGAGCGGTGTTGTCAGGTCTCAGATGTGACGCAAAAAGTCAAGGTTTTTACACAATACCTGACGAGCATTTAATTTTTGGGCTTCCGTGGCTCAATGGTTAGCGCGTTCGGCTGTTAACCAATAGGTTGGTGGTTCGAGCCCACCCGGGAGCGGTGGTGTGGGATCTCATATGTAACGTAGAAAGCCAAAGTTTTGCCACAATACCTGACGACCATTAAATTTTTGGGCCTTCTTGGCGCAATTGTTAGTGCGTTCGGCTGTTAACCGAAAGGTTGGTGGTTCGAGCCCAACCGGAAGAGGTGTTGTAGGGTCTCAGATGTAACGTAAAAAGTCATAACTTATCTACAATACCTGACAACTATTTAATTTCTGAGCTTCCGTGGCTCAAAGGTTAGCGCGTTCGGCTGTTAACCAATAGGTGTGTGGTTCGAGCCCATCCGGGAGCGGTGTTGTGACGTCTCAGATGTGACGTAAAAAGTCAAGGTTTTTTCCACAACACCTGACGACCATTTAAATTTTGGGCTTCCGTGGCGCAATGGTTAGCGCGTTCGGCTGTTAACCAATAGGTTGGTGGTTCGAGCCCATCCGGTAGCGGTGTTGTGAGGTCTCAGATGTAACGTAAAATGTCAGAGTTTTTCCACAATACCTGACGAACATTTAATTTTTGGGCTTCCGTGGCGCAATGATTAGCGCGTTCAGCTGTTAATCGAAAGGTTGAAGGCTCGAGCCCACCCGGGAGAGGTGTTGTAGGGTCTCAGATGTAACGTAAAAAGTCTTAACTTATCTACAATACCTGACAACCATTTAATTTCTGAGCTTCCGTGGCTCAAAGGTTAGCGCGTTCGGCTGTTAACCAATAGGTGTGTGGTTCCAGCCCATCCGGGAGCGGTGTTGTGACGTCTCAGATGTAACGTAAAATGTCAGAGTTTTTCCACAATACCTGACGAACATTTAATTTTTGGGCTTCCGTGGCGCAATTATTAGCGCGTTCAACTGTTAATCGAAAGGCTGGTGGTTCAAGCGCACCCGGAAGAGGTGTTGTGGGGTCTCAGATGTAGCGTAAAAAGTCAAAACTTATCCACAATACGTGACAACCATTTAATTTCTGAGCTTCCGTGGCTCAATGGTTAGCGCGTTCGGCTGTTAACCAATAGGTTGGTGGTTCGAGCCCACCCGGGAGCGGTGGTGTGGGATCTCAAATGTAACGTAGAAAGCCAAAGTTTTGCCACAATACCTGACGACCATTAAATTTTGGGCTTCCTTGGCGCAATGGTTAGCGCGTTCGGCTGTTAACCGAAAGGTTGGTGGTTCGAGCCCAACCGGAAGAGGTGTTGTAGGGTCTCAGATGTAACGTAAAAAGTCATAACTTATCCACAATACCTGACAACCATTTGATTTCTGAGCTTCCGTGGCTCAAAGGTTAGCGCGTTCGGCTGATAACAAATAGGTTGGTGGTTCGAGCCCATCCGGAAGAGGTGATGTGGGGTCTCAGATGTAGCGTAAAAAGTCAAAACTTTTCCACAATACGTGACAACCATTTAATTTCTGAGCTTCAGTGGCGCAATGGTCAGCGCGTTCAGCTGTTAACCGAAAGGTTGGTGGTTCGAGCCCTCCCGGGAGCGGTGTTGTGACGTCTCAGATGTAACCTAAAATGTCAGAGTTTTTCCAAAACACCTGAAGAACATTTAACTTTTGGGCTTCCGTGGCGCAATGATTAGCGCGTTCAGCTGTTAATCGAAATTTTGAAGGTTCGAGCCCACCCGGGAGAGGTGTTGTGGGGTCTCAGATGTAGCGTAAAAAGTCAAAACTTTTCCACAATACGTGACAACCATTTAATTTCTGAGCTTCCGTGGCTCAATGGTTAGCGCGTTCGGCTGTTAACCAATAGGTTGGTGGTTCGAGCCCATCCGGGAGCGGTGTTGTTAGGTCTCAGATGTGACGTAAAAAGTCAAGGTTTTCCACAATACCTGACAACCATTTAATTTCTGAGCTTCCGTGGCTCAATGGTTAGCGCGTTCGGCTGTTAACCAATAGGTTGGTGGTTCGAGCCCACCCGGGAGCGGTGTTGTGGGATCTGAAATGTAACGTAGAAAGCCAAAGTTTTTGCACAATAAATGACGACCATTTAATTTTTGGGCTTCCGTGGCGCAATGGTTAGCGCGTTCGGCTGTTAACCAATAGGTTGGTGGTTCGACTCCATCCGGAAGCGGTGTTGTGAGGTCTCAGATGTGACGTAAAAAGTCAAGGTTTTTACATAATACCTGACGAGCATTTAAATTTTGGGCTTCCGTGGCGCAATGGTTAGCGCGTTCAGCTGCTATTCAAAAGACTGGTGGTTTGAGCTCTCCCGGGAGCGGTGTTGTGACGTCTCAAATGTAACATAAAATGTCAGAGTTTTTCCACAATACCTGTCGAACATTGAATTTTTGGGCTTCCGTGGCGCAATGGTTAGCGCGTTCAGCTGTTAATCGAGAGGTTGGTGGTACGAGCCCACCCGGGAGAGGTGTTGTGGGGTCTCAGATGTAGCGTAAAAAGTCAAAACTTTTCCACAATACGTGACAACCATTTAATTTCTGGGCTTCCGTGGCTCAATGATTAGCGCGTTCGGCTGTTAACCAATAGGTTTGTGGTTCGAGCCCATCCGGGATGCGGTGTTGTGAGGTCTCAGATGTAACGTAAAATGTCAGAGTTTTTCACAATACCTGACGAACATTTAATTTTTGGGCTTCCGTGGCGCAATGATTAGCGCGTTCAGCTGTTAATCGAAAGGTTGAAGGTTCGAGCCCACCCGGGAGAGGTGTTGTGGGGTCTCATATGTAGCGTAAAAAGTCAAAACTTATCCACAATACGTGACAATCATTTAATTTCTGAGCTTCCGTGGCTCAATGGTTAGCGCGTTCGGCTGTTAACCAATAGGTTGGTGGTTCGAGCTCATCCGGGAGCGGTGTTGTGAGGTCTCAGATATGACGTAGAAAGCCAAAGTTTTTCCACAATACCTGACGACCATTTAATTTTTGGGCTTCCGTGGCTCAATGGTTAGCGCGTTCGGCTGTTAACCAATAGGTTGGTGGTTCGAGCCCATCCGGGAGCGGTGTTGTGTGATCTCAAATGTAACGTAGAAAGCCAAAGTTTTTCCACAATACCTGACGACCATTTAATTTTTGGGCTTCCGTGGCGCAATGATTAGCGCGTTCAGCTGTTAATCGAAAGGTTGAAGGTTCGAGCCCACCCGGGAGAGGTGTTGTGGGGTCTCAGATGTAGCGTAAAAAGTCAAAACTTTTCCACAATACGTGACAACCATTTAATTTCTGAGCTTCCGTGGCTCAATGGTTAGCGCTTTCGGCTGTTAACCAATAGGTTGGTGGTTCGAGCCCATCCGGGAGCGGTGTTGTGAGGTCTCAGATGTGACGTAAAAAGTCAAGGTTTTTCCACAATACCTGACGAGCATTTAATTTTTGGGCTTCCGTGGCGCGTTCGGCTGTTAACCAATAGGTTGGTGGTTCGAGCCCACCCGGGAGCGGTGTTGTGGGATCTCAAATGTAACGTAGAAAGCCAAAGTTTTTCCACAATACGTGACGACCATTTAATTTCTGAGCTTCCGTGGCTCAATGGTTAGCGCGTTCGGCTGTTAACCAATAGGTTGGTGGTTCGAGCCCATCCGGGAGCGGTGTTGTGAGGTCTCAGATGTGACGTAAAAAGTCCAGGTTTTTCCACAATACCGGACGACCATTTAATTTTGGGGCTTCCGTGGCGCAATCGTTAGCGCGTTCGGCTGTTAACAGAAAGGTTGGTGGTTCGAGCACACCCGGGAGCGGTGCTATGAGGTCTCAGATGACAGATGTTACGTAAAAAGTCCAGGTTTTTCCACAATACCGGACGACCATTGAATTTTTGGGCTTCCGTGGCGCAATGGTTAACGCGTTCGGCTGTTAACAAATAGGTTGGTGGTTCGAGCCCACCCGGGAGCGGTGTTGTGGGATCTCAAATGTAACGTAGAAAGCCAAAGTTTTTCCACAATACGTGACAACCATTTAATTTCTGAGCTTCCGTGGCTGAATGGTTAGCGCGTTCAGCTTTTAACCAATAGGGTGGTGGTTCGAGCCCACCCGGGAGCGGTGTTGTGGGATCTCAAATGTAACGTAGAAAGACAAAGTTTTTCCACAATACCTGACGACCATTTATTTTTTTTGCTTCCTTGGCGCAATGGTTAGCGCGTTCGGCTGTTAACCGAAAGGTTGGTGGTTCGAGCCCAACCGAGAGAGGTGTTGTAGGGTCTCAGATGTAACGTAATAAGTCATAACTTATCCACAACACCTGACAACCATTTAATCTCTGAGCTTCCGTGGCTCAATGGTTAGCGCGTTCGGCTGTTAACCAATAGGTTGGTGGTTCGAGCCCATCCGGGAGCGGTGTTGTGAGGTCTCAGATGTAACGTAAAATGTCAGAGTTTTTCCACAATACCTGACGAACATTTAATTTTTGGGCTTCCGTGGCGCAATGGTTAGCGCGTTCGGCTGTTAACCAATAGGTTGGTGGTTCGAGCCCATCCGGGAGCGTGGTTGTGAGGTCTCAGATGTGACGTAAAAAGTCAAGGTTTTTCCACAATACCTGACGAGCATTTAATTTTTAGCTTCCGTGGCGCAATGGTTAGCGCGTTCAGCAGTTAACAAATAGGTTAGTGGTTCGAGCCCACCCGGGAGCGGCGTTGTGGGATCTCAAACGTAACGTAGAAAGCCAAAGTTTTTCCACAATACGTGACGACCATTTAATTTTTGGGCTTCCGTGGCGCAATGGTTAACGCGTTCGGCTGTTAACCAATAGGTTGGTGGTTCGAGCCCACCCGGGAGCAGTGTTGTGGGATCTCAAATGTAACGTAGAAAGCCAAAGTTTTTCCACAATACGTGACGACCATTTAATTTCTGAGCTTCCGTGGCTCAATGGTTAGCGCGTTCGGCTGTTAACCAATAAGTTGGTGGTTCGAGCCCATCCGGGAGCGGTGTTGTGAGGTCTCAGAAGTGACGTAAAAAGTCAAGGTTTTTCCACAATACCTGACGAACATTTAATTTTTGGGCTTCCATGGCGCAATGGTTAGCGCGTTCGGCTGTTAACCGAAAGGTTGGTGGTTCGAGCCCAACCGGGAGAGGTGTTGTGGGGTCTCAGATGTAGCGTAAAAAGTCGAAACTTTTCCACAATACGTGACAAGCATTTAATTTCTGAGCTTCCGTGGCTGAATGGTTAGCGCGTTCAGCTTTTAACCAATAGGGTGGTGGTTCGAGCCCACCCGGGAGCGGTGTTGTGGGATCTCAAATGTAACGTAGAAAGACAAAGTTTTTCCACAATACCTGACGACCATTTATTTTTTGGGCTTCCTTGGCGCAATGGTTAGCGCGTTCGGCTGTTAACCGAAAGGTTGGTGGTTCGAGCCCAACCGTGAGAGGTGTTGTAGGGTCTCAGATGTAACGTAATAAGTCATAACTTATCCACAATACCTGACAACCATTTAATCTCTGAGCTTCCGTGGCTCAATGGTTAGCGCGTTCGGCTGTTAACCAATAGGTTGGTGGTTCGAGCCCATCCGGGAGCGGTGTTGTGAGGTCTTAGATGTAACGTAAAATGTCAGAGTTTTTCCACAATACCTGACGAACATTTAATTTTTGGGCTTCCGTGGCGCAATGGTTAGCGCGTTTGGCTGTTAACCAATAGGTTGGTTGTTCGAGCCCATCCGGTGTAGCAAGGATATCGAACTATGGAAAAATACGGAGACCCCATATTTTTCCATACAAGATGTTTATTCAATCCCTTCCTCGCCCGGGTTTTACCACTGACGTAGGTGGCCGATTTCGACGGTTACGCCGAGGAAGGGAGAGGCAGTTCGGCTGAGGACGTTGTAAAGGTAACTTAAGAAGAGAAATAAAGAACTTTGTGATTTCAACTTTGCTCTATTTCTTGTTATAATTTAACCTAGTCGTGATTAATTTAGTCGTGCTCGAGCTTAGTATCTTAATCACTAAACCTCGTCACACTAATTTGGTGGAGGCGCCGGGCAATTTAATTAAGTCCCTTGTAAAGTATATAACCTGAAGTAACTGTTACCGAACCCATCACGACTCGCGAAGCTCGGGACTGCGGGACCAGCGCGATATTTACAACGTTCCTCACGACTCATCGAAGCTCGGGACTGCGGGACCAGAGCTATACGAAGCAGCGCTTTATATCAAGGAGACCGGGAAGACTGCGGGATTCTCCGGATGATTTTTTTTTCTTCTCCGTTGCCGAACTCCATTAACGTGAGGGTGATCGAATTTGGGACTGCGGGACCATAGGAAAGCAAATCACCTTTAAATTAAGTTTGCATGGGACTGCGGGACCATCATAACGAAAAATAATATCTACAAGTTCGGGACTGCGGGACCGGACGTAAATCAATCACCTTTAAATTAAGTTTGCATGGGACTGCGGGACCATACAAACGAAAAACCATATCTACAAGTTCGGGACTGCGGGACCAGACGTAGAAAATCTCCATCCAACGAGGGATCACCTACTGGAACCTAGTTTGGGACTGCGGGACCAGACGAAAAGGACTCTCCATCCAACGAGGGATCACCTACAGGAACCTAGTTTGGGACTGCGGGACCAAACGAAAAGAACTCTTCCTCCAACGAGGGATCGACTACAACAGGGAGGGAGCATCTACTTCCAAGTGTTGAACATTTGATAAACTATATCTATTAGTTAAGAGATTTTGAACATTTAAGAGATTTGAAAATAACATTGCGCGAATTGTATTAAGACATTTGGATTTTACCTACCCTTCAACAATCTGTGAGTACCCCAAACCCTTTATACGCTAAAATTACAAATAGAAAAATGGGCATAAATACGCGAAGTACAAAAGGGGACCAGGTTTCCGAGCCTAACCCCGAGTTGCCGCGAGACCCGGGAACTAGCGTAATCACGCAACCCGTAGACCAAACCTCTAATGTTAGTAATGCCCAACCACAAGCTATAGGCAATCCTGGCGACCCTATGGCAATGATGGTCCAAATGTTTAAAACAATGTTGGAAGACAATAACAAACGACAAGAGTCGGTTATGCGTAGTATGTTAACCGTACAAAGTCAAGCCCAAAACGCTATGATTAAAAATTTAACTGATAGGTTAAACCAACATTCAAGCACGTCCCCAGGCCCGTCGAGTACTATTGGTGCGTCGAATCAGTGCCCTTCGCCACAATTAGTTTTACAGAATCCCGTCAACGGTAATCCTAATACAAATTCTATAGTATCACCAAACGGTTCGATCTCGAGCAATAATACCCAAATTTACGACCCGAATTTGGTAAACACGACGCAAACTCCTCCGTTGCCACCCCAACTAAACGCTTCGTCTCCGCCCCTTTTGCCACCCGCTACACCGCATTTCAACAACCCATCCCAGCTAAACGGGCTTCCATTAGATAGTCATACCAACAGTCTACCAAAATTTCGTAATGGCGATGACGTCCTAGAGTTCCTAAATCAGGTGGAACGATACAGAAAAGCTCTTAGGCTGACCGACATTAATCTGCTATCTAAAGTAGAATTTATGCTCGAGGACGATTCCATATATTGGTGGGAAAGAGTCAGTCCAGATGTACAGCATTGGGAACAGTTTCGTGACAGGTTTTGTCGGGCATTTATTGGCCATAATTATCAAAGTCAACTAGAAGACCGGATATCCCGTCGAAGACAAGGTCGAGACGAACCCGTTCTTAAATACATTTTGGGAAAAGAACGGCTTTGCCGCATGCATGACCCTTCAATTAGCTCCATGAGCATCGCTAACACAATTCTGTCAGGCCTAAACCCACACCTGCTTCAAATTATGCGCTTACCGGAAAACCCCACACTGACCCAAGTGCAAGAATCGGCTCAAAGAGCTGAGAGTCTGCTTCATCAGACGAAGGAATTTGACCGTCGTCAAGACCGGTTCCGGCAAGGCCCTTATAGTGACCGGAAACCGAACCGCGATTACGTCCAAGACCATAGTGGGCCCAGATCACAGCGCGAAGACGTTGATAAATCAACTTCCGGGAATCTAAAAAGTTTCTCAAATCTCAACCAACATAGGAATGATAGCGCCTTGAAGTGTCGCAACTGTGGGAAAGCAGGACACAAGGCCTTCCACTGTCCGACCCGAAATCATGGTAAAGAGAGGTCGGAAAGTTCGAGACGCATGTTTGTTGCCTCTGTGACGAAGGACGATTCCGAACCGGACGATAATTTATCAGTAGAATCGGACCCAGAGTACGAAGATAGCGATGAGCTCAACAGCGAGTCATATCCCCCATAAATTTTACGATTTTCCCTCCATTTCTTATATTTTTGTTCTTTTTTTTTTGTTTTGTTTTGTTACGAATTTTCTTGGTTTGTTACCATTTTTTTTGTGCACTATAGTTGTAGGTTCACATACATTGTCATTATCCTTGCCTCTTTTGTTAGTGTCGATTGTAGGCTCCACTTAAGGTGGGGGGAGTTTGTAGCAAGGATATCGAACTATGGAAAAATACGGAGACCCCATATTTTTCCATACAAGATGTTTATTCAATCCCTTCCTCGCCCGGGTTTTACCACTGACGTAGGTGGCCGATTTCGACGGTTACGCCGAGGAAGGGAGAGGCAGTTCGGCTGAGGACGTTGTAAAGGTAACTTAAGAAGAGAAATAAAGAACTTTGTGATTTCAACTTTGCTCTATTTCTTGTTATAATTTAACCTAGTCGTGATTAATTTAGTCGTGCTCGAGCTTAGTATCTTAATCACTAAACCTCGTCACACCGGGAGCGGTGTTGTGAGGTCTCAGATGTAACGTAAAATGTCAGAGTTTTTCCACAATACCTGACGAACATTTAATTTTTGGGCTTCCTTGGCGCAATTATTAGCGCGTTCAACTGTTAATCGAAAGGCTGGTGGTTCAAGCTTACCCGGAAGAGGTGTTGTGGGGTCTCAGATGTAGCGTAAAAAGTCAAAACTTATCCACAATACGTGACAACCATTTAATTTCTGAGATTCCGTGGCTCAATGGTTAGCGCGTTCGGCTGTTAACCAATAGGTTGGTGGTTCGAGCCCACCCGGGAGCGGTGGTGTGGGATCTCAAATGTAACGTAGAAAGCCAAAGTTTTGCCACAATACCTGACGACCATTAAATTTTTGGGCTTCCTTGGCGCAATTGTTAGTGCGTTCGGCTGTTAACCGAAAGGTTGGTGGTTCGTGCCCAACCGGAAGAGGTGTTGTAGGGTCTCAGATGTAACGTAAAAAGTCATAACTTATCTACAATACCTGACAACCATTTAATTTGTGAGCTTCCGTGGCTCAAAGGTTAGCGCGTTCGGCTGTTAACTAATAGGTGTGTGGTTCGAGCCCATCCGGGAGCGGTGTTGTGACGTCTCAGATGTGATGTAAAAAGTCAAGGTTTTTTCCACAACACCTGACGACCATTTAAATTTTGGGCTTCCGTGGCGCAATGGTTAGCGCGTTCGGCTGTTAACCAATAGGTTGGTGGTTCGAGCCCATCCGGGAGCGGTGTTGTGAGGTCTCAGATGTAACGTAAAATGTCAAGGTTTTTACACAATACCTGACGAGCATTTAACTTTGGGCTTCCGTGGCTCAATGGTTAGCGCGTTCGGCTGTTAACCAATAGGTTTGGTGGTTCGAGCCCATCCGGGAGCGGTGTTGTGAGGTCTCAGATGTGACGTAAAAAGTCAAGGTTTTTACACAATACCTGACGAGCATTTAACTTTGGGCTTCCGTGGCTCAATGGTTAGCGCGTTCGGCTGTTAACCAATAGGTTGGTGGTTCGAGCCCATCCGGGAGCGGTGTTGTGACGTCTCAAATGTAACATAAAATGTCAGAGTTTTTCCACAATACCTGTCGAACATTGAATTTTTGGGCTTCCGTGGCGCAATGGTTAGCGCGTTCAGCTGTTAATCGAAAGGTTGGTGGTACGAGCCCACCCGGGAGAGGTGTTGTGGGGTCTCAAATGTAACGTAAAAATTCAAGGTTTTTCCACAATACCTGACGAACATTTAATTTTTGGGCTTCCTTGGGGCAATGGTTAGCGCGTTCGGCTGTTAACCGAAAGGTTGGTGGTTCGATCCCAACCGGGAGAGGTGTTGTAGGGTATCAGATGTAACGTAATAAGTCATAACTTTTCCACAATACGTGAAAACCATTTAATTTCTGGGCTTCCGTGGCTCAATGATTAGCGCGTTCGGCTGTTAACCAATAGGTTGGTGGTTCGAGCCCACCCGGGAGCGGTGTTGTGGGATCTCAAATGTAACGTAAAAATTCAAGGTTTTTCCACAATACCTGACGAACATTTAATTTTTGGGCTTCCTTGGGGCAATGGCTAGCGCGTTCGGCTGTTAACCGAAAGGTTGGTGGTTCGATCCCAACCGGGAGAGGTGTTGTAGGGTATCAGATGTAACGTAATAAGTCATAACTTATCCACAATACCTCACAACCATTTAATTTCCGAGCTTCCTTGGCTCAATGGTTATCGCGTTCGGCTGTTAACCAATAGGTTTGTGGTTCGAGCCCATCCGGGATGCGGTGTTGTGAGGTCTCAGATGTAACGTAAAATGTCAGGGTTTTTCACAATACCTGTCGAACATTGAATTTTTGGGCTTCCGTGGCGCAATGGTTAGCGCGTTCAGCTGTTAATCGAAAGGTTGGTGGTACGAGCCCACCCGGGAGAGGTGTTGTGGGGTCTCAGATGTAGCGTAAAAAGTCAAAACTTTTCCACAATACGTGAAAACCATTTAATTTCTGGGCTTCCGTGGCTCAATGATTAGCGCGTTCGGCTGTTAACCAATAGGTTGGTGGTTCGAGCCCACCCGGGAGCGGTGTTGTGGGATCTCAAATGTAACGTAAAAATTCAAGGTTTTTCCACAATACCAGACGAACATTTAATTTTTGGGCTTCCTTGGGGCAATGGTTAGCGCGTTCGGCTGTTAACCGAAAGGTTGGTGGTTCGATCCCAACCGGGAGAGGTGTTGTAGGGTATCAGATGTAACGTAATAAGTCATAACTTATCCACAATACCTGACAACCATTTAATTTCCGAGCTTCCTTGGCTCAATGGTTATCGCGTTCGGCTGTTAACCAATAGGTTTGTGGTTCGAGCCCATCCGGGATGCGGTGTTGTGAGGTCTCAGATGTAACGTAAAATGTCAGAGTTTTTCACAATACCTGACGAACATTTAATTTTTGGGCTTCCGTGGCGCAATGGTTAGCGCGTTCTGCTGTTGACCCATAGGTTGGTGGTTCGAGACCACCCAGGAGCGGTGTTGTGGGATCTCAAATGTAACGTAGAAAGCCAAAGTTTTTCCACAATACCTGACGACCATTTAATTTCTGAGCTTCCGTGGCTCAATGGTTAGCGCGTTCAGCTGTTAATCGAAAGGTTGGTGGTTGTGGGGTCTCATATGTAACGTAGTAAGCCAATGTTTTTCCACAATACCTGACAACCATTTAATTTCTGAGCTTCCGTGGCTCAATGGTTAGCGCGTTCGGCTGTTAGCCAATAGGTTGGTGCTTCAAGCATACCCGGGAGCGGTGTTGTGGGATCTCGAATGTAACGTAGAAAGCCAAAGTTTTTCCACAATACCTGACGACCATTTAATTTTTGGGCTTCCGTGGCGCAATGGTTAGCGCGTTCGGCTGTTAACCGAAAGGTTGGTGGTTCAAGCCCATCCGGGAGCGGTGTTGTGGCGTCTCAGATGTTACGTAAAAAGTCAAGGTTTTTCCACAATACCTGACGACCATTTAATTTTTGGGCTTCCGTGGCTCAATAGTTAGCGCGTTCGGCTGTTAACCAATGGGTTGGTGGTTCGAGGCCACCCGGGAGCGGTGTTGTGGGATCTCACATGTAACGTAGAAAGCCAAAGTTTTTCCACAATACCTGACGACCATTTAATTTTTGGGCTTCCGTGGCGCAATGGCTAGCGCGTTCGGCTGGTAATCGAAAGGTTGGTGGTTCAAGCCCACCCGGGAGCGGTGTTGTGGGATCACGAATGTAACGTAGAAAGCCAAAGTTTTTCCAGAATACCTGACGACCATTTAATTTTTGGGCTTCCGTGGCGCAATAATTAGCGCGTTCAGCTGTTAATCGAAAGGTTGGTGGTTCGAGCCCACCCGAGAGAGGTGTTGTGGGGTCTCAGATGTAGCGTAAAAAGTCAAAACTTTTCCACAATACGTGACAACCATTTAATTTCTGAGCTTTCGTGGCTCAATGGTTAGCGCGTTCGGCTGTTAGCCAATAGGTTGGTGCTTCAAGCATACCCGGGAGCGGTGTTGTGGGATCTCGAATGTAACGTAGAAAGCCAAAGTTTTTCCACAATACCTGACGACCATTTAATTTTTGGGCTTCCGTGGCGCAATGGTTAGCGCGTTCGGCTGTTAACCGAAAGGTTGGTGGTTCAAGCCCATCCGGGAGCGGTGTTTTGACGTCTCAGATGTTACGTAAAAAGTCAAGGTTTTTCCACAATACCTGACGACCATTTAATTTTTGGGCTTCCGTGGCTCAATAGTTAGCGCGTTCGTCTGTTAACCAATAGGTTGGTGGTTCGAGGCCACCCGGGAGCGGTGTTGTGGGATCTCACATGTAACGTAGAAAGCCAAAGTTTTTCCACAATACCTGACGACCATTTAATTTTTGGGCTTCCGTGGCGCAAGGGTTAGCGCGTTCGGCTGGTAACCGAAAGGTTGGTAGTTCGAGCCCACCCGGGAGCGGTGTTGTGGGATCACGAATGTAACGTAGAAAGCCAAAGTTTTTCCAGAATACCTGACGACCATTTAATTTTTGGGCTTCCGGGGCGCAATGGTTAGCGCGTTCAGCTGTTATTCAAAAGACTGGTGGTTTGAGCCCTTTCGGGAGCGGTGTTGTGAGGTCTCAGATGTAGCGTAAAAAGTCAAAACTTTTCCACAATACGTGACAACCATTTAATTTCTGAGCTTTCGTGGCTCAATGGTTAGCGCGTTCGGCTGTTAGCCAATAGGTTGGTGGTTCGAGCCCACCCGGGAGCGGTGTTGTGGGATCTCAAATGTAACGTAGAAAGCCAAAGTTTTTCCACAATACCTGACGACCATTTAATTTCTGAGCTTCCGTGGCTCAATGGTTAGCGCGTTCGGCTGTTAACCAATAGTTTGGTAGTTCGAGCCCATCCGGGAGCGGTGTTGTGAGGTCTCAGATGTGACGTAAAAAGTCAAGGTTTTTCCACAATACCTGACGACCATTTAATTTTTGAGCTTCCGTGGCGCAATGGTTAGCGCGTTCTTCTGTTAATCGAAAGGTTGGTGGTTCGAGCCCACCCGGGAGAGGTGTTGTGGGGTCTCAGATGTAGCGTAAAAAGTCAAAACTTTTCCACAATACGTGACAACGATTTAAATTCTGAGCTTCCGTGGCTCAATGTTTAGCGCGTTCGGCTGTTAGCCAATAGGTTGGTGGTTCGAGCCCACCCGGGAGCGGTGTTGTGGGATCTCAAATGTAACGTAGAAAGCCAAAGTTTTTCCACAATACCTGACGACCATTTAATTTCTGAGCTTCCGTGGCTCAATGGTTAGCGCGTTCGGCTGTTAACCAATAGTTTGGTAGTTCGAGCCCATCCGGGAGCGGTGTTGTGAGGTCTCAGATGTGACGTAAAAAGTCAAGGTTTTTCCACAATACCTGACGACCATTTAATTTTTGAGCTTCCGTGGCGCAATGGTTAGCGCGTTCTTCTGTTAATCGAAAGGTTGGTGGTTCGAGCCCACCCGGGAGAGGTGTTGTGGGGTCTCAGATGTAGCGTAAAAAGTCAAAACTTTTCCACAATACGTGACAACGATTTAATTTCTGAGCTTCCGTGGCTCAATGTTTAGCGTGTTCGGCTGTTAACCAATAGGTTGGTGGTTCGGGCCCACCCGGGAGCGGTGTTGTGAGTTCTCAGATGTGACGTAAAATGTCAGAGTTTTTCCACAATACCTGACGAATATTTAATATTTGGGCTTCCTTGGCGCAATGGTTAGCGCGTTTGGCTGTTAACAGAAAGTTTGGTGGTTCGAGCACACCCGGGAGCGGTGCTATGAGGTCTCAGATGTTACGTAAAAAGTCAAAGTTTTTCCACAATACCGGACGACCATTTAATTTCAGAGCTTCCGTGGCTCAATGGCTAGCGCTTTCGGCTTTTAACCGAAATTTTGGTTTTTCGAGCCCATCCGGGAGCGTTTTGTGAGGTCTCAGATGTAACGTAAAAAGTCAGAGTTTTTCCACAATACATGACGACCATTTAATATTTAGGCTTCCGTGGCGCAATGGTTAGCGCGTTCAGCTGCTATTCAAAAGACTGGTGGTTTGAGCCCTCCCGGGAGCGGTGTTGTGACGTCTCGAATGTAACGTAAAATGTCAGAGTTTTTCCACAATACCTGACGAACATTTAATTTTTGGGCTTCCGTGGCGCAATAATTAGCGCGTTCAGCTGTTAATCGAAAGGTTGGTGGTTCGAGCCCACCCGGGAGAGGTTTTGTGGGGTCTCAGATGTAGCGTATAATGTCAAAACTTTTCCACAATACGTAACAACCTTTTAATTTCTGAGCTTCCGTGGCTCAATGCTTAGCGCGTTCGGCTGTTAGCCAATAGATTGGTGGTTCGAGCCCACCCGGGAGCGGTGTTGTGGGATCTCAAATGTAACGTAGAAAGCCAAAGTTTTTCCACAATACCTGACGACCATTTATTTTTTGGGCTTCCTTGGCGCAATGGTTAGCGCGTTCGGCTGTTAACCGAAAGGTTGGTGGTTCGAGCCCAACCGAGAGAGGTGTTGTAGGGTCTCAGATGTAACGTAATAAGTCATAACTTATCCACAATACGTGACAACCATTTAATTTCTGAGCTTCCGTGGCTCAATGGTTAGCGCGTTCGGCTGTTAACCAATAGGTTGGTGGTTCGAGCCCACCCGGGAGCGGTGGTGTGGTATCTCAAATGTAACGTAGAAAGCCAAAGTTTTGCCACAATACCTGACGACCATTAAATTTTTGGGCTTCCTTGGCGCAATGGTTAGCGCGTACGGCTGTTAACCGAAAGGTTGGTGGTTCGAGCCCAACCGGAATAGGTGTTGTGACGTCTCAGGTGTGACGTAAAAAGCCAAGGTTTTTTCCACAACACCTGACGACCATTTAATTTTTGGGCTTCCGTGGCGCAATGGTTAGCGCGTTCGGCTTTTAACCAATAGGTTGGTGGTTCGAGCCCATCCGGGAGCGGTGTAGTGAGGTCTCAGATGTAACGTAAAATGTCAGAGTTTTTCCACAATACCTGACGAACATTTAATTTTTGGGCTTCCGTGCCGCAATGACTAGCGCGTTCAGCTGTTAATCTAAAGGTTGAAGGTTCGAGCCCACCCGGGAGAGGTGTTGTGGGGTCTCAGATGTAGCGTAAAAAGTCAAAACTTATCCACAATACGTGACAATCATTTAATTTCTGAGCTTCCGTGGCTCAATGGTTAGCGCATTCAGCTGTTAACCAATAGGTTGGTGGTTCGAGCTCATCCGGGAGCGGTGTTGTGAGGTCTCAGATGTGACGTAAAAAGTCTAGGTTTTTACGCAAAACCTGACGAGCATTTAATTTTTGGGCTTCCGTGGCGCAATGGTTAGCGCGTTCTGCTGTTGACCCATAGGTTGGTGGTTCGAGCCCACCTGGGAGCGGTGTTGTGGGATCTCAAATGTAACGTAGAAAGCCAAAGTTTTTCCACAATACCTGACGACCATTTATTTTTTGGGCTTCCTTGGCGCAATGGTTAGCGCGTTCGGCTGTTAACCGAAAGGTTGGTGGTTCGAGCCCAACCGAGAGAGGTGTTGTAGGGTCTCAGATGTAACGTAATAAGTCATAACTTATCCACAATACGTGACAACCATTTAATTTCTGAGCTTCCGTGGCTCAATGGTTAGCGCGTTCGGCTGTTAACTAATAGGTTAGTGGTTCGAGCCCACCCGGGAGCAGCGTTGTGGGATCTCAAATGTAACGTAGAAAGCCAAAGTTTTTCCACAATACCAGACGATCATTTAATTTTTGGGCTTCCGTGGCGCAATGGTTAGGGCGTTCGCCTGTTAACCAATAGGTTGGTAGTTCGAGCCCATCCGGGAGCGGTGTTGTGAGGTCTCAGATGTGACGTAAAAAGTCAAGGTTTTTCCACAATACCTGACGACCATTTAATTTTTGGGCTTCCGTGGCGCAATGATTAGCGCGTTCAGCTGTTAATCGAAAGGTTGAAGGTTCGAGCCCACCCGGGAGAGGTGTTGTGGGGCCTCATATGTAGCGTAAAAAGTCAAAACTTTTCCACAATACGTAACAACCTTTTAATTTCTGAGCTTCCGTGGCTCAATGCTTAGCGCGTTCGGCTGTTAGCCAATAGATTGGTGGTTCGAGCCCACCCGGGAGCGGTGTTGTGGGATCTCAAATGTAACGTAGAAAGCCAAAGTTTTTCCACAATACCTGACGACCATTTATTTTTTGGGCTTCCTTGGCGCAATGGTTAGCGCGTTCGGCTGTTAACCGAAAGGTTGGTGGTTCGAGCCCAACCGAGAGAGGTGTTGTAGGGTCTCAGATGTAACGTAATAAGTCATAACTTATCCACAATACGTGACAACCATTTAATTTCTGAGCTTCCGTGGCTCAATGGTTAGCGCGTTCGGCTGTTAACCAATAGGTTGGTGGTTCGAGCCCACCCGGGAGCGGTGGTGTGGTATCTCAAATGTAACGTAGAAAGCCAAAGTTTTGCCACAATACCTGACGACCATTAAATTTTTGGGCTTCCTTGGCGCAATGGTTAGCGCGTACGGCTGTTAACCGAAAGGTTGGTGGTTCGAGCCCAACCGGAATAGGTGTTGTGACGTCTCAGGTGTGACGTAAAAAGCCAAGGTTTTTTCCACAACACCTGACGACCATTTAATTTTTGGGCTTCCGTGGCGCAATGGTTAGCGCGTTCGGCTTTTAACCAATAGGTTGGTGGTTCGAGCCCATCCGGGAGCGGTGTAGTGAGGTCTCAGATGTAACGTAAAATGTCAGAGTTTTTCCACAATACCTGACGAACATTTAATTTTTGGGCTTCCGTGCCGCAATGACTAGCGCGTTCAGCTGTTAATCTAAAGGTTGAAGGTTCGAGCCCACCCGGGAGAGGTGTTGTGGGGTCTCAGATGTAGCGTAAAAAGTCAAAACTTTTCCACAATACGTGACAACCATTTAATTTCTGAGCTTCCGTGGCTCAATGGTTAGCGCGTTCGGCTGTTAACCAATAAGTTGGTGGTTCGAGCCCATCCGGGAGCGGTGTTGTGACGTCTCTGATGTGACGTAAAAAGTCAAGGTTTTTCCACAATACCGGACGACCATTTAAATTTTGGGCTTCCGTGGCGCAATCGTTAGCGCGTTCGGCTGTTAACAGAAAGGTTGGTGGTTCGAGCACACCCGGGAGCGGTGCTATGAGGTCTCAGATGTTACGTAAAAAGTCAAAGTTTTTCCACAATACCGGACGACCATTTAATTTTTGGGCTTCCGTGGCGCAATGGTTAGCGCGTTCAGCTGCTATTCAAAAGACTGGTGGTTTGAGCCCTCCCGGGAGCGGTGTTGTGACGTCTCAGATGTAACATAAAATGTCAGAGTTTTTCCACAATACCTGACGAACATTGAAATTTTGGGCTTCCGTGGCGCAATGGTTAGCGCGTTCAGCTGTTAATCGAAAGGTTGGTGGTTCGAGCCCACCCGGGAGAGGTGTTGTGGGGTCTCAGATGTAGCGTAAAAAGTCAAAACTTTTCCACAATACGTGACAACCATTTAATTTCTGAGCTTCCGTGGCTCAATGGTTAGCGCGTTCGGCTGTTAACTAATAGGTTAGTGGTTCGAGCCCACCCGGGAGCAGCGTTGTGGGATCTCAAATGTAACGTAGAAAGCCAAAGTTTTTCCACAATACCAGACGATCATTTAATTTTTGGGCTTCCGTGGCGCAATGGTTAGGGCGTTCGCCTGTTAACCAATAGGTTGGTAGTTCGAGCCCATCCGGGAGCGGTGTTGTGAGGTCTCAGATGTGACGTAAAAAGTCAAGGTTTTTCCACAATACCTGACGACCATTTAATTTTTGGGCTTCCGTGGCGCAATGATTAGCGCGTTCAGCTGTTAATCGAAAGGTTGAAGGTTCGAGCCCACCCGGGAGAGGTGTTGTGGGGCCTCATATGTAGCGTAAAAAGTCAAAACTTATCCACAATACGTGACAATCATTTAATTTCTGAGCTTCCGTGGCTCAATGGTTAGCGCATTCAGCTGTTAACCAATAGGTTGGTGGTTCGAGCTCATCCGGGAGCGGTGTTGTGAGGTCTCAGATGTGACGTAAAAAGTCTAGGTTTTTACGCAAAACCTGACGAGCATTTAATTTTTGGGCTTCCGTGGCGCAATGGTTAGCGCGTTCTGCTGTTGACCCATAGGTTGGTGGTTCGAGCCCACCTGGGAGCGGTGTTGTGGGATCTCAAATGTAACGTAGAAAGCCAAAGTTTTTCCACAATACCTGACGACCATTTATTTTTTGGGCTTCCTTGGCGCAATGGTTAGCGCGTTCGGCTGTTAACCGAAAGGTTGGTGGTTCGAGCCCAACCGAGAGAGGTGTTGTAGGGTCTCAGATGTAACGTAATAAGTCATAACTTATCCACAATACGTGACAACCATTTAATTTCTGAGCTTCCGTGGCTCAATGGTTAGCGCGTTCGGCTGTTAACCAATAGGTTGGTGGTTCGAGCCCACCCGGGAGCGGTGGTGTGGTATCTCAAATGTAACGTAGAAAGCCAAAGTTTTGCCACAATACCTGACGACCATTAAATTTTTGGGCTTCCTTGGCGCAATGGTTAGCGCGTACGGCTGTTAACCGAAAGGTTGGTGGTTCGAGCCCAACCGGAATAGGTGTTGTGACGTCTCAGGTGTGACGTAAAAAGCCAAGGTTTTTTCCACAACACCTGACGACCATTTAATTTTTGGGCTTCCGTGGCGCAATGGTTAGCGCGTTCGGCTTTTAACCAATAGGTTGGTGGTTCGAGCCCATCCGGGAGCGGTGTAGTGAGGTCTCAGATGTAACGTAAAATGTCAGAGTTTTTCCACAATACCTGACGAACATTTAATTTTTGGGCTTCCGTGCCGCAATGACTAGCGCGTTCAGCTGTTAATCTAAAGGTTGAAGGTTCGAGCCCACCCGGGAGAGGTGTTGTGGGGTCTCAGATGTAGCGTAAAAAGTCAAAACTTTTCCACAATACGTGACAACCATTTAATTTCTGAGCTTCCGTGGCTCAATGGTTAGCGCGTTCGGCTGTTAACCAATAAGTTGGTGGTTCGAGCCCATCCGGGAGCGGTGTTGTGACGTCTCTGATGTGACGTAAAAAGTCAAGGTTTTTCCACAATACCGGACGACCATTTAAATTTTGGGCTTCCGTGGCGCAATCGTTAGCGCGTTCGGCTGTTAACAGAAAGGTTGGTGGTTCGAGCACACCCGGGAGCGGTGCTATGAGGTCTCAGATGTTACGTAAAAAGTCAAAGTTTTTCCACAATACCGGACGACCATTTAATTTTTGGGCTTCCGTGGCGCAATGGTTAGCGCGTTCAGCTGCTATTCAAAAGACTGGTGGTTTGAGCCCTCCCGGGAGCGGTGTTGTGACGTCTCAGATGTAACATAAAATGTCAGAGTTTTTCCACAATACCTGACGAACATTGAAATTTTGCGCTTCCGTGGCGCAATGGTTAGCGCGTTCAGCTGTTAATCGAAAGGTTGGTGGTTCGAGCCCACCCGGGAGAGGTGTTGTGGGGTCTCAGATGTAGCGTAAAAAGTCAAAACTTTTCCACAATACGTGACAACCATTTAATTTCTGAGCTTCCGTGGCTCAATGGTTAGCGCGTTCGGCTGTTAACTAATAGGTTAGTGGTTCGAGCCCACCCGGGAGCAGCGTTGTGGGATCTCAAATGTAACGTAGAAAGCCAAAGTTTTTCCACAATACCTGACGATCATTTAATTTTTGGGCTTCCGTGGCGCAATGGTTAGGGCGTTCGCCTGTTAACCAATAGGTTGGTAGTTCGAGCCCATCCGGGAGCGGTGTTGTGAGGTCTCAGATGTGACGTAAAAAGTCAAGGTTTTTCCACAATACCTGACGACCATTTAATTTTTGGGCTTCCGTGGCGCAATGATTAGCGCGTTCAGCTGTTAATCGAAAGGTTGAAGGTTCGAGCCCACCCGGGAGAGGTGTTGTGGGGCCTCATATGTAGCGTAAAAAGTCAAAACTTATCCACAATACGTGACAATCATTTAATTTCTGAGCTTCCGTGGCTCAATGGTTAGCGCATTCAGCTGTTAACCAATAGGTTGGTGGTTCGAGCTCATCCGGGAGCGGTGTTGTGAGGTCTCAGATGTGACGTAAAAAGTCTAGGTTTTTACGCAAAACCTGACGAGCATTTAATTTTTGGGCTTCCGTGGCGCAATGGTTAGCGCGTTCTGCTGTTGACCCATAGGTTGGTGGTTCGAGCCCACCTGGGAGCGGTGTTGTGGGATCTCAAATGTAACGTAGAAAGCCAAAGTTTTTCCACAATACCTGACGACCATTTAATTTCAGAGCTTCCGTGGCTCAATGGTTAGCGCGTTCAGCTGTTAATCGAAAGGCTGGTGGTTGTGGGGTCTCAAATGTAACGTAGAAAGCCAAAGTTTTTCCACAATACCTGACAACCATTTATTTTCTGAGCTTCCGTGGCTCAATGGTTAGCGCGTTCGGCTGTTAGCCAATAGGTTGGCGCTTCAAGCATACCCGGGAGCGGTGTTGTGGGATCTCGAATGTAACGTAGAAAGCCAAAGTTTTTCCACAATACCTGACGACCATTTAATTTTTGGGCTTCCGTGGCGCAATGGTTAGCGCGTTCGGCTGTTAACCGAAAGGTTGGTGGTTCAAGCCCATCCGGGAGCGGTGTTGTGACGTCTCAGATGTTACGTAAAAAGTCAAGGTTTTTCCACAATACCTGACGACCATTTAATTTTTGGGCTTCCGTGGCTCAATGGTTAGCGCGTTCGGCTGTTAACCAATAGGTTGGTGGTTCGAGGCCACCCGGGAGCGGTGTTGTGGGATCTCACATGTAACGTAGAAAGCCAAATTTTTTCCACAATACCTGACGACCATTTAATTTTTGGGCTTCCGTGGCGCAATGGTTAGCGCGTTCGGCTGGTAACCGAAAGGTTGGTGGTTCAAGCCCACCCGGGAGCGGTGTTGTGGGATCACGAATGTAACGTAGAAAGCCAAAGTTTTTCCAGAATACCTGACGACCATTTAATTTTTGGGCTTCCGTGGCGCAATAATTAGCGCGTTCAGCTGTTAATCGAAAGGTTGGTGGTTCGAGCCCACCCGAGAGAGGTGTTGTGGGGTCTCAGATGTAGCGTAAAAAGTCAAAACTTTTCCACAATACGTGACAACGATTTAATTTCTGAGCTTCCGTGGCTCAATGTTTAGCGCGTTCGGCTGTTAGCCAATAGGTTGGTGGTTCGAGCCCACCCGGGAGCGGTGTTGTGGGATCTCAAATGTAACGTAGAAAGCCAAAGTTTTTCCACAATACCTGACGACCATTTAATTTCTGAGCATCCGTGGCTCAATGGTTAGCACGTTCGGCTGTTAATCAATAGTTTGGTAGTTCGAGCCCATCCGGGAGCGGTGTTGTGAGGTCTCAGATGTGACGTAAAAAGTCAAGGTTTTTCCACAATACCTGACGACCATTTAATTTTTGGGCTTTCCTTGGCGCAATGATTAGCGCGTTCAGCTGTTAATCGAAAGGTTGAAGGTTCGAGCCCACCCGGGAGAGGTGTTGTGGGGTCTCATATGTAGCGTAAAAAGTCAAAACGTATCCACAATACGTGACAATCATTTAATTTCTGAGCTTCCGTGGCTCAATGGTTAGCGCGTTCGGCTGTTAACCAATAGGTTGGTGGTTCGAGCTCATCCGGGAGCGGTGTTGTGAGGTCTCAGATGTGACGTAAAAAGTCTAGGTTTTTACGCAAAACCTGACGAGCATTTAATTTTTGGGCTTCCGTGGCGCAATGGTTAGCGCGTTCTGCTGTTGACCCATAGGTTGGTGGTTCGAGCCCACCCGGGAGCGGTGTTGTGGGATCTCAAATGTAACGTAGAAAGCCAAAGTTTTTCCACAATATCTGACGACCATTTAATTTCTGAGCTTCCGTGGCTCAATGGTTAGCGCGTTCAGCTGTTAATCGAAAGGTTGGTGGTTGTGGGGTCTCAAATGTAACGTAGAAAGCCAAAGTTTTTCCACAATACCTGACAACCATTTAATTTCTGAGCTTCCGTGGCTCAATGGTTAGCGCGTTCGGCTGTTAGCCAATAGGTTGGCGCTTCAAGCATACCCGGGAGCGGTGTTGTGGGATCTCAAATGTAACGTAGAAAGCCAAAGTTTTTCCACAATACCTGACGACCATTTAATTTCTGAGCATCCGTGGCTCAATGGTTAGCACGTTCGGCTGTTAATCAATAGTTTGGTAGTTCGAGCCCATCCGGGAGCGGTGTTGTGAGGTCTCAGATGTGACGTAAAAAGTCAAGGTTTTTCCACAATACCTGACGACCATTTAATTTTTGGGCTTTCCTTGGCGCAATGATTAGCGCGTTCAGCTGTTAATCGAAAGGTTGAAGGTTCGAGCCCACCCGGGAGAGGTGTTGTGGGGTCTCATATGTAGCGTAAAAAGTCAAAACGTATCCACAATACGTGACAATCATTTAATTTCTGAGCTTCCGTGGCTCAATGGTTAGCGCGTTCGGCTGTTAACCAATAGGTTGGTGGTTCGAGGTCATCCGAGAGCGGTGTTGTGAGGTCTCAGATGGGACGTAAAAAGTCTAGGTTTTTACGCAAAACCTGACGAGCATTTAATTTTTGGGCTTCCGTGGCGCAATGGTTAGCGCGTTCTGCTGTTGACCCATAGGTTGGTGGTTCGAGCCCACCCGGGAGCGGTGTTGTGGGATCTCAAATGTAACGTAGAAAGCCAAAGTTTTTCCACAATATCTGACGACCATTTAATTTCTGAGCTTCCGTGGCTCAATGGTTAGCGCGTTCAGCTGTTAATCGAAAGGTTGGTGGTTGTGGGGTCTCAAATGTAACGTAGAAAGCCAAAGTTTTTCCACAATACCTGACAACCATTTAATTTCTGAGCTTCCGTGGCTCAATGGTTAGCGCGTTCGGCTGTTAGCCAATAGGTTGGCGCTTCAAGCATACCCGGGAGCGGTGTTGTGGGATCTCGAATGTAACGTAGAAAGCCAAAGTTTTTCCACAATACCTGACGACCATTTAATTTTTGGGCTTCCGTGGCGCAATGGTTAGCGCGTTCGGCTGTTAACCGAAAGGTTGGTGGTTCAAGCCCATCCGGGAGCGGTGTTGTGACGTCTCAGATGTTACGTAAAAAGTCAAGGTTTTTCCACAATACCTGACGACCATTTAATTTTTGGGCTTCCGTGGCTCAATGGTTAGCGCGTTCGGCTGTTAACCAATAGGTTGGTGGTTCGAGGCCACCCGGGAGCGGTGTTGTGGGATCTCACATGTAACGTAGAAAGCCAAAGTTTTTCCACAATACCTGACGACCATTTAATTTTTGGGCTTCCGTGGCGCAATAATTAGCGCGTTCAGCTGTTAATCGAAAGGTTGGTGGTTCGAGCCCACCCGAGAGAGGTGTTGTGGGGTCTCAGATGTAGCGTAAAAAGTCACAACTTTTCCACAATACGTGACAACCATTTAATTTCTGAGCTTTCGTGGCTCAATGGTTAGCGCGTTCGGCTGTTAGCCAATAGGTTGGTGGTTCGAGCCCACCCGGGAGCGGTGTTGTGGGATCTCAAATGTAACGTAGAAAGCCAAAGTTTTTCCACAATACCTGACGACCATTTAATTTCTGAGCATCCGTGGCTCAATGGTTAGCGCGTTCGGCTGTTAACCAATAGTTTGGTAGTTCGAGCCCATCCGGGAGCGGTGTTGTGAGGTCTCAGATGTGACGTAAAAAGTCAAGGTTTTTCCACAATACCTGACGACCATTTAATTTTTGGGCTTCCGTGGCGCAATGATTAGCGCGTTCAGCTGTTAATCGAAAGGTTGAAGGTTCGAGCCCACCCGGGAGAGGTGTTGTGGGGTCTCATATGTAGCGTAAAAAGTCAAAACTTATCCACAATACGTGACAATCATTTAATTTCTGAGCTTCCGTGGCTCAATGGTTAGCGCGTTCGGCTGTTAACCAATAGGTTGGTGGTTCGAGCTCATCCGGGAACGGTGTTGTGAGGTCTCAGATGTGACGTAAAAAGTCTAGGTTTTTACGCAAAACCTGACGAGCATTTAATTTTTGGGCTTCCGTGGCGCAATGGTTAGCGCGTTCAGCTGTTAATCGAAAGGTTGGTGGTTCGAGCCCACCCGGGAGAGGTGTTGTGGGGTCTCAGATGTAGCGTAAAAAGTCAAAACTTTTCCACAATACGTGACAACCATTTAATTTCTGAGCTTCCGTGGCTCAATGGTTAGCGCGTTCGGCTGTTAACTAATAGGTTAGTGGTTCGAGCCCACCCGGGAGCAGCGTTGTGGGATCTCAAATGTAACGTAGAAAGCCAAAGTTTTTCCACAATACCTGACGATCATTTAATTTTTGGGCTTCCGTGGCGCAATGGTTAGGGCGTTCGGCTGTTAACCAATAGGTTGGTAGTTCGAGCCCATCCGGGAGCGGTGTTGTGAGGTCTCAGATGTGACGTAAAAAGTCAAGGTTTTTCCACAATACCTGACGACCATTTAATTTTTGGGCTTCCGTGGCGCAATGATTAGCGCGTTCAGCTGTTAATCGAAAGGTTGAAGGTTCGAGCCCACCCGGGAGAGGTGTTGTGGGGCCTCATATGTAGCGTAAAAAGTCAAAACTTATCCACAATACGTGACAATCATTTAATTTCTGAGCTTCCGTGGCTCAATGGTTAGCGCATTCGGCTGTTAACCAATAGGTTGGTGGTTCGAGCTCATCCGGGAGCGGTGTTGTGAGGTCTCAGATGTGACGTAAAAAGTCTAGGTTTTTACGCAAAACCTGACGAGCATTTAATTTTTGGGCTTCCGTGGCGCAATGGTTAGCGCGTTCTGCTGTTGACCCATAGGTTGGTGGTTCGAGCCCACCTGGGAGCGGTGTTGTGGGATCTCAAATGTAACGTAGATAGCCAAAGTTTTTCCACAATACCTGACGACCATTTAATTTCAGAGCTTCCGTGGCTCAATGGTTAGCGCGTTCAGCTGTTAATCGAAAGGCTGGTGGTTGTGGGGTCTCAAATGTAACGTAGAAAGCCAAAGTTTTTCCACAATACCTGACAACCATTTAATTTCTGAGCTTCCGTGGCTCAATGGTTAGCGCGTTCGGCTGTTAGCCAATAGGTTGGCGCTTCAAGCATACCCGGGAGCGGTGTTGTGGGATCTCGAATGTAACGTAGAAAGCCAAAGTTTTTCCACAATACCTGACGACCATTTAATTTTTGGGCTTCCGTGGCGCAATGGTTAGCGCGTTCGGCTGTTAACCGAAAGGTTGGTGGTTCAAGCCCATCCGGGAGCGGTGTTGTGACGTCTCAGATGTTACGTAAAAAGTCAAGGTTTTTCCACAATACCTGACGACCATTTAATTTTTGGGCTTCCGTGGCTCAATGGTTAGCGCGTTCGGCTGTTAACCAATAGGTTGGTGGTTCGAGGCCACCCGGGAGCGGTGTTGTGGGATCTCACATGTAACGTAGAAAGCCAAAGTTTTTCCACAATACCTGACGACCATTTAATTTTTGGGCTTCCGTGGCGCAATAATTAGCGCGTTCAGCTGTTAATCGAAAGGTTGGTGGTTCGAGCCCACCCGAGAGAGGTGTTGTGGGGTCTCAGATGTAGCGTAAAAAGTCAAAACTTTTCCACAATACGTGACAACCATTTAATTTCTGAGCTTTCGTGGCTCAATGGTTAGCGCGTTCGGCTGTTAGCCAATAGGTTGGTGGTTCGAGCCCACCCGGGAGCGGTGTTGTGGGATCTCAAATGTAACGTAGAAAGCCAAAGTTTTTCCACAATACCTGACGACCATTTAATTTTTGGGCTTCCGGGGCGCAATGGTTAGCGCGTTCAGCTGTTAATCGAAAGGTTGGTGGTTCGAGCCCACCCGGGAGAGGTGTTGTGGGGTCTCAGATGTAGCGTAAAAAGTCAAAACTTTTCCACAATACGTGACAACGATTTAATTTCTGAGCTTCCGTGGCTCAATGTTTAGCGCGTTCGGCTGTTAGCCAATAGGTTGGTGGTTCGAGCCCACCCGGGAGCGGTGTTGTGGGATCTCAAATGTAACGTAGAAAGCCAAAGTTTTTCCACAATACCTGACGACCATTTAATTTCTGAGCATCCGTGGCTCAATGGTTAGCACGTTCGGCTGTTAATCAATAGTTTGGTAGTTCGAGCCCATCCGGGAGCGGTGTTGTGAGGTCTCAGATGTGACGTAAAAAGTCAAGGTTTTTCCACAATACCTGACGACCATTTAATTTTTGGGCTTCCGTGGCGCAATGATTAGCGCGTTCAGCTGTTAATCGAAAGGTTGAAGGTTCGAGCCCACCCGGGAGAGGTGTTGTGGGGTCTCATATGTAGCGTAAAAAGTCAAAACTTATCCACAATACTTGACAATCATTTAATTTCTGAGCTTCCGTGGCTCAATGGTTAGCGCGTTCGGCTGTTAACCAATAGGTTGGTGGTTCGAGCTCATCCGGGAACGGTGTTGTGAGGTCTCAGATGTGACGTAAAAAGTCTAGGTTTTTACGCAAAACCTGACGAGCATTTAATTTTTGGGCTTCCGTGGCGCAATGGTTAGCGCGTTCTGCTGTTGACCCATAGGTTGGTGGTTCGAGCCCACCCGGGAGCGGTGTTGTGGGATCTCAAATGTAACGTAGAAAGCCAAAGTTTTTCCACAATACCTGACGACCATTTAATTTCTGAGCTTCCGTGGCTCAATGGTTAGCGCGTTCAGCTGTTAATCGAAAGGTTGGTGGTTGTGGGGTCTCAAATGTAACGTAGAAAGCCAAAGTTTTTCCACAATACCTGACAACCATTTAATTTCTGAGCTTCCGTGGCTCAATGGTTAGCGCGTTCGGCTGTTAGCCAATAGGTTGCGGAAAATTTTTGACTTTTTACGCTACATCTGAGACCCCACAACACCTCTCTCGGGTGGGCACGAACCTTCAACCTTTCGATTAACAGCTGAACGCGCTAATCATTGCGCCACGGAAGCCCAAAAATTAAATGGTCGTCAGGTATTGTGGAAAAACATTGGCTTTCTACGTTACGTTTGAGATCCCACAACACCGCGCCCGGGTGGGCTCGAACCACCAACCTAATGGTTAACAGCCGAACGCCCTAAACATTGCGCCACGGAAGCCCAAAAATTAAATGATCGTCAGGTATTGTGGAAAAACTTTGGCTTTCTACGTTACATTTGAGATCCCACAACGCCGCTCCCGGGTGGGCTCGAACCACTAACCTATTGGTTAACAGCCGAACGCGCTAACCATTGAGCCACGGAAGCTCAGAAATTAAATGGTTGTCACGTATTGTGGAAAAGTTTTGACTTTTTACGCTACATCTGAGACCCCACAACACCTCTCCCGGGTGGGCACGAACCACCAACCTTTCGATTAACAGCTGAACGCGCTAACCATTGCGCCACAGAAGCCCAAAACTTCAGTGTTCGTCAGGTATTGTGGAGAAACTCTGACATTTTATGTTACATCTGAGACGTCACAACACCGCTCCCGGGAGGGCTCAAACTACCAGTCTTTTGAATAGCAGCTGAACGCGCTAACCATTGCGCCACGGAAGCCCAAAAATTAAATGGTCGTCCGGTATTGTGGAAAAACTTTGACTTTTTACGTAACATCTGAGACCTCATAGCACCGCTCCCGGGTGTGCTCGAACCACCAACCTTTCTGTTAACAGCCGAACGCACTAACGATTGCGCCACGGAAGCCCAAAATTTAAATGGTCGTCCGGTATTGTGGAAAAACCTTGACTTTTTACGTCACATCTGAGACGTCACAACACCGCTCCCGGATGGGCTCGAACCACCAACCTATTGGTTAACAGCCGAACGCGCTAACCATTGAGCCACGGAAGCTCAGAAATTAAATGGTTGTCACGTATTGTGGAAAAGTTTTGACTTTTTACGCTACATCTGAGACCCCACAACACCTCTCCCGGGTGGGCTCGAACCTTCAACCTTTCGATTAACAACTGAACGCGCTAGTCATTGCGGCACGGAAGCCCAAAAATTAAATGTTCTTCAGGTATTGTGGAAAAACTCTGACATTTTACGTTACATCTGAGACCTCACTACACCGCTCCCGGATGGGCTCGAACCACCAACCTATTGGTTAAAAGCCGAACGCGCTAACCATTGCGCCACGGAAGCCCAAAAATTAAATGGTCGTCAGGTGTTGTGGAAAAAACCTTGGCTTTTTACGTCACACCTGAGACGTCACAACACCTATTCCGGTTGGGCTCGAACCACCAACCTTTCGGTTAACAGCCGAACGCGCAAACCCTTGCGCCAAGGAAGCCCAAAAATTTAATGGTCGTCAGGTATTGTGGCAAAACTTTGGCTTTCTACGTTACATTTGAGATCCCACACCACCGCTCCCGGGTGGGCTCGAACCACCAACCTATTGGTTAACAGCCGAACGCGCTCACCATTGAGCCACGGAAGCTCAGAAATTCAATGTTTGTCACGTATTGTGGATAAGTTATGACTTATTACGTTACATCTGAGACCCTACAACACCTCTCTCGGTTGGGCTCGAACCACCAACCTTTCGGTTAACAGCCGAACGCGCTAACCATTGCGCCAAGGAAGCCCAAAAAATAAATGGTCGTCAGGTATTGTGGAAAAACTTTGGCTTTCTACGTTACATTTGAGATCCCACAACACCGCTCCCGGGTGGGCTCGAACCACCAACCTATTGGCTAACAGCCGAACGCGCTAAGCATTGAGCCACGGAAGCTCAGAAATTAAAAGGTTGTTACGTATTGTGGAAAAGTTTTGACATTTTACGCTACATCTGAGACCCCACAAAACCTCTCCCGGGTGGGCTCGAACCACCAACCTTTCGATTAACAGCTGAACGCGCTAATTATTGCGCCACGGAAGCCCAAAAATTAAATGTTCGTCAGGTATTGTGGAAAAACTCTGACATTTTACGTTACATTCGAGACGTCACAACACCGCTCCCGGGAGGGCTCAAACCACCAGTCTTTTGAATAGCAGCTGAACGCGCTAACCATTGCGCCACGGAAGCCTAAATATTAAATGGTCGTCATGTATTGTGGAAAAACTCTGACTTTTTACGTTACATCTGAGACCTCACAAAACGCTCCCGGATGGGCTCGAAAAACCAAAATTTCGGTTAAAAGCCGAAAGCGCTAGCCATTGAGCCACGGAAGCTCTGAAATTAAATGGTCGTCCGGTATTGTGGAAAAACTTTGACTTTTTACGTAACATCTGAGACCTCATAGCACCGCTCCCGGGTGTGCTCGAACCACCAAACTTTCTGTTAACAGCCAAACGCGCTAACCATTGCGCCAAGGAAGCCCAAATATTAAATATTCGTCAGGTATTGTGGAAAAACTCTGACATTTTACGTCACATCTGAGAACTCACAACACCGCTCCCGGGTGGGTCCGAACCACCAACCTATTGGTTAACAGCCGAACACGCTAAACATTGAGCCACGGAAGCTCAGAAATTAAATCGTTGTCACGTATTGTGGAAAAGTTTTGACTTTTTACGCTACATCTGAGACCCCACAACACCTCTCCCGGGTGTTCTCGAACCACCAACCTTTCGATTAACAGAAGAACGCGCTAACCATTGCGCCACGGAAGCTCAAAAATTAAATGGTCGTCAGGTATTGTGGAAAAACCTTGACTTTTTACGTCACATCTGAGACCTCACAACACCGCTCCCGGATGGGCTCGAACTACCAAACTATTGGTTAACAGCCGAACGCGCTAACCATTGAGCCACGGAAGCTCAGAAATTAAATGGTCGTCAGGTATTGTGGAAAAACTTTGGCTTTCTACGTTACATTTGAGATCCCACAACACCGCTCCCGGGTGGGCTCGAACCACCAACCTATTGGTTAACAGCCGAACACGCTAAACATTGAGCCACGGAAGCTCAGAAATTAAATCGTTGTCACGTATTGTGGAAAAGTTTTGACTTTTTACGCTACATCTGAGACCCCACAACACCTCTCCCGGGTGGGCTCGAACCACCAACCTTTCGATTAACAGAAGAACGCGCTAACCATTGCGCCACGGAAGCTCAAAAATTAAATGGTCGTCAGGTATTGTGGAAAAACCTTGACTTTTTACGTCACATCTGAGACCTCACAACACCGCTCCCGGATGGGCTCGAACTACCAAACTATTGGTTAACAGCCGAACGCGCTAACCATTGAGCCACGGAAGCTCAGAAATTAAATGGTCGTCAGGTATTGTGGAAAAACTTTGGCTTTCTACGTTACATTTGAGATCCCACAACACCGCTCCCGGGTGGGCTCGAACCACCAACCTATTGGCTAACAGCCGAACGCGCTAAACATTGAGCCACGGAAGCTCAGAAATTAAATGGTTGTCACGTATTGTGGTAAAGTTTTGACTTTTTACGCTACATCTGAGACCCCACAACACCTCTCCCGGGTGGGCTCGAACCACCAACCTTTCGATTAACAGAAGAACGCGCTAACCATTGCGCCACGGAAGCTCAAAAATTAAATGGTCGTCAGGTATTGTGGAAAAACCTTGACTTTTTACGTCACATCTGAGACCTCACAACACCGCTCCCGAAAGGGCTCAAACCACCAGTCTTTTGAATAACAGCTGAACGCGCTAACCATTGAGCCACGAAAGCTCAGAAATTAAATGGTTGTCACGTATTGTGGAAAAGTTTTGACTTTTTACGCTACATCTGAGACCCCACAACACCTCTCTCGGGTGGGCTCGAACCACCAACCTTTCGATTAACAGCTGAACGCGCTAATTATTGCGCCACGGAAGCCCAAAAATTAAATGGTCGTCAGGTATTCTGGAAAAACTTTGGCTTTCTACGTTACATTCGTGATCCCACAACACCGCTCCCGGGTGGGCTTGAACCACCAACCTTTCGGTTACCAGCCGAACGCGCTAACCATTGCGCCACGGAAGCCCAAAAATTAAATGGTCGTCAGGTATTGTGGAAAAACCTTGACTTTTTACGTAACATCTGAGACGTCACAACACCGCTCCCGGATGGGCTTGAACCACCAACCTTTCGGTTAACAGCCGAACGCGCTAACTATTGAGCCACGGAAGCCCAAAAATTAAATGGTCGTCAGGTATTGTGGAAAAACCTTGACTTTTTACGTAACATCTGAGACGTCACAACACCGCTCCCGGATGGGCTTGAACCACCAACCTTTCGGTTAACAGCCGAACGCGCTAACCATTGCGCCACGGAAGCCCAAAAATTAAATGGTCGTCAGGTATTGTGGAAAAACTTTGGCTTTCTACGTTACATTTGAGACCCCACAACCACCAACCTTTCGATTAACAGCTGAACGCGCTAACCATTGAGCCACGGAAGCTCAGAAATTAAATGGTCGTCAGGTATTGTGGAAAAACTTTGGCTTTCTACGTTACATTTGAGATCCCACAACACCGCTCCTGGGTGGGCTCGAACCACCAACCTATGGGTCAACAGCAGAACGCGCTAACCATTGAGCCACGGAAGCTCAGAAATTAAATGGTTGTCAGGTATTGTGGAAAAACTTTGGCTTTCTACGTTACATTTGAGACCCCACAACCACCAACCTTTCGATTAACAGCTGAACGCGCTAACCATTGAGCCACGGAAGCTCAGAAATTAAATGGTCGTCAGGTATTGTGGAAACACTTTGGCTTTCTACGTTACATTTGAGATCCCACAACACCGCTCCTGGGTGGGCTCGAACCACCAACCTATGGGTCAACAGCAGAACGCGCTAACCATTGCGCCACGGAAGCCCAAAAATTAAATGCTCGTCAGGTTTTGCGTAAAAACCTTGACTTTTTACGTCACATCTGAGACCTCACAACACCGCTCCCGGATGAGCTCGAACCACCAACCTATTGGTTAGCAGCCGAACGCGCTAACCATTGAGCCACGGAAGCTCAAAAATTAAATGATTGTCACGTATTGTGGATAAGTTTTGACTTTTTACGCTACATATGAGACCCCACAACACCTCTCCCGGTTGGGCACGAACCACCAACCTTTCGATTAACAGAAGAACGCGCTAACCATTGCGCCACGGAAGCTCAAAAATTAAATGGTCGTCAGGTATTGTGGAAAAACCTTGACTTTTTACGTCACATCTGAGACCTCACAACACCGCTCCCGAAAGGGCTCAAACCACCAGTCTTTTGAATAACAGCTGAACGCGCTAACCATTGAGCCACGAAAGCTCAGAAATTAAATGGTTGTCACGTATTGTGGAAAAGTTTTGACTTTTTACGCTACATCTGAGACCCCACAACACCTCTCTCGGGTGGGCTCGAACCACCAACCTTTCGATTAACAGCTGAACGCGCTAATTATTGCGCCACGGAAGCCCAAAAATTAAATGGTCGTCAGGTATTCTGGAAAAACTTTGGCTTTCTACGTTACATTCGTGATCCCACAACACCGCTCCCGGGTGGGCTTGAACCACCAACCTTTCGGTTACCAGCCGAACGCGCTAACCATTGCGCCACGGAAGCCCAAAAATTAAATGGTCGTCAGGTATTGTGGAAAAACCTTGACTTTTTACGTAACATCTGAGACGTCACAACACCGCTCCCGGATGGGCTTGAACCACCAACCTTTCGGTTAACAGCCGAACGCGCTAACTATTGAGCCACGGAAGCCCAAAAATTAAATGGTCGTCAGGTATTGTGGAAAAACCTTGACTTTTTACGTAACATCTGAGACGTCACAACACCGCTCCCGGATGGGCTTGAACCACCAACCTTTCGGTTAACAGCCGAACGCGCTAACCATTGCGCCACGGAAGCCCAAAAATTAAATGGTCGTCAGGTATTGTGGAAAAACTTTGGCTTTCTACGTTACATTTGAGACCCCACAACCACCAACCTTTCGATTAACAGCTGAACGCGCTAACCATTGAGCCACGGAAGCTCAGAAATTAAATGGTCGTCAGGTATTGTGGAAACACTTTGGCTTTCTACGTTACATTTGAGATCCCACAACACCGCTCCTGGGTGGGCTCGAACCACCAACCTATGGGTCAACAGCAGAACGCGCTAACCATTGCGCCACGGAAGCCCAAAAATTAAATGCTCGTCAGGTTTTGCGTAAAAACCTTGACTTTTTACATCACATCTGAGACCTCACAACACCGCTCCCGGATGAGCTCGAACCACCAACCTATTGGTTAGCAGCCGAACGCGCTAACCATTGAGCCACGGAAGCTCAAAAATTAAATGATTGTCACGTATTGTGGATAAGTTTTGACTTTTTACGCTACATATGAGACCCCACAACACCTCTCCCGGTTGGGCACGAACCACCAACCTTTCGGTTAACAGCCGAACGCACTAACAATTGCGCCAAGGAAGCCCAAAAATTTAATGGTCGTCAGGTATTGTGGCAAAACTTTGGCTTTCTACGTTACATTTGAGATCCCACACCACCGCTCCTGGGTGGGCTCGAACCACCAACCTATTGGTTAACAGCCGAACGCGCTTACCATTGAGCCACGGAATCTCAGAAATTAAATGGTTGTCACGTATTGTGGATAAGTTTTGACTTTTTACGCTACATCTGAGACCCCACAACACCTCTTCCGGGTGGGCTTGAACCACCAGCCTTTCGATTAACAGTTGAACGCGCTAATAATTGCGCCAAGGAAGCCCAAAAATTAAATGTTCGTCAGGTATTGTGGAAAAACTCTGACATTTTACGTTACATCTGAGACCTCACAACACCGCTCCCGGGTGGGCTCGAACAACCAACCTATTGGTTAACAGCCGAACGCGCTAACCATTGCGCCACGGAAGCCCAAAAATTAAATGTTCGTCAGGTATTGTGGAAAAACTCTGACATTTTACGTTACATCTAAGACCTCACAACACCGCTCCCGGATGGGCTCGAACCACCAACCTATTGGTTAACAGCCGAACGCGCTAACCATTGAGCCACGGAAGCTCAGAGATTAAATGGTTGTCAGGTATTGTGGATAAGTTATGACTTATTACGTTACATCTGAGATCCTACAACACCTCTCACGGTTGGGCTCGAACCACCAACCTTTCGGTTAACAGCCGAACGCGCTAACCATTGCGCCAAGGAAGCCCAAAAAATAAGTGGTCGTCAGGTATTGTGGAAAAACTTTGTCTTTCTACGTTACATTTCAGATCCCACAACACCGCTCCCGGGTGGGCTCGAACCACCACCCTATTGGTTAAAAGCTGAACGCGCTAACCATTCAGCCACGGAAGCTCAGAAATTAAATGGTTGTCACGTATTGTGGAAAAGTTTTGACTTTTTACGCTACATCTGAGACCCCACAACACCTCTCCCGGTTGGGCTCGAACCACCAACCTTTCGGTTAACAGCCGAACGCGCAAACCATTGCGCC
The DNA here is from genome assembly GCF_054372755.1 of Phalangium opilio. Lineage (NCBI taxonomy): Eukaryota > Metazoa > Arthropoda > Arachnida > Opiliones > Phalangiidae > Phalangium > Phalangium opilio. Next base: position 2,303,744 of record NW_028324192.1, on the reverse strand, counting down.
ATGGAAGCCCAAAAATTAAACGTTCGTCAGGTATTGTGGAAAAACCTTGACTTTTTACGTCACTTCTGAGACCTCACAACACCGCTCCCGGATGGGCTCGAACCACCAACCTATTGGTTAACAGCCGAACGCGCTAACCATTGAGCCACGGAAGCTCAGAAATTAAATGGTCGTCACGTATTGTGGAAAAACTTTGGCTTTCTACGTTACATTTGAGACCCCACAACACCGCTCCCGGGTGGGCTCGAACCACCAACCTATTGGTTAACAGCCGAACGCGTTAACCATTGCGCCACGGAAGCCCAAAAATTAAATGGTCGTCAGGTATTGTGGAAAAACTTTGGCTTTCTACGTTACGTTTGAGATCCCACAACGCCGCTCCCGGGTGGGCTCGAACCACAAACCTATTTGTTAACTGCTGAACGCGCTAACCATTGCGCCACGGAAGCTAAAAATTAAATGCTCGTCAGGTATTGTGTAAAAACCTTGACTTTTTACGTCACATCTGAGACCTCACAACACCGCTCCCGGATGGGCTCGAGCCACCAACCTATTGGTTAACAGCCGAACGCGCTAACCATTGCGCCACGGAAGCCCAAAAATTAAATGTTCGTCAGGTATTGTGGAAAAACTCTGACATTTTACGTTACATCTGAGACCTCACAACACCGCTCCCGGATGGGCTCGAACCACCAACATATTGGTTAACAGCCGAACGCGCTAACCATTGAGCCACGGAAGCTCAGAGATTAAATGGTTGTCAGGTGTTGTGGATAAGTTATGACTTATTACGTTACATCTGAGACCCTACAACACCTCTCTCGGTTGGGCTCGAACCACCAACCTTTCGGTTAACAGCCGAACGCGCTAACCATTGCGCCAAGGAAGCCCAAAAAATAAATGGTCGTCAGGTATTGTGGAAAAATTTTGTCTTTCTACGTTACATTTGAGATCCCACAACACCGCTCCCGGGTGGGCTCGAACCACCACCCTATTGGTTAAAAGCTGAACGCGCTAACCATTCAGCCACGGAAGCTCAGAAATTAAATGGTTGTCACGTATTGTGGAAAAACTTTGGCTTTCTACGTTACATTTGAGATCCCACAACACCGCTCCCGGGTGGGCTCGAACCACCAACCTATTTGTTAACAGCCGAACGCGTTAACCATTGCGCCACGGAAGCCCAAATATTAAATGGTCGTCAGGTATTGTGGAAAAACTTTGGCTTTCTACGTTACGTTTGAGATCCCACAACGCCGCTCCCGGGTGGGCTCGAACCACTAACCTCTCGATTAACAGCTGAACGCGCTAACCATTGCGCCACGGAAGCCCAAAAATTCAATGGTCGTCCGGTATTGTGGAAAAACCTGGACTTTTTACGTAACATCTGAGACCTCACAGCACCGCTCCCGGGTGTGCTCGAACCACCAACCTTTCTGTTAACAGCCGAACGCGCTAACGATTGCGCCACGGAAGCCCCAAAATTAAATGGTCGTCCGGTATTGTGGAAAAACCTGGACTTTTTACGTCACATCTGAGACGTCACAACACCGCTCCCGGATGGGCTCGAACCACCAACCTATTGGTTAACAGCCGAACGCGCTAATCATTGAGCCACGGAAGCTCAGAAATTAAATGGTTTTCACGTATTGCGGAAAATTTTTGACTTTTTACGCTACATCTGAGACCCCACAACACCTCTCTCGGGTGGGCACGAACCTTCAACCTTTCGATTAACAGCTGAACGCGCTAATCATTGCGCCACGGAAGCCCAAAAATTAAATGGTCGTCAGGTATTGTGGAAAAACATTGGCTTTCTACGTTACGTTTGAGATCCCACAACACCGCGCCCGGGTGGGCTCGAACCACCAACCTAATGGTTAACAGCCGAACGCCCTAACCATTGCGCCACGGAAGCCCAAAAATTAAATGATCGTCAGGTATTGTGGAAAAACTTTGGCTTTCTACGTTACATTTGAGATCCCACAACGCCGCTCCCGGGTGGGCTCGAACCACTAACCTATTGGTTAACAGCCGAACGCGCTAACCATTGCGCCATGGAAGCCCAAAAATTAAATGTTCGTCAGGTATTGTGGAAAAACCTTGACTTTTTACGTCACATCTGAGACCTCACAACACCGCTCCCGGATGGGCTCGAACCACCAACCTATTGGTTAACAGCCGAACGCGCTAATCATTGCGCCACGGAAGCCCAAAAATTAAATGGTCGTCAGGTATTGTGGAAAAACTTTGGCTTTCTACGTTACATTTGAGATCACACAACACCGCTCCCGGATGGGCTCGAACCACCAACCTATTGGTTAACAGCCGAACGCGCTAACCATTGCGCCAAGGAAGCCCAAAATTTAAATGCTCGTCAGGTATTGTGTAAAAACCTTGACTTTTTACGTCACATCTGAGACCTCACAACACCGCTCCCGGATGGGCTCGAACCACCAACCTATTGGTTAACAGCCGAACGCGCTAAACATTGCGCCACGGAAGCCCAAAAGTTAAATGCTCGTCAGGTATTGTGTAAAAACCTTGACTTTTTACGTCACATCTGAGACCCTACAACACCTCTCTCTTTTGGGCTCGAACCACCAACCTTTCGGTTAACAGCCGAACGCGCTAACCATTGCGCCAAGGAAGCCCAAAAAATAAATGGTCGTCAGGTATTGTGGAAAAATTTTGTCTTTCTACGTTACATTTGAGATCCCACAACACCGCTCCCGGGTGGGCTCGAACCACCACCCTATTGGTTAAAAGCTGAACGCGCTAACCATTCAGCCACGGAAGCTCAGAAATTAAATGGTTGTCACGTATTGTGGAAATACTTTGGCTTTCTACGTTACATTTGAGATCCCACAACACCGCTCCCGGGTGGGCTCGAACCACCAACCTATTTGTTAACAGCCGAACGCGTTAACCATTGCGCCACGGAAGCCCAAAAATTAAATGGTCGTCCGGTATTGTGGAAAAACCTGGACTTTTTACGTAACATCTGAGACCTCATAGCACCGCTCCCGGGTGTGCTCGAACCACCAACCTTTCTGTTAACAGCCGAACGCGCTAACGATTGCGCCACGGAAGCCCCAAAATTAAATGGTCGTCCGGTATTGTGGAAAAACCTGGACTTTTTACGTCACATCTGAGACGTCACAACACCGCTCCCGGATGGGCTCGAACCACCAACCTATTGGTTAACAGCCGAACGCGCTAATCATTGAGCCACGGAAGCTCAGAAATTAAATGGTTTTCACGTATTGCGGAAAATTTTTGACTTTTTACGCTACATCTGAGACCCCACAACACCTCTCTCGGGTGGGCACGAACCTTCAACCTTTCGATTAACAGCTGAACGCGCTAATCATTGCGCCACGGAAGCCCAAAAATTAAATGGTCGTCAGGTATTGTGGAAAAACATTGGCTTTCTACGTTACGTTTGAGATCCCACAACACCGCGCCCGGGTGGGCTCGAACCACCAACCTAATGGTTAACAGCCGAACGCCCTAACCATTGCGCCACGGAAGCCCAAAAATTAAATGATCGTCAGGTATTGTGGAAAAACTTTGGCTTTCTACGTTACATTTGAGATCCCACAACGCCGCTCCCGGGTGGGCTCGAACCACTAACCTATTGGTTAACAGCCGAACGCGCTAACCATTGCGCCATGGAAGCCCAAAAATTAAATCTTCGTCGGGTGTTGTGGAAAAACCTTGACTTTTTACGTCACATCTGAGACCTCACAACACCGCTCCCGGATGGGCTCGAACCACCAACCTATTGGTTAACAGCCGAACGCGCTAACCATTGAGCCACGGAAGCTCAGAAATTAAATGGTCGTCACGTATTGTGGAAAAACTTTGGCTTTCTACGTTACATTTGAGATCCCACAACACCGCTCCCGGGTGGGCTCGAACCACCAACCTATTGGTTAACAGCCGAACGCGCCACGGAAGCCCAAAAATTAAATGCTCGTCAGGTATTGTGGAAAAACCTTGACTTTTTACGTCACATCTGAGACCGCACAACACCGCTCCCGGATGGGCTCGAACCACCAACCTATTGGTTAACAGCCGAAAGCGCTAACCATTGAGCCACGGAAGCTCAGAAATTAAATGGTTGTCACGTATTGTGGAAACGTTTTGACTTTTTACGCTACATCTGAGACCCCACAACACCTCTCCCGGGTGGGCTCGAACCTTCAACCTTTCGATTAACAGCTGAACGCGCTAATCATTGAGCCACGGAAGCCCAAAAATTAAATGGTCGTCAGGTATTGTGGAAAAACTTTGGCTTTCTACGTTACATTTGAGATCACACAACACCGCTCCCGGATGGGCTCGAACCACCAACCTATTGGTTAACAGCCGAACGCGCTAACCATTGAGCCACGGAAGCCCTAAAATTAAATGGTCGTCAGGTATTGTGGAAAAACTTTGGCTTTCTACGTCACATCTGAGACCTCACAACACCGCTCCCGGATGAGCTCGAACCACCAACCTATTGGTTAACAGCCGAACGCGCTAACCATTGAGCCACGGAAGCTCAGAAATTAAATGATTGTCACGTATTGTGGATAAGTTTTGACTTTTTACGCTACATATGAGACCCCACAACACCTCTCCCGGGTGGGCTCGAACCTTCAACCTTTCGATTAACAGCTGAACGCGCTAATCATTGCGCCACGGAAGCCCAAAAATTAAATGTTCGTCAGATATTGTGAAAAACTCTGACATTTTATGTTACATTTGAGACGTCACAACACCGCTCCCGGGAGAGCTCAAAACCACCAGTCTTTTGAATAGCAGCTGAACGCGCTAACCATTGCGCCACGGAAGCCCAAAAGTTAAATGCTCGTCAGGTATTATGTAAAAACCTTGACTTTTTACGTCACATCTGAGACCTCACAACACCGCTTCCGGATGGGGTCGAACCACCAACCTATTGGTTAACAGCCGAACGCGCTAACCATTGCGCCACGGAAGCCCAAAAATTAAATGGTCGTCATTTATTGTGCAAAAACTTTGGCTTTCTACGTTACATTTCAGATCCCACAACACCGCTCCCGGGTGGGCTCGAACCACCAACCTATTGGTTAACAGCCGAACGCGCTAACCATTGAGCCACGGAAGCTCAGAAATTAAATGGTTGTCATGTATTGTGGAAAACCTTGACTTTTTACGTCACATCTGAGACCTCACAACACCGCTCCCGGATGGGCTCGAACCACCAACCTATTGGTTAACAGCCGAACGCGCTAAACATTGCGCCACGGAAGCCCAAAAGTTAAATGCTCGTCAGGTATTGTGTAAAAACCTTGACTTTTTACGTCACATCTGAGACCTCACAACACCGCTCCCGGATGGGCTCGAACCACCAACCTATTGGTTAACAGCCGAACGCGCTAACCATTGCGCCACGGAAGCCCATAAGTTAAATGCTCGTCAGGTATTGTGTAAAAACCTTGATTTTTTACGTCAAATCTGAGACCTCACAACACCGCTCCCGGATGGGGTCGAACCACCAACCTATTGGTTAGCAGCCGAACGCGCTAACCATTGCGCCACGGAAGCCCAAAAATTAAATGGTCGTCATTTATTGTGCAAAATCTTTGGCTTTCTACGTTACATTTGAGATCACACAACACCGCTCCCGGATGGGCTCGAACCACCAACCTATTGGTTAACAGCCGAACGCGCTAACCATTGAGCCGCGGAAGCCCAAAAATTAAATGGTCGTCAGGTATTGTGGAAAAACTTTGGCTTTCTACGTCACATCTGAGACCTCACAACACCGCTCCCGGATGAGCTCGAACCACCAACCTATTGGTTAACAGCCGAACGCGCTAACCATTGAGCCACGGAAGCTCAGAAATTAAATGATTGTCACGTATTGTGGATAAGTTTTGACTTTTTACGCTACATATGAGACCCCACAACACCTCTCCCGGGTGGGCTCGAACCTTCAAATCACTTTCAATGAGTGTTTTATAGGGAATTAAGCTGAATTCGGTCAAACATTTCTCCAGAAAAAAATGCATTCAAAAGTGTACCGAAAAAATCGCATGTTTTTTTTCTTCAAGATACAAAATCCGTGACAACGATTTCTTATTTAAAATTGAATTTTAACAGTTTGTTGAATGAATATCGTTACATTTGCTTGAATTAACGCAAAAATTACAAAATTAATGGTTTCAGTGGTTATATTTGAAAACAGTGAACAAATACTCAAAATGTTTTTCTTAGGCCGAGTTACGTCGATTTTGAAAATGTTATTAAAAATCGAGGTACATTTTTATTTATTGTTCAATCGAGATGAAATCACTTTCAATGAGTGTTTTATAGCGAATTAAGCTGAATTCGGTCAAAAATTTCTCCAGAAAAAAATGCATTCAAAAAAGTACCGAAAAAATCGCATGTTTTTCTTCTTCAATATACAAAATCCGTGACAACGATTTCTTATTGAAAAATTGAATTTTAACAGTTTTTTGAATGAATATCGTTACATTTGCTTGAATTAAAGCAAAAAGTATAAAAATAATGGTTTCAGTGAATATATTTGTAAATAGTGAACAAATACTCAAAATGTTTTTCTTAGGCCGAGTTACGTCGATTTTGAAAATGTTATTAAAAATCGAGGTACATTTTTATTTATTGTTCAATCGAGATGAAATCACTTTTATTGAGTGTTTTATAGGGAATAAAGCTGAATTCGGTCAAAAATTTCTCCAGAAAAAAATGCATTCAAAAAAGTACCGAAAAAATCGCATGTTTTTTTTCTTCAAGATACAAAATCCGTGACAACGATTTCTTATTTAAAATTGAATTTTAACAGTTTGTTGAATGAATATCGTTACATTTGCTTGAATTAAAGCAAAAAGTATAAAAATAATGGTTTCAGTGGTTATTTTTGAAAATAGTGAAGAAATACTCAAAATATGCTTCTTTGGCCGTGAAACGTCGACTTTGAAAATGTTATTAAAAATCGAGGTACATTTTTATTTATTGTTCAATCGAGATGAAATCACTTTTAATGAGTGTTTTATAGGGAATTAAGCTGAATTCGGTCAAAAATTTCTCCAGAAATAAAATTCATTCAAAAAAGTACCGAAAAAATCGCAGGTTTTTCTTCTTCAAGACACAAAATCCGTGAATACGATTTCTTACTGAAAATTGAATTTTAACAGTTTTTTGAATGAATATCGTTACATTGCTTGAATTAAAGCAAAAAGTATCAAAATAATGGTTTCAGTGAACATATTTGAAAATAGTGAAGAAATACTCAAAGTATGCTTCTTTGGCCGTGAAACGTCGATTTTGAAAATGTTATTAAAAATCGAGGTAAATTTTTAATTATTGTTCAATCAAGATGAAATCACTTTCAAAGAGTGTTTTATAGGGAATTAAGCTGAATTCGGTCAAACATTTCTCCAAAAAAAAATGCATTCAAAAGTGTACCGAAAAAATCGCATGTTTTTTTTCTTCAAGATACCATATCCGTGACAACGATTTCTTATTGAAAAATTTAATTTTAACAGTTTTTTGATTGAATATCGTTACATTTGCTTGAATTAAAGCAAAAAGTATAAAAATAATGCTTTCAGTGAACATATTTGAAAATAGTGAAGAAATACTCAAAGTATGCTTCTTTGGCCGTGAAACGTCGATTTTGAAAATGTTATTAAAAATCGAGGTACATTTTTAATTATTGTTCAATCGAGATGAAATCACTTTCAATGAGTGTTTTATAGGGAATTAAGCTGAATTCGGTCAAAAATTTCTCCAGAAAAAAATTCATTCAAAAAAGTACCGAAAAAATCGCAGGTTTTTCTTCTTCAAGACACAAAATCCGTGATTACGATTTCTTATTGAAAATTGAATTTTAACAGTTTTTTGAATGAATATCGTTACACTGCTTGAATTAAAGCAAAAAGTATAAAAATAATGGTTTCAATGAATATATTTGAAAATAGTGAAGAAATACTCAAAGTATGCTTCTTTGGCCGTGAACGTCGATTTTGAAAATGTTATTAAAAATCGGGGTAAATTTTTAATTATTGTTCAATCGAGATGAAATCACTTTCAATGAGTGTTTTATAGGGAATTAAGCTGAATTCGGTCAAACATTTCTCCAAAAAAAAATGCATTCAAAAGTGTACCGAAAAAATCGCATGTTTTTTTCTTCAAGATACAATATCCGTGACAACGATTTCTTATTGAAAATTGAATTTTAACAGTTTTTTGAATGAATATCGTTACATTGCTTGAATTAAAGCAAAAAGTATCAAAATAATGGTTTCAGTGAACATATTTGAAAATAGTGAAGAAATACTCAAAGTATGCTTCTTTGGCCGTGAAACGTCGATTTTGAAAATGTTATTAAAAATCGAGGTAAATTTTTAATTATTGTTCAATCAAGATGAAATCACTTTCAAAGAGTGTTTTATAGGGAATTAAGCTGAATTCGGTCAAACATTTCTCCAAAAAAAAAATGCATTCAAAAGTGTACCGAAAAAATCGCATGTTTTTTTTCTTCAAGATACCATATCCGTGACAACGATTTCTTATTGAAAATTGAATTTTAACAGTTTTTTGAATGAATATCGTTACATTGCTTGAATTAAAGCAAAAAGTATCAAAATAATGGTTTCAGTGAACATATTTGAAAATAGTGAAGAAATACTCAAAGTATGCTTCTTTGGCCGTGAAACGTCGATTTTGAAAATGTTATTAAAAATCGAGGTAAATTTTTAATTATTGTTCAATCAAGATGAAATCACTTTCAAAGAGTGTTTTATAGGGAATTAAGCTGAATTCGGTCAAACATTTCTCCAAAAAAAAATGCATTCAAAAGTGTACCGAAAAAATCGCATGTTTTTTTTCTTCAAGATACCATATCCGTGACAACGATTTCTTATTGAAAAATTTAATTTTAACAGTTTTTTGATTGAATATCGTTACATTTGCTTGAATTAAAGCAAAAAGTATAAAAATAATGCTTTCAGTGAACATATTTGAAAATAGTGAAGAAATACTCAAAGTATGCTTCTTTGGCCGTGAAACGTCGATTTTGAAAATGTTATTAAAAATCGAGGTACATTTTTAATTATTGTTCAATCGAGATGAAATCACTTTCAATGAGTGTTTTATAGGGAATTAAGCTGAATTCGGTCAAAAATTTCTCCAGAAAAAAATTCATTCAAAAAAGTACCGAAAAAATCGCAGGTTTTTCTTCTTCAAGACACAAAATCCGTGATTACGATTTCTTATTGAAAATTGAATTTTAACAGTTTTTTGAATGAATATCGTTACACTGCTTGAATTAAAGCAAAAAGTATAAAAATAATGGTTTCAATGAATATATTTGAAAATAGTGAAGAAATACTCAAAGTATGCTTCTTTGGCCGTGAAACGTCGATTTTGAAAATGTTATTAAAAATCGGGGTAAATTTTTAATTATTGTTCAATCGATATGAAATCACTTTCAATGAGTGTTTTATAGGGAATTAAGCTGAATTCGGTCAAACATTTCTCCAAAAAAAAATGCATTCAAAAGTGTACCGAAAAAATCGCATGTTTTTTTTCTTCAAGATACAATATCCGTGACAACGAACACCGCTCCCGGGTGGGCTCGAACCACCAACCTATTGGTTAACAGCCGAACGCGCTAACCATTGCGCAAAGGAAGCCCAAAATTTAAATGCTCGTCAGGTATTGTGTAAAAACCTTGACTGTTTACGTCACATCTGAGACCTCACAACACCTCTCCCGGGTGGGCTCGAACCTTCAACCTTTCGATTAACAGCTGAACGCGCTAATCATTGCGCCACGGAAGCCCAAAAATTAAATGGTCGTCAGGTATTGTGGAAAAACTTTGGCTTTCTAAGTTACGTTTGAGATCCCACAACACCGCGCCCGGGAGGGCTCGAACCACCAACCTATTGGTTAACAGCCGAACGCCCTAACCATTGCGCCACGGAAGCCCAAAAATTAAATCGTCAGGTATTGTGGAAAAACTTTGGCTTTCTACGTTACATTTGAGATCCCACAACGCCGCTCCCGGGTGGGCTCGAACCACTAACCTAACAGCCGAACGCGCTAACCATTGAGCCACGGAGGCTCAGAAATTAAATGGTTGTCACGTATTGTGGAAAAACTTTGGCTTTCTACGTTCCCTATAAAACACTCTTTGAAAGTGATTTCATCTTGATTGAACAATAATTAAAAATTTACCTCGATTTTTAATAACATTTTCAAAATCGACGTTTCACGGCCAAAGAAGCTTACTTTGAGTATTTCTCCACTATTTTCAAATATGTTCACTGAAACCATTATTTTTATACTTTTTGCTTTAATTCAAGCAAATGTAACGATATTCATTCAAAAAACTGTTAAAATTCAATTTTTCAATAAGAAATCGTTGTCACGGATTTTTTATCTTGAAGAAGAAAAACATGCGATTTTTTTCGGTACTTTTTTGAATGCTTTTTTTCAGGAGAAATTTTTGACCGAATTCAGCTTAATTCCCTATAAAACACTCATTAAAAGTGATTTCATCTCGATTGAGCAATAAATGAAAATGTACCTCGATTTTTAATAACATTTTCAAAATCGACATAACTCGGCCTAAGAAAAATATTTTGAGTATTTGTTCACTGTTTTCAAATATAACCACTGAAACCATTATTTTTGTAATTTTTGCGTTAATTCAAGCAAATGTAACGATATTCATTCAACAAACTGTTAAAATTCAATTTTAAATAAGAAATCGTTGTCACGGATTTTGTATCTTGAAAAAAAAACATGCGATTTTTTCGGTACACTTTTAAATGCATTTTTTTTTGGAGAAATTTTTGACCGAATTCAGCTTAATTCCCTATAAAACACTCATTGAAAGTGATTTCATCTCGATTGAACAATAATTAAAAATTTACCTCGATTTTTAATAACATTTTCAAAATCGACGTTTCACGGCCAAAGAAGCATACTTTGAGTATTTCTTCACTATTTTCAAATATGTTCACTGAAAGCATTATTTTTATACTTTTTGCTTTAATTCAAGCAAATGTAACGATATTCAATCAAAAAACTGTTAAAATTAAATTTTTCAATAAGAAATCGTTGTCACGGATTTTGTATCTTGAAAAAAAAAACATGCGATTTTTTCGGTACACTTTTAAATGCATTTTTTTTTGGAGAAATTTTTGACCGAATTCAGCTTAATTCCCTATAAAACACTCATTGAAAGTGATTTCATCTCGATTGAACAATAATTAAAAATTTACCTCGATTTTTAATAACATTTTCAAAATCGACGTTTCACGGCCAAAGAAGCATACTTTGAGTATTTCTTCACTATTTTCAAATATGTTCACTGAAAGCATTATTTTTATACTTTTTGCTTTAATTCAAGCAAATGTAACGATATTCAATCAAAAAACTGTTAAAATTAAATTTTTCAATAAGAAATCGTTGTCACGGATTTTGTATCTTGAAGAAGAAAAACATGCGATTTTTTCGGTACTTTTTTGAATGCATTTTTTTCAGGAGAAATTTTTGACCGAATTCAGCTTAATTCCCTATAAAACACTCATTAAAAGTGATTTCATCTCGATTGAACAATAAATAAAAATGTACCTCGATTTTTAATAACATTTTCAAAATCGACGTTTTACGGCCAAAGAAGCATACTTTGAGTATTTCTTCACTATTTTCAAATATATTCATTGAAACCATTATTTTTATACTTTTTGCTTTAATTCAAGCAATGTAACGATATTCATTCAAAAAACTGTTAAAATTCAATTTTCAATAAGAAATCGTATTCACGGATTTTGTGTCTTGAAGAAGAAAAACCTGCGATTTTTTCGGTACTTTTTTGAATGAATTTTTTTCTGGAGAAATTTTTGACCGAATTCAGCTTAATTCCCTATAAAACACTCATTAAAAGTGATTTCATCTCGATTGAACAATAAATAAAAATGTACCTCGATTTTTAATAACATTTTCAAAATCGACGTAACTCGGCCTAAGAAAAACATTTTGAGTATTTGTTCACTGTTTTCAAATATAACCACTGAAACCATTATTTTTGTAATTTTTGCGTTAATTCAAGCAAATGTAACGATATTCATTCAACAAACTGTTAAAATTCAATTTTCAATAAGAAATCGTTGTCACGGATTTTGTATCTTGAAGAAAAAAAACATGCGATTTTTTCGGTACACTTTTGAATGCATTTTTTTCTGGAGAAATGTTTGACCGAATTCAGCTTAATTCCCTATAAAACACTCATTGAAAGTGATTTCATCTCGATTGAACAATAATTAAAAATTTACCTCGATTTTTAATAACATTTTCAAAATCGACGTTTCACGGCCAAAGAAGCTTACTTTGAGTATTTCTTCACTATTTTCAAATATGTTCACTGAAACCATTATTTTTATACTTTTTGCTTTAATTCAAGCAAATGTAACGATATTCAATCAAAAAACTGTTAAAATTAAATTTTTCAATAATAAATCGTTGTCACGGATTTTGTATCTTGAAGAAGAAAAACATGCGATTTTTTCGGTACTTTTTTGAATGCATTTTTTTCAGGAGAAATTTTGGACCGAATTCAGCTTAATTCCCCATAAAACACTCATTAAAAGTGATTTCATCTCGATTGAACAATAAATAAAAATGTACCTCGATTTTTAATAATATTTTCAAAATCGACGTTTCACGGCCAAAGAAGCATACTTTGAGTATTTCTTCACTATTTTCAAATATGTTCATTGAAAGCATTATTTTTATACTTTTTGCTTTAATTCAAGCAAATGTAACGATATTCAATCAAAAAACTGTTAAAATTAAATTTTTCAATAAGAAATCGTTGTCACGGATTTTGTATCTTGAAGAAGAAAAACATGCGATTTTTTCGGTACTTTTTTGAATGCATTTTTTTCAGGAGAAATTTTTGACCGAATTCAGCTTAATTCCCTATAAAACACTCATTAAAAGTGATTTCATCTCGATTGAACAATAAATAAAAATGCACCTCGTTTTTAATAACATTTTCAAAATCGACGTAACTCGGCCTAAGAAAAACATTTTGAGTATTTGTTCACTATTTTCAAATATAACCAATGAAACCATTATTTTTGTAATTTTTGCGTTAATTCAAGCAAATGTAACGATATTCATTCAACAAACTGTTAAAATTCAATTTTAAATAAGAAATCGTTGTCAAGATATTGTATCTTGAAGAAAAAAAACATGCGATTTTTTCGGTACACTTTTGAATGCATTTTTTTTGGAGAAATGTTTGACCGAATTCAGCTTAATTCCCCATAAAACACTCTTTGAAAGTGATTTCATCTCGATTGAACAATAATTAAAAATTTACCTCGATTTTTAATAACATTTTTAAAATCGACGTTTCACGGCCAAAGAAGCATACTTTGAGTATTTCTTCACTATTTTCAAATATGTTCACTGAAACCATTATTTTTATACTTTTTGCTTTAATTCAAGCAATGTAACGATATTCATTCAAAAAACTGTTAAAATTCAATTTTCAGTAAGAAATCGTATTTACGGATTTTGTGTCTTGAAGAAGAAAAACCTGCGATTTTTTCGGTACTTTTTTGAATGCTTTTTTTTCTGGAGAAATTTTTTTTCTGGAGATGAAATCACTTTTAATTCGTGTTTTATAGGGAATTAAGCTGAATTCGGTCAAAAATTTCTCCTGAAAAAAATGCCTTCAAAAAAGTACCGAAAAAATCGCAGGTTTTTCTTCTTCAAGACACAAAATCCGTGACAACGATTTCTTATTGAAAATTGAATTTTAAAAGTTTTTTGAATGAATATCGTTACATTGCTTGAATTAAAGCAAAAAGTATAAAAATAATGGTTTCAGTGGTTATATTTGAAAATAGTGAAGAAATACTCAAAATATGCTTCTTTGGCCGTGAAACGTCGATTTTGAAAATGTTATTAAAAATCGAGGTACATTTTTATTTATTGTCCTGACGAACATTTAATTTTTGGGCTTCCGTGGCTCAATGTTAGCGCGTTCGGCTGTTAATCAAAAGGTTGGTGGTTCGAGCCCATCCGAGAGCGGTGTTGTGAGGTCTCAGATGTAGCGTGAAAAGTCAAACTTTTTCCATAATACGTGATAACCATTTATTTTCTGAGCCTCCGTGGCTCAATGGTTAGCGCGTTCGGCTGTTAAGCAATAGGTTGGTGGTTCGAGCCCACCCGGGAGCGGTGTTTTGGGATCTCAAATGTAACGTAAATAGCCAAAGTTTTTCCACAATACCTGACGACCATTTCATTTTTGGGCTTCCTTGGCGCAATGGTTAGCGCGTTCGGCTGTTAACCGAAAGGATGGTGGTTCGAGCCCACCTGGGAGAGGTGTTGTAGGGTCTCAGATGTAACGTAAAAAGTCATAACTTATCCACAAAACCAAACAACCATTTAATTTCTGAGCTTCTGTGGCTCAATGGTTAGCGCGTTCGGCTGTTAACCAATTGGTTGGTTTTTCGAGCCTATCCGGGAGAAGTGTTGTGACGTCTCAGATGTAACGTAAAATGTCAGAGTTTTTCCACAATATCTGACGAACATTTAATTTTTGGGCTTGCGTGGCGCAATGGTTAGCGCGTTCAGCTGTTAATCGAAAGGTTGGTGGTTCGAGCCCACCCGGGAGAGGTGTTGTTGGGTCTCATATGTAGCGTTAAAAGTCAAAACTTTTCCACAATACGTGACAACCATTAAATTTCTGATCTTCCGTGGCTCAATGGTTAGCGCGTTCGGCTGTTAACCAATAGGTTGGTGGTTCGAGCCCACCCGGGAGCGGTGTTTTTGGATCTCAAATGTAACGTAAATAGCCAAAGTTTTTCCACAATACCTGACGACCATTTAATTTTTGGGCCTCAGTGGCGAATGGTTAGCGCGTTCGGCTGTTAACCGAAAGGTTGGTGGTTCGAGCCCATCCGGGAGCGGTGTTGTGAGGTCTCAGATGGTAAGTAAAAAGTCAAGGTTTTACCTCAATACCTGACGAAAATTTAATTTTTGGGCTACAGTGGCGCAATGGTCAGCGCGTTCAGCTGTTAACCGAAAGGTTGGTGGTTGAGCCCTCCCGGGAGCGGTGTTGTGACGTCTCAGATGTAACGTAAAATGTCAGAGTTTTTCCAAAACACCTGACGAACATTTAACTTTTGGGCTTCCGTGGCGCAATGGTTAGCGCGTTCAGTTGTTAATCGAAAGGTTGGTGGTTCGAGCCCACCCGGGAGAGGTGTTGTGGGGTCTCAAATGTAACGTAGAAAGCCAAAGTTTTTCCACAATACCTGACAACCGTTTAATTTCTGAGCTTCCGTGGCTCAGTGGTTAGCGCGTTCAGCTGTTAACCAATAGGTTGGTGGTTCGAGCCCACCCGGGAGCGGTGTTGTGTGATCTCAAATGTAACGTAGAAAGCCAAAGTTTTTCTACAATACCTGACGACCATTTAATTTTTGGGCTTCCGTGGCGCAATGGTTAGCGCGTTCGGCTGTTAACCGAAAGGTTGGTGGTTCGAGCCCATCCGGGAGCGGTGTTGTGAGGCCTCAGATGTGAAGTAAAAAGTCAAAGTTCTACCTCAATACCTGACGAAAATTTAATTTTTGGGCTTCAGTGGCGCGATGGTCAGCGCGTTCAGCTGTTAACCGAAAGGTGGGTGGTTCGAGCCCAAACGAGAGAGGTTTTGTGGGGTCTCAGATGTAGCGTGAAAAGTCGTAACTTTTCAACAATACCTGACAACCATTTAATTTCTGAGCTTCCGTGGCTCAATGGTTAGCGCGTTCGGCTGTTAACCAGTAGGTTGGTGGTTCTAGCCCATCCGGGAGCGGTTTTGTGATGTCTCAGATGTAACGTAAAATGTCAGAGTTTTTCCACAATACCTGACGAACATTTCATTTTTGGGCTTCCGTGGCGCAATGGTTAGCGCGTTCAGCTGTTAATCGAAAGGTTGGTGGTTCGAGCCCACCCGGGAGAGGTGTTGTGAGGTCTCAGATGTAGCGTGAAAAGTCAAAATTTTTCCATAATACGTGATAACCATTTATTTTCTGATCTTTCGTGGCTCAATGGTTAGCGCGTTCGGCTGTTAACCAATAGCTTGGTGGTTCGAGCCCACCCGGGAGCGGTGTTTTTGGATCTCAAATGTAACGTAAATAGCCAAAGTTTTTCCGCAATACCTGACGACCATTTTTTTTTGGGCGTCCGTGGCGCAATGGTTAGCGCGTTCGGCTGTTAACCGAAAGGTTGGTGGTTCGAGCCCATCCGGGAGCGGTGTTTTTGAATCTCAAATGTAACGTAAATAGCCAAAGTTTTTCCACAATACCTGACGAACATTTAATTTTTGGGCCTCAGTGGCGAATGGTTAGCGCGTTCGGCTGTTAACCGAAAGGTTGGTGGTTCGAGCCCATCCGGGAGCGGTGTTGTGAGGCCTCAGATGTGAAGTAAAAAGTCAAAGTTTTACCTCAATACCTGACGAAAGTTTAATTTTTCTGCTTCAGTGGCGCAATGGTTAGCGCGTTCGGCTATTAACCAATAGGTTGGTGGTTCGAGCCCATTCGGGAGAAGTGTTGTGACGTCTCAGATGTAACGTAAAATGTCGGAGTTTTTCCACAATACCTGACGAACATTTAATTTTTGGGCTTCAGTGGCGCAATGGTCAGCGCGTTCAGCTGTTAACCGAAAGGTTGGTGGTTCGAGCCCAAACGAGAGAGGTTTTGTGGGGTCTCAGATGTAGCGTGAAAAGTCGTAACTTTTCAACAATACCTGACAACCATTTAATTTTTGGGCGTCCGTGGCGCAATGGCTAGCGCGTTCGGCTCTTAATCGAAAGGTTGGTGGTTCGAGCCCACCCGGAAGAGGTGTTGTGGGGTCTCAGATGTAGCGTTAAAAGTCAAAACTTTTCCACAATACGTGACAACCATTTAATTTCTGATCTTCCGTGGCTCAATGGTTAGCGCGTTCGGCTGTTAACCAATAGGTTGGTGGTTCGAGCCCACCCGGGAGCGGTGTTTTTGGATCTCAAATGTAACGTAAATAGCCAAAGTTTTTCCACAATACCTGACGAACATTTAATTTTTGGGCCTCAGTGGCGAATGGTTAGCGCGTTCGGCTGTTAACCGAAAGGTTGGTGGTTCGAGCCCATCCGGGAGCGGTGTTGTGAGGTCTCAGATGTGAAGTAAAAAGTCAAGGTTTTACCTCAATACCTGACGAAAATTTAATTTTTGGGCTACAGTGGCGCAATGGTCAGCGCGTTCAGCTGTTAACCGAAAGGTTGGTGGTTCGAGCCCTCCCGGGAGCGGTGTTGTGACGTCTCAGATGTAACGTAAAATGTCAGAGTTTTTCCAAAACACCTGACGAACATTTAACTTTTGGGCTTCCGTGGCGCAATGGTTAGCGTGTTCAGCTGTTAATCGAAAGGTTGTTGGTTCGAGCCCGCCCGGAAGAGGTATTGTGTGGTCTCAGATGTAGCGTAAAAAGTCAAAACTTTTCCACAATACGTGACAACCATTTAATTTCTCAGCTTCCGTGGCTCAATGGTTAGCGCGTTCGGCTGTTAACCAATAGGTTGGTGGTTCGAGCCCACCCGGGAGCGGTGTTTTGGGATCTCAAATGTAACGTAAATAGCCAAAGTTTTTCCACAATACCTGACGACCATTTAATTTTTGGGCCTCAGTGGCGCAATGGTTAGCGCGTTCAGCTGTTAACCGAAAGGTTGGTGGTTCGAGTCCACCCGGGAGAGGTGTTGTGGGGTCTCAAATGTAACGTAGAAAGCCAAAGTCTTTCCACAATACCTGACAACCGTTTAATTTCTGAGCTTCCGTGGCTCAATGGTTAGCGCGTTCAGCTGTTAAGCAATAGGTTGGTGGTTCGAGCCCAAACGAGAGAGGATTTGTGGGGTCTCAGAAGTGGCGTGAAAAGTCGTAACTTTTCAACAATACCTGACAACCAAATAATTATTGGGCGTCCGTGGCGCAATGGTTAGCGCGTTCGGCTGTTAACCAATAGGTTGGTGGTTCGAGCCCATCCAGGAGCGGTGTTGTGAGGTCTTAGATGTGACGTAAAAAGTCAAGGTTTTTACACAATATCTGACGAGCATCTAATTTTTGGGCTTCCGTGGCGCAATGGTTAGCGCGTTCAGCTGTTAATCGAAAGGTTGGTGGTTCGAGCCCACCCGGGAGAGGTGTTGTGGGGTCTCAAATGTAACGTAGAAAGCCAAAGTTTTTCCACAATACCTGACAACCGTTTAATTTCTGAGCTTCCGTGGCTCAATGGTTAGCGCGTTCAGCTGTTAACCAACAGGTTGGTGGTTCGAGCCCACCCGGGAGCGGTGTTGTGTGATCTCAAATGTAACGTAGAAAGCCAAAGTTTTTCCACAATACCTGACGACCATTTAATTTTTGGGCTTCCGTGGCGCAATGGTTAGCACGTTCGGCTGTTAACCGAAAGGTTGGTGGTTCGAGCCCATCCGGGAGCGGTGTTGTGAGGCCTCAGATGTGAAGTAAAAAGTCAAAGTTTTACCTCAATACCTGACGAAAATTTAATTTTTGGGCTTCAGTGGCGCAATGGTTAGCGCGTTCGGCTATTAACCAAAAGGTTGGTGGTTCGAGCCCATCCGGGAGAAGTGTTGTGACGTCTCAGATGTAACGTAAAATGTCAGAGTTTTTCCACAATACCTGACGAACATTTAATTTTTGGGCTTCAGTGGCGCAATGGTCAGCGCGTTCAGCTGTTAACCGAAAGGTTGGTGGTTCGAGCCCAAACGAGAGAGGTTTTGTGGGGTCTCAGATGTAGCGTGAAAAGTCGTAACTTTTCAACAATACCTGACAACCATTTAATTTCTGAGCTTCCGTGGCTCAATGGTTAGCGCGTTCGGCTGTTAACCAATAGGTTGGTGGTTCTAGCCCATCCGGGAGCGGTGTTGTGATGTCTCAGATGTAACGTAAAATGTCAGAGTTTTTCCACAATACCTGACGAACATTTAATTTTTGGGCTTCCTTGGCGCAATGGTTAGCGCGTTCAGCTGTTAATCGAAAGGTTGGTGGTTCGAGACCACCCGGAAGAGGTGATGTGGGGTCTCAGATGTAGCGTGAAAAGTCGTAACTTTTCAACAATACCTGACAACCATTTATTTTCTGATCTTTCGTCGCTCAATGGTTAGCGCGTTCGGCTGTTAACCAATAGCTTGGTGGTTCGAGCCCACCCGGGAGCGGTGTTTTTGGATCTCAAATGTAACGTAAATAGCCAAAGTTTTTCCGCAATACCTGACGACCATTTTTTTTGGGCGTCCGTGGCGCAATGGTTAGCGCGTTCGGCTGTTAACCGAAAGGTTGGTGGTTCGAGCCCATCCGGGAGCGGTGTTGTGAGGTCTCAGATATGAAGTAAAAAGCCAAAGTTTTTCCACAATACCTGACAACCGTTTAATTTTTGGGCTTCCGTGGCTCAATGGTTAGCGCTTTCAGCTGTTAACCAATAGGTTGGTGGTTCGAGCCCACCCGGGAGCGGTGTTGTGTGATCTCAAGTGTAACGTAGAAAGCCAAAGTTTTTCCACAATACCTGACGACCATTTAATTTTTGGGCTTCCGTGGCGCAATGGTTAGCGCGTTCGGCTGTTAACCAATAGGTTGGTGGTTCGAGCCGATCCGGGAGCGGTGTTGTGAGGTCTCAGATGTGACGTAAAAAGTCAAGGTTTTTACACAATACCTGACGAGCATTTAATTTTTGGGCTTCCTAGGCACAATGGTTACCGCGTTCAGCTGTTAATCGAAAGGTTGGTGGTTCGAGCCCACCCGGGAGAGGTGTTGTGGGGTCTGAAATGTAACGTAGAAAGCCAAAGTTTTTCCACAATACCTGACAACAATTTAATTTCTGAGCTTCCGTGGCTCAATGGTTAGCGCGTTCGGCTGTTAACCAATAGGTTGGTGGTTCGAGCCCATCCGGGAGCGGTGTTGTGAGGTCTCAGATGTGACGTAAAAAGTCAAGGTTTTTACACAATACCTGACGAGCATTTAACTTTTGGGCTTCCGTGGCGCAATGGTTAGCGCGTTCGGCTGTTTTCCAATAGGTTGGTGGTTCGAGCCCATCCGGGAGCGGTGTTGTGAGGTCTCAGATGTGACGTAAAAAGTCAAGTTTTTTGCACAATACCTGACGAGCATTTAGCTTTTGGGCTTCCGTGTCGCAATGGTTAGCGCGTTCGGCTGTTAACCAATAGGTTGGTGGTTCGAGCCCACCCGGGAGCGGTGTTGTGTGATCTCAAATGTAACGTAGAAAGCCAAAGTTTTTCCACAATATCTGACAACCAATTAATTTCTGAGCTTCCGTGGCTCAATGGTTAGCGCGTTCGGCTGTTAACCAATAGGTTGGTGGTTCGAGCCCACCCGGGAGCGGTGTTGTGAGATCTCAAATGTAACGTAGAAAGCCAAAGTTTTTGCACAATAAATGACGACCATTTAATTTTTGGGCTTCCGTGGCGCAATGGTTAGCGCGTTCGGCTGTTAACCAATAGGTTGGTGGTTCGACCCCATCCGGGAGCGGTGTTTTGAGGTCTCAGATTTGACGTAAAAAGTCAAGGTTTTTACACAATACCTGACGAGCATTTAACTTTTGGGCTTCCGTGGCGCAATGGTTAGCGCGTTCGGCTGTTAACCAATAGGTTGGTGGTTCGAGCCCATCCGGGAGCGGTGTTGTGAGGTCTCAGATGTGAAGTAAAAAGACAAAGTTTTACCTCAATACCTGACGACCATTTAATATTTGGGCTTCCGTTGCGCAATGGTTAGCGCGTTCGGCTGTTAACCGAAAGGTTGGTGGTTCGAGCCCACCCGGGAGCGGTGTTGTGGGATCTCTAATGTAACGTAAAAAGCCAAAGTTTTTCCACAATACCTGACGACCATATTTTTTTTGGGCGTCCGTGGCGCAATGGTTAGCGCGTTCGGCTGTTAACCGAAAGGTTGGTGGTTCGAGCCCATCCGGGAGCGGTGTTGTGACGTCTCAGATGTTACGTAAAATGTCTGAGTTTTTCCACAATACCTGACGAACATTTAATTTTTGGGCTTCCGTGGCGCAATAATTAGCGCGTCCAGCTGTTAATCGAAAGGTTGGTGGTTCGAGCCCACCCGGGAGCGGTGTTGTGGGATCTCAAATGTAACGTAGAAAGCCAAAGTTTTTCCACAATACCTGACTACCATTTAATTTTTGGGCTTCCATGGCGGAATGGTTAGCGCGTTCGGCTGTTAACCGAAAGGATGGTGGTTCGAGCCCACCTGGGAGAGGTTTTGTAGGGTCTCAGATGTAACGTAAAAAGTCATAACTTATTGTTGTGTGTTTGTACGACTACACAGGAGTTGATACTTTAAAACTATGGTTTTATTTACAATGATTTATACATGATCGAGGTCCGAGATAGACTGAATTTTTAACACAGAGAGGGGGCCTTTTTATACACGAGAGATTAGATAAATAATAGACATTAAGCTAATATGGGGCTGTTCAAAAACTGGCCTACTAATAATACAAAGCATAATGTCACATCCCCTTTTTTTATACAAATAAGAATGCGTTTTATAAATTTAACTTAGTCGATGGCTTTGAGATTCTTCCGGATCGTGTTACTGTCCCTTTGTCGTCTTTTGGCAATTTGCTTCTTGTCTTTCTCTTATTCGTACTTTCCGGTGACCTCGTGGTATTGGACTCAGATGGATCAGCTCGCAAGTTCTCTCTGTCGGTATCTTGAATGTTTTCAGCATTGCATGGATGATTGTCGTGGGCTGGCTCAGAGACAGGTTCCTCTCGATCAATGATGTTTGGTGGATCTATGACGTCCTCTGGGCCAATACTTGATTCCGGAGTGAAAGACTTGATTCCGTGATTTTGATGACTGTCCGGTAGGGGAACTAGATGGAACCGGTTTCTTCGAATCCTTCCTTTAGACGTCTCGATTATATATGATCGGGGCTCCTCTGCTTTCTCGACAACGGTTCCTTCTTTGCGTAAATCGGTTATCCATACCCTTTTCCCAAGATCTAATTTGTGTAGCTCTCTGACTCTATGGCGTTGGTCGTAATTTCGTTTCTGAGTTTTTTTCTGCGTTAGTGATGTTTCTTTGATACGTTCTGCTGATAAGATCGTCGGGACAAGCATGTTTGACGGTAATGGGAGCGTTGTTCGGAGATGGCATTTTTGCTGGACTGATACCATTGGACGTCGGTGTAGATCGGTACGCCAAGAGTGCCAAAGGGATGTTGTCAGATTTCTTTAAAATGGATTTCGCTGTCTTTACTGCTGCTTCTGCGAACCCATTACTTTGAGGATATCTTGGGCTGCTCGTGATAGATCGAAATCCATATTTCTTGGAGAATGCGATGAATTCCAAGGTTCTTGTCGCTGATAAATTAGTGCCATTATCGCTGCGGACCACCTCTGGAATTCCGTGTCGTGCAAATATATCTTCGATGATCTCGATGACAGTTTTTGTAGTTTGATCTTTCATTCGAGCCAATTCCAGATATTTTGAGTAGTAGTCCATCATGACCAGGTACCATTTTCCCCCATGATGTAGCATATCTATGGCAACTGCTTGCCATGGTCGTTCGGGTAAGCTTGTTGGCTTTAAGGGCTCATGAAATCTTCGATTTCCCGTGAAATTCCAGGCCACCAGACGGATTGTTTGGCTCTTTCTCGACATTTGACGATTCCCATGTGACCTTGATGAATTCGATCCATTATTTCTGGACGCATGGAACTTGGAATGAGCAGTCTGCTGCCTTTCATGATGATTCCGTCTTGGATGGTGATTTCATGCCTGTAGCTGAAGTAGTCATTACAACTACTGTGTACGCGTTTTTTCTCCGGCCATCCATGTTCGAGGTAACGTTGTAATGTTCTGCATGTAGCATCTTCCTGTTGTTTATGAAGAATTTCCGCAAGCTTTGGATCTGTAGTGGGTAGGTTCATCATTACTAACTGTACGTGAGCAGAAATTTCTTGTTGTAGCTCGTTGTCGTCAACGTCTATCAACGGAGCTCTAGACAATGTATCAGCGGCAACTAAGGATTTTCCAGGCACGTAGGAGACCTTGTACGAGTATCGCATCATGCGTAGACGTAGCCTTTGCAGTCTCGGAGATAAATCGTCCAGTTGTTTCGAATGCAATATGGAAACAAGGGGCTGATGATCAGTTTCTAGCTTTATTGTTATACCCGTTATGAAATCCTCAAATCGCTGGCATGCCCACGTTAATGCATACGCCTCCTTCTCGATCTGCGCATAGCGTTGTTCTGTCGAGGATAATGTCTTCGAGGCATAGGCAATGACTTTGTAAGTTCCATTGGCTTGTTCTTGTCGAAGTATTGCTCCAATCCCATAGCTTGACGCATCGGCGGATACTACTGTTGGCTTCCTCGGATCGAAGATACCCAAAACAGGCTTGCTTGTGAGCGTCGTCTTGAGGTATTTGAAGGCCATTTCTTGACTTGGGCCCCAAATCCAGCTGTTCTTGGTGCTCAATAGACTACTTAGTGGTTTAAGCTGCTCGGCCATTCGGGGAATGAACTTTCCAAGATAATTTACCATTCCTAATAGACGACGTAGCTCTGCGACATCAGATGGTGATTTCATCTCGACTATGGCTCGAACCTTCTCCTCGTCTGGACTGATCCCGGCACTGTCTATTACGTGCCCCAAAAACTTGGTCCTTTTGACTCCAAAGAGGCATTTCCTTTCATTGAGCGTGACTCCTTGGTCTTTCAATCTTTCGAGAACTTCCTTTAGGTTTTCATCAAGTTCGGCCATGTCCTTGCCCCATACTAGAATGTCGTCCTGATGACAAACTGTGTTCTTGACGCCTTCAATATACGAAGACATTTGGCTTTGGTAGTGCTCGGATGCAGATGTTAAACCAAAGGGCAGGCAATTGCAGAAATATCTTCCAAATGGCGTCATGAAAGTCGTTAGTAATATGGAGTCCGGATGTAGCGGTATCTGCCAATAACCGGAATTACAATCAAGTTTTGAGAAGATCTTGGCTCCAGCCAGTCGTCCAAGCGTATGGTCTACAGCCGGTATCTGGTACCGTTCACGTTGTACGTAGTTATTCAGTTGCGTATAATCCACGCATATCCTTAATTCGCCAGAATCCTTTCTCACGACCACCATGGGAGCGCACCAGTCTGTGGGGTCCTCGACTCTCCGGATTACTCCCAAGTCCACCATTCGTTTCAATTCAGCTTCGACTTGTGACATCAAAGGAATCGCAACTCGACGTGGAGTCGTCACTGCATACGGTACTGCGTTCGGTTTCAGCTTCAGTTTGTAGCTTCGTTTGACTCGTCCTAAGCCGGTAAATAGTTGAGGATAATGGTCCTTTGGTCTTATACTCGTCTCCGTGAGTTGCAGCTCATCGATTCTTTGAACTATTTTCAGGTCTTCACTTGCTCTGAGGCTTAGAAGTGGAACTTGCAATTGGTCGATGACATAGACCTTGTCATGGATGGTGGTATCTCTACTTGACAGGTAGGCTTCAATGAAACCTTTGCAGTTAATCAAGGTCTTCCCTGGTCCAAACAGACGTCGGTCAGATTTATTCAGTGCTAAGTCTTGAAATTTCGCCTTGTACAGCGAGTCTGGTAATACGCAAACGTCCGCGCCGGTATCTATCTTGAATTGAACTTGCTTTGCATTAATCCTAATGTTTACCATCCAACGATCTTGTATCTCGTCGCTGCTGACTTTTCCCAAGAACGTATCCATTGGCGTTGAGTCATCATCATCCACAGAGATCATTTGCGATGTGACCTCACGATTGTAGTTGGTGGTTGACCTTTGACACACACGCTCGTAGCGGCCAATCTTCTTACACTTCCTGCAAACTGCTCTATATGCTGGGCATCGCTCTCGATTGTGTTTCTCGAACATTCCGCATTTCTTGCAGGTATCTGAAGTAACCTTTTGATCGCGTTGAATTGGTCTTGAAGGATGAGTTGCTCTTGGTCGCCTGTTCTCCTTCGTCTGAGAGGTGTTTCGAGAGCCAAGCTTTTCGACAACAGCCGGAGTTCCGTTTTTATAACTTCCTGCGTTTAATTCTTGTTGTTGTCGGCGAACTTCTTCGGCATGGCGGGCGGTTGAGATCGCTTTCTCCAGTGTAAGGTTTCCGTCTAGTTGCATTTTTTCCGACAGGGCTTTGTCTCGCACCCCGACTACTATTCGGTCTCTCAGCAATTCGTCTTGGAGAGTTCCGTAGGCACATTTCTCAATCTGGGCTCGACACGCGGTGATAAACTCTTCTACCGGTTCGCCATCTTGCTGAACTCGTGAGTTGAAGGTTGCTCGCTCGTAGATAACGTTCCTCCGGAGAATGAAATGTCCTTCGAATTTATTCATAACGACATTGAAGTCAGACTTCTCTGCATCGGTGGCAAACGTAAATGACAAGAATACGTCATCAGCTTTGTCGCCCATCATGTATATTAACGCGTTGACTTGTTCCTCTCCTGTCTTGGAACTAAGACCGGACGCGGATCTGAATCTCTCGAACCTACTCCTCCATCGGGGCCACTCATTGGAATTCGAAAAGTTGAATTGGCAAGGCGGTTGCACTTGAAAGGCTGCGGCGTTCTGCATTTTCCGTGTCGAGGTAGACCGCAAATCTAGTCGATTACTGATTAACGAATTAAAGCTAACCGTGATATCGCGCGACTAAATACCACATTAACGAACTTCTGACACCATGTTGTGTGTTTGTACGACTACACAGGAGTTGATACTTTAAAACTATGGTTTTATTTACAATGATTTATACATGATCGAGGTCCGAGATAGACTGAATTTTTAACACAGAGAGGGGGCCTTTTTATACACGAAAGATTAGATAAATAATAGACATTAAGCTAATATGGGGCTGTTCATAAACTGGCCTACTAATAATACAAAGCATAATGTCACACTTATCCACAAAACCTAACAACCATTTAATTTCTGAGCTTTTGTGGCTCAATGGTTAGCGCGTTCAGCTGTTAAACAATTGGTTGGTGGTTCGAGCCTATCCGGGAGAAGTGTTGTGACGTCTCAGATGTAACGTAAAATGTCAGAGTTTTTCCACAATACCTGACGTACATTTAATTTTTGGGCTTGCGTGGCGCAATGGTTAGCGCGTTCAGCTGTTAATCGAAAGGTTGGTGGTTCGAGCCCACCCGGGAGAGGTGTTGTTGGGTCTCATATGTAGCGTAAAAAGTCAAAACTTTTCCACAATACGTGACAACCATTTATTTTCTGAGCTTTCGTGGCTCAATGGTTAGCGCGTTCAGCTGTTAACCGAAAGGTTGGTGGCTCGAGCCCAAACGAGAGAGGTTTTGTGGGGTCTCAGATGTAGCGTGAAAAGTCGTAACTTTTCAACAATACCTGACAACCATTTAATTTCTGAGCTTCCGTGGCTAAATGGTTAGCGCGTTCGGCTGTTAACCAATAGGTTGGTGGTTCTAGCCCATCCGGGAGCGGTGTTGTGATGTCTCAGATGTAACGTAAAATGTCAGAGTTTTTCCACAATACCTGACGAACATTTATTTTTTGGGCTTCCGTGGCGCAATGGTTAGCGCGTTCAGCTGTTAATCGAAAGGTTGGTGGTTCGAGCCCACCCGGGAGAGGTGTTGTGAGGTCTCAGATGTAGCGTGAAAAGTCAAACTTTTTCCATAATACGTGATAACCATTTATTTTCTGATCTTTCGTGGCTCAATGGTTAGCGCGTTCGGCTGTTAACCAATAGCTTGGTGGTTCGAGCCCACCCGGGAGCGGTGTTTTTGGATCTCAAATGTAACGTAAATAGCCAAAGTTTTTCCACAATACCTGACGACCATTTAATTTTTGGGCTTCCGTGGCGCAATGGTTAGCGCGTTCGGCTGTTAACCGAAAGGTTGGTGGTTCGAGCCCACCCGGGAGCGGTGTTGTGGGATCTCTAATGTAACGTAAAAAGCCAAAGTTTTTCCACAATACCTGACGACCATATTTTTTTTGGGCGTCCGTGGCGCAATGGTTAGCGCGTTCGGCTGTTAACCGAAAGGTTGGTGGTTCGAGCCCATCCGGGAGCGGTGTTGTGACGTCTCAGATGTTACGTAAAATGTCTGAGTTTTTCCACAATACCTGACGAACATTTAATTTTTGGGCTTCCGTGGCGCAATAATTAGCGCGTCCAGCTGTTAATCGAAAGGTTGGTGGTTCGAGCCCACCCGGGAGCGGTGTTGTGGGATCTCAAATGTAACGTAGAAAGCCAAAGTTTTTCCACAATACCTGACTACCATTTAATTTTTGGGCTTCCATGGCGGAATGGTTAGCGCGTTCGGCTGTTAACCGAAAGGATGGTGGTTCGAGCCCACCTGGGAGAGGTTTTGTAGGGTCTCAGATGTAACGTAAAAAGTCATAACTTATTGTTGTGTGTTTGTACGACTACACAGGAGTTGATACTTTAAAACTATGGTTTTATTTACAATGATTTATACATGATCGAGGTCCGAGATAGACTGAATTTTTAACACAGAGAGGGGGCCTTTTTATACACGAGAGATTAGATAAATAATAGACATTAAGCTAATATGGGGCTGTTCAAAAACTGGCCTACTAATAATACAAAGCATAATGTCACATCCCCTTTTTTTATACAAATAAGAATGCGTTTTATAAATTTAACTTAGTCGATGGCTTTGAGATTCTTCCGGATCGTGTTACTGTCCCTTTGTCGTCTTTTGGCAATTTGCTTCTTGTCTTTCTCTTATTCGTACTTTCCGGTGACCTCGTGGTATTGGACTCAGATGGATCAGCTCGCAAGTTCTCTCTGTCGGTATCTTGAATGTTTTCAGCATTGCATGGATGATTGTCGTGGGCTGGCTCAGAGACAGGTTCCTCTCGATCAATGATGTTTGGTGGATCTATGACGTCCTCTGGGCCAATACTTGATTCCGGAGTGAAAGACTTGATTCCGTGATTTTGATGACTGTCCGGTAGGGGAACTAGATGGAACCGGTTTCTTCGAATCCTTCCTTTAGACGTCTCGATTATATATGATCGGGGCTCCTCTGCTTTCTCGACAACGGTTCCTTCTTTGCGTAAATCGGTTATCCATACCCTTTTCCCAAGATCTAATTTGTGTAGCTCTCTGACTCTATGGCGTTGGTCGTAATTTCGTTTCTGAGTTTTTTTCTGCGTTAGTGATGTTTCTTTGATACGTTCTGCTGATAAGATCGTCGGGACAAGCATGTTTGACGGTAATGGGAGCGTTGTTCGGAGATGGCATTTTTGCTGGACTGATACCATTGGACGTCGGTGTAGATCGGTACGCCAAGAGTGCCAAAGGGATGTTGTCAGATTTCTTTAAAATGGATTTCGCTGTCTTTACTGCTGCTTCTGCGAACCCATTACTTTGAGGATATCTTGGGCTGCTCGTGATAGATCGAAATCCATATTTCTTGGAGAATGCGATGAATTCCAAGGTTCTTGTCGCTGATAAATTAGTGCCATTATCGCTGCGGACCACCTCTGGAATTCCGTGTCGTGCAAATATATCTTCGATGATCTCGATGACAGTTTTTGTAGTTTGATCTTTCATTCGAGCCAATTCCAGATATTTTGAGTAGTAGTCCATCATGACCAGGTACCATTTTCCCCCATGATGTAGCATATCTATGGCAACTGCTTGCCATGGTCGTTCGGGTAAGCTTGTTGGCTTTAAGGGCTCATGAAATCTTCGATTTCCCGTGAAATTCCAGGCCACCAGACGGATTGTTTGGCTCTTTCTCGACATTTGACGATTCCCATGTGACCTTGATGAATTCGATCCATTATTTCTGGACGCATGGAACTTGGAATGAGCAGTCTGCTGCCTTTCATGATGATTCCGTCTTGGATGGTGATTTCATGCCTGTAGCTGAAGTAGTCATTACAACTACTGTGTACGCGTTTTTTCTCCGGCCATCCATGTTCGAGGTAACGTTGTAATGTTCTGCATGTAGCATCTTCCTGTTGTTTATGAAGAATTTCCGCAAGCTTTGGATCTGTAGTGGGTAGGTTCATCATTACTAACTGTACGTGAGCAGAAATTTCTTGTTGTAGCTCGTTGTCGTCAACGTCTATCAACGGAGCTCTAGACAATGTATCAGCGGCAACTAAGGATTTTCCAGGCACGTAGGAGACCTTGTACGAGTATCGCATCATGCGTAGACGTAGCCTTTGCAGTCTCGGAGATAAATCGTCCAGTTGTTTCGAATGCAATATGGAAACAAGGGGCTGATGATCAGTTTCTAGCTTTATTGTTATACCCGTTATGAAATCCTCAAATCGCTGGCATGCCCACGTTAATGCATACGCCTCCTTCTCGATCTGCGCATAGCGTTGTTCTGTCGAGGATAATGTCTTCGAGGCATAGGCAATGACTTTGTAAGTTCCATTGGCTTGTTCTTGTCGAAGTATTGCTCCAATCCCATAGCTTGACGCATCGGCGGATACTACTGTTGGCTTCCTCGGATCGAAGATACCCAAAACAGGCTTGCTTGTGAGCGTCGTCTTGAGGTATTTGAAGGCCATTTCTTGACTTGGGCCCCAAATCCAGCTGTTCTTGGTGCTCAATAGACTACTTAGTGGTTTAAGCTGCTCGGCCATTCGGGGAATGAACTTTCCAAGATAATTTACCATTCCTAATAGACGACGTAGCTCTGCGACATCAGATGGTGATTTCATCTCGACTATGGCTCGAACCTTCTCCTCGTCTGGACTGATCCCGGCACTGTCTATTACGTGCCCCAAAAACTTGGTCCTTTTGACTCCAAAGAGGCATTTCCTTTCATTGAGCGTGACTCCTTGGTCTTTCAATCTTTCGAGAACTTCCTTTAGGTTTTCATCAAGTTCGGCCATGTCCTTGCCCCATACTAGAATGTCGTCCTGATGACAAACTGTGTTCTTGACGCCTTCAATATACGAAGACATTTGGCTTTGGTAGTGCTCGGATGCAGATGTTAAACCAAAGGGCAGGCAATTGCAGAAATATCTTCCAAATGGCGTCATGAAAGTCGTTAGTAATATGGAGTCCGGATGTAGCGGTATCTGCCAATAACCGGAATTACAATCAAGTTTTGAGAAGATCTTGGCTCCAGCCAGTCGTCCAAGCGTATGGTCTACAGCCGGTATCTGGTACCGTTCACGTTGTACGTAGTTATTCAGTTGCGTATAATCCACGCATATCCTTAATTCGCCAGAATCCTTTCTCACGACCACCATGGGAGCGCACCAGTCTGTGGGGTCCTCGACTCTCCGGATTACTCCCAAGTCCACCATTCGTTTCAATTCAGCTTCGACTTGTGACATCAAAGGAATCGCAACTCGACGTGGAGTCGTCACTGCATACGGTACTGCGTTCGGTTTCAGCTTCAGTTTGTAGCTTCGTTTGACTCGTCCTAAGCCGGTAAATAGTTGAGGATAATGGTCCTTTGGTCTTATACTCGTCTCCGTGAGTTGCAGCTCATCGATTCTTTGAACTATTTTCAGGTCTTCACTTGCTCTGAGGCTTAGAAGTGGAACTTGCAATTGGTCGATGACATAGACCTTGTCATGGATGGTGGTATCTCTACTTGACAGGTAGGCTTCAATGAAACCTTTGCAGTTAATCAAGGTCTTCCCTGGTCCAAACAGACGTCGGTCAGATTTATTCAGTGCTAAGTCTTGAAATTTCGCCTTGTACAGCGAGTCTGGTAATACGCAAACGTCCGCGCCGGTATCTATCTTGAATTGAACTTGCTTTGCATTAATCCTAATGTTTACCATCCAACGATCTTGTATCTCGTCGCTGCTGACTTTTCCCAAGAACGTATCCATTGGCGTTGAGTCATCATCATCCACAGAGATCATTTGCGATGTGACCTCACGATTGTAGATGGTGGTTGACCTTTGACACACACGCTCGTAGCGGCCAATCTTCTTACACTTCCTGCAAACTGCTCTATATGTTGGGCATCGCTCTCGATTGTGTTTCTCGAACATTCCGCATTTCTTGCAGGTATCTGAAGTAACCTTTTGATCGCGTTGAATTGGTCTTGAAGGATGAGTTGCTCTTGGTCGCCTGTTCTCCTTCGTCTGAGAGGTGTTTCGAGAGCCAAGCTTTTCGACAACAGCCGGAGTTCCGTTTTTATAACTTCCTGCGTTTAATTCTTGTTGTTGTCGGCGAACTTCTTCGGCATGGCGGGCGGTTGAGATCGCTTTCTCCAGTGTAAGGTTTCCGTCTAGTTGCATTTTTTCCGACAGGGCTTTGTCTCGCACCCCGACTACTATTCGGTCTCTCAGCAATTCGTCTTGGAGAGTTCCGTAGGCACATTTCTCAATCTGGGCTCGACACGCGGTGATAAACTCTTCTACCGGTTCGCCATCTTGCTGAACTCGTGAGTTGAAGGTTGCTCGCTCGTAGATAACGTTCCTCCGGAGAATGAAATGTCCTTCGAATTTATTCATAACGACATTGAAGTCAGACTTCTCTGCATCGGTGGCAAACGTAAATGACAAGAATACGTCATCAGCTTTGTCGCCCATCATGTATATTAACGCGTTGACTTGTTCCTCTCCTGTCTTGGAACTAAGACCGGACGCGGATCTGAATCTCTCGAACCTCCTCCTCCATCGGGGCCACTCATTGGAATTCGAAAAGTTGAATTGGCAAGGCGGTTGCACTTGAAAGGCTGCGGCGTTCTGCATTTTCCGTGTCGAGGTAGACCGCAAATCTAGTCGATTACTGATTAACGAATTAAAGCTAACCGTGATATCGCGCGACTAAATACCACATTAACGAACTTCTGACACCATGTTGTGTGTTTGTACGACTACACAGGAGTTGATACTTTAAAACTATGGTTTTATTTACAATGATTTATACATGATCGAGGTCCGAGATAGACTGAATTTTTAACACAGAGAGGGGGCCTTTTTATACACGAAAGATTAGATAAATAATAGACATTAAGCTAATATGGGGCTGTTCATAAACTGGCCTACTAATAATACAAAGCATAATGTCACACTTATCCACAAAACCTAACAACCATTTAATTTCTGAGCTTTTGTGGCTCAATGGTTAGCGCGTTCAGCTGTTAAACAATTGGTTGGTGGTTCGAGCCTATCCGGGAGAAGTGTTGTGACGTCTCAGATGTAACGTAAAATGTCAGAGTTTTTCCACAATACCTGACGTACATTTAATTTTTGGGCTTGCGTGGCGCAATGGTTAGCGCGTTCAGCTGTTAATCGAAAGGTTGGTGGTTCGAGCCCACCCGGGAGAGGTGTTGTTGGGTCTCATATGTAGCGTAAAAAGTCAAGACAATGGTTGTCAGGTATTGTTGAAAAGTTAGGACTTTTCAAGCTACATCTGAGACCCCACAAAACCTCTCTCGTTTGGGCTCGAACCACCAACCTTTCGGTTAACAGCTGAACGCGCTGACCATTGCGACACTGAAGCCCAAAAATTAAATGTTCGTCAGGTATTGTGGAAAAACTCCGACATTTTACGTTACATCTGAGACGTCACAACACTTCTCCCGGATGGGCTCGAACCACCAACCTATTGGTTAATAGCCGAACGCGCTAACCATTGCGCCACTGAAGCCCAAAAATTAAATTTTCGTCAGGTATTGAGGTAAAACTTTGACTTTTTACTTCACATCTGAGGCCTCACATCACCGCTCCCGGATGGGCTCGAACCACCAACCTTTCGGTTAACAGCCGAACGCGCTAACCATTGCGCCACGGACGCCCAAAAAAAATGGTCGTCAGGTATTGCGGAAAAACTTTGGCTATTTACGTTACATTTGAGATCCAAAAACACCGCTCCCGGGTGGGCTCGAACCACCAATCTATTGGTTAACAGCCGAACGCGCTAACCATTGAGCCACGAAAGCTCAGAAAATAAATGGTTGTCACGTATTATGGAAAA
Organism: Phalangium opilio; assembly: GCF_054372755.1. Lineage (NCBI taxonomy): Eukaryota > Metazoa > Arthropoda > Arachnida > Opiliones > Phalangiidae > Phalangium > Phalangium opilio. Next base: position 2,270,764 of record NW_028324192.1, on the reverse strand, counting down.
AGTTTGACTTTTCACGCTTCATCTGAGACCTCACAACACCTCTCCCGGGTGGGCTCGAATACCAACCTTTCGATTAACAGCTGAACGCGCTAACCATTGCGCCACGGAAGCCCAAAAATTAAATGCTCGTCAGGTATTGTGGAAAAACTCTGACATTTTACGTTACATCTGAGACGTCACAACACCGCTCTCGGGAGGGCTCGAACCACCAACCTTTCGGTTAACAGCCGAACGCGCTAACCATTGAGCCACGGAAGCTCAGAAATTAAATGGTTGTCAGGTATTGTTGAAAAGTTACGACTTTTCAAGCTACATCTGAGACCCCACAAAACCTCTCTCGTTTGGGCTCGAACCACCAACCTTTCGGTTAACAGCTGAACGCGCTGACCATTGCGCCACTGAAGCCCAAAAATTAAATGTTCGTCAGGTATTGTGGAAAAACTCCCACATTTTACGTTACATCTGAGACGTCACAACACCGCTCCCGGGAGGGCTCGAACCACCAACCTTTCGGTTAACAGCTGAACGCGCTGACCATTGCGCCACTGAAGCCCAAAAATTAAATTTTCGTCAGGTATTGAGGTAAAACCTTGTCTTTTTACTTCACATCTGAGACCTCACAACACCGCTCCCGGATGGGCTCGAACCACCAACCTTTCGGTTAACAGCGGAACGCGCTAACCATTCGCCACGGACGCCCAAAAATTAAATGGTCGTCAGGTATTGTGGAAAAACTTTGGCTATTTACGTTACATTTGAGATCCAAAAACACCGCTCCCGGGTGGGCTCGAACCAACAACCTATTGGTTAACAGCCGAACGCGCTAACCATTGAGCCACGGAAGATCAGAAATTAAATGGTTGTCACGTATTGTGGAAAAGTTTTGACTTTTAACGCTACATCTGAGACCCCACAACACCTCTTCCGGTGGGCTCGAACCACCAACCTTTCGATTAAGTGCTCGACGCGCTAATTATTGCGCCACGGAAGGCCAAAAATTAAATGTTCGTCAGGTATTGTGGAAAAACTCTGACATTTTACGTAACATCTGAAACGTCACAACACCGCTCCCGGATGGGCTCGAACCACCAACCTTTCGGTTAACAGCCGAACGCGCTAGCCATTGCGCCACGGATGCCCAAAAATTAAATGGTTGTCTGGTTTTGTTGAAAAGTTACGACTTTTCACGCTACATCTGAGACCCCACAAAACCTCTCTTTTGGGCTCGAACCACCAACCTTTCGGTTAACAGCTGAACGCGCTAACCATTGCGCCACGGAAGCCCAAAAATTAAATGGTCGTCAGGTATTGCGGAAAAACTTTGGCTATTTACGTTACATTTGAGATCCAAAAACACCGCTCCCGGGTGGGCTCGAACCACAAAGCTATTGGTTAACAGCCGAACGCGCTAACCATTGAGCCACGAAAGATCAGAAATTAAATGGTTATCACGTATTATGGAAAAGGTTTGACTTTTCACGCTTCATCTGAGACCTCACAACACCTCTCCCGGGTGGGCTCGAATACCAACCTTTCGATTAACAGCTGAACGCGCTAACCATTGCGCCACGGAAGCCCAAAAATTAAATGCTCGTCAGGTATTGTGGAAAAACTCTGACATTTTACGTTACATCTGAGACGTCACAACACCGCTCCCGGGAGGGCTCGAACCACCAACCTTTCGGTTAACAGCTGAACGCGCTGACCATTGCGCCACTGAAGCCCAAAAATTAAATTTTCGTCAGGTATTGAGGTAAAACCTTGTCTTTTTACTTCACATCTGAGACCTCACAACACCGCTCCCGGATGGGCTCGAACCACCAACCTTTCGGTTAACAGCCGAACGCGCTAACCATTGCGCCACGGACGCCCAAAAAAAATGGTCGTCAGGTATTGCGGAAAAACTTTGGCTATTTACGTTACATTTGAGATCCAAAAACACCGCTCCCGGGTGGGCTCGAACCACCAAGCTATTGGTTAACAGCCGAACGCGCTAACCATTGAGCCACGAAAGATCAGAATATAAATGGTTATCACGTATTATGGAAAAAGTTTGACTTTTCACGCTTCATCTGAGACCTCACAACACCGCTCCCGGATGGGCTCGAACCACCAACCTTTCGGTTAACAGCCGAACGCGCTAACCATTCGCCACGGACGCCCAAAAATTAAATGGTCGTCAGGTATTGTGGAAAAACTTTGGCTATTTACGTTACATTTGAGATCCAAAAACACCGCTCCCGGGTGGGCTCGAACCACCAACCTATTGGTTAACAGCCGAACGCGCTAACCATTGAGCCACGGAAGATCAGAAATTAAATGGTTGTCGCGTATTGTGGAAAAGTTTTGACTTTTAACGCTACATCTGAGACCCCACAACACCTCTTCCGGTGGGCTCGAACCACCAACCTTTTGATTAAGAGCTCGACGCGCTAATTATTGCGCCACGGAAGGCCAAAAATTAAATGTTCGTCAGGTATTGTGGAAAAACTCTGACATTTTACGTAACATCTGAGACGTCACAACACCGCTCCCGGATGGGCTCGAACCACCAACCTTTCGGTTAACAGCCGAACGCGCTAGCCATTGCGCCACGGACGCCCAAAAATTAAATGGTTGTCAGGTTTTGTTGAAAAGTTACGACTTTTCACGCTACATCTGAGACCCCACAAAACCTCTCTTTTGGGCTCGAACCACCAACCTTTCGGTTAACAGCTGAACGCGCTAACCATTGCGCCACGGAAGCCCAAAAATTAAATGGTCGTCAGGTATTGTGGAAAAACTTTGGCTATTTACGTTACATTTGAGATCCAAAAACACCGCTCCCGGGTGGGCTCGAACCACCAAGCTAATGGTTAACAGCCGAACGCGCTAACCATTGAGCCACGAAAGATCAGAAAATAAATGGTTATCACGTATTATGGAAAAAGTTTGACTTTTCACGCTACATCTGAGACCTCACAACACCTCTCACGGGTGGGCTCGAACCACCAACCTATCGATTAACAGCTGAACGCGCTGACCATTGCGCCACTGAAGCCCAAAAATTAAATGTTCGTCAGGTATTGTGGAAAAACTCTGACATTTTACGTTACATCTGAGACGTCACAACACTTCTCCCGGATGGGCTCGAACCACCAACCTATTGGTTAATAGCCGAACGCGCTAACCATTGCGCCACTGAAGCCCAAAAATTAAATTTTCGTCAGGTATTGAGGTAAAACTTTGACTTTTTCCTTCACATCTGAGGCCTCACAACACCGCTCCCGGATGGGCTCCAACCACCAACCTTTCGGTTAACAGCCGAATGCGCTAACCATTCGCCACGGACGCCCAAAAATTAAATGGTCGTCAGGTATTGTGGAAAAACTCTGACATTTTACGTTACATCTGAGACGTCACAACACTTCTCCCGGATAGGCTCGAACCACCAACCAATAGGTTAACAGCCGAACGCGCTAACCATTGAGCCACAGAAGCTCAGAAATTAAATGGTTGTTAGGTTTTGTGGATAAGTTATGACTTTTTACGTTACATCTGAGACCCTACAACACCTCTCCCAGGTGGGCTCGAACCACCATCCTTTCGGTTAACAGCCGAACGCGCCAACCATTTCGCCAAGGAAGCCCAAAAATTAAATGGTTGTCACGTATTGTGGAAAAGTTTTGACTTTTAACGCTACATATGAGACCCCACAACACCGCTCCCGGGTGGGCTCGAACCACCAATCTATTGGTTAACAGCCGAACGCGCTAACCATTGAGCCACGAAAGCTCAGAAAATAAATGGTTGTCACGTATTATGGAAAAAGTTTGACTTTTCACGCTTCATCTGAGACCTCACAACACCTCTCCCGGGTGGGCTCGAATACCAACCTTTCGATTAACAGCTGAACGCGCTAACCATTGCGCCACGGAAGCCCAAAAATTAAATGCTCGTCAGGTATTGTGGAAAAACTCTGACATTTTACGTAACATCTGAGACGTCACAACACCGCTCCCGGATGGGCTCGAACCACCAACCTTTCGGTTAACAGCCGAACGCGCTAGCCATTGCGCCACGGACGCCCAATAATTAAATGGTTGTCAGGTATTGTTGAAAAGTTACGACTTTTCACGCTACATCTGAGACCCCACAAAACCTCTCTTTTGGGCTCGAACCACCAACCTTTCGGTTAACAGCTGAACGCGCTAACCATTGCGCCACGGAAGCCCAAAAATTAAATGGTCGTCAGGTATTGTGGAAAAACTTTGGCTATTTACGTTACATTTGAAATCCAAAAACACCGCTCCCGGGTGGGCTCGAACCACCAAGCTATTGGTTAACAGCCGAACGCGCTAACCATTGAGCCACGAAAGATCAGAAAATAAATGGTTATCACGTATTATGGAAAAAGTTTGACTTTTCACGCTACATCTGAGACCTCACAACACCTCTCCCGGGTGGGCTCGAACCACCAACCTTTCGATTAACAGCTGAACGCGCTAACCATTGCGCCACGGAAGCCCAAAAAATAAATGTTCGTCAGGTATTGTGGAAAAACTCTGACATTTTACGTTACATCTGAGACATCACAACACCGCTCCCGGATGGGCTAGAACCACCAACCTATTGGTTAACAGCCGAACGCGCTAACCATTTAGCCACGGAAGCTCAGAAATTAAATGGTTGTCAGGTATTGTTGAAAAGTTACGACTTTTCACGCTACATCTGAGACCCCACAAAACCTCTCTCGTTTGGGCTCGAACCACCAACCTTTCGGTTAACAGCTGAACGCGCTAACCATTGAGCCACGAAAGCTCAGAAAATAAATGGTTGTCACGTATTGTGGAAAAGTTTTGACTTTTTACGCTACATATGAGACCCAACAACACCTCTCCCGGGTGGGCTCGAACCACCAACCTTTCGATTAACAGCTGAACGCGCTAACCATTGCGCCACGCAAGCCCAAAAATTAAATGTTCGTCAGGTATTGTGGAAAAACTCTGACATTTTACGTTACATCTGAGACGTCACAACACTTCTCCCGGATAGGCTCGAACCACTAACCAATTGTTTAACGGCTGAACGCGCTAACCATTGAGCATTAAAAGCTCAGAAATTAAATGGTTGTTAGGTTTTGTGGATGAGTGTGACATTATGCTTTGTATTATTAGTAGGCCAGTTTATGAACAGCCCCATATTAGCTTAATGTCTATTATTTATCTAATCTTTCGTGTATAAAAAGGCCCCCTCTCTGTGTTAAAAATTCAGTCTATCTCGGACCTCGATCATGTATAAATCATTGTAAATAAAACCATAGTTTTAAAGTATCAACTCCTGTGTAGTCGTACAAACACACAACATGGTGTCAGAAGTTCGTTAATGTGGTATTTAGTCGCGCGATATAACGGTTAGCTTTAATTCGTTAATCAGTAATCGACTAGATTTGCGGTCTACCTCGACACGGAAAATGCAGAACGCCGCAGCCTTTCAAGTGCAACCGCCTTGCCAATTCAACTTTTCGAATTCCAATGAGTGGCCCCGATGGAGGAGGAGGTTCGAGAGATTCAGATCCGCGTCCGGTCTTAGTTCCAAGACAGGAGAGGAACAAGTCAACGCGTTAATATACATGATGGGCGACAAAGCTGATGACGTATTCTTGTCATTTACGTTTGCCACCGATGCAGAGAAGTCTGACTTCAATGTCGTTATGAATAAATTCGAAGGACATTTCATTCTCCGGAGGAACGTTATCTACGAGCGAGCAACCTTCAACTCACGAGTTCAGCAAGATGGCGAACCGGTAGAAGAGTTTATCACCGCGTGTCGAGCCCAGATTGAGAAATGTGCCTACGGAACTCTCCAAGACGAATTGCTGAGAGACCGAATAGTAGTCGGGGTGCGAGACAAAGCCCTGTCGGAAAAAATGCAACTAGACGGAAACCTTACACTGGAGAAAGCGATCTCAACCGCCCGCCATGCCGAAGAAGTTCGCCGACAACAACAAGAATTAAACGCAGGAAGTTATAAAAACGGAACTCCGGCTGTTGTCGAAAAGCTTGGCTCTCGAAACACCTCTCAGACGAAGGAGAACAGGCGACCAAGAGCAACTCATCCTTCAAGACCAATTCAACGCGATCAAAAGGTTACTTCAGATACCTGCAAGAAATGCGGAATGTTCGAGAAACACAATCGAGAGCGATGCCCAGCATATAGAGCAGTTTGCAGGAAGTGTAAGAAGATTGGCCGCTACGAGCGTGTGTGTCAAAGGTCAACCACCAACTACAATCGTGAGGTCACATCGCAAATGATCTCTGTGGATGATGATGACTCAACGCCAATGGATACGTTCTTGGGAAAAGTCAGCAGCGACGAGATACAAGATCGTTGGATGGTAAACATTAGGATTAATGCAAAGCAAGTTCAATTCAAGATAGATACCGGCGCGGACGTTTGCGTATTACCAGACTCGCTGTACAAGGCGAAATTTCAAGACTTAGCACTGAATAAATCTGACCGACGTCTGTTTGGACCAGGGAAGACCTTGATTAACTGCAAAGGTTTCATTGAAGCCTACCTGTCAAGTAGAGATACCACCATCCATGACAAGGTCTCTGTCATCGACCAATTGCAAGTTCCACTTCTAAGCCTCAGAGCAAGTGAAGACCTGAAAATAGTTCAAAGAATCGATGAGCTGCAACTCACGGAGACGAGTATAAGACCAAAGGACCATTATCCTCAACTATTTACCGGCTTAGGACGAGTCAAACGAAGCTACAAACTGAAGCTGAAACCGAACGCAGTACCGTATGCAGTGACGACTCCACGTCGAGTTGCGATTCCTTTGATGTCACAAGTCGAAGCTGAATTGAAACGAATGGTGGACTTGGGAGTAATCCGGAGAGTCGAGGACCCCACAGACTGGTGCGCTCCCATGGTGGTCGTGAGAAAGGATTCTGGCGAATTAAGGATATGCGTGGATTATACGCAACTGAATTACTACGTACAACGTGAACGGTACCAGATACCGGCTGTAGACCATACGCTTGGACGACTGGCTGGAGCCAAGATCTTCTCAAAACTTGATTGTAATTCCGGTTATTGGCATATACCGCTACATCCGGACTCCATATTACTAACGACTTTCATGACGCCATTTGGAAGATATTTCTGCAATTGCCTGCCCTTTGGTTTAACATCTGCATCCGAGCACTACCAAAGCCAAATGTCTTCGTATATTGAAGGCGTCAAGAACACAGTTTGTCATCAGGACGACATTCTAGTATGGGGCAAGGACATGGCCGAACTTGATGAAAACCTAAAGGAAGTTCTCGAAAGATTGAAAGACCAAGGAGTCACGCTCAATGAAAGGAAATGCCTCTTTGGAGTCAAAAGGACCAAGTTTTTGGGGCACGTAATAGACAGTGCCGGGATCAGTCCAGACGAGGAGAAGGTTCGAGCCATAGTCGAGATGAAATCACCATCTGATGTCGCAGAGCTACGTCGTCTATTAGGAATGGTAAATTATCTTGGAAAGTTCATTCCCCGAATGGCCGAGCAGCTTAAACCACTAAGTAGTCTATTGAGCACCAAGAACAGCTGGATTTGGGGCCCAAGTCAAGAAATGGCCTTCAAATACCTCAAGACGACGCTCACAAGCAAGCCTGTTTTGGGTATCTTCGATCCGAGGAAGCCAACAGTAGTATCCGCCGATGCGTCAAGCTATGGGATTGGAGCAATACTTCGACAAGAACAAGCCAATGGAACTTACAAAGTCATTGCCTATGCCTCGAAGACATTATCCTCGACAGAACAACGCTATGCGCAGATCGAGAAGGAGGCGTATGCATTAACGTGGGCATGCCAGCGATTTGAGGATTTCATAACGGGTATAACAATAAAGCTAGAAACTGATCATCAGCCCCTTGTTTCCATATTGCATTCGAAACAACTGGACGATTTATCTCCGAGACTGCAAAGGCTACGTCTACGCATGATGCGATACTCGTACAAGGTCTCCTACGTGCCTGGAAAATCCTTAGTTGCCGCTGATACATTGTCTAGAGCTCCGTTGATAGACGTTGACGACAACGAGCTACAACAAGAAATTTCTGCTCACGTACAGTTAGTAATGATGAACCTACCCACTACAGATCCAAAGCTTGCGGAAATTCTTCATAAACAACAGGAAGATGCTACATGCAGAACATTACAACGTTACCTCGAACATGGATGGCCGGAGAAAAAACGCGTACACAGTAGTTGTAATGACTACTTCAGCTACAGGCATGAAATCACCATCCAAGACGGAATCATCATGAAAGGCAGCAGACTGCTCATTCCAAGTTCCATGCGTCCAGAAATAATGGATCGAATTCATCAAGGTCACATGGGAATCGTCAAATGTCGAGAAAGAGCCAAACAATCCGTCTGGTGGCCTGGAATTTCACGGGAAATCGAAGATTTCATGAGCCCTTAAAGCCAACAAGCTTACCCGAACGACCATGGCAAGCAGTTGCCATAGATATGCTACATCATGGGGGAAAATGGTACCTGGTCATGATGGACTACTACTCAAAATATCTGGAATTGGCTCGAATGAAAGATCAAACTACAAAAACTGTCATCGAGATCATCGAAGATATATTTGCACGACACGGAATTCCAGAGGTGGTCCGCAGCGATAATGGCACTAATTTATCAGCGACAAGAACCTTGGAATTCATCGCATTCTCCAAGAAATATGGATTTCGATCTATCACGAGCAGCCCAAGATATCCTCAAAGTAATGGGTTCGCAGAAGCAGCAGTAAAGACAGCGAAATCCATTTTAAAGAAATCTGACAACATCCCTTTGGCACTCTTGGCGTACCGATCTACACCGACGTCCAATGGTATCAGTCCAGCAAAAATGCCATCTCCGAACAACGCTCCCATTACCGTCAAACATGCTTGTCCCGACGATCTTATCAGCAGAACGTATCAAAGAAACATCACTAACGCAGAAAAAAACTCAGAAACGAAATAACGACCAACGCCATAGAGTCAGAGAGCTACACAAATTAGATCTTGGGAAAAGGGTATGGATAACCGATTTACGCAAAGAAGGAACCGTTGTCGAGAAAGCAGAGGAGCCCCGATCATATATAATCGAGACGTCTAAAGGAAGGATTCGAAGAAACCGGTTCCATCTAGTTCCCCTACCGGACAGTCATCAAAATCACGGAATCAAGTCTTTCACTCCGGAATCAAGTATTGGCCCAGAGGACGTCATAGATCCACCAAACATCATTGATCGAGAGGAACCTGTCTCTGAGCCAGCCCACGACAATCATCCATGCAATGCTGAAAACATTCAAGATACCGACAGAGAGAACTTGCGAGCTGATCCATCTGAGTCCAATACCACGAGGTCACCGGAAAGTACGAATAAGAGAAAGACAAGAAGCAAATTGCCAAAAGACGACAAAGGGACAGTAACACGATCCGGAAGAATCTCAAAGCCATCGACTAAGTTAAATTTATAAAACGCATTCTTATTTGTATAAAAAAGGGGATGTGACATTATGCTTTGTATTATTAGTAGGCCAGTTTTTGAACAGCCCCATATTAGCTTAATGTCTATTATTTATCTAATCTCTCGTGTATAAAAAGGCCCCCTCTCTGTGTTAAAAATTCAGTCTATCTCGGACCTCGATCATGTATAAATCATTGTAAATAAAACCATAGTTTTAAAGTATCAACTCCTGTGTAGTCGTACAAACACACAACAATAAGTTATGACTTTTTACGTTACATCTGAGACCCTACAAAACCTCTCCCAGGTGGGCTCGAACCACCATCCTTTCGGTTAACAGCCGAACGCGCTAACCATTCCGCCATGGAAGCCCAAAAATTAAATGGTAGTCAGGTATTGTGGAAAAACTTTGGCTTTCTACGTTACATTTGAGATCCCACAACACCGCTCCCGGGTGGGCTCGAACCACCAACCTTTCGATTAACAGCTGGACGCGCTAATTATTGCGCCACGGAAGCCCAAAAATTAAATGTTCGTCAGGTATTGTGGAAAAACTCAGACATTTTACGTAACATCTGAGACGTCACAACACCGCTCCCGGATGGGCTCGAACCACCAACCTTTCGGTTAACAGCCGAACGCGCTAACCATTGCGCCACGGACGCCCAAAAAAAATATGGTCGTCAGGTATTGTGGAAAAACTTTGGCTTTTTACGTTACATTAGAGATCCCACAACACCGCTCCCGGGTGGGCTCGAACCACCAACCTTTCGGTTAACAGCCGAACGCGCTAACCATTGCGCAACGGAAGCCCAAATATTAAATGGTCGTCAGGTATTGAGGTAAAACTTTGTCTTTTTACTTCACATCTGAGACCTCACAACACCGCTCCCGGATGGGCTCGAACCACCAACCTATTGGTTAACAGCCGAACGCGCTAACCATTGCGCCACGGAAGCCCAAAAGTTAAATGCTCGTCAGGTATTGTGTAAAAACCTTGACTTTTTACGTCAAATCTGAGACCTCAAAACACCGCTCCCGGATGGGGTCGAACCACCAACCTATTGGTTAACAGCCGAACGCGCTAACCATTGCGCCACGGAAGCCCAAAAATTAAATGGTCGTCATTTATTGTGCAAAAACTTTGGCTTTCTACGTTACATTTGAGATCTCACAACACCGCTCCCGGGTGGGCTCGAACCACCAACCTATTGGTTAACAGCCGAACGCGCTAACCATTGAGCCACGGAAGCTCAGAAATTAAATGGTTGTCAGATATTGTGGAAAAACTTTGGCTTTCTACGTTACATTTGAGATCACACAACACCGCTCCCGGGTGGGCTCGAACCACCAACCTATTGGTTAACAGCCGAACGCGCTAACCATTGCGACACGGAAGCCCAAAAGCTAAATGCTCGTCAGGTATTGTGCAAAAAACTTGACTTTTTACGTCACATCTGAGACCTCACAACACCGCTCCCGGATGGGCTCGAACCACCAACCTAATGGAAAACAGCCGAACGCGCTAACCATTGCGCCACGGAAGCCCAAAAGTTAAATGCTCGTCAGGTATTGTGTAAAAACCTTGACTTTTTACGTCACATCTGAGACCTCACAACACCGCTCCCGGATGGGCTCGAACCACCAACCTATTGGTTAACAGCCGAACGCGCTAACCATTGAGCCACGGAAGCTCAGAAATTAAATTGTTGTCAGGTATTGTGGAAAAACTTTGGCTTTCTACGTTACATTTCAGACCCCACAACACCTCTCCCGGGTGGGCTCGAACCACCAACCTTTCGATTAACAGCTGAACGCGGTAACCATTGTGCCACGGAAGCCCAAAAATTAAATGCTCGTCAGGTATTGTGTAAAAACCTTGACTTTTTACGTCACATCTGAGACCTCACAACACCGCTCCCGGATCGGCTCGAACCACCAACCTATTGGTTAACAGCCGAACGCGCTAACCATTGCGCCACGGAAGCCCAAAAATTAAATGGTCGTCAGGTATTGTGGAAAAACTTTGGCTTTCTACGTTACACTTGAGATCACACAACACCGCTCCCGGGTGGGCTCGAACCACCAACCTATTGGTTAACAGCTGAACGCGCTAACCATTGAGCCACGGAAGCCCAAAAATTAAACGGTTGTCAGGTATTGTGGAAAAACTTTGGCTTTTTACTTCACATCTGAGACCTCACAACACCGCTCCCGGATGGGCTCGAACCACCAACCTTTCGGTTAACAGCCGAACGCGCTAACCATTGCGCCACGGACGCCCAAAAAAAATGGTCGTCAGGTATTGCGGAAAAACTTTGGCTATTTACGTTACATTTGAGATCCAAAAACACCGCTCCCGGGTGGGCTCGAACCACCAAGCTATTGGTTAACAGCCGAACGCGCTAACCATTGAGCGACGAAAGATCAGAAAATAAATGGTTGTCAGGTATTGTTGAAAAGTTACGACTTTTCACGCTACATCTGAGACCCCACATCACCTCTTCCGGGTGGTCTCGAACCACCAACCTTTCGATTAACAGCTGAACGCGCTAACCATTGCGCCAAGGAAGCCCAAAAATTAAATGTTCGTCAGGTATTGTGGAAAAACTCTGACATTTTACGTTACATCTGAGACATCACAACACCGCTCCCGGATGGGCTAGAACCACCAACCTATTGGTTAACAGCCGAACGCGCTAACCATTGAGCCACGGAAGCTCAGAAATTAAATGGTTGTCAGGTATTGTTGAAAAGTTACGACTTTTCACGCTACATCTGAGACCCCACAAAACCTCTCTCGTTTGGGCTCGAACCACCAACCTTTCGGTTAACAGCTGAACGCGCTGACCATTGCGCCACTGAAGCCCAAAAATTAAATGTTCGTCAGGTATTGTGGAAAAACTCTGACATTTTACGTTACATCTGAGACGTCACAACACTTCTCCCGGATGGGCTCGAACCACCAACCTTTTGGTTAATAGCCGAACGCGCTAACCATTGCGCCACTGAAGCCCAAAAATTAAATTTTCGTCAGGTATTGAGGTAAAACTTTGACTTTTTACTTCACATCTGAGGCCTCACAACACCGCTCCCGGATGGGCTCGAACCACCAACCTTTCGGTTAACAGCCGAACGTGCTAACCATTGCGCCACGGAAGCCCAAAAATTAAATGGTCGTCAGGTATTGTGGAAAAACTTTGGCTTTCTACGTTACATTTGAGATCACACAACACCGCTCCCGGGTGAGCTCGAACCACCAACCTGTTGGTTAACAGCTGAACGCGCTAACCATTGAGCCACGGAAGCTCAGAAATTAAACGGTTGTCAGGTATTGTGGAAAAACTTTGGCTTTCTACGTTACATTTGAGACCCCACAACACCTCTCCCGGGTGGGCTCGAACCACCAACCTTTCGATTAACAGCTGAACGCGCTAACCATTGCGCCACGGAAGCCCAAAAATTAGATGCTCGTCAGATATTGTGTAAAAACCTTGACTTTTTACGTCACATCTAAGACCTCACAACACCGCTCCTGGATGGGCTCGAACCACCAACCTATTGGTTAACAGCCGAACGCGCTAACCATTGCGCCACGGACGCCCAATAATTATTTGGTTGTCAGGTATTGTTGAAAAGTTACGACTTTTCACGCCACTTCTGAGACCCCACAAATCCTCTCTCGTTTGGGCTCGAACCACCAACCTATTGCTTAACAGCTAAACGCGCTAACCATTGAGCCACGGAAGCTCAGAAATTAAACGGTTGTCAGGTATTGTGGAAAGACTTTGGCTTTCTACGTTACATTTGAGACCCCACAACACCTCTCCCGGGTGGACTCGAACCACCAACCTTTCGGTTAACAGCTGAACGCGCTAACCATTGCGCCACTGAGGCCCAAAAATTAAATGGTCGTCAGGTATTGTGGAAAAACTTTGGCTATTTACGTTACATTTGAGATCCCAAAACACCGCTCCCGGGTGGGCTCGAACCACCAACCTATTGGTTAACAGCCGAACGCGCTAACCATTGAGCCACGGAAGCTGAGAAATTAAATGGTTGTCACGTATTGTGGAAAAGTTTTGACTTTTTACGCTACATCTGAGACCACACAATACCTCTTCCGGGCGGGCTCGAACCAACAACCTTTCGATTAACAGCTGAACACGCTAACCATTGCGCCACGGAAGCCCAAAAGTTAAATGTTCGTCAGGTGTTTTGGAAAAACTCTGACATTTTACGTTACATCTGAGACGTCACAACACCGCTCCCGGGAGGGCTCGAACCACCAACCTTTCGGTTAACAGCTGAACGCGCTGACCATTGCGCCACTGTAGCCCAAAAATTAAATTTTCGTCAGGTATTGAGGTAAAACCTTGACTTTTTACTTCACATCTGAGACCTCACAACACCGCTCCCGGATGGGCTCGAAACACCAACCTTTCGGTTAACAGCCGAACGCGCTAACCATTCGCCACTGAGGCCCAAAAATTAAATGTTCGTCAGGTATTGTGGAAAAACATTGGCTATTTACGTTACATTTGAGATCCAAAAACACCGCTCCCGGGTGGGCTCGAACCACCAACCTATTGGTTAACAGCCGAACGCGCTAACCATTGAGCCACGGAAGATCAGAAATTAAATGGTTGTCACGTATTGTGGAAAAGTTTTGACTTTTAACGCTACATCTGAGACCCCACAACACCTCTTCCGGGTGGGCTCGAACCACCAACCTTTCGATTAAGAGCCGAACGCGCTAGCCATTGCGCCACGGACGCCCAAAAATTAAATGGTTGTCAGGTATTGTTGAAAAGTCACGACTTTTCACGCTACATCTGAGACCCCACAAAACCTCTCTCGTTTGGGCTCGAACCACCAACCTTTCGGTTAACAGCTGAACGCGCTGACCATTGCGCCACTGAAGCCCAAAAATTAAATGTTCGTCAGGTATTGTGGAAAAACTCCGACATTTTACGTTACATCTGAGACGTCACAACACTTCTCCCGAATGGGCTCGAACCACCAACCTATTGGTTAATAGCCGAACGCGCTAACCATTGCGCCACTGAAGCAGAAAAATTAAACTTTCGTCAGGTATTGAGGTAAAACTTTGACTTTTTACTTCACATCTGAGGCCTCACAACACCGCTCCCGGATGGGCTCGAACCACCAACCTTTCGGTTAACAGCCGAACGCGCTAACCATTCGCCACTGAGGCCCAAAAATTAAATGTTCGTCAGGTATTGTGGAAAAACTTTGGCTATTTACGTTACATTTGAGATTCAAAAACACCGCTCCCGGATGGGCTCGAACCACCAACCTTTCGGTTAACAGCCGAACGCGCTAACCATTGCGCCACGGACGCCCAAAAAAAAATGGTCGTCAGGTATTGCGGAAAAACTTTGGCTATTTACGTTACATTTGAGATCCAAAAACACCGCTCCCGGGTGGGCTCGAACCACCAAGCTATTGGTTAACAGCCGAACGCGCTAACCATTGAGCCACGAAAGATCAGAAAATAAATGGTTATCACGTATTATGGAAAAATTTTGACTTTTCACGCTACATCTGAGACCTCACAACACCTCTCCCGGGTGGGCTCGAACCACCAACCTTTCGATTAACAGCTGAACGCGCTAACCATTGCGCCACGGAAGCCCAAAAATGAAATGTTCGTCAGGTATTGTGGAAAAACTCTGACATTTTACGTTACATCTGAGACATCACAAAACCGCTCCCGGATGGGCTAGAACCACCAACCTACTGGTTAACAGCCGAACGCGCTAACCATTGAGCCACGGAAGCTCAGAAATTAAATGGTTGTCAGGTATTGTTGAAAAGTTACGACTTTTCACGCTACATCTGAGACCCCACAAAACCTCTCTCGTTTGGGCTCGAACCACCCACCTTTCGGTTAACAGCTGAACGCGCTGACCATCGCGCCACTGAAGCCCAAAAATTAAATGTTCGTCAGGTATTGTGGAAAAACTCTGACATTTTACGTTACATCTGAGACGTCACAACACTTCTCCCGGATGGGCTCGAACCACCAACCTATTGGTTAATAGCCGAACGCGCTAACCATTGCGCCACTGAAGCCCAAAAATTAAATTTTCGTCAGGTATTGAGGTAGAACTTTGACTTTTTACTTCACATCTGAGGCCTCACAACACCGCTCCCGGATGGGCTCGAACCACCAACCTTTCGGTTAACAGCCGAACGCGCTAACCATTGCGCCACGGAAGCCCAAAAATTAAATGGTCGTCAGGTATTGTGGAAAAACTTTGGCTTTCTACGTTACATTTGAGATCACACAACACCGCTCCCGGGTGGGCTCGAACCACCAACCTATTGGTTAACAGCTGAACGCGCTAACCACTGAGCCACGGAAGCTCAGAAATTAAACGGTTGTCAGGTATTGTGGAAAAATTTTGGCTTTCTACGTTACATTTGAGACCCCACAACACCTCTCCCGGGTGGGCTCGAACCACCAACCTTTCGATTAACAACTGAACGCGCTAACCATTGCGCCACGGAAGCCCAAAAGTTAAATGTTCGTCAGGTGTTTTGGAAAAACTCTGACATTTTACGTTACATCTGAGACGTCACAACACCGCTCCCGGGAGGGCTCAACCACCAACCTTTCGGTTAACAGCTGAACGCGCTGACCATTGCGCCACTGTAGCCCAAAAATTAAATTTTCGTCAGGTATTGAGGTAAAACCTTGACTTTTTACTTACCATCTGAGACCTCACAACACCGCTCCCGGATGGGCTCGAACCACCAACCTTTCGGTTAACAGCCGAACGCGCTAACCATTCGCCACTGAGGCCCAAAAATTAAATGGTCGTCAGGTATTGTGGAAAAACTTTGGCTATTTACGTTACATTTGAGATCCAAAAACACCGCTCCCGGGTGGGCTCGAACCACCAACCTATTGGTTAACAGCCGAACGCGCTAACCATTGAGCCACGGAAGATCAGAAATTTAATGGTTGTCACGTATTGTGGAAAAGTTTTGACTTTTAACGCTACATATGAGACCCAACAACACCTCTCCCGGGTGGGCTCGAACCACCAACCTTTCGATTAACAGCTGAACGCGCTAACCATTGCGCCACGCAAGCCCAAAAATTAAATGTTCGTCAGATATTGTGGAAAAACTCTGACATTTTACGTTACATCTGAGACGTCACAACACTTCTCCCGGATAGGCTCGAAAAACCAACCAATTGGTTAACAGCCGAACGCGCTAACCATTGAGCCACAGAAGCTCAGAAATTAAATGGTTGTTTGGTTTTGTGGATAAGTTATGACTTTTTACGTTACATCTGAGACCCTAGAACACCTCTCCCAGGTGGGCTCGAACCACCATCCTTTCGGTTAACAGCCGAACGCGCTAACCATTGCGCCAAGGAAGCCCAAAAATGAAATGGTCGTCAGGTATTGTGGAAAAACTTTGGCTATTTACGTTACATTTGAGATCCCAAAACACCGCTCCCGGGTGGGCTCGAACCACCAACCTATTGCTTAACAGCCGAACGCGCTAACCATTGAGCCACGGAGGCTCAGAAAATAAATGGTTATCACGTATTATGGAAAAAGTTTGACTTTTCACGCTACATCTGAGACCTCACAACACCGCTCTCGGATGGGCTCGAACCACCAACCTTTTGATTAACAGCCGAACGCGCTAACATTGAGCCACGGAAGCCCAAAAATTAAATGTTCGTCAGGACAATAAATAAAAATGTACCTCGATTTTTAATAACATTTTCAAAATCGACGTTTCACGGCCAAAGAAGCATATTTTGAGTATTTCTTCACTATTTTCAAATATAACCACTGAAACCATTATTTTTATACTTTTTGCTTTAATTCAAGCAATGTAACGATATTCATTCAAAAAACTTTTAAAATTCAATTTTCAATAAGAAATCGTTGTCACGGATTTTGTGTCTTGAAGAAGAAAAACCTGCGATTTTTTCGGTACTTTTTTGAATGCATTTTTTTCAGGAGAAATTTTTGACCGAATTCAGCTTAATTCCCTATAAAACACGAATTAAAAGTGATTTCATCTCCAGAAAAAAAAATTTCTCCAGAAAAAAAAGCATTCAAAAAAGTACCGAAAAAATCGCAGGTTTTTCTTCTTCAAGACACAAAATCCGTAAATACGATTTCTTACTGAAAATTGAATTTTAACAGTTTTTTGAATGAATATCGTTACATTGCTTGAATTAAAGCAAAAAGTATAAAAATAATGGTTTCAGTGAACATATTTGAAAATAGTGAAGAAATACTCAAAGTATGCTTCTTTGGCCGTGAAACGTCGATTTTGAAAATGTTATTAAAAATCGAGGTAAATTTTTAATTATTGTTCAATCGAGATGAAATCACTTTCAAAGAGTGTTTTATAGGGAATTAAGCTGAATTCGGTCAAACATTTCTCCAAAAAAAATGCATTCAAAAGTGTACCGAAAAAATCGCATGTTTTTTTTCTTCAAGATACAATATCCGTGACAACGATTTCTTATTTAAAATTGAATTTTAACAGTTTGTTGAATGAATATCGTTACATTTGCTTGAATTAACGCAAAAATTACAAAAATAATGGTTTCATTGGTTATATTTGAAAATAGTGAACAAATACTCAAAATGTTTTTCTTAGGCCGAGTTACGTCGATTTTGAAAATGTTATTAAAAACGAGGTGCATTTTTATTTATTGTTCAATCGAGATGAAATCACTTTTAATGAGTGTTTTATAGGGAATTAAGCTGAATTCGGTCAAAAATTTCTCCTGAAAAAAATGCATTCAAAAAAGTACCGAAAAAATCGCATGTTTTTCTTCTTCAAGATACAAAATCCGTGACAACGATTTCTTATTGAAAAATTTAATTTTAACAGTTTTTTGATTGAATATCGTTACATTTGCTTGAATTAAAGCAAAAAGTATAAAAATAATGCTTTCAGTGAACATATTTGAAAATAGTGAAGAAATACTCAAAGTATGCTTCTTTGGCCGTGAAACGTCGATTTTGAAAATATTATTAAAAATCGAGGTACATTTTTATTTATTGTTCAATCGAGATGAAATCACTTTTAATGAGTGTTTTATGGGGAATTAAGCTGAATTCGGTCCAAAATTTCTCCTGAAAAAAATGCATTCAAAAAAGTACCGAAAAAATCGCATGTTTTTCTTCTTCAAGATACAAAATCCGTGACAACGATTTATTATTGAAAAATTTAATTTTAACAGTTTTTTGATTGAATATCGTTACATTTGCTTGAATTAAAGCAAAAAGTATAAAAATAATGGTTTCAGTGAACATATTTGAAAATAGTGAAGAAATACTCAAAGTAAGCTTCTTTGGCCGTGAAACGTCGATTTTGAAAATGTTATTAAAAATCGAGGTAAATTTTTAATTATTGTTCAATCGAGATGAAATCACTTTCAATGAGTGTTTTATAGGGAATTAAGCTGAATTCGGTCAAACATTTCTCCAGAAAAAAATGCATTCAAAAGTGTACCGAAAAAATCGCATGTTTTTTTTCTTCAAGATACAAAATCCGTGACAACGATTTCTTATTGAAAATTGAATTTTAACAGTTTGTTGAATGAATATCGTTACATTTGCTTGAATTAACGCAAAAATTACAAAAATAATGGTTTCAGTGGTTATATTTGAAAACAGTGAACAAATACTCAAAATGTTTTTCTTAGGCCGAGTTACGTCGATTTTGAAAATGTTATTAAAAATCGAGGTACATTTTTATTTATTGTTCAATCGAGATGAAATCACTTTTAATGAGTGTTTTATAGGGAATTAAGCTGAATTCAGTCAAAAATTTCTCCAGAAAAAAATTCATTCAAAAAAGTACCGAAAAAATCGCAGGTTTTTCTTCTTCAAGACACAAAATCCGTGAATACGATTTCTTATTGAAAATTGAATTTTAACAGTTTTTTGAATGAATATCGTTACACTTGCTTGAATTAAAGCAAAAAGTATAAAAATAATGGTTTCAGTGGTTATTTTTGAAAATAAGGAAGAAATACTCAAAATATGCTTCTTTGGCCGTGAAACGTCGATTTTGAAAATGTTATTAAAAATCGAGGTACATTTTTATTTATTGTTCAATCGAGATGAAATCACTTTCAATGAGTGTTTTATTGGGAATTAAGCTGAATTCGGTCAAAAATTTCTCCAGAAAAAAATTCATTCAAAAAAGTACCGAAAAAATCGCAGGTTTTTCTTCTTCAAGACACAAAATCCGTGAATACGATTTCTTATTGAAAATTGAATTTTAACAGTTTTTTGAATGAATATCGTTACACTTGCTTGAATTAAAGCAAAAAGTATAAAAATAATGGTTTCAGTGGTTATTTTTGAAAATAAGGAAGAAATACTCAAAGTATGCTTCTTTGGCCGTAAAACGTCGATTTTGAAAATGTTATTAAAAATCGAGGTACATTTTTATTTATTGTTCAATCGAGATGAAATCACTTTTAATGAGTGTTTTATAGGGAATTAAGCTGAATTCGGTCAAAAATTTCTCCTGAAAAAAATGCATTCAAAAAAGTACCGAAAAAATCGCATGTTTTTCTTCTTCAAGATACAAAATCCGTGACAACGATTTCTTATTGAAAAATTTAATTTTAACAGTTTTTTGATTGAATATCGTTACATTTGCTTGAATTAAAGCAAAAAGTATAAAAATAATGCTTTCAGTGAACATATTTGAAAATAGTGAAGAAATACTCAAAGTATGCTTCTTTGGCCGTGAAACGTCGATTTTGAAAATGTTATTAAAAATCGAGGTAAATTTTTAATTATTGTTCAATCGAGATGAAATCACTTTCAATGAGTGTTTTATAGGGAATTAAGCTGAATTCGGTCAAAAATTTCTCCAAAAAAAAATGCATTTAAAAGTGTACCGAAAAAATCGCATGTTTTTTTTTCAAGATACAAAATCCGTGACAACGATTTCTTATTGAAAAATTTAATTTTAACAGTTTTTTGATTGAATATCGTTACATTTGCTTGAATTAAAGCAAAAAGTATAAAAATAATGCTTTCAGTGAACATATTTGAAAATAGTGAAGAAATACTCAAAGTATGCTTCTTTGGCCGTGAAACGTCGATTTTGAAAATGTTATTAAAAATCGAGGTAAATTTTTAATTATTGTTCAATCGAGATGAAATCACTTTCAATGAGTGTTTTATAGGGAATTAAGCTGAATTCGGTCAAAAATTTCTCCAAAAAAAAATGCATTTAAAAGTGTACCGAAAAAATCGCATGTTTTTTTTTTCAAGATACAAAATCCGTGACAACGATTTCTTATTTAAAATTGAATTTTAACAGTTTGTTGAATGAATATCGTTACATTTGCTTGAATTAACGCAAAAATTACAAAAATAATGGTTTCAGTGGTTATATTTGAAAACAGTGAACAAATACTCAAAATATTTTTCTTAGGCCGAGTTATGTCGATTTTGAAAATGTTATTAAAAATCGAGGTACATTTTCATTTATTGCTCAATCGAGATGAAATCACTTTTAATGAGTGTTTTATAGGGAATTAAGCTGAATTCGGTCAAAAATTTCTCCTGAAAAAAAGCATTCAAAAAAGTACCGAAAAAAATCGCATGTTTTTCTTCTTCAAGATAAAAAATCCGTGACAACGATTTCTTATTGAAAAATTGAATTTTAACAGTTTTTTGAATGAATATCGTTACATTTGCTTGAATTAAAGCAAAAAGTATAAAAATAATGGTTTCAGTAAACATATTTGAAAATAGTGGAGAAATACTCAAAGTAAGCTTCTTTGGCCGTGAAACGTCGATTTTGAAAATGTTATTAAAAATCGAGGTAAATTTTTAATTATTGTTCAATCAAGATGAAATCACTTTCAAAGAGTGTTTTATAGGGAACGTAGAAAGCCAAAGTTTTTCCACAATAAGTGACAACCATTTAATTTCTGAGCCTCCGTGGCTCAATGGTTAGCGCGTTCGGCTGTTAGGTTAGTGGTTCGAGCCCACCCGGGAGCGGCGTTGTGGGATCTCAAATGTAACGTAGAAAGCCAAAGTTTTTCCACAATACCTGACGATTTAATTTTTGGGCTTCCGTGGCGCAATGGTTAGGGCGTTCGGCTGTTAACCAATAGGTTGGTGGTTCGAGCCCTCCCGGGCGCGGTGTTGTGGGATCTCAAACGTAACTTAGAAAGCCAAAGTTTTTCCACAATACCTGACGACCATTTAATTTTTGGGCTTCCGTGGCGCAATGATTAGCGCGTTCAGCTGTTAATCGAAAGGTTGAAGGTTCGAGCCCACCCGGGAGAGGTGTTGTGAGGTCTCAGATGTGACGTAAACAGTCAAGGTTTTTACACAATACCTGACGAGCATTTAAATTTTGGGCTTCCTTTGCGCAATGGTTAGCGCGTTCGGCTGTTAACCAATAGGTTGGTGGTTCGAGCCCACCCGGGAGCGGTGTTCGTTGTCACGGATATTGTATCTTGAAGAAAAAAAACATGCGATTTTTTCGGTACACTTTTGAATGCATTTTTTTTTGGAGAAATGTTTGACCGAATTCAGCTTAATTCCCTATAAAACACTCATTGAAAGTGATTTCATCTCGATTGAACAATAATTAAAAATTTACCCCGATTTTTAGTAACATTTTCAAAATCGACGTTTCACGGCCAAAGAAGCATACTTTGAGTATTTCTTCACTATTTTCAAATATATTCATTGAAACCATTATTTTTATACTTTTTGCTTTAATTCAAGCAGTGTAACGATATTCATTCAAAAAACTGTTAAAATTCAATTTTCAATAAGAAATCGTAATCACGGATTTTGTGTCTTGAAGAAGAAAAACCTGCGATTTTTTCGGTACTTTTTTGAATGAATTTTTTTCTGGAGAAATTTTTGACCGAATTCAGCTTAATTCCCTATAAAACACTCATTGAAAGTGATTTCATCTCGATTGAACAATAATTAAAAATGTACCTCGATTTTTAATAACATTTTCAAAATCGACGTTTCACGGCCAAAGAAGCATACTTTGAGTATTTCTTCACTATTTTCAAATATGTTCACTGAAACCATTATTTTGATACTTTTTGCTTTAATTCAAGCAATGTAACGATATTCATTCAAAAAACTGTTAAAATTCAATTTTCAATAAGAAATCGTTGTCACGGATATTGTATCTTGAAGAAAAAAACATGCGATTTTTTCGGTACACTTTTGAATGCATTTTTTTTGGAGAAATGTTTGACCGAATTCAGCTTAATTCCCTATAAAACACTCATTGAAAGTGATTTCATCTCGATTGAACAATAATTAAAAATTTACCCCGATTTTTAATAACATTTTCAAAATCGACGTTCACGGCCAAAGAAGCATACTTTGAGTATTTCTTCACTATTTTCAAATATATTCATTGAAACCATTATTTTTATACTTTTTGCTTTAATTCAAGCAGTGTAACGATATTCATTCAAAAAACTGTTAAAATTCAATTTTCAATAAGAAATCGTAATCACGGATTTTGTGTCTTGAAGAAGAAAAACCTGCGATTTTTTCGGTACTTTTTTGAATGAATTTTTTTCTGGAGAAATTTTTGACCGAATTCAGCTTAATTCCCTATAAAACACTCATTGAAAGTGATTTCATCTCGATTGAACAATAATTAAAAATGTACCTCGATTTTTAATAACATTTTCAAAATCGACGTTTCACGGCCAAAGAAGCATACTTTGAGTATTTCTTCACTATTTTCAAATATGTTCACTGAAAGCATTATTTTTATACTTTTTGCTTTAATTCAAGCAAATGTAACGATATTCAATCAAAAAACTGTTAAAATTAAATTTTTCAATAAGAAATCGTTGTCACGGATATGGTATCTTGAAGAAAAAAAACATGCGATTTTTTCGGTACACTTTTGAATGCATTTTTTTTTGGAGAAATGTTTGACCGAATTCAGCTTAATTCCCTATAAAACACTCTTTGAAAGTGATTTCATCTTGATTGAACAATAATTAAAAATTTACCTCGATTTTTAATAACATTTTCAAAATCGACGTTTCACGGCCAAAGAAGCATACTTTGAGTATTTCTTCACTCTTTTCAAAAATAACCACTGAAACCATTATTTTTATACTTTTTGCTTTAATTCAAGCAAATGTAACGATATTCATTCAACAAACTGTTAAAATTCAATTTTAAATAAGAAATCGTTGTCACGGATTTTGTATCTTGAAGAAAAAAAACATGCGATTTTTTCGGTACTTTTTTGAATGCATTTTTTTCTGGAGAAATTTTTGACCGAATTCAGCTTAATTCCCTATAAAACACTCAATAAAAGTGATTTCATCTCGATTGAACAATAAATAAAAATGTACCTCGATTTTAAATAACATTTTCAAAATCGACGTAACTCGGCCTAAGAAAAACATTTTGAGTATTTGTTCACTATTTACAAATATATTCACTGAAACCATTATTTTTATACTTTTTGCTTTAATTCAAGCAAATGTAACGATATTCATTCAAAAAACTGTTAAAATTCAATTTTTCAATAAGAAATCGTTGTCACGGATTTTGTATCTTGAAGAAGAAAAACATGCGATTTTTTCGGTACTTTTTTGAATGCATTTTTTTCTGGAGAAATTTTTGACCGAATTCAGCTTAATTCGCTATAAAACACTCATTGAAAGTGATTTCATCTCGATTGAACAATAAATAAAAATGTACCTCGATTTTTAATAACATTTTCAAAATCGACGTAACTCGGCCTAAGAAAAACATTTTGAGTATTTGTTCACTGTTTTCAAATATAACCACTGAAACCATTAATTTTGTAATTTTTGCGTTAATTCAAGCAAATGTAACGATATTCATTCAACAAACTGTTAAAATTCAATTTTAAATAAGAAATCGTTGTCACGGATTTTGTATCTTGAAGAAAAAAAACATGCGATTTTTTCGGTACACTTTTGAATGCATTTTTTTCTGGAGAAATGTTTGACCGAATTCAGCTTAATTCCCTATAAAACACTCATTGAAAGTGATTTGAAGGTTCGAGCCCACCCGGGAGAGGTGTTGTGGGGTCTCATATGTAGCGTAAAAAGTCAAAACTTATCCACAATACGTGACAATCATTTAATTTCTGAGCTTCCGTGGCTCAATGGTTAGCGCGTTCGGCTGTTAACCAATAGGTTGGTGGTTCGAGCTCATCCGGGAGCGGTGTTGTGAGGTCTCAGATGTGACGTAGAAAGCCAAAGTTTTTCCACAATACCTGACGACCATTTAATTTTTGGGCTTCCGCGGCTCAATGGTTAGCGCGTTCGGCTGTTAACCAATAGGTTGGTGGTTCGAGCCCATCCGGGAGCGGTGTTGTGTGATCTCAAATGTAACGTAGAAAGCCAAAGATTTTGCACAATAAATGACGACCATTTAATTTTTGGGCTTCCGTGGCGCAATGGTTAGCGCGTTCGGCTGCTAACCAATAGGTTGGTGGTTCGACCCCATCCGGGAGCGGTGTTGTGAGGTCTCAGATTTGACGTAAAAAATCAAGGTTTTTACACAATACCTGACGAGCATTTAACTTATGGGCTTCCGTGGCGCAATGGTTAGCGCGTTCGGCTGTTAACCAATAGGTTGGTGGTTCGAGCCCATCCGGGAGCGGTGTTGTGAGGTCTCAGATGTGACGTAAAAAGTCAAGGTTTTTACACAATACCTGACGAGCATTTAACATTTGGGCTTCCGTGGCGCAATGTTTAGCGCGTTCGGCTGTTAACCAATAGGTTGGTGGTTCGAGCCCATCCGGGAGCGGTGTTGTGAGGTCTCAGATGTGACGTAAAAAGTCAAGGTTTTTACACAATACCTGACGAGCATTTAACTTTTGGGCTTCCGTGGCGCAATGTTTAGCGCGTTCGGCTGTTAACCAATAGGTTGGTGGTTCGAGCCCATCCGGGAGCGGTGTTGTGAGGTCTCAGATGTGACGTAAAAAGTCAAGGTTTTTACACAATACCTGACGAGCATTTAAATTTTGGGCTTCCTTGGCGCAATGGTTAGCGCGTTCGGCTGTTAACCAATAGGTTGGTGGTTCGAGCCCATCCGGGAGCGGTGTTGTGAGGTCTCAGATGTGACGTAAAAAGTCAAGGTTTTCCACAATACCTGACAACCATTTAATTTCTGAGCTTCCGTGGCTCAATGGTTAGCGCGTTCGGCTGTTAACCAATAGGTTGGTGGTTCGAGCCCACCCGGGAGCGGTGTTGTGGGATCTGAAATGTTACGTAGAAAGCCAAAGTTTTTGCACAATAAATGACGACCATTTAATTTTTGGGCTTCCGTGGCGCAATGGTTAGCGCGTTCGGCTGTTAACCAATAGGTTGGTGGTTCGACCCCATCCGGAAGCGGTGTTGTGAGGTCTCAGATGTGACGTAAAAAGTCAAGGTTTTTACATAATACCTGACGAGCATTTAACTTTTGGGCTTCCGTGGCGCAATGGTTAGCGCGTTCAGCTGCTATTCAAAAGACTGGTGGTTTTGAGCTCTCCCGGGAGCGGTGTTGTGACGTCTCAAATGTAACATAAAATGTCAGAGTTTTTCACAATATCTGACGAAAATTTAATTTTTGGGCTTCCGTGGCGCAATGATTAGCGCGTTCAGCTGTTAATCGAAAGGTTGAAGGTTCGAGCCCACCCGGGAGAGGTGTTGTGGGGTCTCATATGTAGCGTAAAAAGTCAAAACTTATCCACAATACGTGACAATCATTTAATTTCTGAGCTTCCGTGGCTCAATGGTTAGCGCGTTCGGCTGTTAACCAATAGGTTGGTGGTTCGAGCTCATCCGGGAGCGGTGTTGTGAGGTCTCAGATGTGACGTAGAAAGCCAAAGTTTTTCCACAATACCTGACGACCATTTAATTTTAGGGCTTCCGTGGCTCAATGGTTAGCGCGTTCGGCTGTTAACCAATAGGTTGGTGGTTCGAGCCCATCCGGGAGCGGTGTTGTGTGATCTCAAATGTAACGTAGAAAGCCAAAGTTTTTCCACAATACCTGACGACCATTTAATTTTTGGGCTTCCGTGGCTCAATGATTAGCGCGTTCAGCTGTTAATCGAAAGGTTGAAGGTTCGAGCCCACCCGGGAGAGGTGTTGTGGGGTCTCAGATGTAGCGTAAAAAGTCAAAACGTTTCCACAATACGTGACAACCATTTAATTTCTGAGCTTCCGTGGCTCAATGGTTAGCGCTTTCGGCTGTTAACCAATAGGTTGGTGGTTCGAGCCCATCCGGGAGCGGTGTTGTGCGGTCTCAGATGTGACGTAAAAAGTCAAGGTTTTTCCACAATACCTGACGAGCATTTAATTTTTGGGCTTCCGTGGCGCGTTCGGCTGTTAACCAATAGGTTGGTGGTTCGAGCCCACCCGGGAGCGGTGTTGTGGGATCTCAAATGTAACGTAGAAAGCCAAAGTTTTTCCACAATACGTGACGACCATTTAATTTCTGAGCTTCCGTGGCTCAATGGTTAGCGAGTTCGGCTGTTAACCAATAGGTTGGTGGTTCGAGCCCATCCGGGAGCGGTGTTGTGAGGTCTCAGATGTGACGTAAAAAGTCAAGGTTTTTCCACAACACCCGACGAACATTTAATTTTTGGGCTTCCATGGCGCAATGGTTAGCGCGTTCGGCTGTTAACCAATAGGTTAGTGGTTCGAGCCCACCCGGGAGCGGCGTTGTGGGATCTCAAATGTAACGTAGAAAGCCAAAGTTTTTCCACAATACCTGACGATCATTTAATTTTTGGGCTTCCGTGGCGCAATGGTTAGGGCGTTCGGCTGTTAACCATTAGGTTGGTGGTTCGAGCCCACCCGGGCGCGGTGTTGTGGGATCTCAAACGTAACGTAGAAAGCCAATGTTTTTCCACAATACCTGACGACCATTTAATTTTTGGGCTTCCGTGGCGCAATGATTAGCGCGTTCAGCTGTTAATCGAAAGGTTGAAGGTTCGTGCCCACCCGAGAGAGGTGTTGTGGGGTCTCAGATGTAGCGTAAAAAGTCAAAAATTTTCCACAATACGTGAAAACCATTTAATTTCTGAGCTTCCGTGGCTCAATGATTAGCGCGTTCGGCTGTTAACCAATAGGTTGGTGGTTCGAGCCCATCCGGGAGCGGTGTTGTGACGTCTCAGATGTGACGTAAAAAGTCCAGGTTTTTCCACAATACCGGACGACCATTTAATTTTGGGGCTTCCGTGGCGCAATCGTTAGCGCGTTCGGCTCTTAACAGAAAGGTTGGTGGTTCGAGCACACCCGGGAGCGGTGCTATGAGGTCTCAGATGTTACGTAAAAAGTCCAGGTTTTTCCACAATACCGGACGACCATTTAATTTTTGGGCTTCCGTGGCGCAATGGTTAACGCGTTCGGCTGTTAACAAATAGGTTGGTGGTTCGAGCCCACCCGGGAGCGGTGTTGTGGGATCTCAAATGTAACGTAGAAAGCCAAAGTTTTTCCACAATACGTGACAACCATTCAATTTCTGAGCTTCCGTGGCTGAATGGTTAGCGCGTTCAGCTTTTAACCAATAGGGTGGTGGTTCGAGCCCACCCGGGAGCGGTGTTGTGGGATCTCAAATGTAACGTAGAAAGACAAAATTTTTCCACAATACCTGACGACCATTTATTTTTTGGGCTTCCTTGGCGCAATGGTTAGCGCGTTCGGCTGTTAACCGAAAGGTTGGTGGTTCGAGCCCAACCGAGAGAGGTGTTGTAGGGTCTCAGATGTGACGTAAAAAGTCAAGGTTTTTACACAATACCTGACGAGCATTTAACTTTTGGGCTTCCGTGGCGCAATGTTTAGCGCGTTCGGCTCTTAACCAATAGGTTGGTGGTTCGAGCCCATCCGGGAGCGGTGTTGTGAGGTCTCAGATGTGACGTAAAAAGTCAAGGTTTTTACACAATACCTGACGAGCATTTAAATTTTGGGCTTCCTTGGCGCAATGGTTAGCGCGTTCGGCTGTTAACCAATAGGTTGGTGGTTCGAGCCCATCCGGGAGCGGTGTTGTGAGGTCTCAGATGTGACGTAAAAAGTCAAGGTTTTTACACAATACCTGACGAGCATTTAACATTTGGGCTTCCGTGGCGCAATGTTTAGCGCGTTCGGCTGTTAACCAATAGGTTGGTGGTTCGAGCCCATCCGGGAGCGGTGTTGTGAGGTCTCAGATGTGACGTAAAAAGTCAAGGTTTTTACACAATACCTGACGAGCATTTAACTTTTGGGCTTCCGTGGCGCAATGTTTAGCGCGTTCGGCTGTTAACCAATAGGTTGGTGGTTCGAGCCCATCCGGGAGCGGTGTTGTGAGGTCTCAGATGTGACGTAAAAAGTCAAGGTTTTTACACAATACCTGACGACCATTTAAATTTTGGGCTTCCTTGGCGCAATGGTTAGCGCGTTCGGCTGTTAACCAATAGGTTGGTGGTTCGAGCCCATCCGGGAGCGGTGTTGTGAGGTCTCAGATGTGACGTAAAAAGTCAAGGTTTTCCACAATACCTAACAACCATTTAATTTCTGAGCTTCCGTGGCTCAATGGTTAGCGCGTTCGGCTGTTAACCAATAGGTTGGTGGTTCGAGCCCACCCGGGAGCGGTGTTGTGGGATCTGAAATGTAACGTAGAAAGCCAAAGTTTTTGCACAATAAATGACGACCATTTAATTTTTGGGCTTCCGTGGCGCAATGGTTAGCGCGTTCGGCTGTTAACCAATAGGTTGGTGGTTCGACCCCATCCGGAAGCGGTGTTGTGAGGTCTCAGATGTGACGTAAAAAGTCAAGGTTTTTACATAATACCTGACGAGCATTTAACTTTTGGGCTTCCGTGGCGCAATGGTTAGCGCGTTCAGCTGCTATTCAAAAGACTGGTGGTTTTGATCTCTCCCGGGAGCGGTGTTGTGACGTCTCAAATGTAACATAAAATGTCAGAGTTTTTCACAATATCTGACGAACATTTAATTTTTGGGCTTCCGTGGCGCAATGATTAGCGCGTTCAGCTGTTAATCGAAAGGTTGAAGGTTCGAGCCCACCCGGGAGAGGTGTTGTGGGGTCTCATATGTAGCGTAAAAAGTCAAAACTTATCCACAATACGTGACAATCATTTAATTTCTGAGCTTCCGTGGCTCAATGGTTAGCGCGTTCGGCTGTTAACCAATAGGTTGGTGGTTCGAGCCCATCCGGGAGCGGTGTTGTGAGGTCTCAGAAGTGACGTAAAAAGTCAAGGTTTTTCCACAATACCTGACGAACGTTTAATTTTTGGGCTTCCATGGCGCAATGGTTTGCGCGTTCGGCTGTTAACCGAAAGGTTGGTGGTTCGAGCCCAACCGGGAGAGGTGTTGTGGGGTCTCAGATGTAGCGTAAAAAGTCAAAACTTTTCCACAATACGTGACAACCATTTAATTTCTGAGCTTCCGTGGCTGAATGGTTAGCGCGTTCAGCTTTTAACCAATAGGGTGGTGGTTCGAGCCCACCCGGGAGCGGTGTTGTGGGATCTGAAATGTAACGTAGAAAGACAAAGTTTTTCCACAATACCTGACGACCATTTATTTTTTGGGCTTCCTTGGCGCAATGGTTAGCGCGTTCGGCTGTTAACCGAAAGGTTGGTGGTTCGAGCCCAACCGTGAGAGGTGTTGTAGGATCTCAGATGTAACGTAATAAGTCATAACTTATCCACAATACCTGACAACCATTTAATCTCTGAGCTTCCGTGGCTCAATGGTTAGCGCGTTCGGCTGTTAACCAATAGGTTGGTGGTTCGAGCCCATCCGGGAGCGGTGTTGTGAGGTCTTAGATGTAACGTAAAATGTCAGAGTTTTTCCACAATACCTGACGAACATTTAATTTTTGGGCTTCCGTGGCGCAATGGTTAGCGCGTTCGGCTGTTAACCAATAGGTTGGTTGTTCGAGCCCACCCGGGAGCGGTGTTGTGAGGTCTCAGATGTAACGTAAAATGTCAGAGTTTTGCCACAATACCTGACGACCATTAAATTTTTGGGCTTCCTTGGCGCAATTGTTAGTGCGTTCGGCTGTTAACCGAAAGGTTGGTGGTTCGTGCCCAACCGGGAGAGGTGTTGTGGGGTCTCATATGTAGCGTAAAAAGTCAAAACTTATCCACAATACGTGACAATCATTTAATTTTTGAGCTTCCGTGGCTCAATGGTTAGCGCGTTCGGCTGCTAACCAATAGGTTGGTGGTTCGAGCTCATCCGGGAGCGGTGTTGTGAGGTCTCAGATGTGACGTAAAAAGTCAAGGTTTTTACGCAAAACCTGACGAGCATTTAATTTTTGGGCTTCCGTGGCGCAATGGTTAGCGCGTTCTGCTGTTGACCCATAGGTTGGTGGTTCGAGCCCACCCAGGAGCGGTGTTGTGGGATCTCAAATGTAACGTAGAAAGCCAAAGTGTTTCCACAATACCTGACGACCATTTAATTTCTGAGCTTCCGTGGCTCAATGGTTAGCGCGTTCAGCTGTTAATCGAAAGGTTGGTGGTTGTGGGGTCTCAAATGTAACGTAGAAAGCCAAAGTTTTTCCACAATACCTGACAACCATTTAATTTCTGAGCTTCCGTGGCTCAATGGTTAGCGCGTTCTGCTGTTGACCCATAGGTTGGTGGTTCGAGCCCACCCAGGAGCGGTGTTGTGGGATCTCAAATGTAACGTAGAAAGCCAAAGTTTTTCCACAATACCTGACGACCATTTAATTTCTGAGCTTCCGTGGCTCAATGGTTAGCGCGTTCAGCTGTTAATCGAAAGGTTGGTGGTTTTGGGGTCTCAAATGTAACGTAGAAAGCCAAAGTTTTTCCACAATACCTGACGACCATTTAATTTTTGGGCTTCCGTGGCGCAATGGTTAGCGCGTTCGGCTGTTAACCGAAAGGTTGGTGGTTCAAGCCCATCCGGGAGCGGTGTTGTGACGTCTCAGATGTTACGTAAAAAGTCAAGGTTTTTCCACAATACCTGACGACCATTTAATTTTTGGGCTTCCGTGGCTCAATAGTTAGCGCGTTCGGCTGTTAACCGAAAGGTTGGTGGTTCAAGCCCATCCGGGAGCGGTGTTGTGACGTCTCAGATGTTACGTAAAAAGTCAAGGTTTTTCCACAATACCTGACGACCACTTAATTTTTGGGCTTCCGTGGCGCAATGGTTAGCGCGTTCGGCTGGTAACCGAAAGGTTGGTGGTTCAAGCCCACCCGGGAGCGGTGTTGTGGGATCACGAATGTAACGTAGAAAGCCAAAGTTTTTCCAGAATACCTGACGACCATTTAATTTTTGGGCTTCCGTGGCGCAATAATTAGCGCGTTCAGCTGTTAATCGAAAGGTTGGTGGTTCGAGCCCACCCGAGAGAGGTGTTGTGGGGTCTCAGATGTAGCGTAAAAAGTCAAAACTTTTCCACAATACGTGACAACCATTTAATTTCTGAGCTTTCGTGGCTCAATGGTTAGCGCGTTCAGCTGTTATTCAAAAGACTGGTGGTTTGAGCCCTTTCGGGAGCGGTGTTGTGAGGTCTCAGATGTGACGTAAAAAGTCAAGGTTTTTCCACAATACCTGACGACCATTTAATTTTTGAGCTTCCGTGGCGCAATGGTTAGCGCGTTCTTCTGTTAATCGAAAGGTTGGTGGTTCGAGCCCACCCGGGAGAGGTGTTGTGGGGTCTCAGATGTAGCGTAAAAAGTCAAAACTTTACCACAATACGTGACAACCATTTAATTTCTGAGCTTCCGTGGCTCAATGTTTAGCGCGTTCGGCTGTTAGCCAATAGGTTGGTGGTTCGAGCCCACCCGGGAGCGGTGTTGTGGGATCTCAAATGTAACGTAGAAAGCCAAAGTTTTTCCACAATACCTGACGACCATTTAATTTCTGAGCTTCCGTGGCTCAATGGTTAGCGCGTTCGGCTGTTAACCAATAGTTTGGTAGTTCGAGCCCATCCGGGAGCGGTGTTGTGAGGTCTCAGATGTGACGTAAAAAGTCAAGGTTTTTCCACAATACCTGACGACCATTTAATTTTTGAGCTTCCGTGGCGCAATGGTTAGCGCGTTCTTCTGTTAATCGAAAGGTTGGTGGTTCGAGCCCACCCGGGAGAGGTGTTGTGGGGTCTCAGATGTAGCGTAAAATGTCAAAACTTTTCCACAATACGTGACAACCATTTAATTTCTGAGCTTTCGTGGCTCAATGGTTAGCGCGTTCAGCTGTTATTCAAAAGACTGGTGGTTTGAGCCCTTTCGGGAGCGGTGTTGTGAGGTCTCAGATGTGACGTAAAAAGTCAAGGTTTTTCCACAATACCTGACGACCATTTAATTTTTGAGCTTCCGTGGCGCAATGGTTAGCGCGTTCTTCTGTTAATCGAAAGGTTGGTGGTTCGAGCCCACCCGGGAGAGGTGTTGTGGGGTCTCAGATGTAGCGTAAAAAGTCAAAACTTTACCACAATACGTGACAACCATTTAATTTCTGAGCTTCCGTGGCTCAATGTTTAGCGCGTTCGGCTGTTAGCCAATAGGTTGGTGGTTCGAGCCCACCCGGGAGCGGTGTTGTGGGATCTCAAATGTAACGTAGAAAGCCAAAGTTTTTCCACAATACCTGACGACCATTTAATTTCTGAGCTTCCGTGGCTCAATGGTTAGCGCGTTCGGCTGTTAACCAATAGTTTGGTAGTTCGAGCCCATCCGGGAGCGGTGTTGTGAGGTCTCAGATGTGACGTAAAAAGTCAAGGTTTTTCCACAATACCTGACGACCATTTAATTTTTGAGCTTCCGTGGCGCAATGGTTAGCGCGTTCTTCTGTTAATCGAAAGGTTGGTGGTTCGAGCCCACCCGGGAGAGGTGTTGTGGGGTCTCAGATGTAGCGTAAAAAGTCAAAACTTTTCCACAATACGTGACAACGATTTAATTTCTGAGCTTCCGTGGCTCAATGTTTAGCGTGTTCGGCTGTTAACCAATAGGTTGGTGGTTCGGGCCCACCCGGGAGCGGTGTTGTGAGTTCTCAGATGTGACGTAAAATGTCAGAGTTTTTCCACAATACCTGACGAATATTTAATATTTGGGCTTCCTTGGCGCAATGGTTAGCGCGTTTGGCTGTTAACAGAAAGTTTGGTGGTTCGAGCACACCCGGGAGCGGTGCTATGAGGTCTCAGATGTTACGTAAAAAGTCAAAGTTTTTCCACAATACCGGACGACCATTTAATTTCAGAGCTTCCGTGGCTCAATGGCTAGCGCTTTCGGCTTTTAACCGAAATTTTGGTTTTTCGAGCCCATCCGGGAGCGTTTTGTGAGGTCTCAGATGTAACGTAAAAAGTCAGAGTTTTTCCACAATACATGACGACCATTTAATATTTAGGCTTCCGTGGCGCAATGGTTAGCGCGTTCAGCTGCTATTCAAAAGACTGGTGGTTTGAGCCCTCCCGGGAGCGGTGTTGTGACGTCTCGAATGTAACGTAAAATGTCAGAGTTTTTCCACAATACCTGACGAACATTTAATTTTTGGGCTTCCGTGGCGCAATAATTAGCGCGTTCAGCTGTTAATCGAAAGGTTGGTGGTTCGAGCCCACCCGGGAGAGGTTTTGTGGGGTCTCAGATGTAGCGTAAAATGTCAAAACTTTTCCACAATACGTAACAACCTTTTAATTTCTGAGCTTCCGTGGCTCAATGCTTAGCGCGTTCGGCTGTTAGCCAATAGGTTGGTGGTTCGAGCCCACCCGGGAGCGGTGTTGTGGGATCTCAAATGTAACGTAGAAAGCCAAAGTTTTTCCACAATACCTGACGACCATTTATTTTTTGGGCTTCCGTGGCTCAATGGTTAGCGCGTTCGGCTGTTAACCAATAGTTTGGTAGTTCGAGCCCATCCGGGAGCGGTGTTGTGAGGTCTCAGATGTGACGTAAAAAGTCAAGGTTTTTCCACAATACCTGACGACCATTTAATTTTTGAGCTTCCGTGGCGCAATGGTTAGCGCGTTCTTCTGTTAATCGAAAGGTTGGTGGTTCGAGCCCACCCGGGAGAGGTGTTGTGGGGTCTCAGATGTAGCGTAAAAAGTCAAAACTTTTCCACAATACGTGACAACGATTTAATTTCTGAGCTTCCGTGGCTCAATGTTTAGCGTGTTCGGCTGTTAACCAATAGGTTGGTGGTTCGGGCCCACCCGGGAGCGGTGTTGTGAGTTCTCAGATGTGACGTAAAATGTCAGAGTTTTTCCACAATACCTGACGAATATTTAATATTTGGGCTTCCTTGGCGCAATGGTTAGCGCGTTTGGCTGTTAACAGAAAGTTTGGTGGTTCGAGCACACCCGGGAGCGGTGCTATGAGGTCTCAGATGTTACGTAAAAAGTCAAAGTTTTTCCACAATACCGGACGACCATTTAATTTCAGAGCTTCCGTGGCTCAATGGCTAGCGCTTTCGGCTTTTAACCGAAATTTTGGTTTTTCGAGCCCATCCGGGAGCGTTTTGTGAGGTCTCAGATGTAACGTAAAAAGTCAGAGTTTTTCCACAATACATGACAACCATTTAATATTTAGGCTTCCGTGGCGCAATGGTTAGCGCGTTCAGCTGCTATTCAAAAGACTGGTGGTTTGAGCCCTCCCGGGAGCGGTGTTGTGACGTCTCGAATGTAACGTAAAATGTCAGAGTTTTTCCACAATACCTGACGAACATTTAATTTTTGGGCTTCCGTGGCGCAATAATTAGCGCGTTCAGCTGTTAATCGAAAGGTTGGTGGTTCGAGCCCACCCGGGAGAGGTTTTGTGGGGTCTCAGATGTAGCGTAAAATGTCAAAACTTTTCCACAATACGTAACAACCTTTTAATTTCTGAGCTTCCGTGGCTCAATGCTTAGCGCGTTCGGCTGTTAGCCAATAGGTTGGTGGTTCGAGCCCACCCGGGAGCGGTGTTGTGGGATCTCAAATGTAACGTAGAAAGCCAAAGTTTTTCCACAATACCTGACGACCATTTATTTTTTGGGCTTCCTTGGCGCAATGGTTAGCGCGTTCGGCTGTTAACCGAAAGGTTGGTGGTTCGAGCCCAACCGAGAGAGGTGTTGTAGGGTCTCAGATGTAACGTAATAAGTCATAACTTATCCACAATACGTGACAACCATTTAATTTCTGAGCTTCCGTGGCTCAATGGTGAGCGCGTTCGGCTGTTAACCAATAGGTTGGTGGTTCGAGCCCACCCGGGAGCGGTGGTGTGGGATCTCAAATGTAACGTAGAAAGCCAAAGTTTTGCCACAATACCTGACGACCATTAAATTTTTGGGCTTCCTTGGCGCAAGGGTTTGCGCGTTCGGCTGTTAACCGAAAGGTTGGTGGTTCGAGCCCAACCGGAATAGGTGTTGTGACGTCTCAGGTGTGACGTAAAAAGCCAAGGTTTTTTCCACAACACCTGACGACCATTTAATTTTTGGGCTTCCGTGGCGCAATGGTTAGCGCGTTCGGCTTTTAACCAATAGGTTGGTGGTTCGAGCCCATCCGGGAGCGGTGTAGTGAGGTCTCAGATGTAACGTAAAATGTCAGAGTTTTTCCACAATACCTGAAGAACATTTAATTTTTGGGCTTCCGTGCCGCAATGACTAGCGCGTTCAGTTGTTAATCGAAAGGTTGAAGGTTCGAGCCCACCCGGGAGAGGTGTTGTGGGGTCTCAGATGTAGCGTAAAAAGTCAAAACTTTTCCACAATACGTGACAACCATTTAATTTCTGAGCTTCCGTGGCTCAATGGTTAGCGCGTTCGGCTGTTAACCAATAGGTTGGTGGTTCGAGCCCATCCGGGAGCGGTGTTGTGACGTCTCAGATGTGACGTAAAAAGTCAAGGTTTTTCCACAATACCGGACGACCATTTAAATTTTGGGCTTCCGTGGCGCAATCGTTAGTGCGTTCGGCTGTTAACAGAAAGGTTGGTGGTTCGAGCACACCCGGGAGCGGTGCTATGAGGTCTCAGATGTTACGTAAAAAGTCAAAGTTTTTCCACAATACCGGACGACCATTTAATTTTTGGGCTTCCGTGGCGCAATGGTTAGCGCGTTCAGCTGCTATTCAAAAGACTGGTAGTTTGAGCCCTCCCGGGAGCGGTGTTGTGACGTCTCAGATGTAACATAAAATGTCAGAGTTTCTCCACAATACCTGACGAACACTGAAGTTTTGGGCTTCTGTGGCGCAATGGTTAGCGCGTTCAGCTGTTAATCGAAAGGTTGGTGGTTCGAGCCCACCCGGGAGAGGTGTTGTGGGGTCTCAGATGTAGCGTAAAAAGTCAAAAATTAAATGTTCTTCAGGTATTGTGGAAAAACTCTGACATTTTACGTTACATCTGAGACCTCACTACACCGCTCCCGGATGGGCTCGAACCACCAACCTATTGGTTAAAAGCCGAACGCGCTAACCATTGCGCCACGGAAGCCCAAAAATTAAATGGTCGTCAGGTGTTGTGGAAAAAACCTTGGCTTTTTACGTCACACCTGAGACGTCACAACACCTATTCCGGTTGGGCTCGAACCACCAACCTTTCGGTTAACAGCCGAACGCGCAAACCCTTGCGCCAAGGAAGCCCAAAAATTTAATGGTCGTCAGGTATTGTGGCAAAACTTTGGCTTTCTACGTTACATTTGAGATCCCACACCACCGCTCCCGGGTGGGCTCGAACCACCAACCTATTGGTTAACAGCCGAACGCGCTAACCATTGCGCCAAGGAAGCCCAAAAAATAAATGGTCGTCAGGTATTGTGGAAAAACTTTGGCTTTCTACGTTACATTTGAGATCCCACAACACCGCTCCCGGGTGGGCTCGAACCACCAACCTATTGGCTAACAGCCGAACGCGCTAAGCATTGAGCCACGGAAGCTCAGAAATTAAAAGGTTGTTACGTATTGTGGAAAAGTTTTGACATTTTACGCTACATCTGAGACCCCACAAAACCTCTCCCGGGTGGGCTCGAACCACCAACCTTTCGATTAACAGCTGAACGCGCTAATTATTGCGCCACGGAAGCCCAAAAATTAAATGTTCGTCAGGTATTGTGGAAAAACTCTGACATTTTACGTTACATTCGAGACGTCACAACACCGCTCCCGGGAGGGCTCAAACCACCAGTCTTTTGAATAGCAGCTGAACGCGCTAACCATTGCGCCACGGAAGCCTAAATATTAAATGGTCGTCATGTATTGTGGAAAAACTCTGACTTTTTACGTTACATCTGAGACCTCACAAAATGCTCCCGGATGGGCTCGAAAAACCAAAATTTCGGTTAAAAGCCGAAAGCGCTAGCCATTGAGCCACGGAAGCTCTGAAATTAAATGGTCGTCCGGTATTGTGGAAAAACTTTGACTTTTTACGTAACATCTGAGACCTCATAGCACCGCTCCCGGGTGTGCTCGAACCACCAAACTTTCTGTTAACAGCCAAACGCGCTAACCATTGCGCCAAGGAAGCCCAAATATTAAATATTCGTCAGGTATTGTGGAAAAACTCTGACATTTTACGTCACATCTGAGAACTCACAACACCGCTCCCGGGTGGGCCCGAACCACCAACCTATTGGTTAACAGCCGAACACGCTAAACATTGAGCCACGGAAGCTCAGAAATTAAATCGTTGTCACGTATTGTGGAAAAGTTTTGACTTTTTACGCTACATCTGAGACCCCACAACACCTCTCCCGGGTGGGCTCGAACCACCAACCTTTCGATTAACAGAAGAACGCGCTAACCATTGCGCCACGGAAGCTCAAAAATTAAATGGTCGTCAGGTATTGTGGAAAAACCTTGACTTTTTACGTCACATCTGAGACCTCACAACACCGCTCCCGAAAGGGCTCAAACCACCAGTCTTTTGAATAACAGCTGAACGCGCTAACCATTGCGCCCCGGAAGCCCAAAAATTAAATGGTTGTCACGTATTGTGGAAAAGTTTTGACTTTTTACGCTACATCTGAGACCCCACAACACCTCTCTCGGGTGGGCTCGAACCACCAACTTTTCGATTAACAGCTGAACGCGCTAATTATTGCGCCACGGAAGCCCAAAAATTAAATGGTCGTCAGGTATTCTGGAAAAACTTTGGCTTTCTACGTTACATTCGTGATCCCACAACACCGCTCCCGGGTGGGCTTGAACCACCAACCTTTCGGTTACCAGCCGAACGCGCTAACCATTGCGCCACGGAAGCCCAAAAATTAAATGGTCGTCAGGTATTGTGGAAAAACTTTGGCTTTCTACGTTACATGTGAGATCCCACAACACCGCTCCCGGGTGGCCTCGAACCACCAACCTATTGGTTAACAGCCGAACGCGCAAACTATTGAGCCACGGAAGCCCAAAAATTAAATGGTCGTCAGGTATTGTGGAAAAACCTTGACTTTTTACGTAACATCTGAGACGTCACAACACCGCTCCCGGATGGGCTTGAACCACCAACCTTTCGGTTAACAGCCGAACGCGCTAACCATTGCGCCACGGAAGCCCAAAAATTAAATGGTCGTCAGGTATTGTGGAAAAACTTTGGCTTTCTACGTCACATTCGAGATCCCACAACGCCGCTCCCGGGTATGCTTGAAGCACCAACCTATTGGCTAACAGCCGAACGCGCTAACCATTGAGCCACGGAAGCTCAGAAATTAAATGGTTGTCAGGTATTGTGGAAAAACTTTGGCTTTCTACGTTACATTTGAGACCCCACAACCACCAACCTTTCGATTAACAGCTGAACGCGCTAACCATTGAGCCACGGAAGCTCAGAAATTAAATGGTCGTCAGGTATTGTGGAAAAACTTTGGCTTTCTACGTTACATTTGAGATCCCACAACACCGCTCCTGGGTGGGCTCGAACCACCAACCTATGGGTCAACAGCAGAACGCGCTAATCATTGCGCCACGGAAGCCCAAAAATTAAATGCTCGTCAGGTTTTGCGTAAAAACCTTGACTTTTTACGT
This sequence comes from Phalangium opilio, assembly GCF_054372755.1. Taxonomy (NCBI): domain Eukaryota; kingdom Metazoa; phylum Arthropoda; class Arachnida; order Opiliones; family Phalangiidae; genus Phalangium; species Phalangium opilio. The sequence continues at coordinate 2,231,315 of NW_028324192.1, read as the reverse complement.
CACATCTGAGACCTCACAACACCGCTCCCGGATGAGCTCGAACCACCAACCTATTGGTTAGCAGCCGAACGCGCTAACCATTGAGCCACGGAAGCTCAAAAATTAAATGATTGTCACGTATTGTGGATAAGTTTTGACTTTTTACGCTACATATGAGACCCCACAACACCTCTCCCGGTTGGGCACGAACCACCAACCTTTCGGTTAACAGCCGAACGCACTAACAATTGCGCCAAGGAAGCCCAAAAATTTAATGGTCGTCAGGTATTGTGGCAAAACTTTGGCTTTCTACGTTACATTTGAGATCCCACACCACCGCTCCCGGGTGGGCTAGAACCACCAACCTATTGGTTAACAGCCGAACGCGCTTACCATTGAGCCACGGAATCTCAGAAATTAAATGGTTGTCACGTATTGTGGATAAGTTTTGACTTTTTACGCTACATCTGAGACCCCACAACACCTCTTCCGGGTGGGCTTGAACCACCAGCCTTTCGATTAACAGTTGAACGCGCTAATAATTGCGCCAAGGAAGCCCAAAAATTAAATGTTCGTCAGGTATTGTGGAAAAACTCTGACATTTTACGTTACATCTGAGACCTCACAACACCGCTCCCGGATGGGCTCGAACAACCAACCTATTGGTTAACAGCCGAACGCGCTAACCATTGCGCCACGGAAGCCCAAAAATTAAATGTTCGTCAGGTATTGTGGAAAAACTCTGACATTTTACGTTACATCTAAGACCTCACAACACCGCTCCCGGATGGGCTCGAACCACCAACCTATTGGTTAACAGCCGAACGCGCTAACCATTGAGCCACGGAAGCTCAGAGATTAAATGGTTGTCAGGTATTGTGGATAAGTTATGACTTATTACGTTACATCTGAGACCCTACAACACCTCTCACGGTTGGGCTCGAACCACCAACCTTTCGGTTAACAGCCGAACGCGCTAACCATTGCGCCAAGGAAGCCCAAAAAATAAATGGTCGTCAGGTATTGTGGAAAAACTTTGTCTTTCTACGTTACATTTGAGATCCCACAACACCGCTCCCGGGTGGGCTCGAACCACCACCCTATTGGTTAAAAGCTGAACGCGCTAACCATTCAGCCACGGAAGCTCAGAAATTAAATGGTTGTCACGTATTGTGGAAAAGTTTTGACTTTTTACGCTACATCTGAGACCCCACAACACCTCTCCCGGTTGGGCTCGAACCACCAACCTTTCGGTTAACAGCCGAACGCGCTAACCATTGCGCCATGGAAGCCCAAAAATTAAATGTTCGTCAGGTATTGTGGAAAAACCTTGACTTTTTACGTCACTTCTGAGACCTCACAACACCGCACCCGGATGGGCTCGAACCACCAACCTATTGGTTAACAGCCGAACGCGCTAACCATTGAGCCACGGAAGCTCAGAAATTAAATGGTCGTCACGTATTGTGGAAAAACTTTGGCTTTCTACGTTACATTTGAGACCCCACAACACCGCTCCCGGGTGGGCTCGAACCACCAACCTATTGGTTAACAGCCGAACGCGTTAACCATTGCGCCACGGAAGCCCAAAAATTAAATGGTCGTCAGGTATTGTGGAAAAACTTTGGCTTTCTACGTTACGTTTGAGATCCCACAACGCCGCTCCCGGGTGGGCTCGAACCACTAACCTATTTGTTAACTGCTGAACGCGCTAACCATTGCGCCACGGAAGCTAAAAATTAAATGCTCGTCAGGTATTGTGTAAAAACCTTGACTTTTTACGTCACATCTGAGACCTCACAACACCGCTCCCGGATGGGCTCGAGCCACCAACCTATTGGTTAACAGCCGAACGCGCTAACCATTGCGCCACGGAAGCCCAAAAATTAAATGTTCGTCAGGTATTGTGGAAAAACTCTGACATTTTACGTTACATCTGAGACCTCACAACACCGCTCCCGGATGGGCTCGAACCACCAACATATTGGTTAACAGCCGAACGCGCTAACCATTGAGCCACGGAAGCTCAGAGATTAAATGGTTGTCAGGTGTTGTGGATAAGTTATGACTTATTACGTTACATCTGAGACCCTACAACACCTCTCTCGGTTGGGCTCGAACCACCAACCTTTCGGTTAACAGCCGAACGCGCTAACCATTGCGCCAAAGAAGCCCAAAAAATAAATGGTCGTCAGGTATTGTGGAAAAATTTTGTCTTTCTACGTTACATTTGAGATCCCACAACACCGCTCCCGGGTGGGCTCGAACCACCACCCTATTGGTTAAAAGCTGAACGCGCTAACCATTCAGCCACGGAAGCTCAGAAATTAAATGGTTGTCACGTATTGTGGAAAAACTTTGGTTTTCTACGTTACATTTGAGATCCCACAACACCGCTCCCGGGTGGGCTCGAACCACCAACCTATTTGTTAACAGCCGAACGCGTTAACCATTGCGCCACGGAAGCCCAAAAATTAAATGGTCGTCAGGTATTGTGGAAAAACTTTGGCTTTCTACGTTACGTTTGAGATCCCACAACGCCGCTCCCGGGTGGGCTCGAACCACTAACCTCTCGATTAACAGCTGAACGCGCTAACCATTGCGCCACGGAAGCCCAAAAATTCAATGGTCGTCCGGTATTGTGGAAAAACCTGGACTTTTTACGTAACATCTGAGACCTCATAGCACCGCTCCCGGGTGTGCTCGAACCACCAACCTTTCTGTTAACAGCCGAACGCGCTAACGATTGCGCCACGGAAGCCCCAAAATTAAATGGTCGTCCGGTATTGTGGAAAAACCTGGACTTTTTACGTCACATCTGAGACGTCACAACACCGCTCCCGGATGGGCTCGAACCACCAACCTATTGGTTAACAGCCGAACGCGCTAATCATTGAGCCACGGACGCTCAGAAATTAAATGGTTTTCACGTATTGCGGAAAATTTTTGACTTTTTACGCTACATCTGAGACCCCACAACACCTCTCTCGGGTGGGCACGAACCTTCAACCTTTCGATTAACAGCTGAACGCGCTAATCATTGCGCCACGGAAGCCCAAAAATTAAATGGTCGTCAGGTATTGTGGAAAAACATTGGCTTTCTACGTTACGTTTGAGATCCCACAACACCGCGCCCGGGTGGGCTCGAACCACCAACCTAATGGTTAACAGCCGAACGCCCTAACCATTGCGCCACGGAAGCCCAAAAATTAAATGATCGTCAGGTATTGTGGAAAAACTTTGGCTTTCTACGTTACATTTGAGATCCCACAACGCCGCTCCCGGGTGGGCTCGAACCACTAACCTATAGGTTAACAGCCGAACGCGCTAACCATTGCGCCATGGAAGCCCAAAAATTAAATGTTCGTCAGGTATTGTGGAAAAACCTTGACTTTTTACGTCACATCTGAGACCTCACAACACCGCTCCCGGATGGGCTCGAACCACCAACCTATTGGTTAACAGCCGAACGCGCTAACCATTGAGCCACGGAAGCTCAGAAATTACATGGTCGTCACGTATTGTGGAAAAACTTTGGCTTTCTACGTTACATTTGAGATCCCACAACACCGCTCCCGGGTGGGCTCGAACCACCAACCTATTGGTTAACAGCCGAACGCGCCACGGAAGCCCAAAAATTAAATGCTCGTCAGGTATTGTGGAAAAACCTTGACTTTTACGTCACATCTGAGACCTCACAACACCGCTCCCGGATGGGCTCGAACCACCAACCTATTGGTTAACAGCCGAAAGCGCTAACCATTGAGCCACGGAAGCTCAGAAATTAAATGGTTGTCACGTATTGTGGAAAAGTTTTGACTTTTTACGCTACATCTGAGACCCCACAACACCTCTCCCGGGTGGGCTCGAACCTTCAACCTTTCGATTAACAGCTGAACGCGCTAATCATTGCGCCACGGAAGCCCAAAAATTAAATGGTCGTCAGGTATTGTGGAAAAACTTTGGCTTTCTACGTTACATTTGAGATCCCACAACACCGCTCCCGGGTGGGCTCGAACCACCACCCTATTGGTTAAAAGCTGAACGCGCTAACCATTCAGCCACGGAAGCTCAGAAATTAAATGGTTGTCACGTATTGTGGAAAAACTTTGGCTTTCTACGTTACATTTGAGATCCCACAACACCGCTCCCGGGTGGGCTCGAACCACCAACCTATTTGTTAACAGCCGAACGCGTTAACCATTGCGCCACGGAAGCCCAAAAATTAAATGGTCGTCAGGTATTGTGGAAAAACTTTGGCTTTCTACGTTACGTTTGAGATCCCACAACGCCGCTCCCGGGTGGGCTCGAACCACTAACCTCTCGATTAACAGCTGAACGCGCTAACCATTGCGCCACGGAAGCCCAAAAATTCAATGGTCGTCCGGTATTGTGGAAAAACCTGGACTTTTTACGTAACATCTGAGACCTCATAGCACCGCTCCCGGGTGTGCTCGAACCACCAACCTTTCTGTTAACAGCCGAACGCGCTAACGATTGCGCCACGGAAGCCCCAAAATTAAATGGTCGTCCGGTATTGTGGAAAAACCTGGACTTTTTACGTCACATCTGAGACGTCACAACACCGCTCCCGGATGGGCTCGAACCACCAACCTATTGGTTAACAGCCGAACGCGCTAATCATTGAGCCACGGAAGCTCAGAAATTAAATGGTTTTCACGTATTGCGGAAAATTTTTGACTTTTTACGCTACATCTGAGACCCCACAACACCTCTCTCGGGTGGGCACGAACCTTCAACCTTTCGATTAACAGCTGAACGCGCTAATCATTGCGCCACGGAAGCCCAAAAATTAAATGGTCGTCAGGTATTGTGGAAAAACATTGGCTTTCTACGTTACGTTTGAGATCCCACAACACCGCGCCCGGGTGGGCTCGAACCACCAACCTAATGGTTAACAGCCGAACGCCCTAACCATTGCGCATCGGAAGCCCAAAAATTAAATGATCGTCAGGTATTGTGGAAAAACTTTGGCTTTCTACGTTACATTTGAGATCCCACAACGCCGCTCCCGGGTGGGCTCGAACCACTAACCTATAGGTTAACAGCCGAACGCGCTAACCATTGCGCCATGGAAGCCCAAAAATTAAATGTTCGTCAGGTATTGTGGAAAAACCTTGACTTTTTACGTCACATCTGAGACCTCACAACACCGCTCCCGGATGGGCTCGAACCACCAACCTATTGGTTAACAGCCGAACGCGCTAACCATTGAGCCACGGAAGCTCAGAAATTACATGGTCGTCACGTATTGTGGAAAAACTTTGGCTTTCTACGTTACATTTGAGATCCCACAACACCGCTCCCGGGTGGGCTCGAACCACCAACCTATTGGTTAACAGCCGAACGCGCCACGGAAGCCCAAAAATTAAATGCTCGTCAGGTATTGTGGAAAAACCTTGACTTTTACGTCACATCTGAGACCTCACAACACCGCTCCCGGATGGGCTCGAACCACCAACCTATTGGTTAACAGCCGAAAGCGCTAACCATTGAGCCACGGAAGCTCAGAAATTAAATGGTTGTCACGTATTGTGGAAAAGTTTTGACTTTTTACGCTACATCTGAGACCCCACAACACCTCTCCCGGGTGGGCTCGAACCTTCAACCTTTCGATTAACAGCTGAACGCGCTAATCATTGCGCCACGGAAGCCCAAAAATTAAATGGTCGTCAGGTATTGTGGAAAAACTTTGGCTTTCTACGTTACATTTGAGATCACACAACACCGCTCCCGGATGGGCTCGAACCACCAACCTATTGGTTAACAGCCGAACGCGCTAACCATTGAGCCACGGAAGCCCTAAAATTAAATGGTCGTCAGGTATTGTGGAAAAACTTTGGCTTTCTACGTCACATCTGAGACCTCACAACACCGCTCCCGGATGAGCTCGAACCACCAACCTATTGGTTAACAGCCGAACGCGCTAACCATTGAGCCACGGAAGCTCAGAAATTAAATGATTGTCACGTATTGTGGATAAGTTTTGACTTTTTACGCTACATATGAGACCCCACAACACCTCTCCCGGGTGGGCTCGAACCTTCAACCTTTCGATTAACAGCTGAACGCGCTAATCATTGCGCCACGGAAGCCCAAAAATTAAATGTTCGTCAGATATTGTGAAAAACTCTGACATTTTACGTTACATCTGAGACCTCACAACACCGCATCCCGGATGGGCTCGAACCACAAACCTATTGGTTAACAGCCGAACGCGCTAATCATTGAGCCACGGAAGCCCAGAAATTAAATGGTTGTCACGTATTGTGGAAAGGTTTTGACTTTTTACGCTACATCTGAGACCCCACAACACCTCTCCCGGGTGGGCTCGTACCACCAACCTCTCGATTAACAGCTGAACGCGCTAACCATTGCGCCACGGAAGCCCAAAAATTCAATGTTCGACAGGTATTGTGGAAAAACTCTGACATTTTATGTTACATTTGAGACGTCACAACACCGCTCCCGGGAGAGCTCAAAACCACCAGTCTTTTGAATAGCAGCTGAACGCGCTAACCAATGCGCCACGGAAGCCCAAAAGTTAAATGCTCGTCAGGTATTATGTAAAAACCTTGACTTTTTACGTCACATCTGAGACCTCACAACACCGCTTCCGGATGGGGTCGAACCACCAACCTATTGGTTAACAGCCGAACGCGCTAACCATTGCGCCACGGAAGCCCAAAAATTAAATGGTCGTCATTTATTGTGCAAAAACTTTGGCTTTCTACGTTACATTTCAGATCCCACAACACCGCTCCCGGGTGGGCTCGAACCACCAACCTATTGGTTAACAGCCGAACGCGCTAACCATTGAGCCACGGAAGCTCAGGAATTAAATGGTTGTCAGGTATTGTGGAAAACCTTGACTTTTTACGTCACATCTGAGACCTCACAACACCGCTCCCGGATGGGCTCGAACCACCAACCTATTGGTTAACAGCCGAACGCGCTAACCATTGCGCCAAGGAAGCCCAAAATTTAAATGCTCGTCAGGTATTGTGTAAAAACCTTGACTTTTTACGTCACATCTGAGACCTCACAACACCGCTCCCGGATGGGCTCGAACCACCAACCTATTGGTTAACAGCCGAACGCGCTAAACATTGCGCCACGGAAGCCCAAAAGTTAAATGCTCGTCAGGTATTGTGTAAAAACCTTGACTTTTTACGTCACATCTGAGACCTCACAACACCGCTCCCGGATGGGCTCGAACCACCAACCTATTGGTTAACAGCCGAACGCGCTAAACATTGCGCCACGGAAGCCCAAATGTTAAATGCTCGTCAGGTATTGTGTAAAAACCTTGACTTTTTACGTCACATCTGAGACCTCACAACACCGCTCCCGGATGGGCTCGAACCACCAACCTATTGGTTAACAGCCGAACGCGCTAACCATTGCGCCACGGAAGCCCATAAGTTAAATGCTCGTCAGGTATTGTGTAAAAACCTTGATTTTTTACGTCAAATCTGAGACCTCACAACACCGCTCCCGGATGGGGTCGAACCACCAACCTATTGGTTAGCAGCCGAACGCGCTAACCATTGCGCCACGGAAGCCCAAAAATTAAATGGTCGTCATTTATTGTGCAAAATCTTTGGCTTTCTACGTTACATTTGAGATCACACAACACCGCTCCCGGATGGGCTCGAACCACCAACCTATTGGTTAACAGCCGAACGCGCTAACCATTGAGCCGCGGAAGCCCAAAAATTAAATGGTCGTCAGGTATTGTGGAAAAACTTTGGCTTTCTACGTCACATCTGAGACCTCACAACACCGCTCCCGGATGAGCTCGAACCACCAACCTATTGGTTAACAGCCGAACGCGCTAACCATTGAGCCACGGAAGCTCAGAAATTAAATGATTGTCACGTATTGTGGATAAGTTTTGACTTTTTACGCTACATATGAGACCCCACAACACCTCTCCCGGGTGGGCTCGAACCTTCAAATCACTTTCAATGAGTGTTTTATAGGGAATTAAGCTGAATTCGGTCAAACATTTCTCCAGAAAAAAATGCATTCAAAAGTGTACCGAAAAAATCGCATGTTTTTTTTCTTCAAGATACAAAACCCGTGACAACGATTTCTTATTTAAAATTGAATTTTAACAGTTTGTTGAATGAATATCGTTACATTTGCTTGAATTAAAGCAAAAAGTATAAAAATAATGGTTTCAGTGGTTATTTTTGAAAATAGTGAAGAAATACTCAAAATATGCTTCTTTGGCCGTGAAACGTCGACTTTGAAAATGTTATTAAAAATCGAGGTACATTTTTATTTATTGTTCAATCGAGATGAAATCACTTTTAATGAGTGTTTTATAGGGAATTAAGCTGAATTCGGTCAAAAATTTCTCCAGAAATAAAATTCATTCAAAAAAGTACCGAAAAAATCGCAGGTTTTTCTTCTTCAAGACACAAAATCCGTGAATACGATTTCTTACTGAAAATTGAATTTTAACAGTTTTTTGAATGAATATCGTTACATTGCTTGAATTAAAGCAAAAAGTATCAAAATAATGGTTTCAGTGAACATATTTGAAAATAGTGAAGAAATACTCAAAGTATGCTTCTTTGGCCGTGAAACGTCGATTTTGAAAATGTTATTAAAAATCGAGGTAAATTTTTAATTATTGTTCAATCAAGATGAAATCACTTTCAAAGAGTGTTTTATAGGGAATTAAGCTGAATTCGGTCAAACATTTCTCCAAAAAAAATGCATTCAAAAGTGTACCGAAAAAATCGCATGTTTTTTTTCTTCAAGATACCATATCCGTGACAACGATTTCTTATTGAAAAATTTAATTTTAACAGTTTTTTGATTGAATATCGTTACATTTGCTTGAATTAAAGCAAAAAGTATAAAAATAATGCTTTCAGTGAACATATTTGAAAATAGTGAAGAAATACTCAAAGTATGCTTCTTTGGCCGTGAAACGTCGATTTTGAAAATGTTATTAAAAATCGAGGTACATTTTTAATTATTGTTCAATCGAGATGAAATCACTTTCAATGAGTGTTTTATAGGGAATTAAGCTGAATTCGGTCAAAAATTTCTCCAGAAAAAAATGCATTCAAAAAAGTACCGAAAAAAATCGCATGTTTTTCTTCTTCAAGATACAAAATCCGTGAATACGATTTCTTACTGAAAATTGAATTTTAACAGTTTTTTGAATGAATATCGTTACATTGCTTGAATTAAAGCAAAAAGTATCAAAATAATGGTTTCAGTGAACATATTTGAAAATAGTGAAGAAATACTCAAAGTATGCTTCTTTGGCCGTGAAACGTCGATTTTGAAAATGTTATTAAAAATCGAGGTAAATTTTTAATTATTGTTCAATCAAGATGAAATCACTTTCAAAGAGTGTTTTATAGGGAATTAAGCTGAATTCGGTCAAACATTTCTCCAAAAAAAAATGCATTCAAAAGTGTACCGAAAAAATCGCATGTTTCTTTTCTTCAAGATACCATATCCGTGACAACGATTTCTTATTGAAAAATTTAATTTTAACAGTTTTTTGATTGAATATCGTTACATTTGCTTGAATTAAAGCAAAAAGTATAAAAATAATGCTTTCAGTGAACATATTTGAAAATAGTGAAGAAATACTCAAAGTATGCTTCTTTGGCCGTGAAACGTCGATTTTGAAAATGTTATTAAAAATCGGGGTAAATTTTTAATTATTGTTCAATCGAGATGAAATCACTTTCAATGAGTGTTTTATAGGGAATTAAGCTGAATTCGGTCAAAAATTTCTCCAGAAAAAAATTCATTCAAAAAAGTACCGAAAAAATCGCAGGTTTTTCTTCTTCAAGACACAAAATCCGTGATTACGATTTCTTATTGAAAATTGAATTTTAACAGTTTTTTGAATGAATATCGTTACACTGCTTGAATTAAAGCAAAAAGTATAAAAATAATGGTTTCAATGAATATATTTGAAAATAGTGAAGAAATACTCAAAGTATGCTTCTTTGGCCGTGAAACGTCGATTTTGAAAATGTTATTAAAAATCGGGGTAAATTTTTAATTATTGTTCAATCGAGATGAAATCACTTTCAATGAGTGTTTTATAGGGAATTAAGCTGAATTCGGTCAAACATTTCTCCAAAAAAAAAAATGCATTCAAAAGTGTACCGAAAAAATCGCATGTGTTTTTTCTTCAAGATACAATATCCGTGACAACGATTTCTTATTGAAAATTGAATTTTAACAGTTTTTTGAATGAATATCGTTACATTGCTTGAATTAAAGCAAAAAGTATAAAAATAATGGTTTCAGTGGTTATATTTGAAAATAGTGAAGAAATACTCAAAATATGCTTCTTTGGCCGTGAAACGTCGATTTTGAAAATGTTATTAAAAATCGAGGTACATTTTTAATTATTGTTCAATCAAGATGAAATCACTTTCAAAGAGTGTTTTATAGGGAATTAAGCTGAATTCGGTCAAACATTTCTCCAAAAAAAAATGCATTCAAAAGTGTACCGAAAAAATCGCATGTTTTTTTCTTCAAGATACAAAATCCGTGACAACGATTTCTTATTGAAAAATTTAATTTTAACAGTTTTTTGATTGAATATCGTTACATTTGCTTGAATTAAAGCAAAAAGTATAAAAATAATGCTTTCAGTGAACATATTTGAAAATAGTGAAGAAATACTCAAAGTATGCTTCTTTGGCCGTGAAACGTCGATTTTGAAAATGTTATTAAAAATCGAGGTAAATTTTTAATTATTGTTCAATCGAGATGAAATCACTTTCAATGAGTGTTTTATAGGGAATTAAGCTGAATTCGGTCAAAAATTTCTCCAAAAAAAATGCATTTAAAAGTGTACCGAAAAAATCGCATGTTTTTTTTTTCAAGATACAAAATCCGTGACAACGATTTCTTATTTAAAATTGAATTTTAACAGTTTGTTGAATGAATACCGTTACATTTGCTTGAATTAACGCAAAAATTACAAAAATAATGGTTTCAGTGGTTATATTTGAAAACAGTGAACAAATACTCAAAATGTTTTTCTTAGGCCGAGTTACGTCGATTTTGAAAATGTTATTAAAAATCGAGGTACATTTTCATTTATTGTTCAATCGAGATGAAATCACTTTTAATGAGTGTTTTATAGGGAATTAAGCTGAATTCGGTCAAAAATTTCTCCTGAAAAAAATGCATTCAAAAAAGTACCGAAAAAAATCGCATGTTTTTCTTCTTCAAGATACAAAATCCGTGACAACGATTTCTTATTGAAAAATTGAATTTTAACAGTTTTTTGAATGAATATCGTTACATTTGCTTGAATTAAAGCAAAAAGTATAAAAATAATGGTTTCAGTGAACATATTTGAAAATAGTGAAGAAATACTCAAAGTAAGCTTCTTTGGCCGTGAAACGTCGATTTTGAAAATGTTATTAAAAATCGAGGTAAATTTTTAATTATTGTTCAATCAAGATGAAATCACTTTCAAAGAGTGTTTTATAGGGAACGAAGAAAGCCAAAGTTTTTCCACAATACGTGACCACCATTTAATTTCTGAGCCTCCGTGGCTCAATGGTTAGCGCGTTCGGCTGTTAACCAATAGGTTAGTGGTTCGAGCCCACCCGGGAGCGGCGTTGTGGGATCTCAAATGTAACGTAGAAAGCCAAAGTTTTTCCACAATACCTGACGATTTAATTTTTGGGCTTCCGTGGCGCAATGGTTAGCGCGTTCGGCTGTTAACCAATAGGTTGGTGGTTCGAGCCCATCCGGGAGCGGTGTTGTGAGGTCTCAGATGTGACGTTAAAAGTCAAGGTTTTCCACAATACCTGACAACCATTTAATTTCTGAGCTTCCGTGGCTCAATGGTTAGCGCGTTCGGCTGTTAACCAATAGGTTGGTGGTTCGAGCCCACCCGGGAGCGGTGTTGTGGGATCTGAAATGTAACGTAGAAAGCCAAAGTTTTTGCACAATAAATGACGACCATTTAATTTTTGGGCTTCCGTGGCGCAATGGTTAGCGCGTTCGGCTGTTAACCAATAGGTTGGTGGTTCGACCCCATCCGGGAGCGGTGTTGTGAGGTCTCAGATGTGACGTAAAAAATCAAGGTTTTTACATAATACCTGACGAGCATTTAACTTTTGGGCTTCCGTGGCGCAATGGTTAGCGCGCTCGGCTGTTAACCAATAGGTTGGTGGTTCGAGCCCACCCGGGAGCGGTGTTGTGTGATCTCAAATGTAACGTAGAAAGCCAAAGTTTTTCCACAATACCTGACGACCATTTAATTTTTGGGCTTCCGTGGCGCAATGGTTAGCGCGTTCAGCTGCTATTCAATAGACTGGTGGTTTGAGCTCTCCCGGGAGCGGTGTTGTGACGTCTCAAAGTAACATAAAATGTCAGAGTTTTTCCACAATACCTGTCGAACATTGAATTTTTGGGCTTCCGTGGCGCAATGGTTAGCGCGTTCAGCTGTTAATCGAGAGGTTGATGGTACGAGCCCACCCGGGAGAGGTGTTGTGGGGTCTCAGATGTAGCGTAAAAAGTCAAAACTTTTCCACAATACGTGACAACCATTTAATTACTGGGCTTCCGTGGCTCAATGATTAGCGCGTTCGGCTGTTAACCAATAGGTTTGTGGTTCGAGCCCATCCGGGATGCGGTGTTGTGAGGTCTCAGATGTAACGTAAAATGTCTGAGTTTTTCACAATACCTGACGAACATTTAACTTTTGGGCTTCCGTGGCGCAATGATTAGCGCGTTCAGCTGTTAATCGAAAGGTTGAAGGTTCGAGCCCACCCGGGAGAGGTGTTGTGGGGTCTCATTTGTAGCGTAAAAAGTCAAAACTTATCCACAATACGTGACAATCATTTAATTTCTGAGCTTCCGTGGCTCAATGGTTAGCGCGTTCGGCTGTTAACCAATAGGTTGGTGGTTCGAGCTCATCCGGGAGCGGTGTTGTGAGGTCTCAGATGTGACGTAGAAAGCCAAAGTTTTTCCACAATACCTGACGACCATTTAATTTCTGAGCTTCCGTGGCTCAATGGTTAGCGCGTTCGGCTGTTAACCAATAGGTTGGTGGTTCGACCCCATCCGGGAGCGGTGTTGTGAGGTCTCAGATTTGACGTAAAAAATCATGGTTTTTAGACAATACCTGACGAGCATTTAACTTATGGGCTTCCGTGGCGCAATGGTTAGCGCGTTCGGCTGTTAACCAATAGGTTGGTGGTTCGAGCCCATCCGGGAGCGGTGTTGTGAGGTCTCAGATGTGACGTAAAAAGTCAAGGTTTTTACACAATACCTGACGAGCATTTAACATTTGGGCTTCCGTGGCGCAATGTTTAGCGCGTTCGGCTGTTAACCAATAGGTTGGTGGTTCGAGCCCATCCGGGAGCGGTGTTGTGAGGTCTCAGATGTGACGTAAAAAGTCAAGGTTTTTACACAATACCTGACGAGCATTTAACTTTTGGGCTTCCGTGGCGCAATGTTTAGCGCGTTCGGCTGTTAACCAATAGGTTGGTGGTTCGAGCCCATCCGGGAGCGGTGTTGTGAGGTCTCAGATGTGACGTAAAAAGTCAAGGTTTTTACACAATACCTGACGAGCATTTAAATTTTGGGCTTCCTTGGCGCAATGGTTAGCGCGTTCGGCTGTTAACCAATATGTTGGTGGTTCGAGCCCACCCGGGAGCGGTGTTGTGTGATCTCAAATGTAACGTAGAAAGCCAAAATTTTTCCACAATACCTGACGACCATTTAATTTTTGGGCTTCCGTGGCGCAATGGTTAGCACGTTCGGCTGTTAACCAATAGGTTGGTGGTTCGAGCCCATCCGGGAGCGGTGTTGTGAGGTCTCAGATGTGACGTAAAAAGTCAAGGTTTTCCACAATACCTGACAACCATTTAATTTCTGAGCTTCCGTGGCTCAATGGTTAGCGCGTTCGGCTGTTAACCAATAGGTTGGTGGTTCGAGCCCACCCGGGAGCGATGTTGTGGGATCTGAAATGTAACGTAGAAAGCCAAAGTTTTTGCACAATAAATGACGACCATTTAATTTTTGGGCTTCCGTGGCGCAATGGTTAGCGCGTTCGGCTGTTAACCAATAGGTTGGTGGTTCGACCCCATCCGGAAGCGGTGTTGTGAGGTCTCAGATGTGACGTAAAAAGTCAAGGTTTTTACATAATACCTGACGAGCATTTAACTTTTGGGCTTCCGTGGCGCAATGGTTAGCGCGTTCAGCTGCTATTCAAAAGACTGGTGGTTTGAGCTCTCCCGGGAGCGGTGTTGTGACGTCTCAAATGTAACATACAATGTCAGAGTTTTTCCACAATACCTGTCGAACATTGAATTTTTGGGCTTCCGTGGCGCAATGGTTAGCGCGTTCAGCTGTTAATCGAGAGGTTGGTGGTACGAGCCCACCCGGGAGAGGTGTTGTGGGGTCTCAGATGTAGCGTAAAAAGTCAAAACCTTTCCACAATACGTGACAACCATTTAATTTCTGGGCTTCCGTGGCTCAATGATTAGCGCGTTCGGCTGTTAACCAATAGGTTTGTGGTTCGAGCCCATCCTGGATGCGGTGTTGTGAGGTCTCAGATGTAACGTAAAATGTCAGAGTTTTTCACAATACCTGACGAACATTTAATTTTTGGGCTTCCGTGTCGCAATGATTAGCGCGTTCAGCTGTTAATAGAAAGGTTGAAGGTTCGAGCCCACCCGGGAGAGGTGTTGTGGGGTCTCATATGTAGCGTTAAAAGTCAAAACTTATCCACAATACGTGACAATCATTTAATTTCTGAGCTTCCGTGGCTCAATGGTTAGCGCGTTCGGCTGTTAACCAATAGGTTGGTGGTTCGAGCTCATCCGGGAGCGGTGTTGTGAGGTCTCAGATGTGACGTAGAAAGCCAAAGTTTTTCCACAATACCTGACGACCATTTAATTTTTGGGCTTCCGTGGCTCAATGGCTAGCGCGTTCGGCTGTTAACCAATAGGTTGGTGGTTCGAGCCCATCCGGGAGCGGTGTTGTGTGATCTCAAATGTAACGTAGAAAGCCAAAGTTTTTCCACAATACCTGACGACCATTTAATTTTTGGGCTTCCGTGGCGCAATGATTAGCGCGTTCAGCTGTTAATCGAAAGGTTGAAGGTTCGAGCCCACCCGGGAGAGGTGTTGTGGGGTCTCAGATGTAGCGTAAAAAGTCAAAACTTTTCCACAATACGTGACAACCATTTAATTTCTGAGCTTCCGTGGCTCAATGGTTAGCGCTTTCGGCTGTTAACCAATAGGTTGGTGGTTCGAGCCCATCCGGGAGCGGTGTTGTGAGGTCTCAGATGTGACGTAAAAAGTCAAGGTTTTTCCACAATACCTGACGAGCATTTAATTTTTGGGCTTCCGTGGCGCGTTCGGCTGTTAACCAATAGGTTGGTGGTTCGAGCCCACCCGGGAGCGGTGTTGTGACGTCTCAAATGTAACATACAATGTCAGAGTTTTTCCACAATACCTGTCGAACATTGAATTTTTGGGCTTCCGTGGCGCAATGGTTAGCGCGTTCAGCTGTTAATCGAGAGGTTGGTGGTACGAGCCCACCCGGGAGAGGTGTTGTGGGGTCTCAGATGTAGCGTAAAAAGTCAAAACCTTTCCACAATACGTGACAACCATTTAATTTCTGGGCTTCCGTGGCTCAATGATTAGCGCGTTCGGCTGTTAACCAATAGGTTTGTGGTTCGAGCCCATCCTGGATGCGGTGTTGTGAGGTCTCAGATGTAACGTAAAATGTCAGAGTTTTTCACAATACCTGACGAACATTTAATTTTTGGGCTTCCGTGTCGCAATGATTAGCGCGTTCAGCTGTTAATAGAAAGGTTGAAGGTTCGAGCCCACCCGGGAGAGGTGTTGTGGGGTCTCATATGTAGCGTTAAAAGTCAAAACTTATCCACAATACGTGACAATCATTTAATTTCTGAGCTTCCGTGGCTCAATGGTTAGCGCGTTCGGCTGTTAACCAATAGGTTGGTGGTTCGAGCTCATCCGGGAGCGGTGTTGTGAGGTCTCAGATGTGACGTAGAAAGCCAAAGTTTTTCCACAATACCTGACGACCATTTAATTTTTGGGCTTCCGTGGCTCAATGGCTAGCGCGTTCGGCTGTTAACCAATAGGTTGGTGGTTCGAGCCCATCCGGGAGCGGTGTTGTGTGATCTCAAATGTAACGTAGAAAGCCAAAGTTTTTCCACAATACCTGACGACCATTTAATTTTTGGGCTTCCGTGGCGCAATGATTAGCGCGTTCAGCTGTTAATCGAAAGGTTGAAGGTTCGAGCCCACCCGGGAGAGGTGTTGTGGGGTCTCAGATGTAGCGTAAAAAGTCAAAACTTTTCCACAATACGTGACAACCATTTAATTTCTGAGCTTCCGTGGCTCAATGGTTAGCGCTTTCGGCTGTTAACCAATAGGTTGGTGGTTCGAGCCCATCCGGGAGCGGTGTTGTGAGGTCTCAGATGTGACGTAAAAAGTCAAGGTTTTTCCACAATACCTGACGAGCATTTAATTTTTGGGCTTCCGTGGCGCGTTCGGCTGTTAACCAATAGGTTGGTGGTTCGAGCCCACCCGGGAGCGGTGTTGTGGGATCTCAAATGTAACGTAGAAAGCCAAAGTTTTTCCACAATACGTGACGACCATTTAATTTCTGAGCTTCCGTGGCTCAATGGTTAGCGCGTTCGGCTGTTAACCAATAGATTGGTGGTTCGAGCCCATCCGGGAGCGGTGTTGTGAGGTCTCAGATGTGACGTAAAAAGTCAAGGTTTTTCCACAATACCTGACGACCATTTAATTTTTGGGCTTCCGTGGCGCAATGATTAGCGCGTTCAGCTGTTAATCGAAAGGTTGAAGGTTCGAGCCCACCCGGGAGAGGTGTTGTGGGGTCTCAGATGTAGCGTAAAAAGTCAAAACTTTTCCACAATACGTGACAACCATTTAATTTCTGAGCTTCCGTGGCTCAATGGTTAGCGCTTTCGGCTGTTAACCAATAGGTTGGTGGTTCGAGCCCATCCGGGAGCGGTGTTGTGAGGTCTCAGATGTGACGTAAAAAGTCAAGGTTTTTCCACAATACCTGACGAGCATTTAATTTTTGGGCTTCCGTGGCGCGTTCGGCTGTTAACCAATAGGTTGGTGGTTCGAGCCCACCCGGGAGCGGTGTTGTGGGATCTCAAATGTAACGTAGAAAGCCAAAGTTTTTCCACAATACGTGACGACCATTTAATTTCTGAGCTTCCGTGGCTCAATGGTTAGCGCGTTCGGCTGTTAACCAATAGATTGGTGGTTCGAGCCCATCCGGGAGCGGTGTTGTGAGGTCTCAGATGTGACGTAAAAAGTCAAGGTTTTTCCACAATACCTGACGAACATTTAATTTTTGGGCTTCCATGGCGCAATGGTTAGCGCGTTCGGCTGTTAACCGAAAGGTTGGTGGTTCGAGCCCACCCGGGAGAGGTGTTGTGGGGTCTCAGATGTAGCGTTAAAAGTCAAAACGTTTCCACAATACGTGACAACCATTTAATTTCTGAGCCTCCGTGGGTCAATGGTTAGCGCGTTCGGCTGTTAACCAATAGGTTAGTGGTTCGAGCCCACCCGGGAGCGGCGTTGTGGGATCTCAAATGTAACGTAGAAAGCCAAAGTTTTTCCACAATACCTGACGATCATTTAATTTTTGGGCTTCCGTGGCGCAATGTTTAGGGCGTTCGGCTGTTAACCATTAGGTTGGTGGTTCGAGCCCACCCGGGCGCGGTGTTGTGGGATCTCAAACGTAACGTAGAAAGCCAATGTTTTTCCACAATACCTGACGACCATTTAATTTTTGGGCTTCCGTGGCGCAATGATTAGCGCGTTCAGCTGTTAATCGAAAGGTTGAAGGTTCGTGCCCACCCGAGAGAGGTGTTGTGGGGTCTCAGATGTAGCGTAAAAAGTCAAAAATTTTCCGCAACCTATTGGCTAACAGCCGAACGCGCTAACCATTGAGCCACGGAAGCTCAGAAATTAAATGGTTGTCAGGTATTGTGGAAAAACTTTGGCTTTCTACGTTACATTTGAGACCCCACAACCACCAACCTTTCGATTAACAGCTGAACGCGCTAATCATTGCGCCACGGAAGCCCAAAAATTAAATGGTCGTCAGGTATTGTGGAAAAACCTTGACTTTTTACGTCACATCTGAGACCTCACAACACCGCTCCCGGATGGGCTCGAACTACCAAACTATTGGTTAACAGCCGAACGCACTAACCATTGAGCCACGGATGCTCAGAAATTAAATGGTCGTCAGGTATTGTGGAAAAACTTTGGCTTTCTACGTTACATTTGAGATCCCACAACACCGCATCACGGGTGGGCTCGAACCACCAACCTATTGGCTAACAGCCGAACGCGCTAAACATTGAGCCACGGAAGCTCAGAAATTAAATCGTTGTCACGTATTGTGGAAAAGTTTTGACTTTTTACGCTACATCTGAGACCCCACAACACCTCTCCCGGGTGGGCTCGAACCACCAACCTTTCGATTAACAGCTGAACGCGCTAACCATTGCGCCCCGGAAGCCCAAAAATTAAATGGTCGTCAGGTATTGTGGAAAAACTTTGGCTTTCTACGTTACATTTGAGATCCCACAACACCGCTCCCGGGTGGGCTCGAACCACCAACCTATTGGCTAACAGCCGAACGCGCTAACCATTGAGCCACGAAAGCTCAGAAATTAAATGGTTGTCACGTATTGTGGAAAAGTTGTGACTTTTTACGCTACATCTGAGACCCCACAACACCTCTCTCGGGTGGGCTCGAACCACCAACCTTTCGATTAACAGCTGAACGCGCTAATTATTGCGCCACGGAAGCCCAAAAATTAAATGGTCGTCAGGTATTGTGGAAAAACTTTGGCTTTCTACTTTACATGTGAGATCCCACAACACCGCTCCCGGGTGGCCTCGAACCACCAACCTATTGGTTAACAGCCGAACGCGCTAACCATTGAGCCACGGAAGCCCAAAAATTAAATGGTCGTCAGGTATTGTGGAAAAACCTTGACTTTTTACGTAACATCTGAGACGTCACAACACCGCTCCCGGATGGGCTTGAACCACCAACCTTTCGGTTAACAGCCGAACGCGCTAACCATTGCGCCACGGAAGCCCAAAAATTAAATGGTCGTCAGGTATTGTGGAAAAACTTTGGCTTTCTACGTTACATTCGAGATCCCACAACACCGCTCCCGGGTATGCTTGAAGCGCCAACCTATTGGCTAACAGCCGAACGCGCTAACCATTGAGCCACGGAAGCTCAGAAATTAAATGGTTGTCAGGTATTGTGGAAAAACTTTGGCTTTCTACGTTACATTTGAGACCCCACAACCACCAACCTTTCGATTAACAGCTGAACGCGCTAACCATTGAGCCACGGAAGCTCAGAAATTAAATGGTCGTCAGATATTGTGGAAAAACTTTGGCTTTCTACGTTACATTTGAGATCCCACAACACCGCTCCCGGGTGGGCTCGAACCACCAACCTATGGGTCAACAGCAGAACGCGCTAACCATTGCGCCACGGAAGCCCAAAAATTAAATGCTCGTCAGGTTTTGCGTAAAAACCTAGACTTTTTACGTCACATCTGAGACCTCACAACACCGCTCCCGGATGAGCTCGAACCACCAACCTATTGGTTAACAGCCGAACGCGCTAACCATTGAGCCACGGAAGCTCAGAAATTAAATGATTGTCACGTATTGTGGATACGTTTTGACTTTTTACGCTACATATGAGACCCCACAACACCTCTCCCGGGTGGGCTCGAACCTTCAACCTTTCGATTAACAGCTGAACGCGCTAATCATTGCGCCAAGGAAAGCCCAAAAATTAAATGGTCGTCAGGTATTGTGGAAAAACCTTGACTTTTTACGTCACATCTGAGACCTCACAACACCGCTCCCGGATGGGCTCGAACTACCAAACTATTGATTAACAGCAGAACGTGCTAACCATTGAGCCACGGATGCTCAGAAATTAAATGGTCGTCAGGTATTGTGGAAAAACTTTGGCTTTCTACGTTACATTTGAGATCCCACAACACCGCTCCCGGGTGGGCTCGAACCACCAACCTATTGGCTAACAGCCGAACGCGCTAAACATTGAGCCACGGAAGCTCAGAAATTAAATCGTTGTCACGTATTGTGGAAAAGTTTTGACTTTTTACGCTACATCTGAGACCCCACAACACCTCTCCCGGGTGGGCTCGAACCACCAACCTTTCGATTAACAGCTGAACGCGCTAACCATTGCGCCCCGGAAGCCCAAAAATTAAATGGTCGTCAGGTATTGTGGAAAAACTTTGGCTTTCTACGTTACATTTGAGATCCCACAACACCGCTCCCGGGTGGGCTCGAACCACCAACCTATTGGCTAACAGCCGAACGCGCTAACCATTGAGCCACGAAAGCTCAGAAATTAAATGGTTGTCACGTATTGTGGAAAAGTTTTGACTTTTTACGCTACATCTGAGACCCCACAACACCTCTCTCGGGTGGGCTCGAACCACCAACCTTTCGATTAACAGCTGAACGCGCTAATTATTGCGCCACGGAAGCCCAAAAATTAAATGGTCGTCAGGTATTCTGGAAAAACTTTGGCTTTCTACGTTACATTCGTGATCCCACA
The DNA here is from genome assembly GCF_054372755.1 of Phalangium opilio. Classification (NCBI taxonomy): domain Eukaryota; kingdom Metazoa; phylum Arthropoda; class Arachnida; order Opiliones; family Phalangiidae; genus Phalangium; species Phalangium opilio. The sequence goes on along the minus strand of NW_028324192.1, from coordinate 2,210,645 downwards.
ACACCGCTCCCGGGTGGGCTTGAACCACCAACCTTTCGGTTACCAGCCGAACGCGCTAACCATTGCGCCACGGAAGCCCAAAAATTAAATGGTCGTCAGGTATTGTGGAAAAAATTTGGCTTTCTACGTTACATGTGAGATCCCACAACAGCGCTCCCGGGTGGCCTCGAACCACCAACCTATTGGTTAACAGCCGAACGCGCTAACCATTGAGCCACGGAAGCCCAAAAATTAAATGGTCGTCAGGTATTGTGGAAAAACCTTGACTTTTTACGTCACATCTGAGACGTCACAACACCGCTCCCGGATGGGCTTGAACCACCAACCTTTCGGTTAACAGCCGAACGCGCTAACCATTGCGCCACGGAAGCCCAAAAATTAAATGGTCGTCAGGTATTGTGGAAAAACTTTGGCTTTCTACGTTACATTCGAGATCCCACAACACCGCTCCCGGGTATGCTTGAAGCGCCAACCTATTGGCTAACAGCCGAACGCGCTAACCATTGAGCCGCGGAAGCTCAGAAAATAAATGGTTGTCAGGTATTGTGGAAAAACTTTGGCTTTCTACGTTACATTTGAGACCCCACAACCACCAGCCTTTCGATTAACAGCTGAACGCGCTAACCATTGAGCCACGGAAGCTCTGAAATTAAATGGTCGTCAGGTATTGTGGAAAAACTTTGGCTTTCTACGTTACATTTGAGATCCCACAACACCGCTCCCAGGTGGGCTCGAACCACCAACCTATGGGTCAACAGCAGAACGCGCTAACCATTGCGCCACGGAAGCCCAAAAATTAAATGCTCGTCAGGTTTTGCGTAAAAACCTAGACTTTTTACGTCACATCTGAGACCTCACAACACCGCTCCCGGATGAGCTCGAACCACCAACCTATTGGTTAACAGCTGAATGCGCTAACCATTGAGCCACGGAAGCTCAGAAATTAAATGATTGTCACGTATTGTGGATAAGTTTTGACTTTTTACGCTACATATGAGGCCCCACAACACCTCTCCCGGGTGGGCTCGAACCTTCAACCTTTCGATTAACAGCTGAACGCGCTAATCATTGCGCCACGGAAGCCCAAAAATTAAATGGTCGTCAGGTATTGTGGAAAAACCTTGACTTTTTACGTCACATCTGAGACCTCACAACACCGCTCCCGGATGGGCTCGAACTACCAACCTATTGGTTAACAGGCGAACGCCCTAACCATTGCGCCACGGAAGCCCAAAAATTAAATGATCGTCAGGTATTGTGGAAAAACTTTGGCTTTCTACGTTACATTTGAGATCCCACAACGCTGCTCCCGGGTGGGCTCGAACCACTAACCTATTAGTTAACAGCCGAACGCGCTAACCATTGAGCCACGGAAGCTCAGAAATTAAATGGTTGTCACGTATTGTGGAAAAGTTTTGACTTTTTACGCTACATCTGAGACCCCACAACACCTCTCCCGGGTGGGCTCGAACCACCAACCTTTCGATTAACAGCTGAACGCGCTAACCATTGCGCCACGGAAGCCCAAAATTTCAATGTTCGTCAGGTATTGTGGAAAAACTCTGACATTTTATGTTACATCTGAGACGTCACAACACCGCTCCCGGGAGGGCTCAAACCACCAGTCTTTTGAATAGCAGCTGAACGCGCTAACCATTGCGCCACGGAAGCCCAAAAATTAAATGGTCGTCCGGTATTGTGGAAAAACTTTGACTTTTTACGTAACATCTGAGACCTCATAGCACCGCTCCCGGGTGTGCTCGAACCACCAACCTTTCTGTTAACAGCCGAACGCGCTAACGATTGCGCCACGGAAGCCCAAAATTTAAATGGTCGTCCGGTATTGTGGAAAAACCTTGACTTTTTACGTCACATCAGAGACGTCACAACACCGCTCCCGGATGGGCTCGAACCACCAACTTATTGGTTAACAGCCGAACGCGCTAACCATTGAGCCACGGAAGCTCAGAAATTAAATGGTTGTCACGTATTGTGGAAAAGTTTTGACTTTTTACGCTACATCTGAGACCCCACAACACCTCTCCCGGGTGGGCTCGAACCTTCAACCTTTAGATTAACAGCTGAACGCGCTAGTCATTGCGGCACGGAAGCCCAAAAATTAAATGTTCGTCAGGTATTGTGGAAAAACTCTGACATTTTACGTTACATCTGAGACCTCACTACACCGCTCCCGGATGGGCTCGAACCACCAACCTATTGGTTAAAAGCCGAACGCGCTAACCATTGCGCCACGGAAGCCCAAAAATTAAATGGTCGTCAGGTGTTGTGGAAAAAACCTTGGCTTTTTACGTCACACCTGAGACGTCACAACACCTATTCCGGTTGGGCTCGAACCACCAACCTTTCGGTTAACAGCCGTACGCGCTAACCATTGCGCCAAGGAAGCCCAAAAATTTAATGGTCGTCAGGTATTGTGGCAAAACTTTGGCTTTCTACGTTACATTTGAGATACCACACCACCGCTCCCGGGTGGGCTCGAACCACCAACCTATTGGTTAACAGCCGAACGCGCTAACCATTGAGCCACGGAAGCTCAGAAATTAAATGGTTGTCACGTATTGTGGATAAGTTATGACTTATTACGTTACATCTGAGACCCTACAACACCTCTCTCGGTTGGGCTCGAACCACCAACCTTTCGGTTAACAGCCGAACGCGCTAACCATTGCGCCAAGGAAGCCCAAAAAATAAATGGTCGTCAGGTATTGTGGAAAAACTTTGGCTTTCTACGTTACATTTGAGATCCCACAACACCGCTCCCGGGTGGGCTCGAACCACCAATCTATTGGCTAACAGCCGAACGCGCTAAGCATTGAGCCACGGAAGCTCAGAAATTAAAAGGTTGTTACGTATTGTGGAAAAGTTTTGACATTATACGCTACATCTGAGACCCCACAAAACCTCTCCCGGGTGGGCTCGAACCACCAACCTTTCGATTAACAGCTGAACGCGCTAATTATTGCGCCACGGAAGCCCAAAAATTAAATGTTCGTCAGGTATTGTGGAAAAACTCTGACATTTTACGTTACATTCGAGACGTCACAACACCGCTCCCGGGAGGGCTCAAACCACCAGTCTTTTGAATAGCAGCTGAACGCGCTAACCATTGCGCCACGGAAGCCTAAATATTAAATGGTCGTCATGTATTGTGGAAAAACTCTGACTTTTTACGTTACATCTGAGACCTCACAAAACGCTCCCGGATGGGCTCGAAAAACCAAAATTTCGGTTAAAAGCCGAAAGCGCTAGCCATTGAGCCACGGAAGCTCTGAAATTAAATGGTCGTCCGGTATTGTGGAAAAACTTTGACTTTTTACGTAACACCTGAGACCTCATAGCACCGCTCCCGGGTGTGCTCGAACCACCAAACTTTCTGTTAACAGCCAAACGCGCTAACCATTGCGCCAAGGAAGCCCAAATATTAAATATTCGTCAGGTATTGTGGAAAAACTCTGACATTTTACGTCACATCTGAGAACTCACAACACCGCTCCCGGGTGGGCCCGAACCACCAACCTATTGGTTAACAGCCGAACACGCTAAACATTGAGCCACGGAAGCTCAGAAATTAAATCGTTGTCACGTATTGTGGAAAAGTTTTGACTTTTTACGCTACATCTGAGACCCCACAACACCTCTCCCGGGTGGGCTCGAACCACCAACCTTTCGATTAACAGAAGAACGCGCTAACCATTGCGCCACGGAAGCTCAAAAATTAAATGGTCGTCAGGTATTGTGGAAAAACCTTGACTTTTTACGTCACATCTGAGACCTCACAACACCGCTCCCGGATGGGCTCGAACTACCAAACTATTGGTTAACAGCCGAACGCGCTAACCATTGAGCCACGGAAGCTCAGAAATTAAATGGTCGTCAGGTATTGTGGAAAAACTTTGGCTTTCTACGTTGCATTTGAGATCCCACAACACCGCTCCCGGGTGGGCTCGAACCACCAACCTATTGGCTAACAGCCGAACGCGCTAAACATTGAGCCACGGAAGCTCAGAATTTAAATCGTTGTCACGTATTGTGGAAAAGTTTTGACTTTTTACGCTACATCTGAGACCCCACAACACCTCTCCCGGGTGGGCTCGAACCACCAACCTTTCGATTAACAGAAGAACGCGCTAACCATTGCGCCACGGAAGCTCAAAAATTAAATGGTCGTCAGGTATTGTGGAAAAACCTTGACTTTTTACGTCACATCTGAGACCTCACAACACCGCTCCCGGATGGGCTCGAACTACCAAACTATTGGTTAACAGCCGAACGCGCTAACCATTGAGCCACGGAAGCTCAGAAATTAAATGGTCGTCAGGTATTGTGGAAAAACTTTGGCTTTCTACGTTACATTTGAGATCCCACAACACCGCTCCCGGGTGGGCTCGAACCACCAACCTATTGGCTAACAGCCGAACGCGCTAACCATTGAGCCACGAAAGCTCAGAAATTAAATGGTTGTCACGTTTTGTGGAAAAGTTTTGACTTTTTACGCTACATCTGAGACCTCACAACACCGCTCCCGAAAGGGCTCAAACCACCAGTCTTTTGAATAACAGCTGAACGCGCTAACCATTGCGCCCCGGAAGCCCAAAAATTAAATGGTCGTCAGGTATTCTGGAAAAACTTTGGCTTTCTACGTTACATTCGTGATCCCACAACACCGCTCCCGGGTGGGCTCGAACTACCAACCTTTCGGTTACCAGCCGAACGCGCTAACCCTTGCGCCACGGAAGCCCAAAAATTAAATGGTCGTCAGGTATTGTGGAAAAACTTTGGCTTTCTACGTTACATGTGAGATCCCACAACACCGCTCCCGGGTGGCCTCGAACCACCAACCTATTGGTTAACAGCCGAACACGCTAAACATTGAGCCACGGAAGCTCAGAAATTAAATCGTTGTCACGTATTGTGGAAAAGTTTTGACTTTTTACGCTACATCTGAGACCCCACAACACCTCTCCCGGGTGGGCTCGAACCACCAACCTTTCGATTAACAGAAGAACGCGCTAACCATTGCGCCACGGAAGCTCAAAAATTAAATGGTCGTCAGGTATTGTGGAAAAACCTTGACTTTTTACGTCACATCTGAGACCTCACAACACCGCTCCCGGATGGGCTCGAACTACCAAACTATTGGTTAACAGCCGAACGCGCTAACCATTGAGCCACGGAAGCTCAGAAATTAAATGGTCGTCAGGTATTGTGGAAAAACTTTGGCTTTCTACGTTGCATTTGAGATCCCACAACACCGCTCCCGGGTGGGCTCGAACCACCAACCTATTGGCTAACAGCCGAACGCGCTAAACATTGAGCCACGGAAGCTCAGAATTTAAATCGTTGTCACGTATTGTGGAAAAGTTTTGACTTTTTACGCTACATCTGAGACCCCACAACACCTCTCCCGGGTGGGCTCGAACCACCAACCTTTCGATTAACAGAAGAACGCGCTAACCATTGCGCCACGGAAGCTCAAAAATTAAATGGTCGTCAGGTATTGTGGAAAAACCTTGACTTTTTACGTCACATCTGAGACCTCACAACACCGCTCCCGGATGGGCTCGAACTACCAAACTATTGGTTAACAGCCGAACGCGCTAACCATTGAGCCACGGAAGCTCAGAAATTAAATGGTCGTCAGGTATTGTGGAAAAACTTTGGCTTTCTACGTTACATTTGAGATCCCACAACACCGCTCCCGGGTGGGCTCGAACCACCAACCTATTGGCTAACAGCCGAACGCGCTAACCATTGAGCAACGAAAGCCCAAAAATTAAATGGTCGTCAGGTATTGTGGAAAAACCTTGACTTTTTACGTAACATCTGAGACGTCACAACACCGCTCCCGAAAGGGCTCAAACCACCAGTCTTTTGAATAACAGCTGAACGCGCTAACCATTGCGCCCCGGAAGCCCAAAAATTAAATGGTCGTCAGGTATTCTGGAAAAACTTTGGCTTTCTACGTTACATTCGTGATCCCACAACACCGCTCCCGGGTGGGCTCGAACTACCAACCTTTCGGTTACCAGCCGAACGCGCTAACCCTTGCGCCACGGAAGCCCAAAAATTAAATGGTCGTCAGGTATTGTGGAAAAACTTTGGCTTTCTACGTTACATGTGAGATCCCACAACACCGCTCCCGGGTGGCCTCGAACCACCAACCCATTGGTTAACAGCCGAACGCGCTAACTATTGAGCCACGGAAGCCCAAAAATTAAATGGTCGTCAGGTATTGTGGAAAAACCTTGACTTTTTACGTAACATCTGAGACGCCACAACACCGCTCCCGGATGGGCTTGAACCACCAACCTTTCGGTTAACAGCCGAACGCGCTAACCATTGCGCCACGGAAGCCCAAAAATTAAATGGTCGTCAGGTATTGTGGAAAAACTTTGGCTTTCTACGTTACATTCGAGATCCCACAACACCGCTCCCGGGTATGCTTGAAGCACCAACCTATTGGCTAACAGCCGAACGCGCTAACCATTGAGCCACGGAAGCTCAGAATTTAAATCGTTGTCACGTATTGTGGAAAAGTTTTGACTTTTTACGCTACATCTGAGACCCCACAACACCTCTCTCGGGTGGGCTCGAACCACCAACCTTTCGATTAACAGCTGAACGCGCTAATTATTGCGCCACGGAAGCCCAAAAATTAAATGGTCGTCAGGTATTCTGGAAAAACTTTGGCTTTCTACGTTACATTCGTGATCCCACAACACCGCTCCCGGGTGGGCTTGAACCACCAACCTTTCGATTACCAGCCGAACGCGCTAGCCATTGCGCCACGGAAGCCCAAAAATTAAATGGTCGTCAGGTATTGTGGAAAAACTTTGGCTTTCTACGTTACATGTGAGATCCCACAACACCGCTCCCGGGTGGCCTCGAACCACCAACCCATTGGTTAACAGCCGAACGCGCTAACTATTGAGCCACGGAAGCCCAAAAATTAAATGGTCGTCAGGTATTGTGGAAAAACCTTGACTTTTTACGCTACATCTGAGACCCCACAACACCTCTCCCGGGTGGGCTCGAACCACCAACCTTTCGATTAACAGAAGAACGCGCTAACCATTGCGCCACGGAAGCTCAAAAATTAAATGGTCGTCAGGTATTGTGGAAAAACCTTGACTTTTTACGTCACATCTGAGACCTCACAACACCGCTCCCGGATGGGCTCGAACTACCAAACTATTGGTTAACAGCCGAACGCGCTAACCATTGAGCCACGGAAGCTCAGAAATTAAATGGTCGTCAGGTATTGTGGAAAAACTTTGGCTTTCTACGTTACATTTGAGATCCCACAACACCGCTCCCGGGTGGGCTCGAACCACCAACCTATTGGCTAACAGCCGAACGCGCTAACCATTGAGCCACGAAAGCTCAGAAATTAAATGGTTGTCACGTTTTGTGGAAAAGTTTTGACTTTTTACGCTACATCTGAGACCTCACAACACCGCTCCCGAAAGGGCTCAAACCACCAGTCTTTTGAATAACAGCTGAACGCGCTAACCATTGCGCCCCGGAAGCCCAAAAATTAAATGGTCGTCAGGTATTCTGGAAAAACTTTGGCTTTCTACGTTACATTCGTGATCCCACAACACCGCTCCCGGGTGGGCTCGAACTACCAACCTTTCGGTTACCAGCCGAACGCGCTAACCCTTGCGCCACGGAAGCCCAAAAATTAAATGGTCGTCAGGTATTGTGGAAAAACTTTGGCTTTCTACGTTACATGTGAGATCCCACAACACCGCTCCCGGGTGGCCTCGAACCACCAACCTATTGGTTAACAGCCGAACACGCTAAACATTGAGCCACGGAAGCTCAGAAATTAAATCGTTGTCACGTATTGTGGAAAAGTTTTGACTTTTTACGCTACATCTGAGACCCCACAACACCTCTCCCGGGTGGGCTCGAACCACCAACCTTTCGATTAACAGAAGAACGCGCTAACCATTGCGCCACGGAAGCTCAAAAATTAAATGGTCGTCAGGTATTGTGGAAAAACCTTGACTTTTTACGTCACATCTGAGACCTCACAACACCGCTCCCGGATGGGCTCGAACTACCAAACTATTGGTTAACAGCCGAACGCGCTAACCATTGAGCCACGGAAGCTCAGAAATTAAATGGTCGTCAGGTATTGTGGAAAAACTTTGGCTTTCTACGTTGCATTTGAGATCCCACAACACCGCTCCCGGGTGGGCTCGAACCACCAACCTATTGGCTAACAGCCGAACGCGCTAAACATTGAGCCACGGAAGCTCAGAATTTAAATCGTTGTCACGTATTGTGGAAAAGTTTTGACTTTTTACGCTACATCTGAGACCCCACAACACCTCTCCCGGGTGGGCTCGAACCACCAACCTTTCGATTAACAGAAGAACGCGCTAACCATTGCGCCACGGAAGCTCAAAAATTAAATGGTCGTCAGGTATTGTGGAAAAACCTTGACTTTTTACGTCACATCTGAGACCTCACAACACCGCTCCCGGATGGGCTCGAACTACCAAACTATTGGTTAACAGCCGAACGCGCTAACCATTGAGCCACGGAAGCTCAGAAATTAAATGGTCGTCAGGTATTGTGGAAAAACTTTGGCTTTCTACGTTACATTTGAGATCCCACAACACCGCTCCCGGGTGGGCTCGAACCACCAACCTATTGGCTAACAGCCGAACGCGCTAACCATTGAGCAACGAAAGCCCAAAAATTAAATGGTCGTCAGGTATTGTGGAAAAACCTTGACTTTTTACGTAACATCTGAGACGTCACAACACCGCTCCCGAAAGGGCTCAAACCACCAGTCTTTTGAATAACAGCTGAACGCGCTAACCATTGCGCCCCGGAAGCCCAAAAATTAAATGGTCGTCAGGTATTCTGGAAAAACTTTGGCTTTCTACGTTACATTCGTGATCCCACAACACCGCTCCCGGGTGGGCTCGAACTACCAACCTTTCGGTTACCAGCCGAACGCGCTAACCCTTGCGCCACGGAAGCCCAAAAATTAAATGGTCGTCAGGTATTGTGGAAAAACTTTGGCTTTCTACGTTACATGTGAGATCCCACAACACCGCTCCCGGGTGGCCTCGAACCACCAACCCATTGGTTAACAGCCGAACGCGCTAACTATTGAGCCACGGAAGCCCAAAAATTAAATGGTCGTCAGGTATTGTGGAAAAACCTTGACTTTTTACGTAACATCTGAGACGCCACAACACCGCTCCCGGATGGGCTTGAACCACCAACCTTTCGGTTAACAGCCGAACGCGCTAACCATTGCGCCACGGAAGCCCAAAAATTAAATGGTCGTCAGGTATTGTGGAAAAACTTTGGCTTTCTACGTTACATTCGAGATCCCACAACACCGCTCCCGGGTATGCTTGAAGCACCAACCTATTGGCTAACAGCCGAACGCGCTAACCATTGAGCCACGGAAGCTCAGAATTTAAATCGTTGTCACGTATTGTGGAAAAGTTTTGACTTTTTACGCTACATCTGAGACCCCACAACACCTCTCTCGGGTGGGCTCGAACCACCAACCTTTCGATTAACAGCTGAACGCGCTAATTATTGCGCCACGGAAGCCCAAAAATTAAATGGTCGTCAGGTATTCTGGAAAAACTTTGGCTTTCTACGTTACATTCGTGATCCCACAACACCGCTCCCGGGTGGGCTTGAACCACCAACCTTTCGATTACCAGCCGAACGCGCTAGCCATTGCGCCACGGAAGCCCAAAAATTAAATGGTCGTCAGGTATTGTGGAAAAACTTTGGCTTTCTACGTTACATGTGAGATCCCACAACACCGCTCCCGGGTGGCCTCGAACCACCAACCCATTGGTTAACAGCCGAACGCGCTAACTATTGAGCCACGGAAGCCCAAAAATTAAATGGTCGTCAGGTATTGTGGAAAAACCTTGACTTTTTACGTAACATCTGAGACGCCACAACACCGCTCCCGGATGGGCTTGAACCACCAACCTTTCGGTTAACAGCCGAACGCGCTAACCATTGCGCCACGGAAGCCCAAAAATTAAATGGTCGTCAGGTATTGTGGAAAAACTTTGGCTTTCTACGTTACATTCGAGATCCCACAACACCGCTCCCGGGTATGCTTGAAGCACCAACCTATTGGCTAACAGCCGAACGCGCTAACCATTGAGCCACGGAAGCTCAGAAATTAAATGGTTGTCAGGTATTGTGGAAAAACTTTGGCTTTCTACGTTACATATGAGACCCCACAACCACCAACCTTTCGATTAACAGCTGAACGCGCTAACCATTGAGCCACGGAAGCTCAGAAATTAAATGGTCGTCAGGTATTGTGGAAAAACTTTGGCTTTCTACGTTACATTTGAGATCCCACAACACCGCTCCTGGGTGGGCTCGAACCACCAACCTATGGGTCAACAGCAGAACGCGCTAACCATTGCGCCACGGAAGCCCAAAAATTAAATGCTCGTCAGGTTTTGCGTAAAAACCTTGACTTTTTACGTCACATCTGAGACCTCACAACACCGCTCCCGGATGAGCTCGAACCACCAACCTATTGGTTAATAGCCGAACGCGCTAACCATTGAGCCACGGAAGCTCAGAAATTAAATGATTGTCACGTATTGTGGATAAGTTTTGACTTTTTACGCTACATATGAGACCCCACAACACCTCTCCCGGGTGGGCTCGAACCTTCAACCTTTCGATTAACAGCTGAACGCGCTAATCATTGCGCCACGGAAGCCCAAAAATTAAATGTTCGTCAGGTATTGTGAAAAACTCTGACATTTTACGTTACATCTGAGACCTCACAACACCGCATCCCGGATGGGCTCGAACCACAAACCTATTGGTTAACAGCCGAACGCGATAACCATTGAGCCAAGGAAGCTCGGAAATTAAATGGTTGTCAGGTATTGTGGATAAGTTATGACTTATTACGTTACATCTGATACCCTACAACACCTCTCCCGGTTGGGATCGAACCACCAACCTTTCGGTTAACAGCCGAACGCGCTAACCATTGCCCCAAGGAAGCCCAAAAATTAAATGTTCGTCTGGTATTGTGGAAAAACCTTGAATTTTTACGTTACATTTGAGATCCCACAACACCGCTCCCGGGTGGGCTCGAACCACCAACCTATTGGTTAACAGCCGAACGCGCTAATCATTGAGCCACGGAAGCCCAGAAATTAAATGGTTTTCACGTATTGTGGAAAAGTTTTGACTTTTTACGCTACATCTGAGACCCCACAACACCTCTCCCGGGTGGGCTCGTACCACCAACCTTTCGATTAACAGCTGAACGCGCTAACCATTGCGCCACGGAAGCCCAAAAATTCAATGTTCGACAGGTATTGTGAAAAACCCTGACATTTTACGTTACATCTGAGACCTCACAACACCGCATCCCGGATGGGCTCGAACCACAAACCTATTGGTTAACAGCCGAACGCGATAACCATTGAGCCAAGGAAGCTCGGAAATTAAATGGTTGTGAGGTATTGTGGATAAGTTATGACTTATTACGTTACATCTGATACCCTACAACACCTCTCCCGGTTGGGATCGAACCACCAACCTTTCGGTTAACAGCCGAACGCGCTAGCCATTGCCCCAAGGAAGCCCAAAAATTAAATGTTCGTCAGGTATTGTGGAAAAACCTTGAATTTTTACGTTACATTTGAGATCCCACAACACCGCTCCCGGGTGGGCTCGAACCACCAACCTATTGGTTAACAGCCGAACGCGCTAATCATTGAGCCACGGAAGCCCAGAAATTAAATGGTTTTCACGTATTGTGGAAAAGTTATGACTTATTACGTTACATCTGATACCCTACAACACCTCTCCCGGTTGGGATCGAACCACCAACCTTTCGGTTAACAGCCGAACGCGCTAACCATTGCCCCAAGGAAGCCCAAAAATTAAATGTTCGTCAGGTATTGTGGAAAAACCTTGAATTTTTACGTTACATTTGAGACCCCACAACACCTCTCCCGGGTGGGCTCGTACCACCAACCTTTCGATTAACAGCTGAACGCGCTAACCATTGCGCCACGGAAGCCCAAAAATTCAATGTTCGACAGGTATTGTGGAAAAACTCTGACATTTTATGTTACATTTGAGACGTCACAACACCGCTCCCGGATGGGCTCGAACCACCAACCTATTGGTTAACAGCCGAACGCGCTAACCATTGAGCCACGGAAGCCCAAAGTTAAATGCTCGTCAGGTATTGTGTAAAAACCTTGACTTTTTACGTCACATCTGAGACCTCACAACACCGCTCCCGGATGGGCTCGAACCACCAAACCTATTGGTTAACAGCCGAACGCGCTAACCATTGAGCCACGGAAGCCCAAAGTTAAATGCTCGTCAGGTATTGTGTAAAAACCTTGACATTTTACGTTACATCTGAGACCTCACAACACCGCTCCCGGATGGGCTCGAACCACCAACCTATTGGTTAACAGCCGAACGCGCTAACCATTGCGCCACGGAAGCCCAAAATTTAAATGGTCGTCAGGTGTTGTGGAAAAAACCTTGACTTTTTACATCACATCTGAGACGTCACAACACCGCTCCCGGATGGGCTCGAACCACACACCTATTAGTTAACAGCCGAACGCGCTAACCTTTGAGCCACGGAAGCTCACAAATTAAATGGTTGTCAGGTATTGTAGATAAGTTATGACTTTTTACGTTACATCTGAGACCCTACAACACCTCTTCCGGTTGGGCACGAACCACCAACCTTTCGGTTAACAGCCGAACGCACTAACAATTGCGCCAAGGAAGCCCAAAAATTTAATGGTCGTCAGGTATTGTGGCAAAACTTTGGCTTTCTACGTTACATTTGAGATCCCACACCACCGCTCCCGGGTGGGCTCGAACCACCAACCTATTGGTTAACAGCCGAACGCGCTAACCATTGAGCCACGGAATCTCAGAAATTAAATGGTTGTCACGTATTGTGGATAAGTTTTGACTTTTTACGCTACATCTGAGACCCCACAACACCTCTTCCGGGTGGGCTTGAACCACCAGCCTTTCGATTAACAGTTGAACGCGCTAATAATTGCGCCAAGGAAGCCCAAAAATTAAATGTTCGTCAGGTATTGTGGAAAAACTCTGACATTTTACGTTACATCTGAGACCTCACAACACCGCTCCCGGTGTGACGAGGTTTAGTGATTAAGATACTAAGCTCGAGCACGACTAAATTAATCACGACTAGGTTAAATTATAACAAGAAATAGAGCAAAGTTGAAATCACAAAGTTCTTTATTTCTCTTCTTAAGTTACCTTTACAACGTCCTCAGCCGAACTGCCTCTCCCTTCCTCGGCGTAACCGTCGAAATCGGCCACCTACGTCAGTGGTAAAACCCGGGCGAGGAAGGGATTGAATAAACATCTTGTATGGAAAAATATGGGGTCTCCGTATTTTTCCATAGTTCGATATCCTTGCTACAAACTCCCCCCACCTTAAGTGGAGCCTACAATCGACACTAACAAAAGAGGCAAGGATAATGACAATGTATGTGAACCTACAACTATAGTGCACAAAAAAAATGGTAACAAACCAAGAAAATTCGTAACAAAACAAAACAAAAAAAAAAGAACAAAAATATAAGAAATGGAGGGAAAATCGTAAAATTTATGGGGGATATGACTCGCTGTTGAGCTCATCGCTATCTTCGTACTCTGGGTCCGATTCTACTGATAAATTATCGTCCGGTTCGGAATCGTCCTTCGTCACAGAGGCAACAAACATGCGTCTCGAACTTTCCGACCTCTCTTTACCATGATTTCGGGTCGGACAGTGGAAGGCCTTGTGTCCTGCTTTCCCACAGTTGCGACACTTCAAGGCGCTATCATTCCTATGTTGGTTGAGATTTGAGAAACTTTTTAGATTCCCGGAAGTTGATTTATCAACGTCTTCGCGCTGTGATCTGGGCCCACTATGGTCTTGGACGTAATCGCGGTTCGGTTTCCGGTCACTATAAGGGCCTTGCCGGAACCGGTCTTGACGACGGTCAAATTCCTTCGTCTGATGAAGCAGACTCTCAGCTCTTTGAGCCGATTCTTGCACTTGGGTCAGTGTGGGGTTTTCCGGTAAGCGCATAATTTGAAGCAGGTGTGGGTTTAGGCCTGACAGAATTGTGTTAGCGATGCTCATGGAGCTAATTGAAGGGTCATGCATGCGGCAAAGCCGTTCTTTTCCCAAAATGTATTTAAGAACGGGTTCGTCTCGACCTTGTCTTCGACGGGATATCCGGTCTTCTAGTTGACTTTGATAATTATGGCCAATAAATGCCCGACAAAACCTGTCACGAAACTGTTCCCAATGCTGTACATCTGGACTGACTCTTTCCCACCAATATATGGAATCGTCCTCGAGCATAAATTCTACTTTAGATAGCAGATTAATGTCGGTCAGCCTAAGAGCTTTTCTGTATCGTTCCACCTGATTTAGGAACTCTAGGACGTCATCGCCATTACGAAATTTTGGTAGACTGTTGGTATGACTATCTAATGGAAGCCCGTTTAGCTGGGATGGGTTGTTGAAATGCGGTGTAGCGGGTGGCAAAAGGGGCGGAGACGAAGCGTTTAGTTGGGGTGGCAACGGAGGAGTTTGCGTCGTGTTTACCAAATTCGGGTCGTAAATTTGGGTATTATTGCTCGAGATCGAACCGTTTGGTGATACTATAGAATTTGTATTAGGATTACCGTTGACGGGATTCTGTAAAACTAATTGTGGCGAAGGGCACTGATTCGACGCACCAATAGTACTCGACGGGCCTGGGGACGTGCTTGAATGTTGGTTTAACCTATCAGTTAAATTTTTAATCATAGCGTTTTGGGCTTGACTTTGTACGGTTAACATACTACGCATAACCGACTCTTGTCGTTTGTTATTGTCTTCCAACATTGTTTTAAACATTTGGACCATCATTGCCATAGGGTCGCCAGGATTGCCTATAGCTTGTGGTTGGGCATTACTAACATTAGAGGTTTGGTCTACGGGTTGCGTGATTACGCTAGTTCCCGGGTCTCGCGGCAACTCGGGGTTAGGCTCGGAAACCTGGTCCCCTTTTGTACTTCGCGTATTTATGCCCATTTTTCTATTTGTAATTTTAGCGTATAAAGGGTTTGGGGTACTCACAGATTGTTGAAGGGTAGGTAAAATCCAAATGTCTTAATACAATTCGCGCAATGTTATTTTCAAATCTCTTAAATGTTCAAAATCTCTTAACTAATAGATATAGTTTATCAAATGTTCAACACTTGGAAGTAGATGCTCCCTCCCTGTTGTAGTCGATCCCTCGTTGGAGGAAGAGTTCTTTTCGTTTGGTCCCGCAGTCCCAAACTAGGTTCCTGTAGGTGATCCCTCGTTGGATGGAGAGTCCTTTTCGTCTGGTCCCGCAGTCCCAAACTAGGTTCCAGTAGGTGATCCCTCGTTGGATGGAGATTTTCTACGTCCGGTCCCGCAGTCCCGAACTTGTAGATATGGTTTTTCGTTTGTATGGTCCCGCAGTCCCATGCAAACTTAATTTAAAGGTGATTGATTTACGTCCGGTCCCGCAGTCCCGAACTTGTAGATATTATTTTTCGTTATGATGGTCCCGCAGTCCCATGCAAACTTAATTTAAAGGTGATTTGCTTTCCTATGGTCCCGCAGTCCCAAATTCGATCACCCTCACGTTAATGGAGTTCGGCAACGGAGAAGAAAAAAAAATCATCCGGAGAATCCCGCAGTCTTCCCGGTCTCCTTGCTATAAAGCGCTGCTTCGTATAGCTCTGGTCCCGCAGTCCCGAGCTTCGATGAGTCGTGAGGAACGTTGTAAATATCGCGCTGGTCCCGCAGTCCCGAGCTTCGCGAGTCGTGATGGGTTCGGTAACAGTTACTTCAGGTTATATACTTTACAAGGGACTTAATTAAATTGCCCGGCGCCTCCACCAAATTAGTGTGACGAGGTTTAGTGATTAAGATACTAAGCTCGAGCACGACTAAATTAATCACGACTAGGTTAAATTATAACAAGAAATAGAGCAAAGTTGAAATCACAAAGTTCTTTATTTCTCTTCTTAAGTTACCTTTACAACGTCCTCAGCCGAACTGCCTCTCCCTTCCTCGGCGTAACCGTCGAAATCGGCCACCTACGTCAGTGGTAAAACCCGGGCGAGGAAGGGATTGAATAAACATCTTGTATGGAAAAATATGGGGTCTCCGTATTTTTCCATAGTTCGATATCCTTGCTACACCGGATGGGCTCGAACAACCAACCTATTGGTTAACAGCCAAACGCGCTAACCATTGCGCCACGGAAGCCCAAAAATTAAATGTTCGTCAGGTATTGTGGAAAAACTCTGACATTTTACGTTACATCTAAGACCTCACAACACCGCTCCCGGATGGGCTCGAACCACCAACCTATTGGTTAACAGCCGAACGCGCTAACCATTGAGCCACGGAAGCTCAGAGATTAAATGGTTGTCAGGTATTGTGGATAAGTTATGACTTATTACGTTACATCTGAGACCCTACAACACCTCTCACGGTTGGGCTCGAACCACCAACCTTTCGGTTAACAGCCGAACGCGCTAACCATTGCGCCACGGAAGCCCAAAATTTAAATGGTCGTCAGGTGTTGTGGAAAAAACCTTGACTTTTTACGTCACATCTGAGACGTCACAACACCGCTCCCGGATGGGCTCGAACCACACACCTATTGGTTAACAGCCGAACGCGCTAACCTTTGAGCCACGGAAGCTCAGAAATTAAATGGTTGTCAGGTATTGTAGATAAGTTATGACTTTTTACGTTACATCTGAGACCCTACAACACCTCTTCCGGTTGGGCTCGAACCACCAACCTTTCGGTTAACAGCCGAACGCACTAACAATTGCGCCAAGAAGGCCCAAAAATTTAATGGTCGTCAGGTATTGTGGCAAAACTTTGGCTTTCTACGTTACATATGAGATCCCACACCACCGCTCCCGGGTGGGCACGAACCACCAACCTATTGGTTAACAGCCGAACGCGCTAACCATTGAGCCACGGAAGCCCAAAAATTAAATGCTCGTCAGGTATTGTGTAAAAACCTTGACTTTTTGCGTCACATCTGAGACCTGACAACACCGCTCCCGGATGGGCTCGAACAACCCACCTATTGGTTAACAGCCGAACGCGCTAACCATTGCGCCACGGAAAACCCAAAAATTAAATGTTCGTCAGGTATTGTGGAAAAACTCTGACATTTTACGTTACATCTGAGACCTCACAACACCACTCCCGGATGGGCTCGAACCACCAACCTATTGGTTAACAGCCGAACGCGCTAACCATTGAGCCACGGAAGCTCAGAAATTAAATGGTTGTCAGGTATTGTGGATAAGTTATGACTTATTACGTTACATCTGAGACCCTACAACACCTCTCTCGGTTGGGCTCGAACCACCAACCTTTCGGTTAACAGCTGAACGCGCTAACCATTGCGCCAAGGAAGCCCAAAAAATAAATGGTCGTCAGGTATTGTGGAAAAACTTTGTCTTTCTACGTTACATTTGAGATCCCACAACACCGCTCCCGGGTGGGCTCGAACCACCACCCTATTGGTTAAAAGCTGAACGCGCTAACCATTGCGCCACGGAAGTTAAAAAATTAAATGCTCGTCAGGTATTGTGTAAAAACCTTGACTTTTTACGTCACATCTGAGACCTCACAACACCGCTCCCGGGTGCGCTCAAACCACCAACCTATTGGTTAACAGCCGAAAGCGCTAACCATTGAGCGACGGAAGCTCAGAAATTAAATGGTTGTCAGGTATTGTGGATGAGTTATGACTTATTACGTTACATCTGAGACCCTACAACACCTCTCCCGGTTGGGCTCGAACCACCAACCTTTCGGTTAACAGCCGAACGCGCTAACCATTGCGCCAAGGAAGCCCGAAAAATAAATGTTCGTCAGGTATTGTGGAAAAACTCTGACATTTTACGTAACATCTGAGACGTCACAACACCGCTCCCGGATGGGCTCGAACCACCAACCTTTCGGTTAACAGCCGAACGCGCTAACCATTGCGCCACGGACGCCCAAAAAAAAATGGTCGTCAGGTATTGTGGAAAAACTTTGGCTTTTTACGTTACATTAGAGATCCCACAACACCGCTCCCGGGTGGGCTCGAACCACCAACCTTTCGGTTAACAGCCGAACGCGCTAACCATTGCGCAACGGAGGCCAAATATTAAATGGTCGTCAGGTATTGAGGTAAAACTTTGACTTTTTACTTCACATCTGAGACCTCACAACACCGCTCCCGGATGGGCTCGAACCACCAACCTATTGGTTAACAGCCGAACGCGCTAACCATTGAGCCACGGAAGCTCAGAAATTAAATGGTTGTCACGTATTGTGGAAAAGTTTTGACTTTTTACGCTACATCTGAGACCCCACAACACCTCTCCCGGGTGGGCTCGAACCTTCAACCTTTCGATTAACAGCTGAACGCGCTAATCATTGCGCCACGGAAGCCCAAAAATTAAATGGTCGTCAGGTATTGTGGAAAAACCTTGACTTTTTACGTCACATCTGAGACCTCACAACACCGCTCCCGGATGGGCTCGAACTACCAAACTATTGGTTAACAGCCGAACGCGCTAACCATTGAGCCACGGATGCTCAGAAATTAAATGGTCGTCAGGTATTGTGGAAAAACTTTGGCTTTCTACGTTACATTTGAGATCCCACAACACCGCATCACGGGTGGGCTCGAACCACCAACCTATTGGCTAACAGCCGAACGCGCTAAACATTGAGCCACGGAAGCTCAGAAATTAAATCGTTGTCACGTATTGTGGAAAAGTTTTGACTTTTTACGCTACATCTGAGACCCCACAACACCTCTCCCGGGTGGGCTCGAACCACCAACCTTTCGATTAACAGCTGAACGCGCTAACCATTGCGCCCCGGAAGCCCAAAAATTAAATGGTCGTCAGGTATTGTGGAAAAACTTTGGCTTTCTACGTTACATTTGAGATCCCACAACACCGCTCCCGGGTGGGCTCGAACCACCAACCTATTGGCTAACAGCCGAACGCGCTAACCATTGAGCCACGAAAGCTCAGAAATTAAATGGTTGTCACGTATTGTGGAAAAGTTGTGACTTTTTACGCTACATCTGAGACCCCACAACACCTCTCTCGGGTGGGCTCGAACCACCAACCTTTCGATTAACAGCTGAACGCGCTAATTATTGCGCCACGGAAGCCCAAAAACTAAATGGTCGTCAGGTATTGTGGAAAAACTTTGGCTTTCTACGTTACATGTGAGATCCCACAACACCGCTCCCGGGTGGCCTCGAACCACCAACCTATTGGTTAACAGCCGAACGCGCTAACCATTGAGCCACGGAAGCCCAAAAATTAAATGGTCGTCAGGTATTGTGGAAAAACCTTGACTTTTTACGTAACATCTGAGACGTCACAACACCGCTCCCGGATGGGCTTGAACCACCAACCTTTCGGTTAACAGCCGAACGCGCTAACCATTGCGCCACGGAAGCCCAAAAATTAAATGGTCGTCAGGTATTGTGGAAAAACTTTGGCTTTCTACGTTACATTCGAGATCCCACAACACCGCTCCCGGGTATGCTTGAAGCGCCAACCTATTGGCTAACAGCCGAACGCGCTAACCATTGAGCCACGGAAGCTCAGAAATTAAATGGTTGTCAGGTATTGTGGAAAAACTTTGGCTTTCTACGTTACATTTGAGACCCCACAACCACCAACCTTTCGATTAACAGCTGAACGCGCTAACCATTGAGCCACGGAAGCTCAGAAATTAAATGGTCGTCAGATATTGTGGAAAAACTTTGGCTTTCTACGTTACATTTGAGATCCCACAACACCGCTCCCGGGTGGGCTCGAACCACCAACCTATGGGTCAACAGCAGAACGCGCTAACCATTGCGCCACGGAAGCCCAAAAATTAAATGCTCGTCAGGTTTTGCGTAAAAACCTAGACTTTTTACGTCACATCTGAGACCTCACAACACCGCTCCCGGATGAGCTCGAACCACCAACCTATTGGTTAACAGCCGAACGCGCTAACCATTGAGCCACGGAAGCTCAGAAATTAAATGATTGTCACGTATTGTGGATACGTTTTGACTTTTTACGCTACATATGAGACCCCACAACACCTCTCCCGGGTGGGCTCGAACCTTCAACCTTTCGATTAACAGCTGAACGCGCTAATCATTGCGCCAAGGAAAGCCCAAAAATTAAATGGTCGTCAGGTATTGTGGAAAAACCTTGACTTTTTACGTCACATCTGAGACCTCACAACACCGCTCCCGGATGGGCTCGAACTACCAAACTATTGATTAACAGCCGAACGTGCTAACCATTGAGCCACGGATGCTCAGAAATTAAATGGTCGTCAGGTATTGTGGAAAAACTTTGGCTTTCTACGTTACATTTGAGATCCCACAACACCGCTCCCGGGTGGGCTCGAACCACCAACCTATTGGCTAACAGCCGAACGCGCTAAACATTGAGCCACGGAAGCTCAGAAATTAAATCGTTGTCACGTATTGTGGAAAAGTTTTGACTTTTTACGCTACATCTGAGACCCCACAACACCTCTCCCGGGTGGGCTCGAACCACCAACCTTTCGATTAACAGCTGAACGCGCTAACCATTGCGCCCCGGAAGCCCAAAAATTAAATGGTCGTCAGGTATTGTGGAAAAACTTTGGCTTTCTACGTTACATTTGAGATCCCACAACACCGCTCCCGGGTGGGCTCGAACCACCACCCTATTGGTTAAAAGCTGAACGCGCTAACCATTGCGCCACGGAAGTTAAAAAATTAAATGCTCGTCAGGTATTGTGTAAAAACCTTGACTTTTTACGTCACATCTGAGACCTCACAACACCGCTCCCGGGTGCGCTCAAACCACCAACCTATTGGTTAACAGCCGAAAGCGCTAACCATTGAGCGACGGAAGCTCAGAAATTAAATGGTTGTCAGGTATTGTGGATGAGTTATGACTTATTACGTTACATCTGAGACCCTACAACACCTCTCCCGGTTGGGCTCGAACCACCAACCTTTCGGTTAACAGCCGAACGCGCTAACCATTGCGCCAAGGAAGCCCGAAAAATAAATGTTCGTCAGGTATTGTGGAAAAACTCTGACATTTTACGTAACATCTGAGACGTCACAACACCGCTCCCGGATGGGCTCGAACCACCAACCTTTCGGTTAACAGCCGAACGCGCTAACCATTGCGCCACGGACGCCCAAAAAAAAATGGTCGTCAGGTATTGTGGAAAAACTTTGGCTTTTTACGTTACATTAGAGATCCCACAACACCGCTCCCGGGTGGGCTCGAACCACCAACCTTTCGGTTAACAGCCGAACGCGCTAACCATTGCGCAACGGAGGCCAAATATTAAATGGTCGTCAGGTATTGAGGTAAAACTTTGACTTTTTACTTCACATCTGAGACCTCACAACACCGCTCCCGGATGGGCTCGAACCACCAACCTATTGGTTAACAGCCGAACGCGCTAACCATTGAGCCACGGAAGCTCAGAAATTAAATGGTTGTCACGTATTGTGGAAAAGTTTTGACTTTTTACGCTACATCTGAGACCCCACAACACCTCTCCCGGGTGGGCTCGAACCTTCAACCTTTCGATTAACAGCTGAACGCGCTAATCATTGCGCCACGGAAGCCCAAAAATTAAATGGTCGTCAGGTATTGTGGAAAAACCTTGACTTTTTACGTCACATCTGAGACCTCACAACACCGCTCCCGGATGGGCTCGAACTACCAAACTATTGGTTAACAGCCGAACGCGCTAACCATTGAGCCACGGATGCTCAGAAATTAAATGGTCGTCAGGTATTGTGGAAAAACTTTGGCTTTCTACGTTACATTTGAGATCCCACAACACCGCATCACGGGTGGGCTCGAACCACCAACCTATTGGCTAACAGCCGAACGCGCTAAACATTGAGCCACGGAAGCTCAGAAATTAAATCGTTGTCACGTATTGTGGAAAAGTTTTGACTTTTTACGCTACATCTGAGACCCCACAACACCTCTCCCGGGTGGGCTCGAACCACCAACCTTTCGATTAACAGCTGAACGCGCTAACCATTGCGCCCCGGAAGCCCAAAAATTAAATGGTCGTCAGGTATTGTGGAAAAACTTTGGCTTTCTACGTTACATTTGAGATCCCACAACACCGCTCCCGGGTGGGCTCGAACCACCAACCTATTGGCTAACAGCCGAACGCGCTAACCATTGAGCCACGAAAGCTCAGAAATTAAATGGTTGTCACGTATTGTGGAAAAGTTGTGACTTTTTACGCTACATCTGAGACCCCACAACACCTCTCTCGGGTGGGCTCGAACCACCAACCTTTCGATTAACAGCTGAACGCGCTAATTATTGCGCCACGGAAGCCCAAAAACTAAATGGTCGTCAGGTATTGTGGAAAAACTTTGGCTTTCTACGTTACATGTGAGATCCCACAACACCGCTCCCGGGTGGCCTCGAACCACCAACCTATTGGTTAACAGCCGAACGCGCTAACCATTGAGCCACGGAAGCCCAAAAATTAAATGGTCGTCAGGTATTGTGGAAAAACCTTGACTTTTTACGTAACATCTGAGACGTCACAACACCGCTCCCGGATGGGCTTGAACCACCAACCTTTCGGTTAACAGCCGAACGCGCTAACCATTGCGCCACGGAAGCCCAAAAATTAAATGGTCGTCAGGTATTGTGGAAAAACTTTGGCTTTCTACGTTACATTCGAGATCCCACAACACCGCTCCCGGGTATGCTTGAAGCGCCAACCTATTGGCTAACAGCCGAACGCGCTAACCATTGAGCCACGGAAGCTCAGAAATTAAATGGTTGTCAGGTATTGTGGAAAAACTTTGGCTTTCTACGTTACATTTGAGACCCCACAACCACCAACCTTTCGATTAACAGCTGAACGCGCTAACCATTGAGCCACGGAAGCTCAGAAATTAAATGGTCGTCAGATATTGTGGAAAAACTTTGGCTTTCTACGTTACATTTGAGATCCCACAACACCGCTCCCGGGTGGGCTCGAACCACCAACCTATGGGTCAACAGCAGAACGCGCTAACCATTGCGCCACGGAAGCCCAAAAATTAAATGCTCGTCAGGTTTTGCGTAAAAACCTAGACTTTTTACGTCACATCTGAGACCTCACAACACCGCTCCCGGATGAGCTCGAACCACCAACCTATTGGTTAACAGCCGAACGCGCTAACCATTGAGCCACGGAAGCTCAGAAATTAAATGATTGTCACGTATTGTGGATACGTTTTGACTTTTTACGCTACATATGAGACCCCACAACACCTCTCCCGGGTGGGCTCGAACCTTCAACCTTTCGATTAACAGCTGAACGCGCTAATCATTGCGCCAAGGAAAGCCCAAAAATTAAATGGTCGTCAGGTATTGTGGAAAAACCTTGACTTTTTACGTCACATCTGAGACCTCACAACACCGCTCCCGGATGGGCTCGAACTACCAAACTATTGATTAACAGCCGAACGTGCTAACCATTGAGCCACGGATGCTCAGAAATTAAATGGTCGTCAGGTATTGTGGAAAAACTTTGGCTTTCTACGTTACATTTGAGATCCCACAACACCGCTCCCGGGTGGGCTCGAACCACCAACCTATTGGCTAACAGCCGAACGCGCTAAACATTGAGCCACGGAAGCTCAGAAATTAAATCGTTGTCACGTATTGTGGAAAAGTTTTGACTTTTTACGCTACATCTGAGACCCCACAACACCTCTCCCGGGTGGGCTCGAACCACCAACCTTTCGATTAACAGCTGAACGCGCTAACCATTGCGCCCCGGAAGCCCAAAAATTAAATGGTCGTCAGGTATTGTGGAAAAACTTTGGCTTTCTACGTTACATTTGAGATCCCACAACACCGCTCCCGGGTGGGCTCGAACCACCAACCTATTGGCTAACAGCCGAACGCGCTAACCATTGAGCCACGAAAGCTCAGAAATTAAATGGTTGTCACGTATTGTGGAAACGTTTTGACTTTTAACGCTACATCTGAGACCCCACAACACCTCTCCCGGGTGGGCTCGAACCACCAACCTTTCGGTTAACAGCCGAACGCGCTAACCATTGCGCCATGGAAGCCCAAAAATTAAATGTTCGTCAGGTATTGTGGAAAAACCTTGGCTTTCTACGTTACATTCGTGATCCCACAACACCGCTCCCGGGTGGGCTTGAACCACCAACCTTTCGGTTACCAGCCGAACGCGCTAACCATTGCGCCACGGAAGCCCAAAAATTAAATGGTCGTCAGGTATTGTGGAAAAAATTTGGCTTTCTACGTTACATGTGAGATCCCACAACACCGCTCCCGGGTGGCCTCGAACCACCAACCTATTGGTTAACAGCCGAACGCGCTAACCATTGAGCCACGGAAGCCCAAAAATTAAATGGTCGTCAGGTATTGTGGAAAAACCTTGACTTTTTACGTAACATCTGAGACGTCACAACACCGCTCCCGGATGGGCTTGAACCACCAACCTTTCGGTTAACAGCCGAACGCGCTAACCATTGAGCCACGGAAGCTCAGAAAATAAATGGTTGTCAGGTATTGTGGAAAAACTTTGGCTTTCTACGTTACATTTGAGACCCCACAACCACCAGCCTTTCGATTAACAGCTGAACGCGCTAACCATTGAGCCACGGAAGCTCTGAAATTAAATGGTCGTCAGGTATTGTGGAAAAACTTTGGCTTTCTACGTTACATTTGAGATCCCACAACACCGCTCCCAGGTGGGCTCGAACCACCAACCTATGGGTCAACAGCAGAACGCGCTAACCATTGCGCCACGGAAGCCCAAAAATTAAATGCTCGTCAGGTTTTGCGTAAAAACCTAGACTTTTTACGTCACATCTGAGACCTCACAACACCGCTCCCGGATGAGCTCGAACCACCAACCTATTGGTTAACAGCTGAATGCGCTAACCATTGAGCCACGGAAGCTCAGAAATTAAATGATTGTCACGTATTGTGGATAAGTTTTGACTTTTTACGCTACATATGAGGCCCCACAACACCTCTCCCGGGTGGGCTCGAACCTTCAACCTTTCGATTAACAGCTGAACGCGCTAATCATTGCGCCACGGAAGCCCAAAAATTAAATGGTCGTCAGGTATTGTGGAAAAACCTTGACTTTTTACGTCACATCTGAGACCTCACAACACCGCTCCCGGATGGGCTCGAACTACCAACCTATTGGTTAACAGGCGAACGCCCTAACCATTGCGCCACGGAAGCCCAAAAATTAAATGATCGTCAGGTATTGTGGAAAAACTTTGGCTTTCTACGTTACATTTGAGATCCCACAACGCTGCTCCCGGGTGGGCTCGAACCACTAACCTATTAGTTAACAGCCGAACGCGCTAAC
Source organism: Phalangium opilio (assembly GCF_054372755.1). Lineage (NCBI taxonomy): Eukaryota > Metazoa > Arthropoda > Arachnida > Opiliones > Phalangiidae > Phalangium > Phalangium opilio. The sequence goes on along the minus strand of NW_028324192.1, from coordinate 2,185,114 downwards.
CATTGAGCCACGGAAGCTCAGAAATTAAATGGTTGTCACGTATTGTGGAAAAGTTTTGACTTTTTACGCTACATCTGAGACCCCACAACACCTCTCCCGGGTGGGCTCGAACCACCAACCTTTCGATTAACAGCTGAACGCGCTAACCATTGCGCCACGGAAGCCCAAAAATTAAATGGTCGTCCGGTATTGTGGAAAAACTTTGACTTTTTACGTAACATCTGAGACCTCATAGCACCGCTCCCGGGTGTGCTCGAACCACCAACCTTTCTGTTAACAGCCGAACGCGCTAACGATTGCGCCACGGAAGCCCAAAATTTAAATGGTCGTCCGGTATTGTGGAAAAACCTTGACTTTTTACGTCACATCAGAGACGTCACAACACCGCTCCCGGATGGGCTCGAACCACCAACTTATTGGTTAACAGCCGAACGCGCTAACCATTGAGCCACGGAAGCTCAGAAATTAAATGGTTGTCACGTATTGTGGAAAAGTTTTGACTTTTTACGCTACATCTGAGACCCCACAACACCTCTCCCGGGTGGGCTCGAACCTTCAACCTTTCGATTAACAGCTGAACGCGCTAATCATTGCGCCACGGAAGCCCAAAAATTAAATGGTCGTCAGGTATTGTGGAAAAACCTTGACTTTTTACGTCACATCTGAGACCTCACATCATCGCTCCCGGATGGGCTCGAACTACCAAACTATTGGTTAACAGCCGAACGCGCTAACCATTGAGCCACGGATGCTCAGAAATTAAATGGTCGTCAGGTATTGTGGAAAAACTTTGGCTTTCTACGTTACATTTGAGATCCCACAACACCGCATCACGGGTGGGCTCGAACCACCAACCTATTGGCTAACAGCCGAACGCGCTAAACATTGAGCCACGGAAGCTCAGAAATTAAATCGTTGTCACGTATTGTGGAAAAGTTTTGACTTTTTACGCTACATCTGAGACCCCACAACACCTCTCCCGGGTGGGCTCGAACCACCAACCTTTCGATTAACAGCTGAACGCGCTAACCATTGCGCCCCGGAAGCCCAAAAATTAAATGGTCGTCAGGTATTGTGGAAAAACTTTGGCTTTCTACGTTACATTTGAGATCCCACAACACCGCTCCCGGGTGGGCTCGAACCACCAACCTATTGGCTAACAGCCGAACGCGCTAACCATTGAGCCACGAAAGCTCAGAAATTAAATGGTTGTCACGTATTGTGGAAAAGTTGTGACTTTTTACGCTACATCTGAGACCCCACAACACCTCTCTCGGGTGGGCTCGAACCACCAACCTTTCGATTAACAGCTGAACGCGCTAATTATTGCGCCACGGAAGCCCAAAAACTAAATGGTCGTCAGGTATTGTGGAAAAACTTTGGCTTTCTACGTTACATGTGAGATCCCACAACACCGCTCCCGGGTGGCCTCGAACCACCAACCTATTGGTTAACAGCCGAACGCGCTAACCATTGAGCCACGGAAGCCCAAAAATTAAATGGTCGTCAGGTATTGTGGAAAAACCTTGACTTTTTACGTAACATCTGAGACGTCACAACACCGCTCCCGGATGGGCTTGAACCACCAACCTTTCGGTTAACAGCCGAACGCGCTAACCATTGCGCCACGGAAGCCCAAAAATTAAATGGTCGTCAGGTATTGTGGAAAAACTTTGGCTTTCTACGTTACATTCGAGATCCCACAACACCGCTCCCGGGTATGCTTGAAGCGCCAACCTATTGGCTAACAGCCGAACGCGCTAACCATTGAGCCACGGAAGCTCAGAAATTAAATGGTTGTCAGGTATTGTGGAAAAACTTTGGCTTTCTACGTTACATTTGAGACCCCACAACCACCAACCTTTCGATTAACAGCTGAACGCGCTAACCATTGAGCCACGGAAGCTCAGAAATTAAATGGTCGTCAGATATTGTGGAAAAACTTTGGCTTTCTACGTTACATTTGAGATCCCACAACACCGCTCCCGGGTGGGCTCGAACCACCAACCTATGGGTCAACAGCAGAACGCGCTAACCATTGCGCCACGGAAGCCCAAAAATTAAATGCTCGTCAGGTTTTGCGTAAAAACCTAGACTTTTTACGTCACATCTGAGACCTCACAACACCGCTCCCGGATGAGCTCGAACCACCAACCTATTGGTTAACAGCCGAACGCGCTAACCATTGAGCCACGGAAGCTCAGAAATTAAATGATTGTCACGTATTGTGGATACGTTTTGACTTTTTACGCTACATATGAGACCCCACAACACCTCTCCCGGGTGGGCTCGAACCTTCAACCTTTCGATTAACAGCTGAACGCGCTAATCATTGCGCCAAGGAAAGCCCAAAAATTAAATGGTCGTCAGGTATTGTGGAAAAACCTTGACTTTTTACGTCACATCTGAGACCTCACAACACCGCTCCCGGATGGGCTCGAACTACCAAACTATTGATTAACAGCCGAACGTGCTAACCATTGAGCCACGGATGCTCAGAAATTAAATGGTCGTCAGGTATTGTGGAAAAACTTTGGCTTTCTACGTTACATTTGAGATCCCACAACACCGCTCCCGGGTGGGCTCGAACCACCAACCTATTGGCTAACAGCCGAACGCGCTAAACATTGAGCCACGGAAGCTCAGAAATTAAATCGTTGTCACGTATTGTGGAAAAGTTTTGACTTTTTACGCTACATCTGAGACCCCACAACACCTCTCCCGGGTGGGCTCGAACCACCAACCTTTCGATTAACAGCTGAACGCGCTAACCATTGCGCCCCGGAAGCCCAAAAATTAAATGGTCGTCAGGTATTGTGGAAAAACTTTGGCTTTCTACGTTACATTTGAGATCCCACAACACCGCTCCCGGGTGGGCTCGAACCACCAACCTATTGGCTAACAGCCGAACGCGCTAACCATTGAGCCACGAAAGCTCAGAAATTAAATGGTTGTCACGTATTGTGGAAACGTTTTGACTTTTAACGCTACATCTGAGACCCCACAACACCTCTCCCGGGTGGGCTCGAACCACCAACCTTTCGGTTAACAGCCGAACGCGCTAACCATTGCGCCATGGAAGCCCAAAAATTAAATGTTCGTCAGGTATTGTGGAAAAACCTTGGCTTTCTACGTTACATTCGTGATCCCACAACACCGCTCCCGGGTGGGCTTGAACCACCAACCTTTCGGTTACCAGCCGAACGCGCTAACCATTGCGCCACGGAAGCCCAAAAATTAAATGGTCGTCAGGTATTGTGGAAAAAATTTGGCTTTCTACGTTACATGTGAGATCCCACAACACCGCTCCCGGGTGGCCTCGAACCACCAACCTATTGGTTAACAGCCGAACGCGCTAACCATTGAGCCACGGAAGCCCAAAAATTAAATGGTCGTCAGGTATTGTGGAAAAACCTTGACTTTTTACGTAACATCTGAGACGTCACAACACCGCTCCCGGATGGGCTTGAACCACCAACCTTTCGGTTAACAGCCGAACGCGCTAACCATTGAGCCACGGAAGCTCAGAAAATAAATGGTTGTCAGGTATTGTGGAAAAACTTTGGCTTTCTACGTTACATTTGAGACCCCACAACCACCAGCCTTTCGATTAACAGCTGAACGCGCTAACCATTGAGCCACGGAAGCTCTGAAATTAAATGGTCGTCAGGTATTGTGGAAAAACTTTGGCTTTCTACGTTACATTTGAGATCCCACAACACCGCTCCCAGGTGGGCTCGAACCACCAACCTATGGGTCAACAGCAGAACGCGCTAACCATTGCGCCACGGAAGCCCAAAAATTAAATGCTCGTCAGGTTTTGCGTAAAAACCTAGACTTTTTACGTCACATCTGAGACCTCACAACACCGCTCCCGGATGAGCTCGAACCACCAACCTATTGGTTAACAGCTGAATGCGCTAACCATTGAGCCACGGAAGCTCAGAAATTAAATGATTGTCACGTATTGTGGATAAGTTTTGACTTTTTACGCTACATATGAGGCCCCACAACACCTCTCCCGGGTGGGCTCGAACCTTCAACCTTTCGATTAACAGCTGAACGCGCTAATCATTGCGCCACGGAAGCCCAAAAATTAAATGGTCGTCAGGTATTGTGGAAAAACCTTGACTTTTTACGTCACATCTGAGACCTCACAACACCGCTCCCGGATGGGCTCGAACTACCAACCTATTGGTTAACAGGCGAACGCCCTAACCATTGCGCCACGGAAGCCCAAAAATTAAATGATCGTCAGGTATTGTGGAAAAACTTTGGCTTTCTACGTTACATTTGAGATCCCACAACGCTGCTCCCGGGTGGGCTCGAACCACTAACCTATTAGTTAACAGCCGAACGCGCTAACCATTGAGCCACGGAAGCTCAGAAATTAAATGGTTGTCACGTATTGTGGAAAAGTTTTGACTTTTTACGCTACATCTGAGACCCCACAACACCTCTCCCGGGTGGGCTCGAACCACCAACCTTTCGATTAACAGCTGAACGCGCTAACCATTGCGCCACGGAAGCCCAAAAATTAAATGGTCGTCCGGTATTGTGGAAAAACTTTGACTTTTTACGTAACATCTGAGACCTCATAGCACCGCTCCCGGGTGTGCTCGAACCACCAACCTTTCTGTTAACAGCCGAACGCGCTAACGATTGCGCCACGGAAGCCCAAAATTTAAATGGTCGTCCGGTATTGTGGAAAAACCTTGACTTTTTACGTCACATCAGAGACGTCACAACACCGCTCCCGGATGGGCTCGAACCACCAACTTATTGGTTAACAGCCGAACGCGCTAACCATTGAGCCACGGAAGCTCAGAAATTAAATGGTTGTCACGTATTGTGGAAAAGTTTTGACTTTTTACGCTACATCTGAGACCCCACAACACCTCTCCCGGATGGGCTCGAACCACCAACCTATTGGTTAAAAGCCGAACGCGCTAACCATTGCGCCACGGAAGCCCAAAAATTCAATGGTCGTCAGGTGTTGTGGAAAAAACCTTGGCTTTTTACGTCACACCTGAGACGTCACAACACCTATTCCGGTTGGGCTCGAACCACCAACCTTTCGGTTAACAGCCGTACGCGCTAACCATTGCGCCAAGGAAGCCCAAAAATTTAATGGTCGTCAGGTATTGTGGCAAAACTTTGGCTTTCTACGTTACATTTGAGATACCACACCACCGCTCCCGGGTGGGCTCGAACCACCAACCTATTGGTTAACAGCCGAACGCGCTAACCATTGAGCCACGGAAGCTCAGAAATTAAATGGTTGTCACGTATTGTGGATAAGTTATGACTTATTACGTTACATCTGAGACCCTACAACACCTCTCTCGGTTGGGCTCGAACCACCAACCTTTCGGTTAACAGCCGAACGCGCTAACCATTGCGCCAAGGAAGCCCAAAAAATAAATGGTCGTCAGGTATTGTGGAAAAACTTTGGCTTTCTACGTTACATTTGAGATCCCATAACACCGCTCCCGGGTGGGCTCGAACCACCAATCTATTGGCTAACAGCCGAACGCGCTAAGCATTGAGCCACGGAAGCTCAGAAATTAAAAGGTTGTTACGTATTGTGGAAAAGTTTTGACATTATACGCTACATCTGAGACCCCACAAAACCTCTCCCGGGTGGGCTCGAACCACCAACCTTTCGATTAACAGCTGAACGCGCTAATTATTGCGCCACGGAAGCCCAAAAATTAAATGTTCGTCAGGTATTGTGGAAAAACTCTGACATTTTACGTTACATTCGAGACGTCACAACACCGCTCCCGGGAGGGCTCAAACCACCAGTCTTTTGAATAGCAGCTGAACGCGCTAGCCATTGAGCCACGGAAGCTCTGAAATTAAATGGTCGTCCGGTATTGTGGAAAAACTTTGACTTTTTACGTAACATCTGAGACCTCATAGCACCGCTCCCGGGTGTGCTCGAACCACCAAACTTTCTGTTAACAGCCAAACGCGCTAACCATTGCGCCAAGGAAGCCCAAATATTAAATATTCGTCAGGTATTGTGGAAAAACTCTGACATTTTACGTCACATCTGAGAACTCACAACACCGCTCCCGGGTGGGCCCGAACCACCAACCTATTGGTTAACAGCCGAACACGCTAAACATTGAGCCACGGAAGCTCAGAAATTAAATCGTTGTCACGTATTGTGGAAAAGTTTTGACTTTTTACGCTACATCTGAGACCCCACAACACCTCTCCCGGGTGGGCTCGAACCACCAACCTTTCGATTAACAGAAGAACGCGCTAACCATTGCGCCACGGAAGCTCAAAAATTAAATGGTCGTCAGGTATTGTGGAAAAACCTTGACTTTTTACGTCACATCTGAGACCTCACAACACCGCTCCCGGATGGGCTCGAACTACCAAACTATTGGTTAACAGCCGAACGCGCTAACCATTGAGCCACGGAAGCTCAGAAATTAAATGGTCGTCAGGTATTGTGGAAAAACTTTGGCTTTCTACGTTGCATTTGAGATCCCACAACACCGCTCCCGGGTGGGCTCGAACCACCAACCTATTGGCTAACAGCCGAACGCGCTAAACATTGAGCCACGGAAGCTCAGAATTTAAATCGTTGTCACGTATTGTGGAAAAGTTTTGACTTTTTACGCTACATCTGAGACCCCACAACACCTCTCCCGGGTGGGCTCGAACCACCAACCTTTCGATTAACAGAAGAACGCGCTAACCATTGCGCCACGGAAGCTCAAAAATTAAATGGTCGTCAGGTATTGTGGAAAAACCTTGACTTTTTACGTCACATCTGAGACCTCACAACACCGCTCCCGGATGGGCTCGAACTACCAAACTATTGGTTAACAGCCGAACGCGCTAACCATTGAGCCACGGAAGCTCAGAAATTAAATGGTCGTCAGGTATTGTGGAAAAACTTTGGCTTTCTACGTTACATTTGAGATCCCACAACACCGCTCCCGGGTGGGCTCGAACCACCAACCTATTGGCTAACAGCCGAACGCGCTAACCATTGAGCAACGAAAGCCCAAAAATTAAATGGTCGTCAGGTATTGTGGAAAAACCTTGACTTTTTACGTAACATCTGAGACGTCACAACACCGCTCCCGAAAGGGCTCAAACCACCAGTCTTTTGAATAACAGCTGAACGCGCTAACCATTGCGCCCCGGAAGCCCAAAAATTAAATGGTCGTCAGGTATTCTGGAAAAACTTTGGCTTTCTACGTTACATTCGTGATCCCACAACACCGCTCCCGGGTGGGCTCGAACTACCAACCTTTCGGTTACCAGCCGAACGCGCTAACCCTTGCGCCACGGAAGCCCAAAAATTAAATGGTCGTCAGGTATTGTGGAAAAACTTTGGCTTTCTACGTTACATGTGAGATCCCACAACACCGCTCCCGGGTGGCCTCGAACCACCAACCCATTGGTTAACAGCCGAACGCGCTAACTATTGAGCCACGGAAGCCCAAAAATTAAATGGTCGTCAGGTATTGTGGAAAAACCTTGACTTTTTACGTAACATCTGAGACGCCACAACACCGCTCCCGGATGGGCTTGAACCACCAACCTTTCGGTTAACAGCCGAACGCGCTAACCATTGCGCCACGGAAGCCCAAAAATTAAATGGTCGTCAGGTATTGTGGAAAAACTTTGGCTTTCTACGTTACATTCGAGATCCCACAACACCGCTCCCGGGTATGCTTGAAGCACCAACCTATTGGCTAACAGCCGAACGCGCTAACCATTGAGCCACGGAAGCTCAGAATTTAAATCGTTGTCACGTATTGTGGAAAAGTTTTGACTTTTTACGCTACATCTGAGACCCCACAACACCTCTCTCGGGTGGGCTCGAACCACCAACCTTTCGATTAACAGCTGAACGCGCTAATTATTGCGCCACGGAAGCCCAAAAATTAAATGGTCGTCAGGTATTCTGGAAAAACTTTGGCTTTCTACGTTACATTCGTGATCCCACAACACCGCTCCCGGGTGGGCTTGAACCACCAACCTTTCGATTACCAGCCGAACGCGCTAGCCATTGCGCCACGGAAGCCCAAAAATTAAATGGTCGTCAGGTATTGTGGAAAAACTTTGGCTTTCTACGTTACATGTGAGATCCCACAACACCGCTCCCGGGTGGCCTCGAACCACCAACCCATTGGTTAACAGCCGAACGCGCTAACTATTGAGCCACGGAAGCCCAAAAATTAAATGGTCGTCAGGTATTGTGGAAAAACCTTGACTTTTTACGTAACATCTGAGACGCCACAACACCGCTCCCGGATGGGCTTGAACCACCAACCTTTCGGTTAACAGCCGAACGCGCTAACCATTGCGCCACGGAAGCCCAAAAATTAAATGGTCGTCAGGTATTGTGGAAAAACTTTGGCTTTCTACGTTACATTCGAGATCCCACAACACCGCTCCCGGGTATGCTTGAAGCACCAACCTATTGGCTAACAGCCGAACGCGCTAACCATTGAGCCACGGAAGCTCAGAAATTAAATGGTTGTCAGGTATTGTGGAAAAACTTTGGCTTTCTACGTTACATATGAGACCCCACAACCACCAACCTTTCGATTAACAGCTGAACGCGCTAACCATTGAGCCACGGAAGCTCAGAAATTAAATGGTCGTCAGGTATTGTGGAAAAACTTTGGCTTTCTACGTTACATTTGAGATCCCACAACACCGCTCCTGGGTGGGCTCGAACCACCAACCTATGGGTCAACAGCAGAACGCGCTAACCATTGCGCCACGGAAGCCCAAAAATTAAATGCTCGTCAGGTTTTGCGTAAAAACCTTGACTTTTTACGTCACATCTGAGACCTCACAACACCGCTCCCGGATGAGCTCGAACCACCAACCTATTGGTTAATAGCCGAACGCGCTAACCATTGAGCCACGGAAGCTCAGAAATTAAATGATTGTCACGTATTGTGGATAAGTTTTGACTTTTTACGCTACATATGAGACCCCACAACACCTCTCCCGGGTGGGCTCGAACCTTCAACCTTTCGATTAACAGCTGAACGCGCTAATCATTGCGCCACGGAAGCCCAAAAATTAAATGTTCGTCAGGTATTGTGAAAAACTCTGACATTTTACGTTACATCTGAGACCTCACAACACCGCATCCCGGATGGGCTCGAACCACAAACCTATTGGTTAACAGCCGAACGCGATAACCATTGAGCCAAGGAAGCTCGGAAATTAAATGGTTGTCAGGTATTGTGGATAAGTTATGACTTATTACGTTACATCTGATACCCTACAACACCTCTCCCGGTTGGGATCGAACCACCAACCTTTCGGTTAACAGCCGAACGCGCTAACCATTGCCCCAAGGAAGCCCAAAAATTAAATGTTCGTCTGGTATTGTGGAAAAACCTTGAATTTTTACGTTACATTTGAGATCCCACAACACCGCTCCCGGGTGGGCTCGAACCACCAACCTATTGGTTAACAGCCGAACGCGCTAATCATTGAGCCACGGAAGCCCAGAAATTAAATGGTTTTCACGTATTGTGGAAAAGTTTTGACTTTTTACGCTACATCTGAGACCCCACAACACCTCTCCCGGGTGGGCTCGTACCACCAACCTTTCGATTAACAGCTGAACGCGCTAACCATTGCGCCACGGAAGCCCAAAAATTCAATGTTCGACAGGTATTGTGAAAAACCCTGACATTTTACGTTACATCTGAGACCTCACAACACCGCATCCCGGATGGGCTCGAACCACAAACCTATTGGTTAACAGCCGAACGCGATAACCATTGAGCCAAGGAAGCTCGGAAATTAAATGGTTGTGAGGTATTGTGGATAAGTTATGACTTATTACGTTACATCTGATACCCTACAACACCTCTCCCGGTTGGGATCGAACCACCAACCTTTCGGTTAACAGCCGAACGCGCTAGCCATTGCCCCAAGGAAGCCCAAAAATTAAATGTTCGTCAGGTATTGTGGAAAAACCTTGAATTTTTACGTTACATTTGAGATCCCACAACACCGCTCCCGGGTGGGCTCGAACCACCAACCTATTGGTTAACAGCCGAACGCGCTAATCATTGAGCCACGGAAGCCCAGAAATTAAATGGTTTTCACGTATTGTGGAAAAGTTATGACTTATTACGTTACATCTGATACCCTACAACACCTCTCCCGGTTGGGATCGAACCACCAACCTTTCGGTTAACAGCCGAACGCGCTAACCATTGCCCCAAGGAAGCCCAAAAATTAAATGTTCGTCAGGTATTGTGGAAAAACCTTGAATTTTTACGTTACATTTGAGACCCCACAACACCTCTCCCGGGTGGGCTCGTACCACCAACCTTTCGATTAACAGCTGAACGCGCTAACCATTGCGCCACGGAAGCCCAAAAATTCAATGTTCGACAGGTATTGTGGAAAAACTCTGACATTTTATGTTACATTTGAGACGTCACAACACCGCTCCCGGATGGGCTCGAACCACCAACCTATTGGTTAACAGCCGAACGCGCTAACCATTGAGCCACGGAAGCCCAAAGTTAAATGCTCGTCAGGTATTGTGTAAAAACCTTGACTTTTTACGTCACATCTGAGACCTCACAACACCGCTCCCGGATGGGCTCGAACCACCAAACCTATTGGTTAACAGCCGAACGCGCTAACCATTGAGCCACGGAAGCCCAAAGTTAAATGCTCGTCAGGTATTGTGTAAAAACCTTGACATTTTACGTTACATCTGAGACCTCACAACACCGCTCCCGGATGGGCTCGAACCACCAACCTATTGGTTAACAGCCGAACGCGCTAACCATTGCGCCACGGAAGCCCAAAATTTAAATGGTCGTCAGGTGTTGTGGAAAAAACCTTGACTTTTTACATCACATCTGAGACGTCACAACACCGCTCCCGGATGGGCTCGAACCACACACCTATTAGTTAACAGCCGAACGCGCTAACCTTTGAGCCACGGAAGCTCACAAATTAAATGGTTGTCAGGTATTGTAGATAAGTTATGACTTTTTACGTTACATCTGAGACCCTACAACACCTCTTCCGGTTGGGCACGAACCACCAACCTTTCGGTTAACAGCCGAACGCACTAACAATTGCGCCAAGGAAGCCCAAAAATTTAATGGTCGTCAGGTATTGTGGCAAAACTTTGGCTTTCTACGTTACATTTGAGATCCCACACCACCGCTCCCGGGTGGGCTCGAACCACCAACCTATTGGTTAACAGCCGAACGCGCTAACCATTGAGCCACGGAATCTCAGAAATTAAATGGTTGTCACGTATTGTGGATAAGTTTTGACTTTTTACGCTACATCTGAGACCCCACAACACCTCTTCCGGGTGGGCTTGAACCACCAGCCTTTCGATTAACAGTTGAACGCGCTAATAATTGCGCCAAGGAAGCCCAAAAATTAAATGTTCGTCAGGTATTGTGGAAAAACTCTGACATTTTACGTTACATCTGAGACCTCACAACACCGCTCCCGGTGTGACGAGGTTTAGTGATTAAGATACTAAGCTCGAGCACGACTAAATTAATCACGACTAGGTTAAATTATAACAAGAAATAGAGCAAAGTTGAAATCACAAAGTTCTTTATTTCTCTTCTTAAGTTACCTTTACAACGTCCTCAGCCGAACTGCCTCTCCCTTCCTCGGCGTAACCGTCGAAATCGGCCACCTACGTCAGTGGTAAAACCCGGGCGAGGAAGGGATTGAATAAACATCTTGTATGGAAAAATATGGGGTCTCCGTATTTTTCCATAGTTCGATATCCTTGCTACAAACTCCCCCCACCTTAAGTGGAGCCTACAATCGACACTAACAAAAGAGGCAAGGATAATGACAATGTATGTGAACCTACAACTATAGTGCACAAAAAAAATGGTAAAAATGGTAAAAACCAAGAAAATTCGTAACAAAACAAAACAAAAAAAAAAGAACAAAAATATAAGAAATGGAGGGAAAATCGTAAAATTTATGGGGGATATGACTCGCTGTTGAGCTCATCGCTATCTTCGTACTCTGGGTCCGATTCTACTGATAAATTATCGTCCGGTTCGGAATCGTCCTTCGTCACAGAGGCAACAAACATGCGTCTCGAACTTTCCGACCTCTCTTTACCATGATTTCGGGTCGGACAGTGGAAGGCCTTGTGTCCTGCTTTCCCACAGTTGCGACACTTCAAGGCGCTATCATTCCTATGTTGGTTGAGATTTGAGAAACTTTTTAGATTCCCGGAAGTTGATTTATCAACGTCTTCGCGCTGTGATCTGGGCCCACTATGGTCTTGGACGTAATCGCGGTTCGGTTTCCGGTCACTATAAGGGCCTTGCCGGAACCGGTCTTGACGACGGTCAAATTCCTTCGTCTGATGAAGCAGACTCTCAGCTCTTTGAGCCGATTCTTGCACTTGGGTCAGTGTGGGGTTTTCCGGTAAGCGCATAATTTGAAGCAGGTGTGGGTTTAGGCCTGACAGAATTGTGTTAGCGATGCTCATGGAGCTAATTGAAGGGTCATGCATGCGGCAAAGCCGTTCTTTTCCCAAAATGTATTTAAGAACGGGTTCGTCTCGACCTTGTCTTCGACGGGATATCCGGTCTTCTAGTTGACTTTGATAATTATGGCCAATAAATGCCCGACAAAACCTGTCACGAAACTGTTCCCAATGCTGTACATCTGGACTGACTCTTTCCCACCAATATATGGAATCGTCCTCGAGCATAAATTCTACTTTAGATAGCAGATTAATGTCGGTCAGCCTAAGAGCTTTTCTGTATCGTTCCACCTGATTTAGGAACTCTAGGACGTCATCGCCATTACGAAATTTTGGTAGACTGTTGGTATGACTATCTAATGGAAGCCCGTTTAGCTGGGATGGGTTGTTGAAATGCGGTGTAGCGGGTGGCAAAAGGGGCGGAGACGAAGCGTTTAGTTGGGGTGGCAACGGAGGAGTTTGCGTCGTGTTTACCAAATTCGGGTCGTAAATTTGGGTATTATTGCTCGAGATCGAACCGTTTGGTGATACTATAGAATTTGTATTAGGATTACCGTTGACGGGATTCTGTAAAACTAATTGTGGCGAAGGGCACTGATTCGACGCACCAATAGTACTCGACGGGCCTGGGGACGTGCTTGAATGTTGGTTTAACCTATCAGTTAAATTTTTAATCATAGCGTTTTGGGCTTGACTTTGTACGGTTAACATACTACGCATAACCGACTCTTGTCGTTTGTTATTGTCTTCCAACATTGTTTTAAACATTTGGACCATCATTGCCATAGGGTCGCCAGGATTGCCTATAGCTTGTGGTTGGGCATTACTAACATTAGAGGTTTGGTCTACGGGTTGCGTGATTACGCTAGTTCCCGGGTCTCGCGGCAACTCGGGGTTAGGCTCGGAAACCTGGTCCCCTTTTGTACTTCGCGTATTTATGCCCATTTTTCTATTTGTAATTTTAGCGTATAAAGGGTTTGGGGTACTCACAGATTGTTGAAGGGTAGGTAAAATCCAAATGTCTTAATACAATTCGCGCAATGTTATTTTCAAATCTCTTAAATGTTCAAAATCTCTTAACTAATAGATATAGTTTATCAAATGTTCAACACTTGGAAGTAGATGCTCCCTCCCTGTTGTAGTCGATCCCTCGTTGGAGGAAGAGTTCTTTTCGTTTGGTCCCGCAGTCCCAAACTAGGTTCCTGTAGGTGATCCCTCGTTGGATGGAGAGTCCTTTTCGTCTGGTCCCGCAGTCCCAAACTAGGTTCCAGTAGGTGATCCCTCGTTGGATGGAGATTTTCTACGTCCGGTCCCGCAGTCCCGAACTTGTAGATATGGTTTTTCGTTTGTATGGTCCCGCAGTCCCATGCAAACTTAATTTAAAGGTGATTGATTTACGTCCGGTCCCGCAGTCCCGAACTTGTAGATATTATTTTTCGTTATGATGGTCCCGCAGTCCCATGCAAACTTAATTTAAAGGTGATTTGCTTTCCTATGGTCCCGCAGTCCCAAATTCGATCACCCTCACGTTAATGGAGTTCGGCAACGGAGAAGAAAAAAAAATCATCCGGAGAATCCCGCAGTCTTCCCGGTCTCCTTGCTATAAAGCGCTGCTTCGTATAGCTCTGGTCCCGCAGTCCCGAGCTTCGATGAGTCGTGAGGAACGTTGTAAATATCGCGCTGGTCCCGCAGTCCCGAGCTTCGCGAGTCGTGATGGGTTCGGTAACAGTTACTTCAGGTTATATACTTTACAAGGGACTTAATTAAATTGCCCGGCGCCTCCACCAAATTAGTGTGACGAGGTTTAGTGATTAAGATACTAAGCTCGAGCACGACTAAATTAATCACGACTAGGTTAAATTATAACAAGAAATAGAGCAAAGTTGAAATCACAAAGTTCTTTATTTCTCTTCTTAAGTTACCTTTACAACGTCCTCAGCCGAACTGCCTCTCCCTTCCTCGGCGTAACCGTCGAAATCGGCCACCTACGTCAGTGGTAAAACCCGGGCGAGGAAGGGATTGAATAAACATCTTGTATGGAAAAATATGGGGTCTCCGTATTTTTCCATAGTTCGATATCCTTGCTACACCGGATGGGCTCGAACAACCAACCTATTGGTTAACAGCCAAACGCGCTAACCATTGCGCCACGGAAGCCCAAAAATTAAATGTTCGTCAGGTATTGTGGAAAAACTCTGACATTTTACGTTACATCTAAGACCTCACAACACCGCTCCCGGATGGGCTCGAACCACCAACCTATTGGTTAACAGCCGAACGCGCTAACCATTGAGCCACGGAAGCTCAGAGATTAAATGGTTGTCAGGTATTGTGGATAAGTTATGACTTATTACGTTACATCTGAGACCCTACAACACCTCTCACGGTTGGGCTCGAACCACCAACCTTTCGGTTAACAGCCGAACGCGCTAACCATTGCGCCAAGGAAGCCCAAAAAATAAATGGTCGTCAGGTATTGTGGAAAAACTTTGTCTTTCTACGTTACATTTGAGATCCCACAACACCGCTCCCGGGTGGGCTCGAACCACCACCCTATTGGTTAAAAGCTGAACGCGCTAACCATTCAGCCACGGAAGCTCAGAAATTAAATGGTTGTCACGTATTGTGGAAAAGTTTCGACTTTTTACGCTACATCTGAGACCCCACAACACCTCTCCCGGTTGGGCTCGAACCACCAACCTTTCGGTTAACAGCCGAACGCGCTAACCATTGCGCCATGGAAGCCCAAAAATTAAATGTTCGTCAGGTATTGTGGAAAAACCTTGACTTTTTACGTCACTTCTGAGACCTCACAACACCGCTCCCGGATGGGCTCGAACCACCAACCTATTGGTTAACAGCCGAACGCGCTAACCATTGAGCCACGGAAGCTCAGAAATTAAATGGTCGTCACGTATTGTGGAAAAACTTTGGCTTTCTACGTTACATTTGAGATCCCACAACACTGCTCCCGGGTGGGCTCGAACCACCAACCTATTGGTTAACAGCCGAACGCGTTAACCATTGCGCCACGGAAGCCCAAAAATTAAATGGTCGTCACGTATTGTGGAAAAACTTTGGCTTTCTACGTTACGTTTGAGATCCCACAACGCCGCTCCCGGGTGGGCTCGAACCACTAACCTATTTGTTAACTGCTGAACGCGCTAACCATTGCGCCACGGAAGCTAAAAATTAAATGCTCGTCAGGTATTGTGGAAAAACCTTGACTTTTTACGTCACATCTGAGACCTCACAACCACGCTCCCGGATGGGCTCGAACCACCAACCTATTGGTTAACAGCCGAACGCGCTAACCATTGCGCCACGGAAGCCCAAAAATTAAATGTTCGTCAGGTATTGTGGAAAAACTCTGACATTTTACGTTACATCTGAGACCTCACAACACCGCTCCCGGATGGGCTCGAACCACCAACCTATTGGTTAACAGCCGAACGCGCTAACCATTGAGCCACGGAAGCTCAGAGATTAAATGGTTGTCAGGTGTTGTGGATAAGTTATGACTTATTACGTTACATCTGAGACCCTACAACACCTCTCTCGGTTGGGCTCGAACCACCAACCTTTCGGTTAACAGCCGAACGCGCTAACCATTGCGCCAAGGAAGCAAAAAAAATAAATGGTCGTCAGGTATTGTGGAAAAACTTTGTCTTTCTACGTTACATTTGAGATCCCACAACACCGCTCCCGGGTGGGCTCGAACCACCACCCTATTGGTTAAAAGCTGAACGCGCTAACCATTCAGCCACGGAAGCTCAGAAATTAAATGGTTGTCACGTATTGTGGAAAAACTTTGGCTTTCTACGTTACATTTGAGATCCAACAACACCGCTCCCGGGTGGGCTCGAACCACCAACCTATTTGTTAACAGCCGAACGCGTTAACCATTGCGCCACGGAAGCCCAAAAATTCAATGGTCGTCCGGTATTGTGGAAAAACCTGGACTTTTTACGTAACATCTGTCATCTGAGACCTCATAGCACCGCTCCCGGGTGTGCTCGAACCACCAACCTTTCTGTTAACAGCCGAACGCGCTAACGATTGCGCCACGGAAGCCCCAAAATTAAATGGTCGTCCGGTATTGTGGAAAAACCTGGACTTTTTACGTCACATCTGAGACCTCACAACACCGCTCCCGGATGGGCTCGAACCACCAACCTATTGGTTAACAGCCGAACGCGCTAACCATTGAGCCACGGAAGCTCAGAAATTAAATGGTCGTCACGTATTGTGGAAAAACTTTGGCTTTCTACGTTACATTTGAGATCCCACAACACCGCTCCCGGGTGGGCTCGAACCACCAACCTATTGGTTAACAGCCGAACGCGCCACGGAAGCCCAAAAATTAAATGCTCGTCAGGTATTGTGGAAAAACCTTGACTTTTTACGTCACATCTGAGACCTCACAACACCGCTCCCGGATGGGCTCGAACCACCAACCTATTGGTTAACAGCCGAAAGCGCTAACCATTGAGCCACGGAAGCTCAGAAATTAAATGGTTGTCACGTATTGTGGAAAAGTTTTGACTTTTTACGCTACATCTGAGACCCCACAACACCTCTCCCGGGTGGGCTCGAACCTTCAACCTTTCGATTAACAGCTGAACGCGCTAATCATTGCGCCACGGAAGCCCAAAAATTAAATGGTCGTCAGGTATTGTGGAAAAACTTTGGCTTTCTACGTTACATTTGAGATCACACAACACCGCTCCCGGATGGGCTCGAACCACCAACCTATTGGTTAACAGCCGAACGCGCTAACCATTGAGCCACGGAAGCCCAAAAATTAAATGGTCGTCAGGTATTGTGGAAAAACTTTGGCTTTCTACGTCATATCTGAGACCTCACAACACCGCATCCCGGATGGGCTCGAACCACAAACCTATTGGTTAACAGCCGAACGCGCTAATCATTGAGCCACGGAAGCCCAGAAATTAAATGGTTGTCACGTATTGTGGAAAAGTTTTGACTTTTTACGCTACATCTGAGACCCCACAACACCTCTCCCGGGTGGGCTCGTACCACCAACCTCTCGATTAACAGCTGAACGCGCTAACCATTGCGCCACGGAAGCCCAAAAATTCAATGTTCGACAGGTATTGTGGAAAAACTCTGACATTTTATGTTACATTTGAGACGTCACAACACCGCTCCCGGGAGAGCTCAAACCACCAGTCTTTTGAATAGCAGCTGAACGCGCTAACCATTGCGCCACGGAAGCCCAAAAGTTAAATGCTCGTCAGGTATTATGTAAAAACCTTGACTTTTTACGTCACATAAGAGACCTCACAACACCGCTTCCGGATGGGGTCGAACCACCAACCTATTGGTTAACAGCCGAACGCGCTAACCATTGCGCCACGGAAGCCCAAAAATTAAATGGTCGTCATTTATTGTGCAAAAACTTTGGCTTTCTACGTCATATCTGAGACCTCACAACACCGCTCCCGGATGAGCTCGAACCACCAACCTATTGGTTAACAGCCGAACGCGCTAACCATTGAGCCACGGAAGCTCAGAAATTAAATGATTGTCACGTATTGTGGATAAGTTTTGACTTTTTACGCTACATATGAGACCCCACAACACCTCTCCCGGGTGGGCTCGAACCTTCAACCTTTCGATTAACAGCTGAACGCGCTAATCATTGCGCCACGGAAGCCCAAAAATTAAATGTTCGTCAGGTATTGTGAAAAACTCTGACATTTTACGTTACATCTGAGACCTCACAACACCGCATCCCGGATGGGCTCGAACCACAAACCTATTGGTTAACAGCCGAACGCGCTAATCATTGAGCCACGGAAGCCCAGAAATTAAATGGTTGTCACGTATTGTGGAAAAGTTTTGACTTTTTACGCTACATCTGAGACCCCACAACACCTCTCCCGGGTGGGCTCGTACCACCAACCTCTCGATTAACAGCTGAACGCGCTAACCATTGCGCCACGGAAGCCCAAAAATTCAATGTTCGACAGGTATTGTGGAAAAACTCTGACATTTTATGTTACATTTGAGACGTCACAACACCGCTCCCGGGAGAGCTCAAACCACCAGTCTTTTGAATAGCAGCTGAACGCGCTAACCATTGCGCCACGGAAGCCCAAAATTTAAATGCTCGTCAGGTATTATGTAAAAACCTTGACTTTTTACGTCACATCTGAGACCTCACAACACCGCTTCCGGATGGAGTCGAACCACCAACCTATTGGTTAACAGCCGAACGCGCTAACCATTGCGCCACGGAAGCCCAAAAATTAAATGGTCGTCATTTATTGTGCAAAAACTTTGGCTTTCTACGTTACATTTCAGATCCCACAACACCGCTCCCGGGTGGGCTCGAACCACCAACCTATTGGTTAACAGCCGAACGCGCTAACCATTGAGCCACGGAAGCTCAGAAATTAAATGGTTGTCAGGTATTGTGGAAAACCTTGACTTTTTACGTCACATCTGAGACCTAACAACACCGCTCCCGGATGGGCTCGAACCACCAACCTATTGGTTAACAGCCGAACGCGCTAACCATTGAGCCACGGAAGCTCAGAAATTAAATGGTTGTCACGTATTGTGGAAAAGTTTTGACTTTTTACGCTACATCTGAGACCCCACAACACCTCTCCCGGGTGGGCTCGAACCTTCAAAATTTCGATTAACAGCTGAACGCGCTAATCATTGCGCCACGGAAGCCCAAAAGTTAAATGTTCTTCAGGTGTTTTGGAAAAACTCTGACATTTTAGGTTACATCTGAGACGTCACAACACCGCTCCCGGGAGGGCTCGAACCACCAACCTTTCGGTTAACAGCTGAACGCGCTGACCATTGCGCCACTGAAGCTCAGAAATTAAATGGTTGTCACGTATTGTGGAAAAGTTTTGACTTTTTACGCTACATCTGAGACCCCACATCACCTCTTCCGGATGGGCTCGAACCACCAACCTATTTGTTATCAGCCGAACGCGCTAACCTTTGAGCCACGGAAGCTCAGAAATCAAATGGTTGTCAGGTATTGTGGATAAGTTATGACTTTTTACGTTACATCTGAGACCCTACAACACCTCTTCCGGTTGGGCTCGAACCACCAACCTTTCGGTTAACAGCCGAACGCGCTAACCATTGCGCCAAGGAAGCCCAAAATTTAATGGTCGTCAGGTATTGTGGCAAAACTTTGGCTTTCTACGTTACATTTGAGATCCCACACCACCGCTCCCGGGTGGGCTCGAACCACCAACCTATTGGTTAACAGCCGAACGCGCTAACCATTGAGCCACGGAAGCTCAGAATTAAATGGTTGTCACGTATTGTGGATAATTTTTGACTTTTTACGCTACATCTGAGACCCCACAACACCTCTTCCGGGTGCGCTTGAACCACCAGCCTTTCGATTAACAGTTGAACGCGCTAATAATTGCGCCACGGAAGCCCAAAAATTAAATGTTCGTCAGGTATTGTGGAAAAACTCTGACATTTTACGTTACATCTGAGACGTCACAACACCGCTCCCGGATGGGCTGGAACCACACACCTATTGGTTAACAGCCGAACGCGCTAACCTTTGAGCCACGGAAGCTCAGAAATTAAATGGTTGTCAGGTATTGTAGATAAGTTAAGACTTTTTACGTTACATCTGAGACCCTACAACACCTCTCCCGGGTGGGCTCGAACCTTCAACCTTTCGATTAACAGCTGAACGCGCTAATCATTGCGCCACGGAAGCCCAAAAATTAAATGTTCGTCAGGTATTGTGGAAAAACTCTGACATTTTACGTTACATCTGAGACCTCACAACACCGCTACCGGATGGGCTCGAACCACCAACCTATTGGTTAACAGCCGAACGCGCTAACCATTGCGCCACGGAAGCCCAAAATTTAAATGGTCGTCAGGTGTTGTGGAAAAAACCTTGACTTTTTACGTCACATCTGAGACGTCACAACACCGCTCCCGGATGGGCTCGAACCACACACCTATTGGTTAACAGCCGAACGCGCTAACCTTTGAGCCACGGAAGCTCAGAAATTAAATGGTTGTCAGGTATTGTAGATAAGTTATGACTTTTTACGTTACATCTGAGACCCTACAACACCTCTTCCGATTGGGCTCGAACCACCAACCTTTCGGTTAACAGCCGAACGCACTAACAATTGCGCCAAGAAGGCCCAAAAATTTAATGGTCGTCAGGTATTGTGGCAAAACTTTGGCTTTCTACGTTACATATGAGATCCCACACCACCGCTCCCGGGTGGGCTCGAACCACCAACCTATTGGTTAACAGCCGAACGCGCTAACCATTGAGCCACGGAAGCCCAAAAATTAAATGCTCGTCAGGTATTGTGTAAAAACCTTGACTTTTTGCGTCACATCTGAGACCTGACAACACCGCTCCCGGATGGGCTCGAACAACCCACCTATTGGTTAACAGCCGAACGCGCTAACCATTGCGCCACGGAAAACCCAAAAATTAAATGTTCGTCAGGTATTGTGGAAAAACTCTGACATTTTACGTTACATCTGAGACCTCACAACACCACTCCCGGATGGGCTCGAACCACCAACCTATTGGTTAACAGCCGAACGCGCTAACCATTGAGCCACGGAAGCTCAGAAATTAAATGGTTGTCAGGTATTGTGGATAAGTTATGACTTATTACGTTACATCTGAGACCCTACAACACCTCTCTCGGTTGGGCTCGAACCACCAACCTTTCGATTAACAGCTGAACGCGCTAACCATTGCGCCAAGGAAGCCCAAAAAATAAATGGTCGTCAGGTATTGTGGAAAAACTTTGTCTTTCTACGTTACATTTGAGATCCCACAACACCGCTCCCGGGTGGGCTCGAACCACCACCCTATTGGTTAAAAGCTGAACGCGCTAACCATTGCGCCACGGAAGTTAAAAAATTAAATGCTCGTCAGGTATTGTGTAAAAACCTTGACTTTTTACGTCACATCTGAGACCTCACAACACCGCTCCCGGGTGCGCTCGAACCACCAACCTATTGGTTAACAGCCGAAAGCGCTAACCATTGAGCGACGGAAGCTCAGAAATTAAATGGTTGTCAGGTATTGTGGATAAGTTATGACTTATTACGTTACATCTGAGACCCTACAACACCTCTCCCGGTTGGGCTCGAACCACCAACCTTTCGGTTAACAGCCGAACGCGCTAACCATTGCGCCAAGGAAGCCCGAAAAATAAATGTTCGTCAGGTATTGTGGAAAAACTCTGACATTTTACGTAACATCTGAGACGTCACAACACCGCTCCCGGATGGGCTCGAACCACCAACCTTTCGGTTAACAGCCGAACGCGCTAACCATTGCGCCACGGACGCCCAAAAAAAAATGGTCGTCAGGTATTGTGGAAAAACTTTGGCTTTTTACGTTACATTAGAGATCCCACAACACCGCTCCCGGGTGGGCTCGAACCACCAACCTTTCGGTTAACAGCTGAACGCGCTAACCATTGCGCCAAGGAAGCCCAAAAAATAAATGGTCGTCAGGTATTGTGGAAAAACTTTGTCTTTCTACGTTACATTTGAGATCCCACAACACAGCTCCCGGGTGGGCTCGAACCACCACCCTATTGGTTAAAAGCTGAACGCGCTAACCATTGCGCCACGGAAGTTAAAAAATTAAATGCTCGTCAGGTATTGTGTAAAAACCTTGACTTTTTACTTCACATCTGAGACCTCACAACACCGCTCCCGGATGGGCTCGAACCACCAACCTATTGGTTAACAGCCGAACGCGCTAACCATTGAGCCACGGAAGCTCAGAAATTAAATGGTTGTCACGTATTGTGGAAAAGTTTTGACTTTTTACGCTACATCTGAGACCCCACAACACCTCTCCCGGGTGGGCTCGAACCTTCAAAATTTCGATTAACAGCTGAACGCGCTAATCATTGCGCCACGGAAGCCCAAAAATTAAATGTTCGTCAGGTATTGTGGAAAAACTCTGACTTTTTACGTCACATCTGAGACCTCACAACACCGCTCCCGGATGGGCTCGAACCACCAACCTATTTGTTATCAGCCGAACGCGCTAACCTTTGAGCCACGGAAGCTCAGAAATCAAATGGTTGTCAGGTATTGTGGATAAGTTATGACTTTTTACGTTACATCTGAGACCCTACAACACCACTTCCGGTTGGGCTCGAATCACCAACCTTTCGGTTAACAGCCGAACGCGCTAACCATTGCGCCAAGGAAGCCCAAAAATTTAATGGTCGTCAGTCATTGTGGCAAAACTTTGGCTTTCTACGTTACATTTGAGATCCCACACCACCGCTCCCGGGTGGGCTCGAACCACCAACCTATTGGTTAACAGCCGAACGCGCTAACCATTGAGCCACGGAAGCTCAGAAATTAAATGGTTGTCACGTATTGTGACACTACACTAAAGATATGTTATTATTTTTAATCGAAGGAACAGGGTCAAGTAATTAAGCAATACGTGAACAAACAAACCCCTCCATAGAAAATGCATTAGACTATAATTTGCAGGCTCGTAACTCTGTTTCTACTGGAGATACGGGGATGTCCTTTGAGTATGTTATAGACCAATTTGTCCAACATCTAGCCATACTAAGAATAAGGGCTACGACAAACAGTAGTCGAGTAATTAAGCTAATCGTAAACAAACAAACCCCTCCATAGGAAATACATTAGACTAAATTCTGGAGGCTCGTAACTCTGGTTCTACCAGACATACGGGGATGTAAATAATGTGACCTTGACACAAATGTTCGGATAATTATAAAGGTCTTTGCATGTTCCAAGCAAAAAAAAAAACTTCGCGGTTTCGAACCTGTGGCCTTCCGGGAGTGAAGTATGCTTCTTTGGCCGTGAAACGTCGATTTTGAAAATGTTATTAAAAATCGAGGTAAATTTTTAATTATTGTTCAATCAAGATGAAATCACTTTCAAAGAGTGTTTTATAGGGAATTAAGCTGAATTCGGTCAAACATTTCTCCAAAAAAATGCATTCAAAAGTGTACCGAAAAAATCGCATGTTTTTTTTCTTCAAGATACAATATCCGTGACAACGATTTCTTATTGAAAATTGAATTTTAACAGTTTTTTGAATGAATATCGTTACATTGCTTGAATTAAAGCAAAAAGTATAAAAATAATGGTTTCAGTGGTTATATTTGAAAATAGTGAAGAAATACTCAAAATGTGCTTCTTTGGCCGTGAAACGTCGATTTTGAAAATGTTATTAAAAATCGAGGTATATTTTTATTTATTGTTCAATCGAGATGAAATCACTTTTAATGAGTGTTTTATAGGGAATTAAGCTGAATTCGGTCAAAAATTTCTCCTGAAAAAAATGCATTCAAAAAAGTACCGAAAAAATCGCATGTTTTTCTTCTTCAAGATACAAAATCCGTGACAACGATTTCTTATTGAAAAATTTAATTTTAACAGTTTTTTGATTGAATATCGTTACATTTGCTTGAATTAAAGCAAAAAGTATAAAAATAATGCTTTCAGTGAACATATTTGAAAATAGTGAAGAAATACTCAAAGTATGCTTCTTTGGCCGTGAAACGTCGATTTTGAAAATGTTATTAAAAATCGAGGTAAATTTTTAATTATTGTTCAATCGAGATGAAATCACTTTCAATGAGTGTTTTATAGGGAATTAAGCTGAATTCGGTCAAAAATTTCTCCAGAAAAAAATTCATTCAAAAAAGTACCGAAAAAATCGCAGGTTTTTCTTCTTCAAGACACAAAATCCGTGAATCCGATTTCTTATTGAAAATTGAATTTTAACAGTTTTTTGAATGAATATCGTTACATTGCTTGAATTAAAGCAAAAAGTATAAAAATAATGGTTTCAAAGAATATATTTGAAATAAGTGAAGAAATACTCAAAGTATGCTTCTTTGGCCGTGAAACGTCGATTTTGAAAATGTTATTAAAAATCGAGGT
This sequence comes from Phalangium opilio, assembly GCF_054372755.1. NCBI lineage: Eukaryota > Metazoa > Arthropoda > Arachnida > Opiliones > Phalangiidae > Phalangium > Phalangium opilio. The sequence goes on along the minus strand of NW_028324192.1, from coordinate 2,160,648 downwards.
AAATTTTTAATTATTGTTCAATCGAGATGAAATCACTTTCAATGAGTGTTTTATAGGGAATTAAGCTGAATTCGGTCAAAGATTTCTCAAGAAAAAAATGCATTCAAAAAAGTACCGAAAAAAATCGTTACATCTGAGACATCACAACACCGCTCCCGGATGGGCTAGAACCTCCAACCTATTGGTTAACAGCCGAACGCGCTAACCATTGAGCCACGGAAGCTCAGAAATTAAATGGTTGTCAGGTATTGTTGAAAAGTTACGACTTTTCAAGCTACATCTGAGACCCCACAAAACCTCTCTCGTTTGGGCTCGAACCACCAACCTTTCGGTTAACAGCTGAACGCGCTGACCATTGCGCCACTGAAGCCCAAAAATTAAATGTTTGTCAGGTATTGTGGAAAAACTCCGACATTTTACGTTACATCTGAGACGTCACAACACTTCTCCCGGATGGGCTCGAACCACCAACCTATTGGTTAATAGTGAACGCGCTAACCATTGCGCCACTGAAGCCCAAAAATTAAATTTTCGTCAGGTATTGAGGTAAAACTTTGACTTTTTACTTCACATCTGAGGCCTCACAACACCGCTCCCGGATGGACTCGAACCACCAACCTTTCGGTTAACAGCCGAACGCGCTAACCATTGCGCCACGGACGCCCAAAAAAAATGGTCGTCAGGTATTGCGGAAAAACTTTGGCTATTTACGTTACATTTGAGATCCAAAAACACCGCTCCCGGGTGGGCTCGAACCACCAAGCTATTGGTTAACAGCCGAACGCGCTAACCATTGAGCCACGAAAGATCAGAAAATAAGTGGTTATCACGTATTATGGAAAAAGTTTGACTTTTCACGCTTCATCTGAGACCTCACAACACCTCTCCCGGGTGGGCTCGAATACCAACCTTTCGATTAACAGCTGAACGCGCTAACCATTGCGCCACGGAAGCCCAAAAATTAAATGCTCGTCAGGTATTGTGGAAAAACTCTGACATTTTACGTTACATCTGAGACGTCACAACACTGCTCCCGGGAGGGCTCGAACCACCAACCTTTCGGTTAACAGCTGAACGCGCTGACCATTGCGCCACTGAAGCCCAAAAATTAAATTTTCGTCAGGTATTGAGGTAAAACCTTGTCTTTTTACTTCACATCTGAGACCTCACAACACCGCTCCCGGATGGGCTCGAACCACCAACCTTTCGGTTAACAGCCGAACGCGCTAACCATTCGCCACGGACGCCCAAAAATTAAATGGTCGTCAGGTATTGTGGAAAAACTTTGGCTATTTACGTTACATTTGAGATCCAAAAACACCGCTCCCGGGTGGGCTCGAACCACCAACCTTTCGATTAACAGCTGAACGCGCTAACCATTGCGCCACGGAAGCCCAAAAATTAAATGTTCGTCAGGTATTGTGGAAAAACTCTGACATTTTACGTTACATCTGAGACATCACAACACCGCTCCCGGATGGGCTAGAAACACCAACCTATTGGTTAACAGCCGAACGCGCTAACCATTGAGCCACGGAATCTCAGAAATTAAATGGTTGTTAGGTATTGTTGAAAAGTTACGACTTTTCACGCTACATCTGAGACCCCACAAAACCTCTCTCGTTTGGGCTCGAACCACCAACCTTTCGGTTAACAGCTGAACGCGCTGACCATTGCGCCACTGAATCCCAAAAAATAAATGTTCGTCAGGTATTGTGGAAAAACTCTGACATTTTACGTTACATCTGAGACGTCACAACACTTCTCCCGGATGGGCTCGAACCACCAACCCTTCGGTTAACAGCCGAACGCGCTAGCCATTGCGCCACGGACGCCCAAAAAATAAATGGTTGTCAGGTATTGTTGAAAAGTTACGACTTTCACGCTACATCTGAGACCCCACAAATCCTCTCTCGTTTGGGCTCGAACCACCAACCTTTCGGTTAACAGCTGAACGCACTAACCATTGCGCCACGGAAGCCCAAAAATTAAATGGTCGTCAGGTATTGTAGAAAAACTTTGGCTATTTACGTTACATTTGAGATCCAAAAACACCGCTCCCGGGTGGGCTCGAACCACCAACCTATTGGTTAACAGCCGAACGCGCTAACCATTGAGCCACGAAAGCTCAGAAAATAAATGGTTGTCAGGTATTGTGGAAAAACTCTGACATTTTACGTTACATCTGAGACGTCACAACACTTCTCCCAGATAGGCTCGAACCACCAACCAATTGGTTAACAGCCGAACGCGCTAACCATTGAGCCACAGAAGCTCAGAAATTAAATGGTTGTTAGGATTTGTGGATAAGTTATGACTTTTTACGTTACATCTGAGACCCTACAACACCTCTCCCAGGTGGGCTCGAACCACCAACCTTTCGGTTAACAGCCGAACGCGCTAACCATTGCGCCACGGACGCCCAAAAAAAATGGTCGTCAGGTATTGCGGAAAAACTTTGGCTATTTACGTTACATTTGAGATCCAAAAACACCGCTCCCGGGTGGGCTCGAACCACCAAGCTATTGGTTAACAGCCGAACGCGCTAACCATTGAGCCACGAAAGATCAGAAAATAAATGGTTATCACGTATTATGGAAAAAGTTTGACTTTTCACGCTTCATCTGAGACCTCACAACACCTCTCCCGGGTGGGCTCGAATACCAACCTTTCGATTAACAGCTGAACGCGCTAACCATTGCGCCACGGAAGCCCAAAAATTAAATGCTCGTCAGGTATTGTGGAAAAACTCTGACATTTTACGTTACATCTGAGACGTCACAACACTGCTCCCGGGAGGGCTCGAACCACCAACCTTTCGGTTAACAGCCGAACGTGCTAACCATTGCGCCACGGACGCCCAAAAATTAAATGTTCGTCAGGTATTGTGGAAAAACTCTGACTTTTTACGTCACATCTGAGACCTCACAACACCGCTCCCGGATGGGCTCGAACCACCAACCCATTTGTTATCAGCCGAACGCGCTAACCTTTGAGCCACGGAAGCTCAGAAATCAAATGGTTGTCAGGTATTGTGGATAAGTTATGACTTTTTACGTTACATCTGAGACCCTACAACACCACTTCCGGTTGGGCTCGAATCACCAACCTTTCGGTTAACAGCCGAACGCGCTAACCATTGCGCCAAGGAAGCCCAAAAATTTAATGGTCGTCAGGTATTGTGGCAAAACTTTGGCTTTCTACGTTACATTTGAGATCCCACACCACCGTTCCCGGGTGGGCTCGAACCACCAACCTATTGGTTAACAGCCGAACGCGCTAACCATTGAGCCACGGAAGCTCAGAAATTAAATGGTTGTCACGTATTGTGACACTACACTAAAGATATGTTATTATTTTTAATCGAAGGAACAGGGTCAAGTAATTAAGCAATACGTGAACAAACAAACCCCTCCATAGAAAATGCATTAGACTATAATTTGCAGGCTCGTAACTCTGTTTCTACTGGAGATACGGGGATGTCCTTTGAGTATGTTATAGACCAATTTGTCCAACATCTAGCCATACTAAGAATAAGGGCTACGACAAACAGTAGTCGAGTAATTAAGCTAATCGTAAACAAACAAACCCCTCCATAGGAAATACATTAGACTAAATTCTGGAGGCTCGTAACTCTGGTTCTACCAGACATACGGGGATGTAAATAATGTGACCTTGACACAAATGTTCGGATAATTATAAAGGTCTTTGCATGTTCCAAGCAAAAAAAAAAACTTCGCGGTTTCGAACCTGTAGCCTTCCGGGAGTGAAGTATGCTTCTTTGGCCGTGAAACGTCGATTTTGAAAATGTTATTAAAAATCGAGGTAAATTTTTAATTATTGTTCAATCAAGATGAAATCACTTTCAAAGAGTGTTTTATAGGGAATTAAGCTGAATTCGGTCAAACATTTCTCCAAAAAAATGCATTCAAAAGTGTACCGAAAAAATCGCATGTTTTTTTTCTTCAAGATACAATATCCGTGACAACGATTTCTTATTGAAAATTGAATTTTAACAGTTTTTTGAATGAATATCGTTACATTGCTTGAATTAAAGCAAAAAGTATAAAAATAATGGTTTCAGTGGTTATATTTGAAAATAGTGAAGAAATACTCAAAATGTGCTTCTTTGGCCGTGAAACGTCGATTTTGAAAATGTTATTAAAAATCGAGGTATATTTTTATTTATTGTTCAATCGAGATGAAATCACTTTTAATGAGTGTTTCATAGGGAATTAAGCTGAATTCGGTCAAAAATTTCTCCTGAAAAAAATGCATTCAAAAAAGTACCGAAAAAATCGCATGTTTTTCTTCTTCAAGATACAAAATCCGTGACAACGATTTCTTATTGAAAAATTTAATTTTAACAGTTTTTTGTTTGAATATCGTTACATTTGCTTGAATTAAAGCAAAAAGTATAAAAATAATGCTTTCAGTGAACATATTTGAAAATAGTGAAGAAATACTCAAAGTATGCTTCTTTGGCCGTGAAACGTCGATTTTGAAAATGTTATTAAAAATCGAGGTAAATTTTTAATTATTGTTCAATCGAGATGAAATCACTTGCAATGAGTGTTTTATAGGGAATTAAGCTGAATTCGGTCAAAAATTTCTCCAGAAAAAAATTCATTCAAAAAAGTACCGAAAAAATCGCAGGTTTTTCTTCTTCAAGACACAAAATCCGTGAATCCGATTTCTTATTGAAAATTGAATTTTAACAGTTTTTTGAATGAATATCGTTACATTGCTTGAATTAAAGCAAAAAGTATAAAAATAATGGTTTCAAAGAATATATTTGAAATAAGTGAAGAAATACTCAAAGTATGCTTCTTTGGCCGTGAAACGTCGATTTTGAAAATGTTATTAAAAATCGAGGTAAATTTTTAATTATTGTTCAATCGAGATGAAATCACTTTCAATGAGTGTTTTATAGGGAATTAAGCTGAATTCGGTCAAAGATTTCTCAAGAAAAAAATGCATTCAAAAAAGTACCGAAAAAAATCGTTACATCTGAGACATCACAACACCGCTCCCGGATGGGCTAGAACCTCCAACCTATTGGTTAACAGCCGAACGCGCTAACCATTGAGCCACGGAAGCTCAGAAATTAAATGGTTGTCAGGTATTGTTGAAAAGTTACGACTTTTCAAGCTACATCTGAGACCCCACAAAACCTCTCTCGTTTGGGCTCGAACCACCAACCTTTCGGTTAACAGCTGAACGCGCTGACCATTGCGCCACTGAAGCCCAAAAATTAAATTTTCGTCAGGTATTGAGGTAAAACCTTGTCTTTTTACTTCACATCTGAGACCTCACAACACCGCTCCCGGATGGGCTCGAACCACCAACCTTTCGGTTAGCAGCCGAACGCGCTAACCATTCGCCACGGACGCCCAAAAATTAAATGGTCGTCAGGTATTGTGGAAAAACTTTGGCTATTTACGTTACATTTGAGATCCAAAAACACCGCTCCCGGGTGGGCTCGAACCACCAAGCTAATGGTTAACAGCCGAACGCGCTAACTATTGAGCCACGAAAGATCAGAAAATAAATGGTTATCACGTATTATGGAAAAAGTTTGACTTTTCACGCTACATCTGAGACCTCACAACACCTCTCCCGGGTGGGCTCGAACCACCAACCTTTCGATTAACAGCTGAACGCGCTAACCATTGCGCCACGGAAGCCCAAAAATTAAATGTTCGTCAGGTATTGTGGAAAAACTCTGACATTTTACGTTACATCTGAGACATCACAACACCGCTCCCGGATGGGCTAGAAACACCAACCTATTGGTTAACAGCCGAACGCGCTAACCATTGAGCCACGGAATCTCAGAAATTAAATGGTTGTTAGGTATTGTTGAAAAGTTACGACTTTTCACGCTACATCTGAGACCCCACAAAACCTCTCTCGTTTGGGCTCGAACCACCAACCTTTCGGTTAACAGCTGAACGCGCTGACCATTGCGCCACTGAATCCCAAAAATTAAATGTTCGTCAGGTATTGTGGAAAAACTCTGACATTTTACGTTACATCTGAGACGTCACAACACTTCTCCCGGATGGGCTCGAACCACCAACCCTTCGGTTAACAGCCGAACGCGCTAGCCATTGCGCCACGGACGCCCAAAAAATAAATGGTTGTCAGGTATTGTTGAAAAGTTACGACTTTTCACGCTACATCTGAGACCCCACAAATCCTCTCTCGTTTGGGCTCGAACCACCAACCTTTCGGTTAACAGCTGAACGCACTAACCATTGCGCCACGGAAGCCCAAAAATTAAATGGTCGTCAGGTATTGTGGAAAAACTTTGGCTAATTACGTTACATTTGAGATCCAAAAACACCGCTCCCGGGTGGGCTCGAACCACCAACCTATTGGTTAACAGCCGAACGCGCTAACCATTGAGCCACGAAAGCTCAGAAAATAAATGGTTGTCACGTATTGTGGAAAAGTTTTGACTTTTTACGCTACATATGAGACCCAACAACACCTCTCCCGGGTGGGCTCGAACCACCAACCTTTCGATTAACAGCTGAACGCGCTAACCATTGCGCCACGCAAGCCCAAAAATTAAATGTTCGTCAGGTATTGTGGAAAAACTCTGACATTTTTCGTTACATCTGAGACGTCACAACACTTCTCCCGGATAGGCTCGAACCACTAACCAATTGGTTAACAGCCGAACGCGCTAACCATTGAGCCACAGAAGCTCAGAAATTAAATGGTTGTTAGGTTTTGTGGATAAGTGTGACATTATGCTTTGCATTATTAGTAGGCCAGTTTATGAACAGCCCCATATTAGCTTAATGTCTATTATTTATCTAATCTCTCGTGTATAAAAAGGCCCCCTCTCTGTGTTAAAAATTCAGTCTATCTCGGACCTCGATCATGTATAAATCATTGTAAATAAATATAGTTTTAAAGTATCAACTCCTGTGTAGTCGTACAAACACACAACATGGTGTCAGAAGTTCGTTAATGTGGTATTTAGTCGCGCGATATCACGGTTAGCTTTAATTCGTTAATCAGTAATCGACTAGATTTGCGGTCTATCTCGACACGGAAAATGCAGAACGCCGCAGCCTTTCAAGTGCAACCGCCTTGCCAATTCAACTTTTCGAATTCCAATAAGTGGCCCCGATGGAGGAGGAGGTTCGAGAGATTCAGATCCGCGTCCGGTCTTAGTTCCAAGACAGGAGAGGAACAAGTCAACGCGTTAATATACATGATGGGCGACAAAGCTGATGACGTCTTCTTGTCATTTACGTTTGCCACCGATGCAGAGAAGTCTGACTTCAATGTCGTTATGAATAAATTCCAAGGACATTTCATTCTCCGGAGGAACGTTATCTACGAGCGATCAACCTTCAACTCACGAGTTCAGCAAGATGGCGAACCGGTAGAAGAGTTTATCACCGCGTGTCGAGCCCAGATTGAGAAATGTGCCTACGGAACTCTCCAAGACGAATTGCTGAGAGACCGAATAGTAGTCGGGGTGCGAGACAAAGCCCTGTCGGAAAAAATGCAATTAGACGGAAACCTTACACTGGAGAAAGCGATCTCAACCGCCCGCCATGCCGAAGAAGTTCGCCGACAACAACAAGAATTAAACGCAGGAAGTTATAAAAACGGAACTCCGGCTGTTGTCGAAAAGCTTGGCTCTCGAAACACCTCTCAGACGAAGGAGAACAGGCGACCAAGAGCAACTCATCCTTCAAGACCAATTCAACGCGATCAAAAGGTTACTTCAGATACCTGCAAGAAATGCGGAATGTTCGAGAAACACAATCGAGAGCGATGCCCAGCATATAGAGCAGTTTGCAGGAAGTGTAAGAAGATTGGCCGCTACGAGCGTGTGTGTCAAAGGTCAACCACCAACTACAATCGTGAGGTCACATCGCAAATGATCTCTGTGGATGAAGATGACTCAACGCCAATGGATACGTTCTTGGGAAAAGTCAGCAGCGACGAGATACAAGATCGTTGGATGGTAAACATTAGGATTAATGCAAAACAAGTTCAATTCAAGATAGATACCGGCGCGGACGTTTGCGTATTACCAGACTAGCTATACAAGGCGAAATTTCAAGACTTAGCACTCAATAAATCTGACCGACGTCTGTTTGGACCAGGGAAGACCTTGATTAACTGCAAAGGTTTCATTGAAGCCTACCTGTCAAGTAGAGATACCACCATCCATGACAAGGTCTATGTCATCGACCAATTGCAAGTTCCACTTCTAAGCCTCAGAGCAAGTGAAGACCTGAAAATAGTTCAAAGAATCGATGAGCTGCAACTCACGGAGACGAGTATAAGACCAAAGGACCATTATCCTCAACTATTTACCGGCTTAGGACGAGTCAAACGAAGCTACAAACTGAAGCTGAAACCGAACGCAGTACCGTATGCAGTGACGACTCCACGTCGAGTTGCGATTCCTTTGATGTCACAAGTCGAAGCTGAATTGAAACGAATGGTGGACTTGGGAGTAATCCGGAGAGTCGAGGACCCCACAGACTGGTGCGCTCCCATGGTGGTCGTGAGAAAGGATTCTGGCGAATTAAGGATATGCGTGGATTATACGCAACTGAATAACTACGTACAACGTGAACGGTACCAGATACCGGCTGTAGACCATACGCTTGGACGACTGGCTGGAGCCGAGATCTTCTCAAAACTTGATTGTAATTCCGGTTATTGGCAGATACCGCTACATCCGGACTCCATATTACTAACGACTTTCATGACGCCATTTGGAAGATATTGCTGCAATTGCCTGCCCTTTGGTTTAACATCTGCATCCGAGCACTACCAGAGCCAAATGTCTTCGTATATTGAAGGCGTCAAGAACACAGTTTGTCATCAGGACGACATTCTAGTATGGGGCAAGGACATGGCCGAACATGATGAAAACCTAAAGGAAGTTCTCGAAAGATTGAAAGACCAGGGAGTCACGCTCAATGAAAGGAAATGCCTCTTTGGAGTCAAAAGGATCAAGTTTTTGGGGCACGTAATAGACAGTGCCGGGATCAGTCCAGACGAGGAGAAGGTTCGAGCCATAGTCGAGATGAAATCACCATCTGATGTCGCAGAGCTACGTCGTCTATTAGGAATGGTAAATTATCTTGGAAAGTTCATTCCCCGAATGGCCGAGCAGCTTAAACCACTAAGTAGTCTATTGAGCACCAAGAACAGCTGGATTTGGGGCCCAAGTCAAGAAATGGCCTTCAAATACCTCAAGACGACGCTCACAAGCAAGCCTGTTTTGGGTATCTTCGATCCGAGGAAGCCAACAGTAGTATCCGCCGATGCGTCAAGCTATGGGATTGGAGCAATACTTCGACAAGAACAAGCCAATGGAACTTACAAAGTCATTGCCTATGCCTCGATGACGTTATCCTCGACAGAACAACGCTATGCGCAGATCGAGAAGGAGGCGTATGCATTAACGTGGGCATGCCAGCGATTTGAGGATTTCATAACGGGTATAACAATAAAGCTAGAAACTGATCATCAGCCCCTTGTTTCCATATTGCATTCGAAACAACTGGACGATTTATCTCCGAGACTGCAAAGGCTACGTCTACGCATGATGCGATACTCGTACAAGGTCTCCTACGTGCCTGGAAAATCCTTAGTTGCCGCTGATACATTGTCTAGAGCTCCGTTGATAGACGTTGACGACAACGAGCTACAACAAGAAATTTCTGCTCACGTACAGTTAGTAATGATGAACCTACCCACTACAGATCCAAAGCTTGCGGAAATTCTTCATAAACAACAGGAAGATGCTACATGCAGAACATTACAACGTTACCTCGAACATGGATGGCCGGAGAAAAAACGCGTACACAGTAGTTGTAATGACTACTTCAGCTACAGGCATGAAATCACCATCCAAGACGGAATCATCATGAAAGGCAGCAGACTGCTCATTCCAAGTTCCATGCGTCCAGAAATAATGGATCGAATTCATCAAGGTCACATGGGAATCGTCAAATGTCGAGAAAGAGCCAAACAATCCGTCTGGTGGCCTGGAATTTCACGGGAAATCGAAGATAAGGTGAAAAGATGCGAACGATGTCTCAAAGAATCAGTCAACTTTCAAGAGCCCTTAAAGCCAACACGCTTACCCGAACGACCATGGCAAGCAGTTGCCATAGATATGCTACATCATGGGGGAAAATGGTACCTGGTCATGATGGACTACTACTCAAAATATCTGGAATTGGCTCGAATGAAAGATCAAACTACAAAAACTGTCATCGAGATCATCGAAGATATATTTGCACGACACGGAATTCCAGAGGTGGTCCGCAGCGATAATGGCACTAATTAATCAGCGACAAGAACCTTGGAATTCATCGCATTCTCCAAGAAATATGGATTTCGATCTATCACGAGCAGCCCAAGATATCATCAAAGTAATGGGTTCGCAGAAGCAGCAGTAAAGACAGCGAAATCCATTTTAAAGAAATCTGACAACATCCCTTTGGCACTCTTGGCGTACCGATCTACACCGACGTCCAATGGTTTCAGTCCAGCACAAATGCTTATGAGTCGCCATCTCCGAACAACGCTCCCATTACCGTCAAACATGCTTGTCCCGACGATCTTATCAGCAGAACGTATCAAAGAAACATCACTAACGCAGAAAAAATCTCAGAAACGAAATTACGACCAACGCCATAGAGTCAGAGAGCTACACAAATTAGATCTTGGGAAAAGGGTATGGATAACCGATTTACGCAAAGAAGGAACCGTTGTCGAGAAAGCAGAGGAGCCCCGATCATATATAATCGAGACGTCTAAAGGAAGGATTCGAAGAAACCGGTTCCATCTAGTTCCCCTACCGGACAGTCATCAAAATCACGGAATCAAGTCTTTCACTCCGGAATCAAGTATTGGCCCAGAGGACGTCATAGATCCACCAAACATCATTGATCGAGAGGAACCTGTCTCTGAGCCAGCCCACGACAATCATCCATGCAATGCTGAAAACATTCAAGATACCGACAGAGAGAACTTGCGAGCTGATCCATCTGAGTCCAATACCACGAGGTCACCGGAAAGTACGAATAAGAGAAAGACAAGAAGCAAATTGCCAAAAGACGACAAAGGGACAGTAACACGATCCGGAAGAATCTCAAAGCCATCGACTAAGTTAAATTTATAAAACGCATTCTTATTTGTATAAAAAAAGGGGATGTGACATTATGCTTTGTATTATTAGTAGGCCAGTTTATGAACAGCCCCATATTAGCTTAATGTCTATTATTTATCTAATCTCTCGTGTATAAAAAGGCCCCCTCTCTGTGTTAAAAATTCAGTCTATCTCGGACCTCGATCATGTATAAATCATTGTAAATAAAACCATAGTTTTAAAGTATCAACTCCTGTGTAGTCGTACAAACACACAACAATAAGTTATGACTTTTTACGTTACAACTGAGACCCTACAACACCTCTCCCAGGTGGGCTCGAACCACCATCCTTTCGGTTAACAGCCGAACGCGCTAACCATTGCGCCATGGAAGCCCAAAAATTAAATGGTAGTCAGGTATTGTGGAAAAACTTTGGCTTTCTACGTTACATTTGAGATCCCACAACACCGCTCCCGGGTGGGCTCGAACCACCAACCTTTCGATTAACAGCTGGACGCGCTAATTATTGCGCCACGGAAGCCCAAAAATTAAATGTTCGTCAGGTATTGTGGAAAAACTCTGACATTTTACGTAACATCTGAGACGTCACAACACCGCTCCCGGATGGGCTCGAACCACCAACCTTTCGGTTAACAGCCGAACGCGCTAACCATTGCGCCACGGACGCCCAAAAAAAAAATGGTCGTCAGGTATTGTGGAAAAACTTTGGCTTTTTACGTTACACTAGAGATCCCACAACACCGCTCCCGGGTGGGCTCGAACCACCAACCTTTCGGTTAACAGCCGAACGCGCTAACCATTGCGCAACGGAAGCCCAAATATTAAATGGTCGTCAGGTATTGAGGTAAAACTTTGTCTTTTTACTTCACATCTGAGACCTCACAGCACCGCTCCCGGCTGGGCTCGAACCACCACCTTTCGGTTAACAGCCGAACGCGCTAACCATTGCGCCACGGACGCCCAAAAATTAAATGGTCGTCAGGTATTGTGGAAAAACTTTGGCTATTTACGTTACATTTGAGATCCCAAAACACCGCTCCCGGATGGGCTCGAACCACCAACCTTTCGATTAACAGCCGAACGCGCTAACATTGAGCCACGGAAGCTCAAAAATTAAATGTTCGTCAGGACAATAAATAAAAATGTACCTCGATTTTTAATAACATTTTCAAAATCGACGTTTCACGGCCAAAGAAGCATATTTTGAGTATTTCTACACTATTTTCAAATATAACCACTGAAACCATTATTTTTATACTTTTTGCTTTAATTCAAGCAATGTAACGATATTCATTCAAAAAACTGTTAAAATTCAATTTTCAATAAGAAATCGTATTCACGGATTTTGTGTCTTGAAGAAGAAAAACCTGCGATTTTTTCGGTACTTTTTTGAATGCATTTTTTTCTGGAGAAATTTTTGACCGAATTCAGCTTAATTCCAATAAAACACTCATTAAAAGTGATTTCATCTCGATTGAACAATAAATAAAAATGTACCTCGATTTTTAATAACATTTTCAAAATCGACGTAACTCGGCCTAAGATATGGCCGTTGCCGAGAGTGCTAGTTAAAAATTCGAATTTAAATTAAGTGAGACAAATTAACCTTCATCTTTATAACCTTGACTTTTTACGTCACATCTGAGACTTCACAACACCGCTCCGGGATGGGGTCGAACCACCAACCTATTGGTTAACAGCCGAACGCGCTAACCATTGAGCCACGGAAGCTCAGAAATTAAATGGTTGTCAGGTATTGTGGAAAACCTTGACTTTTTACGTCACATCTGAGACCTCACAACACCGCTCCCGGATGGGCTCGAACCACCAACCTATTGGTTAACAGCCGAACACGCTAACCATTGCGCCACGGAAGCCCAAAAGTTAAATGCTCGTCAGGTATTATGTAAAAACCTTGACTTTTTACGTCACATCTGAGACCTCACAACACCGCTCCCGGATGGGGTCGAGAGACCAACCTATTGGTTAACAGCCGAACGCGCTAACCATTGCGCCACGGAAGCCCAAAAATTAAATGGTCGTCATTTATTGTGCAAAAACTTTGGCTTTCTACGTTACATTTCAGATCCCACAACACCGCTCTCGGGTGGGGTCGAACCACCAACCTATTGGTTAACAGCCGAACGCGCTAACCATTGCGCCACGGAAGCCCAAAAGTTAAATGCTCGTCAGGTATTGTGTAAAAACCTTGACTTTTTACGTCACATCTGAGACCTCACAACACCGCTCCCGGATGGGCTCGAACCACCAACCTATTGGTTAACAGCCGAACGCGCTAACCATTGCGCCACGGAAGCCCAAAAGTTAAATGCTCGTCAGGTATTATGTAAAAACCTTGACTTTTTACGTCACATCTGAGACCTCACAACACCGCTCCCGGATGGGGTCGAACCACCAACCTATTGGTTAACAGCCGAACGCGCTAACCATTGCGCCACGGAAGCCCAAAAATTAAATGGTCGTCATTTATTGTGCAAAAACTTTGGCTTTCTACGTTACATTTGAGGCCCCACAACACCGCTCCCGGGTGGGCTCGAACCACCAACCTATTGGTTAACAGCCGAACGCGCTAACCATTGAGCCACGGAAGCTCCGAAATTAAATGGTTGTCAGGTATTGTGGAAAACCTTGACTTTTTACGTCACATCTGAGACCTCACAACACGGCTCCCGGATGGTCTCGAACCACCAACCTATTGGTTAACAGCCGAACGTGCTAACCATTGCGCCACGGAAGCCCAAAAATTAAATGGTCGTCAGGTATTGTGGAAAAAGTTTGGCTTTCTACGTTACATTTGAGACCCCACAACACCTTTCCCGGGTGGGCTCGAACCACCAACCTTTCGATTAACAGCTGAACGCACGCGCTAACCATTGCGCCACGGGAGCCCAAAAATTAAATGCTCGTCAGGTATTGGGTAAAAACCTTGACTTTTTACGTCACATCTGAGACCTCACAACACCGCTCCCGGATGGGCTCGAACCACCAACCTATTGGTTAACAGCCGAACGCGCTAGCCATTGCGCCACGGAAGCCCAAAAGTTAAATGCTCGTCAGGTATTGTGTAAAAACCTTGACTTTTTACGTCAAATCTGAGACCTCAAAACACCGCTCCCGGATGGGGTCGAACCACCAACCTATTGGTTAACAGCCGAACGCGCTAACCATTGTGCCACGGAAGCCCAAAAATTAAATGGTCGTCATTTATTGTGCAAAAACTTTGGCTTTCTACGTTACATTTGAGATCCCACAACACCGCTCCCGGGTGGGCTCGAACCACCAACCTATTGGTTAACAGCCGAACGCGCTAACCATTGAGCCACGGAAGCTCAGAAATTAAATGGTTGTCAGGTATTGTGGAAAAACTTTGGCTTTCTACGTTACATTCGAGATCTCATAAGACCGCTCCCGGGTGGGCTCGAACCACCAACCTATTGGTTAACAGCCAAACGCGCTAACCATTGCGCCACGGAAGCCCAAAAGTTAAATGCTCGTCAGGTATTGTGTAAAAACCTTGACTTTTTACGTCACATCTGAGACCTCACAACACCGCTCCCGGATGGGCTCAAACCACCAACCTATTGGTTAACAGCCGAACGCGCTAACCATTGAGCCACGGAAGCTCAGAAATTAAATTGTTGTCAGGTATTGTGGAAAAACTTTGGCCTTCTACGTTACATTTGAGGCCCCACAACACCTCTCACGGGTGGGCTAGAACCCACAACCTTTCGATTAACAGCTGAACGCGGTAACCATTGTGCCACGGAAGCCCGAAAATTAAATGCTCGTCAGGTATTGTGTAAAAACCATGACTTTTTACGTCACATCTGAGACCTCACAACACCGCTCCCGGATGGGCTCGAACCACCAACCTATTGGTTAACAGCCGAACGCGCTAACCATTGCGCCACGGAAGCCCAAAAATTAAATGGTCGTCAGGTATTGTGGAAAAACTTTGGCTTTCTACGTTACACTTGAGATCACACAACACCGCTCCCGGGTGGGCTCGAACCACCAACCTATTGGTTAACAGCTGAAATTGCTAACCATTGAGCCACGGAAGCTCAGAAATTAAACGGTTATCACGTATTATGGAAAAAGTTTGACTTTTCACGCTACATCTGAGACCTCACAACACCTCTCCCGGGTGGGCTTGAACCACCAACCTTTCGATTAACAGTTGAACGCGCTAACCATTGCGCCACGGAAGCCCAAAAATTAAATGCTCGTCAGGTATTGTGGAAAAACTCTGACATTTTACGTTACATCTGAGACGTCACAACACCGCTCCCGGGAGGGCTCGAACCACCAACCTTTCGGTTAACAGCTGAACGCGCTGACCATTGCGCCACTGAAGCTCAGAAATTAAATGGTTGTCACGTATTGTTGAAAAGTTACGACTTTTCACGCTACATCTGAGACCCCACAAAACCTCTCTCGTTTGGGCTCGAACCACCAACCTTTCGGTTAACAGCTGAACGCGCTGACCATTGCGCCACTGAAGCCCAAAAATTAAATGTTCGTCAGGTATTGTGGAAAAACTCTGACATTTTACGTTACATCTGAGACGTCACAACACCGCTCCCGGGAGGGCTCGAACCACCAACCTTTCGGTTAACAGCTGAACGCGCTGACCATTGCGCCACTGAAGCCCAAAAATTAAATTTTCGTCAGGTATTGAGGTAAAACCTTGACTTTTTACTTACCATCTGAGACCTCACAACACCGCTCCCGGATGGGCTCGAACCACCAACCTTTCGGTTAACAGCCGAACGCGCTAACCATTCGCCACTGAGGCCCAAAAATTAAATGGTCGTCAGGTATTGTGGAAAAACTTTGGCTATTTACGTTACATTTGAGATCCAAAAACACCGCTCCCGGGTGGGCTCGAACCACCAACCTATTGGTTAACAGCCGAACGCGCTAACCATTGAGCCACGGAAGATCAGAAATTAAATGGTTGTCACGTATTGTGGAAAAGTTTTGACTTTTAACGCTACATCTGAGACCCCACAACACCTCTTCCGGGTGGGGTCGAACCACCAACCTTTCGATTAAGAGCTGGACGCGCTAATTACTGCGCCACGGAAGCCCAAAAATTAAATGTTCGTCAGGTATTGTGGAAAAACTCTGACATTTTACGTAACATCTGAGACGTCACAACACCGCTCCCGGATGGGCTCGAACCACCAACCTTTCGGTTAACAACCGAACGCGCTAGCCATTGCGCCACGGACACCCAAAAATTAAATGGTTGTCAGGTATTGTTGAAAAGTTACGAATTTTCACGCTACATCTGAGACCCCACAAAACCTCTCTCGTTTGGGCTCGAACCACCAACCTTTCGGTTAACAGCTGAACGCGCTGACCATTGCGCCACTGAAGCCCAAAAATTAAATGTTCGTCAGGTATTGTGAAAAACTTCGACATTTTACGTTACATCTGAGACGTCACAACACCGCTCCCGGATGGGCTCGAACCACCAACCTTTCGGTTAACAGCCGAACGCGCTAACCATTGCGCCACGGACGCCCAAAAAAATGGTCGTCAGGTATTGCGGAAAAACTTTGGCTATTTACGTTACATTTGAGATCCAAAAACACCGCTCCCGGGTGGGCTCGAACCACCAAGCTATGGGTTAACAGCCGAACGCGCTAACCATTGAGCCACGAAAGATCAGAAAATAAATGGTTATCACGTATTATGGAAAAAGTTTGACTTTTCACGCTACATCTGAGACCACACAATACCTCTTCCGGGCGGGCTCGAACCACCAACCTTTCGATTAACAGCTGAACGCGCTAACCATTGCGCCACGGAAGCCCAAAAGTTAAATGTTCGTCAGGTGTTTTGGAAAAACTCTGACATTTCACGTTACATCCGAGACGTCACAACACCGCTCCCGGGAGGGCTCGAACCACCAACCTTTCGGTTAACAGCTGAACGCGCTGACCATTGCGCCACTGTAGCCCAAAAATTAAATTTTCGTCAGGTATTGAGGTAAAACCTTGACTTTTTACTTACCATCTGAGACCTCACAACACCGCTCTTGGATGGGCTCGAACCACCAACCTTTCGGTTAACAGCTGAAAGCGCTGACCATTGCGCCACTGAAGCTCAGAAATTAAATGGTTGTCACGTATTGTGGAAAAGTTTTGACTTTTTACGCTACATCTGAGACCCCACATCACCTCTTCCGGGTGGGCTCGAACCACCAACCCCTCGATTAACAGCTGAACGCGCTAACCATTGCGCCACGGAAGCCCAAAAATTGAATGTTCGTCAGGTATTGTGGAAAAACTCTGACATTTTACGTTACATCTGAGACGTCACAACACTTCTCCCGGATGGGCTCGAACCACCAACCTATTGGTTAATAGCCGAACGCGCTAACCATTGCGCCACTGAAGCCCAAAAATTAAATTTTCGTCAGGTATTGAGGTAAAACTTTGACTTTTTACTTCACATCTGAGGCCTCACAACACCGCTCCCGGATGGGCTCGAACCACCAACCTTTCGGTTAACAGCCGAACGCGCTAACCATTGCGCCAAGGAAGCCCAAAAATGAAATGGTCGTCAGGTATTGTGGAAAAACTTTGGCTATTTACGTTACATTTGAGATCCCAAAACACCGCTCCCGGGTGGGCTCGAACCACCAACCTATTGCTTAACAGCCGAACGCGCTAACCATTGAGCCACGGAAGCTCAGAAAATAAATGGTTATCACGTATTATGGAAAAAGTTTGACTTTTCACGCTACATCTCAGACCTCACAACACCGCTCCCGGATGGGCTCGAACCACCAACCTTTCGATTAACAGCCGAACGCGCTAACATTGAGCCACGGAAGCCCAAAAATTAAATGTTCGTCAGGACAATAAATAAAAATGTACCTCGATTTTTAATTTTCAGCTGTTAACCGAAAGGTTGGTGGTTCGAGCCCTCCCGGGAGCGGTGTTGTGACGTCTCAGATGTAACGTAAAATGTCAGAGTTTTTCCACAATACCTGACGAGCATTTAATTTTTGGGCTTCCGTGGCGCAATGGTTAGCGTGTTTAGCTGTTAATCGAAAGGTTGGTGGTTCGAGCCCACCCGGGAGAGGTGTTGTGAGGTCTCAGATGTAGCGTGAAAAGACAAACTTTTTCCATAATACGTGATAACCATTTATTTTCTGATCTTTCGTGGCTCAATGGTTAGCGCGTTCGGCTGTTAACCAATAGCTTGGTGGTTCGAGCCCACCCGGGAGCGGTGTTTTTGGATCTCAAATGTAACGTAAATAGCCAAAGTTTTTCTACAATACCTGACGACCATTTAATTTTTGGGCTTCCGTGGCGCAATGGTTAGTGCGTTCAGCTGTTAACCGAAAGGTTGGTGGTTCGAGCCCAAACGAGAGAGGATTTGTGGGGTCTCAGATGTAGCGTGAAAAGTCGTAACTTTTCAACAATACCTGACAACCATTTAATTTTTGGGCGTCCGTGGCGCAATGGCTAGCGCGTTCGGCTGTTAACCGAAAGGTTGGTGGTTCGAGCCCATCCGGGAGCGGTGTTGTGACGTCTCAGATGTTACGTTAAAAGTCAAGGTTTTTCCAAAATACCTGACGACCATTTAATTTTTGGGCTTCCGTGGCGCAATGGTTAGCGCGTTCAGCTGCTATTCAAAAGACTGGTGGTTTGAGCTCTCCTAGGAGCGGTGTTGTGACGTCTCAAATGTAACATAAAATGTCAGAGTTTTTCCACAATACCTGACGAACATTTAATTTTTGGGCTTCCGTGGCGCAGTAATTAGCGCGTCCAGCTCTTAATCGAAAGGTTGGTGGTTTGAGCCCACCCGTAAGAGGTGTTGTGGGGTCTCAGATGTAGCGTTAACAGTCAAACCTTTTCCACAATACGTGACAACCATTTAATTTCTGATCTTCCGTGGCTCAATGGTTAGCGCGTTCGGCTGTTAACCAATAGGTTGGTGGTTCGAGCCCACCCGGGAGCGGTGTTTTTGGATCTCAAATGTAACGTAAATAGCCAAAGTTTTTCCACAATACCTGACGACCATTTAATTTTTGGGCGTCCGTGGCGAATGGTTAGCGCGTTCGGCTGTTAACCGAAAGGTTGGTGGTTCGAGCCCATCCGGGAGCGGTGTTGTGAGGTCTCAGATGAGAAGTAAAAAGTCAAGGTTTTACCTCAATACCTGACGAAAATTTAATTTTTGGGCTTCAGTGGCGCAATGGTCAGCGCGTTCAGCTGTTAACCGAAAGGTTGGTGGTTCGAGCCCTCCCGGGAGCGGTGTTGTGACGTCTCAGATATAACGTAAAATGTCAGAGTTTTTCCACAACACCAGACGAACATTTAACTTTTGGGCTTCCGTGGCGCAATGGTTAGCGCGTTCGGCTGTTAACCAATAGGTTGGTGGTTCGAGCCCATCCGGGAGCGGTGTTGTGAGGTCTCAGATGTGTGTTAAAAAGTCAAGGTTTTTACACAATACCTGACGAGCATTTAATTTTTGGGATTCCGTGGCGCAATGGTTAGCGTGTTCAGCTGTTAATCGAAAGGTTGGTGGTTCGAGCCCACCCGGGAGAGGTGTTGTGGGGTCTCAAATGTAACGTAGAAAGCCAAAGTTTTTCCACAACACCTGACAACCATTTAATTTCTGAGCTTCCGTGGCTCAATGGTTAGCGCGTTCGGCTGTTAACCAATAGGTTGGTGGTTCGAGCCCATCCGGGAGCGGTGTTGTGAGGTCTCAGATGTGACGTAAATAGTCAAGGTTTTTACACAGTACCTGACGAGCATTTAACTTTTGGGCTTCCGTGGCGCAATGGCTAGCGCGTTCGGCTGTTAACCAATAGGTTGGTGGTTCGAGCCCATCCGGGAGCGGTGTTTTGAGGTCTCAGATGTGACGTAAGAAGTCAAGGTTTTTACACAATACCTGACGAGTATTTAACTTTTGGGCTTCCGTGGCGCAATGGTTAGCGCGTTCGGCTGTTAACCAATAGGTTGGTGGTTCGAGCCCATCCGGGAGCGGTGTTGTGAGGTCTCAGATGTGACGTAAAAAGTCAAGTTTTTTGCACAATACCTGACGAGCATTTAGGTTTTGGGCTTCCGTGGCGCAATGGTTAGCGCGTTCGGCTGTTAACCAATAGGTTGGTGGTTCGAGCCCACCCGGGAGCGGTGTTGTGTGATCTCAAATGTAACGTAGAAAGCCAAAATTTTTCCACAATACCTGACGACCATTTAATTTTTGGGCTTCCGTGGCGCACTGGTTAGCACGTTCGGCTGTTAACCAATAGGTTGGTGGTTCGAGCCCATCCGGGAGCGGTGTTGTGAGGTCTCAGATGTGACGTTAAAAGTCAAGGTTTTCCACAATACCTGACAACCATTTAATTTCTGAGCTTCCGTGGCTCAATGGTTAGCGCGTTCGGCTGTTAACCAATAGGTTGGTGGTTCGAGCCCACCCGGGAGCGGTGTTGTGGGATCTGAAATGTAACGTAGAAAGCCAAAGTTTTTGCACAATAAATGACGACCATTTAATTTTTGGGCTTCCGTGGCGCAATGGTTAGCGCGTTCGGCTGTTAACCAATAGGTTGGTGGTTCGACCCCATCCGGGAGCGGTGTTGTGAGGTCTCAGATGTGACGTAAAAAGTCAAGGTTTTTACATAATACCTGACGAGCATTTAACTTTTGGGCTTCCGTGGCGCAATGGTTAGCGCGTTCGGCTGTTAACCAATAGGTTGGTGGTTCGAGCCCACCCGGGAGCGGTGTTGTGTGATCTCAAATGTAACGTAGAAAGCCAAAGTTTTTCCACAATACCTGACGACCATTTAATTTTTGGGCTTCCGTGGCGCAATGGTTAGCGCGTTCAGCTGCTATTCAAAAGACTGGTGGTTTGAGCTCTCCCGGGAGCGGTGTTGTGACGTCTCAAATGTAACATAAAATGTCAGAGTTTTTCCACAATACCTGTCGAACATTGAATTTTTGGGCTTCCGTGGCGCAATGGTTAGCGCGTTCAGCTGTAAATCGAGAGGTTGGTGGTACGAGCCCACCCGGGAGAGGTGTTGTGGGGTCTCAGATGTAGCGTAAAAAGTCAAAACTTTTCCACAATACGTGACAACCATTTAATTTCTGGGCTTCCGTGGCTCAATGATTAGCGCGTTCGGCTGTTAACCAATAGGTTTGTGGTTCGAGCCCATCCGGGATGCGGTGTTGTGAGGTCTCAGATGTAACGTAAAATGTCAGAGTTTTTCACAATACCTGACGAACATTTAATTTTTGGGCTTCCGTGGCGCAATGATTAGCGCGTTCAGCTGTTAATCGAAAGGTTGAAGGTTCGAGCCCACCCGGGAGCGGTGTTGTGAGGTCTCAGATGTGACGTAGAAAGCCAAAGTTTTTCCACAATACCTGACGACCATTTAATTTTTGGGCTTCCGTGGCGCAATGTTTAGCGCGTTCGGCTGTTAACCAATAGGTTGGTGGTTCGAGCCCATCCGGGAGCGGTGTTGTGAGGTCTCAGATGTGACGTAAAAAGTCAAGGTTTTTACACAATACCTGACGAGCATTATACTTTTGGGCTTCCGTGGCGCAATGGTTAGCGCGTTCGGCTGTTAACCAATAGGTTGGTGGTTCGAGCCCATCCGGGAGCGGTGTTGTGAGGTCTCAGATGTGACGTAAGATGTCAAAGTTTTTACACAATACCTGACGAGTATTTAACTTTTGGGCTTCCGTGGCGCAATGGTTAGCGCGTTCGGCTGTTAACCAATAGGTTGGTGGTTCGAGCCCATCCGGGAGCGGTGTTGTGAGGTCTCAGATGTGACGTAAAAAGTCAAGGTTTTTACACAATACCTGACGAGCATTTAATTTTTGGGATTCCGTGGCGCAATGGTTAGCGCGTTCAGCTGTTAATCGAAAGGTTGGTGGTTCGAGCCCACCCGGGAGAGGTGTTGTGGGGTCTCAAATGTAACGTAGAAAGCCAAAGTTTTTCCACAACACCTGACAACCATTTAATTTCTGAGCTTCCGTGGCTCAATGGTTAGCGCGTTCGGCTGTTAATCAATAGGTTGGTGGTTCGAGCCCATCCGGGAGCGGTGTTGTGAGGTCTCAGATGTGACGTAAAAAGTCAAGGTTTTTACACAATACCTGACGAGCATTTAACGTTTGGGCTTCCGTGGCGCAATGGTTAGCGCGTTCGGCTGTTAACCAATAGGTTGGTGGTTCGAGCCCATCCGGGAGCGGTGTTGTGAGGTCTCAGATGTGACGTAAAAAGTCAAGTTTTTTGCACAATACCTGACGAGCATTTAGGTTTTGGGCTTCCGTGGCGCAATGGTTAGCGCGTTCGGCTGTTAAGCAATAGGTTGGTGGTTCGAGCCCATCCGGGAGCGGTGTTGTGAGGTCTCAGATGTGACGTAAAAAGTCAAGGTTTTTACACAATACCTGACGAGCATTTAAATTTTGGGCTTCCTTGGCGCAATGGTTAGCGCGTTCGGCTGTTAACCAATAGGTTGGTGGTTCGAGCCCACCCGGGAGCGGTGTTGTGTGATCTCAAATGTAACGTAGAAAGCCAAAATTTTTCCACAATACCTGACGACCATTTAATTTTTGGGCTTCCGTGGCGCAATGGTTAGCACGTTCGGCTGTTAACCAATAGGTTGGTGGTTCGAGCCCATCCGGGAGCGGTTTTGTGAGGTCTCAGATGTGACGTAAAAAGTCAAGGTTTTTACACAATACCTGACGAGCATTTAATTTTTAGCTTCCGTGGCGCAATGGTTAGCGCGTTCAGCAGTTAACAAATAGGTTAGTGGTTCGAGCCCACCCGGGAGCGGCGTTGTGGGATCTCAAACGTAACGTAGAAAGCCAAAGTTTTTCCACAATACATGACGACCATTTAATTTTTGGGCTTCCGTGGCGCAATGGTTTACGCGTTCGGCTGTTAACCAATAGGTTGGTGGTTCGAGCCCATCCGGGAGCGGTGTTGTGACGTCTCAGATGTGACGTAAAAAGTCCAGGTTTTTCCACAATACCGGACGACCATTTAATTTTGGGGCTTCCGTGGCGCAATCGTTAGCGCGTTCGGCTGTTAACAGAAAGATTGGTGGTTCGAGCACACCCGGGAGCGGTGCTATGAGGTCTCAGATGTTACGTAAAAAGTCCAGGTTTTTCCACAATACCGGACGACCATTTAATTTTTGGGCTTCCGTGGCGCAATGGTTAGCGCGTTCAGCTGCTATTCAAAAGACTGGTGGTTTGAGCCCTTCCGGGAGCGGTGTTGTGACGTCTCAGATGTAACATAAAATGTCAGAGTTTTTCCACAATACCTGACGAATATTGAACTTTTGGGCTTCCGTGGCGCAATGGTTAGCGCGTTCGGCTGTTAACCAATAGGTTGGTGGTTCGAGCCCATCCGGGAGCGGTGTTGTGAGGTCTCAGAAGTGACGTAAAAAGTCAAGGTTTTTACACAATACCTGACGAGCATTTAATTTTTGGGCTTCCGTGGCGCAATGGTTAGCGCGTTCAGCAGTTAACAAATAGGTTAGTGGTTCGAGCCCACCCGGGAGCGGCGTTGTGGGATCTCAAACGTAACGTAGAAAGCCAAAGTTTTTCCACAATACCTGACGACCATTTAATTTTTGGGCTTCCGTGGCG
Organism: Phalangium opilio; assembly: GCF_054372755.1. Lineage (NCBI taxonomy): Eukaryota > Metazoa > Arthropoda > Arachnida > Opiliones > Phalangiidae > Phalangium > Phalangium opilio. The sequence goes on along the minus strand of NW_028324192.1, from coordinate 2,136,833 downwards.
CAATGGTTAACGCGTTCGGCTGTTAACAAATAGGTTGGTGGTTCGAGCCCACCCGGGAGCGGTGTTGTGGGATCTCAAATGTAACGTAGAAAGCCAAAGTTTTTCCACAATACGTGACGACCATTTATTTTTTGGGCTTCCTTGGCGCAATGGTTAGCGCGTTCGGCTGTTAACCGAAAGGTTGGTGGTTCGAGCCCAACCGAGAGAGGTGTTGTAGGGTCTCAGATGTAACGTAATAAGTCATAACTTATCCACAACACCTGACAACCATTTAATCTCTGAGCTTCCGTGGCTCAATGGTTAGCGCGTTCGGCTGTTAACCAATAGGTTGGTGGTTCGAGCCCATCCGGGAGCGGTGTTGTGAGGTCTCAGATGTAACGTAAAATGTCAGAGTTTTTCCACAATACCTGACGACAATTTAATTTTTGGGCTTCCGTGGCTCAATGGTTAGCGCGTTTGGCTGTTAACCAATAGGTTGGTGGTTCGAGCCCATCCGGGAGCGGTGTTGTGAGGTCTCAGATGTGACGTAAAAAGTCAAGGTTTTTACACAATACGTGACGACCATTTAACTTTGGGCTTCCGTGGCTCAATGGTTAGCGCGTTCGGCTGTTAACCAATAGGTTGGTGGTTCGAGCCCATCCGGGAGCGGTGTTGTGAGGTCTCAGATGTGACGTAAAAAGTCAAGGTTTTTACACAATACCTGACGAGCATTTAACTTTGGGCTTCCGTGGCTCAATGGTTAGCGCGTTCGGCTGTTAACCAATAGGTTGGTGGTTCGAGCCCATCCGGGAGCGGTATTGTGACGTCTCAGATGTGACGTTAAAAGTCAAGGTTTTTCCAAAATACCTGACGACCATTTAATTTTTGGGCTTCCGTGGCGCAATGGTTAGCGCGTTCAGCTGCTATTCAAAAGACTGGTGGTTTGAGCTCTCCTAGGAGCGGTGTTGTGACGTCTCAAATGTAACATAAAATGTCAGAGTTTTTCCACAATACCTGTCGAACATTGAATTTCTGGGCTTCCGTGGCTCAATGATTAGCGCGTTCGGCTGTTAACCAATAGGTTGGTGGTTCGAGCCCAACCGGGAGCGGTGTTGTGGGATCTCAAATGTAACGTAAAAATTCAAGGTTTTTCCACAATACCTGACGAACATTTAATTTTCGGGCTTCCTTGGGGCAATGGTTAGCGCGTTCGGCTGTTAACCGAAAGGTTGGTGGTTCGATCCCAACCGGGAGAGGTGTTGTAGGGTATCAGATGTAACGTAATAAGTCATAACTTATCCACAATACCTGACAACCATTTAATTTCCGAGCTTCCTTGGCTCAATGGTTATCGCGTTCGGCTGTTAACCAATAGGTTTGTGGTTCGAGCCCATCCGGGATGCGGTGTTGTGAGGTCTCAGATGTAACGTAAAATGTCAGAGTTTTTCACAATACCTGACGAACATTTAATTTTTGGGCTTCCGTGGCGGAATGATTAGCGCGTTCAGCTGTTAATCGAAAGGTTGAAGGTTCGAGCCCACCCGGGAGAGGTGTTGTGGGGTCTCATATGTAGCGTAAAAAGTCAAAACTTATCCACAATACGTGACAATCATTTAATTTCTGAGCTTCCGTGGCTCAATGGTTAGCGCGTTCGGCTGTTAACCAATAGGTTGGTTGTTCGAGCTCATCCGGGAGCGGTGTTGTGAGGTCTCAGATGTGACGTAAAAAGTCAAGGCTTTTACGCAAAACCTGACGAGCATTTAATTTCTGAGCATCCGTGGCTCAATGGTTAGCGCGTTCGGCTGTTAACCAATAGTTTGGTAGTTCGAGCCCATCCGGGAGCGGTGTTGTGAGGTCTCAGATGTGACGTAAAAAGTCAAGGTTTTTACGCAAAACCTGACGAGCATTTAATTTTTGGGCTTCCGTGGCGCAATGGTTAGCGCGTTCTGCTGTTGACTCATAGGTTGGTGGTTCGAGCCCACCCGGGAGCGGTGTTGTGGGATCTCAAATGTAACGTAGAAAGCCAAAGTTTTTCCACAACACCTGACGACCATTTAATTTCTGAGCTTCCGTGGCTCAATGGTTAGCGCGTTCAGCTATTAATCGAAAGGTTGGTGGTTGTGGGGTCTCAAATGTAACGTAGAAAGCCAAAGTTTTTCCACAATACCTGACAACCATTTAATTTCTGAGCTTCCGTGGCTCAATGGTTAGCGCGTTCGACTGTTAGCCAATAGGTTGGCGCTTCAAGCATACCCGGGAGCGGTGTTGTGGGATCTCGAATGTAACGTAGAAAGCCAAAGTTTTTCCACAATACCTGACGACCATTTAATTTTTGGGCTTCCGTGGCGCAATGGTTAGCGCGTTCGGCTGTTAACCGAAAGGTTGGTGGTTCAAGCCCATCCGGGAGCGGTGTTGTGACGTCTCAGATGTTACGTAAAAAGTCAAGGTTTTTCCACAATACCTGACGACCATTTAATTTTTGGGCTTCCGTGGCTCAATGGTTAGCGCGTTCGGCTGTTAACCAATAGGTTGGTGGTTCGAGGCCACCCGGGAGCGGTGTTGTGGGATCTCACATGTAACGTAGAAAGCCAAAGTTTTTCCACAATACCTGACGTTCATTTAATTTTTGGGCTTCCGTGGCGCAATGGTTAGCGCGTTCGGCTGTTAACCGAAAGGTTGGTGGTTCAAGCCCACCCGGGAGCGGTGTTGTGGGATCACGAATGTAACGTAGAAAGCCAAAGTGCTTCCAGAATACCTGACGACCATTTAATTTTTGGGCTTCCGTGGCGCAATAATTAGCGCGTTCAGCTGTTAATCGAAAGGTTGGTGGTTCGAGCCCACCCGAGAGAGGTGTTGTGGGGTCTCAGATGTCGCGTAAAAAGTCAAAACTTTTCCACAATACGTGACAACCATTTAATTTCTGAGCTTTCGTGGCTCAATGGTTAGCGCGTTCGGCTGTTAGCCAATAGGTTGGTGGTTCGAGCCCACCCGGGAGCGGTGTTGTGGGATCTCAAATGTAACGTAGAAAGCCAAAGTTTTTCCACAATACCTGACGACCATTTAATTTTTGGGCTTCCGGGGCGCAATGGTTAGCGCGTTCTTCTGTTAATCGAAAGGTTGGTGGTTCGAGCCCACCCGGGAGAGGTGTTGTGGGGTCTCAGATGTAGCGTAAAAAGTCAAAACTTTTCCACAATACGTGACAACCATTTAATTTCTGAGCTTCCGTGGCTCAATGGTTAGCGCGTTTGGCTGTTAACCAATAGGTTGGTGGTTCGAGCCCATCCGGGAGCGGTGTTGTGAGGTCTCAGATGTGACGTAAAAAGTCAAGGTTTTTACACAATACCTGACGAGCATTTAACTTTGGGCTTCCGTGGCTCAATGATTAGCGCGTTCGGCTGTTACCCAATAGGTTGGTGGTTCGAGCCCATCCGGGAGCGGTGTTGTGAGGTCTCAGATGTGACGTATAAAGTCAAGGTTTTTACACAATACCTGACGAGCATTTAACTTTGGGCTTCCGTGGCTCAATGGTTAGCGCGTTCGGCTGTTAACCAATAGGTTGGTGGTTCGAGCCCATCCGGGAGCGGTGATGTGACGTTAAAAGTCAAGGTTTTTCCAAAATACCTGACGACCATTTAATTTTTGGGCTTCCGTGGCGCAATGGTTAGCGCGTTCAGCTGCTATTCAAAAGACTGGTGGTTTGAGCTCTCCCGGGAGCGGTGTTGTGACGTCTCAAATGTATCATAAAATGTCAGAGTTTTTCCACAATACCTGTCGAACATTGAATTTTTGGGCTTCCGTGGCGCAATGGTTAGCGCGTTCAGCTGTTAATCGAAAGGTTGGTGGTACGAGCCCACCCGGGAGAGGTGTTGTGGGGTCTCAGATGTAGCGTAAAAGGTCAAAACCTTTCCACAATACGTGACAACCATTTAATTTCTGAGCTTCCGTGGCTCAATGGTTAGCGCGTTTGGCTGTTAACCAATAGGTTGGTGGTTCGAGCCCATCCGGGAGCAGTGTTGTGAGGTCTCAGATGTGACGTAAAAAGTCAAGGTTTTTACACAATACCTGACGAGCATTTAACTTTGGGCTTCCGTGGCTCAATGGTTAGCGCGTTCGGCTGTTAACCAATAGGTTGGTGGTTCGAGCCCATCCGGGAGCGGTGTTGTGGGATCTCAAATGTAACGTAGAAAGCCAAAGTTTTTCCACAACACCTGACGACCATTTAATTTCTGAGCTTCCGTGGCTCAATGGTTAGCGCGTTCGGCTGTTAACCAATAGGTTGGTGGTTCGAGCTCATCCGGGAGCGGTGTTGTGAGGTCTCAGATGTGACGTAAAAAGTCTAGGTTTTTACGCAAAACCTGACGAGCATTTAATTTTTGGGCTTCCGTGGCGCAATGGTTAGCGCGTTCTGCTGTTGACCCATAGGTTGGTGGTTCGAGCCCACCCGGGAGCGGTGTTGTGGGATCTCAAATGTAACGTAGAAAGCCAAAGTTTTTCCACAATACCTGACGACCATTTAATTTCTGAGCTTCCGTGGCTCAATGGTTAGCGCGTTCAGCTGTTAATCGAAAGGTTGGTGGTTGTGGGGTCTCAAATGTAACGTAGAAAGCCAAAGTTTTTCCACAATACCTGACAACCATTTAATTTCTGAGCTTCCGTGGCTCAATGGTTAGCGCGTTCGGCTGTTAGCCAATAGGTTGGCGCTTCAAGCATACCCGGGAGCGGTGTTGTGGGATCTCGAATGTAACGTAGAAAGCCAAAGTTTTTCCACAATACCTGACGACCATTTAATTTTTGGGCTTCCGTGGCGCAATGGTTAGCGCGTTCGGCTGTTAACCGAAAGGTTGGTGGTTCAAGCCCATCCGGGAGCGGTGTTGTGACGTCTCAGATGTTACGTAAAAAGTCAAGGTTTTTCCACAATACCTGACGACCATTTAATTTTTGGGCTTCCGTGGGTCAATGGTTAGCGCGTTCGGCTGTTAACCAATAGGTTGGTGGTTCGAGGCCACCCGGGAGCGGTGTTGTGGGATCTCACATGTAACGTAGAAAGCCAAAGTTTTTCCACAATACCTGACGACCATTTAATTTTTGGGCTTCCGTGGCGCAATGGTTAGCGCGTTCGGCTGGTAACCGAAAGGTTGGTGGTTCAAGCCCACCCGGGAGCGGTGTTGTGGGATCACGAATGTAACGTAGAAAGCCAAAGTTTTTCCAGAATACCTGACGACCATTTAATTTTTGGGCTTCCGTGGCGCAATAATTAGCGCGTTCAGCTGTTAATCGAAAGGTTGGTGGTTCGAGCCCACCCGAGAGAGGTGTTGTGGGGTCTCAGATGTAGCGTAAAAAGTCAAAACTTTTCCACAATACGTGACAACCATTTAATTTCTGAGCTTTCGTGGCTCAATGGTTAGCGCGTTCGGCTGTTAGCCAATAGGTTGGTGGTTCGAGCCCACCCGGAAGCGGTGTTGTGGGATCTCAAATGTAACGTAGAAAGCCAAAGTTTTTCCACAATACCTGACGACCATTTAATTTTTGGGCTTCCGGGGCGCAATGGTTAGCGCGTTCAGCTGTTAATCGAAAGGTTGGTGGTTCGAGCCCACCCGGGAGAGGTGTTGTGGGGTCTCAGATGTAGCGTAAAAAGTCAAAACTTTTCCACAATACGTGACAACGATTTAATTTCTGAGCTTCCGTGGCTCAATGTTTAGCGTGTTCGGCTGTTAACCAATAGGTTGGTGGTTCGGGCCCACCCGGGAGCGGTGTTGTGAGTTCTCAGATGTGACGTAAAATGTCAGAGTTTTTCCACAATACCTGACGAATATTTAATATTTGGGCTTCCTTGGCGCAATGGTTAGCGCGTTTGGCTGTTAACAGAAAGGTTGGTGGTTCGAGCACACCCGGGAGCGGTGTTGTGACGTCTCGAATGTAACGTAAAATGTCAGAGTTTTTCCACAATACCTGACGAACATTTAATTTTGGGCTTCCGTGGCGCAATAATTAGCGCGTTCAGCTGTTAATCGAAAGGTTGGTGTTTCGAGCCCACCCGGGAGCGGTGTTGTGGGATCTCAAATGTAACGTAGAAAGCCAAAGTTTTTCCACAATACCTGACGACCATTTAATTTCTGAGCATCCGTGGCTCAATGGTTAGCGCGTTCGGCTGTTAACCAATAGTTTGGTAGTTCGAGCCCATCCGGGAGCGGTGTTGTGAGGTCTCAGATGTGACGTAAAAAGTCAAGGTTTTTCCACAATACCTGACGACCATTTAATTTTTGGGCTTCCGTGGCGCAATGATTAGCGCGTTCAGCTGTTAATCGAAAGGTTGAAGGTTCGAGCCCACCCGGGAGAGGTGTTGTGGGGTCTCATATGTAGCGTAAAAAGTCAAAACTTATCCACAATACGTGACAATCATTTAATTTCTGAGCTTCCGTGGCTCAATGGTTAGCGCGTTCGGCTGTTAACCAATAGGTTGGTGGTTCGAGCTCATCCGGGAGCGGTGTTGTGAGGTCTCAGATGTGACGTAAAAAGTCTAGGTTTTTACGCAAAACCTGAAGAGCATTTAATTTTTGGGCTTCCGTAGCGCAATGGTTAGCGCGTTCTGCTGTTGACCCATAGGTTGGTGGTTCGAGCCCACCCGGGAGCGGTGTTGTGGGATCTCAAATGTAACGTAGAAAGCCAAAGTTTTTCCACAATACCTGACGACCATTTAATTTCTGAGCTTCCGTGGCTCAATGGTTAGCGCGTTCAGCTGTTAATCTAAAGGTTGGTGGTTGTGGGGTCTCAAATGAAACGTAGAAAGCCAAAGTTTTTCCACAATACCTGACAACCATTTAATTTCTGAGCTTCCGTGGCTCAATGGTTAGCGCGTTCGGCTGTTAGCCAATAGGTTGCCGCTTCAAGCATACCCGGGAGCGGTGTTGTGGGATCTCGAATGTAACGTAGAAAGCCAAAGTTTTTCCACAATACCTGACGACCATTTAATTTCTGAGCTTCCGTGGCTCAATGGTTAGCGCGTTCGGCTGTTAACCAATAGTTTGGTAGTTCGAGCCCATCCGGGAGCGGTGTTGTGAGGTCTCAGATGTGACGTAAAATGTCAAGGTTTTTCCACAATACCTGACGACCATTTAATTTTTGAGCTTCCGTGGCGCAATGGTTAGCGCGTTCTTCTGTTAATCGAAAGGTTGGTGGTTCGAGCCCACCCGGGAGAGGTGTTGTGGGGTCTCAGATGTAGCGTAAAAAGTCAAAACTTTTCCACAATACGTGACAACGATTTAATTTCTGAGCTTCCGTGGCTCAATGTTTAGCGTGTTCGGCTGTTAACCAATAGGTTGGTGGTTCGGGCCCACCCGGGAGCGGTGTTGTGAGTTCTCAGATGTGACGTAAAATGTCAGAGTTTTTCCACAATACCTGACGAATATTTAATATTTGGGCTTCCTTGGCGCAATGGTTAGCGCGTTTGGCTGTTAACAGAAAGGTTGGTGGTTCGAGCACACCCGGGAGCGGTGTTGTGACGTCTCGAATGTAACGTAAAATGTCAGAGTTTTTCCACAATACCTGACGAACATTTAATTTTTGGGCTTCCGTGGCGCAATAATTAGCGCGTTCAGCTGTTAATCGAAAGGTTGGTGTTTCGAGCCCACCCGGGAGAGGTTTTGTGGGGTCTCAGATGTAGCGTAAAATGTCAAAACTTTTCCACAATACGTAACAACCATTTAATTTCTGAGCTTCCGTGGCTCAATGCTTAGCGCGTTCGGCTGTTAGCCAATAGGTTGGTGGTTCGAGCCCAACCGAGAGAGGTGTTGTAGGGTCTCAGATGTAACGTAATAAGTCATAACTTATCCACAATACGTGACAACCATTTAATTTCTGAGCTTCCGTGGCTCAATGGTTAGCGCGTTCGGCTGTTAACCAATAGGTTGGTGGTTCGAGCCCACCCGGGAGCGGTGGTGTGGGATCTCAAATGTAACGTAGAAAGCCAAAGTTTTGCCACAATACCTGACGACCTTTAAATTTTTGGGCTTCCTTGGCGCAATGGTTAGCGCCTTCGGCTGTTAACCGAAAGGTTGGTGGTTCGAGCCCAACCAGAATAGGTGTTGTGACGTCTCAGATGTGACGTAAAAAGCCAAGGTTTTTTCCACAACACCTGACGACCATTTAATTTTTGGGCTTCCGTGGCGCAATGGTTAGCGCGTTCGGCTTTTAACCAATAGGTTGGTGGTTCGAGCCCATCCGGGAGCGGTGTAGTGAGGTCTCAGATGTAACGTAAAATGTCAGAGTTTTTCCACAATACCTGACGAACATTTAATTTTTGGGCTTCCGTGCCGCAATGACTAGCGCGTTCAGCTGTTAATCGAAAGGTTGAAGGTTCGAGCCCACCCGGGAGAGGTGTTGTGGGGTCTCAGATGTAGCGTAAAAAGTCAAAACTTTTCCACAATACGTGACAACCATTTAATTTCGGAGCTTCCGTGGCTCAATGGTTAGCGCGTTCGGCTGTTAACCAATAGGTTGGTGGTTCGAGCCCATCCGGGAGCGGTGTTGTGACGTCTCAGATGTGACGTAAAAAGTCAAGGTTTTTCCACAATACCGGACGACCATTTAAATTTTGGGCTTCCGTGGCGCAATCGTTAGCGCGTTCGGCTGTTAACAGAAAGGTTGGTGGTTCAAGCACACCCGGGAGCGGTGCTATGAGGTCTCAGATGTTACGTAAAAAGTCAAAGTTTTTCCACAATACGTGACAACCATTTAATTTCTGAGCTTCCGTGGCTCAGTGGTTAGCGCGTTCTGCTGTTAACTAATAGGTTAGTGGTTCGAGCCCACCCGGGAGCGGCGTTGTGGGATCTCAAATGTAACGTAGAAAGCCAAAGTTTTTCCACAATACCTGACGATCATTTAATTTTTGGGCTTCCGTGGCGCAATGGTTAGGGCGTTCGGCTGTTAACCAATAGGTTGGTGGTTCGAGCCCACCCGGGCGCGGTGTTGTGGGATCTCAAACGTAACGTGGAAAGCCAAAGTTTTTCCACTATACCTGACGACCATTTAATTTTTGGGCTTCCGTGGCGCAATGATTAGCGCGTTCAGCTGTTAATCGAAAGGTTGAAGGTTCGAGCCCACCCGGGAGAGGTGTTGTGGGGTCTCAGATGTAGCGTAAAAAGTCAAAACTTTTCCACAATACGTGACAACCATTTAATTACTGAGCTTCCGTGGCGCAATGGTTAGCGCGTTCAGCAGTTAACAAATAATTTAGTGGTTCGAGCCCACCCGGGAGCGGCGTTGTGGGATCTCAAACGTAACGTAGAAAGCCAAAGTTTTTCCACAATACCTAATTCAAGCAAATGTAACGATATTCATTCAAAAAACTGTTAAAATTCAATTTTTCAATAAGAAATCGTTGTCACGGATTTTGTATCTTGAAGAAAAAAAACATGCGATTTTTTTCGGTACACTTTTGAATGCATTTTTTTCTGGAGAAATGTTTGACCGAATTCAGCTTAATTCCCTATAAAACACTCATTGAAAGTGATTTCATCTCGATTGAACAATAATTAAAAATTTACCTCGATTTTTAATAACATTTTCAAAATCGACGTTTCACGGCCAAAGAAGCTTACTTTGAGTATTTCTTCACTATTTTCAAATATGTTCACTGAAACCATTATTTTTATACTTTTTGCTTTAATTCAAGCAAATGTAACGATATTCAATCAAAAAACTGTTAAAATTAAATTTTTCAATAAGAAATCGTTGTCACGGATTTTGTATCTTGAAGAAGAAAAACATGCGATTTTTTCGGTTTTTTTTTGAATGCATTTTTTTCAGGAGAAATTTTTGACCGAATTCAGCTTAATTCCCTAAAAAACACTCATTAAAAGTGATTTCATCTCGATTGAACAATAAATAATAATGTACCTCGATTTTTAATAACATTTTCAAAATCGACGTTTCACGGCCAAAGAAGCATATTTTGAGTATTTCTTCACTATTTTCAAAAATAACCACTGAAACCATTATTTTTATACTTTTTGCTTTAATTCAAGCAAATGTAACGATATTCATTCAAAAAACTGTTAAAATTCAATTTTTCAATAAGAAATCGTTGTCACGGATTTTGTATCTTGAAGAAGAAAAACATGCGATTTTTTTCGGTACTTTTTTGAATGCATTTTTTCCTGGAGAAATGTTTGACCGAATTCAGCTTAATTCCCTATAAAACACTTATTGAAAGTGATTTCATCTCGATTGAACAATAATTGAAAATTTACCTCGATTTTTAATAACATTTTCAAAATCGACGTTTCACGGCCAAAGAAGCATACTTTGAGTATTTCTTCACTATTTTCAAATATATTCATTGAAACCATTATTTTTATACTTTTTGCTTTAATTCAAGCAATGTAACGATATTCATTCAAAAAACTGTTAAAATTCAATTTTCAATAAGAAATCGTATTCACGGATTTTGTGTCTTGAAGAAGAAAAACCTGCGATTTTTTCGGTACTTTTTTGAATGAATTTTTTTTTGTAGAAATTTTTGACCGAATTCAGCTTAATTCCCTATAAAACACTCATCGAAAGTGATTTCATCTCGATTGAACAATAATTAAAAATTTACCTCGATTTTTAATAACATTTTCAAAATCGACGTTTCACGGCCAAAGAAGCATACTTTGAGTATTTCTTCACTATTTTCAAATATGTTCACTGAAAGCATTATTTTTATACTTTTTGCTTTAATTCAAGCAAATGTAACGATATTCAATCAAAAACCTGTTAAAATTAAATTTTTCAATAAGAAATCGTTGTCACGGATTTTGTATCTTGAAGAAGAAAAACATGCGATTTTTTCGGTACTTTTATGAATGCATTTTTTTCAGGAGAAATTTTTGACCGAATTCAGCTTAATTCCCTATAAAACACTCACTAAAAGTGATTTCATCTCGATTGAACAATAAATAAAAATGTACCTCGATTTTTAATAACATTTTCAAAATCGACGTTTCACGGCCAAAGAAGCATATTTTGAGTATTTCTTCACTATTTTCAAATATAACCACTGAAACCATTATTTTTATACTTTTTGCTTTAATTCAAGCAATGTAACGATATTCATTCAAAAAACTGTTAAAATTCAATTTTCAATAAGTAATCGTTGTCACGGATATTGTATCTTGAAGAAAAAAACATGCGATTTTTTCGGTACACTTTTGAATGCATTTTTTTTTGGAGAAATGTTTGACCGAATTCAGCTTAATTCCCTATAAAACACTCTTTGAAAGTGATTTCATCTTGATTGAACAATAATTAAAAATTTACCTCGATTTTTAATAACATTTTCAAAATCGACTTTTCACGGCCAAAGAAGCATACTTTGAGTATTTCTTCACTATTTTCAAATATGTTCACTGAAACCATTATTTTTATACTTTTTGCTTTAATTCAAGCAACGTAACGATATTCATTCAAAAAACTGTTAAAATTCAATTTTCATTAAGAAATCGTATTCACGGATTTTGTGTCTTGAAGAAGAAAAACCTGCGATTTTTTCGGTACTTTTTTGAATGAATTTTTTTCTGGAGAAATTTTTGACCGAATTCAGCTTAATTCCCTATAAAACACTCATTGAAAGTGATTTCATCTCGATTGAACAATAAATAAAAATGTACCTCGATTTTTAATAACATTTTCAAAATCGACGTTTCACGGCCAAAGAAGCATATTTTGAGTATTTCTTCACTATTTTCAAAAATAACCACTGAAACCATTATTTTTATACTTTTTGCTTTAATTCAAGCAAAAAAAACGATATTCATTCAACAAACTGTTAAAATTCAATTTTAAATAAGAAATCGTTGTCACGGATTTTGTATCTTGAAGAAAAAAAACATGCGATTTTTTCGGTACACTTTTGAATGCATTTTTTTCTGGAGAAATGTTTGACCGAATTCAGCTTAATTCCCTTTAAAACACTCAATAAAAGTGATTTCATCTCGATTGAACAATAAATAAAAATGTACCTCGATTTTTAATAACATTTTCAAAATCGACGTAACTCGGCCTAAGAAAAACATTTTGAGTATTTGTTCACTGTTTTCAAATATAACCACTGAAACCATTATTTTTGTAATTTTTGCGTTAATTCAAGCAAATGTAACGATATTCATTCAACAAACTGTTAAAATTCAATTTTAAATAAGAAATCGTTGTCACGGATTTTGTATCTTGAAGAAAAAAACATGCGATTTTTTCGGTACACTTTTAAATGCATTTTTTTCTGGAGAAATGTTTGACCGAATTCAGCTTAATTCCCTATAAAACACTCATTAAAAGTGATTTCATCTCGATTGAACAATAATTAAAAATGTACCTCGATTTTTAATAACATTTTAAAAATCGACGTTTCACCGCCAACGAAGCATATTTTGAGTTTTTCTTCACTATTTACAAATATATTCACTGAAACCATTATTTTTATACTTTTTGCTTTAATTCAAGCAATGTAACGATATTCATTCAAAAAACTGTTAAAATTCAATTTTTCAATAAGAAATCGTTGTCACGGATTTTGTATCTTGAAGAAGAAAAACATGCGATTTTTTCGGTACTTTTTTGAATGAATTTTTTTCTGGAGAACTTTTTGACCGAATTCAGCTTAATTCCCTATAAAACACTCATTGAAAGTGATTTCATCTCGATTGAACAATAAATAAAAATGTACCTCGATTTTTAATAACATTTTCAAAATCGACGTAACTCGGCCTAAGAAGAACATTTTGAGTATTTGTTCACTGTTTTCAAATATAACCACTGAAACCATTATTTTTGTAATTTTTGCGTTAATTCAAGCAAATGTAACGATATTCATTCAACAAACTGTTAAAATTCAATTTTAAATAAGAAATCGTTGTCACGGATTTTGTATCTTGAAGAAAAAAAACAAGCGATTTTTTCGGTACACTTTTGAATGCATTTTTTTCTGGAGAAATGTTTGACCGAATTCAGCTTAATTGCCTATAAAACACTCATTGAAAGTGATTTCATCTCGATTGAACAATAATTAAAAATTTACCCCGATTTTTAATAACATTTTCAAAATCGACGTTTCACGGCCAAAGAAGCATACTTTGAGTATTTCTTCACTATTTTCAAATATATTCATTGAAACCATTATTTTTATACTTTTTGCTTTAATTCAAGCAAATGTAACGATATTCATTCAAAAAACTGTTAAAATTCAATTTTTCAATAAGAAATCGTTGTCACGGATTTTGTATCTTGAAGAAGAAAAACATGCGATTTTTTCGGTACTTTTTTGAATGCATTTTTTTCTGGAGAAATTTTTGACCGAATTCAGCTTAATTCGCTATAAAACACTCATTGAAAGTGATTTCATCTCGATTGAACAATAAATAAAAATGTACCTCGATTTTTAATAACATTTTCAAAATCGACATAACTCGGCCTAAGAAACACATTTTGAGTATTTGTTCACTGTTTTCAAATATAACCACTGAAACCATTATTTTTGTAATTTTTGCGTTAATTCAAGCAAATGTAACGATATTCATTCAACAAACTGTTAAAATTCAATTTTCAATAAGAAATCGTATTCACGGATTTTGTGTCTTGAAGAAGAAAAACCTGCGATTTTTTCCGTACTTTTTTGAATGAATTTTTTTCTGGAGAAATTTTTGACCGAATTCAGCTTAATTCCCTAAAAAACACTCATTGAAAGTGATTTCATCTCGATTGAACAATAATTAAAAATTTACCTCGATTTTTAATAACATTTTCAAAATCGACGTTTCACGGCCAAAGAAGCATACTTTGAGTATTTCTTCACTATTTTCAAATATGTTCACTGAAAGCATTATTTTTATACTTTTTGCTTTAATTCAAGCAAATGTAACGATATTCAATAAAAAAACTGTTAAAATTAAATTTTTCAATAAGAAATCGTTGTCACGGATTTTGTATCTTGAAGAAGAAAAACATGCGATTTTTTCGGTACTTTTTTGAATGCATTTTTTTCAGGAGAAATTTTTGACCGAATTCAGCTTAATTCCCTATAAAACACTCATTAAAAGTGATTTCATCTCGATTGAACAATAAATAAAAATATACGTCGATTTTTAATAACATTTTCAAAATCGACGTTTCACGGCCAAAGAAGCATATTTTGAGTATTTCTTCACTATTTTCAAATATAACCACGGAAGTCATTATTTTTATACTTTTTGCTTTAATTCAAGCAATGTAACGATATTCATTCAAAAAACTGTTAAAATTCAATTTTCAATAAGAAATCGTTGTCACGGATATTGTATCTTGAAGAAAAAAAACATGCGATTTTTTCGGTACACTTTTGAATGCATTTTTTTGGAGAAATGTTTGACCGAATTCAGCTTAATTCCCTATAAAACACTCATTAAAAGTGATTTCATCTCGATTGAACAATAAATAAAAATATACGTCGATTTTTAATAACATTTTCAAAATCGACGTTTCACGGATTAAGAAGCATATTTTGAGTATTTCTTCACTATTTTCAAATATAACCACGGAAGTCATTATTTTTATACTTTTTGCTTTAATTCAAGCAATGTAACGATATTCATTCAAAAAACTGTTAAAATTCAATTTTCAATAAGAAATCGTTGTCACGGATATTGTATCTTGAAGAAAAAAAACATGCGATTTTTTCGGTACACTTTTGAATGCATTTTTTTGGAGAAATGTTTGACCGAATTCAGCTTAATTCCCTATAAAACACTCATTAAAAGTGATTTCATCTCGATTGAACAATAAATTAAAATATACCTCGATTTTTAATAACATTTTCAAAATCGACGTTTCACGGCCAAAGAAGCATATTCTTCACTATTTTCAAAAATAACCACTGAAACCATTATTTTTATACTTTTTGCTTTAATGCAAGCAAATGTAACGATATTCATTCAACAAACTGTTAAAATTCAATTTTAAATAAGAAATCGTTGTCACGGATTTTGTATCTTGAAGATAAAAAACATGCGATTTTTTCGGTACTTTTTTGAGTGCATTTTTTTCTGGAGAAATTTTTGACCGAATTCAGCTTAATTCCCAATAAAACACTCATTAAAAGTGATTTCATCTCGATTGAACAATAAATAAAAATGTACCTCGATTTTTAATAACATTTTCAAAATCGACGTAACTCGGCCTAAGAAAAACATTTTGAGTATTTGTTCACTATTTACAAATATATTCACTGAAACCATTATTTTTATACTTTTTGCTTTAATTCAAGCAAATGTAACGATATTCATTCAAAATCTGTTAAAATTCAATTTTTCAATAAGAAATCGTTGTCACGGATTTTGTATCTTGAAGAAGAAAAACATGCGATTTTTTCGGTACTTTTTTGAATGCATTTTTTCTGGAGAAATTTTTGACCGAATTCAGCTTAATTCCCTATAAAACACTCATTGAAAGTGATTTCATCTCGATTGAACAATAAATAAAAATGTACCTCGATTTTTAATAACATTTTCAAAATCGACGTAACTCGGCCTAAGAAAAACATTTTGAGTATTTGTTCACTGTTTTCAAATATAACCACTGAAACCATTATTTTTGTAATTTTTGCGTTAATTCAAGCAAATGTAACGATATTCATTCAACAAACTCTTAAAATTCAATTTTAAATAAGAAATCGTTGTCACGGATTTTGTATCTTGAAGAAAAAAAACATGCGATTTTTTCGGTACACTTTTGAATGCATTTTTTCTGGAGAAATGTTTTACTGAATTCAGCTTAATTGCCTATAAAACACTCATTGAAAGTGATTTCATCTCGATTGAACAATAATTAAAAATTTACCTCGATTTTTAATAACATTTTCAAAATCGACGTTTCACGGCCAAAGAAGCATACTTTGAGTATTTCTTCACTATTTTCAAATATGTTCACTGAAAGCATTATTTTTATACTTTTTGCTTTAATTCAAGCAAATGTAACGATATTCAATAAAAAAACTGTTAAAATTAAATTTTTCAATAAGAAATCGTTGTCACGGATTTTGTATCTTGAAGAAGAAAAACATGCGATTTTTTCGGTACTTTTTTGAATGCATTTTTTTCAGGAAAAATTTTTGACCGAATTCAGCTTAATTCCCTATAAAACACTCATTAAAAGTGATTTCATCTCGATTGAACAATAAATAAAAATATACGTCGATTTTTAATAACATTTTCAAAATCGACGTTTCACGGCCAAAGAAGCATATTTTGAGTATTTCTTCACTATTTTCAAATATAACCACGGAAGTCATTATTTTTATACTTTTTGCTTTAATTCAAGCAATGTAACGATATTCATTCAAAAAACTGTTAAAATTCAATTTTCAATAAGAAATCGTTGTCACGGATATTGTATCTTGAAGAAAAAAAAACATGCGATTTTTTCGGTACACTTTTGAATGCATTTTTTTGGAGAAATGTTTGACCGAATTCAGCTTAATTCCCTATAAAACACTCATTAAAAGAGATTTCATCTCGATTGAACAATAAATAAAAATATACGTCGATTTTTAATAACATTTTCAAAATCGACGTTTCACGGATAAAGAAGCATATTTTGAGTATTTCTTCACTATTTTCAAATATAACCACGGAAGTCATTATTTTTATACTTTTTGCTTTAATTCAAGCAATGTAACGATATTCATTCAAAAAACTGTTAAAATTCAATTTTCAATAAGAAATCGTTGTCACGGATATTGTATCTTGAAGAAAAAAAACATGCGATTTTTTCGGTACACTTTTGAATGCATTTTTTTGGAGAAATGTTTGACCGAATTCAGCTTAATTCCCTATAAAACACTCATTAAAAGTGATTTCATCTCGATTGAACAATAAATTAAAATATACCTCGATTTTTAATAACATTTTCAAAATCGACGTTTCACGGCCAAAGAAGCATATTCTTCACTATTTTCAAAAATAACCACTGAAACCATTATTTTTATACTTTTTGCTTTAATGCAAGCAAATGTAACGATATTCATTCAACAAACTGTTAAAATTCAATTTTAAATAAGAAATCGTTGTCACGGATTTTGTATCTTGAAGATAAAAAACATGCGATTTTTTCGGTACTTTTTTGAGTGCATTTTTTTCTGGAGAAATTTTTGACCGAATTCAGCTTAATTCCCAATAAAACACTCATTAAAAGTGATTTCATCTCGATTGAACAATAAATAAAAATGTACCTCGATTTTTAATAACATTTTCAAAATCGACGTAACTCGGCCTAAGAAAAACATTTTGAGTATTTGTTCACTATTTACAAATATATTCACTGAAACCATTATTTTTATACTTTTTGCTTTAATTCAAGCAAATGTAACGATATTCATTCAAAAAACTGTTAAAATTCAATTTTTCAATAAGAAATCGTTGTCACGGATTTTGTATCTTGAAGAAGAAAAACATGCGATTTTTTCGGTACTTTTTTGAATGCATTTTTTCTGGAGAAATTTTTGACCGAATTCAGCTTAATTCCCTATAAAACACTCATTGAAAGTGATTTCATCTCGATTGAACAATAAATAAAAATGTACCTCGATTTTTAATAACATTTTCAAAATCGACGTAACTCGGCCTAAGAAAAACATTTTGAGTATTTGTTCACTGTTTTCAAATATAACCACTGAAACCATTATTTTTGTAATTTTTGCGTTAATTCAAGCAAATGTAACGATATTCATTCAACAAACTCTTAAAATTCAATTTTAAATAAGAAATCGTTGTCACGGATTTTGTATCTTGAAGAAAAAAAACATGCGATTTTTTCGGTACACTTTTGAATGCATTTTTTCTGGAGAAATGTTTTACTGAATTCAGCTTAATTGCCTATAAAACACTCATTGAAAGTGATTTCATCTCGATTGAACAATAATTAAAAATTTACCTCGATTTTTAATAACATTTTCAAAATCGACGTTTCACGGCCAAAGAAGCATACTTTGAGTATTTCTTCACTATTTTCAAATATGTTCACTGAAAGCATTATTTTTATACTTTTTGCTTTAATTCAAGCAAATGTAACGATATTCAATAAAAAAACTGTTAAAATTAAATTTTTCAATAAGAAATCGTTGTCACGGATTTTGTATCTTGAAGAAGAAAAACATGCGATTTTTTCGGTACTTTTTTGAATGCATTTTTTTCAGGAGAAATTTTTGACCGAATTCAGCTTAATTCCCTATAAAACACTCATTAAAAGTGATTTCATCTCGATTGAACAATAAATAAAAATATACGTCGATTTTTAATAACATTTTCAAAATCGACGTTTCACGGCCAAAGAAGCATATTTTGAGTATTTCTTCACTATTTTCAAATATAACCACGGAAGTCATTATTTTTATACTTTTTGCTTTAATTCAAGCAATGTAACGATATTCATTCAAAAAACTGTTAAAATTCAATTTTCAATAAGAAATCGTTGTCACGGATATTGTATCTTGAAGAAAAAAAACATGCGATTTTTTCGGTACACTTTTGAATGCATTTTTTTGGAGAAATGTTTGACCGAATTCAGCTTAATTCCCTATAAAACACTCATTAAAATTGATTTCATCTCGATTGAACAATAAATAAAAATATACGTCGATTTTTAATAACATTTTCAAAATCGACGTTTCACGGCCAAAGAAGCATATTTTGAGTATTTCTTCACTATTTTCAAATATAACCACGGAAGTCATTATTTTTATACTTTTTGCTTTAATTCAAGCAATGTAACGATATTCATTCAAAAAACTGTTAAAATTCAATTTTCAATAAGAAATCGTTGTCACGGATATTGTATCTTGAAGAAAAAAAACATGCGATTTTTTCGGTACACTTTTGAATGCATTTTTTTGGAGAAATGTTTGACCGAATTCAGCTTAATTCCCTATAAAACACTCATTAAAAGTGATTTCATCTCGATTGAACAATAAATTAAAATATACCTCGATTTTTAATAACATTTTCAAAATCGACGTTTCACGGCCAAAGAAGAATATTTTGAGTATTGCTTCACTATTTTCAAAAATAACCACTGAAACCATTATTTTAATACTTTTTGCTTTAATGCAAGCAAATGTAACGATATTCATTCAACAAACTGTTAAAATTCAATTTTAAATAAGAAATCGTTGTCACGGATTTTGTATCTTGAAGAAGAAAAACATGCGATTTTTTCGGTACTTTTTTGAATGCATTTTTTTCAGGAGAAATTTTTGACCGAATTCAGCTTAATTCCCTATAAAACACTCATTAAAAGTGATTTCATCTCGATTGAACAATAAATAAAAATATACGTCGATTTTTAATAACATTTTCAAAATCGACGTTTCACGGCCAAAGAAGCATATTTTGAGTATTTCTTCACTATTTTCAAATATAACCACGGAAGTCATTATTTTTATACTTTTTGCTTTAATTCAAGCAATGTAACGATATTCATTCAAAAAACTGTTAAAATTCAATTTTCAATAAGAAATCGTTGTCACGGATATTGTATCTTGAAGAAAAAAAACATGCGATTTTTTCGGTACACTTTTGAATGCATTTTTTTGGAGAAATGTTTGACCGAATTCAGCTTAATTCCCTATAAAACACTCATTAAAAGTGATTTCATCTCGATTGAACAATAAATTAAAATATACCTCGATTTTTAATAACATTTTCAAAATCGACGTTTCACGGCCAAAGAAGCATATTTTGAGTATTTCTTCACTATTTTCAAAAATAACCACTGAAACCATTATTTTTATACTTTTTGCTTTAATGCAAGCAAATGTAACGATATTCATTCAACAAACTGTTAAAATTCAATTTTAAATAAGAAATCGTTGTCACGGATTTTGTATCTTGAAGATAAAAAACATGCGATTTTTTCGGTACTTTTTTGAATGCATTTTTTTCTGGAGAAATTTTTGACCGAATTCAGCTTAATTCCCAATAAAACACTCATTAAAAGTGATTTCATCTCGATTGAACAATAAATAAAAATGTACCTCGATTTTTAATAACATTTTCAAAATCGACGTAACTCGGCCTAAGAAAAACATTTTGAGTATTTGTTCACTATTTACAAATATATTCACTGAAACCATTATTTTTATACTTTTTGCTTTAATTCAAGCAAATGTAACGATATTCATTCAAAAAACTGTTAAAATTCAATTTTTCAATAAGAAATCGTTGTCACGGATTTTGTATCTTGAAGAAGAAAAACATGCGATTTTTTCGGTACTTTTTTGAATACATTTTTTCTGGAGAAATTTTTGACCGAATTCAGCTTAATTCCCTATAAAACACTCATTGAAAGTGATTTCATCTCGATTGAACAATAAATAAAAATGTACCTCGATTTTTAATAACATTTTCAAAATCGACGTAACTCGGCCTAAGAAAAACATTTTGAGTATTTGTTCACTGTTTTCAAATATAACCACTGAAACCATTATTTTTGTAATTTTTGCGTTAATTCAAGCAAATGTAACGATATTCATTCAACAAACTCTTAAAATTCAATTTTAAATAAGAAATCGTTGTCACGGATTTTGTATCTTGAAGAAAAAAAACATGCGATTTTTTCGGTACACTTTTGAATGCATTTTTCTGGAGAAATGTTTTACTGAATTCAGCTTAATTCCCTATAAAACACTCATTGAAAGTGATTTCATCTCGATTGAACAATAATTAAAAATTTACCTCGAATTTTAATAACATTTTCAAAATCGACGTTTCACGGCCAAAGAAGCATACTTTGAGTATTTCTTCACTATTTTCAAATATGTTCACTGAAACCATTATTTTTATACTTTTTGCTTTAATTCAAGCAAATGTAACGATATTCAATCAAAAAACTGTTAAAATTAAATTTTTCAATAAGAAATCGTTGTCACGGATTTTGTATCTTGAAGAAGAAAAACATGCGATTTTTTCGGTACTTTTTTGAATGCATTTTTTTCAGGAGAAATTTTTACCGAATTCAGCTTAATTCCTATAAAACACTCATTAAAAGAGATTTCATCTCGATTGAACAATAAATTAAAATGTACCTCGATTTTAATAACATTTTCAAAATCGACGTTTCACGGCCAAAGAAGCATATTTTGAGTATTTCTTCACTATTTTCAAATATAACCACTGAAACCATTATTTTTATACTTTTTTGCTTAAATTCAAGCAATGTAACGATATTCATTCAAAAAACTGTTAAAATTCAATTTTCAATAAGAAATCGTTGTCACGGATATTGTATCTTGAAGAAAAAAAACATGCGATTTTTTCGGTACACTTTTGAATGCATTTTTTTTTGGAGAAATGTTTGACCGAATTCAGCTTAATTCCCTATAAAACACTCTTTGAAAGTGATTTCATCTTGATTGAACAATAATTAAAAATTTACCTCGATTTTTAATAACATTTTCAAAATCGACGTTTCACAGCCAAAGAAGCATACTTTGAGTATTTCTTCACTATTTTCAAATATGTTCACTGAAACCATTATTTTTATATTTTTGCTTTAATTCAAGCAACGTAACGATATTCATTCAAAAAACTGTTAAAATTCAATTTTCATTAAGAAATCGTATTCACGGATTTTGTGTCTTGAAGAAGAAAAACCTGCGATTTTTTCGGTACTTTTTTGAATGAATTTTTTTCTGGAGAAATTTTTGACCGAATTCAGCTTAATTCCCTATAAAACACTCATTGAAAGTGATTTCATCTCGATTGAACAATAAATAAAAATGTACCTCGATTATTAATAACATTTTCAAAATCGACGTAACTCGGCCTAAGGAAAACATTTTGAGTATTTGTTCACTGTTTTCAAATATAACCACTGAAACCATTATTTTTGTAATTTTTGCGTTAATTCAAGCAAATGTAACGATATTCATTCAACAAACTGTTAAAATTCAATTTTAAATAAGAAATCGTTGTCACGGATTTTGTATCTTGAAGAAAAAAAACATGCGATTTTTTCGGTACTTTTTTGAATGCATTTTTTTCAGGAGAAATTTTTGACCGAATTCAGCTTAATTCCCTATAAAACACTCATTAAAAGTGATTTCATCTCGATTGAACAATAAATAAAAATGTACCTCGATTTTTAATAACATTTTCAAAATCGACGTTTCACGGCCAAAGAAGCATATTTTGAGTATTTCTTCACTATTTTCAAAAATAACCACTGAAACCATTATTTTTATACTTTTTGCTTTAATTCAAGCAAATGTAACGATATTCAATCAAAAAACTGTTAAAATTAAATTTTTCAATAAGAAATCGTTGTCACGGATTTTGTATCTTGAAGAAGAAAAACATGAGATTTTTTCGGTACTTTTTTGAATGCATTTTTTTCAGGAGAAATTTTTGACCGAATTCAGCTTAATTCCCTATAAAACACTCATTGAAAGTGATTTCATCTCGATTTAACAATAATTAAAAATTTACCTCGATTTTTAATAACATTTTCAAAATCGACGTTTCACGGCCAAAGAAGCATACTTTGAGTATTTCTTCACTATTTTCAAATATGTTCACTGAAACCATTATTTTTATACTTTTTGCTTTAATTCAAGCAAATGTAACGATATTCAATCAAAAAACTGTTAAAATTAAATTTTTCAATAAGAAATCGTTGTCACGGATTTTGTATCTTGAAGAAGAAAAACATGCGATTTTTTCGGTACTTTTTTGAATGCATTTTTTTCTGGAGAAATTTTTGACCGAATTCAGCTTAATTCCCTATAAAACACTCAATAAAAGTGATTGTGTAAAAACCTTGACTTTTTACGTCACATCTGAGACCTCACAACACCGCTCCCGGATGGGCTCGAACCACCAACCTTTCGGTTAACAGCTGAACGCGCTGACCATTGCGCCACTGAAGCCCAAAAATTAAATTTTCGTCAGGTATTGAGGTAAAACCTTGACTTTTTACTTCTCATCTGAGACCTCACAACACCGCTCCCGGATGGGCTCGAACCACCAACCTTTCAGTTAACAGCCGAACGCGCTAACCATTCGCCACGGACGCCCAAAAATTAAATGGTCGTCAGGTATTGTGGAAAAACTTTGGCTATTTACGTTACATTTGAGATCCAAAAACACCGCTCCCGGGTGGGCTCGAACCACCAACCTATTGGTTAACAGCCGAACGCGCTAACCATTGAGCCACGGAAGATCAGAAATTAAATGGTTGTCACGTATTGTGGAAAAGTTTTGACTTTTAACGCTACATCTGAGACCCCACAACACCTCTTCCGGGTGGGCTCAAACCACCAACCTTTCGATTAATGGCTGGACGCGCTAATTACTGCGCCACGGAAGCCCAAAAATTAAATGTTCGTCAGGTATTGTGGAAAAACTCTGACATTTTACGTAACATCTGAGACGTCACAACACCGCTCCCGGATGGGCTCGAACCACCAACCTTTCGGTTAACAGCCGAACGCGCTAGCCATTGCGCCACGGACGCCCAAAAATTAAATGGTTGTCAGGTATTGTTGAAAAGTTACGACTTTTCACGCTACATCTGAGACCCCACAAATCCTCTCTCGTTTGGGCTCGAACCACCAACCTTTCGGTTAACAGCTGAACGCACTAACCATTGCGCCACGGAAGCCCAAAAATTAAATGGTCGTCAGGTATTGTAGAAAAACTTTGGCTATTTACGTTACATTTGAGATCCAAAAACACCGCTCCCGGGTGGGCTCGAACCACCAAGCTATTGGTTAACAGCCGATCGCGCTAACCATTGAGCCACGAAAGATCAGAAAATAAATGGTTATCACGTATTATGGAAAAAGTTTGACTTTTCACGCTACATCTGAGACCTCACAACACCTCTCCCGGGTGGGCTCGAACCACCAACCTTTCGATTAACAGCTAAACGCGCTAACCATTGCGCCACGGAAGCCCAAAAATTAAATGCTCGTCAGGTATTGTGGAAAAACTCTGACATTTTACGTTACACCTGAGACGTCACAACACCGCTCCCGGGAGGGCTCGAACCAACATTCTTTCGGTTAACAGCTGAACGCGCTGACCATTGCGCCACTGAAGCCCAAAAATTAAATTTTCGTCAGGTATTGAGGTAAAACTTTGACTTTTTACTTCACATCCTAGACCTCACAACACCGCTCCCGGATGGGCTCCAACCACCAACCTTTCGATTGACAGCCGAACGCGCTAACCATTGAGCCACGGAAGCTCAGAAATTAAATGGTTGTCACGTATTGTGGAAAAGTTTTGACTTTTTACGCTACATCTGAGACCCCACAACACCTCTTCCGGGTGGGCTCGAACCACCAACCTTTCGGTTAACAGCCTAACGCGCTAACCATTCGCCACGGACGCCCAAAAATTAAATGGTCGTCAGGTATTGTGGAAAAACTTTGGCTATTTACGTTACATTTGAGATCCAAAAACACCGCTCCCGGGTGGGCTCGAACCACCAACCTATTGGTTAACAGCCGAACGCGCTAACCATTGAGCCACGGAAGATCAGAAATTAAATGGTTGTCACGTATTGTGGAAAAGTTTTGACTTTTAACGCTACATCTGAGACCCCACAACACCTCTTCCGGGTGGGCTCAAACCACCAACCTTTCGATTAAGAGCTGGACGCGCTAATTACTGCGCCACGGAAGCCCAAAAATTAAATGTTCGTCAGGTATTGTGGAAAAACTCTGACATTTTACGTAACATCTGAGACGTCACAACACCGCTCCCGGATGGGCTCGAACCACCAACCTTTCGGTTAACAGCCGAACGCGCTAGCCATTGCGCCACGGACGCCCAAAAATTAAATGGTTGTCAGGTATTGTTGAAAAGTTACGACTTTTCACGCTACATCTGAGACCCCACAAATCCTCTCTCGTTTGGGCTCGAACCACCAACCTTTCGGTTAACAGCTGAACGCACTAACCATTGCGCCACGGAAGCCCAAAAATTAAATGGTCGTCATGTATTGTAGAAAAACTTTGGCTATTTACGTTACATTTGAGATCCAAAAACACCGCTCCCGGGTGGGCTCGAACCACCAAGCTATTGGTTAACAGCCGAACGCGCTAACCATTGAGCCACGAAAGATCAGAAAATAAATGGTTATCACGTATTATGGAAAAAGTTTGACTTTTCACGCTACATCTGAGACCTCACAACACCTCTCCCGGGTGGGCTCGAACCACCAACCTTTCGACTAACAGCTAAACGCGCTAACCATTGCGCCACGGAAGCCCAAAAATTAAATGCTCGTCAGGTATTGTGGAAAAACTCTGACATTTTACGTTACATCTGAGACGTCACAACACCGCTCCCGGGAGGGCTCGAACCACCATTCTTTCGGTTAACAGCTGAACGCGCTGACCATTGCGCCACTGAAGCCCAAAAATTAAATTTTCGTCAGGTATTGAGGTAAAACTTTGACTTTTTACTTCACATCCTAGACCTCACAACACCGCTCCCGGATGGGCTCCAACCACCAACCTTTCGATTGACAGCCGAACGCGCTAACCATTGAGCCACGGAAGCTCAGAAATTAAATGGTTGTCACGTATTGTGGAAAAGTTTTGACTTTTTACGCTACATCTGAGACCCCACAACACCTCTTCCGGGTGGGCTCGAACCACCAACCTTTCGATTAACAGCTGAACGCGCTAACCATTGCGCCACGGAAGCCCAAAAATTAAATGTTCGTCAGGTATTGTGGAAAAACTCTGACATTTTACGTTACATCTGAGACATCACAACACCGCTCCCGGATGGGCTAGAACCTCCAACCTATTGGTTAACAGCCGAACGCGCTAAGCATTGAGCCACGGAAGCTCAGAAATTAAATGGTTGTCAGGTATTGTTGAAAAGTTATTACTTTTCAAGCTACATCTGAGACCCCACAAAACCTCTCTCGTTTGGGCTCGAACCACCAACCTTTCGGTTAACAGCTGAACGCGCTGACCATTGCGCCACTGAAGCCCAAAAATTAAAGGTTCGTCAGGTATTGTGGAAAAACTCCGACATTTTACGTTACATCTGAGACGTCACAACACTTCTCCCGGATGGGCTCAAACCACCAACCTATTGGTTAATAGCCGAACGCGCTAACCATTGCGCCACTGAAGCCCAAAAATTAAATTTTCGTCAGGTATTGAGGTAAAACTTTGACTTTTTACTTCACATCTGAGGCCTCACAACACCGCTCCCGGATGGGCTCGAACCACCAACCTTTCGGTTAACAGCCGAACGCGCTAACCATTGCGCCACGGACGCCCAAAAAAAATGGTCGTCAGGTATTGCGGAAAAACTTTGGCTATTTACGTTACATTTGAGATCCAAAAACACCGCTCCCGGGTGGGCTCGAACCACCAAGCTATTGGTTAACAGCCGAACGCGCTAACCATTGAGCCACGAAAGATCAGAAAATAAATGGTTATCACGTATTATGGAAAAAGTTTGACTTTTCACGCTTCATCTGAGACCTCACAACACCTCTCCCGGGTGGGCTCGAATACCAACCTTTCGATTAACAGCTGAACGCGCTAACCATTGCGCCACGGAAGCCCAAAAATTAAATGCTCGTCAGGTATTGTGGAAAAACTCTGACATTTTACGTTACATCTGAGACGTCACAACACCGCTCCCGGGAGGGCTCGAACCACCAACCTTTCGGTTAACAGCTGAACGCGCTGACCATTGCGCCACTGAAGCCCAAAAATTAAATTTTCGTCAGGTATTGAGGTAAAACCTTGTCTTTTTACTTCACATCTGAGACCTCACAACACCGCTCCCGGATGGGCTCGAACCACCAACCTTTCGGTTAACAGCCGAACGCGCTAACCATTGCGCCACGGACGCCCAAAAAAAATGGTCGTCAGGTATTGCGGAAAAACTTTGGCTATTTACGTTACATTTGAGATCCAAAAACACCGCTCCCGGGTGGGCTCGAACCACCAAGCTATTGGTTAACAGCCGAACGCGCTAACCATTGAGCCACGAAAGATCAGAATATAAATGGTTATCACGTATTATGGAAAAAGTTTGACTTTTCACGCTTCATCTGAGACCTCACAACACCTCTCCCGGGTGGGCTCGAATACCAACCTTTCGATTAACAGCTGAACGCGCTAACCATTGCGCCACGGAAGCCCAAAAATTAAATGGTCGTCAGGTATTGCGGAAAAACTTTGGCTATTTACGTTACATTTGAGATCCAAAAACACCGCTCCCGGGTGGGCTCGAACCACCAAGCTATTGGTTAACAGCCGAACGCGCTAACCATTGAGCCACGAAAGATCAGAAAATAAATGGTTATCACGTATTATGGAAAAAGTTTGACTTTTCACGCTTCATCTGAGACCTCACAACACCTCTCCCGGGTGGGCTCGAATACCAACCTTTCGATTAACAGCTGAACGCGCTAACCATTGCGCCACGGAAGCCCAAAAATTAAATGCTCGTCAGGTATTGTGGAAAAACTCTGACATTTTACGTTACATCTGAGACGTCACAACACCGCTCCCGGGAGGGCTCGAACCACCAACCTTTCGGTTAACAGCTGAACGCGCAGACCATTGCGCCACTGAAGCCCAAAAATTAAATTTTCGTCAGGTATTGAGGTAAAACCTTGTCTTTTTACTTCACATCTGAGACCTCACAACACCGCTCCCGGGTGGGCTCGAACCACCAACCTTTCGGTTAACAGCCGAACGCGCTAACCATTCGCCACGGACGCCCAAAAATTAAATGGTCGTCAGGTATTGTGGAAAAACTTTGGCTATTTACGTTACATTTGAGATCCAAAAACACCGCTCCCGGGTGGGCTCGAACCAACAACCTATTGGTTAACAGCCGAACGCGCTAACCATTGAGCCACGGAAGATCAGAAATTAAATGGTTGTCACGTATTGTGGAAAAGTTTTGACTTTTAACGCTACATCTGAGACCCCACAACACCTCTTCCGGTGGGCTCGAACCACCAACCTTTCGATTAAGTGCTCGACGCGCTAATTATTGCGCCACGGAAGGCCAAAAATTAAATGTTCGTCAGGTATTGTGGAAAAACTCTGACATTTTACGTAACATCTGAGACGTCACAACACCGCTCCCGGATGGGCTCGAACCGCCAACCTTTCGGTTAACAGCCGAACGCGCTAGCCATTGCGCCACGGACGCCCAAAAATTAAATGGTTGTCAGGTTTTGTTGAAAAGTTACGACTTTTCACGCTACATCTGAGACCCCACAAAACCTCTCTTTTGGGCTCGAACCACCAACCTTTCGGTTAACAGCTGAACGCGCTAACCATTGCGCCACGGAAGCCCAAAAGTTAAATGGTCGTCAGGTATTGCGGAAAAACTTTGGCTATTTACGTTACATTTGAGATCCAAAAACACCGCTCCCGGGTGGGCTCGAACCACGAAGCTATTGGTTAACAGCCGAACGCGCTAACCATTGAGCCACGAAAGATCAGAAAATAAATGGTTATCACGTATTATGGAAAAAGTTTGACTTTTCACGCTTCATCTGAGACCTCACAACACCTCTCCCGGGTGGGCTCGAATACCAACCTTTCGATTAACAGCTGAACGCGCTAACCATTGCGCCACGGAAGCCCAAAAATTAAATGCTCGTCAGGTATTGTGGAAAAACTCTGACATTTTACGTTACATCTGAGACGTCACAACACCGCTCCCGGGAGGGCTCGAACCACCAACCTTTCGGTTAACAGCTGAACGCGCTGACCATTGCGCCACTGAAGCCCAAAAATTAAATTTTCGTCAGGTATTGAGGTAAAACCTTGTCTTTTTACTTCACATCTGAGACCTCACAACACCGCTCCCGGATGGGCTCGAACCACCAACCTTTCGGTTAACAGCCTAACGCGCTAACCATTCGCCACGGACGCCCAAAAATTAAATGGTCGTCAGGTATTGTGGAAAAACTTTGGCTATTTACGTTACATTTGAGATCCAAAAACACCGCTCCCGGGTGGGCTCGAACCACCAACCTATTGGTTAACAGCCGAACGCGCTAACCATTGAGCCACGGAAGATCAGAAATTAAATGGTTGTCACGTATTGTGGAAAAGTTTTGACTTTTAACGCTACATCTGAGACCCCACAACACCTCTTCCGGTGGGCTCGAACCACCAACCTTTTGATAAAGAGCTCGACGCGCTAATTATTGCGCCACGGAAGGCCAAAAATTAAATGTTCGTCAGGTATTGTGGAAAAACTCTGACATTTTACGTAACATCTGAGACGTCACAACACCGCTCCCGGATGGGCTCGAACCACCAACCTTTCGGTTAACAGCCGAACGCGCTAGCCATTGCGCCACGGACGCCCAAAAATTAAATGGTTGTTAGGTTTTGTTGAAAAGTTACGACTTTTCACGCTACATCTGAGACCCCACAAAACCTCTCTTTTGGGCTCGAACCACCAACCTTTCGGTTAACAGCTGAACGCGCTAACCATTGCGCCACGGAAGCCCAAAAATTAAATGGTCGTCAGGTATTGTGGAAAAACTTTGGCTATTTACGTTACATTTGAGATCCAAAAACACCGCTCCCGGGTGGGCTCGAACCACCAAGCTAATGGTTAACAGCCGAACGCGCTAACCATTGAGCCACGAAAGATCAGAAAATAAATGGTTATCACGTATTATGGAAAAAGTTTGACTTTTCACGCTACATCTGAGACCTCACAACACCTCTCACGGGTGGGCTCGAACCACCAACCTTTCGATTAACAGCTGAACGCGCTAACCATTGCGCCACGGAAGCCCAAAAAATAAATGCTCGTCAGGTATTGAGGTAAAACTTTGACTTTTTACTTCACATCCGAGACCTCACAACACCGCTCCCGGATGGGCTCGAACCACCAACCTTTCGATTAACAGCCGAACGCGCTAACCATTGAGCCACGGAAGCTCAGAAATTGAATGGTTGTCACGTATTGTGGAAAAGTTTTGACTTTTTACGCTACATCTGAGACCCCACATCACCTCTTCCGGGTGGGCTCGAACCACCAACCTATCGATTAACAGCTGAACGCGCTAACCATTGCGCCACGGAAGCCCAAAAATTAAATGTTCGTCAGGTATTGTGGAAAAACTCTGACATTTTACGTTACATCTGAGACATCACAACACCGCTCCCGGATGGGCTAGAACCACCAACCTATTGGTTAACAGCCGAACGCGCTAACCATTGAGCCACGGAATCACAGAAATTAAATGGTTGTCAGGTATTGTTGAAAAGTTACGACTTTTCACGCTACATCTGAGACCCCACAAAACCTCTCTCGTTTGGGCTCGAACCACCAACCTTTCGGTTAACAGCTGAACGCGCTGACCATTGCGCCACTGAAGCCCAAAAATTAAATGTTCGTCAGGTATTGTGGAAAAACTCTAACATTTTACGTTACATCTGAGACGTCACAACACTTCTCCCGGATGGGCTCGAACCACCAACCTATTGGTTAGTAGCCGAACGCGCTAACCATTGCGCCACTGAAGCCCAAAAATTAAATTTTCGTCAGGTATTGAGGTAAAACTTTGACTTTTTCCTTCACATCTGAGGCCTCACAACACCGCTCCCGGATGGGCTCGAACCACCAACCTTTCGGTTAACAGCCGAATGCGCTAACCATTCGCCACGGACGCCCAAAAATTAAATGGTCGTCAGGTATTGTGGAAAAACTCTGACATTTTACGTTACATCTGAGACGTCACAACACTTCTCCCGGATAGGCTCGAACCACCAACCAATAGGTTAACAGCCGAACGCGCTAACCATTGAGCCACAGAAGCTCAGAAATTAAATGGTTGTTAGGTTTTGTGGATAAGTTATGACTTTTTACGTTACATCTGAGACCCTACAACACCTCTCCCAGGTGGGCTCGAACCACCATCCTTTCGGTTAACAGCCGAATGCGCTAACCATTTCGCCAAGGAAGCCCAAAAATTAAATGGTTGTCACGTATTGTGGAAAAGTTTTGACTTTTAACGCTACATCTGAGACCCCACAACACCTCTTCCGGGTGGGCTCGAACCACCAACCTTTCGATTAAGAGCTGGACGCGCTAATTACTGCGCCACGGAAGCCCAAAAATTAAATGTTCGTCAGGTATTGTGGAAAAACTCTGACATTTTACGTAACATCTGAGACGTCACAACACCGCTCCCGGATGGGCTCGAACCACCAACCTTTCGGTTAACAGCCGAACGCGCTAGCCATTGCGCCACGGACGCCCAAAAATTAAATGGTTGTCAGGTATTGTTGAAAAGTTACGACTTTTCACGCTACATCTGAGACCCCACAAATCCTCTCTCGTTTGGGCTCGAACCACCAACCTTTCGGTTAACAGCTGAACGCACTAACCATTGCGCCACGGAAGCCCAGAAATTAAATGGTCGTCAGGTATTGTAGAAAAACTTTGGCTATTTACGTTACATTTGAGATCCAAAAACACCGCTCCCGGGTGGGCTCGAACCACCAACCTATTGGTTAACAGCCGAACGCGCTAACCATTGAGCCACGAAAGCTCAGAAAATAAATGGTTGTCACGTATTATGGAAAAGTTTTGACTTTTTACGCTACATATGAGACCCAACAACACCTCTCCCGGGTGGGCTCGAACCACCAACCTTTCGATTAACAGCTGAACGCGCTAACCATTGCGCCACGCAAGCCCAAAAATTAAATGTTCGTCAGGTATTGTGGAAAAACTCTGACATTTTACGTTACATCTGAGACGTCACAACACTTCTCCCAGATAGGCTCGAACCACCAACCAATTGGTTAACAGCCGAACGCGCTAACCATTGAGCCACAGAAGCTAAGAAATTAAATGGTTGTTAGGTTTTGTGGATAAGTTATGACTTTTTACGTTACATCTGAGACCCTACAACACCTCTCCCAGGTGGGCTCGAACCACCATCCTTTCGGTTAACAGCCGAACGCGCTAACCATTGCGCCAAGGAAGCCCAAAAATTAAATGGTTGTCACGTATTGTGGAAAAGTTTTGACTTTTTACGCTACATCTGAGACCTCACAACACCTCTCCCGGGTGTGCTCGAACCACCAACCTTTCGATTAACAGCTGAACGCGCTAACCATTGCGCCACGGAAGCCCAAAAATTAAATGCTCGTCAGGTATTGTGGAAAAACTCTGACATTTTACGTTACATCTGAGACGTCACAACACCGCTCCCGGGAGGGCTCGAACCACCAACCTTTCGGTTAACAGCTGAACGCGCTGACCATTGCGCCACTGAAGCCCAAAAATTAAATTTTCGTCAGGTATTGAGGTAAAACCTTGTCTTTTTACTTCACATCTGAGACCTCACAACACCGCTCCCGGATGGGCTCGAACCACCAACCTTTCGGTTAACAGCCTAACGCGCTAACCATTCGCCACGGACGCCCAAAAATTAAATGGTCGTCAGGTATTGTGGAAAAACTTTGGCTATTTACGTTACATTTGAGATCCAAAAACACCGCTCCCGGGTGGGCTCGAACCACCAACCTATTGGTTAACAGCCGAACGCGCTAACCATTGAGCCACGGAAGATCAGAAATTAAATGGTTGTCACGTATTGTGGAAAAGTTTTGACTTTTAACGCTACATCTGAGACCCCACAACACCTCTTCCGGTGGGCTCGAACCACCAACCTTTTGATTAAGAGCTCGACGCGCTAATTATTGCGCCACGGAAGGCCAAAAATTAAATGTTCGTCAGGTATTGTGGAAAATCTCTGACATTTTACGTAACATCTGAGACGTCACAACACCGCTCCCGGATGGGCTCGAACCGCCAACCTTTCGGTTAACAGCCGAACGCGCTAGCCATTGCGCCACGGACGCCCAAAAATTAAATGGTTGTCAGGTTTTGTTGAAAAGTTACGACTTTTCACGCTACATCTGAGACCCCACAAAACCTCTCTTTTGGGCTCGAACCACCAACCTTTCGGTTAACAGCTGAACGCGCTAACCATTGCGCCACGGAAGCCCAAAAATTAAATGGTCGTCAGGTATTGCGGAAAAACTTTGGCTATTTACGTTACATTTGAGATCCAAAAACACCGCTCCCGGGTGGGCTCGAACCACCAAGCTATTGGTTAACAGCCGAACGCGCTAACCATTGAGCCACGAAAGATCAGAAAATAAATGGTTATCACGTATTATGGAAAAAGTTTGACTTTTCACGCTTCATCTGAGACCTCACAACACCTCTCCCGGGTGGGCTCGAATACCAACCTTTCGATTAACAGCTGAACGCGCTAACCATTGCGCCACGGACGCCCAAAAATTAAATGGTCGTCAGGTATTGTGGAAAAACTCTGACATTTTACGTTACATCTGAGACGTCACAACACTTCTCCCAGATAGGCTCGAACCACCAACCTTTCGGTTAACAGCCGAACGCGCTAGCCATTGCGCCACGAACGCCCAAAAATTAAATGGTTGTTAGGTTTTGTTGAAAAGTTACGACTTTTCACGCTACATCTGAGACCCCACAAAACCTCTCTTTTGGGCTCGAACCACCAACCTTTCGGTTAACAGCTGAACGCGCTAACCATTGCGCCACGGAAGCCCAAAAATTAAATGGTCGTCAGGTATTGTGGAAAAACTTTGGCTATTTACGTTACATTTGAGATCCAAAAACACCGCTCCCGGGTGGGCTCGAACCACCAAGCTAATGGTTAACAGCCGAACGCGCTAACCATTGAGCCACGAAAGATCAGAAAATAAATGGTTATCACGTATTATGGAAAAAGTTTGACTTTTCACGCTACATCTGAGACCTCACAACACCTCTCACGGGTGGGCTCGAACCACCAACCTTTCGATTAACAGCTGAACGCGCTAACCATTGCGCCACGGAAGCCCAAAAAATAAATGCTCGTCAGGTATTGAGGTAAAACTTTGACTTTTTACTTCACATCCGAGACCTCACAACACCGCTCCCGGATGGGCTCGAACCACCAACCTTTCGATTAACAGCCGAACGCGCTAACCATTGAGCCACGGAAGCTCAGAAATTGAATGGTTGTCACGTATTGTGGAAAAGTTTTGACTTTTTACGCTACATCTGAGACCCCACATCACCTCTTCCGGGTGGGCTCGAACCACCAACCTATCGATTAACAGCTGAACGCGCTAACCATTGCGCCACGGAAGCCCAAAAATTAAATGTTCGTCAGGTATTGTGGAAAAACTCTGACATTTTACGTTACATCTGAGACATCACAACACCGCTCCCGGATGGGCTAGAACCACCAACCTATTGGTTAATAGCCGAACGCGCTAACCATTGAGCCACGGAATCACAGAAATTAAATGGTTGTCAGGTATTGTTGAAAAGTTACGACTTTTCACGCTACATCTGAGACCCCACAAAACCTCTCTCGTTTGGGCTCGAACCACCAACCTTTCGGTTAACAGCTGAACGCGCTGACCATTGCGCCACTGAAGCCCAAAAATTAAATGTTCGTCAGGTATTGTGGAAAAACTCTGACATTTTACGTTACATCTGAGACGTCACAACACTTCTCCCGGATGGGCTCGAACCACCAACCTATTGGTTAGTAGCCGAACGCGCTAACCATTGCGCCACTGAAGCCCAAAAATTAAATTTTCGTCAGGTATTGAGGTAAAACTTTGACTTTTTCCTTCACATCTGAGGCCTCACAACACCGCTCCCGGATGGGCTCGAACCACCAACCTTTCGGTTAACAGCCGAATGCGCTAACCATTCGCCACGGACGCCCAAAAATTAAATGGTCGTCAGGTATTGTGGAAAAACTCTGACATTTTACGTTACATCTGAGACGTCACAACACTTCTCCCGGATAGGCTCGAACCACCAACCAATAGGTTAACAGCCGAACGCGCTAACCATTGAGCCACAGAAGCTCAGAAATTAAATGGTTGTTAGGTTTTGTGGATAAGTTATGACTTTTTACGTTACATCTGAGACCCTACAACACCTCTCCCAGGTGGGCTCGAACCACCATCCTTTCGGTTAACAGCCGAACGCGCTAACCATTTCGCCAAGGAAGCCCAAAAATTAAATGGTTGTCACGTATTGTGGAAAAGTTTTGACTTTTAACGCTACATCTGAGACCCCACAACACCTCTTCCGGGTGGGCTCGAACCACCAACCTTTCGATTAAGAGCTGGACGCGCTAATTACTGCGCCACGGAAGCCCAAAAATTAAATGTTCGTCAGGTATTGTGGAAAAACTCTGACATTTTACGTAACATCTGAGACGTCACAACACCGCTCCCGGATGGGCTCGAACCACCAACCTTTCGGTTAACAGCCGAACGCGCTAGCCATTGCGCCACGGACGCCCAAAAATTAAATGGTTGTCAGGTATTGTTGAAAAGTTACGACTTTTCACGCTACATCTGAGACCCCACAAATCCTCTCTCGTTTGGGCTCGAACCACCAACCTTTCGGTTAACAGCTGAACGCACTAACCATTGCGCCACGGAAGCCCAGAAATTAAATGGTCGTCAGGTATTGTAGAAAAACTTTGGCTATTTACGTTACATTTGAGATCCAAAAACACCGCTCCCGGGTGGGCTCGAACCACCAACCTATTGGTTAACAGCCGAACGCGCTAACCATTGAGCCACGAAAGCTCAGAAAATAAATGGTTGTCACGTAATATGGAAAAGTTTTGACTTTTTACGCTACATATGAGACCCAACAACACCTCTCCCGGGTGGGCTCGAACCACCAACCTTTCGATTAACAGCTGAACGCGCTAACCATTGCGCCACGCAAGCCCAAAAATTAAATGTTCGTCAGGTATTGTGGAAAAACTCTGACATTTTACGTTACATCTGAGACGTCACAACACTTCTCCCAGATAGGCTCGAACCACCAACCAATTGGTTAACAGCCGAACGCGCTAACCATTGAGCCACAGAAGCTAAGAAATTAAATGGTTGTTAGGTTTTGTGGATAAGTTATGACTTTTTACGTTACATCTGAGACCCTACAACACCTCTCCCAGGTGGGCTCGAACCACCATCCTTTCGGTTAACAGCCGAACGCGCTAACCATTGCGCCAAGGAAGCCCAAAAATTAAATGGTTGTCACGTATTGTGGAAAAGTTTTGACTTTTTACGCTACATCTGAGACCTCACAACACCTCTCCCGGGTGTGCTCGAACCACCAACCTTTCGATTAACAGCTGAACGCGCTAACCATTGCGCCACGGAAGCCCAAAAATTAAATGCTCGTCAGGTATTGTGGAAAAACTCTGACATTTTACGTTACATCTGAGACGTCACAACACCGCTCCCGGGAGGGCTCGAACCACCAACCTTTCGGTTAACAGCTGAACGCGCTGACCATTGCGCCACTGAAGCCCAAAAATTAAATTTTCGTCAGGTATTGAGGTAAAACTTTGACTTTTTACTTCACATCCGAGACCTCACAACACCGCTCCCGGATGGGCTCGAACCACCAACCTTTCGATTGACAGCCGAACGCGCTAACCATTGAGCCACGGAAGCTCAGAAATTAAATGGTTGTCACGTATTGTGGAAAAGTTTTGACTTTTTACGCTACATCTGAGACCCCACAACACCTCTTCCGGGCGGGCTCGAACCACCAACCCTTCGATTAACAGCTGAACGCGCTAACCATTGCGCCACGGAAGCCCAAAAGTTAAATGTTCGACAGGTGTTGTGGAAAAACTCTGACATTTTACGTTACATCTGAGACGTCACAACACCGCTCCCGGGAGGGCTCGAACCACCAACCTTTCGGTTAACAGCCGAACGCACTAACCATTGCGCCACGGAAGCCCAAAAATTAAATGGTCGTCAGGTATTGTAGAAAAACTTTGGCTATTTACGTTACATTTGAGATCCAAAAACACCGCTCCTGGGTGGGCTCGAACCACCAAGCTATTGGTTAACAGCCGAACGCGCTAACCATTGAGCCACGAAAGATCAGAAAATAAATGGTTATCACGTATTATGGAAAAAGTTTGACTTTTCACGCTACATCTGAGACCTCACAACACCTCTCCCGGGTGGGCTCGAACCACCAACCTTTCGATTAACAGCTGAACACGCTAACCATTGCGCCACGGAAGCCCAAAAATTAAATGCTCGTCAGGTATTGTGGAAAAACTCTCACATTTTACGTTACATCTGAGACGTCACAACACCGCTCCCGGGAGGGCTCGAACCACCAACCTTTCGGTTAACAGCTGAAAGCGCTGACCATTGCGCCACTGAAGCCCAAAAATTAAATTTTCGTCAGGTATTGAGGTAAAACTATGACTTTTTACTTCACATCCGAGACCTCACAACACCGCTCCCGGATGGGATCGTACCACCAACCTTTCGATTGACAGCCGAACGCGCTAACCATTGAGCCACGGAAGCTCAGAAATTACATGGTTGTCACGTATTGTGGAAAAGTTTTGACTTTTCAAGCTACATCTGAGACCCCACAAAACCTCTCTCGTTTGGGCTCGAACCACCAACCTTTCGGTTAACAGCTGAACGCGCTGACCATTGCGCCACTGAAGCCCAAAAATTAAATGTTCGTCAGGTATTGTGGAAAAACTCCGACATTTTACGTTACATCTGAGACGTCACAACACTTCTCCCGGATGGGCTCGAACCACCAACCTATTGGTTTATAGCCGAACGCGCTAACCATTGCGCCACTGAAGCCCAAAAATTAAATTTTCGTCAGGTATTGAGGTAAAACTTTGACTTTTTACTTCACATCTGAGGCCTCACAACACCGCTCCCGGATGGGCTCGAACCACCAACCTTTCGGTTAACAGCCGAACGCGCTAACCATTCGCCACGGACGCCCAAAAATTAAATGGTCGTCAGGTATTTTGGAAAAACTTTGGCTATTTACGTTACATTTGAGATCCAAAAACACCGCTCCCGGGTGGGCTCGAACCACCAACCTATTGGTTAACAGCCGAACGCGCTAACCATTGAGCCACGGAAGATCAGAAATTAAATGGTTGTCACGTATTGTGGAAAAGTTTTGACTTTTAACGCTACATCTGAGACCCCACAACACCTCTTCTGGGTGGGCTCAAACCACCAACCTTTCGATTAAGAGCTGGACGCGCTAATTACTGCGCCACGGAAGCCCAAAAATTAAATGTTCGTCAGGTATTGTGGAAAAACTCTGACATTTTACGTAACATCTGAGACGTCACAAAACCGCTCCCGGATGGGCTCGAACCACCAACCTTTCGGTTAACAGCCGAACGCGCTAGCCATTGCGCCACGGACGCCCAAAAATTAAATGGTTGTCAGGTATTGTTGAAAAGTTACGACTTTTCACGCTACATCTGAGACCCCACAAATCCTCTCTCGTTTGGGCTCGAACCACCAACCTTTCGGTTAACAGCTGAACGCACTAACCATTGCGCCACGGAAGCCCAAAAATTAAATGGTCGTCAGGTATTGTAGAAAAACTTTGGCTATTTACGTTACATTTGAGATCCAAAAACACCGCCCCGGGTGGGCTCGAACCACCAAGCTATTGGTTAACAGCCGAACGCGCTAACCATTGAGCCACGAAAGATCAGAAAAAAAATGGTTATCACGTATTATGGAAAAAGTTTGACTTTTCACGCTACATCTGAGACCTCACAACACCTCTCCCGGGTGGGCTCGAACCACCAACCTTTCGATTAACAGCTGAACGCGCTAACCATTGCGCCACGGAAGCCCAAAAATTAAATGCTCGTCAGGTATTGTGGAAAAACTCTGACATTTTACGTTACATCTGAGACGTCACAACACCGCTCCCGGGAGGGCTCGAACCACCAACCTTTCGGTTAACAGCTGAACGCGCTGACCATTGCGCCACTGAAGCCCAAAAATTAAATTTTCGTCAGGTATTGAGGTAAAACCTTGTCTTTTTACTTCACATCTGAGACCTCACAACACCGCTCCCGGATGGGCTCGAACCACCAACCTTTCGGTTAACAGCCGAACGCGCTAACCATTCGCCACGGACGCCCAAAAATTAAATGGTCGTCAGGTATTGTGGAAAAACTTTGGCTATTTACGTTACATTTGAGATCCAAAAACACCGCTCCCGGGTGGGCTCGAACCACCAACCTATTGGTTAACAGCCGAACGCGCTAACCATTGAGCCACGGAAGATCAGATATTAAATGGTTGTCACGTATTGTGGAAAAGTTTTGACTTTAACGCTACATCTGAGACCCCACAACACCTCTTCCGGGTGGGCTCGAACCACCAACCTTTCGATTAAGTGCTCGACGCGCTAATTATTGCGCCACGGAAGGCCAAAAATTAAATGTTCGTCAGGTATTGTGGAAAAACTCTGACATTTTACGTAACATCTGAGACGTCACAACACCGCTCCCGGATGGGCTCGAACCACCAACCTTTCGGTTAACAGCCGAACGCGCTAGCCATTGCGCCACGGACGCCCAAAAATTAAATGGTTGTCAGGTTTTGTTGAAAAGTTACGACTTTTCACGCTACATCTGAGACCCCACAAAACCTCTCTTTTTGGCTCGAACCACCAACCTTTCGGTTAACAGCTGAACGCGCTAACCATTGCGCCACGGAAGCCCAAAAAATAAATGTTCGTCAGGTATTGTGGAAAAACTCTGACATTTTACGTTACATCTGAGACATCACAACACCGCTCCCGGATGGGCTAGAACCACCAACCTATTGGTTAACAGCCGAACGCGCTAACCATTTAGCCACGGAAGCTCAGATTTTAAATGGTTGTCAGGTATTGTTGAAAAGTTACGACTTTTCACGCTACATCTGAGACCCCACAAAACCTCTCTCGTTTGGGCTCGAACCACCAACCTTTCGGTTAACAGCTGAACGCGCTGACCATTGCGCCACTGAAGCCCAAAAATTAAATGTTCGTCAGGTATTGTGGAAAAACTCTGACATTTTACGTTACATCTGAGACGTCACAACACTTCTCCCGGATGGGCTTGAACCACCAACCTATTGGCTAATAGCGGAACGCGCTAACCATTGCGCCACTGAAGCCCAAAAATTAAATTTTCGTCAGGTATTGAGGTAAAACTTTGACTTTCTACTTCACATCTGAGGCCTCACAACACCGCTCCCGGATGGGCTCGAACCACCAACCTTTCGGTTAACAGCCGAATGCGCTAACCATTCGCCACGGACGCCCAAAAATTAAATGGTCGTCAGGTATTGTGGAAAAACTTTGGCTATTTACGTTACATTTGAGATCCAAAAACACCGCTCCCGGGTGGGCTCGAACCACCAACCTATTGGTTAACAGCCGAACTCGCTAACCATTGAGCCACGAAAGCTCAGAAAATAAATGGTTGTCACGTATTGTGGAAAAGTTTTGACTTTTTACGCTACATATGAGACCCAACAACACCTCTCCCGGGTGGGCTCGAACCACCAACCTTTCGATTAACAGCTGAACGCGCTAACCATTGCGCCACGCAAGCCCAAAAGTTAAATGTTCGTCAGGTATTGTGGAAAAACTCTGACATTTTACGTTACATCTGAGACGTCACAACACTTCTCCCGGATAGGCTCGAACCACCAACCAATTGTTTAACAGCTGAACGCGCTAACCATTGAGCCACAGAAGCTCAGAAATTAAATGGTTGTTAGGTTTTGTGGATAAGTGTGACATTATGCTTTGTATTATTAGTAGGCCAGTTTATGAACAGCCCCATATTAGCTTAATGTCTATTATTTATCTAATCTCTCGTGTATAAAAAGGCCCCCTCTCTGTGTTAAAAATTCAGTCTATCTCGGACCTCGATCATGTATAAATCATTGTAAATAAAACCATAGTTTTAAAGTATCAACTCCTGTGTAGTCGTACAAACACACAACATGGTGTCAGAAGTTCGTTAATGTGGTATTTAGTCGCGCGATATCACGGTTAGCTTTAATTCGTTAATCAGTAATCGACTAGATTTGCGGTCTACCTCGACACGGAAAATGCAGAACGCCGCAGCCTTTCAAGTGCAACCGCCTTGCCAATTCAACTTTTCGAATTCCAATGAGTGGCCCCGATGGAGGAGGAGGTTCGAGAGATTCAGATCCGCGTCCGGTCTTAGTTCCAAGACAGGAGAGGAACAAGTCAACGCGTTAATATACATGATGGGCGACAAAGCTGATGACGTATTCTTGTCATTTACGTTTGCCACCGATGCAGAGAAGTCTGACTTCAATGTCGTTATGAATAAATTCGAAGGACATTTCATTCTCCGGAGGAACGTTATCTACGAGCGAGCAACCTTCAACTCACGAGTTCAGCAAGATGGCGAACCGGTAGAAGAGTTTATCACCGCGTGTCGAGCCCAGATTGAGAAATGTGCCTACGGAACTCTCCAAGACGAATTGCTGAGAGACCGAATAGTAGTCGGGGTGCGAGACAAAGCCCTGTCGGAAAAAATGCAACTAGACGGAAACCTTACACTGGAGAAAGCGATCTCAACCGCCCGCCATGCCGAAGAAGTTCGCCGACAACAACAAGAATTAAACGCAGGAAGTTATAAAAACGGAACTCCGGCTGTTGTCGAAAAGCTTGGCTCTCGAAACACCTCTCAGACGAAGGAGAACAGGCGACCAAGAGCAACTCATCCTTCAAGACCAATTCAACGCGATCAAAAGGTTACTTCAGATACCTGCAAGAAATGCGGAATGTTCGAGAAACACAATCGAGAGCGATGCCCAGCATATAGAGCAGTTTGCAGGAAGTGTAAGAAGATTGGCCGCTACGAGCGTGTGTGTCAAAGGTCAACCACCAACTACAATCGTGAGGTCACATCGCAAATGATCTCTGTGGATGATGATGACTCAACGCCAATGGATACGTTCTTGGGAAAAGTCAGCAGCGACGAGATACAAGATCGTTGGATGGTAAACATTAGGATTAATGCAAAACAAGTTCAATTCAAGATAGATACCGGCGCGGACGTTTGCGTTTTACCAGACTCGCTGTACAAGGCGAAATTTCAAGACTTAGCACTGAATAAATCTGACCGACGTCTGTTTGGACCAGGGAAGACCTTGATTAACTGCAAAGGTTTCATTGAAGCCTACCTGTCAAGTAGAGATACCACCATCCATGACAAGGTCTATGTCATCGACCAATTGCAAGTTCCACTTCTAAGCCTCAGAGCAAGTGAAGACCTGAAAATAGTTCAAAGAATCGATGAGCTGCAACTCACGGAGACGAGTATAAGACCAAAGGACCATTATCCTCAACTATTTACCGGCTTAGGACGAGTCAAACGAAGCTACAAACTGAAGCAGAAACCGAACGCAGTACCGTATGCAGTGACGACTCCACGTCGAGTTGCGATTCCTTTGATGTCACAAGTCGAAGCTGAATTGAAACGAATGGTGGACTTGGGAGTAATCCGGAGAGTCGAGGACCCCACAGACTGGTGCGCTCCCATGGTGGTCGTGAGAAAGGATTCTGGCGAATTAAGGATATGCGTGGATTATACGCAACTGAATAACTACGTACAACGTGAACGGTACCAGATACCGGCTGTAGACCATACGCTTGGACGACTGGCTGGAGCCGAGATCTTCTCAAAACTTGATTGTAATTCCGGTTATTGGCAGATACCGCTACATCCGGACTCCATATTACTAACGAATTTCATGACGCCATTTGGAAGATATTTCTGCAATTGCCTGCCCTTTGGTTTAACATCTGCATCCGAGCACTACCAAAGCCAAATGTCTTCGTATATTGAAGGCGTCAAGAACACAGTTTGTCATCAGGACGACATTCTAGTATGGGGCAAGGACATGGCCGAACTTGATGAAAACCTAAAGGAAGTTCTCGAAAGATTGAAAGACCAAGGAGTCACGCTCAATGAAAGGAAATGCCTCTTTGGAGTCAAAAGGATCAAGTTTTTGGGGCACGTAATAGACAGTGCCGGGATCAGTCCAGACGAGGAGAAGGTTCGAGCCATAGTCGAGATGAAATCACCATCTGATGTCGCAGAGCTACGTCGTCTATTAGGAATGGTAAATTATCTTGGAAAGTTCATTCCCCGAATGGCCGAGCAGCTTAAACCACTAAGTAGTCTATTGAGCACCAAGAACAGCTGGATTTGGGGCCCAAGTCAAGAAATGGCCTTCAAATACCTCAAGACGACGCTCACAAGCAAGCCTGTTTTGGGTATCTTCGATCCGAGGAAGCCAACAGTAGTATCCGCCGATGCGTCAAGCTATGGGATTGGAGCAATACTTCGACAAGAACAAGCCAATGGAACTTACAAAGTCATTGCCTATAACTCGAAGACATTATCCTCGACAGAACAACGCTATGCGCAGATCGAGAAGGAGGCGTATGCGTTAACGTGGGCATGCCAGCGATTTGAGGATTTCATAACGGGTATAACAATAAAGCTAGAAACTGATCATCAGCCCCTTGTTTCCATATTGCATTCGAAACAACTGGACGATTTATCTCCGAGACTGCAAAGGCTACGTCTACGCATGATGCGATACTCGTACAAGGTCTCCTACGTGCCTGGAAAATCCTTAGTTGCCGCTGATACATTGTCTAGAGCTCCGTTGATAGACGTTGACGACAACGAGCTACAACAAGAAATTTCTGCTCACGTACAGTTAGTAATGATGAACCTACCCACTACAGATCCAAAGCTTGCGGAAATTCTTCATAAACAACAGGAAGATGCTACATGCAGAACATTACAACGTTA
Organism: Phalangium opilio; assembly: GCF_054372755.1. Lineage (NCBI taxonomy): Eukaryota > Metazoa > Arthropoda > Arachnida > Opiliones > Phalangiidae > Phalangium > Phalangium opilio. The sequence goes on along the minus strand of NW_028324192.1, from coordinate 2,093,069 downwards.
CCTCGAACATGGATGGCCGGAGAAAAAACGCGTACACAGTAGTTGTAATGACTACTTCAGCTACAGGCATGAAATCACCATCCAAGACGGAATCATCATGAAAGGCAGCAGACTGCTCATTCCAAGTTCCATGCGTCCAGAAATAATGGATCGAATTCATCAAGGTCACATGGGAATCGTCAAATGTCGAGAAAGAGCCAAACAATCCGTCTGGTGGCCTGGAATTTCACGGGAAATCGAAGATAAGGTGAAAAGATGCGAACGATGTCTCAAAGAATCAGTCAACTTTCATGAGCCCTTAAAGCCAACAAGCTTACCCGAACGACCATGGCAAGCAGTTGCCATAGATATGCTACATCATGGGGGAAAATGGTACCTGGTCATGATGGACTACTACTCAAAATATCTGGAATTGGCTCGAATGAAAGATCAAACTACAAAAACTGTCATCGAGATCATCGAAGATATATTTGCACGACACGGAATTCCAGAGGTGGTCCGCAGCGATAATGGCACTAATTTATCAGCGACAAGAACCTTGGAATTCATCGCATTCTCCAAGAAATATGGATTTCGATCTATCACGAGCAGCCCAAGATATCCTCAAAGTAATGGGTTCGCAGAAGCAGCAGTAAAGACAGCGAAATCCATTTTAAAGAAATCTGACAACATCCCTTTGGCACTCTTGGCGTACCGATCTACACCGACGTCCAATGGTTTCAGTCCAGCACAAATGCTTATGAGTCGCCATCTCCGAACAACGCTCCCATTACCGTCAAACATGCTTGTCCCGACGATCTTATCAGCAGAACGTATCAAAGAAACATCACTAACGCAGAAAAAAACTCAGAAACGAAATTACGACCAACGCCATAGAGTCAGAGAGCTACACAAATTAGATCTTGGGAAAAGGGTATGGATAACCGATTTACGCAAAGAAGGAACCGTTGTCGAGAAAGCAGAGGAGCCCCGATCATATATAATCGAGACGTCTAAAGGAAGGATTCGAAGAAACCGGTTCCATCTAGTTCCCCTACCGGACAGTCATCAAAATCACGGAATCAAGTCTTTCACTCCGGAATCAAGTATTGGCCCAGAGGACGTCATAGATCCACCAAACATCATTGATCGAGAGGAACCTGTCTCTGAGCCAGCCCACGACAATCATCCATGCAATGCTGAAAACATTCAAGATACCGACAGAGAGAACTTGCGAGCTGATCCATCTGAGTCCAATACCACGAGGTCACCGGAAAGTACGAATAAGAGAAAGACAAGAAGCAAATTGCCAAAAGACGACAAAGGGACAGTAACACGATCCGGAAGAATCTCAAAGCCATCGACTAAGTTAAATTTATAAAACGCATTCTTATTTGTATAAAAAAAGGGGATGTGACATTATGCTTTGTATTATTAGTAGGCCAGTTTATGAACAGCCCCATATTAGCTTAATGTCTATTATTTATCTAATCTCTCGTGTGTAAAAAGGCCCCCACTCTGTGTTAAAAATTCAGTCTATCTCGGACCTCGATCATGTATAAATCATTGTAAATAAAACCATAGTTTTAAAGTATCAACTCCTGTGTAGTCGTACAAACACACAACAATAAGTTATGACTTTTTACGTTACATCTGAGACCCTACAACACCTCTCCCAGGTGGGCTCGAACCACCATCCTTTCGGTTAACAGCCGAACGCGCTAACCATTGCGCCATGGAAGCCCAAAAATTAAATGGTAGTCAGGTATTGTGGAAAAACTTTGGCTTTCTACGTTACATTTGAGATCCCACAACACCGCTCCCGGGTGGGCTCGAACCACCAACCTTTCGATTAACAGCTGGACGCGCTAATTATTGCGCCACGGAAGCCCAAAAATTAAATGTTCGTCAGGTATTGTGGAAAAACTCTGACATTTTACGTAACATCTGAGACGTCACAACACCGCTCCCGGATGGGCTCGAACCACCAACCTTTCGGTTAACAGCCGAACGCGCTAACCATTGCGCCACGGACGCCCAAAAAAAATATGGTCGTCAGGTATTGTGGAAAAACTTTGGCTTTTTACGTTACATTTGAGATCCCAAAACACAGCTCCCGGATGGGCTCGAACCACCAACCTTTCGATTAACAGCCGAACGCGCTAACATTGAGCCACGGAAGCCCAAAAATTAAATGTTCGTCAGGACAATAAATAAAAATGTACCTCGATTTTTAATAACATTTTCAAAATCGACGTTTCACGGCCAAAGAAGCATATTTTGAGTATTTCTACACTATTTTCAAATATAACCACTGAAACCATTATTTTTATACTTTTTGCTTTAATTCAAGCAATGTAACGATATTCATTCAAAAAACGGTTAAAATTCAATTTTCAATAAGAAATCGTATTCACGGATTTTGTGTCTTGAAGAAGAAAAACCTGCGATTTTTTCGGTACTTTTTTGAATGCATTTTTTTCTGGAGAAATTTTTGACCGAATTCAGCTTAATTCCAATAAAACACTCATTAAAAGTGATTTCATCTCGATTGAACAATAAATAAAAATGTACCTCGATTTTTAATAACATTTTCAAAATCGACGTAACTCGGCCTAAGATATGGCCGTTGCCGAGAGTGCTAGTTAAAAATTCGAATTTAAATTAAGTGAGACAAATTAACCTTCATCTTTATAACCTTGACTTTTTACGTCACATCTGAGACCTCACAACACCGGTCCGGGATGGGGTCGAACCACCAACCTATTGGTTAACAGCCGAACGCGCTAACCATTGAGCCACGGAAGCTCAGAAATTAAATGGTTGTCAGGTATTGTGGAAAACCTTGACTTTTTACGTCACATCTGAGACCTCACAACACCGCTCCCGGATGGGCTCGAACCACCAACCTATTGGTTAACAGCCGAACGCGCTAACCATTGCGCCACGGAAGCCCAAAAGTTAAATGCTCGTCAGGTATTATGTAAAAACCTTGACTTTTTACGTCACATCTGAGACCTCACAACACCGCTCCCGGATGGGCTCGAACGACCAACCTATTGGTTAACAGCCGAACGCGCTAACCATTGCGCCACGGAAGCCCAAAAATTAAATGGTCGTCATTTATTGTGCAAAAACTTTGGCTTTCTACGTTACATTTCAGATCCCACAACACCGCTCTCGGGTGGGCTCGAACCACCAACCTATTGGTTAACAGCCGAACGCGCTAACCATTGCGCCACGGAAGCCCAAAAGTTAAATGCTCGTCAGGTATTGTGTAAAAACCTTGACTTTTTACGTCACATCTGAGACCTCACAACACCGCTCCCGGATGGGCTCGAACCACCAACCTATTGGTTAACAGCCGAACGCTCTAACCATTGCGCCACGGAAGCCCAAAAGTTAAATGCTCGTTAGGTATTGTGTAAAAACCTTGACTTTTTACGTCACATCTGAGACCTCACAACACCGCTCCCGGATGGGGTCGAACCACCAACCTATTGGTTTACAGCCGAACGCGCTAACCATTGCGCCACGGAAGCCCAAAAATTAAATGGTCGTCATTTATTGTGCAAAAACTTTGGCTTTCTACGTTACATTTCAGATCCCACAACACCGCTCCCGGGTGGGCTCGAACCACCAACCTATTGGTTAACAGCCGAACGCGCTAACCATTGAGCCACGGAAGCTCCGAAATTAAATGGTTGTCAGGTATTGTGGAAAACCTTGACTCTTTACGTCACATCTGAGACCTCACAACACGGCTCCCGGATGGGCTCGAACCACCAACCTATTGGTTAACAGCCGAACGTGCTAACCATTGCGCCACGGAAGCCCAAAAATTAAATGGTCGTCAGGTATTGTGGAAACACTTTGGCTTTCTACGTTACATTCGAGACCCCACAACACCTTTCCCGGGTGGGCTCGAACCACCAACCTTTCGATTAACAGCTGAACGCGCTAACCATTGCGCCACGGGAGCCCAAAAATTAAATGCTCGTCAGGTATTGTGTAAAAACCTTGACTTTTTACGTCACATCTGAGACCTCACAACACCGCTCCCGGATGGGCTCGAACCACCAACCTATTGGTTAACAGCCGAACGCGCTAAACATAGCGCCACGGAAGCCCAAAAGTTAAATGCTCGTCAGGTATTGTGTAAAAACCTTGACTTTTTACGTCACATCTGAGACCTCACAACACCGCTCCCGGATGGGCTCGAACCACCAACCTATTGGTTAACAGCCGAACGCGCTAACCATTGCGCCACGGAAGCCCAAAAGTTAAATGCTCGTCAGGTATTGTGTAAAAACCTTGACTTTTTACGTCAAATCTGAGACCTCAAAACACCGCTCCCGGATGGGGTCGAACCACCAACCTATTGGTTAACAGCCGAACGCGCTAACCATTGCGCCACGGAAGCTCAGAAATTAAATGGTTGTCAGGTATTGTTGAAAAGTTACGACTTTTCACGCTACATCTGAGACCCCACAAAACCTCTCTCGTTTGGGCTCGAACCACCAACCTTTCGGTTAACAGCTGAACGCGCTGACCATTGCGCCACTGAAGCCCAATAATTAATTGGTTGTCAGGTATTGTTGAAAAGTTACGACTTTTCACGCTACTTCTGAGACCCCACAAATCCTCTCTCGTTTGGGCTCGAACCACCAACCTATTGCTTAACAGCTGAACGCGCTAACCATTGAGCCACGGAAGCTCAGAAATTAAACGGTTGTCAGGTATTGTGGAAAACCTTGACTTTTTACGTCACATCTGAGACCTCACAACACGGCTCCCGGATGGGCTCGAACCACCAACCTATTGGTTAACAGCCGAACGTGCTAACCATTGCGCCACGGAAGCCCAAAAATTAAATGGTCGTCAGGTATTGTGGAAACACTTTGGCTTTCTACGTTACATTTGAGACCCCACAACACCTCTCCCGGGTGGACTCGAACCACCAACCTTTCGGTTAACAGCTGAACGCGCTAACCATTGCGCCACTGAGGCCCAAAAATTAAATGGTCGTCAGGTATTGTGGAAACACTTTGGCTATTTACGTCACATCTGAGACCTCACAACACCGCTCCCGGATGGGCTCGAACCACCAACCTATTGGAAAACAGCCGAACGCGCTAACCATTGCGCCACGGAAGCCCAAAAGTTAAATGCTCGTCAGGTATTGTGTAAAAACCTTGACTTTTTACGTCACATCTGAGACCTCACAACACCGCTCCCGGATGGGCTCGAACCACCAACCTATTGGAAAACAGCCGAACGCGCTAACCATTGCGCCACGGAAGCCCAAAAGTTAAATGCTCGTCAGGTATTGTGTAAAAACCTTGACTATTTACGTCACATCTGAGACCTCACAACACCGCTCCCGGATGGGCTCGAACCACCAACCTATTGGTTAACAGCCGAACGCGCTAACCATTGAGCCACGGAAGCTCAGAAATTAAATTGTTGTCAGGTATTGTGGAAAAACTTTGGCTTTCTACGTTACATTTCAGACCCCACAACACCTCTCCCGGGTGGGCTCGAACCACCAACCTTTCGATTAACAGCTGAACGCGGTAACCATTGTGCCACGGAAGCCCAAAAATTAAATGCTCGTCAGGTATTGTGTAAAAACCTTGACTTTTTACGTCACATCTGAGACCTCACAACACTGCTCCCGGATGGGCTCGAACCACCAACCTATTGGTTAACAGCCGAACGCGCTAACCATTGCGCCACGGAAGCCCAAAAATTAAATGGTCGTCAGGTATTGTGGAAAAACTTTGGCTTTCTACGTTACACTTGAGATCACACAACACCGCTCCCGGGTGGGCTCGAACCACCAACCTTTCGATTAACAGCTGAACGCGCTAACCATTGCGCCACGGGAGCCCAAAAATTAAATGCTCGTCAGGTATTGTGTAAAAACCTTGACTTTTTACGTCACATCTGAGACCTCACAACACCGCTCCCGGATGGGGTCGAACCACCAACCTATTGGTTTACAGCCGAACGCGCTAACCATTGCGCCACGGAAGCCCAAAAACTAAATGGTCGTCATTTATTGTGCAAAAACTTTGGCTTTCTACGTTACATTTCAGATCCCACAACACCGCTCCCGGGTGGGCTCGAACCACCAACCTATTGGTTAACAGCCGAACGCGCTAACCATTGAGCCACGGAAGCTCCGAAATTAAATAGTTGTCAGGTATTGTGGAAAACCTTGACTTTTTACGTCACATCTGAGACCTCACAACACGGCTCCCGGATGGGCTCGAACCACCAACCTATTGGTTAACAGCCGAACGTGCTAACCATTGCGCCACGGAAGCCCAAAAATTAAATGGTCGTCAGGTATTGTGGAAAAACTTTGGCTTTCTACGTTACATTTGAGACCCCACAACACCTTTCCCGGGTGGGCTCGAACCACCAACCTTTCGATTAACAGCTGAACGCGCTAACCATTGCGCCACGGTAGCCCAAAAATTAAATGCTCGTCAGGTATTGTGTAAAAACCTTGACTTTTTACGTCACATCTGAGACCTCACAACACCGCTCCCGGATGGGCTCGAACCACCAACCTATTGGTTAACAGCCGAACGCGCTAAACATAGCGCCACGGAAGCCCAAAAGTTAAATGCTCGTCAGGTATTGTGTAAAAACCTTGACTTTTTACGTCACATCTGAGACCTCACAACACCGCTCCCGGATGGGCTCGAACCACCAACCTATTGGTTAACAGCCGAACGCGCTAACCATTGCGCCACGGAAGCTCAAAAGTTAAATGCTCGTCAGGTATTGTGTAAAAACCTTGACTTTTTACGTCAAATCTGAGACCTCAAAACACCGCTCCCGGATGGGGTCGAACCACCAACCTATTGGTTAACAGCCGAACGCGCTAACCATTGCGCCACGGAAGCCCAAAAATTAAATGGTCGTCATTTATTGTGCAAAAACTTTGGCTTTCTACGTTACATTTGAGATCCCACAACACCGCTCCCGGGTGGGCTCGAACCACCAACCTATTGGTTAACAGCCGAACGCGCTAACCATTGAGCCACGGAAGCTCAGAAATTAAATGGTTGTCAGATATTGTGGAAAAACTTTGGCTTTCTACGTTACATTTGAGATCACACAACACCGCTCCCGGGTGGGCTCGAACCACCAACCTATTGGTTAACTGCCGAACGCGCTAACCATTGCGCCACGGAAGCCCAAAAGCTAAATGCTCGTCAGGTATTGTGCAAAAAACTTGACTTTTTACGTCACATCTGAGACCTCACAACACCGCTCCCGGATGGGCTCGAACCACCAACCTATTGGAAAACAGCCGAACGCGCTAACCATTGCGCCACGGAAGCCCAAAAGTTAAATGCTCGTCAGGTATTGTGTAAAAACCTTGACTTTTTACGTCACATCTGAGACCTCACAACACCGCTCCCGGATGGGCTCGAACCACCAACCTATTGGTTAACAGCCGAACGCGCTAACCATTGAGCCACGGAAGCTCAGAAATTAAATTGTTGTCAGGTATTGTGGAAAAACTTTGGCTTTCTACGTTACATTTCAGACCCCACAACACCTCTCCCGGGTGGACTCGAACCACCAACCTTTCGGTTAACAGCTGAACGCGCTAACCATTGCGCCACTGAGGCCCAAAAATTAAATGGTCGTCAGGTATTGTGGAAACACTTTGGCTATTTACGTCACATCTGAGACCTCACAACACCGCTCCCGGATGGGCTCGAACCACCAACCTATTGGAAAACAGCCGAACGCGCTAACCATTGCGCCACGGAAGCCCAAAAGTTAAATGCTCGTCAGGTATTGTGTAAAAACCTTGACTTTTTACGTCACATCTGAGACCTCACAACACCGCTCCCGGATGGGCTCGAACCACCAACCTATTGGTTAACAGCCGAACGCGCTAACCATTGAGCCACGGAAGCTCAGAAATTAAATTGTTGTCAGGTATTGTGGAAAAACTTTGGCTTTCTACGTTACATTTCAGACCCCACAACACCTCTCCCGGGTGGGCTCGAACCACCAACCTTTCGATTAACAGCTGAACGCGGTAACCATTGTGCCACGGAAGCCCAAAAATTAAATGCTCGTCAGGTATTGTGTAAAAACCTTGACTTTTTACGTCACATCTGAGACCTCACAACACTGCTCCCGGATGGGCTCGAACCACCAACCTATTGGTTAACAGCCGAACGCGCTAACCATTGCGCCACGGAAGCCCAAAAATTAAATGGTCGTCAGGTATTGTGGAAAAACTTTGGCTTTCTACGTTACACTTGAGATCACACAACACCGCTCCCGGGTGGGCTCGAACCACCAACCTTTCGATTAACAGCTGAACGCGCTTACCATTGCGCCACGGGAGCCCAAAAATTAAATGCTCGTCAGGTATTGTGTAAAAACCTTGACTTTTTACGTCACATCTGAGACCTCACAACACCGCTCCCGGATGGGGTCGAACCACCAACCTATTGGTTTACAGCCGAACGCGCTAACCATTGCGCCACGGAAGCCCAAAAACTAAATGGTCGTCATTTATTGTGCAAAAACTTTGGCTTTCTACGTTACATTTCAGATCCCACAACACCGCTCCCGGGTGGGCTCGAACCACCAACCTATTGGTTAACAGCCGAACGCGCTAACCATTGAGCCACGGAAGCTCCGAAATTAAATAGTTGTCAGGTATTGTGGAAAACCTTGACTTTTTACGTCACATCTGAGACCTCACAACACGGCTCCCGGATGGGCTCGAACCACCAACCTATTGGTTAACAGCCGAACGTGCTAACCATTGCGCCACGGAAGCCCAAAAATTAAATGGTCGTCAGGTATTGTGGAAAAACTTTGGCTTTCTACGTTACATTTGAGACCCCACAACACCTTTCCCGGGTGGGCTCGAACCACCAACCTTTCGATTAACAGCTGAACGCGCTAACCATTGCGCCACGGGAGCCCAAAAATTAAATGCTCGTCAGGTATTGTGTAAAAACCTTGACTTTTTACGTCACATCTGAGACCTCACAACACCGCTCCCGGATGGGCTCGAACCACCAACCTATTGGTTAACAGCCGAACGCGCTAACCATTGCGCCACGGAAGCCCAAAAATTAAATGGTCGTCAGGTATTGTGGAAAAACTTTGGCTTTCTACGTTACACTTGAGATCACACAACACCGCTCCCGGGTGGGCTCGAACCACCAACCTTTCGATTAACAGCTGAACGCGCTTACCATTGCGCCACGGGAGCCCAAAAATTAAATGCTCGTCAGGTATTGTGTAAAAACCTTGACTTTTTACGTCACATCTGAGACCTCACAACACCGCTCCCGGATGGGGTCGAACCACCAACCTATTGGTTTACAGCCGAACGCGCTAACCATTGCGCCACGGAAGCCCAAAAACTAAATGGTCGTCATTTATTGTGCAAAAACTTTGGCTTTCTACGTTACATTTCAGATCCCACAACACCGCTCCCGGGTGGGCTCGAACCACCAACCTATTGGTTAACAGCCGAACGCGCTAACCATTGAGCCACGGAAGCTCCGAAATTAAATAGTTGTCAGGTATTGTGGAAAACCTTGACTTTTTACGTCACATCTGAGACCTCACAACACGGCTCCCGGATGGGCTCGAACCACCAACCTATTGGTTAACAGCCGAACGTGCTAACCATTGCGCCACGGAAGCCCAAAAATTAAATGGTCGTCAGGTATTGTGGAAAAACTTTGGCTTTCTACGTTACATTTGAGACCCCACAACACCTTTCCCGGGTGGGCTCGAACCACCAACCTTTCGATTAACAGCTGAACGCGCTAACCATTGCGCCACGGGAGCCCAAAAATTAAATGCTCGTCAGGTATTGTGTAAAAACCTTGACTTTTTACGTCACATCTGAGACCTCACAACACCGCTCCCGGATGGGCTCGAACCACCAACCTATTGGTTAACAGCCGAACGCGCTAAACATAGCGCCACGGAAGCCCAAAAGTTAAATGCTCGTCAGGTATTGTGTAAAAACCTTGACTTTTTACGTCACATCTGAGACCTCACAACACCGCTCCCGGATGGGCTCGAACCACCAACCTATTGGTTAACAGCCGAACGCGCTAACCATTGCGCCACGGAAGCTCAAAAGTTAAATGCTCGTCAGGTATTGTGTAAAAACCTTGACTTTTTACGTCAAATCTGAGACCTCAAAACACCGCTCCCGGATGGGGTCGAACCACCAACCTATTGGTTAACAGCCGAACGCGCTAACCATTGCGCCACGGAAGCCCAAAAATTAAATGGTCGTCATTTATTGTGCAAAAACTTTGGCTTTCTACGTTACATTTGAGATCCCACAACACCGCTCCCGGGTGGGCTCGAACCACCAACCTATTGGTTAACAGCCGAACGCGCTAACCATTGAGCCACGGAAGCTCAGAAATTAAATGGTTGTCAGATATTGTGGAAAAACTTTGGCTTTCTACGTTACATTTGAGATCACACAACACCGCTCCCGGGTGGGCTCGAACCACCAACCTATTGGTTAACTGCCGAACGCGCTAACCATTGCGCCACGGAAGCCCAAAAGCTAAATGCTCGTCAGGTATTGTGCAAAAAACTTGACTTTTTACGTCACATCTGAGACCTCACAACACCGCTCCCGGATGGGCTCGAACCACCAACCTATTGGAAAACAGCCGAACGCGCTAACCATTGCGCCACGGAAGCCCAAAAGTTAAATGCTCGTCAGGTATTGTGTAAAAACCTTGACTTTTTACGTCACATCTGAGACCTCACAACACCGCTCCCGGATGGGCTCGAACCACCAACCTATTGGTTAACAGCCGAACGCGCTAACCATTGAGCCACGGAAGCTCAGAAATTAAATTGTTGTCAGGTATTGTGGAAAAACTTTGGCTTTCTACGTTACATTTCAGACCCCACAACACCTCTCCCGGGTGGGCTCGAACCACCAACCTTTCGATTAACAGCTGAACGCGGTAACCATTGTGCCACGGAAGCCCAAAAATTAAATGCTCGTCAGGTATTGTGTAAAAACCTTGACTTTTTACGTCACATCTGAGACCTCACAACACTGCTCCCGGATGGGCTCGAACCACCAACCTATTGGTTAACAGCCGAACGCGCTAACCATTGCGCCACGGAAGCCCAAAAATTAAATGGTCGTCAGGTATTGTGGAAAAACTTTGGCTTTCTACGTTACATTTCAGATCCCACAACACCGCTCCCGGGTGGGCTCGAACCACCAACCTATTGGTTAACAGCCGAACGCGCTAACCATTGAGCCACGGAAGCTCCGAAATTAAATAGTTGTCAGGTATTGTGGAAAACCTTGACTTTTTACGTCACATCTGAGACCTCACAACACGGCTCCCGGATGGGCTCGAACCACCAACCTATTGGTTAACAGCCGAACGTGCTAACCATTGCGCCACGGAAGCCCAAAAATTAAATGGTCGTCAGGTATTGTGGAAAAACTTTGGCTTTCTACGTTACATTTGAGACCCCACAACACCTTTCCCGGGTGGGCTCGAACCACCAAGCTATTGGTTAACAGCCGAACGCGCTAACCATTGAGCCACGAAAGATCAGAAAATAAATGGTTATCACGTATTATGGAAAAAGTTTGACTTTTCACGCTACATCTGAGACCTCACAACACCTCTCCCGGGTGGGCTTGAACCACCAACCTTTCGATTAACAGCTGAACGCGCTAACCATTGCGCCACGGAAGCCCAAAAATTAAATGCTCGTCAGGTATTGTGGAAAAACTCTGACATTTTACGTTACATCTGAGACGTCACAACACCGCTCCCGGGAGGGCTCGAACCACCAACCTTTCGGTTAACAGCTGAACGCGCTGACCATTGCGCCACTGAAGCTCAGAAATTAAATGGTTGTCACGTATTGTGGAAAAGTTTTGACTTTTTACGCTACATCTGAGACCCCACAAAACCTCTCTCGTTTGGGCTCGAACCACCAACCTTTCGGTTAACAGCTGAACGCGCTGACCATTGCGCCACTGAAGCCCAAAAATTAAATGTTCGTCAGGTATTGTGGAAAAACTCTGACATTTTACGTTACATCTGAGACGTCACAACACTTCTCCCGGAGGGGCTCGAACCACCAACCTTTTGGTTAATAGCCGAACGCGCTAACCATTGCGCCACTGAAGCCCAAAAATTAAATTTTCGTCAGGTATTGAGGTAAAACTTTGACTTTTTACTTCACATCTGAGGCCTCACAACACCGCTCCCGGATGGGCTCGAACCACTAACCTTTCGGTTAACAGCCGAACGTGCTAACCATTGCGCCACGGAAGCCCAAAAATTAAATGGTCGTCAGGTATTGTGGAAAAACTTTGGCTTTCTACGTTACATTTGAGACCCCACAACACCTTTCCCGGGTGGGCTCGAACCACCAAGCTATTGGTTAACAGCCGAACGCGCTAACCATTGAGCCACGAAAGATCAGAAAATAAATGGTTATCACGTATTATGGAAAAAGTTTGACTTTTCACGCTACATCTGAGACCTCACAACACCTCTCCCGGGTGGGCTCGAACCACCAACCTTTCGATTAACAGCTGAACGCGCTAACCATTGCGCCACGGAAGCCCAAAAATGAAATGTTCGTCAGGTATTGTGGAAAAACTCTGACATTTTACGTTACATCTGAGACATCACAAAACCGCTCCCGGATGGGCTAGAACCACCAACCTACTGGTTAACAGCCGAACGCGCTAACCATTGAGCCACGGAAGCTCAGAAATTAAATGGTTGTCAGGTATTGTTGAAAAGTTACGACTTTTCACGCTACATCTGAGACCCCACAAAACCTCTCTCGTTTGGGCTCGAACCACCAACCTTTCGGTTAACAGCTGAACGCGCTGACCATCGCGCCACTGAAGCCCAAAAATTAAATGTTCGTCAGGTATTGTGGAAAAACTCTGACATTTTACGTTACATCTGAGACGTCACAACACTTCTCCCGGATGGGCTCGAACCACCAACCTTTCGGTTAACAGCCGAACGCGCTAACCATTGCGCCACGGAAGCCCAAAAATTAAATGGTCGTCAGGTATTGTGGAAAAACTTTGGCTTTCTACGTTACATTTGAGATCACACAACACCGCTCCCGGGTGGGCTCGAACCACCAACCTATTGGTTAACAGCTGAACGCGCTAACCACTGAGCCACGGAAGCTGAGAAATTAAACGGCTGTCATTTATTGTGGAAAAACTTTGGCTTTCTACGTTACATTTGAGACCCCACAACACCTCTCCCGGGTGGGCTCGAACCACCAACCTTTCGATTAACAGCTGAACGCGCTAACCATTGCGCCACGGAAGCCCAAAAATTAGATGCTCGTCAGATATTGTGTAAAAAGCTTGACTTTTTACGTCACATCTAAGACCTCACAACACCGCTCCCGGATGGGCTCGAACCACCAACCTATTGGTTAACAGCCGAACGCGCTAACCATTGCGCCACGGACGCCCAATAATTAAATGGTTGTCAGGTATTGTTGAAAAGTTACTTTTCACGCTACTTCTGAGACCCCACAAATCCTCTCTTGTTTGGGCTCGAACCACCAACCTTTCGGTTAACAGCTAAACGCGCTAACCATTGCGCCACTGAGGCCCAAAAATTAAATGGTCGTCAGGTATTGTGGAAAAACTTTGGCTATTTACGTTACATTTGAGATCCCAAAACACCGCTCCCGGGTGGGCTCGAACCACCAACCTATTGGTTAACAGCCGAACGCGCTAACCATTGAGCCACGGAAGCTCAGAAAATAAATGGTTATCACGTATTATGGAAAAAGTTTGACTTTTCACGCTACATATGAGACCTCACAATACCTCTTCCGGGCGGGCTCGAACCACCAACCTTTCGATTAACAGCTGAACGCGCTAACCATTGCGCCACGGAAGCCCAAAAGTTAAATGTTCGTCAGGTGTTTTGGAAAAACTCTGACATTTTACGTTACATCTGAGACGTCACAACACCGCTCCCGGGAGGGCTCAACCACCAACCTTTCGGTTAACAGCTGAACGCGCTAACCATTGAGCCACAGAAGCTCAGAAATTAAATGGTTGTTAGGTTTTGTGGATAAGTTATGACTTTTTACGTTACATCTGAGACCCTACAACACCTCTCCCAGGTGGGCTCGAACCACCATCCTTTCGGTTAACAGCCGAACGCGCTAACCATTGCGCCAAGGAAGCCCAAAAATGAAATGGTCGTCAGGTATTGTGGAAAAACTTTGGCTATTTACGTTACATTTGAGATCCCAAAACACCGCTCCCGGGTGGGCTCGAACCACCAACCTATTGCTTAACAGCCGAACGCGCTAACCATTGAGCCACGGAAGCTCAGAAAATAAATGGTTATCACGTATTATGGAAAAAGTTTGACTTTTCACGCTACATCTGAGACCTCACAACACCGCTCCCGGATGGGCTCGAACCACCAACCTTTTGATTAACAGCCGAACGCGCTAACATTGAGCCACGGAAGCCCAAAAATTAAATGTTCGTCAGGACAATAAATAAAAATGTACCTCGATTTTTAATGACATTTTCAAAATCGACGTTTCACGGCCAAAGAAGCATATTTTGAGTATTTCTTCACTATTTTCAAATATAACCACTGAAACCATTATTTTTATACTTTTTGCTTTAATTCAAGCAATGTAACGATATTCATTCAAAAAACTTTTAAAATTCAATTTTCAATAAGAAATCGTTGTCACGGATTTTGTGTCTTGAAGAAGAAAAACCTGCGATTTTTTCGGTACTTTTTTGAATGCATTTTTTTCTGGAGAAATTTTTGACCGAATTCAGCTTAATTCCCTATAAAACACGAATTAAAAGTGATTTCATCTCCAGAAAAAAAAATTTCTCCAGAAAAAAAAGCATTCAAAAAAGTACCGAAAAAATCGCAGGTTTTTCTTCTTCAAGACACAAAATCCGTGAATACGATTTCTTATTGAAAATTGAATTTTAACAGTTTTTTGAATGAATATCGTTACATTGCTGGAATTAAAGCAAAAAGTATAAAAATAATGGTTTCAGTGGTTATATTTGAAAATAGTGAAGAAATACTCAAAATATGCTTCTTTGGCCGTGAAACGTCGATTTTGAAAATGTTATTAAAAATCGAGGTACATTTTTATTTATTGTTCAATCGAGATGAAATCACTTTTATTGAGTGTTTTATAGGGAATTAAGCTGAATTCGGTCAAAAATTTCTCCTGAAAAAAATGCATTCAAAAAAGTACCGAAAAAATCGCATGTTTTTCTTCTTCAAGATACAAAATCCGTGACAACGATTTCTTATTGAAAAATTTAATTTTAACAGTTTTTTGATTGAATATCGTTACATTTGCTTGAATTAAAGCAAAAAGTATAAAAATAATGGTTTCAGTGAACATATTTGAAAATAGTGAAGAAATACTCAAAGTAAGCTTCTTTGGCCGTGAAACGTCGATTTTGAAAATGTTATTAAAAATCGAGGTAAATTTTTAATTATTGTTCAATCGAGATGAAATCCCTTTCAATGAGTGTTTTATAGGGAATTAAGCTGAATTCGGGCAAACATTTCTCCAGAAAAAAATGCATTCAAAAGTGTACCGAAAAAATCGCATGTTTTTTTTCTTCAAGATACAAAATCCGTGACAACGATTTCTTATTGAAAATTGAATTTTAACAGTTTGTTGAATGAATATCGTTACATTTGCTTGAATTAAAGCAAAAAGTATAAAAATAATGGTTTCAGTGGTTATTTTTGAAAATAGTGAAGAAATATTCAAAATATGCTTCTTTGGCCGTGAAACGTCGATTTTGAAAATGTTATTAAAAATTGAGGTACATTTTTATTTATTGTTCAATCGAGATGAAATCACTTTTAGTGAGTGTTTTATAGGGAATTAAGCTGAATTCGGTCAAACATTTCTCCAGAAAAAAATGCATTCAAAAAAGTACCGAAAAAATCGCATGTTTTTCTTCTTCAAGATACAAAATCCGTGACAACGATTTCTTATTGAAAAATTTAATTTTAACAGTTTTTTGATTGAATATCGTTACATTTGCTTGAATTAAAGCAAAAAGTATAAAAATAATGGTTTCAGTGAACATATTTGAAAATAGTGAAGAAATACTCAAAGTAAGCTTCTTTGGCCGTGAAACGTCGATTTTGAAAATGTTATTAAAAATCGAGGTAAATTTTTAATTATTGTTCAATCGAGATGAAATCACTTTCAATGAGTGTTTTATAGGGAATTAAGCTGAATTCGGTCAAACATTTCTCCAGAAAAAAATGCATTCAAAAGTGTACCGAAAAAATCGCATGTTTTTTTTCTTCAAGATACAAAATCCGTGACAACGATTTCTTATTTAAAATTGAATTTTAACAGTTTGTTGAATGAATATCGTTACATTTGCTTGAATTAACGCAAAAATTACAAAAATAATGGTTTCAGTGGTTATATTTGAAAACAGTGAACAAATACTCAAAATGTTTTCCTTAGGCCGAGTTACGTCGATTTTGAAAATGTTATTAAAAATCGAGGTAACTTTTTAATTATTGTTCAATCAAGATGAAATCACTTTCAAAGAGTGTTTTATAGGGAATTAAGCTGAATTCGGTCAAACATTTCTCCAAAAAAAAATGCATTCAAAAGTGTACCGAAAAAATCGCATGTTTTTTTTCTTCAAGATACAATATCCGTGACAACGATTTCTTATTGAAAACTGAATTTTAACAGTTTTTTGAATGAATATCGTTACATTGCTTGAATTAAAGCAAAAAGTATAAAAATAATGGTTTCAGTGGTTATATTTGAAAATAGTGAAGAAATACTCAAAATATGCTTCTTTGGCCGTGAAACGTCGATTTTGAAAATGTTATTAAAAATCGAGGTACATTTTTATTTATTGTTGAATCGAGATGAAATCACTTTTAATGAGTGTTTTATAGGGAATTAAGCTGAATTCGGTCAAAAATTTCTCCTGAAAAAAATGCATTCAAAAAAGTACCGAAAAAATCGCATGTTTTTTTTCTTCAAGATACAAAATCCGTGACAACGATTTCTTATTGAAAAATTTAATTTTAACAGTTTTTTGATTGAATATCGTTACATTTGCTTGAATTAAAGCAAAAAGTATAAAAATAATGCTTTCAGTGAACATATTTGAAAATAGTGAAGAAATACTCAAAGTATGCTTCTTTGGCCGTGAAACGTCGATTTTGAAAATGTTATTAAAAATCGAGGTAAATTTTTAATTATTGTTCAATCGAGATGAAATCACTTTCAATGAGTGTTTTATAGGGAATTAAGCTGAATTCGGTCAAAAATTTCTCCAAAAAAAAATGCATTTAAAAGTGTACCGAAAAAATCGCATGTTTTTTTTTTCAAGATACAAAATCCGTGACAACGATTTCTTATTTAAAATTGAATTTTAACAGTTTGTTGAATGAATATCGTTACATTTGCTTGAATTAACGCAAAAATTACAAAAATAATGGTTTCAGTGGTTATATTTGAATACAGTGAACAAATACTCAAAATGTTTTTCTTAGGCCGAGTTACGTCGATTTTGAAAATGTTATTAAAAATCGAGGTACATTTTCATTTATTGTTCAATCGAGATGAAATCACTTTTAATGAGTGTTTTATAGGGAATTAAGCTGAATTCGGTCAAAAATTTCTCCTGAAAAAAAAGCATTCAAAAAAGTACCGAAAAAAATCGCATGTTTTTCTTCTTCAAGATACAAAATCCGTGACAACGATTTCTTATTGAAAAATTGAATTTTAACAGTTTTTTGAATGAATATCGTTACATTTGCTTGAATTAAAGCAAAAAGTATAAAAATAATGGTTTCAGTGAACATATTTGAAAATAGTGAAGAAATACTCAAAGTAAGCTTCTTTGGCCGTGAAACGTCGATTTTGAAAATGTTATTAAAAATCGAGGTAAATTTTTAATTATTGTTCAATCAAGATGAAATCACTTTCAAAGAGTGTTTTATAGGGAACGAAGAAAGCCAAAGTTTTTCCACAATACGTGACCACCATTTAATTTCTGAGCCTCCGTGGCTCAATGGTTAGCGCGTTCGGCTGTTAACCAATAGGTTAGTGGTTCGAGCCCACCCGGGAGCGGCGTTGTGGGATCTCAAATGTAACGTAGAAAGCCAAAGTTTTTCCACAATACCTGACGATTTAATTTTTGGGCTTCCGTGGCGCAATGGTTAGGGCGTTCGGCTGTTAACCAATAGGTTGGTGGTTTGAGCCCACCCGGGAGCGGTGTTGTGTGATCTCAAATGTAACGTAGAAAGCCAAAATTTTTCCACAATACCTGATGACCATTTAATTTTTGGGCTTCCGTGGCGCAATGGTTAGCACGTTCGGCTGTTAACCAATAGGTTGGTGGTTCGAGCCCATCCGGGAGCGGTGTTGTGAGGTCTCAGATGTGACGTTAAAAGTCAAGGTTTTCCACAATTACTGACAACCATTTAATTTCTGAGCTTCCGTGGCTCAATGGTTAGCGCGTTCGGCTGTTAACCAATAGGTTGGTGGTTCGAGCCCACCCGGGAGCGGTGTTGTGGGATCTGAAATGTAACGTAGAAAGCCAAAGTTTTTGCACAATAAATGACGACCATTTAATTTTTGGGCTTCCGTGGCGCAATGGTTAGCGCGTTCGGCTGTTAACCAATAGGTTGGTGGTTCGACCCCATCCGGGAGCGGTGTTGTGAGGTCTCAGATGTGACGTAAAAAGTCAAGGTTTTTACATAATACCTGACGAGCATTTAACTTTTGGGCTTCCGTGGCGCAATGGTTAGCGCGCTCGGCTGTTAACCAATAGGTTGGTGGTTCGAGCCCACCCGGGAGCGGTGTTGTGTGATTTCAAATGTAACGTAGAAAGCCAAAGTTTTTCCACAATACCTGACGACCATTTAATTTTTGGGCTTCCGTGGCGCAATGGTTAGCGCGTTCAGCTGCTATTCAATAGACTGGTGGTTTGAGCTCTCCCGGGAGCGGTGTTGTGACGTCTCAAAGTAACATAAAATGTCAGAGTTTTTCCACAATACCTGTCGAACATTGAATTTTTGGGCTTCCGTGGCGCAATGGTTAGCGCGTTCAGCTGTTAATCGAGAGGTTGGTGGTACGAGCCCACCCGGGAGAGGTGTTGTGGGGTCTCAGATGTAGCGTAAAAAGTCAAAACTTTTCCACAATACGTGACAACCATTTAATTACTGGGCTTCCGTGGCTCAATGATTAGCGCGTTCGGCTGTTAACCAATAGGTTTGTGGTTCGAGCCCATCCGGGATGCGGTGTTGTGAGGTCTCAGATGTAACGTAAAATGTCTGAGTTTTTCACAATACCTGACGAACATTTAACTTTTGGGCTTCCGTGGCGCAATGATTAGCGCGTTCAGCTGTTAATCGAAAGGTTGAAGGTTCGAGCCCACCCGGGAGAGGTGTTGTGGGGTCTGATATGTAGCGTAAAAAGTCAAAACTTATCCACAATACGTGACAATCATTTAATTTCTGAGCTTCCGTGGCTCAATGGTTAGCGCGTTCAGCTGTTAACCAATAGGTTGGTGGTTCGAGCTCATCCGGGAGCGGTGTTGTGAGGTCTCAGATGTGACGTAGAAAGCCAAAGTTTTTCCATAATACCTGACGACCATTTAATTTTTGGGCTTCCGTGGCTCAATGGTTAGCGCGTTTGGCTGTTAACCAATAGGTTGGTGGTTCGAGCCCATCCGGGAGCGGTGTTGTGTGATCTCAAATGTAACGTAGAAAGCCAAAGTTTTTGCACAATAAATGACGACCATTTAATTTTTGGGCTTCCGTGGCGCAATGGTTAGCGCGTTCGGCTGCTAACCAATAGGTTGGTGGTTCGACCCCATCCGGGAGCGGTGTTGTGAGGTCTCAGATTTGACGTAAAAAATCAAGGTTTTTACACAATACCTGACGAGCATTTAACTTATGGGCTTCCGTGGCGCAATGGTTAGCGCGTTCGGCTGTTAACCAATAGGTTGGTGGTTCGAGCCCATCCGGGAGCGGTGTTGTGAGGTCTCAGATGTGACGTAAAAAGTCAAGGTTTTTACACAATACCTGACGAGCATTTAACATTTGGGCTTCCGTGGCGCAATGTTTAGCGCGTTCGGCTGTTAACCAATAGGTTGGTGGTTCGAGCCCATCCGGGAGCGGTGTTGTGAGGTCTCAGATGTGACGTAAAAAGTCAAGGTTTTTACACAATACCTGACGAGCATTTAACTTTTGGGCTTCCGTGGCGCAATGTTTAGCGCGTTCGGCTGTTAACCAATAGGTTGGTGGTTCGAGCCCATCCGGGAGCGGTGTTGTGAGGTCTCAGATGTGACGTAAAAAGTCAAGGTTTTTACACAATACCTGACGAGCATTTAAATTTTGGGCTTCCTTGGCGCAATGGTTAGCGCGTTCGGCTGTTAACCAATAGGTTGGTGGTTCGAGCCCACCCGGGAGCGGTGTTGTGAGGTCTCAGTTGTGACGTAAAAAGTCAAGGTTTTCCACAATACCTGACAACCATTTAATTTCTGAGCTTCCGTGGCTCAATGGTTAGCGCGTTCGGCTGTTAACCAATAGGTTGGTGGTTCGAGCCCACCCGGGAGCGATGTTGTGGGATCTGAAATGTAACGTAGAAAGCCAAAGTTTTTGCACAATAAATGACGACCATTTAATTTTTGGGCTTCCGTGGCGCAATGGTTAGCGCGTTCGGCTGTTAACCAATAGGTTGGTGGTTCGACCCCATCCGGAAGCGGTGTTGTGAGGTCTCAGATGTGACGTAAAAAGTCAAGGTTTTTACATAATACCTGACGAGCATTTAACTTTTGGGCTTCCGTGGCGCAATGGTTAGCGCGTTCAGCTGCTATTCAAAAGACTGGTGGTTTGAGCTCTCCCGGGAGCGGTGTTGTGACGTCTCAAATGTAACATACAATGTCAGAGTTTTTCCACAATACCTGTCGAACATTGAATTTTTGGGCTTCCGTGGCGCAATGGTTAGCGCGTTCAGCTGTTAATCGAGAGGTTGGTGGTACGAGCCCACCCGGGAGAGGTGTTGTGGGGTCTCAGATGTAGCGTAAAAAGTCAAAACCTTTCCACAATACGTGACAACCATTTAATTTCTGGGCTTCCGTGGCTCAATGATTAGCGCGTTCGGCTGTTAACCAATAGGTTTGTGGTTCGAGCCCATCCTGGATGCGGTGTTGTGAGGTCTCAGATGTAACGTAAAATGTCAGAGTTTTTCACAATACCTGACGAACATTTAATTTTTGGGCTTCCGTGGCGCAAT
This sequence comes from Phalangium opilio, assembly GCF_054372755.1. Lineage (NCBI taxonomy): Eukaryota > Metazoa > Arthropoda > Arachnida > Opiliones > Phalangiidae > Phalangium > Phalangium opilio. Next base: position 2,071,721 of record NW_028324192.1, on the reverse strand, counting down.
GATTAGCGCGTTCAGCTGTTAATCGAAAGGTTGAAGGTTCGAGCCCACCCGGGAGAGGTGTTGTGGGGTCTCATATGTAGCGTAAAAAGTCAAAACTTATCCACAATACGTGACAATCATTTAATTTCTGAGCTTCCGTGGCTCAATGGTTAGCGCGTTCGGCTGTTAACCAATAGGTTGGTGGTTCGAGCTCATCCGGGAGCGGTGTTGTGAGGTCTCAGATGTGACGTAGAAAGCCAAAGTTTTTCCACAATACCTGACGACCATTTAATTTTTGGGCTTCCGTGGCTCAATGGTTAGCGCGTTCGGCTGTTAACCAATAGGTTGGTGGTTCGAGCCCATCCGGGAGCGGTGTTGTGTGATCTCAAATGTAACGTAGAAAGCCAAAGTTTTTCCACAATACCTGACGACCATTTAATTTTTGGGCTTCCGTGGCGCAATGATTAGCGCGTTCAGCTGTTAATCGAAAGGTTGAAGGTTCGAGCCCACCCGGGAGAGGTGTTGTGGGGTCTCAGATGTAGCGTAAAAAGTCAAAACCTTTCCACAATACGTGACAACCATTTAATTTGTGAGCTTCCGTGGCTCAATGGTTAGCGCTTTCGGCTGTTAACCAATAGGTTGGTGGTTCGAGCCCATCCGGGAGCGGTGTTGTGAGGTCTCAGATGTGACGTAAAAAGTCAAGGTTTTTCCACAATACCTGACGAGCATTTAATTTTTGGGCTTCCGTGGCGCGTTCGGCTGTTAACCAATAGGTTGGTGGTTCGAGCCCACCCGGGAGCGGTGTTGTGGGATCTCAAATGTAACGTAGAAAGCCAAAGTTTTTCCACAATACGTGACGACCATTTAATTTCTGAGCTTCGGTGGCTCAATGGTTAGCGCGTTCGGCTGTTAACCAATAGATTGGTGGTTCGAGCCCATCCGGGAGCGGTGTTGTGAGGTCTCAGATGTGACGTAAAAAGTCAAGGTTTTTCCACAATACCTGACGAACATTTAATTTTTGGGCTTCCATGGCGCAATGGTTAGCGCGTTCGGCTGTTAACCGAAAGGTTGGTGGTTCGAGCCCACCCGGGAGAGGTGTTGTGGGGTCTCAGATGTAGCGTTAAAAGTCAAAACGTTTCCACAATACGTGACAACCATTTAATTTCTGAGCCTCCGTGGGTCAATGGTTAGCGCGTTCGGCTGTTCACCAATAGGTTAGTGGTTCGAGCCCACCCGGGAGCGGCGTTGTGGGATCTCAAATGTAACGTAGAAAGCCAAAGTTTTTCCACAATACCTGACGATCATTTAATTTTTGGGCTTCCGTGGCGCAATGGTTAGGGCGTTCGGCTGTTAACCATTAGGTTGGTGGTTCGAGCCCACCCGGGCGCGGTGTTGTGGGATCTCAAACGTAACGTAGAAAGCCAATGTTTTTCCACAATACCTGACGACCATTTAATTTTTGGGCTTCCGTGGCGCAATGATTAGCGCGTTCAGCTGTTAATCGAAAGGTTGAAGGTTCGTGCCCACCCGAGAGAGGTGTTGTGGGGTCTCAGATGTAGCGTAAAAAGTCAAAAATTTTCCGCAATACGTGAAAACCATTTAATTTCTGAGCTTCCGTGGCTCAATGATTAGCGCGTTCGGCTGTTAACCAATAGGTTGGTGGTTCGAGCCCATCCGGGAGCGGTGTTGTGACGTCTCAGATGTGACGTAAAAAGTCCAGGTTTTTCCACAATACCGGACGACCATTTAATTTTGGGGCTTCCGTGGCGCAATCGTTAGCGCGTTCGGCTGTTAACAGAAAGGTTGGTGGTTCGAGCACACCCGGGAGCGGTGCTATGAGGTCTCAGATGTTACGTAAAAAGTCCAGGTTTTTCCACAATACCGGACGACCATTGAATTTTTGGGCTTCCGTGGCGCAATGGTTAGCGCGTTCAGCTGTTAATCGAGAGGTTAGTGGTTCCAGCCCACCCGGAAGCGGCGTTGTGGGATCTCAAACGTAACGTAGAAAGCCAAAGTTTTTCACAATACCTGACGACCATTTAATTTTTGGGCTTCCGTGGCGCAATGGTTAACGCGTTCGGCTGTTAACAAATAGGTTGGTGGTTCGAGCCCATCCGGGAGCGGTGTTGTGAGGTCTCAGATGTGACGTAAAAAGTCAAGGTTTTTACACAATACCTGACGAGCATTTAACTTTTGGGCTTCCGTGGCGCAATGTTTAGCGCGTTCGGCTGTTAACCAATAGGTTGGTGGTTCGAGCCCATCCGGGAGCGGTGTTGTGAGGTCTCAGATGTGACGTAAAAAGTCAAGGTTTTTACACAATACCTGACGAGCATTTAAATTTTGGGCTTCCTTGGCGCAATGGTTAGCGCGTTCGGCTGTTAACCAATAGGTTGGTGGTTCGAGCCCACCCGGGAGCGGTGTTGTGTGATCTCAAATGTAACGTAGAAAGCCAAAATTTTTCCACAATACCTGACGACCATTTAATTTTTGGGCTTCCGTGGCGCAATGGTTAGCACGTTCGGCTGTTAACCAATAGGTTGGTGGTTCGAGCCCATCCGGGAGCGGTGTTGTGAGGTCTCAGATGTGACGTAAAAAGTCAAGGTTTTCCACAATACCTGACAACCATTTAATTTCTGAGCTTCCGTGGCTCAATGGTTAGCGCGTTCGGCTGTTATCCAATAGGTTGGTGGTTCGAGCCCACCCGGGAGCGATGTTGTGGGATCTGAAATGTAACGTAGAAAGCCAAAGTTTTTGCACAATAAATGACGACCATTTAATTTTTGCGCTTCCGTGGCGCAATGGTTAGCGCGTTCGGCTGTTAACCAATAGGTTGGTGGTTCGACCCCATCCGGAAGCGGTGTTGTGAGGTCTCAGATGTGACGTAAAAAGTCAAGGTTTTTACATAATACCTGACGAGCATTTAACTTTTGGGCTTCCGTGGCGCAATGGTTAGCGCGTTCAGCTGCTATTCAAAAGACTGGTGGTTTGAGCTCTCCCGGGAGCGGTGTTGTGACGTCTCAAATGTAACATACAATGTCAGAGTTTTTCCACAATACCTGTCGAACATTGAATTTTTGGGCTTCCGTGGCGCAATGGTTAGCGCGTTCAGCTGTTAATCGAGAGGTTGGTGGTACGAGCCCACCCGGGAGAGGTGTTGTGGGGTCTCAGATGTAGCCAAAGAACTTGGAACATATAGCCCCCTAGAATTACACATCCACGCTCGAATTTTTCAATTTCCAAGCCCACTTTTTTTTTAACGATAACTTTATCATTCGTTGGTAACGCCATCTATAATGCTTGAGACGAAATAATTATCTGTCGTCTGCTTTGCTGAAGCTGAATTTTTCTCATTTGCTTTAATTGCTTATGAATTTGGGCGCATAGAGGCGGCAATGAAAATGTTTTTAAATATTGTTTTGATATTATTTATTGTGAAAAGTAGGCCTATAATATTAAATATGTTTTGATGCAATTGTAGGCCTATACTTAGCTGTTGTCCTTAAAATAATATCAATTTGGTAAGCTTTTTTCTAACAGCTTCCATTTTCATTTTTTCATTAAAAATACGAATAACTTTGGGAACTAGAAAGTTCAGATAATGTTTTCATCCAATTTCTTGGGAAAAATGTTTTCACGCATCAGACACCTTTTTACGAGGGATTAATTTTTGAGAGCAATTGTTTTAGAAGCAGTACCTCCATCATTTTCAAGGTTTTGCATCCGCAGGCTTTTTTTGGTGAGATCAAGAATTTTCACTACGCTCTCCGAAGGATATATTAAACTACCATGATCTCTAACAATTAATCCTCTGGTCGACTTGGTCGTAATGCAGTAGTCGTGAAAGCTCTTTCATTGATTGCATTTGAGGACTTTGTGCAGTTTCCGTACACAAATCCAGCCAAAATAGTGTCTCTCAATAGGTTTGACCCATCAAAATATAAATGTCCTCTGTTAGCTTTGAGAAAATTTGTTGTCACAGTATTATCACGAGCCAAGACATTTGCACAACCAGAACCCTCAACCAGAAAGGCGTTCTTATAAGCTGCTTTAAATTTTAAAATCGTGGGATTGTTGTTTCATCCACCTTTTTGTCTTACTACTCCGAAAAAATATGGTTTTGAGACAGTTTGTACGTTGGAAGGTAATTGTTGTTTTGATTAAAACAATATATTAGTAGATATCAACAGATTTTGATGACCCTAAACTATCGCTCTTTTTGCTAGCCCGACTATGTTTCCTATAATTAATGATTAAAAGTTTGAAAACACAGTTGGAGTTTCTCAAAAAGTTCTTTAATAAAATATAATTCCATCTCTTAGGCGTGGGTTTGTGGGTACACGCAAAAGTAATGTAGAATAGCGGTTTTTCCCAAGTGACAAAAAACTTTATTTTGGTGACTTTCCGATAGTCAGATATTTGAAAATGATTGCTAACAGGGTTGCCACAGTACCTGGAAAACCTGGAAAAGTCAGGGAATTTAAAATAGGGTTGAAAAGTCAGGGAAATTGATTTAATAGTTAAATTTCTGGGGATAAGTCTATATTGAAAGAGTAATGAAAGTTTTCTCCTCATCCTCTCTTCTTAACACAAGTGAACTCTTGAGCAATCCTTAAAAATGCTGTCTAGAATTGCTTTTATGTAAAAAAACCTCTTAGACTGTTATTAATAGTTAAAATGTTTCTTAATGATTTTAAGGTAACAAATACATGGGAAAACTTTATGTAGAGGGTTTATTTAATTAAAAGCACTGAAAACGTGCTGCAAAAATTTACGTTTTCGGCCTAAAAAGGTCAGGGAAAATCTAAGAAAAATGTCAGGGAAAACCTGGAAAAGTCAGGGAATTTGGTTCTGAAATTGAAAATTCTGTGGCAACCCTGTACAAATCGCGGTATTTTTCCCAGGAGACCAATTTGATTTTCCAATGGCATTGAGCCATTTTACTAACAAACTGGACTGATCACCGGATATCTTTATTTGAGTTGCAGTTAGTAATAAAAATAATGTAAAATTGTGGAACAATTTTCGCGCTTTGCTTACTTATGATAGGAGGACTGTTCCCATCTGGAACTCCATTCCTACCGAAGTAGTTGGCCAGCCCACTCTCTATTTAAACTCAAAATACGTAAGTTCCTAAAACTTTAACTCGGATGGAGGGAAAGAAATCCGCCAATCCCTATCTCTTTAACCACCTTTTTACTATATTATCAGTGTATAAGTTCAAGTTGGAGCTGTAAGGCTTCACAGCCCTAGCTCGTCAATTGAATGGAGCAAAAAAATAAACATTTTTATTTCTCCGTGTATTTTTACATTCCTCAATTGAACATTTTTTGCCCATTTTATACTCGCACACTTTGAAATTAGCGCAAGAAAGTGTTTTTCTCAATAATAAACCGTTTTTATTATGTTATTAAACGTTTAAAAACTATATTTAAACATGTAGTGTATTAAACTAAAAGCACTTTGAAATCGCGCTATTTCCCGCCAAAAAGTTTGAAAATGTTTCATTTTCGCGCAAAAAATAAAATATAGGAAATTCTAGTTATGCGCCACACACATAGATGGCACTACCGACGAATGATAAAGTATACTTGTTGAAAAAACCGGGCGCGCGAAGCGTAGATTTGATGTGTAATTCTAGGGGGCTTATATGTTCCAAGTTCTTTGGATGTAGCGTAAAAAGTCAAAACCTTTCCACAATACGTGACAACCATTTAATTTCTGGGCTTCCGTGGCTCAATGATTAGCGCGTTCGGCTGTTAACCAATAGGTTTGTGGTTCGAGCCCATCCTGGATGCGGTGTTGTGAGGTCTCAGATGTAACGTAAAATGTCAGAGTTTTTCACAATACCTGACGAACATTTAATTTTTGGGCTTCCGTGGCGCAATGATTAGCGCGTTCAGCTGTTAATCGAAAGGTTGAAGGTTCGAGCCCACCCGGGAGAGGTGTTGTGGGGTCTCATATGTAGCGTAAAAAGTCAAAACTTATCCACAATACGTGACAATCATTTAATTTCTGAGCTTCCGTGGCTCAATGGTTAGCGCGTTCGGCTGTTAACCAATAGGTTGGTGGTTCGAGCTCATCCGGGAGCGGTGTTGTGAGGTCTCAGATGTGACGTAGAAAGCCAAAGTTTTTCCACAATACCTGACGACCATTTAATCTTTGGGCTTCCGTGGCTCAATGGTTAGCGCGTTCGGCTGTTAACCAATAGGTTGGTGGTTCGAGCCCATCCGGGAGCGGTGTTGTGTGATCTCAAATGTAACGTAGAAAGCCAAAGTTTTTCCACAATACCTGACGACCATTTAATTTTTGGGCTTCCGTGGCGCAATGATTAGCGCGTTCAGCTGTTAATCGAAAGGTTGAAGGTTCGAGCCCACCCGGGAGAGGTGTTGTGGGGTCTCAGATGTAGCGTAAAAAGTCAAAACTTTTCCACAATACGTGACAACCATTTAATTTCTGAGCTTCCGCGGCTCAATGGTTAGCGCTTTCGGCTGTTAACCAATAGGTTGGTGGTTCGAGCCCATCCGGGAGCGGTGTTGTGAGGTCTCAGATGTGACGTAAAAAGTCAAGGTTTTTCCACAATACCTGACGAGCATTTAATTTTTGGGCTTCCGTGGCGCGTTCGGCTGTTAACCAATAGGTTGGTGGTTCGAGCCCACCCGGGAGCGGTGTTGTGGGATCTCAAATGTAACGTAGAAAGCCAAAGTTTTTCCACAATACGTGACGACCATTTAATTTCTGAGCTTCCGTGGCTCAATGGTTAGCGCGTTCGGCTGTTAACCAATAGATTGGTGGTTCGAGCCCATCCGGGAGCGGTGTTGTGAGGTCTCAGATGTGACGTAAAAAGTCAAGGTTTTTCCACAATACCTGACGAACATTTAATTTTTGGGCTTCCATGGCGCAATGGTTAGCGCGTTCGGCTGTTAACCGAAAGGTTGGTGGTTCGAGCCCACCCGGGAGAGGTGTTGTGGGGTCTCAGATGTAGCGTTAAAAGTCAAAACGTTTCCACAATACGTGACAACCATTTAATTTCTGAGCCTCCGTGGATCAATGGTTAGCGCGTTCGGCTGTTAACCAATAGGTTAGTGGTTCGAGCCCACCCGGGAGCGGCGTTGTGGGATCTCAAATGTAACGTAGAAAGCCAAAGTTTTTCCACAATACCTGACGATCATTTAATTTTTGGGCTTCCGTGGCGCAATGGTTAGGGCGTTCGGCTGTTAACGATTAGGTTGGTGGTTCGAGCCCACCCGGGCGCGGTGTTGTGGGATCTCAAACGTAACGTAGAAAGCCAATGTTTTTCCACAATACCTGACGACCATTTAATTTTTGGGCTTCCGTGGCGCAATGATTAGCGCGTTCAGCTGTTAATCGAAAGGTTGAAGGTTCGTGCCCAACCGAGAGAGGTGTTGTGGGGTCTCAGATGTAGCGTAAAAAGTCAAAAATTTTCCGCAATACGTGAAAACCATTTAATTTCTGAGCTTCCGTGGCTCAATGATTTGCGCGTTCGGCTGTTAACCAATAGGTTGGTGGTTCGAGCCCATCCGGGAGCGGTGTTGTGACGTCTCAGATGTGACGTAAAAAGTCCAGGTTTTTCCACAATACCGGACGACCATTTAATTTTGGGGCTTCCGTGGCGCAATCGTTAGCGCGTTCGGCTGTTAACAGAAAGGTTGGTGGTTCGAGCACACCCGGGAGCGGTGCTATGAGGTCTCAGATGTTACGTAAAAAGTCCAGGTTTTTCCACAATACCGGACGACCATTGAATTTTTGGGCTTCCGTGGCGCAATGGTTAGCGCGTTCAGCTGTTAATCGAGAGGTTAGTGGTTCGAGCCCACCCGGGAGCGGCGTTGTGGGATCTCAAACGTAACGTAGAAAGCCAAAGTTTTTCCACAATACCTGACGACCATTTAATTTTTGGGCTTCCGTGGCGCAATGGTTAACGCGTTCGGCTGTTAACAAATAGGTTGGTGGTTCGAGCCCACCCGGGAGCGGTGTTGTGGGATCTCAAATGTAACGTAGAAAGCCAAAGTTTTTCCACAATACGTGACAACCATTTAATTTCTGAGCTTCCGTGGCTGAATGGTTAGCGCGTTCAGCTTTTAACCAATAGGGTGGTGGTTCGAGCCCACCCGGGAGCGGTGTTGTGGGATCTCAAATGTAACGTAGAAAGACAAATTTTTTCCACAATACCTGACGACCATTTATTTTTTGGGCCTCCTTGGCGCAATGGTTAGCGCGTTCGGCTGTTAACCGAAAGGTTGGTGGTTCGAGACCAACCGAGAGAGGTGTTGTAGGGTCTCAGATGTAACGTAATAAGTCATAACTTATCCACAACACCTGACAACCATTTAATCTCTGAGCTTCCGTGGCTCAATAGTTAGCGCGTTCGGCTGTTAACCAATAGGTTGGTGGTTCGAGCCCATCCGGGAGCGGTGTTGTGAGGTCTCAGATGTAACGCAAAATGTCAGAGTTTTTCCACAATACCTGACGAACATTTAATTTTTGGGCTTCCGTGGCGCAATGGTTAGCGCGTTCGGCTGTTAACCAATAGGTTGGTGGTTCGAGCCCATCCGGGAGCGGTGTTGTGAGGTCTCAGATGTGACGTAAAAAGTCAAGGTTTTTACACAATACCTGACGAGCATTTAATTTTTAGCTTCCGTGGCGCAATGGTTAGCGCGTTCAGCAGTTAACAAATAGGTTAGTGGTTCGAGCCCACCCGGGAGCGGCGTTGTGGGATCTCAAACGTAACGTAGAAAGCCAAAGTTTTTCCACAATACCTGACGACCATTTAATTTTTGGGCTTCCGTGGCTCAATGGTTAGCGCGTTCGGCTGTTAACCAATAGGTTGGTGGTTCGAGCCCATCCGGGAGCGGTGTTGTGAGGTCTCAGAAGTGACGTAAAAAGTCAAGGTTTTTCCACAATACCTGACGAACATTTAATTTTTGGGCATCCATGGCGCAATGGTTAGCGCGTTCGGCTGTTAACCGAAAGGTTGGTGGTTCGAGCCCAACCGGGAGAGGTGTTGTGGGGTCTCAGATGTAGCGTAAAAAGTCAAAACTTTTCCACAATACGTGACGACCATTTAATTTCTGAGCTTCCGCGGCTGAATGGTTAGCGCGTTCAGCTTTTAACCAATAGGGTGGTGGTTCGAGCCCACCCGGGAGCGGTGTTGTGGGATCTCAAATGTAACGTAGAAAGACAAAGTTTTTCCACAATACCTGACGACCATTTATTTTTTGGGCTTCCTTGGCGCAATGGTTAGCGCGTTTGGCTGTTAACCGAAAGGTTGGTGGTTCGAGCCCAACCGTGAGAGGTGTTGTAGGGTCTCAGATGTAACGTAATAAGTCATAACTTATCCACAATACCTGACAACCATTTAGTCTCTGAGCTTCCGTGGCTCAATGGTTAGCGCGTTCGGCTGTTAACCAATAGGTTGGTGGTTCGAGCCCATCCGGGAGCGGTGTTGTGAGGTCTCAGATGTAACGTAGAAAGCCAAAGTTTTGCCACAATACCTGACGACCATTAAATTTTTGGGCTTCCTTGGCGCAATTGTTAGTGCGTTCGGCTGTTAACCGAAAGGTTGGTGGTTCGTGCCCAACCGGAAGAGGTGTTGTAGGGTCTCAGATGTAACGTAAAAAGTCATAACTTATCTACAATACCTGACAACCATTTAATTTGTGAGCTTCCGTGGCTCAAAGGTTAGCGCGTTCGGCTGTTAACTAATAGGTGTGTGGTTCGAGCCCATCCGGGAGCGGTGTTGTGACGTCTCAGATGTGATGTAAAAAGTCAAGGTTTTTTCCACAACACCTGACGACCATTTAAATTTTGGGCTTCCGTGGCGCAATGGTTAGCGCGTTCGGCTGTTAACCAATAGGTTGGTGGTTCGAGCCCATCCGGGAGCGGTGTTGTGAGGTCTCAGATGTAACGTAAAATGTCAAGGTTTTTACACAATACCTGACGAGCATTTAACTTTGGGCTTCCGTGGCTCAATGGTTAGCGCGTTCGGCTGTTAACCAATAGGTTGGTGGTTCGAGCCCATCCGGGAGCGGTGTTGTGAGGTCTCAGATGTGACGTAAAAAGTCAAGGTTTTTACACAATACCTGACGAGCATTTAACTTTGGGCTTCCGTGGCTCAATGGTTAGCGCGTTCGGCTGTTAACCAATAGGTTGGTGGTTCAAGCCCATCCGGGAGCGGTATTGTGACGTCTCAGATGTGACGTTAAAAGTCAAGGTTTTTCCAAAATACCTGACGACCATTTAATTTTTGGGCTTCCGTGGCGCAATGGTTAGCGCGTTCAGCTGCTATTCAAAAGACTGGTGGTTTGAGCTCTCCCGGGAGCGGTGTTGTGACGTCTCAAATTTAACATAAAATGTCAGAGTTTTTCCACAATACCTGTCGAACATTGAATTTTTGGGCTTCCGTGGCGCAATGGTTAGCGCGTTCAGCTGTTAATCGAAAGGTTGGTGGTACGAGCCCACCCGGGAGAGGTGTTGTGGGGTCTCAGATAAAGTGTAAAAAGTCAAAACTTTTCCACAATACGTGAAAACCATTTAATTTCTGCGCTTCCGTGGCTCAATGATTAGCGCGTTCGGCTGTTAACCAATAGGTTGGTGGTTCGAGCCCACCCGGGAGCGGTGTTGTGGGATCTCACATGTAACGTAGAAAGCCAAAGTTTTTCCACAATACCTGACGACCATTTCATTTTTGGGCTTCCGTGGCGCAATGGTTAGCGCGTTCGGCTGGTAACCGAAAGGTTGGTGGTTCAAGCCCACCCGGGAGCGGTGTTGTGGGATCACGAATGTAACGTAGAAAGCCAAAGTTTTTCCAGAATACCTGACGACCATTTAATTTTTGGGCTTCCGTGGCGCAATAGTTAGCGCGTTCAGCTGTTAATCGAAAGGTTGGTGGTTCGAGCCCACCCGAGAGAGGTGTTGTGGGGTCTCAGATGTAGCGTAAAAAGTCAAAACTTTTCCACAATACGTGACAACCATTTAATTTCTGAGCTTTCGTGGCTCAATGGTTAGCGCGTTCGGCTGTTAGCCAATAGGTTGGTGGTTCGAGCCCACCTGGGAGCGGTGTTGTGGGATCTCAAATGTAACGTAGAAAGCCAAAGTTTTTCCACAATACCTGACGACCATTTAATTTTTGGGCTTCCGGGGCGCAATGGTTAGCGCGTTCAGCTGTTATTCAAAAGACTGGTGGTTTGAGCCCTTTCGGGAGCGGTGTTGTGAGGTCTCAGATGTGACGTAAAAAGTCAAGGTTTTTCCACAATACCTGACGACCATTTAATTTTTGAGCTTCCGTGGCGCAATGGTTAGCGCGTTCTTCTGTTAATCGAAAGGTTGGTGGTTCGAGCCCACCCGGGAGAGGTGTTGTGGGGTCTCAGATGTAGCGTAAAAAGTCAAAACTTTTCCACAATACGTGACAACGATTTAATTTCTGAGCTTCCGTGGCCTAATGTTTAGCGTGTTCGGCTGTTAACCAATAGGTTGGTGGTTCGGGCCCACCCGGGAGCGGTGTTGTGAGTTCTCAGATGTGACGTAAAATGTCAGAGTTTTTCCACAATACCTGACGAATATTTAATATTTGGGCTTCCTTGGCGCAATGGTTAGTGCGTTTGGCTGTTAACAGAAAGTTTGGTGGTTCGAGCACACCCGGGAGCGGTGCTATAAGGTCTCAGATGTTACGTAAAAAGTCAAAGTTTTTCCACAATACCGGACGACCATTTAATTTCAGAGCTTCCGTGGCTCAATGGCTAGCGCTTTCGGCTTTTAACCGAAATTTTGGTTTTTCGAGCCCATCCGGGAGCGTTTTGTGAGGTCTCAGATGTAACGTAAAAAGTCAGAGTTTTTCCACAATACATGACGACCATTTAATATTTAGGCTTCCGTGGCGCAATGGTTAGCGCGTTCAGCTGCTATTCAAAAGACTGGTGGTTTGAGCCCTCCCGGGAGCGGTGTTGTGACGTCTCGAATGTAACGTAAAATGTCAGAGTTTTTCCACAATACCTGACGAACATTTAATTTTTGGGCTTCCGTGGCGCAATAATTAGCGCGTTCAGCTGTTAATCGAAAGGTTGGTGGTTCGAGCCCACCCAGGAGAGGTTTTGTGGGGTCTCAGATGTAGCGTAAAATGTCAAAACTTTTCCACAATACGTAACAACCTTTTAATTTCTGAGCTTCCGTGGCTCAATGGTTAGCGCGTTCGGCTGTTAACCAATAGGTTGGTGGTTCGAGCCCACCCTGGAGCGGTGGTGTGGGATCTCAAATGTAACGTAGAAAGCCAAAGTTTTGCCACAATACCTGACGACCATTAAATTTTTGGGCTTCCTTGGCGCAATGGTTAGCGCGTTCGGCTGTTAACCGAAAGGTTGGTGGTTCGAGCCCAACCGGAATAGGTGTTGTGACGTCTCAGGTGTGACGTAAAAAGCCAAGCTTTTTTCCACAACACCTGACGACCATTTAATTTTTGGGCTTCCGTGGCGCAATGGTTAGCGCGTTCGGCTTTTAACCAATAGGTTGGTGGTTCGAGCCCATCCGGGAGCGGTGTAGTGAGGTCTCAGATGTAACGTAAAATGTCAAGGTTTTTCCACAATACCGGACGACCATTTAAATTTTGGGCTTCCGTGGCGCAATCGTTAGCGCGTTCGGCTGTTAACAGAAAGGTTGGTGGTTCGAGCACACCCGGGAGCGGTGCTATGAGGTCTCAGATGTTACGTAAAAAGTCAAAGTTTTTCCACAATACCGGACGACCATTTAATTTTTGGGCTTCCGTGGCGCAATGGTTAGCGCGTTCAGCTGCTATTCAAAAGACTGGTGGTTTGAGCCCTCCCGGGAGCGGTGTTGTGACGTCTCAGATGTAACATAAAATGTCAGAGTTTTTCCACAATACCTGACGAACATTGAAATTTTGGGCTTCCGTGGCGCAATGGTTAGCGCGTTCAGCTGTTAATCGAAAGGTTGGTGGTTCGAGCCCACCCGGGAGAGGTGTTGTGGGGTCTCAGATGTAGCGTAAAAAGTCAAAACTTTTCCACAATACGTGACAACCATTTAATTTCTGAGCTTCCGTGGCTCAATGGTTAGCGCGTTCGGCTGTTAACTAATAGGTTAGTGGTTCGAGCCCACCCGGGAGCGGCGTTGTGGGATCTCAAATGTAACGTAGAAAGCCAAAGTTTTTCCACAATACCTGACGATCATTTAATTTCTGAGCTTCGTGGCTCAATGGTTAGCGCGTTCGGCTGTTAACCAATAGGTTGGTGGTTAGAGCCCATCCGGGAGCGGTGTTGTGAGGTCTCAGATGTGACGTAAAAAGTCAAGGTTTTTCCACAATACCTGACGAACATTGAGTTTTTGGGCTTCCGTGGCGCAATGGTTAGCGCGTTCAGCTGTTAATCGAAAGGTTGGTGGTTCGAGCCCAACCGGGAGAGGTGTTGTAGGGTCTCAGATGTAGCGTAAAAAGTCAAAACTTTTCCACAATACGTGACAACCATTTAATTTCTGAGCTTCCGTGGCTGAATGGTTAGCGCGTTCGGCTGTTAACCAATAGGTTGGTGGTTAGAGCCCATCCGGGAGCGGTGTTGTGAGGTCTCAGATGTAACGTAAAATGTCAGAGTTTTTCCACAATACCTGACGAACATTTAATTTTTGGGCTTCCCTGGCGCAATTATTAGCGCGTTCAACTGTTAATCGAAAGGCTGGTGGTTCAGGCCCACCCGGAAGAGGTGTTGTGGGGTCTCAGATGTAGCGTAAAAAGTCAAAACTTATCCACAATACGTGACAACCATTTAATTTCTGAGCTTCCGTGGCTCAATGGTTAGCGCGTTCGGCTGTTAACCAATAGGTTGGTGGTTCGAGCCCATCCGGGAGCGGTGTTGTGAGGTCTCAGATGTGAGGTAAAAAGTCAAGGTTTTTCCACAATACCTGACGAACATTGAATTTTTGGGCTTCCGTGGCGCAATGGTTAGCGCGTTCAGCTGTTAATCGAAAGGTTGGTGGTTCGAGCCCAACCGGGAGAGGTGTTGTGGGGTCTCAGATGTAGCGTAAAAAGTCAAAATTTTTCCACAATACGTGACAACCATTTAATTTCTGAGCTTCCGTGGCTGAATGGTTAGCGCGTTCGGCTGTTAACCGAAAGGTTGGTGGTTCGAGCCCAACCGGAAGAGGTGTTGTAGGGTCACACATGTAACGTAAAAAGTCATAACTTATCCACAATACCTGACAACCATTTAATTTCTGAGCTTCCGTGGCTCAAAGGTTAGCGCGTTCGGCTGTTTACCAATAGGTGTGTGGTTCGAGCCCATCCGGGAGCGGTTTTGTGACGTCTCAGATGTGACGTAAAAAGTCAAGGTTTTTTCCACAACACCTGACGACCATTTAATTTTTGGTCTTCCGTGGCGCAATGGTTAGCGCGTTCGGCTGTTAACCAATAGGTTGGTGGTTCGAGCCCATCCGGGAGCGGTGTTGTGAGGTCTCAGATGTAACGTAAAATGTCAGAGTTTTTCCACAATACCTGACGAACATTCAATTTTTGGGCTTCCGTGGCGCAATGATTAGCGCGTTCAGCTGTTAACCGAAAGGTTGGTGGTTCGAGCCCATCCGGGAGCGGTGTTGTGACGTCTCAAATGTAACGTAAAATGTTAAAACTTTTCCACAATATGTGACAACCACTTAAATTCTGAGCTTCCGTGGCTCAATGGTTAGCGAATTCGGCTGTTAACCAATAGGTTGGTGGTTCGAGCCCACCCGGGAGCGGTATTTTGGGATCTCAAATGTAACGTTGAAAGCCAAAATTTTTCCACAATACCTGACGACCATTTAATTTTTGGGCTTCCGTGGCGCAATGGTCAGCTCGTTCAGCTGTTAGTCGAAAGGCTGGCGGTTCAAGCCCACCCGGAAGAGGTGTTGTGGGGTCTCAGATGTAGTGTAAAAAGTCAAAACCTACCCACAATACGTGACTACCATTTAATTTTTAGGCTTCCGTGGCGCAATGATTAGCGCGTTCAGCTGTTAATCGAAAGGTTGAAGGTTCGAGCCCATCCGGGAGCGGTGTTGTGACGTCTTAGATGTGACGTAAAAAGTCAAGGTTTTTCCACAATACCGGACGACCATTTAATTTTTGGGCTTCCGTGGCGCAATCGTTAGCGCGTTCGGCTGTTAACAGAAAGGTTGGTGGTTCGAGCACACCCGGGAGCGGTGCTATGAGGTCTCAGATGTTACGTAAAAAGTCCAGGTTTTTCCACAATACCGGACGACCATTTAATTTCTGAGCTTCCGTGGCTGAATGGTTAGCGCGTTCGGCTGTTAACCAATAGGTTGGTGGTTAGAGCCCATCCGGGAGCGGTGTTGTGAGGTCTCAGATGTAACGTAAAATGTCAGAGTTTTTCCACAATACCTGACGAACATTTAATTTTTGGGCTTCCCTGGCGCAATTATTAGCGCGTTCAACTGTTAATCGAAAGGCTGGTGGTTCAGGCCCACCCGGAAGAGGTGTTGTGGGGTCTCAGATGTAGCGTAAAAAGTCAAAACTTATCCACAATACGTGACAACCATTTAATTTCTGAGCTTCCGTGGCTCAATGGTTAGCGCGTTCGGCTGTTAACCAATAGGTTGGTGGTTCGAGCCCATCCGGGAGCGGTGTTGTGAGGTCTCAGATGTAACGTAAAATGTCAAGGTTTTTACACAATACCTGACGAGCATTTAACTTTGGGCTTCCGTGGCTCAATGGTTAGCGCGTTCGGCTGTTAACCAATAGGTTGGTGGTTCGAGCCCATCCGGGAGAAGTGTTGTGACGTCTCAGATGTAACGTAAAATGTCAGAGTTTTTCCACAATACCTGACGAACATTCAATTTTTGGGCTTCCGTGGCGCAATGATTAGCGCGTTCAGCTGTTAACCGAAAGGTTGGTGGTTCGAGCCCATCCGGGAGCGGTGTTGTGACGTCTCAAATGTAACGTAAAATGTTAAAACTTTTCCACAATATGTGACAACCACTTAAATTCTGAGCTTCCGTGGCTCAATGGTTAGCGAATTCGGCTGTTAACCAATAGGTTGGTGGTTCGAGCCCACCCGGGAGCGGTATTTTGGGATCTCAAATGTAACGTTGAAAGCCAAAATTTTTCCACAATACCTGACGACCATTTAATTTTTGGGCTTCCGTGGCGCAATGGTCAGCTCGTTCAGCTGTTAGTCGAAAGGCTGGCGGTTCAAGCCCACCCGGAAGAGGTGTTGTGGGGTCTCAGATGTAGTGTAAAAAGTCAAAACCTACCCACAATACGTGACTACCATTTAATTTTTAGGCTTCCGTGGCGCAATGATTAGCGCGTTCAGCTGTTAATCGAAAGGTTGAAGGTTCGAGCCCATCCGGGAGCGGTGTTGTGACGTCTTAGATGTGACGTAAAAAGTCAAGGTTTTTCCACAATACCGGACGACCATTTAATTTTTGGGCTTCCGTGGCGCAATCGTTAGCGCGTTCGGCTGTTAACAGAAAGGTTGGTGGTTCGAGCACACCCGGGAGCGGTGCTATGAGGTCTCAGATGTTACGTAAAAAGTCCAGGTTTTTCCACAATACCGGACGACCATTTAATTTCTGAGCTTCCGTGGCTGAATGGTTAGCGCGTTCGGCTGTTAACCAATAGGTTGGTGGTTAGAGCCCATCCGGGAGCGGTGTTGTGAGGTCTCAGATGTAACGTAAAATGTCAGAGTTTTTCCACAATACCTGACGAACATTTAATTTTTGGGCTTCCCTGGCGCAATTATTAGCGCGTTCAACTGTTAATCGAAAGGCTGGTGGTTCAGGCCCACCCGGAAGAGGTGTTGTGGGGTCTCAGATGTAGCGTAAAAAGTCAAAACTTATCCACAATACGTGACAACCATTTAATTTCTGAGCTTCCGTGGCTCAATGGTTAGCGCGTTCGGCTGTTAACCAATAGGTTGGTGGTTCGAGCCCATCCGGGAGCGGTGTTGTGAGGTCTCAGATGTGAGGTAAAAAGTCAAGGTTTTTCCACAATACCTGACGAACATTGAATTTTAGGGCTTCCGTGGCGCAATGGTTAGCGCGTTCAGCTGTTAATCGAAAGGTTTGTGGTTCGAGCCCAACCGGGAGAGGTGTTGTGGGGTCTCAGATGTAGCGTTAAAAGTCAAAACGTTTCCACAATACGTGACAACCATTTAATTTCTGAGCCTCCGTGGCTCAATGGTTAGCGCGTTCGGCTGTTAACCAATAGGTTAGTGGTTCGAGCCCACCCGGGGGCGGCGTTGTGGGATCTCAAATGTAACGTAGAAAGCCAAAGTTTATCCACAATACCTGACGATCATTTAATTTTTGGGCTTCCGTGGCGCAATGGTTAGGGCGTTCGGCTGTTAACCATTAGGTTGGTGGTTCGAGCCCACCCGGGCGCGGTGTTGTGGGATCTCAAACGTAACGTAGAAAGCCAATGTTTTTCCACAATACCTGACGACCATTTAATTCTTGGGCTTCCGTGGCGCAATGATTAGCGCGTTCAGCTGTTAATCGAAAGGTTGAAGGTTCGTGCCCACCCGAGAGAGGTGTTGTGGGGTCTCAGATGTAGCGTAAAAAGTCAAACATTTTCCGCAATACGTGAAAACCATTTAATTTCTGAGCTTCCGTGGCTCAATGATTAGCGCGTTCGGCTGTTAACCAATAGGTTGGTGGTTCGAGCCCATCCGGGAGCGGTGTTGTGACGTCTCAGATGTGACGTAAAAAGTCCAGGTTTTTCCACAATACCGGACGACCATTTAATTTTGGGGCTTCCGTGGCGCAATCGTTAGCGCGTTCGGCTGTTAACAGAAAGGTTGGTGGTTCGAGCACACCCGGGAGCGGTGCTATGAGGTCTCAGATGTTACGTAAAAAGTCCAGGTTTTTCCACAATACCGGACGACCATTGAATTTTTGGGCTTCCGTGGCGCAATGGTTAGCGCGTTCAGCTGTTAATCGAGAGGCTAGTGGTTCGAGCCCACCCGGGAGCGGCGTTGTGGGATCTCAAACGTAACGTAGAAAGCCAAAGTTTTTCCACAATACCTGACGACCATTTAATTTTTGGGCTTCCGTGGCGCAATGGTTAACGCGTTCGGCTGTTAACAAATAGGTTGGTGGTTCGAGCCCACCCGCGAGCGGTGTTGTGGGATCTCAAATGTAACGTAGAAAGCCAAAGTTTTTCCACAATACGTGATAAACATTTAATTTCTGAGCTTCCGTGGCTGAATGGTTAGCGCGTTCAGCTTTTAACCAATAGGGTGGTGGTTCGAGCCCACCCGGGAGCGGTGTTGTGGGATCTCAAATGTAACGTAGAAAGACAAAGTTTTTCCACAATAACTGACGAACATTTAATTTTTGGGCTTCCGTGGCTCAATGGTTAGCGCGTTCGGCTGTTAACCAATAGGTTGGTGGTTCGAGCCCATCCGGGAGCGGTGTTGTGAGGTCTCAGAAGTGACGTAAAAAGTCAAGGTTTTTCCACAATACCTGACGAACATTTAATTTTTGGGCTTCCATGGCGCAATGGTTAGCGCGTTCGGCTGTTAACCGAAAGGTTGGTGGTTCGAGCCCAACCGGGAGAGGTGTTGTGGGGTCTCAGATGTAGCGTAAAAAGTCAAAACTTATCCACAACACCTGACAACCATTTAATCTCTGAGCTTCCGTGGCTCAATGGTTAGCGCGTTCGGCTGTTAACCAATAGGTTGGTGGTTCGAGCCCATCCGGGAGCGGTGTTGTGAGGTCTCAGATGTAACGTAAAATGTCAGAGTTTTTCCACAATACCTGACGAACATTTAATTTTTGGGCTTCCGTGGCGCAA
The DNA here is from genome assembly GCF_054372755.1 of Phalangium opilio. NCBI lineage: Eukaryota > Metazoa > Arthropoda > Arachnida > Opiliones > Phalangiidae > Phalangium > Phalangium opilio. The sequence goes on along the minus strand of NW_028324192.1, from coordinate 2,052,937 downwards.
TGGTTAGCGCGTTCGGCTGTTAACCAATAGGTTGGTGGTTCGAGCCCATCCGGGAGCGGTGTTGTGAGGTCTCAGATGTGACGTAAAAAGTCAAGGTTTTTACACAATACCTGACGAGCATTTAATTTTTAGCTTCCGTGGCGCAATGGTTAGCGCGTTCAGCAGTTAACAAATAGGTTAGTGGTTCGAGCCCACCCGGGAGCGGCGTTGTGGGATCTCAAACGTAACGTAGAAAGCCAAAGTTTTTCCACAATACCTGACGACCATTTAATTTTTGGGCTTCCGTGGCGCAATGGTTAACGCGTTCGGCTGTTAACCAATAGGTTGGTGGTTCGAGCCCACCCAGGAGCGGTGTTGTGGGATCTCAAATGTAACATAGAAAGCCAAAGTTTTTCCACAATACGTGACGACCATTTAATTTCTGAGCTTCCGTGGCTCAATGGTTAGCGCGTTCGGCTGTTAACCAATAGGTTGGGGGTTCGAGCCCATCCGGGAGCGGTGTTGTGAGGTCTCAGAAGTGACGTAAAAAGTCAAGGTTTTTCCACAATACCTGACGATCATTTAATTTTTGGGCTTCCATGGCGCAATGGTTAGCGCGTTCGGCTGTTAACCGAAACGTTGGTGGTTCGAGCCCAACCGGGAGAGGTGTTGTGGGGTCTCAGATGTAGCGTAAAAAGTCAAAACTTTTCCACAATACGTGACGACCATTTAATTTCTGAGCTTCCGTGGCTGAATGGTTAGCGCGTTCAGCTTTTAACCAATAGGGTGGTGGTTCGAGCCCACCCGGGAGCGGTGTTGTGGGATCTCAAATGCAACGTAGAAAGACAAAGTTTTTCCACAATACCTGACGACCATTTATTTTTTGGGCTTCCTTGGCGCAATGGTTAGCGCGTTCAGCTGTCAACCGAAAGGTTGGTGGTTCGAGCCCAACCGTGAGAGGTGTTGTAGGGTCTCAGATGTAACGTAATAAGTCATAACTTATCCACAATACCTGACAACCATTTAGTCTCTGAGCTTCCGTGGCTCAATGGTTAGCGCGTTCGGCTGTTAACCAATAGGTTGGTGGTTCGAGCCCATCCGGGAGCGGTGTTGTGAGGTCTCAGATGTAACGTAAAATGTCAGAGTTTTTCCACAATACCTGACGAACATTTAATTTTTGGGCTTCCGTGGCGCAATGGTTAGCGCGTTCGGCTGTTAACCAATAGGTTGGTTGTTCGAGCCCTTCCGGGAGCGGTGTTGTGAGGTCTCAGATGTAACGTAAAATGTCAGAGTTTTTCCACAATACCTGACGAACATTTAATTTTTGGGCTTCCTTGGCGCAATTATTAGCGCGTTCAACTGTTAATCGAAAGGCTGGTGGTTCAAGCCCACCCGGAAGAGGTGTTGTAGGGTCTCAGATGTAACGTAAAAAGTCATAAATTATCTACAATACCTGACAACCATTTAATTTGTGAGCTTCCGTGGCTCAAAGGTTAGCGCGTTCGGCTGTTAACTAATAGGTGTGTGGTTCGAGCCCATCCGGGAGCGGTGTTGTGACGTCTCAGATGTGATGTAAAAAGTCAAGGTTTTTTCCACAACACCTGACGACCATTTAAATTTTGGGCTTCCGTGGCGCAATGGTGAGCGCGTTCGGCTGTTAACCAATAGGTTGGTGGTTCGAGCCCATCCGGGAGCGGTGTTGTGAGGTCTCAGATGTAACGTAAAATGTCAAGGTTTTTACACAATACCTGACGAGCATTTAACTTTGGGCTTCCGTGGCTCAATGGTTAGCGCGTTCGGCTGTTAACCAATAGGTTGGTGGTTCGAGCCCATCCGGGAGAAGTGTTGTGACGTCTCAGATGTAACGTAAAATGTCGGAGTTTTTCCACAATACCTGACGAACATTTAATTTTTGGGCTTCAGTGGCGCAATGGTCAGCGCGTTCAGCTGTTAACCGAAAGGTTGGTGGTTCGAGCCCAAACGAGAGAGGTTTTGTGGGGTCTCAGATGTAGCTTGAAAAGTCGTAACTTTTCAACAATACCTGACAACCATTTAATTTCTGAGCTTTCGTGGCTCAATGGTTAGCGCGTTCGGCTGTTAACCAATAGGTTGGAGGTTCTAGCCCATCCGGGAGCGGTGTTGTGATGTCTCAGATGTAACGATTTTTTTCGGTACTTTTTTGAATGCATTTTTTTCTTGAGAAATCTTTGACCGAATTCAGCTTAATTCCCTATAAAACACTCATTGAAAGTGATTTCATCTCGATTGAACAATAATTAAAAATTTACCTCGATTTTTAATAACATTTTCAAAATCGACGTTTCACGGCCAAAGAAGCATACTTTGAGTATTTCTTCACTATTTTCAAATATATTCTTTGAAACCATTATTTTTATACTTTTTGCTTTAATTCAAGCAATGTAACGATATTCATTCAAAAAACTGTTAAAATTCAATTTTCAATAAGAAATCGTATTCACGGATTTTGTGTCTTGAAGAAGAAAAACCTGCGATTTTTTCGGTACTTTTTTGAATGAATTTTTTTCTGGAGAAATTTTTGACCGAATTCAGCTTAATTCCCTATAAAACACTCATTGAAAGTGATTTCATCTCGATTGAACAATAAATAAAAATATACCTCGATTTTTAATAACATTTTCAAAATCGACGTTTCACGGCCAAAGAAGCATACTTTGAGTATTTCTTCACTATTTTCAAATATGTTCACTGAAAGCATTATTTTTATACTTTTTGCTTTAATTCAAGCAAATGTAACGATATTCAATCAAAAAACTGTTAAAATTAAATTTTTCAATAAGAAATCGTTGTCACGGATTTTGTATCTTGAAGAAGAAAAACATGCGATTTTTTCGGTACTTTTTTGAATGCATTTTTTTCAGGAGAAATTTTTGACCGAATTCAGCTTAATTCCCTATAAAACACTCATTAAAAGTGATTTCATCTCGATTGAACAATAAATAAAAATATACCTCGATTTTTAATAACATTTTCAAAATCGACGTTTCACGGCCAAAGAAGCATACTTTGAGTATTTCTTCACTATTTTCAAATATGTTCACTGAAAGCATTATTTTTATACTTTTTGCTTTAATTCAAGCAAATGTAACGATATTCAATCAAAAAACTGTTAAAATTAAATTTTTCAATAAGAAATCGTTGTCACGGATTTTGTATCTTGAAGAAGAAAAACATGCGATTTTTTCGGTACTTTTTTGAATGCATTTTTTTCAGGAGAAATTTTTGACCGAATTCAGCTTAATTCCCTATAAAACACTCATTAAAAGTGATTTCATCTCGATTGAACAATAAATAAAAATATACCTCGATTTTTAATAACATTTTCAAAATCGACGTTTCACGGCCAAAGAAGCATACTTTGAGTATTTCTTCACTATTTTCAAATATATTCTTTGAAACCATTATTTTTATACTTTTTGCTTTAATTCAAGCAATGTAACGATATTCATTCAAAAAACTGTTAAAATTCAATTTTCAATAAGAAATCGTATTCACGGATTTTGTGTCTTGAAGAAGAAAAACCTGCGATTTTTTCGGTACTTTTTTGAATGAATTTTTTTCTGGAGAAATTTTTGACCGAATTCAGCTTAATTCCCTATAAAACACTCATTGAAAGTGATTTCATCTCGATTGAACAATAAATAAAAATATACCTCGATTTTTAATAACATTTTCAAAATCGACGTTTCACGGCCAAAGAAGCATACTTTGAGTATTTCTTCACTATTTTCAAATATGTTCACTGAAAGCATTATTTTTATACTTTTTGCTTTAATTCAAGCAAATGTAACGATATTCAATCAAAAAACTGTTAAAATTAAATTTTTCAATAAGAAATCGTTGTCACGGATTTTGTATCTTGAAGAAGAAAAACATGCGATTTTTTCGGTACTTTTTTGAATGCATTTTTTTCAGGAGAAATTTTTGACCGAATTCAGCTTAATTCCCTATAAAACACTCATTAAAAGTGATTTCATCTCGATTGAACAATAAATAAAAATATACCTCGACTTTTAATAACATTTTCAAAATCGACGTTTCACGGCCAAAGAAGCATACTTTGAGTATTTCTTCACTATTTTCAAATATGTTCACTGAAAGCATTATTTTTATACTTTTTGCTTTAATTCAAGCAAATGTAACGATATTCAATCAAAAAACTGTTAAAATTAAATTTTTCAATAAGAAATCGTTGTCACGGATTTTGTATCTTGAAGAAGAAAAACATGCGATTTTTTCGGTACTTTTTTGAATGCATTTTTTTCAGGAGAAATTTTTGACCGAATTCAGCTTAATTCCCTATAAAACACTCATTAAAAGTGATTTCATCTCGATTGAACAATAAATAAAAATATACCTCGATTTTTAATAACATTTTCAAAATCGACGTTTCACGGCCAAAGAAGCACATTTTGAGTATTTCTTCACTATTTTCAAATATAACCACTGAAACCATTATTTTTATACTTTTTGCTTTAATTCAAGCAATGTAACGATATTCATTCAAAAAACTGTTAAAATTCAATTTTCAATAAGAAATCGTTGTCACGGATATTGTATCTTGAAGAAAAAAAACATGCGATTTTTTCGGTACACTTTTGAATGCATTTTTTTGGAGAAATGTTTGACCGAATTCAGCTTAATTCCCTATAAAACACTCTTTGAAAGTGATTTCATCTTGATTGAACAATAATTAAAAATTTACCTCGATTTTTAATAACATTTTCAAAATCGACGTTTCACGGCCAAAGAAGCATACTTCACTCCCGGAAGGCCACAGGTTCGAAACCGCGAAGTTTTTTTTTTGCTTGGAACATGCAAAGACCTTTATAATTATCCGAACATTTGTGTCAAGGTCACATTATTTACATCCCCGTATCTCTGGTAGAACCAGAGTTACGAGCCTCCAGAATTTAGTCTAATGTATTTCCTATGGAGGGGTTTGTTTGTTTACGATTAGCTTAATTACTCGACTACTGTTTGTCGTAGCCCTAATTCTTAGTATGGCTAGATGGGGAACAAATTGGTCTATAACATACTCAAAGGACATCCCCGTATCTCCAGTAGAAACAGAGTTACGAGCCTGCAAAGTTTATTTTCAAAAATCAAAAGTAACCTTCTAACAATAAGTGAGACAAAAAGTAAGTTGACGACGATATTGCGGTAGCCTCAAGTTTAAAGTATCCTCGTATGGGGAGCAAAGAGTACTATAACATATCCAAAGGAGATCCCAGTATCTCTTGTAGAACAAGAGTTATGAGCCTCCAAAGTTTAGTGCAAAAATCATAAGTAACATAATAAAAATAAGTGAGACGATACCAAAGTTGACGAACATTTTGCTTAATATCTCGGCCCCTGTTTGTCGTAGCTCAATGTTTTTAGTATGGTTAGATGGGGGACAAATTGGAATAAAACATACTCAAAGGACATCCCCGTATCTCTAGTAGAAACAGAGTTACGAGCCTGCAAAGTATAGTCTAATGCATTTCCTATGGAGGGGTTGTTTGTTTACGTTTAGCTTAATTACTCGGCCCCTGTTTGTCGTAGCCCAAAGTTTTTAGTATGGTTAGATGGGAAACAAATTGGACTATAACATATCCTAAGGACATCCCCGTATCTCAAGTAGACACAGAGTAATGGGCCTGCAAAGTATAGTCTAATGCATTTCCTATGGAGGGGTTGTTTGTTTACGTTTAGCTTAATTACTCGGCCCCTGTTTGTCGTAGCTCAATGTTTTTAGTATGGTTAGATGGGGGACAAATTGGACTATAACATACTCAAAGGACATCCCCAAATCTCCTGTAGAAACAGAGTTACGAGCCTGCAAAGTATAGTTTAATGCATTTTCTATGGAGGGGTTTGTTTGTTCACGTATTGCTTAATTACTTGACCCTGTTCCTTCGATTAAAAATAATAACATATCTTTAGTGTAGCGGTTATCGCATCCGCCTCACTCCCGGAAGGCCACAGGTTTGAAACCGCGAAGTTTTTTTTTTTGCTTGGAACATGCAAAGACCTTTATAATTATCCGAACATTTGTGTCAAGGTCACATTATTTACATCCCGTATCTCTGGTAGAACCAGAGTTACGAGCCTCCAGAATTTAGTCTAATGTATTTCCTATGGAGGGGTTTGTTTGTTTACGATTAGCTTAATTACTCGACTACTGTTTGTCGTAGCCCTAATTCTTAGTATGACTAGATGGGAGACAAATTGGTCTATAACATACTCGAAGGACATCCCCGTATCTCCAGTAGAAACAGAGTTACGAGCCTGCAAAGTTTATTTTCAAAAATCAAAAGTAACCTTCTAACAATAAGTGAGACAAAAAATAAGTTGACGACGATATTGAGGTAGCCTCAAGTTTAAAGTATCCTTGTATGGGGAGCGAAGAGTACTATAACATATCCAAAGGAGATCCCAGTATCTCTTGTAGAACAAGAGTTATGAGCCTCCAAAGTTTAGTGCAAAAATCATAAGTAACATAATAAAAAAAAGTGAGACGATACCAAAGTTGACGAACATTTTGCTTAATATCTCGGCCCCTGTTTGTCGTAGCTCAATGTTTTTAGTATGGTTAGATGAGGGACAATTTGGACTATAACATATCCTAAGGACATCCCCGTATCTCCAGTAAAAACAGAGTTACGAGCCTGCAAAGTATAGTCTAAGGCATTTTCTATGGAGGGGTTTGTTTGTTCACGTATTGCTTAACTTCGGTGATCGGACGTGAACCGGTGTATTCAGCGTGATATGGCCGTTGCCGAGAGTGCTAGTTAATAATTCGAATTTAAATTAAGTGAGACAAATTAACCTTCATCATTTTAAAACAATAACAAAAAGAAAACATGTTTGCTTTTTTCATATCTATTAAAATTTAAAAGAGGAAAAAAAAGTGAAAAAGTCAACGGCACGCAGTGTTCCTATCCTAAGTGGTCTCCCTCCCAAGTAGTGACTGCGCTCGACGCTGCTTAACTTCGGTTATCGGACGAGAACCGGTGCATTCAGCGTGATATGGCCGTTGCCGAGAGTGCTAGTTAATAATTTGAATTTAATTAACTTTCATCTTTATAAAACAATAACAAAAAGAATATATGTTTGCTTTTTTCATATCTGGTGGAATTTGAAAGAGGAAACAAAAGTGAATAAGCAAACGGCACGCAGTATTCCCAAGTACTGACTGCGCTCGACGCTGCTAACGTCGGCGATCGGACGAGAACCGGTGTTCTCAGCGTGATATGGCCGTTGCCGAGAGTGCTAGATAATAATTCGAATTTAAATTAAGTGAGACAAATTAACCTTCATATTTTTCAAACAATAACAAAAAGAAAATATGTTTGCTTTTTTCATATCTATTGGAATTTAAAAGAGGAAAAAAAAGTGAAAAAGCCAACGCCACGCAGTGTTCCTAAGTGGTCGCCCTCCCAAGTACTGACTGCGCTCGACGCTGCTTAACTTCGGTTATCGGACGAGAACCGGTGTATTCAGCGTGATATGGCCGTTACCGAGAGTGCTAGTTAATAATTCGATTTTAAATTAAGTGAGACAAATTAACCTTCATCATTTTAAAACAATAACAAAAAGAAAACATGTTTGCTTTTTTCATATCTATTAAAATTTAAAAGAGGAAAAATAAGTGAAAAAGCCAACGGCACGCAATGTTCCTAAGTGGTCTCCCTCCCAAGTAATGACCGCGCTCGACGCTGCTTAACTTCGGTTATCGGACGAGAATCGGTGTATTCAGCGTGATATGGCCGTTGCCGAGAGTGCTAGATAATAATTTGAATTTAATTAACTTTCATCTTTATAAAACAATAACAAAAAGAAGATATGTTTGCTTTTTTCATATCTGGTGGAATTTGAAAGAGGAAACAAAAGTGAAAAAGCAAACGGCACGCAGTATTCCCAAGTACTGACTGCGCTCGACGCTGCTAACGTCGGCGATCGGACGAGAACCGGTGTTCTCAGCGTGATATGGCCGTTGCCGAGAGTGCTATTTAATAATTCGGATTTAAATTAAGTGAGACAAATTAACCTTCATCATTTAAAAACAATAACAAAAAGAAAACCTGTTTGCTTTTTACGTATCTATTAAAATTTAAAAGAGGAAAAAAAAGTGAAAAAGCCAACGGCACGCAGTGTTCCTAAGTGGTCTCTCTCCCAAGTAATGACTGCGCTCGACGTTGCTTAACTTCGGTTATCGGACGAGAACCGGTGTATTCAGCGTGATATGGCCGTTGCCGAGAGTGCTAGATAATAATTCGAATTTAAATTAAGTGAGACAAATTAACCTTCATCTTTTTCAAACAATAACAAAAAAGAAAATATATTTGCTTTTTTCATATCTATTAAAATTTAAAAGAGGAAAAAAAAGTGAAAAAGCCAACGGCACGCAGTGTTCCTAAGTGGTCTCCCTCCCACGTAATGACTGCGCTCGACGCTGCTTAACTTCGGTTATCGGACGAGAACCGGTGTATTCAGCGTGATATGGCCGTTGCCGAGAGTGCTAGATAATAATTCGAATTTAAATTAAGTGAGACAAATTAACCTTCATCATTTTAAAACAATAACAAAAAGAAAACATGTTTGCTTTTTTCATATCTATTAAAATTTAAAAGAGGAAAAATAAGTGAAAAAGCCAACGGCACGCAGTGTTCCTAAGTGGTCTCCCTCCCAAGTAATGACCGCGCTCGACGCTGCTTAACTTCGGTTATCGGACGAGAACCGGTGTATTCAGCGTGATATGGCCGTTGCCGAGAGTGCTAGATAATAATTCGAATTTAAATTAAGTGAGACAAATTAACCTTCATCTTTTTCAAACAATAACAAAAAAGAAAATATATTTGCTTTTTTCATATCTATTAAAATTTAAAAGAGGAAAAAAAAGTGAAAAAGCCAACGGCACGCAGTGTTCCTAAGTGGTCTCCCTCCCAAGTAATGACTGCGCTCGACGCTGCTTAACTTCGGTTATCGGACGAGAACCGGTGTATTCAGCGTGATATGGCCGTTGCCGAGAGTGCTAGATAATAATTCGAATTTAAATTAAGTGAGACAAATTTACCTTCATCTTTTTCAAACAATAACAAAAAGAAAATATGTTTGCTTTTTTCATATCTATTGGAATTTAAAAGAGGAAAAAAAAGTGAAAAAGTTAACGGCACGCAGTGTTCCTAAGTGGTCGCCCTCCCAAGTACTGACTGCGCTCGACGCTGCTTAACTTCGGTTATCGGACGAGAACCGGTGTATTCAGCGTGATATGGCCGTTGCCGAGAGAGCTAGTTAATAATTTGAATTTAATTAACCTTCATCTTTATAAAACAATAACAAAAAGAAGATATGTTTGCTTTTTTCATATCTGGTGGAATTTAAAAGAGGAAACAAAAGTGAAAAAGCAAACGGCACGCAGTATTCCCAAGTACTGTATGCGCTCGACGCTGCTTTACTTCGGTGATCGGACGTGAACCGGTGTTTTCAGCGTGATTTGGCCGTTGCCGAGAGTGCTAGTTAATAATTCGAATTTAAATTAAGTGAGACAAATTAACCTTCATCATTTTAAAACAATAACAAAAAGAAAACGTGTTTGCTTTTTTCATATCTATTAAAATTTAATGCATTAGACTATACTTTGCAGGCCCATTACTCTGTGTCTACTTGAGATACGGGGATGTCCTTAGGATATGTTATAGTCCAATTTGTTTCCCATCTAACCATACTAAAAACTTTGGGCTACGACAAACAGGGGCCGAGTAATTAAGCAAAACGTAAACAAACAACCCCTCCATAGGAAATGCATTAGACTATACTTTGCAGGCCCATAACTCTGTGTCTACTAGAGATACGGGGATGTCCCTAGGATATGTTATAGACCAAATTGTCCCCCATCTAACCATACTAAAAACATTGAGCTACGACAAACAGGGGCCGAGATATTAAGCAAAATGTTCGTCAACTTTGGTATCGTCTCACTTATTTTATTATGTTACTTATGATTTTTGCACTAAACTTTGGAGGCTCATAACTCTTGTTCTACAAGAGATACTGGGGTCTCCTTTGGATATGTTATAGTACTCTTTGCTCCCCATACAAGGATACTTTAAACTTGAGGCTACCTCAATATCGTCGTCAACTTATTTTTTGTCTCACTTATTGTTAGAAGGTTACTTTTGATTTTTGAAAAAAAACTTTGCAGGCTCGTAACTCTGTTTCTACTGGAGATACGGGGATGTCCTTTGAGTATGTTATAGACCAATTTGTCCCCCATCTAGCCATACTAAGAATTAGGGCTACGACAAACAGTAGTCGAGTAATTAAGCTAATCGTAAACAAACAAACCCCTCCATAGGAAATGCATTAGACTATACTTTGCAGGCCCATTACTCTGTGTCTACTTGAGATACGGGGATGTCCTTAGGATATGTTATAGTCCAATTTGTTTCCCATCTAACCATACTAAAAACTTTGGGCTACGACAAACAGGGGCCGAGTAATTAAGCTAAACGTAAACAAACAACCCCTCCATAGGAAATGCATTAGACTATACTTTGCAGGCTCGTAACTCTGTTTCTACTGGAAATACGGGGATGTCCTTTGAGTATGTTTTATTCCAATTTTTCCCCCATCTAACCATACTAAAAACATTGAGCTACGACAAAAAGGAGCCGAGAAATTAAGCAAAATGTTCGTCAACTTTGGTATCGTCTCACTTATTTTTATTATGTTACTTATGATTTTTGCACTAAATTTTGGAGGCTCATAACTCTTGTTCTACAAGAGATACTGGGATCTCCTTTGGATATGTTATAGTACTCTTTGCTCCCCATACAAGGATACTTTAAACTTGAGGCTACCGCAATATCGTCGTCAACTTACTTTTTGTCTCACTTATTGTTAGAAGGTTACTTTTGATTTTTGAAAATAAACTTTGCAGGCTCGTAACTCTGTTTCCACTGGAGACACGGGGATGTCCTTTGAGTATGTTATAGACCAATTTGTCCCCCATCTAGCCATACTAAGAATTAGGGCTTCGACAAACAGTAGTCGAGTAATTAAGCTAATCGTAAACAAACAAACCCCTCCATAGGAAATACATTAGACTAAATTCTGGAGGCTTGTAACTCTGGTTCTACCAGAGGTACGGGGATGTAAATAATGTGACCTTGACACAAATGTTCGGATAATTATAAAGGTCTTTGCATGTTCCAAGCAAAAAAAAAAAACTTCGCGGTTTCGAACCTGTGGCCTTCCGGGAGTGAGGCGGATGCGATAACCTCTACACTAAAGATATGTTATAATTTTTAATCGAAAGAACAGCGTCAAGTAGTTAAGCAATACGTGAACAAACAAACCCCTCCATAGAAAATGCATTAGACTCTACTTTGCAGGCTCGTAACTCTGTTTCTACTGGAGATACGGGGATGTCCTTTGAGTATGTTATAGTCCAATTTGTCCCCCATCTAACCATACTAAAAACATTGAGCTACGACAAACAGGGGCCGAGTATTTAAGCTAAACGTAAAAAAACATGCCGTCCATAGGAAATGCATTAGACTATACTTTGCAGGCCCATAACTCTGTGTCTACTAGAGATACGGGGATGTCCCTAGGATATGTTATAGACCAAATTGTCCCCCATCTAACCATACTTAAAACATTGAGCTACGACAAACAGGGGCCGAGATATTAAGCAAAATGTTCGTTAACTTTGGTATCGTCTCACTTATTTTATTATGTTACTTATGATTTTTGCACTAAACTTTGGAGGCTCATAACTCTTGTTCTACAAGAGATACTGGGATCTCCTTTGGATATGTTATAGTACTCTTTGCTCCCCATACAAGGATACTTTAAACTTGAGGCTACCTCAATATCGTCGTCAACTTATTTTTTGTCTCACTTATTGTTAGAAGGTTACTTTTGATTTTTGAAAAAAAACTTTGCAGGCTCGTAACTCTGTTTCTACTGGAGATACGGGGATGTCCTTTGAGTATGTTATAGACCAATTTGTCCCCCATCTAGCCATACTAAGAATTAGGGCTACGACAAACAGTAGTCGAGTAATTAAGCTAATCGTAAACAAACAAACCCCTCCATAGGAAATGCATTAGACTATACTTTGCAGGCCCATTTTTCTGTGTCTACTTGAGATACGGGGATGTCCTTAGGATATGTTATAGTCCAATTTGCTTCCCATCTAACCATACTAAAAACTTTGGGCTACGAGAAACAGGGGCCGAGTAATTAAGCTAAACGTAAACAAACAACCCCTCCATAGGAAATGCATTAGACTATACTTTGCAGGCTCGTAACTCTGTTTCTACTGGAAATACGGGGATGTCCTTTGAGTATGTTTTATTCCAATTTGTCCCCCATCTAACCATACTAAAAACATTGAGCTACGACAAAAAGGGGCCGAGAAATTAAGCAAAATGTTCGTCAACTTTTGTATCGTCTCACTTATTTTTATTATGTTACTTATGATTTTTGCACTAAACTTTGGAGGCTCATAACTCTTGTTCTACAAGAGATACTGGGATCTCCTTTGGATATGTTATAGTACTCTTTGCTCCCCATACAAGGATACTTTAAACTTGAGGCTACCGCAATATCGTCGTCAACTTACTTTTTGTCTCACTTATTGTTAGAAGGTTACTTTTGATTTTTGAAAATAAACTTTGCAGGCTCGTAACTCTGTTTCTACTGGAGATACGGGGATGTCCTTTGAGTATGTTATAGACCAATTTGTCCCCCATCTAGCCATACTAAGAATTAGGGCTTCGACAAACAGTAGTCGAGTAATTAAGCTAATCGTAAACAAACAAACCCCTCCATAGGAAATACATTAGACTAAATTCAGGAGGCTTGTAACTCTGGTTCTACCAGAGGTACGGGGATGTAAATAATGTGACCTTGACACAAATGTTCGGATAATTTTAAAGGTCTTTGCATGTTCCAAGCAAAAAAAAAAACTTCGCGGTTTCGAAACTGTGGCCTTCCGGGAGTGAGGCGGATGCGATAACCTCTACACTAAAGATATGTTATTATTTTTAATCGAAAGAACAGGGTCAAGTAGTTAAGCAATACGTGAACAAACAAACCCCTCCATAGGAAATGCATTAGACTATACTTTGCAAGGCCCATAACTCTGTGTCTACTAGAGATACGGGGATGTCCTTAGGATATGTTATAGTCCAATTTGTCCCCCATCTAACCATACTAAAAACATTGAGCTACGACAAACAGGGGCCGAGATATTAAGCAAAATGTTCGTCAACTTTGGTATCGTCTCACTTATTTTTATTATGTTACTTATGATTTTTGCACTAAACTTTGGAGGCTCATAACTCTTGTTCTACAAGAGATACTGGGATCTCCTTTGGAAATGTTATAGTACTCTTTGCTCCCCATACAAGCATACTTTAAACTTGAGGCTACCTCAATATCGTCGTCAACTTACTTTTTGTCTCACTTATTGTTAGAAGGTTACTATCGATTTTTGAAAATATACTTTGCAGGCTCGTAACTCTGTTTCTACTGGAGATACGGGGATGTCCTTAGAGTATGTTATAGACCAATTTGTCCCCCATCTAGCCATACTAAGAATTAGGGCTACGACAAACAGTAGTCGAGTAATTACTTTGCAGAGTTATGGGCCTGCAAAGTATAGTCTAATGCATTTCCTAAGGACGGGTTGTTTCTTTACGTTTTGCTTAAGTACTCGGCCCCTGTTTGTCGTAGCCCAAAGTTTTTAGTATGGTTAGATGAAGGACAAATTGGACTATAACATACTCAAAGGACATCCCGGTATCTCTAGTAGACACAGAGTTATGGGCCTTGCAATGTATAGTCTAATGCATTTTCTATGGAAGGGTTTGTTTATTCACGTATTGCATAATTACTTGACCCTTTTCTTTCGATTAAAAATAATAACATATCTTTAGTGTAGCGGTTATCGCATCCGCCTCACTCCCGGAAGGCCACAGGTTCGAAACCGCGAAGTTTTTTTTTTTTGCTTGGAACATGCAAAGACCTTTATAATTATCCGAACATTTGTGTCAAGGTCACATTATTTACATCCCCGTATATCTGGTAGAACCAGAGTTACGAGCCTGCAAAGTTTATTTTCAAAAATCAAAAGTAACCTTCTAACAATAAGTGAGACAAAAAATAAGTTGACGACGATATTGAGGTAGCCTCAAGTTTAAAGTATCCTTGTATGGGGAGCAAAGAGTACTATAACATATCCAAAGGAGATCCCAGTGTCTCTTGTAGAACAAGAGTTATGAGCCTCCAAAGTTTAGTGCAAAAATCATAAGTAACATAATAAAAATAAGTGAGACGATACCAAAGTTGACGAACATGTTGCTTAATATCTCGGCCCCTGTTTGTCGTAGCTCAATGTTTTTAGTATGGTTAGATGGGGGACAATTTGGACTATAACATATCCTAAGGACATCCCCGTATCTCTAGTAGACACAGAGTTATGGGCCTGCAAAATATAGTCTAATGCATTTCCTATGGACGGGTTGTTTGTTTACGTTTAGCTTAATTACTCGGCCCTTGTTTGTCGTAGCTCATTATTTGTAGTATGGTTAGATGGGGGACAAATTGGACTATAACATACTCAAAGGACATCCCCGTATCTCCAGTAGAAACAAATTTACGAGCCTGCAAAGTATAGTCTAATGCATTTCCTATGGAGGGGGTTTGTTTCGTTACGTTTTGCTTATGTACTCGGCCCCTGTTTGTCGTAGCCCAAAGTTTTTAGTATGGTTAGATGGGGGACAATTTGGACTATAACATATCCTAAGGACATCCCCGTATCTCTAGTAGACACAGAGTTATGGGCCTGCAAAGTATAGTCTAATGCATTTCCTATGGAGGGGTTTGTTTGTTTACGATTAGCTTAATTACTCGACTGCTGTTTGTCGTAGCTCAATGTTTTTAATATGGTTAGATGGGGGACAAATTGGACTATAACATACTCAAAGGACATCCCCGTATCTCCAGTAGAAACAGAGTTACGAGCCTGCAAAGTATAGTCTAATGCATTTTCTATGGAGGGGTTTGTTTGTTCACGTATTGCTTAATTACTTGACCCTGTTCTTTCGATTAAAAATAATAACATATCTTTAGTGTAGCGGTTATCGCATCCGCCTCACTCTCGGAAGGCCACAGGTTCGAAACCGCGAAGTTATTTTTTTGCTTGGAACATGCAAAGACCTTTATAATTATCCGAACATTTGTGTCAAGGTCACATTATTTACATCCCCGTATCTCTGGTAGAACCAGAGTTACGAGCCTGCAAAGTTTATTTTCAAAAATCAAAAGTAACCTTCTAACAATAAGTGAGACAAAAAATAAGTTGACGACGATATTGAGGTAGCCTCAAGTTTAAAGTATCCTTGTATGGGGAGCAAAGAGTACTATAACATATCCAAAGGAGATACCAGTATCTCTTGTAGAACAAGAGTTATGAGCCTCCAAAGTTTAGTGCAAAAATCATAAGTAACATAATAAAAATAAGTGAGACGATACCAAAGTTGACGAACATTTTGCTTAATATCTCGGCCAATGTTTGTCGTAGCTCAATGTTTTTAGTATGGTTAGATGGGGGACAATTTGGACTATAACATATCCTAAGGACATACCCGTATCTCTAGTAGACACAGAGTTATGGGCCTGCAAAATATAGTCTACTGCATTTCCTATGGACGGGTTGTTTGTTTAAGTTTAGCTTAATTACTCGGCCCCTGTTGGTCGTAGCTCAATGTTTTTAGTATGGTTAGATGGGGGACAAATTGGACTATAACATACTCAAAGGACATCCCCGTATCTCCAGTAGAAACAGAGTTACGAGCCTGCAAAGTTTATTTTCAAAAATCAAAAGTAACCTTCTAACAATAAGTGAGACAAAAAATAAGTTGACGACGATATTGCGGTAGCCTCAAGTTTAAAGTATCCTTGTATGGGGAGCAAAGAGTACTATAACATATCCAAAGGAGATCCCAGTATCTCTTGTAGAACAAGAGTTATGAGCCTCCAAAGTTTAGTGCAAAAATCATAAGTAACATAATAAAAATAAGTGAGACGATACAAAAGTTGACGAACATTTTGCTTAATATCTCGGACCCTGTTTGTCCTAGCTCAATGTTTTTAGTATGGTTAGATGGGGGACAATTTGGACTATAACATATCCTAAGGACATCCCCGTATCTCTAGTAGACACAGAGTTATGGGCCTGCAAAGTATAGTCTAATGCATTTGCTATGGACGGGTTGTTTGTTTACGTTTAGCTTAATTACTCGGCCCCTGTTTGTCGTAGCTCAATGTTTGTAGTATGGTTAGATGGGGGACAAATTGGACTATAACATACTCAAAGGACATCCGCGTATCTCCAATAGAAACAGAGTTACGAGCCTGCAAACTATAGTCTAATGCATTTCCTATGGAGGGGGTTTGTTTCGTTACGTTTTGCTTAAGTACTCGGCCCCTGCTTGTCGTAGCCCAAAGTTTTTAGTATGGTTAGATGGGGGACAATTTGGACTATAACATATCCTAAGGACATCCCCGTATCTCTAGTAGACACAGAGTTATGGGCCTGCAAAGTATAGTCTAATGCATTTCCTATGGAGGGGTTTGTTTGTTTACGATTAGCTTAATTACTCGACTACTGTTTGTCGTAGCTCAATGTTTTTAGTATGGTTAGATGGGGGACAAATTGGACTATAACATACTCAAAGGACATCCCCGTATCTCCAGTAGAAGCAGAGTTACGAGCCTCCAAAGTATAGTCTAATGCATTTCCTATGGAGGGGGTTTGTTTCGTTACGTTTTGCTTAAGTACTCGGCCCCTGTTTGTCGTAGCCCAAAGTTTTTAGTATGGTTAGATGGGGGACAATTTGGACTATAACATATCCTAAGGACATCCCCGTATCTCTAGTAGACACAGAGTTATGGGCCTGCAAAGTATAGTCTAATGCATTTCCTATGGAGGGGTTTGTTTGTTTACGATTAGCTTAATTACTCGACTACTGTTTGTCGTAGCTCAATGTTTTTAGTATGGTTAGATGGGGGACAAATTGGACTATAACATACTCAAAGGACATCCCCGTATCTCCAGTAGAAGCAGAGTTACGAGCCTCCAAAGTATAGTCTAATGCATTTCCTATGGAGGGGGTTTGTTTCGTTACGTTTTGCTTAAGTACTCGGCCCCTGTTTGTCGTAGCCCAAAGTTTTTAGTATGGTTAGATGGGGGACAATTTGGACTATAACATATCCTAAGGACATCCCCGTATCTCTAGTAGACACAGAGTTATGGGCCTGCAAAGCATAGTCTAATGCATTTCCTATGGAGGCGTTTGTTTGTTCACGTATTGCTTAATTACTTGACCCTGTTCTTTCGATTAAAAATAATAACATATCTTTAGTGTAGCGGTTATCGCATCCGCCTCACTCCCGGAAGGCCACAGGTTCGAAACCGCGAAGTTTTTTTTTTGCTTGGAACATGCAAAGACCTTTATAATTATCCGAACATTTGTGTCAAGGTCACATTATTTACATCCCCGCATCTCTGGTAGAACCAGAGTTACGAGCCTGCAAAGTTTATTTTCAAAAATCAAAAGTAACCTTCTAACAATAAGTGAGACAAAAAATAAGTTGACGACGATATTGAGGTAGCCTCAAGTTTAAAGTATCCTTGTATGGGGAGCAAAGAGTACTATAACATATCCAAAGGAGATCCCAGTATCTCTTGTAGAACAAGAGTTATGAGCCTCCAAAGTTTAGTGCAAAAATCATAAGTAACATAATAAAAATAAGTGAGACGATACCAAAGTTGACGAACATTTTGCTTAATATCTCGGCCCTTGTTTGTCGTAGCTCAATGTTTTTAGTATGGTTAGATGGGGGACAATTTGGACTATAGCATATCCTAAGGACATCCCCGTATCTCTAGTAGACACAGAGTTATGGGCCTGCAAAATATAGTCTAATGCATTTCCTATGGACGGGTTGTTTGTTTACGTTTAGCTTAATTACTCGGCCCTTGTTTGTTGTAGCTCATTATTTGTAGTATGGTTAGATGGGGGACAAATTGGACTATAACATACTCAAAGGACATCCCCGTATCTCCAGTAGAAACAGAGTTACGAGCCTGCAAAGTTTATTTTCAAAAATCAAAAGTAACCTTCTAACAATAAGTGAGACAAAAAATAAGTTGACGACGATATTGCGGTAGCCTCAAGTTTAAAGTATCCTTGTATGGGGAGCAAAGAGTACTATAACATATCCAAAGGAGATCCCAGTATCTCTTGTAGAACAAGAGTTATGAGCCTCCAAAGTTTAGTGCAAAAATCATAAGTAACATAATAAAAATAAGTGAGACGATACAAAAGTTGACGAACATTTTGCTTAATATCTCGGACCCTGTTTGTCCTAGCTCAATGTTTTTAGTATGGTTAGATGGGGGACAATTTGGACTATAACATATCCTAAGGACATCCCCGTATCTCTAGTAGACACAGAGTTATGGGCCTGCAAAGTATAGTCTAATGCATTTGCTATGGACGGGTTGTTTGTTTACGTTTAGCTTAATTACTCGGCCCCTGTTTGTCGTAGCTCAATGTTTGTAGTATGGTTAGATGGGGGACAAATTGGACTATAACATACTCAAAGGACATCCGCGTATCTCCAATAGAAACAGAGTTACGAGCCTGCAAACTATAGTCTAATGCATTTCCTATGGAGGGGGTTTGTTTCGTTACGTTTTGCTTAAGTACTCGGCCCCTGCTTGTCGTAGCCCAAAGTTTTTAGTATGGTTAGATGGGGGACAATTTGGACTATAACATATCCTAAGGACATCCCCGTATCTCTAGTAGACACAGAGTTATGGGCCTGCAAAGTATAGTCTAATGCATTTCCTATGGAGGGGTTTGTTTGTTTACGATTAGCTTAATTACTCGACTACTGTCTGTCGTAGCTCAATGTTTTTAGTATGGTTAGATGGGGGACAAATTGGACTATAACATACTCAAAGGACATCCCCGTATCTCCAGTAGAAGCAGAGTTACGAGCCTCCAAAGTATAGTCTAATGCATTTCCTATGGAGGGGGTTTGTTTCGTTACGTTTTGCTTAAGTACTCGGCCCCTGTTTGTCGTAGCCCAAAGTTTTTAGTATGGTTAGATGGGGGACAATTTGGACTATAACATATCCTAAGGACATCCCCGTATCTCTAGTAGACACAGAGTTATGGGCCTGCAAAGTATAGTCTAATGCATTTCCTATGGAGGGGTTTGTTTGTTTACGATTAGCTTAATTACTCGACTACTGTTTGTCGTAGCTCAATGTTTTTAGTATGGTTAGATGGGGGACAAATTGGACTATAACATACTCAAAGGACATCCCCGTATCTCCAGTAGAAGCAGAGTTACGAGCCTCCAAAGTATAGTCTAATGCATTTCCTATGGAGGGGGTTTGTTTCGTTACGTTTTGCTTAAGTACTCGGCCCCTGTTTGTCGTAGCCCAAAGTTTTTAGTATGGTTAGATGGGGGACAATTTGGACTATAACATATCCTAAGGACATCCCCGTATCTCTAGTAGACACAGAGTTATGGGCCTGCAAAGCATAGTCTAATGCATTTCCTATGGAGGCGTTTGTTTGTTCACGTATTGCTTAATTACTTGACCCTGTTCTTTCGATTAAAAATAATAACATATCTTTAGTGTAGCGGTTATCGCATCCGCCTCACTCCCGGAAGGCCACAGGTTCGAAACCGCGAAGTTTTTTTTTTGCTTGGAACATGCAAAGACCTTTATAATTATCCGAACATTTGTGTCAAGGTCACATTATTTACATCCCCGCATCTCTGGTAGAACCAGAGTTACGAGCCTGCAAAGTTTATTTTCAAAAATCAAAAGTAACCTTCTAACAATAAGTGAGACAAAAAATAAGTTGACGACGATATTGAGGTAGCCTCAAGTTTAAAGTATCCTTGTATGGGGAGCAAAGAGTACTATAACATATCCAAAGGAGATCCCAGTATCTCTTGTAGAACAAGAGTTATGAGCCTCCAAAGTTTAGTGCAAAAATCATAAGTAACATAATAAAAATAAGTGAGACGATACCAAAGTTGACGAACATTTTGCTTAATATCTCGGCCCTTGTTTGTCGTAGCTCAATGTTTTTAGTATGGTTAGATGGGGGACAATTTGGACTATAGCATATCCTAAGGACATCCCCGTATCTCTAGTAGACACAGAGTTATGGGCCTGCAAAATATAGTCTAATGCATTTCCTATGGACGGGTTGTTTGTTTACGTTTAGCTTAATTACTCGGCCCTTGTTTGTTGTAGCTCATTATTTGTAGTATGGTTAGATGGGGGACAAATTGGACTATAACATACTCAAAGGACATCCCCGTATCTCCAGTAGAAACAAATTTACGAGCCTGCAAAGTATAGTCTAATGCATTTCCTATGGAGGGGGTTTGTTTCGTTACGTTTTGCTTATGTACTCGGCCCCTGTTTGTCGTAGCCCAAAGTTTTTAGTATGGTTAGATGGGGGACAATTTGGACTATAACATATCCTAAGGACATCCCCGTATCTCTAGTAGACACAGAGTTATGGGCCTGCAAAGTATAGTCTAATGCATTTCCTATGGAGGGGTTTGTTTGTTTACGATTAGCTTAATTACTCGACTGCTGTTTGTCGTAGCTCAATGTTTTTAGTATGGTTAGATGGGGACAAATTGGACTATAACATACTCAAAGGACATCCCCGTATCTCCAGTAGAAGAAGAGTTACGAGCCTCCAAAGTATAGTCTAATGCATTTCCTATGGAGGGGGTTTGTTTCGTAACGTTTTGCTTAAGTACTCGGCCCCTGTTTGTCGTAGCCCAAAGTTTTTAGTATGGTTAGATGGGGGACAATTTGGACTATAACATATCCTAAGGACATCCCCGTATCTCTAGTAGACACAGAGTTATGGGCCTGCAAAGCATAGTCTAATGCATTTCCTATGGAGGCGTTTGTTTGTTCACGTATTGCTTAATTACTTGACCCTGTTCTTTCGATTAAAAATAATAACATATCTTTAGTGTAGCGGTTATCGCATCCGCCTCACTCCCGGAAGGCCACAGGTTCGAAACCGCGAAGTTTTTTTTTTGCTTGGAACATGCAAAGACCTTTATAATTATCCGAACATTTGTGTCAAGGTCACATTATTTACATCCCCGCATCTCTGGTAGAACCAGAGTTACGAGCCTGCAAAGTTTATTTTCAAAAATCAAAAGTAACCTTCTAACAATAAGTGAGACAAAAAATAAGTTGACGACGATATTGAGGTAGCCTCAAGTTTAAAGTATCCTTGTATGGGGAGCAAAGAGTACTATAACATATCCAAAGGAGATCCCAGTATCTCTTGTAGAACAAGAGTTATGAGCCTCCAAAGTTTAGTGCAAAAATCATAAGTAACATAATAAAAATAAGTGAGACGATACCAAAGTTGACGAACATTTTGCTTAATATCTCGGCCCTTGTTTGTCGTAGCTCAATGTTTTTAGTATGGTTAGATGGGGGACAATTTGGACTATAGCATATCCTAAGGACATCCCCGTATCTTTAGTAGACACAGAGTTATGGGCCTGCAAAATATAGTCTAATGCATTTCCTATGGACGGGTTGTTTGTTTACGTTTAGCTTAATTACTTGACCCTGTTCTTTCGATTAAAAATAATAACATATCTTTAGTGTAGCGGTTATCGCATCCGCCTCA
This sequence comes from Phalangium opilio, assembly GCF_054372755.1. Classification (NCBI taxonomy): domain Eukaryota; kingdom Metazoa; phylum Arthropoda; class Arachnida; order Opiliones; family Phalangiidae; genus Phalangium; species Phalangium opilio. The sequence goes on along the minus strand of NW_028324192.1, from coordinate 2,031,149 downwards.
CTCCCGGAAGGCCACAGGTTCGAAACCGCGAAGTTTTTTTTTATAATTATCCGAACATTTGTGTCAAGGTCACATTATTTACATCCCCGTATCTCTGGTAGAACCAGAGTTACGAGCCTCCAGAATTTAGTCTAATGTATTTCCTATGGAGGGGGTTTGTTTGTTTACGATTAGCTTAATTACTCGACTACTGTTTGTCGTAGCCCTAATTCTTGGTATGGCTAGATGAAGGACAAATTGGTCTATAACATACTCAAAGGACATCCCCGTATCTCCAGTAGAAACAGAGTTACGAGCCTGCAAAGTTTATTTTCAAAAATCAAAAGTAACCGTCTAACAATAAGTAGGACAAAAAATAAGTTGACGACGATATTGCGGTAGCCTCAAGTTTAAAGTATCCTTGTATGGGGAGCAAAGAGTACTATAACATATCCAAAGGAGATCCCAGTATCTCTTGTAGAACAAGAGTTATGAGCCTCCAAAGTTTAGTGCAAAAATCATAAGTAACATAATAAAAATAAGTGAGACGATACAAAAGTTGACGAACATTTTGCTTAATATCTCGGACCCTGTTTGTCCTAGCTCAATGTTTTTAGTATGGTTAGATGGGGGACAATTTGGACTATAACATATCCTAAGGACATCCCCGTATCTCTAGTAGACACAGAGTTATGGGCCTGCAAAGTATAGTCTAATGCATTTGCTATGGACGGGTTGTTTGTTTACGTTTAGCTTAATTACTCGGCCCCTGTTTGTCGTAGCTCAATGTTTGTAGTATGGTTAGATGGGGGACAAATTGGACTATAACATACTCAATGGACATCCGCGTATCTCCAATAGAAACAGAGTTACGAGCCTGCAAACTATAGTCTAATGCATTTCCTATGGAGGGGGTTTGTTTCGTTACGTTTTGCTTAAGTACTCGGCCCCTGTTTGTCGTAGCCCAAAGTTTTTAGTATGGTTAGATGGGGGACAATTTGGACTATAACATATCCTAAGGACATCCCCGTATCTCTAGTAGACACAGAGTTCTGGGCCTGCAAAGTATAGTCTAATGCATTTCCTATGGAGGGGTTTGTTTGTTTACGATTAGCTTAATTACTCGACTACTGTTTGTCGTAGCTCAATGTTTTTAGTATGGTTAGATGGGGGACAAATTGGACTATAACATACTCAAAGGACATCCCCGTATCTCCAGTAGAAGCAGAGTTACGAGCCTCCAAAGTATAGTCTAATGCATTTCCTATGGAGGGGGTTTGTTTCGTTACGTTTTGCTTAAGTACTCGGCCCCTGTTTGTCGTAGCCCAAAGTTTTTAGTATGGTTAGATGGGGAACAATTTGGACTATAACATATCCTAAGGACATCCCCGTATCTCTAGTAGACACAGAGTTATGGGCCTGCAAAGCATAGTCTAATGCATTTCCTATGGAGGCGTTTGTTTGTTCCCGTATTGCTTAATTACTTGATTCTGTTCTTTCGATTAAAAATAATAACATATCTTTAGTGTAGCGGTTATCGCATCCGCCTCACTCCCGGAAGGCCACAGGTTCGAAACCGCGAAGTTTTTTTTTTGCTTGGAACATGCAAAGACCTTTATAATTATCCGAACATTTGTGTCAAGGTCACATTATTTACATCCCCGCATCTCTGGTAGAACCAGAGTTACGAGCCTGCAAAGTTTATTTTCAAAAATCAAAAGTAACCTTCTAACAATAAGTGAGACAAAAAATAAGTTGACGACGATATTGAGGTAGCCTCAAGTTTAAAGTATCCTTGTATGGGGAGCAAAGAGTACTATAACATATCCAAAGGAGATCGCACTATCTCTTGTAGAACAAGAGTTATGAGCCTCCAAAGTTTAGTGCAAAAATCATAAATAACATAATAAAAATAAGTGAGACGATACCAAAGTTGACGAACATTTTGCTTAATATCTCGGCCCCTGTTTGTCGTAGATCAATGTTTTTAGTATGGTTAGATGGGAGACAAATTGGACTAAAACATACTCAAAGGACATCCCCGTATCTCCAGTAGAAACAGAGTTACGAGCCTGCAAAGTATAGTATAATGCATTTTCTATGGAGGGGTTTGTTTGTTCACGTATTGCTTAATTACTTGACCCTGTTCTTTCGATTAAAAATAATAACATATCTTTAGTGTAGCGGTTATCGCATCCGCCTCACTCCCGGAAGGCCACAGGTTCGAAACCGCGAAGTTTTTTTTTATAATTATCCGAACATTTGTGTCAAGGTCACATTATTTACATCCCCGTATCTCTGGTAGAACCAGAGTTACGAGCCTCCAGAATTTAGTCTAATGTATTTCCTATGGAGGGGTTTGTTTGTATACGATTAGCTTAATTACTCGACTACTGTTTGTCGTAGCCCTAATTCTTAGTATGGCTAGATGGAGGACAAATTGGTCTATAACATACTCAAAGGACATCCCCGTATCTCCAGTAGAAACAGAGTTACGAGCCTGCAAAGTATATTTTCAAAAATCAAAAGTAACCTTCTAACAATAAGTGAGACAAAAAGTAAGTTGACGACGATATTGAGGTAGCCTCAAGTTTAAAGTATCCTTGTATGGGGAGCAAAGAGTACTATAACATATGCAAAGGAGATCCCAGTATCTCTTGTAGAACAAGAGTTATGAGCCTCCAAAGTTTAGTGCAAAAATCATAAGTAACATAATAAAAATAAGTGAGACGATACCAAAATTGACGAACATTTTGCTTAATATCTCGGCCCCTGTTTGTCGTAGCTCAGTAGCTCAATGTTTTTAGTATGGTTAGATGAAGGACAAATTGGACTATAACATATCCTAAGGACATCCCGGTATCTCTAGTAGACACAGAGTTATGGGCCTGCAAAGCCTAGTCTAATGCATTTCCTATGGAGGCGTTTGTTTGTTCACGTATTGCTTAATTACTTGACCCTGTTCTTTCGATTAAAAATAATAACATATCTTTGGTGTAGCGGTTATCGCATCCGCCTCACTCCCGGAAGGCCACAGGTTCGAAACCGCGAAGTTTTTTTTTATAATTATCCGAACATTTGTGTCAAGGTCACATTATTTACATCCCCGTATGTCTGGTAGAACCAGAGTTACGAGCCTCCAGAATTTAGTCTAATGGATTTCCTATGGAGGGGTTTGTTTGTTTACGATTAGCTTAATTACTCGACTACTGTTTGTCGTAGCTCAATGTTTTTAGTATGGTTAGATGGGGGACAAATTGGACTATAACATACTCAAAGGACATCCCCGAATCTACAGTAGAAACAGAGTTACGGGCCTGCAAAGTATCGTCTAACTCATTTCCTATGGAGGGGGTTTGTTTCTTTACGTTTTGCTTAAGTACTCGGCCCCTGTTTGTCGTAGCCCAAAGTTTTTAGTATGGTTAGATGAAGGACAAATTGGACTATAACATATCCTAAGGACATCCCGGTATCTCCAGTAGAAACAGAGTTACGAGCCTGCAAAGTTTATTTTCAAAAATCAAAAGTAACCTTCTAATAATAAGTGAGACAAAAAATAAGTTGACGACGATATTGAGGTAGCCTCAAGTTTAAAGTATCCTTGTATGGGGAGCAAAGAGTACTATAACATATCCAAAGGAGATCCCAGTATCTCTTGTAGAACAAGAGTTATGAGCCTCCAAAGTTTAGTGCAAAAATCATAAGTAACATAATAAAAATAAGTGAGACGATACCAAAGTTGACGAACATTTGGCTTAATATCTCTGCCCATGTTTGTCGTAGCTCAATGTTTTTAGTATGGTTAGATGGGGGACAAATTGGACTATAACATACTCAAAGGACATCCCCGTATCTCCAGTAGAAACAGAGTTACTAGCCTCCAAAGTATAGTCTAATGCATTTCCTATGGAGGGGGTTTGTTTCGTTACGTTTTGCTTAAGTACTCGGCCCCTGTTTGTCGTAGCCCAAAGTTTTTAGTATGGTTAGATGGGGGACAATTTGGACTATAACATATCCTAAGGACATCCCCGTATCTCTAGTAGACACAGAGTTATGGGCCTGCAAAGTATAGTCTAATGCTTTTCCTATGGAGGGGTTTGTTTGTTTACGATTAGCTTAATTACTCGACTACTGTTTGTCGTAGCTCAATGTTTTTAGTATGGTTAGATGGGGGACAAATTGGACTATAACATACTCAAAGGACATCGCCGTATCTCCAGTAGAAACAGAGTTACGAGCCTGCAAAGTATAGTCTAATGCATTTTCTATGGAGGGGTTTGTTTGTTCACGTATTGCTTAATTACTTGACCCTGTTCTTTCTATTAAAAATAATAACATATCTTTAGTGTAGCGGTTATCGCATCCGCCTCACTCTCGGAAGGCCACAGGTTCGAAACCACGAAGTTTTTTTTTTTTTTGCTTGGAACATGCAAAGACCTTTATAATTATCCGAACATTTGTGTCAAGGTCACATTATTTACATCCCCGTATCTCTGGTAGAACCAGAGTTACGAGCCTCCAGAATTTAGTCTAATGTATTTCCTATGGAGGGGTTTGTTTGTATACGATTGGCTTAATTACTCGACTACTGTTTGTCGTAGCCCTAATTCTAAGTATGGCTAGATGGGGGACAAATTGGTCTATAACATACTCAAAGGACATCCCCGTATCTCCAGTAGAAACAGAGTTACGAGCCTGCAAAGTATATTTTCAAAAATCAAAAGTAACCTTCTAACAATAAGTGAGACAAAAAGTAAGTTGACGACGATATTGAGGTAGCCTCAAGTTTAAAGTATCCTTGTATGGGGAGCAAAGAGTACTATAACATATCCAAAGGAGATCCCAGTATCTCTTGTAGAACAAGAGTTATGAGCCTCCAAAGTTTAGTGCAAAAATCATAAGTAACATAATAAAAATAAGTGAGACGATACCAAAGTTGACGAACATTTTGTTTAATATCTCGGCCCCTGTTTGTCGTAGCTCAATGTTTTTAGTATGGTTAGATGAAGGACAAATTGGACTATAACATATCCTAAGGACATCCCGGTATCTCTAGTAGACACAGAGTTATGGGCCTGCAAAGCCTAGTCTAATGCATTTCCTATGGAGGCGTTTGTTTGTTCACGTATTGCTTAATTACTTGACCCTGTTCTTTCGATTAAAAATAACAACATATCTTTGGTGTAGCGGTTATCGCATCCGCCTCACTCCCGGAAGGCCACAGGTTCGAAACCGCGAAGTTTTTTTTTATAATTATCCGAACATTTGTGTCAAGGTCACATTATTTACATCCCCGTATGTCTGGTAGAACCAGAGTTACGAGCCTCCAGAATTTAGTCTAATGGATTTCCTATGGAGGGGTTTTTTTGTTTACGATTAGCTTAATTACTCGACTACTGTTTGTCGTAGCTCAATGTTTTTAGTATGGTTAGATGGGGGACAAATTGGACTATAACATACTCAAAGGACATCCCCGTATCTCCAGTAGAAACAGAGTTACGAGCCTGCAAAGTATAGTCTAATGCATTTTCTATGGAGGGGTTTGTTTGTTCACGTATTGCTTAATTACTTCACCCTGTTCTTTCTATTAAAAATAATAACATATCTTTAGTGTAGCGGTTATCGCATCCGCCTCACTCTCGGAAGGCCACAGGTTCGAAACCACGAAGTTTTTTTTTTTTGCTTGGAACATGCAAAGACCTTTATAATTATCCGAACATTTGTGTCAAGGTCACATTATTTACATCCCCGTATCTCTGGTAGAACCAGAGTTACGAGCCTCCAGAATTTAGTCTAATGTATTTCCTATGGAGGGGTTTGTTTGTATACGATTAGCTTAATTACTCGACTACTGTTTGTCGTAGCCCTAATTCTTAGTATGGCTAGATGGGGGACAAATTGGTCTATAACATACTCAAAGGACATCCCCGTATCTCCAGTAGAAACAGAGTTACGAGCCTGCAAAGTATATTTTCAAAAATCAAAAGTAACCTTCTAACAATAAGTGAGACAAAAAGTAAGTTGACGACGATATTGAGGTAGCCTCAAGTTTAAAGTATCCTTGTATGGGGAGCAAAGAGTACTATAACATATGCAAAGGAGATCCCAGTATCTCTTGTAGAACAAGAGTTATGAGCCTCCAAAGTTTAGTGCAAAAATCATAAGTAACATAATAAAAATAAGAGAGACGATACCAAAATTGACGAACATTTTGCTTAATATCTCGGCCCCTGTTTGTCGTAGCTCAATGTTTTTAGTATGGTTAGATGAAGGACAAATTGGACTATAACATATCCTAAGGACATCCCGGTATCTCTAGTAGACACAGAGTTGTGGGCCTGCAAAGCCTAGTCTAATGCATTTCCTATGGAGGCGTTTGTTTGTTCACGTATTGCTTAATTACTTGACCCTGTTCTTTCGATTAAAAATAATAACATATCTTTGGTGTAGCGGTTATCGCATCCGCCTCACTCCCGGAAGGCCACAGGTTCGAAACCGCGAAGTTTTTTTTTATAATTATCCGAACATTTGTGTCAAGGTCACATTATTTACATCCCCGTATGTCTGGTAGAACCAGAGTTACGAGCCTCCAGAATTTAGTCTAATTAATTTCCTATGGAGGGGTTTGTTTGTTTACGATTAGCTTAATTACTCGACTACTGTTTGTCGTAGCTCAATGTTTTTAGTATGGTTAGATGGGGGACAAATTGGACTATAACATACTCAAAGGACATCCCCGAATCTACAGTAGAAACAGAGTTACGGGCCTGCAAAGTATCGTCTAACTCATTTCCTATGGAGGGGGTTTGTTTCTTTACGTTTTGCTTAAGTACTCGGCCCCTGTTTGTCGTAGCCCAAAGTTTTTAGTATGGTTAGATGAAGGACAAATTGGACTATAACATATCCTAAGGACATCCCGGTATCTCCAGTAGAAACAGAGTTACGAGCCTGCAAAGTTTATTTTCAAAAATCAAAAGTAACCTTCTAATAATAAGTGAGACAAAAAATAAGTTGACGACGATATTGAGGTAGCCTCAAGTTTAAAGTATCCTTGTATGGGGAGCAAAGAGTACTATAACATATCCAAAGGAGATCCCAGTATCTCTTGTAGAACAAGAGTTATGAGCCTCCAAAGTTTAGTGCAAAAATCATAAGTAACATAATAAAAATAAGTGAGACGATACCAAAGTTGACGAACATTTTGCTTAATATCTCGGCCCTTGTTTGTCGTAGCTCAATGTTTTTAGTATGGTTAGATGGGGGACAATTTGGACTATAGCATATCCTAAGGACATCCCCGTATCTCTAGTAGACACAGAGTTATGGGCCTGCAAAATATAGTCTAATGCATTTCCTATGGACGGGTTGTTTGTTTACGTTTAGCTTAATTACTCGGCCCTTGTTTGTTGTAGCTCATTATTTGTAGTATGGTTAGATGGGGGACAAATTGGACTATAACATACTCAAAGGACATCCCCGTATCTCCAGTAGAAACAAATTTACGAGCCTGCAAAGTATAGTCTAATGCATTTCCTATGGAGGGGGTTTGTTTCGTTACGTTTTGCTTATGTACTCGGCCCCTGTTTGTCGTAGCCCAAAGTTTTTAGTATGGTTAGATGGGGGACAATTTGGACTATAACATATCCTAAGGACATCCCCGTATCTCTAGTAGACACAGAGTTATGGGCCTGCAAAGTATAGTCTAATGCATTTCCTATGGAGGGGTTTGTTTGTTTACGATTAGCTTAATTACTCGACTGCTGTTTGTCGTAGCTCAATGTTTTTAGTATGGTTAGATGGGGGACAAATTGGACTATAACATACTCAAAGGACATCCCCGTATCTCCAGTAGAAGCAGAGTTACGAGCCTCCAAAGTATAGTCTAATGCATTTCCTATGGAGGGGGTTTGTTTCGTAACGTTTTGCTTAAGTACTCGGCCCCTGTTTGTCGTAGCCCAAAGTTTTTAGTATGGTTAGATGGGGGACAATTTGGACTATAACATATCCTAAGGACATCCCCGTATCTCTAGTAGACACAGAGTTATGGGCCTGCAAAGCATAGTCTAATGCATTTCCTATGGAGGCGTTTGTTTGTTCACGTATTGCTTAATTACTTGACCCTGTTCTTTCGATTAAAAATAATAACATATCTTTAGTGTAGCGGTTATCGCATCCGCCTCACTCCCGGAAGGCCACAGGTTCGAAACCGCGAAGTTTTTTTTTTGCTTGGAACATGCAAAGACCTTTATAATTATCCGAACATTTGTGTCAAGGTCACATTATTTACATCCCCGCATCTCTGGTAGAACCAGAGTTACGAGCCTGCAAAGTTTATTTTCAAAAATCAAAAGTAACCTTCTAACAATAAGTGAGACAAAAAATAAGTTGACGACGATATTGAGGTAGCCTCAAGTTTAAAGTATCCTTGTATGGGGAGCAAAGAGTACTATAACATATCCAAAGGAGATCCCAGTATCTCTTGTAGAACAAGAGTTATGAGCCTCCAAAGTTTAGTGCAAAAATCATAAGTAACATAATAAAAATAAGTGAGACGATACCAAAGTTGACGAACATTTTGCTTAATATCTCGGCCCTTGTTTGTCGTAGCTCAATGTTTTTAGTATGGTTAGATGGGGGACAATTTGGACTATAGCATATCCTAAGGACATCCCCGTATCTTTAGTAGACACAGAGTTATGGGCCTGCAAAATATAGTCTAATGCATTTCCTATGGACGGGTTGTTTGTTTACGTTTAGCTTAATTACTTGACCCTGTTCTTTCGATTAAAAATAATAACATATCTTTAGTGTAGCGGTTATCGCATCCGCCTCACTCCCGGAAGGCCACAGGTTCGAAACCGCGAAGTTTTTTTTTATAATTATCCGAACATTTGTGTCAAGGTCACATTATTTACATCCCCGTATCTCTGGTAGAACCAGAGTTACGAGCCTCCAGAATTTAGTCTAATGTATTTCCTATGGAGGGGGTTTGTTTGTTTACGATTAGCTTAATTACTCGACTACTGTTTGTCGTAGCCCTAATTCTTGGTATGGCTAGATGAAGGACAAATTGGTCTATAACATACTCAAAGGACATCCCCGTATCTCCAGTAGAAACAGAGTTACGAGCCTGCAAAGTTTATTTTCAAAAATCAAAAGTAACCGTCTAACAATAAGTAGGACAAAAAATAAGTTGACGACGATATTGCGGTAGCCTCAAGTTTAAAGTATCCTTGTATGGGGAGCAAAGAGTACTATAACATATCCAAAGGAGATCCCAGTATCTCTTGTAGAACAAGAGTTATGAGCCTCCAAAGTTTAGTGCAAAAATCATAAGTAACATAATAAAAATAAGTGAGACGATACAAAAGTTGACGAACATTTTGCTTAATATCTCGGACCCTGTTTGTCCTAGCTCAATGTTTTTAGTATGGTTAGATGGGGGACAATTTGGACTATAACATATCCTAAGGACATCCCCGTATCTCTAGTAGACACAGAGTTATGGGCCTGCAAAGTATAGTCTAATGCATTTGCTATGGACGGGTTGTTTGTTTACGTTTAGCTTAATTACTCGGCCCCTGTTTGTCGTAGCTCAATGTTTGTAGTATGGTTAGATGGGGGACAAATTGGACTATAACATACTCAAAGGACATCCGCGTATCTCCAATAGAAACAGAGTTACGAGCCTGCAAACTATAGTCTAATGCATTTCCTATGGAGGGGGTTTGTTTCGTTACGTTTTGCTTAAGTACTCGGCCCCTGTTTGTCGTAGCCCAAAGTTTTTAGTATGGTTAGATGGGGGACAATTTGGACTATAACATATCCTAAGGACATCCCCGTATCTCTAGTAGACACAGAGTTCTGGGCCTGCAAAGTATAGTCTAATGCATTTCCTATGGAGGGGTTTGTTTGTTTACGATTAGCTTAATTACTCGACTACTGTTTGTCGTAGCTCAATGTTTTTAGTATGGTTAGATGGGGAACAATTTGGACTATAACATATCCTAAGGACATCCCCGTATCTCTAGTAGACACAGAGTTATGGGCCTGCAAAGCATAGTCTAATGCATTTCCTATGGAGGCGTTTGTTTGTTCCCGTATTGCTTAATTACTTGATTCTGTTCTTTCGATTAAAAATAATAACATATCTTTAGTGTAGCGGTTATCGCATCCGCCTCACTCCCGGAAGGCCACAGGTTCGAAACCGCGAAGTTTTTTTTTTGCTTGGAACATGCAAAGACCTTTATAATTATCCGAACATTTGTGTCAAGGTCACATTATTTACATCCCCGCATCTCTGGTAGAACCAGAGTTACGAGCCTGCAAAGTTTATTTTCAAAAATCAAAAGTAACCTTCTAACAATAAGTGAGACAAAAAATAAGTTGACGACGATATTGAGGTAGCCTCAAGTTTAAAGTATCCTTGTATGGGGAGCAAAGAGTACTATAACATATCCAAAGGAGATCGCACTATCTCTTGTAGAACAAGAGTTATGAGCCTCCAAAGTTTAGTGCAAAAATCATAAATAACATAATAAAAGTAAGTGAGACGATACCAAAGTTGACGAACATTTTGCTTAATATCTCGGCCCCTGTTTGTCGTAGATCAATGTTTTTAGTATGGTTAGATGGGAGACAAATTGGACTAAAACATACTCAAAGGACATCCCCGTATCTCCAGTAGAAACAGAGTTACGAGCCTGCAAAGTATAGTATAATGCATTTTCTATGGAGGGGTTTGTTTGTTCACGTATTGCTTAATTACTTGACCCTGTTCTTTCGATTAAAAATAATAACATATCTTTAGTGTAGCGGTTATCGCATCCGCCTCACTCCCGGAAGGCCACAGGTTCGAAACCGCGAAGTTTTTTTTTATAATTATCCGAACATTTGTGTCAAGGTCACATTATTTACATCCCCGTATCTCTGGTAGAACCAGAGTTACGAGCCTCCAGAATTTAGTCTAATGTATTTCCTATGGAGGGGTTTGTTTGTATACGATTAGCTTAATTACTCGACTACTGTTTGTCGTAGCCCTAATTCTTAGTATGGCTAGATGGAGGACAAATTGGTCTATAACATACTCAAAGGACATCCCCGTATCTCCAGTAGAAACAGAGTTACGAGCCTGCAAAGTATATTTTCAAAAATCAAAAGTAACCTTCTAACAATAAGTGAGACAAAAAGTAAGTTGACGACGATATTGAGGTAGCCTCAAGTTTAAAGTATCCTTGTATGGGGAGCAAAGAGTACTATAACATATGCAAAGGAGATCCCAGTATCTCTTGTAGAACAAGAGTTATGAGCCTCCAAAGTTTAGTGCAAAAATCATAAGTAACATAATAAAAATAAGTGAGACGATACCAAAATTGACGAACATTTTGCTTAATATCTCGGCCCCTGTTTGTCGTAGCTCAGTAGCTCAATGTTTTTAGTATGGTTAGATGAAGGACAAATTGGACTATAACATATCCTAAGGACATCCCGGTATCTCTAGTAGACACAGAGTTATGGGCCTGCAAAGCCTAGTCTAATGCATTTCCTATGGAGGCGTTTGTTTGTTCACGTATTGCTTAATTACTTGACCCTGTTCTTTCGATTAAAAATAATAACATATCTTTGGTGTAGCGGTTATCGCATCCGCCTCACTCCCGGAAGGCCACAGGTTCGAAACCGCGAAGTTTTTTTTTATAATTATCCGAACATTTGTGTCAAGGTCACATTATTTACATCCCCGTATGTCTGGTAGAACCAGAGTTACGAGCCTCCAGAATTTAGTCTAATGGATTTCCTATGGAGGGGTTTGTTTGTTTACGATTAGCTTAATTACTCGACTACTGTTTGTCGTAGCTCAATGTTTTTAGTATGGTTAGATGGGGGACAAATTGGACTATAACATACTCAAAGGACATCCCCGAATCTACAGTAGAAACAGAGTTACGGGCCTGCAAAGTATCGTCTAACTCATTTCCTATGGAGGGGGTTTGTTTCTTTACGTTTTGCTTAAGTACTCGGCCCCTGTTTGTCGTAGCCCAAAGTTTTTAGTATGGTTAGATGAAGGACAAATTGGACTATAACATATCCTAAGGACATCCCGGTATCTCCAGTAGAAACAGAGTTACGAGCCTGCAAAGTTTATTTTCAAAAATCAAAAGTAACCTTCTAATAATAAGTGAGACAAAAAATAAGTTGACGACGATATTGAGGTAGCCTCAAGTTTAAAGTATCCTTGTATGGGGAGCAAAGAGTACTATAACATATCCAAAGGAGATCCCAGTATCTCTTGTAGAACAAGAGTTATGAGCCTCCAAAGTTTAGTGCAAAAATCATAAGTAACATAATAAAAATAAGTGAGACGATACCAAAGTTGACGAACATTTGGCTTAATATCTCTGCCCATGTTTGTCGTAGCTCAATGTTTTTAGTATGGTTAGATGGGGGACAAATTGGACTATAACATACTCAAAGGACATCCCCGTATCTCCAGTAGAAACAGAGTTACTAGCCTCCAAAGTATAGTCTAATGCATTTCCTATGGAGGGGGTTTGTTTCGTTACGTTTTGCTTAAGTACTCGGCCCCTGTTTGTCGTAGCCCAAAGTTTTTAGTATGGTTAGATGGGGGACAATTTGGACTATAACATATCCTAAGGACATCCCCGTATCTCTAGTAGACACAGAGTTATGGGCCTGCAAAGTATAGTCTAATGCTTTTCCTATGGAGGGGTTTGTTTGTTTACGATTAGCTTAATTACTCGACTACTGTTTGTCGTAGCTCAATGTTTTTAGTATGGTTAGATGGGGGACAAATTGGACTATAACATACTCAAAGGACATCGCCGTATCTCCAGTAGAAACAGAGTTACGAGCCTGCAAAGTATAGTCTAATGCATTTTCTATGGAGGGGTTTGTTTGTTCACGTATTGCTTAATTACTTGACCCTGTTCTTTCTATTAAAAATAATAACATATCTTTAGTGTAGCGGTTATCGCATCCGCCTCACTCTCGGAAGGCCACAGGTTCGAAACCACGAAGTTTTTTTTTTTTTTGCTTGGAACATGCAAAGACCTTTATAATTATCCGAACATTTGTGTCAAGGTCACATTATTTACATCCCCGTATCTCTGGTAGAACCAGAGTTACGAGCCTCCAGAATTTAGTCTAATGTATTTCCTATGGAGGGGTTTGTTTGTATACGATTGGCTTAATTACTCGACTACTGTTTGTCGTAGCCCTAATTCTAAGTATGGCTAGATGGGGGACAAATTGGTCTATAACATACTCAAAGGACATCCCCGTATCTCCAGTAGAAACAGAGTTACGAGCCTGCAAAGTATATTTTCAAAAATCAAAAGTAACCTTCTAACAATAAGTGAGACAAAAAGTAAGTTGACGACGATATTGAGGTAGCCTCAAGTTTAAAGTATCCTTGTATGGGGAGCAAAGAGTACTATAACATATCCAAAGGAGATCCCAGTATCTCTTGTAGAACAAGAGTTATGAGCCTCCAAAGTTTAGTGCAAAAATCATAAGTAACATAATAAAAATAAGTGAGACGATACCAAAGTTGACGAACATTTTGTTTAATATCTCGGCCCCTGTTTGTCGTAGCTCAATGTTTTTAGTATGGTTAGATGAAGGACAAATTGGACTATAACATATCCTAAGGACATCCCGGTATCTCTAGTAGACACAGAGTTATGGGCCTGCAAAGCCTAGTCTAATGCATTTCCTATGGAGGCGTTTGTTTGTTCACGTATTGCTTAATTACTTGACCCTGTTCTTTCGATTAAAAATAACAACATATCTTTGGTGTAGCGGTTATCGCATCCGCCTCACTCCCGGAAGGCCACAGGTTCGAAACCGCGAAGTTTTTTTTTATAATTATCCGAACATTTGTGTCAAGGTCACATTATTTACATCCCCGTATGTCTGGTAGAACCAGAGTTACGAGCCTCCAGAATTTAGTCTAATGGATTTCCTATGGAGGGGTTTTTTTGTTTACGATTAGCTTAATTACTCGACTACTGTTTGTCGTAGCTCAATGTTTTTAGTATGGTTAGATGGGGGACAAATTGGACTATAACATACTCAAAGGACATCCCCGTATCTCCAGTAGAAACAGAGTTACGAGCCTGCAAAGTATAGTCTAATGCATTTTCTATGGAGGGGTTTGTTTGTTCACGTATTGCTTAATTACTTCACCCTGTTCTTTCTATTAAAAATAATAACATATCTTTAGTGTAGCGGTTATCGCATCCGCCTCACTCTCGGAAGGCCACAGGTTCGAAACCACGAAGTTTTTTTTTTTGCTTGGAACATGCAAAGACCTTTATAATTATCCGAACATTTGTGTCAAGGTCACATTATTTACATCCCCGTATCTCTGGTAGAACCAGAGTTACGAGCCTCCAGAATTTAGTCTAATGTATTTCCTATGGAGGGGTTTGTTTGTATACGATTGGCTTAATTACTCGACTACTGTTTGTCGTAGCCCTAATTCTAAGTATGGCTAGATGGGGGACAAATTGGTCTATAACATACTCAAAGGACATCCCCGTATCTCCAGTAGAAACAGAGTTACGAGCCTGCAAAGTATATTTTCAAAAATCAAAAGTAACCTTCTAACAATAAGTGAGACAAAAAGTAAGTTGACGACGATATTGAGGTAGCCTCAAGTTTAAAGTATCCTTGTATGGGGAGCAAAGAGTACTATAACATATCCAAAGGAGATCCCAGTATCTCTTGTAGAACAAGAGTTATGAGCCTCCAAAGTTTAGTGCAAAAATCATAAGTAACATAATAAAAATAAGTGAGACGATACCAAAGTTGACGAACATTTTGTTTAATATCTCGGCCCCTGTTTGTCGTAGCTCAATGTTTTTAGTATGGTTAGATGAAGGACAAATTGGACTATAACATATCCTAAGGACATCCCGGTATCTCTAGTAGACACAGAGTTATGGGCCTGCAAAGCCTAGTCTAATGCATTTCCTATGGAGGCGTTTGTTTGTTCACGTATTGCTTAATTACTTGACCCTGTTCTTTCGATTAAAAATAACAACATATCTTTGGTGTAGCGGTTATCGCATCCGCCTCACTCCCGGAAGGCCACAGGTTCGAAACCGCGAAGTTTTTTTTTATAATTATCCGAACATTTGTGTCAAGGTCACATTATTTACATCCCCGTATGTCTGGTAGAACCAGAGTTACGAGCCTCCAGAATTTAGTCTAATGGATTTCCTATGGAGGGGTTTTTTTGTTTACGATTAGCTTAATTACTCGACTACTGTTTGTCGTAGCTCAATGTTTTTAGTATGGTTAGATGGGGGACAAATTGGACTATAACATACTCAAAGGACATCCCCGTATCTCCAGTAGAAACAGAGTTACGAGCCTGCAAAGTATAGTCTAATGCATTTTCTATGGAGGGGTTTGTTTGTTCACGTATTGCTTAATTACTTCACCCTGTTCTTTCTATTAAAAATAATAACATATCTTTAGTGTAGCGGTTATCGCATCCGCCTCACTCTCGGAAGGCCACAGGTTCGAAACCACGAAGTTTTTTTTTTTGCTTGGAACATGCAAAGACCTTTATAATTATCCGAACATTTGTGTCAAGGTCACATTATTTACATCCCCGTATCTCTGGTAGAACCAGAGTTACGAGCCTCCAGAATTTAGTCTAATGTATTTCCTATGGAGGGGTTTGTTTGTATACGATTAGCTTAATTACTCGACTACTGTTTGTCGTAGCCCTAATTCTTAGTATGGCTAGATGGGGGACAAATTGGTCTATAACATACTCAAAGGACATCCCCGTATCTCCAGTAGAAACAGAGTTACGAGCCTGCAAAGTATATTTTCAAAAATCAAAAGTAACCTTCTAACAATAAGTGAGACAAAAAGTAAGTTGACGACGATATTGAGGTAGCCTCAAGTTTAAAGTATCCTTGTATGGGGAGCAAAGAGTACTATAACATATCCAAAGGAGATCCCAGTATCTCTTGTAGAACAAGAGTTATGAGCCTCCAAAGTTTAGTGCAAAAATCATAAGTAACATAATAAAAATAAGTGAGACGATACCAAAGTTGACGAACATTTTGTTTAATATCTCGGCCCCTGTTTGTCGTAGCTCAATGTTTTTAGTATGGTTAGATGAAGGACAAATTGGACTATAACATATCCTAAGGACATCCCGGTATCTCTAGTAGACACAGAGTTATGGGCCTGCAAAGCCTAGTCTAATGCATTTCCTATGGAGGCGTTTGTTTGTTCACGTATTGCTTAATTACTTGACCCTGTTCTTTCGATTAAAAATAACAACATATCTTTGGTGTAGCGGTTATCGCATCCGCCTCACTCCCGGAAGGCCACAGGTTCGAAACCGCGAAGTTTTTTTTTATAATTATCCGAACATTTGTGTCAAGGTCACATTATTTACATCCCCGTATGTCTGGTAGAACCAGAGTTACGAGCCTCCAGAATTTAGTCTAATGGATTTCCTATGGAGGGGTTTTTTTGTTTACGATTAGCTTAATTACTCGACTACTGTTTGTCGTAGCTCAATGTTTTTAGTATGGTTAGATGGGGGACAAATTGGACTATAACATACTCAAAGGACATCGCCGTATCTCCAGTAGAAACAGAGTTACGAGCCTGCAAAGTATAGTCTAATGCATTTTCTATGGAGGGGTTTGTTTGTTCACGTATTGCTTAATTACTTGACCCTGTTCTTTCTATTAAAAATAATAACATATCTTTAGTGTAGCGGTTATCGCATCCGCCTCACTCTCGGAAGGCCACAGGTTCGAAACCACGAAGTTTTTTTTTTTTTTGCTTGGAACATGCAAAGACCTTTATAATTATCCGAACATTTGTGTCAAGGTCACATTATTTACATCCCCGTATCTCTGGTAGAACCAGAGTTACGAGCCTCCAGAATTTAGTCTAATGTATTTCCTATGGAGGGGTTTGTTTGTATACGATTGGCTTAATTACTCGACTACTGTTTGTCGTAGCCCTAATTCTAAGTATGGCTAGATGGGGGACAAATTGGTCTATAACATACTCAAAGGACATCCCCGTATCTCCAGTAGAAACAGAGTTACGAGCCTGCAAAGTATATTTTCAAAAATCAAAAGTAACCTTCTAACAATAAGTGAGACAAAAAGTAAGTTGACGACGATATTGAGGTAGCCTCAAGTTTAAAGTATCCTTGTATGGGGAGCAAAGAGTACTATAACATATCCAAAGGAGATCCCAGTATCTCTTGTAGAACAAGAGTTATGAGCCTCCAAAGTTTAGTGCAAAAATCATAAGTAACATAATAAAAATAAGTGAGACGATACCAAAGTTGACGAACATTTTGTTTAATATCTCGGCCCCTGTTTGTCGTAGCTCAATGTTTTTAGTATGGTTAGATGAAGGACAAATTGGACTATAACATATCCTAAGGACATCCCGGTATCTCTAGTAGACACAGAGTTATGGGCCTGCAAAGCCTAGTCTAATGCATTTCCTATGGAGGCGTTTGTTTGTTCACGTATTGCTTAATTACTTGACCCTGTTCTTTCGATTAAAAATAACAACATATCTTTGGTGTAGCGGTTATCGCATCCGCCTCACTCCCGGAAGGCCACAGGTTCGAAACCGCGAAGTTTTTTTTTATAATTATCCGAACATTTGTGTCAAGGTCACATTATTTACATCCCCGTATGTCTGGTAGAACCAGAGTTACGAGCCTCCAGAATTTAGTCTAATGGATTTCCTATGGAGGGGTTTTTTTGTTTACGATTAGCTTAATTACTCGACTACTGTTTGTCGTAGCTCAATGTTTTTAGTATGGTTAGATGGGGGACAAATTGGACTATAACATACTCAAAGGACATCCCCGTATCTCCAGTAGAAACAGAGTTACGAGCCTGCAAAGTATAGTCTAATGCATTTTCTATGGAGGGGTTTGTTTGTTCACGTATTGCTTAATTACTTCACCCTGTTCTTTCTATTAAAAATAATAACATATCTTTAGTGTAGCGGTTATCGCATCCGCCTCACTCTCGGAAGGCCACAGGTTCGAAACCACGAAGTTTTTTTTTTTGCTTGGAACATGCAAAGACCTTTATAATTATCCGAACATTTGTGTCAAGGTCACATTATTTACATCCCCGTATCTCTGGTAGAACCAGAGTTACGAGCCTCCAGAATTTAGTCTAATGTATTTCCTATGGAGGGGTTTGTTTGTATACGATTGGCTTAATTACTCGACTACTGTTTGTCGTAGCCCTAATTCTAAGTATGGCTAGATGGGGGACAAATTGGTCTATAACATACTCAAAGGACATCCCCGTATCTCCAGTAGAAACAGAGTTACGAGCCTGCAAAGTATATTTTCAAAAATCAAAAGTAACCTTCTAACAATAAGTGAGACAAAAAGTAAGTTGACGACGATATTGAGGTAGCCTCAAGTTTAAAGTATCCTTGTATGGGGAGCAAAGAGTACTATAACATATCCAAAGGAGATCCCAGTATCTCTTGTAGAACAAGAGTTATGAGCCTCCAAAGTTTAGTGCAAAAATCATAAGTAACATAATAAAAATAAGTGAGACGATACCAAAGTTGACGAACATTTTGTTTAATATCTCGGCCCCTGTTTGTCGTAGCTCAATGTTTTTAGTATGGTTAGATGAAGGACAAATTGGACTATAACATATCCTAAGGACATCCCGGTATCTCTAGTAGACACAGAGTTATGGGCCTGCAAAGCCTAGTCTAATGCATTTCCTATGGAGGCGTTTGTTTGTTCACGTATTGCTTAATTACTTGACCCTGTTCTTTCGATTAAAAATAACAACATATCTTTGGTGTAGCGGTTATCGCATCCGCCTCACTCCCGGAAGGCCACAGGTTCGAAACCGCGAAGTTTTTTTTTATAATTATCCGAACATTTGTGTCAAGGTCACATTATTTACATCCCCGTATGTCTGGTAGAACCAGAGTTACGAGCCTCCAGAATTTAGTCTAATGGATTTCCTATGGAGGGGTTTTTTTGTTTACGATTAGCTTAATTACTCGACTACTGTTTGTCGTAGCTCAATGTTTTTAGTATGGTTAGATGGGGGACAAATTGGACTATAACATACTCAAAGGACATCCCCGTATCTCCAGTAGAAACAGAGTTACGAGCCTGCAAAGTATAGTCTAATGCATTTTCTATGGAGGGGTTTGTTTGTTCACGTATTGCTTAATTACTTCACCCTGTTCTTTCTATTAAAAATAATAACATATCTTTAGTGTAGCGGTTATCGCATCCGCCTCACTCTCGGAAGGCCACAGGTTCGAAACCACGAAGTTTTTTTTTTTGCTTGGAACATGCAAAGACCTTTATAATTATCCGAACATTTGTGTCAAGGTCACATTATTTACATCCCCGTATCTCTGGTAGAACCAGAGTTACGAGCCTCCAGAATTTAGTCTAATGTATTTCCTATGGAGGGGTTTGTTTGTATACGATTAGCTTAATTACTCGACTACTGTTTGTCGTAG
Organism: Phalangium opilio; assembly: GCF_054372755.1. Classification (NCBI taxonomy): domain Eukaryota; kingdom Metazoa; phylum Arthropoda; class Arachnida; order Opiliones; family Phalangiidae; genus Phalangium; species Phalangium opilio. The sequence goes on along the minus strand of NW_028324192.1, from coordinate 2,011,625 downwards.
CCCTAATTCTTAGTATGGCTAGATGGGGGACAAATTGGTCTATAACATACTCAAAGGACATCCCCGTATCTCCAGTAGAAACAGAGTTACGAGCCTGCAAAGTATATTTTCAAAAATCAAAAGTAACCTTCTAACAATAAGTGAGACAAAAAGTAAGTTGACGACGATATTGAGGTAGCCTCAAGTTTAAAGTATCCTTGTATGGGGAGCAAAGAGTACTATAACATATCCAAAGGAGATCCCAGTATCTCTTGTAGAACAAGAGTTATGAGCCTCCAAAGTTTAGTGCAAAAATCATAAGTAACATAATAAAAATAAGTGAGACGATACCAAAGTTGACGAACATTTTGTTTAATATCTCGGCCCCTGTTTGTCGTAGCTCAATGTTTTTAGTATGGTTAGATGAAGGACAAATTGGACTATAACATATCCTAAGGACATCCCGGTATCTCTAGTAGACACAGAGTTATGGGCCTGCAAAGCCTAGTCTAATGCATTTCCTATGGAGGCGTTTGTTTGTTCACGTATTGCTTAATTACTTGACCCTGTTCTTTCGATTAAAAATAACAACATATCTTTGGTGTAGCGGTTATCGCATCCGCCTCACTCCCGGAAGGCCACAGGTTCGAAACCGCGAAGTTTTTTTTTATAATTATCCGAACATTTGTGTCAAGGTCACATTATTTACATCCCCGTATGTCTGGTAGAACCAGAGTTACGAGCCTCCAGAATTTAGTCTAATGGATTTCCTATGGAGGGGTTTTTTTGTTTACGATTAGCTTAATTACTCGACTACTGTTTGTCGTAGCTCAATGTTTTTAGTATGGTTAGATGGGGGACAAATTGGACTATAACATACTCAAAGGACATCCCCGTATCTCCAGTAGAAACAGAGTTACGAGCCTGCAAAGTATAGTCTAATGCATTTTCTATGGAGGGGTTTGTTTGTTCACGTATTGCTTAATTACTTCACCCTGTTCTTTCTATTAAAAATAATAACATATCTTTAGTGTAGCGGTTATCGCATCCGCCTCACTCTCGGAAGGCCACAGGTTCGAAACCACGAAGTTTTTTTTTTTGCTTGGAACATGCAAAGACCTTTATAATTATCCGAACATTTGTGTCAAGGTCACATTATTTACATCCCCGTATCTCTGGTAGAACCAGAGTTACGAGCCTCCAGAATTTAGTCTAATGTATTTCCTATGGAGGGGTTTGTTTGTATACGATTAGCTTAATTACTCGACTACTGTTTGTCGTAGCCCTAATTCTTAGTATGGCTAGATGGGGGACAAATTGGTCTATAACATACTCAAAGGACATCCCCGTATCTCCAGTAGAAACAGAGTTACGAGCCTGCAAAGTATATTTTCAAAAATCAAAAGTAACCTTCTAACAATAAGTGAGACAAAAAGTAAGTTGACGACGATATTGAGGTAGCCTCAAGTTTAAAGTATCCTTGTATGGGGAGCAAAGAGTACTATAACATATCCAAAGGAGATCCCAGTATCTCTTGTAGAACAAGAGTTATGAGCCTCCAAAGTTTAGTGCAAAAATCATAAGTAACATAATAAAAATAAGTGAGACGATACCAAAGTTGACGAACATTTTGTTTAATATCTCGGCCCCTGTTTGTCGTAGCTCAATGTTTTTAGTATGGTTAGATGAAGGACAAATTGGACTATAACATATCCTAAGGACATCCCGGTATCTCTAGTAGACACAGAGTTATGGGCCTGCAAAGCCTAGTCTAATGCATTTCCTATGGAGGCGTTTGTTTGTTCACGTATTGCTTAATTACTTGACCCTGTTCTTTCGATTAAAAATAACAACATATCTTTGGTGTAGCGGTTATCGCATCCGCCTCACTCCCGGAAGGCCACAGGTTCGAAACCGCGAAGTTTTTTTTTATAATTATCCGAACATTTGTGTCAAGGTCACATTATTTACATCCCCGTATGTCTGGTAGAACCAGAGTTACGAGCCTCCAGAATTTAGTCTAATGGATTTCCTATGGAGGTGTTTTTTTGTTTACGATTAGCTTAATTACTCGACTACTGTTTGTCGTAGCTCAATGTTTTTAGTATGGTTAGATGGGGGACAAATTGGACTATAACATACTCAAAGGACATCCCCGTATCTCCAGTAGAAACAGAGTTACGAGCCTGCAAAGTATAGTCTAATGCATTTTCTATGGAGGGGTTTGTTTGTTCACGTATTGCTTAATTACTTCACCCTGTTCTTTCTATTAAAAATAATAACATATCTTTAGTGTAGCGGTTATCGCATCCGCCTCACTCTCGGAAGGCCACAGGTTCGAAACCACGAAGTTTTTTTTTTTGCTTGGAACATGCAAAGACCTTTATAATTATCCGAACATTTGTGTCAAGGTCACATTATTTACATCCCCGTATCTCTGGTAGAACCAGAGTTACGAGCCTCCAGAATTTAGTCTAATGTATTTCCTATGGAGGGGTTTGTTTGTTTACGATTAGCTTAATTACTCGACTACTGTTTGTCGTAGCCCTAATTCTTAGTATGGCTAGATGGGGGACAAATTGGTCTATAACATACTCAAAGGACATCCCCGTATCTCCAGTAGAAACAGAGTTACGAGCCTGCAAAGTATATTTTCAAAAATCAAAAGTAACCTTCTAACAATAAGTGAGACAAAAAGTAAGTTGACGACGATATTGAGGTAGCCTCAAGTTTAAAGTATCCTTGTATGGGGAGCAAAGAGTACTATAACATATGCAAAGGAGATCCCAGTATCTCTTGTAGAACAAGAGTTATGAGCCTCCAAAGTTTAGTGCAAAAATCATAAGTAACATAATAAAAATAAGTGAGACGATACCAAAATTGACGAACATTTTGCTTAATATCTCGGCCCCTGTTTGTCGTAGCTCAATGTTTTTAGTATGGTTAGATGAAGGACAAATTGGACTATAACATATCCTAAGGACATCCCGGTATCTCTAGTAGACACAGAGTTATGGGCCTGCAAAGCCTAGTCTAATGCATTTCCTATGGAGGCGTTTGTTTGTTCACGTATTGCTTAATTACTTGACCCTGTTCTTTCGATTAAAAATAATAACATATCTTTGGTGTAGCGGTTATCGCATCCGCCTCACTCCCGGAAGGCCACAGGTTCGAAACCGCGAAGTTTTTTTTTATAATTATCCGAACATTTGTGTCAAGGTCACATTATTTACATCCCCGTATGTCTGGTAGAACCAGAGTTACGAGCCTCCAGAATTTAGTCTAATTAATTTCCTATGGAGGGGTTTGTTTGTTTACGATTAGCTTAATTACTCGACTACTGTTTGTCGTAGCTCAATGTTTTTAGTATGGTTAGATGGGGGACAAATTGGACTATAACATACTCAAAGGACATCCCCGAATCTACAGTAGAAACAGAGTTACGGGCCTGCAAAGTATCGTCTAACTCATTTCCTATGGAGGGGGTTTGTTTCTTTACGTTTTGATTAAGTACTCGGCCCCTGTTTGTCGTAGCCCAAAGTTTTTAGTATGGTTAGATGAAGGACAAATTGGACTATAACATATCCTAAGGACATCCCGGTATCTCCAGTAGAAACAGAGTTACGAGCCTGCAAAGTTTATTTTCAAAAATCAAAAGTAACCTTCTAATAATAAGTGAGACAAAAAATAAGTTGACGACGATATTGAGGTAGCCTCAAGTTTAAAGTATCCTTGTATGGGGAGCAAAGAGTACTATAACATATCCAAAGGAGATCCCAGTATCTCTTGTAGAACAAGAGTTATGAGCCTCCAAAGTTTAGTGCAAAAATCATAAGTAACATAATAAAAATAAGTGAGACGATACCAAAGTTGACGAACATTTGGCTTAATATCTCTGCCCATGTTTGTCGTAGCTCAATGTTTTTAGTATGGTTAGATGGGGGACAAATTGGACTATAACATACTCAAAGGACATCCCCGTATCTCCAGTAGAAACAGAGTTACTAGCCTCCAAAGTATAGTCTAATGCATTTCCTATGGAGGGGGTTTGTTTCGTTACGTTTTGCTTAAGTACTCGGCCCCTGTTTGTCGTAGCCCAAAGTTTTTAGTATGGTTAGATGGGGGACAATTTGGACTATAACATATCCTAAGGACATCCCCGTATCTCTAGTAGACACAGAGTTATGGGCCTGCAAAGTATAGTCTAATGCTTTTCCTATGGAGGGGTTTGTTTGTTTACGATTAGCTTAATTACTCGACTACTGTTTGTCGTAGCTCAATGTTTTTAGTATGGTTAGATGGGGGACAAATTGGACTATAACATACTCAAAGGACATCGCCGTATCTCCAGTAGAAACAGAGTTACGAGCCTGCAAAGTATAGTCTAATGCATTTTCTATGGAGGGGTTTGTTTGTTCACGTATTGCTTAATTACTTGACCCTGTTCTTTCTATTAAAAATAATAACATATCTTTAGTGTAGCGGTTATCGCATCCGCCTCACTCTCGGAAGGCCACAGGTTCGAAACCACGAAGTTTTTTTTTTTTTTGCTTGGAACATGCAAAGACCTTTATAATTATCCGAACATTTGTGTCAAGGTCACATTATTTACATCCCCGTATCTCTGGTAGAACCAGAGTTACGAGCCTCCAGAATTTAGTCTAATGTATTTCCTATGGAGGGGTTTGTTTGTATACGATTGGCTTAATTACTCGACTACTGTTTGTCGTAGCCCTAATTCTAAGTATGGCTAGATGGGGGACAAATTGGTCTATAACATACTCAAAGGACATCCCCGTATCTCCAGTAGAAACAGAGTTACGAGCCTGCAAAGTATATTTTCAAAAATCAAAAGTAACCTTCTAACAATAAGTGAGACAAAAAGTAAGTTGACGACGATATTGAGGTAGCCTCAAGTTTAAAGTATCCTTGTATGGGGAGCAAAGAGTACTATAACATATCCAAAGGAGATCCCAGTATCTCTTGTAGAACAAGAGTTATGAGCCTCCAAAGTTTAGTGCAAAAATCATAAGTAACATAATAAAAATAAGTGAGACGATACCAAAGTTGACGAACATTTTGTTTAATATCTCGGCCCCTGTTTGTCGTAGCTCAATGTTTTTAGTATGGTTAGATGAAGGACAAATTGGACTATAACATATCCTAAGGACATCCCGGTATCTCTAGTAGACACAGAGTTATGGGCCTGCAAAGCCTAGTCTAATGCATTTCCTATGGAGGCGTTTGTTTGTTCACGTATTGCTTAATTACTTGACCCTGTTCTTTCGATTAAAAATAACAACATATCTTTGGTGTAGCGGTTATCGCATCCGCCTCACTCCCGGAAGGCCACAGGTTCGAAACCGCGAAGTTTTTTTTTATAATTATCCGAACATTTGTGTCAAGGTCACATTATTTACATCCCCGTATGTCTGGTAGAACCAGAGTTACGAGCCTCCAGAATTTAGTCTAATGGATTTCCTATGGAGGGGTTTGTTTGTTTACGATTAGCTTAATTACTCGACTACTGTTTGTCGTAGCTCAATGTTTTTAGTATGGTTAGATGGGGGACAAATTGGACTATAACATACTCAAAGGACATCCCCGTATCTCCAGTAGAAACAGAGTTACGAGCCTGCAAAGTATAGTCTAATGCATTTTCTATGGAGGGGTTTGTTTGTTCACGTATTGCTTAATTACTTCACCCTGTTCTTTCTATTAAAAATAATAACATATCTTTAGTGTAGCGGTTATCGCATCCGCCTCACTCTCGGAAGGCCACAGGTTCGAAACCACGAAGTTTTTTTTTTTTGCTTGGAACATGCAAAGACCTTTATAATTATCCGAACATTTGTGTCAAGGTCACATTATTTACATCCCCGTATCTCTGGTAGAACCAGAGTTACGAGCCTCCAGAATTTAGTCTAATGTATTTCCTATGGAGGGGTTTGTTTGTATACGATTAGCTTAATTACTCGACTACTGTTTGTCGTAGCCCTAATTCTTAGTATGGCTAGATGGGGGACAAATTGGTCTATAACATACTCAAAGGACATCCCCGTATCTCCAGTAGAAACAGAGTTACGAGCCTGCAAAGTATATTTTCAAAAATCAAAAGTAACCTTCTAACAATAAGTGAGACAAAAAGTAAGTTGACGACGATATTGAGGTAGCCTCAAGTTTAAAGTATCCTTGTATGGGGAGCAAAGAGTACTATAACATATGCAAAGGAGATCCCAGTATCTCTTGTAGAACAAGAGTTATGAGCCTCCAAAGTTTAGTGCAAAAATCATAAGTAACATAATAAAAATAAGTGAGACGATACCAAAATTGACGAACATTTTGCTTAATATCTCGGCCCCTGTTTGTCGTAGCTCAATGTTTTTAGTATGGTTAGATGAAGGACAAATTGGACTATAACATATCCTAAGGACATCCCGGTATCTCTAGTAGACACAGAGTTATGGGCCTGCAAAGCCTAGTCTAATGCATTTCCTATGGAGGCGTTTGTTTGTTCACGTATTGCTTAATTACTTGACCCTGTTCTTTCGATTAAAAATAATAACATATCTTTGGTGTAGCGGTTATCGCATCCGCCTCACTCCCGGAAGGCCACAGGTTCGAAACCGCGAAGTTTTTTTTTATAATTATCCGAACATTTGTGTCAAGGTCACATTATTTACATCCCCGTATGTCTGGTAGAACCAGAGTTACGAGCCTCCAGAATTTAGTCTAATTAATTTCCTATGGAGGGGTTTGTTTGTTTACGATTAGCTTAATTACTCGACTACTGTTTGTCGTAGCTCAATGTTTTTAGTATGGTTAGATGGGGGACAAATTGGACTATAACATACTCAAAGGACATCCCCGAATCTACAGTAGAAACAGAGTTACGGGCCTGCAAAGTATCGTCTAACTCATTTTCTATGGAGGGGGTTTGTTTCTTTACGTTTTGCTTAAGTACTCGGCCCCTGTTTGTCGTAGCCCAAAGTTTTTAGTATGGTTAGATGAAGGACAAATTGGACTATAACATATCCTAAGGACATCCCGGTATCTCCAGTAGAAACAGAGTTACGAGCCTGCAAAGTTTATTTTCAAAAATCAAAAGTAACCTTCTAACAATAAGTGAGACAAAAAATAAGTTGACGACGATATTGAGGTAGCCTCAAGTTTAAAGTATCCTTGTATGGGGAGCAAAGAGTACTATAACATATCCAAAGGAGATCCCAGTATCTCTTGTAGAACAAGAGTTATGAGCCTCCAAAGTTTAGTGCAAAAATCATAAGTAACATAATAAAAATAAGTGAGACGATACCAAAGTTGACGAACATTTGGCTTAATATCTCTGCCCATGTTTGTCGTAGCTCAATGTTTTTAGTATGGTTAGATGGGGGACAAATTGGACTATAACATACTCAAAGGACATCCCCGTATCTCCAGTAGAAACAGAGTTACTAGCCTCCAAAGTATAGTCTAATGCATTTCCTATGGAGGGGGTTTGTTTCGTTACGTTTTGCTTAAGTACTCGGCCCCTGTTTGTCGTAGCCCAAAGTTTTTAGTATGGTTAGATGGGGGACAATTTGGACTATAACATATCCTAAGGACATCCCCGTATCTCTAGTAGACACAGAGTTATGGGCCTGCAAAGTATAGTCTAATGCATTTCCTATGGAGGGGTTTGTTTGTTTACGATTAGTTTAATTACTCGACTACTGTTTGTCGTAGCTCAATGTTTTTAGTATGGTTAGATGGGGGACAAATTGGACTATAACATACTCAAAGGACATCCCCGTATCTCCAGTAGAAACAGAGTTACGAGCCTGCAAAGTATAGTCTAATGCATTTTCTATGGAGGGGTTTGTTTGTTCACGTATTGCTTAATTACTTGACCCTGTTCTTTCTATTAAAAATAATAACATATCTTTAGTGTAGCGGTTATCGCATCCGCCTCACTCTCGGAAGGCCACAGGTTCGAAACCACGAAGTTTTTTTTTTTTTGCTTGGAACATGCAAAGACCTTTATAATTATCCGAACATTTGTGTCAAGGTCACATTATTTACATCCCCGTATCTCTGGTAGAACCAGAGTTACGAGCCTCCAGAATTTAGTCTAATGTATTTCCTATGGAGGGGTTTGTTTGTATACGATTGGCTTAATTACTCGACTACTGTTTGTCGTAGCCCTAATTCTAAGTATGGCTAGATGGGGGACAAATTGGTCTATAACATACTCAAAGGACATCCCCGTATCTCCAGTAGAAACAGAGTTACGAGCCTGCAAAGTATATTTTCAAAAATCATAAGTAACCTTCTAACAATAAGTGAGACAAAAAGTAAGTTGACGACGATATTGAGGTAGCCTCAAGTTTAAAGTATCCTTGTATGGGGAGCAAAGAGTACTATAACATATCCAAAGGAGATCCCAGTATCTCTTGTAGAACAAGAGTTATGAGCCTCCAAAGTTTAGTGCAAAAATCATAAGTAACATAATAAAAATAAGTGAGACGATACCAAAGTTGACGAACATTTTGTTTAATATCTCGGCCCCTGTTTGTCGTAGCTCAATGTTTTTAGTATGGTTAGATGAAGGACAAATTGGACTATAACATATCCTAAGGACATCCCGGTATCTCTAGTAGACACAGAGTTATGGGCCTGCAAAGCCTAGTCTAATGCATTTCCTATGGAGGCGTTTGTTTGTTCACGTATTGCTTAATTACTTGACCCTGTTCTTTCGATTAAAAATAATAACATATCTTTAGTGTAGCGGTTATCGCATCCGCCTCACTCCCGGAAGGCCACAGGTTCGAAACCGCGAAGTTTTTTTTTATAATTATCCGAACATTTGTGTCAAGGTCACATTATTTACATCCCCGTATCTCTGGTAGAACCAGAGTTACGAGCCTCCAGAATTTAGTCTAATGGATTTCCTATGGAGGGGTTTGTTTGTTTACGATTAGCTTAATTACTCGACTACTGTTTGTCGTAGCTCAATGTTTTTAGTATGGTTAGATGGGGGACAAATTGGACTATAACATACTCAAAGGACATCCCCGAATCTACAGTGGAAACAGAGTTACGGGCCTGCAAAGTATCGTCTAACTCATTTCCTATGGAGGGGGTTTGTTTCTTTACGTTTTGCTTAAGTACTCGGCCCCTGTTTGTCGTAGCCCAAAGTTTTTAGTATGGTTAGATGAAGGACAAATTGGACTATAACATATCCTAAGGACATCCCGGTATCTCCAGTAGAAACAGAGTTACAAGCCTGCGAAGTTTATTTTCAAAAATCAAAAGTAACCTTCTAACAATAAGTGAGACAAAAAAAAAGTTGACGACGATATTGAGGTAGCCTCAAGTTTAAAGTATCCTTGTATGGGGAGCAAAGAGTACTATAACATATCCAAAGGAGATCCCAGTATCTCTTGTAGAACAAGAGTTATGAGCCTCCAAAGTTTAGTGCAAAAATCATAAGTAACATAATAAAAATAAGTGAGACGATACCAAAGTTGACGAACATTTGGCTTAATATCTCTGCCCATGTTTGTCGTAGCTCAATGTTTTTAGTATGGTTAGATGGGGGACAAATTGGACTATAACATACTCAAAGGACATCCCCGTATCTCCAGTAGAAACAGAGTTACGAGCCTCCAAAGTATAGTCTAATGCATTTCCTATGGAGGGGGTTTGTTTCGTTACGTTTTGCTTAAGTACTCGGCCCCTGTTTGTCGTAGCCCAAAGTTTTTAGTATGGTTAGATGGGGGACAATTTGGACTATAACATATCCTAAGGACATCCCCGTATCTCTAGTAGACACAGAGTTATGGGCCTGCAAAGTATAGTCTAATGCATTTCCTATGGAGGGGTTTGTTTGTTTACGATTAGCTTAATTACTCGACTACTGTTTGTCGTAGCTCAATGTTTTTAGTATGGTTAGATGGGGGACAAATTGGACTATAACATACTCAACGGACATCCCCGTATCTCCAGTAGAAACAGAGTTACGAGCCTGCAAAGTATAGTCTAATGCATTTTCTATGGAGGGGTTTGTTTGTTCACGTATTGCTTAATTACTTGACCCTGTTCTTTCTATTAAAAATAATAACATATCTTTAGTGTAGCGGTTATCGCATCCGCCTCACTCTCGGAAGGCCACAGGTTCGAAAACACGAAGTTTTTTTTTTTTGCTTGGAACATGCAAAGACCTTTATAATTATCCGAACATTTGTGTCAAGGTCACATTATTTACATCCCCGTATCTCTGGTAGAACCAGAGTTACGAGCCTCCAGAATTTAGTCTAATGTATTTCCTATGGAGGGATTTGTTTGTATACGATTGGCTTAATTACTCGACTACTGTTTGTCGTAGCCCTAATTCTAAGTATGGCTAGATGGGGGACAAATTGGTCTATAACATACTCAAAGGACATCCCCGTATCTCCAGTAGAAACAGAGTTACGAGCCTGCAAAGTATATTTTCAAAAATCAAAAGTAACCTTCTAACAATAAGTGAGACAAAAAGTAAGTTGACGACGATATTGAGGTAGCCTCAAGTTTAAAGTATCCTTGTATGGGGAGCAAAGAGTACTATAACATATCCAAAGGAGATCCCAGTATCTCTTGTAGAACAAGAGTTATGAGCCTCCAAAGTATAGTGCAAAAATCATAAGTAACATAATAAAAATAAGTGAGACGATACCAAAGTTGACGAACATTTTGCTTAATATCTCGGCCACTGTTTGTCGTAGCTCAATGTTTTTAGTATGGTTAGATGAAGGACAAATTGGACTATAACATATCCTAAGGACATCCCGGTATCTCTAGTAGACACAGAGTTATGGGCCTGCAAAGCCTAGTCTAATGCATTTCCTATGGAGGCGTTTGTTTGTTCACGTATTGCTTAATTACTTGACCCTGTTCTTTCGATTAAAAATAATAACATATCTTTAGTGTAGCGGTTATCGCATCCGCCTCACTCCCGGAAGGCCACAGGTTCGAAACCGCGAAGTTTTTTTTTATAATTATCCGAACATTTGTGTCAAGGTCACATTATTTACATCCCCGTATCTCTGGTAGAACCAGAGTTACGAGCCTCCAGAATTTAGTCTAATGGATTTCCTATGGAGGGGTTTGTTTGTTTACGATTAGCTTAATTACTCGACTACTGTTTGTCGTAGCTCAATGTTTTTAGTATGGTTAGATGGGGGACAAATTGGACTATAACATACTCAAAGGACATCCCCGAATCTACAGTAGAAACAGAGTTACGGGCCTGCAAAGTATCGTCTAACTCATTTCCTATGGAGGGGGTTTGTTTCTTTACGTTTTGCTTAAGTACTCGGCCCCTGTTTGTCGTAGCCCAAAGTTTTTAGTATGGTTAGATGAAGGACAAATTGGACTATAACATATCCTAAGGACATCCCGGTATCTCCAGTAGAAACAGAGTTACGAGCCTGCAAAGTTTATTTTCAAAAATCAAAAGTAACCTTCTAACAATAAGTGAGACAAAAAATAAGTTGACGACGATATTGAGGTAGCCTCAAGTTTAAAGTATCCTTGTATGGGGAGCAAAGAGTACTATAACATATCCAAAGGAGATCCCAGTATCTCTTGTAGAACAAGAGTTATGAGCCTCCAAAGTTTAGTGCAAAAATCATAAGTAACATAATAAAAATAAGTGAGACGATACCAAAATTGACAAACATTTGGCTTAATATCTCGGCCCTTGTTTGTCGTAGCTCAATGTTTTTAGTATGGTTAGATGGGGGACAAATTGGACTATAACATACTCAAAGGACATCCCCGTATCTCCAGTAGAAACAGAGTTACGAGCCTCCAAAGTATAGTCTAATGCATTTCCTATGGAGGGGGTTTGTTTCGTTACGTTTTGCTTAAGTACTCGGCCCCTGTTTGTCGTAGCCCAAAGTTTTTAGTATGGTTAGATGGGGGACAATTTGGACTATAACATATCCTAAGGACATCCCCGTATCTCTTGTAGACACAGAGTTATGGGCCTGCAAAGTATAGTCTAATGCATTTCCTATGGAGGGGTTTGTTTGTTTACGATTAGCTTAATTACTCGACTACTGTTTGTCGTAGCTCAATGTTTTTAGTATGGTTAGATGGGGGACAAATTGGACTATAACATACTCAAAGGACATCCCCGTATCTCCAGTAGAAACAGAGTTACGAGCCTGCAAAGTATAGTCTAATGCATTTTCTATGGAGGGGTTTGTTTGTTCACGTATTGCTTAATTACTTGACCCTGTTCTTTCTATTAAAAATAATAACATATCTTTAGTGTAGCGGTTATCGCATCCGCCTCACTCTCGGAAGGCCACAGGTTCGAAACCACGAAGTTTTTTTTTTGCTTGGAACATGCAAAGACCTTTATAATTATCCGAACATTTGTGTCAAGGTCACATTATTTACATCCCCGTATCTCTGGTAGAACCAGAGTTACGAGCCTCCAGAATTTAGTCTAATGTATTTCCTATGGAGGGGTTTGTTTGTATACGATTGGCTTAATTACTCGACTACTGTTTGTCGTAGCCCTAATTCTAAGTATGGCTAGATGGGGGACAAATTGGTCTATAACATACTCAAAGGACATCCCCGTATCTCCAGTAGAAACAGAGTTACTAGCCTCCAAAGTATAGTCTAATGCATTTCCTATGGAGGGGGTTTGTTTCGTTACGTTTTGCTTAAGTACTCGGCCCCTGTTTGTCGTAGCCCAAAGTTTTTAGTATGGTTAGATGGGGGACAATTTGGACTATAACATATCCTAAGGACATCCCCGTATCTCTAGTAGACACAGAGTTATGGGCCTGCAAAGTATAGTCTAATGCATTTCCTATGGAGGGGTTTGTTTGTTTACTATTAGCTTAATTACTCGACTACTGTTTGTCGTAGCTCAATGTTTTTAGTATGGTTAGATGGGGGACAAATTGGACTATAACATACTCAAAGGACATCCCCGTATCTCCAGTAGAAACAGAGTTACGAGCCTGCAAAGTATAGTCTAATGCATTTTCTATGGAGGGGTTTGTTTGTTCACGTATTGCTTAATTACTTGACCCTGTTCTTTCTATTAAAAATAATAACATATCTTTAGTGTAGCGGTTATCGCATCCGCCTCACTCTCGGAAGGCCACAGGTTCGAAACCACGAAGTTTTTTTTTTTTTGCTTGGAACATGCAAAGACCTTTATAATTATCCGAACATTTGTGTCAAGGTCACATTATTTACATCCCCGTATCTCTGGTAGAACCAGAGTTACGAGCCTCCAGAATTTAGTCTAATGTATTTCCTATGGAGGGATTTGTTTGTATACGATTGGCTTAATTACTCGACTACTGTTTGTCGTAGCCCTAATTCTAAGTATGGCTAGATGGGGGACAAATTGGTCTATAACATACTCAAAGGACATCCCCGTATCTCCAGTAGAAACAGAGTTACGAGCCTGCAAAGTATATTTTCAAAAATCAAAAGTAACCTTCTAACAATAAGTGAGACAAAAAGTAAGTTGACGACGATATTGAGGTAGCCTCAAGTTTAAAGTATCCTTGTATGGGGAGCAAAGAGTACTATAACATATCCAAAGGAGATCCCAGTATCTCTTGTAGAAAAAGAGTTATGAGCCTCCAAAGTATAGTGCAAAAATCATAAGTAACATAATAAAAATAAGTGAGACGATACCAAAGTTGACGAACATTTTGCTTAATATCTCGGCCCCTGTTTGTCGTAGCTCAATGTTTTTAGTATGGTTAGATGAAGGACAAATTGGACTATAACATATCCTAAGGACATCCCGGTATCTCTAGTAGACACAGAGTTATGGGCCTGCAAAGCCTAGTCTAATGCATTTCCTATGGAGGCGTTTGTTTGTTCATGTATTGCTTAATTACTTGACCCTGTTCTTTCGATTAAAAATAATAACATATCTTTAGTGTAGCGGTTATCGCATCCGCCTCACTCCCGGAAGGCCACAGGTTCGAAACCGCGAAGTTTTTTTTTATAATTATCCGAACATTTGTGTCAAGGTCACATTATTTACATCCCCGTATCTCTGGTAGAACCAGAGTTACGAGCCTCCAGAATTTAGTCTAATGGATTTCCTATGGAGGGGTTTGTTTGTTTACGATTAGCTTAATTACTCGACTACTGTTTGTCGTAGCTCAATGTTTTTAGTATGGTTAGATGGGGGAAAAATTGGACTATAACATACTCAAAGGACATCCCCGAACCTACAGTAGAAACAGAGTTACGGGCCTGCAAAGTATCGTCTAACTCATTTCCTATGGAGGGGGTTTGTTTCTTTACGTTTTGCTTAAGTACTCGGCCCCTGTTTGTCGTAGCCCAAAGTTTTTAGTATGGTTAGATGAAGGACAAATTGGACTATAACATATCCTAAGGACATCCCGGTATCTCCAGTAGAAACAGAGTTACGAGCCTGCAAAGTTTATTTTCAAAAATCAAAAGTAACCTTCTAACAATAAGTGAGACAAAAAATAAGTTGACGACGATATTGAGGTAGCCTCAAGTTTAAAGTATCCTTGTATGGGGAGCAAAGAGTACTATAACATATCCAAAGGAGATCCCAGTATCTCTTGTAGAACAAGAGTTATGAGCCTCCAAAGTTTAGTGCAAAAATCATAAGTAACATAATAAAAATAAGTGAGACGATACCAAAGTTGACAAACATTTGGCTTAATATCTCGGCCCTTGTTTGTCGTAGCTCAATGTTTTTAGTATGGTTAGATGGGGGACAAATTGGACTATAACATACTCAAAGGACATCCCCGTATCTCCAGTAGAAACAGAGTTACGAGCCTCCAAAGTATAGTCTAATGCATTTCCTATGGAGGGGGTTTGTTTCGTTACGTTTTGCTTAAGTACTCGGCCCCTGTTTGTCGTAGCCCAAAGTTTTTAGTATGGTTAGATGGGGGACAATTTGGACTATAACATATCCTAAGGACATCCCCGTATCTCTTGTAGACACAGAGTTATGGGCCTGCAAAGTATAGTCTAATGCATTTCCTATGGAGGGGTTTGTTTGTTTACGATTAGCTTAATTACTCGACTACTGTTTGTCGTAGCTCAATGTTTTTAGTATGGTTAGATGGGGGACAAATTGGACTATAACATACTCAAAGGACATCCCCGTATCTCCAGTAGAAACAGAGTTACGAGCCTGCAAAGTATAGTCTAATGCATTTTCTATGGAGGGGTTTGTTTGTTCACGTATTGCTTAATTACTTGACCCTGTTCTTTCTATTAAAAATAATAACATATCTTTAGTGTAGCGGTTATCGCATCCGCCTCACTCTCGGAAGGCCACAGGTTCGAAACCACGAAGTTTTTTTTTTTTTGCTTGGAACATGCAAAGACCTTTATAATTATCCGAACATTTGTGTCAAGGTCACATTATTTACATCCCCGTATCTCTGGTAGAACCAGAGTTACGAGCCTCCAGAATTTAGTCTAATGTATTTCCTATGGAGGGGTTTGTTTGTATACGATTGGCTTAATTACTCGACTACTGTTTGTCGTAGCCCTAATTCTAAGTATGGCTAGATGGGGGACAAATTGGTCTATAACATACTCAAAGGACATCCCCGTATCTCCAGTAGAAACAGAGTTACTAGCCTCCAAAGTATAGTCTAATGCATTTCCTATGGAGGGGGTTTGTTTCGTTACGTTTTGCTTAAGTACTCGGCCCCTGTTTGTCGTAGCCCAAAGTTTTTAGTATGGTTAGATGGGGGACAATTTGGACTATAACATATCCTAAGGACATCCCCGTATCTCTAGTAGACACAGAGTTATGGGCCTGCAAAGTATAGTCTAATGCATTTCCTATGGAGGGGTTTGTTTGTTTACTATTAGCTTAATTACTCGACTACTGTTTGTCGTAGCTCAATGTTTTTAGTATGGTTAGATGGGGGACAAATTGGACTATAACATACTCAAAGGACATCCCCGTATCTCCAGTAGAAACAGAGTTACGAGCCTGCAAAGTATAGTCTAATGCATTTTCTATGGAGGGGTTTGTTTGTTCACGTATTGCTTAATTACTTGACCCTGTTCTTTCTATTAAAAATAATAACATATCTTTAGTGTAGCGGTTATCGCATCCGCCTCACTCTCGGAAGGCCACAGGTTCGAAACCACGAAGTTTTTTTTTTTTTGCTTGGAACATGCAAAGACCTTTATAATTATCCGAACATTTGTGTCAAGGTCACATTATTTACATCCCCGTATCTCTGGTAGAACCAGAGTTACGAGCCTCCAGAATTTAGTCTAATGTATTTCCTATGGAGGGATTTGTTTGTATACGATTGGCTTAATTACTCGACTACTGTTTGTCGTAGCCCTAATTCTAAGTATGGCTAGATGGGGGACAAATTGGTCTATAACATACTCAAAGGACATCCCCGTATCTCCAGTAGAAACAGAGTTACTAGCCTCCAAAGTATAGTCTAATGCATTTCCTATGGAGGGGGTTTGTTTCGTTACGTTTTGCTTAAGTACTCGGCCCCTGTTTGTCGTAGCCCAAAGTTTTTAGTATGGTTAGATGGGGGACAATTTGGACTATAACATATCCTAAGGACATCCCCGTATCTCTAGTAGACACAGAGTTATGGGCCTGCAAAGTATAGTCTAATGCATTTCCTATGGAGGGGTTTGTTTGTTTACTATTAGCTTAATTACTCGACTACTGTTTGTCGTAGCTCAATGTTTTTAGTATGGTTAGATGGGGGACAAATTGGACTATAACATACTCAAAGGACATCCCCGTATCTCCAGTAGAAACAGAGTTACGAGCCTGCAAAGTATAGTCTAATGCATTTTCTATGGAGGGGTTTGTTTGTTCACGTATTGCTTAATTACTTGACCCTGTTCTTTCTATTAAAAATAATAACATATCTTTAGTGTAGCGGTTATCGCATCCGCCTCACTCTCGGAAGGCCACAGGTTCGAAACCACGAAGTTTTTTTTTTTTTGCTTGGAACATGCAAAGACCTTTATAATTATCCGAACATTTGTGTCAAGGTCACATTATTTACATCCCCGTACCTCTGGTAGAACCAGAGTTACGAGCCTCCAGAATTTAGTCTAATGTATTTCCTATGGAGGGATTTGTTTGTATACGATTGGCTTAATTACTCGACTACTGTTTGTCGTAGCCCTAATTCTAAGTATGGCTAGATGGGGGACAAATTGGTCTATAACATACTCAAAGGACATCCCCGTATCTCCAGTAGAAACAGAGTTACGAGCCTGCAAAGTATATTTTCAAAAATCAAAAGTAACCTTCTAACAATAAGTGAGACAAAAAGTAAGTTGACGACGATATTGAGGTAGCCTCAAGTTTAAAGTATCCTTGTATGGGGAGCAAAGAGTACTATAACATATCCAAAGGAGATCCCAGTATCTCTTGTAGAACAAGAGTTATGAGCCTCCAAAGTATAGTGCAAAAATCATAAGTAACATAATAAAAATAAGTGAGACGATACCAAAGTTGACGAACATTTTGCTTAATATCTCGGCCCCTGTTTGTCGTAGCTCAATGTTTTTAGTATGGTTAGATGAAGGACAAATTGGACTATAACATATCCTAAGGACATCCCGGTATCTCTAGTAGACACAGAGTTATGGGCCTGCAAAGCCTAGTCTAATGCATTTCCTATGGAGGCGTTTGTTTGTTCATGTATTGCTTAATTACTTGACCCTGTTCTTTCGATTAAAAATAATAACATATCTTTAGTGTAGCGGTTATCGCATCCGCCTCACTCCCGGAAGGCCACAGGTTCGAAACCGCGAAGTTTTTTTTTATAATTATCCGAACATTTGTGTCAAGGTCACATTATTTACATCCCCGTATCTCTGGTAGAACCAGAGTTACGAGCCTCCAGAATTTAGTCTAATGGATTTCCTATGGAGGGGTTTGTTTGTTTACGATTAGCTTAATTACTCGACTACTGTTTGTCGTAGCTCAATGTTTTTAGTATGGTTAGATGGGGGAAAAATTGGACTATAACATACTCAAAGGACATCCCCGAACCTACAGTAGAAACAGAGTTACGGGCCTGCAAAGTATCGTCTAACTCATTTCCTATGGAGGGGGTTTGTTTCTTTACGTTTTGCTTAAGTACTCGGCCCCTGTTTGTCGTAGCCCAAAGTTTTTAGTATGGTTAGATGAAGGACAAATTGGACTATAACATATCCTAAGGACATCCCGGTATCTCCAGTAGAAACAGAGTTACGAGCCTGCAAAGTTTATTTTCAAAAATCAAAAGTAACCTTCTAACAATAAGTGAGACAAAAAATAAGTTGACGACGATATTGAGGTAGCCTCAAGTTTAAAGTATCCTTGTATGGGGAGCAAAGAGTACTATAACATATCCAAAGGAGATCCCAGTATCTCTTGTAGAACAAGAGTTATGAGCCTCCAAAGTTTAGTGCAAAAATCATAAGTAACATAATAAAAATAAGTGAGACGATACCAAAGTTGACAAACATTTGGCTTAATATCTCGGCCCTTGTTTGTCGTAGCTCAATGTTTTTAGTATGGTTAGATGGGGGACAAATTGGACTATAACATACTCAAAGGACATCCCCGTATCTCCAGTAGAAACAGAGTTACGAGCCTCCAAAGTATAGTCTAATGCATTTCCTATGGAGGGGGTTTGTTTCGTTACGTTTTGCTTAAGTACTCGGCCCCTGTTTGTCGTAGCCCAAAGTTTTTAGTATGGTTAGATGGGGGACAATTTGGACTATAACATATCCTAAGGACATCCCCGTATCTCTTGTAGACACAGAGTTATGGGCCTGCAAAGTATAGTCTAATGCATTTCCTATGGAGGGGTTTGTTTGTTTACGATTAGCTTAATTACTCGACTACTGTTTGTCGTAGCTCAATGTTTTTAGTATGGTTAGATGGGGGACAAATTGGACTATAACATACTCAAAGGACATCCCCGTATCTCCAGTAGAAACAGAGTTACGAGCCTGCAAAGTATAGTCTAATGCATTTTCTATGGAGGGGTTTGTTTGTTCACGTATTGCTTAATTACTTGACCCTGTTCTTTCTATTAAAAATAATAACATATCTTTAGTGTAGCGGTTATCGCATCCGCCTCACTCTCGGAAGGCCACAGGTTCGAAACCACGAAGTTTTTTTTTTTTTGCTTGGAACATGCAAAGACCTTTATAATTATCCGAACATTTGTGTCAAGGTCACATTATTTACATCCCCGTATCTCTGGTAGAACCAGAGTTACGAGCCTCCAGAATTTAGTCTAATGTATTTCCTATGGAGGGGTTTGTTTGTATACGATTGGCTTAATTACTCGACTACTGTTTGTCGTAGCCCTAATTCTAAGTATGGCTAGATGGGGGACAAATTGGTCTATAACATACTCAAAGGACATCCCCGTATCTCCAGTAGAAACAGAGTTACGAGCCTGCAAAGTTTATTTTCAAAAATCAAAAGTAACCTTCTAACAATAAGTGAGACAAAAAATAAGTTGACGACGATATTGAGGTAGCCTCAAGTTTAAAGTATCCTTGTATGGGGAGCAAAGAGTACTATAACATATCCAAAGGAGATCCCAGTATCT
The DNA here is from genome assembly GCF_054372755.1 of Phalangium opilio. Taxonomy (NCBI): domain Eukaryota; kingdom Metazoa; phylum Arthropoda; class Arachnida; order Opiliones; family Phalangiidae; genus Phalangium; species Phalangium opilio. The sequence goes on along the minus strand of NW_028324192.1, from coordinate 1,992,027 downwards.
CTTGTAGAACAAGAGTTATGAGCCTCCAAAGTTTAGTGCAAAAATCATAAGTAACATAATAAAAATAAGTGAGACGATACCAAAGTTGACGAACATTTGGCTTAATATCTCTGCCCATGTTTGTCGTAGCTCAATGTTTTTAGTATGGTTAGATGGGGGACAAATTGGACTATAACATACTCAAAGGACATCCCCGTATCTCCAGTAGAAACAGAGTTACGAGCCTCCAAAGTATAGTCTAATGCATTTCATATGGAGGGGGTTTGTTTCGTTACGTTTTGCTTAAGTACTCGGCCCCTGTTTGTCGTAGCCCAAAGTTTTTAGTATGGTTAGATGGGGGACAATTTGGACTATAACATATCCTAAGGACATCCCCGTATCTCTAGTAGACACAGAGTTATGGGCCTGCAAAGTATAGTCTAATGCATTTCCTATGGAGGGGTTTGTTTGTTTACGATTAGCTTAATTACTCGACTACTGTTTGTCGTAGCTCAATGTTTTTAGTATGGTTAGATGGGGGACAAATTGGACTATATTATACTCAAAGGACATCCCCGTATCTCCAGTAGAAACAGAGTTACGAGCCTGCAAAGTATAGTCTAATGCATTTTCTATGGAGGGGTTTGTTTGTTCACGTATTGCTTAATTACTTGACCCTGTTCTTTCTATTAAAAATAATAACATATCTTTAGTGTAGCGGTTATCGCATCCGCCTCACTCTCGGAAGGCCACAGGTTCGAAACCACGAAGTTTTTTTTTTTTGCTTGGAACATGCAAAGACCTTTATAATTATCCGAACATTTGTGTCAAGGTCACATTATTTACATCCCCGTATCTCTGGTAGAACCAGAGTTACGAGCCTCCAGAATTTAGTCTAATGTATTTCCTATGGAGGGGTTTGTTTGTATACGATTGGCTTAATTACTCGACTACTGTTTGTCGTAGCCCTAATTCTAAGTATGGCTAGATGGGGGACAAATTGGTCTATAACATACTCAAAGGACATCCCCGTATCTCCAGTAGAAACAGAGTTACGAGCCTGCAAAGTATATTTTCAAAAATCAAAAGTAACCTTCTAACAATAAGTGAGACAAAAGTAAGTTGACGACGATATTGAGGTAGCCTCAAGTTTAAAGTATCCTTGTATGGGGAGCAAAGAGTACTATAACATATCCAAAGGAGATCCCAGTTTCTCTTGTAGAACAAGAGATATGAGCCTCCAAAGTTTAGTGCAAAAATCATAAGTAACATAATAAAAATAAGTGAGACGATACCAAAGTTGACGAACATTTTGCTTAATATCTCGGCCCTTGTTTGTCGTAGCTCAATGTTTTTAGTATAGTTAGATGGGGGACAAATTGGACTATAACATACTCAAAGGACATCCCCGTATCTCCAGTAGAAACAGAGTTACGAGCCTGCAAAGTATAGTCTAATGCATTTTCTATGGAGGGGTTTGTTTGTTCACGTATTGCTTAATTACTTGACCCTGTTCTTTCGATTAAAAATAATAACATATCTTTAGTGTAGCGGTTATCGCATCCGCCTCACTCCCGAAAGGCCACAGGTTCGAAACCGCGAAGTTTTTTTTTATAATTATCCAAACATTTGTGTCAAGGTCACATTATTTACATCCCCGTATCTCTGGTAGAACCAGAGTTACGAGCCTCCAGAATTTAGTCTAATGGATTTCCTATGGAGGGGTTTGTTTGTTTACGATTAGCTTAATTACTCGACTACTGTTTGTCGTAGCTCAATGTTTTTAGTATGGTTAGATGAAGGACAAATTGGACTATAACATACTCAAAGGACATCCCCGTATCTCCAGTAGAAACAGAGTTACGAGCCTGCAAAGTATAGTCTAATGCATTTTCTATGGAGGGGTTTGTTTGTTCACGTATTGCTTAATTACTTGACCCTGTTCTTTCGATTAAAAATAATAACATATATTTAGTGTAGCGGTTATCGCATCCGCCTCACTCTCGGAAGGCCACAGGTTCGAAACCGCGAAGTTTTTTTTTATAATTATCCGAACATTTGTGTCAAGGTCACATTATTTACATCCCCGTATCTCTGGTAGAACCAGAGTTACGAGCCTCCAGAATTTAGTCTAATGTATTTCCTATGGAGGGGTTTGTTTGTATACGATTGGCTTAATTACTCGACTACTGTTTGTCGTAGCCCTAATTCTAAGTATGGCTAGATGGGGGACAAATTGGTCTATAACATACTCAAAGGACATCCCCGTATCTCCAGTAGAAACAGAGTTACGAGCCTGCAAAGTATATTTTCAAAAATCAAAAGTAACCTTCTAACAATAAGTGAGACAAAAGTAAGTTGACGACGATATTGAGGTAGCCTCAAGTTTAAAGTATCCTTGTATGGGGAGCAAAGAGTACTATAACATATCCAAAGGAGATCCCAGTATCTCTTGTAGAACAAGAGTTATGAGCCTCCAAAGTTTAGTGCAAAAATCATAAGTAACATAATAAAAATAAGTGAGACGATACCAAAGTTGACGAACATTTTGCTTAATATCTCGGCCCTTGTTTGTCGTAGCTCAATGTTTCTAGTATGGTTAGATGGGGGACAATTTGGACTATAACATACTCAAAGGACATCCCCGTATCTCCAGTAGAAACAGAGTCACGAGCCTGCAAAATATAGTCTAATGCATTTTCTATGGAGGGGTTTGTTTGTTCACGTATTGCTTAATTACTTGACCCTGTTCTTTCGATTAAAAATAATAACATATCTTTAGTGTAGGAGATCCCAGTATCTCTTGTAGAACAAGAGTTATGAGCCTCCAAAGTTTAGTGCAAAAATCATAAGTAACATAATAAAAATAAGTGAGACGATACCAAAGTTGACGAACATTTTGCTTAATATCTCGGCCCTTGTTTGTCGTAGCTCAATGTTTTTAGTATGGTTAGATGGGGGACAAATTGTACTATAACATACTCAAAGGACATCCCCGTATCTCCAGTAGAAACAGAGTTACGAGCCTGCAAAGTATAGTCTAACTCATTTCCTATGGAGGAGTTTGTTTGTTCACGTATTGCTTAATTACTTGACCCTGTTCTTTCGATTAAAAATAATAACATATCTTTAGTGTAGCGGTTATCGCATCCGCCTCACTCCCGGAAGGCCACAGGTTCGAAACCGCGAAGTTTTTTTTTATAATTATCCGAACATTTGTGTCAAGGTCACATTATTTACATCCCCGTATCTCTGGTAGAACCAGAGTTACGAGCCTCCAGAATTCAGTCTAATGTATTTCCTATGGAGGGGTTTGTTTGTTTACGATTAGCTTAATTACTCGACTACTGTTTGTCGTAGCTCAATGTTTTTAGTATAATTAGATGGGGGACAAATTGGACTATAACATACTCAAAGGACATCCCCGTATCTCCAGTAGAAACAGAGTTACGAGCCTGCAAAGTATAGTCTAATGCATTTTCTATGGAGGGGTTTGTTTGTTCACGTATTGCTTAATTACTTGACCCTGTTCTTTCGATTAAAAATAATAACATATATTTAGTGTAGCGGTTATCGCATCCGCCTCACTCTCGGAAGGCCACAGGTTCGAAACCGCGAAGTTTTTTTTTATAATTATCCGAACATTTGTGTCAAGGTCACATTATTTACATCCCCGTATCTCTGGTAGAACCAGAGTTACGAGCCTCCAGAATTTAGTCTAATGTATTTCCTATGGAGGGGTTTGTTTGTATACGATTGGCTTAATTACTCGACTACTGTTTGTCGTAGCCCTAATTCTAAGTATGGCTAGATGGGGGACAAATTGGTCTATAACATACTCAAAGGACATCCCCGTATCTCCAGTAGAAACAGAGTTACGAGCCTGCAAAGTATATTTTCAAAAATCAAAAGTAACCTTCTAACAATAAGTGAGACAAAAGTAAGTTGACGACGATATTGAGGTAGCCTCAAGTTTAAAGTATCCTTGTATGGGGAGCAAAGAGTACTATAACATATCCAAAGGAGATCCCAGTATCTCTTGTAGAACAAGAGTTATGAGCCTCCAAAGTTTAGTGCAAAAATCATAAGTAACATAATAAAAATAAGTGAGACGATACCAAAGTTGACGAACATTTTGCTTAATATCTCGGCCCTTGTTTGTCGTAGCTCAATGTTTTTAGTATAGTTAGATGGGGGACAAATTGGACTATAACATACTCAAAGGACATCCCCGTATCTCCAGTAGAAACAGAGTTACGAGACTGCAAAGTATAGTCTAATGCATTTTCTATGGAGGGGTTTGTTTGTTCACGTATTGCTTAATTACTTGACCCTGTTCTTTCGATTAAAAATAATAACATATCTTTAGTGTAGCGGTTATCGCATCCGCCTCACTCCCGGAAGGCCACAGGTTCGAAACCGCGAAGTTTTTTTTTATAATTATCCAAACATTTGTGTCAAGGTCACATTATTTACATCCCCGTATCTCTGGTAGAACCAGAGTTACGAGCCTCCAGAATTTAGTCTAATGGATTTCCTATGGAGGGGTTTGTTTGTTTACGATTAGCTTAATTACTCGACTACTGTTTGTCGTAGCTCAATGTTTTTAGTATAATTAGATGGGGGACAAATTGGACTATAACATACTCAAAGGACATCCCCGTATCTCCAGTAGAAACAGAGTTACGAGCCTGCAAAGTATAGTCTAATGCATTTTCTATGGAGGGGTTTGTTTGTTCACGTATTGCTTAATTACTTGACCCTGTTCTTTCGATTAAAAATAATAACATATATTTAGTGTAGCGGTTATCGCATCCGCCTCACTCTCGGAAGGCCACAGGTTCGAAACCGCGAAGTTTTTTTTTATAATTATCCGAACATTTGTGTCAAGGTCACATTATTTACATCCCCGTATCTCTGGTAGAACCAGAGTTACGAGCCTCCAGAATTTAGTCTAATGTATTTCCTATGGAGGGGTTTGTTTGTATACGATTGGCTTAATTACTCGACTACTGTTTGTCGTAGCCCTAATTCTAAGTATGGCTAGATGGGGGACAAATTGGTCTATAACATACTCAAAGGACATCCCCGTATCTCCAGTAGAAACAGAGTTACGAGCCTGCAAAGTATATTTTCAAAAATCAAAAGTAACCTTCTAACAATAAGTGAGACAAAAGTAAGTTGACGACGATATTGAGGTAGCCTCAAGTTTAAAGTATCCTTGTATGGGGAGCAAAGAGTACTATAACATATCCAAAGGAGATCCCAGTATCTCTTGTAGAACAAGAGTTATGAGCCTCCAAAGTTTAGTGCAAAAATCATAAGTAACATAATAAAAATAAGTGAGACGATACCAAAGTTGACGAACATTTTGCTTAATATCTCGGCCCTTGTTTGTCGTAGCTCAATGTTTTTAGTATAGTTAGATGGGGGACAAATTGGACTATAACATACTCAAAGGACATCCCCGTATCTCCAGTAGAAACAGAGTTACGAGCCTGCAAAGTATAGTCTAATGCATTTTCTATGGAGGGGTTTGTTTGTTCACGTATTGCTTAATTACTTGACCCTGTTCTTTCGATTAAAAATAATAACATATCTTTAGTGTAGCGGTTATCGCATCCGCCTCACTCCCGGAAGGCCACAGGTTCGAAACCGCGAAGTTTTTTTTTATAATTATCCAAACATTTGTGTCAAGGTCACATTATTTACATCCCCGTATCTCTGGTAGAACCAGAGTTACGAGCCTCCAGAATTTAGTCTAATGGATTTCCTATGGAGGGGTTTGTTTGTTTACGATTAGCTTTATTACTCGACTACTGTTTGTCGTAGCTCAATGTTTTTAGTATGGTTAGATGAAGGACAAATTGGACTATAACATACTCAAAGGACATCCCCGTATCTACAGTAGAAACAGAGTTACGGGCCTGCAAAGTATCGTCTAACTCATTTCCTATGGAGGGGGTTTGTTTCTTTACGTTTTGCTTAAGTACTCGGCCCCTGTTTGTCGTAGCCCAAAGTTTTTAGTATGGTTAGATGAAGGACAAATTGGACTATAACATATCCTAAGGACATCCCGGTATCTCCAGTAGAAACAGAGTTACGAGCCTGCAAAGTTTATTTTCAAAAATCAAAAGTAACCTTCTAACAATAAGTGAGACAAAAAATAAGTTGACGACGATATTGAGGTAGCCTCAAGTTTAAAGTATCCTTGTATGGGGAGCAAAGAGTACTATAACATATCCAAAGGAGATCCCAGTATCTCTTGTAGAACAAGAGTTATGAGCCTCCAAAGTTTAGTGCAAAAATCATAAGTAACATAATAAAAATAAGTGAGACGATACCAAAGTTGACAAACATTTGGCTTAATATCTCGGCCCTTGTTTGTCGTAGCTCAATGTTTTTAGTATGGTTAGATGGGGGACAAATTGGACTATAACATACTCAAAGGACATCCCCGTATCTCCAGTAGAAACAGAGTTACGAGCCTCCAAAGTATAGTCTAATGCATTTCCTATGGAGGGGGTTTGTTTCGTTACGTTTTGCTTAAGTACTCGGCCCCTGTTTGTCGTAGCCCAAAGTTTTTAGTATGGTTAGATGGGGGACAATTTGGACTATAACATATCCTAAGGACATCTCCGTATCTCTTGTAGACACAGAGTTATGGGCCTGCAAAGTATAGTCTAATGCATTTCCTATGGAGGGGTTTGTTTGTTTACGATTAGCTTAATTACTCGACTACTGTTTGTCGTAGCTCAATGTTTTTAGTATGGTTAGATGGGGGACAAATAGGACTATAACATACTCAAAGGACATCCCCGTATCTCCAGTAGAAACAGAGTTACGAGCCTGCAAAGTATAGTCTAATGCATTTTCTATGGAGGGGTTTGTTTGTTCACGTATTGCTTAATTACTTGACCCTGTTCTTTCTATTAAAAATAATAACATATCTTTAGTGTAGCGGTTATCGCATCCGCCTCACTCTCGGAAGGCCACAGGTTCGAAACCACGAAGTTTTTTTTTTTTTTGCTTGGAACATGCAAAGACCTTTATAATTATCCGAACATTTGTGTCAAGGTCACATTATTTACATCCCCGTATCTCTGGTAGAACCAGAGTTACGAGCCTCCAGAATTTAGTCTAATGTATTTCCTATGGAGGGGTTTGTTTGTATACGATTGGCTTAATTACTCGACTACTGTTTGTCGTAGCCCTAATTCTAAGTATGGCTAGATGGGGGACAAATTGGTCTATAACATACTCAAAGGACATCCCCGTATCTCCAGTAGAAACAGAGTTACGAGCCTGCAAAGTTTATTTTCAAAAATCAAAAGTAACCTTCTAACAATAAGTGAGACAAAAAATAAGTTGACGACGATATTGAGGTAGCCTCAAGTTTAAAGTATCCTTGTATGGGGAGCAAAGAGTACTATAACATATCCAAAGGAGATCCCAGTATCTCTTGTAGAACAAGAGTTATGAGCCTCCAAAGTTTAGGGCAAAAATCATAAGTAACATAATAAAAATAAGTGAGACGATACCAAAGTTGACGAACATTTGGCTTAATATCTCTGCCCATGTTTGTCGTAGCTCAATGTTTTTAGTATGGTTAGATGGGGGACAAATTGGACTATAACATACTCAAAGGACATCCCCGTATCTCCAGTAGAAACAGAGTTACGAGCCTCCAAAGTATAGTCTAATGCATTTCCTATGGAGGGGGTTTGTTTCGTTACGTTTTGCTTAAGTACTCGGCCCCTGTTTGTCGTAGCCCAAAGTTTTTAGTATGGTTAGATGGGGGACAATTTGGACTATAACATATCCTAAGGACATCCCCGTATCTCTAGTAGACACAGAGTTATGGGCCTGCAAAGTATAGTCTAATGCATTTCCTATGGAGGGGTTTGTTTGTTTACGATTAGCTTAATTACTCGACTACTGTTTGTCGTAGCTCAATGTTTTTAGTATGGTTAGATGGGGGACAAATTGGACTATAACATACTCAAAGGACATCCCCGTATCTCCAGTAGAAACAGAGTTACGAGCCTGCAAAGTATAGTCTAATGCATTTTCTATGGAGGGGTTTGTTTGTTCACGTATTGCTTAATTACTTGACCCTGTTCTTTCTATTAAAAATAATAACATATCTTTAGTGTAGCGGTTATCGCATCCGCCTCACTCTCGGAAGGCCACAGGTTCGAAACCACGAAGTTTTTTTTTTTTGCTTGGAACATGCAAAGACCTTTATAATTATCCGAACATTTGTGTCAAGGTCACATTATTTACATCCCCGTATCTCTGGTAGAACCAGAGTTACGAGCCTCCAGAATTTAGTCTAATGTATTTCCTATGGAGGGGTTTGTTTGTATACGATTGGCTTAATTACTCGACTACTGTTTGTCGTAGCCCTAATTCTAAGTATGGCTAGATGGGGGACAAATTGGTCTATAACATACTCAAAGGACATCCCCGTATCTCCAGTAGAAACAGAGTTACGAGCCTGCAAAGTATATTTTCAAAAATCAAAAGTAACCTTCTAACAATAAGTGAGACAAAAGTAAGTTGACGACGATATTGAGGTAGCCTCAAGTTTAAAGTATCCTTGTATGGGGAGCAAAGAGTACTATAACATATCCAAAGGAGATCCCAGTATCTCTTGTAGAACAAGAGTTATGAGCCTCCAAAGTTTAGTGCAAAAATCATAAGTAACATAATAAAAATAAGTGAGACGATACCAAAGTTGACGAACATTTTGCTTAATATCTCGGCCCTTGTTTGTCGTAGCTCAATGTTTTTAGTATGGTTAGATGGGGGACAAATTGGACTATAACATACTCAAAGGACATCCCCGTATCTCCAGTAGAAACAGAGTTACGAGCCTGCAAAGTATAGTCTAATGCATTTTCTATGGAGGGGTTTGTTTGTTCACGTATTGCTTAATTACTTGACCCTGTTCTTTCTATTAAAAATAATAACATATCTTTAGTGTAGCGGTTATCGCATCCGCCTCACTCTCGGAAGGCCACAGGTTCGAAACCACGAAGTTTTTTTTTTTTTTGCTTGGAACATGCAAAGACCTTTATAATTATCCGAACATTTGTGTCAAGGTCACATTATTTACATCCCCGTATCTCTGGTAGAACCAGAGTTACGAGCCTCCAGAATTTAGTCTAATGTATTTCCTATGGAGGGGTTTGTTTGTATACGATTGGCTTAATTACTCGACTACTGTTTGTCGTAGCCCTAATTCTAAGTATGGCTAGATGGGGGACAAATTGGTCTATAACATACTCAAAGGACATCCCCGTATCTCCAGTAGAAACAGAGTTACGAGCCTGCAAAGTTTATTTTCAAAAATCAAAAGTAACCTTCTAACAATAAGTGAGACAAAAAATAAGTTGACGACGATATTGAGGTAGCCTCAAGTTTAAAGTATCCTTGTATGGGGAGCAAAGAGTACTATAACATATCCAAAGGAGATCCCAGTATCTCTTGTAGAACAAGAGTTATGAGCCTCCAAAGTTTAGGGCAAAAATCATAAGTAACATAATAAAAATAAGTGAGACGATACCAAAGTTGACGAACATTTGGCTTAATATCTCTGCCCATGTTTGTCGTAGCTCAATGTTTTTAGTATGGTTAGATGGGGGACAAATTGGACTATAACATACTCAAAGGACATCCCCGTATCTCCAGTAGAAACAGAGTTACGAGCCTCCAAAGTATAGTCTAATGCATTTCCTATGGAGGGGGTTTGTTTCGTTACGTTTTGCTTAAGTACTCGGCCCCTGTTTGTCGTAGCCCAAAGTTTTTAGTATGGTTAGATGGGGGACAATTTGGACTATAACATATCCTAAGGACATCCCCGTATCTCTAGTAGACACAGAGTTATGGGCCTGCAAAGTATAGTCTAATGCATTTCCTATGGAGGGGTTTGTTTGTTTACGATTAGCTTAATTACTCGACTACTGTTTGTCGTAGCTCAATGTTTTTAGTATGGTTAGATGGGGGACAAATTGGACTATAACATACTCAAAGGACATCCCCGTATCTCCAGTAGAAACAGAGTTACGAGCCTGCAAAGTATAGTCTAATGCATTTTCTATGGAGGGGTTTGTTTGTTCACGTATTGCTTAATTACTTGACCCTGTTCTTTCTATTAAAAATAATAACATATCTTTAGTGTAGCGGTTATCGCATCCGCCTCACTCTCGGAAGGCCACAGGTTCGAAACCACGAAGTTTTTTTTTTTTGCTTGGAACATGCAAAGACCTTTATAATTATCCGAACATTTGTGTCAAGGTCACATTATTTACATCCCCGTATCTCTGGTAGAACCAGAGTTACGAGCCTCCAGAATTTAGTCTAATGTATTTCCTATGGAGGGGTTTGTTTGTATACGATTGGCTTAATTACTCGACTACTGTTTGTCGTAGCCCTAATTCTAAGTATGGCTAGATGGGGGACAAATTGGTCTATAACATACTCAAAGGACATCCCCGTATCTCCAGTAGAAACAGAGTTACGAGCCTGCAAAGTATATTTTCAAAAATCAAAAGTAACCTTCTAACAATAAGTGAGACAAAAGTAAGTTGACGACGATATTGAGGTAGCCTCAAGTTTAAAGTATCCTTGTATGGGGAGCAAAGAGTACTATAACATATCCAAAGGAGATCCCAGTATCTCTTGTAGAACAAGAGTTATGAGCCTCCAAAGTTTAGTGCAAAAATCATAAGTAACATAATAAAAATAAGTGAGACGATACCAAAGTTGACGAACATTTTGCTTAATATCTCGGCCCTTGTTTGTCGTAGCTCAATGTTTTTAGTATAGTTAGATGGGGGACAAATTGGACTATAACATACTCAAAGGACATCCCCGTATCTCCAGTAGAAACAGAGTTACGAGCCTGCAAAGTATAGTCTAATGCATTTTCTATGGAGGGGTTTGTTTGTTCACGTATTGCTTAATTACTTGACCCTGTTCTTTCGATTAAAAATAATAACATATCTTTAGTGTAGCGGTTATCGCATCCGCCTCACTCCCGGAAGGCCACAGGTTCGAAACCGCGAAGTTTTTTTTTATAATTATCCAAACATTTGTGTCAAGGTCACATTATTTACATCCCCGTATCTCTGGTAGAACCAGAGTTACGAGCCTCCAGAATTTAGTCTAATGGATTTCCTATGGAGGGGTTTGTTTGTTTACGATTAGCTTAATTACTCGACTACTGTTTGTCGTAGCTCAATGTTTTTAGTATGGTTAGATGAAGGACAAATTGGACTATAACATACTCAAAGGACATCCCCGTATCTACAGTAGAAACAGAGTTACGGGCCTGCAAAGTATCGTCTAACTCATTTCCTATGGAGGGGGTTTGTTTCTTTACGTTTTGCTTAAGTACTCGGCCCCTGTTTGTCGTAGCCCAAAGTTTTTAGTATGGTTAGATGAAGGACAAATTGGACTATAACATATCCTAAGGACATCCCGGTATCTCCAGTAGAAACAGAGTTACGAGCCTGCAAAGTTTATTTTCAAAAATCAAAAGTAACCTTCTAACAATAAGTGAGACAAAAAATAAGTTGACGACGATATTGAGGTAGCCTCAAGTTTAAAGTATGCTTGTATGGGGAGCAAAGAGTACTATAACATATCCAAAGGAGATCCCAGTATCTCTTGTAGAACAAGAGTTATGAGCCTCCAAAGTTTAGTGCAAAAATCATAAGTAACATAATAAAAATAAGTGAGACGATACCAAAGTTGACGAACATTTTGCTTAATATCTCGGCCCTTGTTTGTCGTAGCTCAATGTTTCTAGTATGGTTAGATGGGGGACAATTTGGACTATAACATACTCAAAGGACATCCCCGTATCTCCAGTAGAAACAGAGTCACGAGCCTGCAAAGTATAGTCTAATGCATTTTCTATGGAGGGGTTTGTTTGTTCACGTATTGCTTAATTACTTGACCCTGTTCTTTCGATTAAAAATAATAACATATCTTTAGTGTAGGAGATCCCAGTATCTCTTGTAGAACAAGAGTTATGAGCCTCCAAAGTTTAGTGCAAAAATCATAAGTAACATAATAAAAATAAGTGAGACGATACCAAAGTTGACGAACATTTTGCTTAATATCTCGGCCCTTGTTTGTCGTAGCTCAATGTTTTTAGTATGGTTAGATGGGGGACAAATTGTACTATAACATACTCAAAGGACATCCCCGTATCTCCAGTAGAAACAGAGTTACGAGCCTGCAAAGTATAGTCTAACTCATTTCCTATGGAGGAGTTTGTTTGTTCACGTATTGCTTAATTACTTGACCCTGTTCTTTCGATTAAAAATAATAACATATCTTTAGTGTAGCGGTTATCGCATCCGCCTCACTCCCGGAAGGCCACAGGTTCGAAACCGCGAAGTTTTTTTTATAATTATCCGAACATTTGTGTCAAGGTCACATTATTTAGATCCCCGTATCTCTGGTAGAACCAGAGTTACGAGCCTCCAGAATTTAGTCTAATGTATTTCCTATGGAGGGGGTTTGTTTGTTTACGATTAGCTTAATTACTCGACTACTGTTTGTCGTAGCCCTAATTCTTGGTATGGCTAGATGAAGGACAAATTGGTCTATAACATACTCAAAGGACATCCCCGTATCTCCAGTAGAAACAGAGTTACGAGCCTGCAAAGTTTATTTTCAAAAATCAAAAGTAACCTTCTAACAATAAGTAGGACAAAAAATAAGTTGACGACGATATTGCGGTAGCCTCAAGTTTAAAGTATCCTTGTATGGGGAGCAAAGAGTACTATAACATATCCAAAGGAGATCCCAGTATCTCTTGTAGAACAAGAGTTATGAGCCTCCAAAGTTTAGTGCAAAAATCATAAGTAACATAATAAAAATAAGTGAGACGATACAAAAGTTGACGAACATTTTGCTTAATATCTCGGACCCTGTTTGTCCTAGCTCAATGTTTTTAGTATGGTTAGATGGGGGACAATTTGGACTATAACATATCCTAAGGACATCCCCGTATCTCTAGTAGACACAGAGTTATGGGCCTGCAAAGTATAGTCTAATGCATTTTCTATGGAGGGGTTTGTTTGTTCACGTATTGCTTAATTACTTGACCCTGTTCTTTCGATTAAAAATAATAACATATCTTTAGTGTAGCGGTTATCGCATCCGCCTCACTCCCGGAAGGCCACAGGTTCGAAACCGCGAAGTTTTTTTTTATAATTATCCAAACATTTGTGTCAAGGTCACATTATTTACATCCCCGTATCTCTGGTAGAACCAGAGTTACGAGCCTCCAGAATTTAGTCTAATGGATTTCCTATGGAGGGGTTTGTTTGTTTACGATTAGCTTAATTACTCGACTACTGTTTGTCGTAGCTCAATGTTTTTAGTATGGTTAGATGAAGGACAAATTGGACTATAACATACTCAAAGGACATCCCCGTATCTACAGTAGAAACAGAGTTACGGGCCTGCAAAGTATCGTCTAACTCATTTCCTATGGAGGGGGTTTGTTTCTTTACGTTTTGCTTAAGTACTCGGCCCCTGTTTGTCGTAGCCCAAAGTTTTTAGTATGGTTAGATGAAGGACAAATTGGACTATAACATATCCTAAGGACATCCCGGTATCTCCAGTAGAAACAGAGTTACGAGCCTGCAAAGTTTATTTTCAAAAATCAAAAGTAACCTTCTAACAATAAGTGAGACAAAAAATAAGTTGACGACGATATTGAGGTAGCCTCAAGTTTAAAGTATGCTTGTATGGGGAGCAAAGAGTACTATAACATATCCAAGGGAGATCCCAGTATCTCTTGTAGAACAAGAGTTATGAGCCTCCAAAGTTTAGTGCAAAAATCATAAGTAACATAATAAAAATAAGTGAGACGATACCAAAGTTGACGAACATTTTGCTTAATATCTCGGCCCTTGTTTGTCGTAGCTCAATGTTTCTAGTATGGTTAGATGGGGGACAATTTGGACTATAACATACTCAAAGGACATCCCCGTATCTCCAGTAGAAACAGAGTCACGAGCCTGCAAAGTATAGTCTAATGCATTTTCTATGGAGGGGTTTGTTTGTTCACGTATTGCTTAATTACTTGACCCTGTTCTTTCGATTAAAAATAATAACATATCTTTAGTGTAGGAGATCCCAGTATCTCTTGTAGAACAAGAGTTATGAGCCTCCAAAGTTTAGTGCAAAAATCATAAGTAACATAATAAAAATAAGTGAGACGATACCAAAGTTGACGAACATTTTGCTTAATATCTCGGCCCTTGTTTGTCGTAGCTCAATGTTTTTAGTATGGTTAGATGGGGGACAAATTGTACTATAACATACTCAAAGGACATCCCCGTATCTCCAGTAGAAACAGAGTTACGAGCCTGCAAAGTATAGTCTAACTCATTTCCTATGGAGGAGTTTGTTTGTTCACGTATTGCTTAATTACTTGACCTTGTTCTTTCGATTAAAAATAATAACATATCTTTAGTGTAGCGGTTATCGCATCCGCCTCACTCCCGGAAGGCCACAGGTTCGAAACCGCGAAGTTTTTTTTTATAATTATCCGAACATTTGTGTCAAGGTCACATTATTTAGATCCCCGTATCTCTGGTAGAACCAGAGTTACGAGCCTCCAGAATTTAGTCTAATGTATTTCCTATGGAGGGGGTTTGTTTGTTTACGATTAGCTTAATTACTCGACTACTGTTTGTCGTAGCCCTAATTCTTGGTATGGCTAGATGAAGGACAAATTGGTCTATAACATACTCAAAGGACATCCCCGTATCTCCAGTAGAAACAGAGTTACGAGCCTGCAAAGTTTATTTTCAAAAATCAAAAGTAACCTTCTAACAATAAGTAGGACAAAAAATAAGTTGACGACGATATTGCGGTAGCCTCAAGTTTAAAGTATCCTTGTATGGGGAGCAAAGAGTACTATAACATATCCAAAGGAGATCCCAGTATCTCTTGTAGAACAAGAGTTATGAGCCTCCAAAGTTTAGTGCAAAAATCATAAGTAACATAATAAAAATAAGTGAGACGATACAAAAGTTGACGAACATTTTGCTTAATATCTCGGCCCTTGTTTGTCGTAGCTCAATGTTTTTAGTATAGTTAGATGGGGGACAAATTGGACTATAACATACTCAAAGGACATCCCCGTATCTCTAGTAGACACAGAGTTATGGGCCTGCAAAGTATAGTCTAATGCATTTTCTATGGAGGGGTTTGTTTGTTCACGTATTGCTTAATTACTTGACCCTGTTCTTTCGATTAAAAATAATAACATATATTTAGTGTAGCGGTTATCGCATCCGCCTCACTCTTAGAAGGCCACAGGTTCGAAACCGCGAAGTTTTTTTTTATAATTATCCGAACATTTGTGTCAAGGTCACATTATTTACATCCCCGTATCTCTGGTAGAACCAGAGTTACGAGCCTCCAGAATTTAGTCTAATGTATTTCCTATGGAGGGGTTTGTTTGTTTACGATTAGCTTAATTACGCGACTACTGTTTGTCGTAGCCCTAATTCTTAGTATGGCTAGATGTTGGACAAATTGGTCTATAACATACTGAAAGGACATCCCCGTATCTCCAGTAGAAACAGAGTTACGAGCCTGCAAAGTTTATTTTCAAAAATCAAAAGTAACCTTCTAACAATAAGTGAGACAAAAAATAAGTTGACGACGATATTGAGGTAGGCTCAAGTTTAAAGTATCCTTGTATGGGGAGCAAAGAGTACTATAACATTTCCAAAGGAGATCCCAGTATCTCTTGTAGAACAAGAGTTATGAGCCTCCAAAGTTTAGTGCAAAAATCATAAGTAACATAATAAAAATAAGTGAGACGATACCAAAGTTGACGAACATTTTGCTTAATATCTCGGCCCTTGTTTGTCGTAGCTCAATGTTTTTAGTATGGTTAGATGGGGGACAATTTGGACTATAACATTTCCTAAGGACATCCCCGTATCTCTAGTAGACACAGAGTTATGGGCCTGCAAAGTATAGTCTAATGCATTTCCTAAGGACGGGTTGTTTGTTTACGTTTAGCTTAATTACTCGGCCCCTGTTTGTCGTAGCTCAATATTTTTAGTATGGTTAGATGGAAGACAAATTGATCTATAACATACTCAAAGGACATCCCCGCATCTCCAGTGGAAACAGAGTTACGAGCCTGCAAAGTATAGTTAAACTCATTTCCTATGGAGGGGGTTTGTTTCTTTACGTTTCGCTTAAGTACTCGGCCCCTGTTTGTCGTAGCCCAAAGTTTTTAGTATGGTTAGATGAATGACAAATTGGACTATAACATATCCTAAGGACATCCCGGTATCTCTAGTAGACACAGAGTTATGGGCCTTGCAAAGTATAGTCTAATGAATTTTCTATGGAGGGGTTTGTTTGTTCACGTATTGCTTAATTACTTGACCCTGTTCCTTCGATTAAAAATAATAACATATCTTTAGTGTAGCGGTTATCGCATCCGCCTCACTCCCGGAAGGCCACAGGTTCGAAACCGCGAAGTTTTTTTTTTGCTTGGAACATGCAAAGACCTTATCCGAACATTTGTGTCAAGGTCACATTATTTACATCCCCGTATCTCTGGTAGAACCAGAGTTACGAGCCTGCAAAGTTTATTTTCAAAAATCAAAAGTAACCTTCTAACAATAAGTGAGACAAAAAATAAGTTGACGACGATATTGAGGTAGCCTCAAGTTTAAAGTAGGCTTGTATGGGGAGCAAAGAGTACTATAACATATCCAAAGGAGATCCCAGTATCTCTTGTAGAACAAGAGTTATGAGCCTCCAAAGTTTAGTGCAAAAATCATAAGTAACATAATAAAAATAAGTGAGACGATACCAAAGTTGACGAACATTTTGCTTAATATCTCGGCCCTTGTTTGTCGTAGCTCAATGTCGTAGCTCTCGGCAACGGCCATATCACGCTGAATTCACCGGTTCTCGTCCGATAACCAAAGTTAAGCAGCGTCGAGCGCAGTCAGTACTTGGGAGGGCGACATCTTAGGAACACTGCGTGCCGTTAGCTTTTTCACTTTTTTTCCTCTTTTAAATTCCAATAGATATGAAAAAAGCAAACATATTTTCTTTTTGTTATTGTTTGAAAAAGATGAAGGTTAATTTGTCTCACTTAATTTAAATTCGAATTATCATCTAGCACTCTCGGCAACGGCCATATCACGCTGAGAACACCGGTTCTCGTCCGATCGCCGACGTTAGCAGCGTCGAGCGCAGTGAGTACTTGGGAATACTGCGGTCCGTTTGCTTTTTCACTTTTGTTTCCTCTTTCAAATTCCACCAGATATGAAAAAAGCAAACATATTTTCTTTTTGTTATTGTTTTAAAATGATGAAAGTTAATTAAATTCAAATTATTAACTAGCACTCTCGGCAACGGCCATATCACGCTGAATACACCGGTTCTCGTCCGATAACCGAAGTTAAGCAGCGTCGAGCGCAGTGACTACTTGGGAGGGAGACCACTTAGGAACACTGCGTGCCGTTGGCTTTTTCACTTTTTTTCCCCATTTAAATTTTAATAGATATGAAAAAAGCAAACATGTTTTCTTTTTGTTATTGTTTTAAAATGATGAAGGTTAATTTGTCTCACTTAGTTTAAATTCCAATTATTATCTAGCACTCTCGGCAACGGCCATATCACGCTGAGAACACCGGTTCTCGTGCGATCGCTGACGTTAGCAGCGTCGAGCGCAGTCAGTACTTGGGAATACTCTGTGCCGTTTGCTTTTTCACTTTTGTTTCCTCTTTCAAATTCCACCAGGTATGAAAAAAGCAAACAAATCTTCTTTTAGTTATTGTTTTATAAAGATGAAAGTTAATTAAATTCAAATTATTAACTAGCACTCTCGGCAACGGCCATATCACGCTGAATACACCGGTTCTCGTCCGATAACCGAAGTTAAGCAGCGTCGAGCGCAGTCACTACTTGGGAGGGAGACCACTTAGGAACACTGCGTGCCGTTGGCTTTTTCACTTTTTTTTCCTCTTTTAAATTTTAATAGATATGAAAAAAGCAAACATGTTTTCTTTTTGTTATTGTTTTAAAATGAAGAAGGTTAATTTGTCTCACTTAATTTAAATTCGAATTATTAACTAGCCCTCTCGACAACGGCCATATCACGCTGAGAACACAGGTTCTCGTCCGATCGCCGACGTTAGCAGCGTCGAGCGCAGTCAGTACTTGGGAATACTGCGTGCCGTTGGCTTTTTCACTTTTGTTTCCTCTTTTAAATTCCACCCGATATGAAAAAAGCAAACATATCTTCTTTTTTGTTATTGTTTTATAAAGATGAAAGTTAATTAAATTTAAATTATTAACTAGCACTCTCGGCAACGGCCATATCACGCTGAAAAGACCGGTTCACGTCCGATCACCGAAGTTAAGCAGCGTCGAGCGCATAGAGTACTTGGGAATACTGCGTGCCGTTGGCTTTTTCACTTTTGTTTCCTCTTTCAAATTCCACCAGATATGAAAAAACAAACATATCTTCTTTTTTGTTATTGTTTTATAAAGATGAAAGTTAATTAAATTTAAATTATTAACTAGCACTCTCGGCAACGGCCATATCACGCTGAATACAACGGTTCTCGTCCGATCACCGAAGTTAAGCAGCGTCGAGCGCATAGAGTACTTGGGAATACTGCGTGCCGTTGGCTTTTTCACTTTTGTTTCCTCTTTTAAATTCCACCAGATATGAAAAAAGCAAACATATCTTCTTTTTGTTATTGTTTTATAAAGATGAAGGTTAATTTGTCTCACTTAATTTAAATTCGAATTATTATCTAGCACTCTCGGCAACGGCCATATCACGCTGAGAACACCGGTTCTCGTCCGATCGCCGACGTTAGCAGCGTCGAGCGCAGTCAGTACTTGGGAATACTGCGTGCCGTTTGCTTTTTTCACTTTAGTTTCCTCTTTCAAATTCCACCAGGTATGAAAAAAGCAAACAAATCTTCTTTTAGTTATTGTTTTATAAAGATGAAAGTTAATTAAATTCAAATTATTAACTAGCACTCTCGGCAACGGCCATATCACGCTGAATACACCGGTTCTCGTCAGATAACCGAAGTTAAGCAGAGTCGAGCGCAGTCACTACTTGGAAGGGAGACCACTTAGGAACACTGCGTGCCGTTGGCTTTTTCACTTTTTTTTCCTCTTTTAAATTTTAATAGATATGAAAAAAGCAAACACGTTTTCTTTTTGTTATTGTTTTAAAATGATGAGGGTTAATTTGTCTCACTTAATTTAAATTCGAATTATTAACTAGGACTCTCGGCAACGGCCATATCACGCTGAAAACACCGGTTCACGTCCGATCACCGAAGTAAAGCAGCGTCGAGTGCAGTCAGTACTTGGGAATACTGCGTGCCGTTTGCTTTTTTCACTTTAGTTTCCTCTTTCAAATTCCACCAGATATGAAAAAAGCAAACAAATCTTCTTTTAGTTATTGTTTTATAAAGATGAAAGTTAATTAAATTCAAATTATTAACTAGCACTCTCGGCAACGGCCATATCACGCTGAATACACCGGTTCTCGTCAGATAACCGAAGTTAAGCAGCGTCGAGCGCAGTCACTACTTGGGAGGGAGACCACTTGGGAACACTGCGTGCCGTTGGCTTTTTCACTTTTTTTTCCTCTTTTAAATTTTAATAGATATGAAAAAAGCAAACATGTTTTCTTTTTGTTATTGTTTTAAAATGATGAAGGTTAATTTGTCTCACTTAATTTAAATTCGAATTATTAACTAGCACTCTCGGCAACGGCCATATCACGCTGAACACACCGGTTCTCGTCCGATAACCGAAGTTAAGCAGCGTCCAGCGCAGTCAGTACTTGGGAGGGCGACCACTTAGGAACACTGCGTGCCGTTAGCTTTTTCACTTTTTTTTTCTCTTTTAAATTCCAATAGATATGAAAAAAGCAAACATATTTTCTTTTTGTTATTGTTTGAAAAAGATGAAGGTTAATTTGTCTCACTTAATTTAAATTCGAATTATTATCTAGCACTCTCGGCAACGGCCATATCACGCTGAGAACACCGGTTCTCGTCCGATCGCCGACGTTAGCAGCGTCGAGCGCAGTCAGTACTTGGGAATACTGCGTGCCGTTTGCTTTTTTCACTTTAGTTTCCTCTTTCAAATTCCACCAGGTATGAAAAAAGCAAACAAATCTTCTTTTAGTTATTGTTTTATAAAGATGAAAGTTAATTAAATTCAAATTATTAACTAGCACCCTCGGCAACGGCCATATCACGCTGAACACACCGGTTCTCGTCCGATAACCGAAGTTAAGCAGCGTCGAGCGCAGTCAGTACTTGGGAGGGCGACCACTTAGGAACACTGCGTGCCGTTAGCTTTTTCACTTTTTTTTCTCTTTTAAATTCCAATAGATATGAAAAAAGCAAACATATTTTCTTTTTGTTATTGTTTGAAAAAGATGAAGGTTAATTTGTCTCACTTAATTTAAATTCGAATTATTATCTAGCACTCTCGGCAACGGCCATATCACGCTGAGAACACCGGTTCTCGTCCGATCGCCGACGTTAGCAGCGTCGAGCGCAGTCAGTACTTGGGAATACTGCGTGCCGTTTGCTTTTTCACTTTTTTTCCTCTTTTAAATTCCAATAGATATGAAAAAAGCAAACATATTTTCTTTTTGTTATTGTTTTAAAATGATGAAGGTTAATTTGTCTCACTTAATTTAAATTCGAATTATTAACTAACACACTCGGCAACGGCCATATCACGCTGAACACACCGGTTCTCGTCCGATAACCGAAGTTAAGCAGCGTCGAGCGCAGTCAGTACTTGGGAGGGCGACCACTTAGGAACACTGCGTGCCGTTAGCTTTTTCACTTTTTTTTTCTCTTTTAAATTCCAATAGATATGAAAAAAGCAAACATATTTTCTTTTTGTTATTGTTTGAAAAAGATGAAGGTTAATTTGTCTCACTTAATTTAAATTCGAATTATTATCTAGCACTCTCGGCAACGGCCATATCACGCTGAGAACACCGGTTCTCGTCCGATCGCCGACGTTAGCAGCGTCGAGCGCAGTCAGTACTTGGGAATACTGCGTGCCGTTTGCTTTTTTCACTTTAGTTTCCTCTTTCAAATTCCACCAGGTATGAAAAAGCAAACAAATCTTCTTTTAGTTATTGTTTTATAAAGATGAAAGTTAATTAAATTCAAATTATTAACTAGCACTCTCGGCAACGGCCATATCACGCTGAATACACCGGTTCTCGCCAGATAACCGAAGTTAAGCAGCGTCGAGCGCAGTCACTACTTGGGAGGGAGACCACTTAGGAACACTGCGTGCCGTTGGCTTTTTCACTTTTTTTTCCTATTTTAAATTTTAATAGATATGAAAAAAGCAAACATGTTTTCTTTTTGTTATTGTTTTAAAATGATGAAGGTTAATTTGTCTCACTTAACTTAAATTCGAATTATTAACTAGCACTCTCGGCAACGGCCATATCACGCTGAACACACCGGTTCTCGTCCGATAACCGAAGTTAAGCAGCGTCGAGCGCAGTCAGTACTTGGGAGGGCGACCACTTAGGAACACTGCGTGCCGTTAGCTTTTTCACTTTTTTTTCTCTTTTAAATTCCAATAGATATGAAAAAAGCAAACATATTTTCTTTTTGTTATTGTTTGAAAAAGATGAAGGTTAATTTGTCTCACTTAATTTAAATTCGAATTATTATCTAGCACTCTCGGCAACGGCCATATCACGCTGAGAACACCGGTTCTCGTCCGATCGCCGACGTTAGCAGCGTCGAGCGCAGTCAGTACTTGGGAATACTGCGTGCCGTTTGCTTTTTCACTTTTTTTCCTCTTTTAAATTCCAATAGATATGAAAAAAGCAAACATATTTTCTTTTTGTTATTGTTTTAAAATGATGAAGGTTAATTTGTCTCACTTAATTTAAATTCGAATTATTAACTAACACACTCGGCAACGGCCATATCACGCTGAACACACCGGTTCTCGTCCGATAACCGAAGTTAAGCAGCGTCGAGCGCAGTCAGTACTTGGGAGGGCGACCACTTAGGAACACTGCGTGCCGTTAGCTTTTTCACTTTTTTTTTCTCTTTTAAATTCCAATAGATATGAAAAAAGCAAACATATTTTCTTTTTGTTATTGTTTGAAAAAGATGAAGGTTAATTTGTCTCACTTAATTTAAATTCGAATTATTATCTAGCACTATCGGCAACGGCCATATCACGCTGAGAACACCAGTTCTCGTCCGATCGCCGACGTTAGCAGCGTCGAGCGCAGTCAGTACTTGGGAATACTGCGTGCCGTTTGCTTTTTTCACTTTAGTTTCCTCTTTCAAATTCCACCAGGTATGAAAAAGCAAACAAATCTTCTTTTAGTTATTGTTTTATAAAGATGAAAGTTAATTAAATTCAAATTATTAACTAGCACTCTCGGCAACGGCCATATCACGCTGAATACACCGGTTCTCGCCAGATAACCGAAGTTAAGCAGCGTCGAGCGCAGTCACTACTTGGGAGGGAGACCACTTAGGAACACTGCGTGCCGTTGGCTTTTTCACTTTTTTTTCCTATTTTAAATTTTAATAGATATGAAAAAAGCAAACATGTTTTCTTTTTGTTATTGTTTTAAAATGATGAAGGTTAATTTGTCTCACTTAACTTAAATTCGAATTATTAACTAGCACTCTCGGCAACGGCCATATCACGCTGAACACACCGGTTCTCGTCCGATAACCGAAGTTAAGCAGCGTCGAGCGCAGTCAGTACTTGGGAGGGCGACCACTTAGGAACACTGCGTGCCGTTAGCTTTTTCACTTTTTTTTCTCTTTTAAATTCCAATAGATATGAAAAAAGCAAACATATTTTCTTTTTGTTATTGTTTGAAAAAGATGAAGGTTAATTTGTCTCACTTAATTTAAATTCGAATTATTATCTAGCACTCTCGGCAACGGCCATATCACGCTGAGAACACCGGTTCTCGTCCGATCGCCGACGTTAGCAGCGTCGAGCGCAGTCAGTACTTGGGAATACTGCGTGCCGTTTGCTTTTTCACTTTTTTTCCTCTTTTAAATTCCAATAGATATGAAAAAAGCAAACATATTTTCTTTTTGTTATTGTTTGAAAAAGATGAAGGTTAATTTGTCTCACTTAATTTAAATTCGAATTATTATCTAGCACTCTCGGCAACGGCCATATCACGCTGAGAACACCGGTTCTCGTCCGATCGCCGACGTTAGCAGCGTCGAGCGCAGTCAGTACTTGGGAATACTGCGTGCCGTTTGCTTTTTTCACTTTAGTTTCCTCTTTCAAATTCCACCAGATATGAAAAAAGCAAACAAATCTTCTTTTAGTTATTGTTTTATAAAGATGAAAGTTAATTAAATTCAAATTATTAACTAGCACTCTCGGCAACGGCCATATCACGCTGAATACACCGGTTCTCGTCAGATAACCGAAGTTAAGCAGCGTCGAGCGCAGTCACTACTTGGAAGGGAGACCACTTAGGAACACTGCGTGCCGTTGGCTTTTTCACTTTTTTTTCCTCTTTTAAATTTTAATAGATATGAAAAAAGCAAACACGTTTTCTTTTTGTTATTGTTTTAAAATGATGAAGGTTAATTTGTCTCACTTAATTTAAATTCGAATTATTAACTAGGACTCTCGGCAACGGCCATATCACGCTGAAAACACCGGTTCACGTCCGATCACCGAAGTAAAGCAGCGTCGAGCGCATACAGTACTTGGGAATACTGCGAGCCGTTTGCTTTTTTCACTTTTGTTTCCTCTTTCAAATTCCACCAGATATGAAAAAAGCAAACAAATCTTCTTTTAGTTATTGTTTTATAAAGATGAAAGTTAATTAAATTCAAATTATTAACTAGCACTCTCGGCAACGGCCATATCACGCTGAGAACACCGGTTCTCGTCCGATCGCCGACGTTAGCAGCGTCGAGCGCAGTCAGTACTTGGGAATACTGCGTGCCGTTTGCTTTTTTCACTTTTGTTTCCTCTTTCAAATTCCACCAGATATGAAAAAAGCAAACAAATCTTCTTTTAGTTATTGTTTTATAAAGATGAAAGTTAATTAAATTCAAATTATTAACTAGCACTCTCGGCAACGGCCATATCACGCTGAATACACCGGTTCTCGACAGATAACCGAAGTTAAGCAGCGTCGAGCGCAATCACTACTTGGGAGGGAGACCACTTAGGAACACTGCGTGCCGTTGGCTTTTTCACTTTTTTTTCCTCTTTTAAATTTTAATAGATATGAAAAAAGCAAACACGTTTTCTTTTTGTTATTGTTTTAAAATGATGAAGGTTAATTTGTCTCACTTAATTTAAATTCGAATTATTAACTAGGACTCTCGGCAACGGCCATATCACGCTGAAAACACCGGTTCACGTCCGATCACCGAAGTAAAGCAGCGTCGAGCGCATACAGTACTTGGGAATACTGCGTGCCGTTTGCTTTTTTCACTTTTGTTTCCTCTTTCAAATTCCACCAGATATGAAAAAAGCAAACAAATCTTCTTTTAGTTATTGTTTTATAAAGATGAAAGTTAATTAAATTCAAATTATTAACTAGCACTCTCGGCAACGGCCATATCACGCTGAATACACCGGTTCTCGACAGATAACCGAAGTTAAGCAGCGTCGAGCGCAATCACTACTTGGGAGGGAGACCACTTAGGAACACTGCGTGCCGTTGGCTTTTTCACTTTTTTTTCCTCTTTTAAATTTTAATAGATATGAAAAAAGCAAACATGTTTTCTTTTTGTTATTGTTTTAAAATCATGAAGGTTAATTTGTCTCACTTAATTTAAATTCAAATTATTAACTAGCACTCTCGGCAACGGCCATATCACGCTGAATACACCGGTTCTCGTCAGATAACCGAAGTTAAGCAGCGTCGAGCGCAGTCACTACTTGGAAGGGAGACCACTTAGGAACACTGCGTGCCGTTGGCTTTTTCACTTTTTTTTCCTCTTTTAAATTTTAATAGATATGAAAAAAGCAAACACGTTTTCTTTTTGTTATTGTTTTAAAATGATGAAGGTTAATTTGTCTCACTTAATTTAAATTCGAATTATTAACTAGGACTCTCGGCAACGGCCATATCACGCTGAAAACACCGGTTCACGTCCGATCACCGAAGTAAAGCAGCGTCGAGCGCATACAGTACTTGGGAATACTGCGTGCCGTTTGCATTTTTCACTTTTGTTTCCTCTTTCAAATTCCACCAGATATGAAAAAAGCAAACAAATCTTCTTTTAGTTATTGTTTTATAAAGATGAAAGTTAATTAAATTCAAATTATTAACTAGCACTCTCGGCAACGGCCATATCACGCTGAATACACCGGTTCTCGACAGATAACCGAAGTTAAGCAGCGTCGAGCGCAATCACTACTTGGGAGGGAGACGACTTAGGAACACTGCGTGCCGTTGGCTTTTTCACTTTTTTTTCCTCTTTTAAATTTTAATAGATATGAAAAAAGCAAACATGTTTTCTTTTTGTTATTGTTTTAAAATCATGAAGGTTAATTTGTCTCACTTAATTTAAATTCGAATTATTAACTAGCACTCTCGGCAACGGCCATATCACGCTGAACACACCGGTTCTCGTCCGATAACCGAAGTTAAGCAGCGTCGAGCACAGTCAGTACTTGGGAGGGCGACCACTTAGGAACACTGCGTGCCGTTAGCTTTTTCACTTTTTTTTTCTCTTTTAAATTCCAATAGATATGAAAAAAGCAAACATATTTTCTTTTTGTTATTGTTTGAAAAAGATGAAGGTTAATTTGTCTCACTTAATTTAAATTCGAATTATTATCTAGCACTCTCGGCAACGGCCATATCACGCTGAGAACACCGGTTCTCGTCCGATCGCCGACGTTAGCAGCGTCGAGCGCAGTCAGTACTTGGGAATACTGCGTGCCGTTTGCTTTTTCACTTTTGTTTCCTCTTTCAAATTCCACCAGATATGAAAAAAGCAAACATATCTTCTTTTTGTTATTGTTTTATAAAGATGAAAGTTAATTAAATTCAATTATTAACTAGCACTCTCGGCAACGGCCATATCACGCTGAATACACCGATTCTCGTCCGATAACCGAAGTTAAGCAGCGTCGAGCGCAGTCATTGCTTGGGAGGGAGACCACTTAGGAACACTGCGTGCCGTTGGCTTTTTCACTTTTTTTTCCTCTTTTAAATTTTAATAGATATGAAAAAAGCAAACACGTTTTCTTTTTGTTATTGTTTTAAAATGATGAAGGTTAATTTGTCTCACTTAATTTAAATTCGAACTATTAACTAGGACTCTCGGCAACGGCCATATCACGCTGAAAACACCGGTTCACGTCCGATCACCGAAGTAAAGCAGCGTCGAGTGCAGTCAGTACTTGGGAATACTGCGTGCCGTTTGCTTTTTTCACTTTAGTTTCCTCTTTCAAATTCCACCAGATATGAAAAAAGCAAACAAATCTTCTTTTAGTTATTGTTTTATAAAGATGAAAGTTAATTAAATTCAAATTATTAACTAGCACTCTCGGCAACGGCCATATCACGCTGAATACACCGGTTCTCGTCAGATAACCGAAGTTAAGCAGCGTCGAGCGCAGTCACTACTTGGGAGGGAGACCACTTAGGAACACTGCGTGCCGTTGGCTTTTTCACTTTTTTTTCCTCTTTTAAATTTTAATAGATATGAAAAAAGCAAACATGTTTTCTTTTTGTTATTGTTTTAAAATGATGAAGGTTAATTTGTCTCACTTAATTTAAATTCGAATTATTAACTAGCACTCTCGGCAACGGCCATATCACGCTGAACACACCGGTTCTCGTCCGATAACCGAAGTTAAGCAGCGTCCAGCGCAGTCAGTACTTGGGAGGGCGACCACTTAGGAACACTGCGTGCCGTTAGCTTTTTCACTTTTTTTTTCTCTTTTAAATTCCAATAGATATGAAAAAAGCAAACATATTTTCTTTTTGTTATTGTTTGAAAAAGATGAAGGTTAATTTGTCTCACTTAATTTAAATTCGAATTATTATCTAGCACTCTCGGCAACGGCCATATCACGCTGAGAACACCGGTTCTCGTCCGATCGCCGACGTTAGCAGCGTCGAGCGCAGTCAGTACTTGGGAATACTGCGTGCCGTTTGCTTTTTTCACTTTAGTTTCCTCTTTTAAATTCCACCAGGTATGAAAAAAGCAAACAAATCTTCTTTTAGTTATTGTTTTATAAAGATGAAAGTTAATTAAATTCAAATTATTAACTAGCACTCTCGGCAACGGCCATATCACGCTGAATACACCGGTTCTCGTCAGATAACCGAAGTTAAGCAGCGTCGAGCGCAGTCACTACTTGGGAGGGAGACCACTTAGGAACACTGCGTGCCATTGGCTTTTTCACTTTTTTTTCCTCTTTTAAATTTTAATAGATGTGAAAAAAGCAAACATGTTTTCTTTTTGTTATTGTTTTAAAATGATGAAGGTTAATTTGTCTCACTTAATTTAAATTTGAATTATTAACTAGCACTCCCGGCAACGGCCATATCACGCTGAATACACCGGTTCTCGTCAGATAACCGAAGTTAAGCAGCGTCGAGCGCAGTCAGTACATGGGAGGGAGACCACTTAGGAACACTGCGTGCCGTTGGCTTTTTCACTTTTTTTTCCTCTTTTAAATTCCAATAGATATGAAAAAAGCAATCATATTTTCTTTTTGTTATTGTTTGAAAAAGATGAAGGTTAATTTGTCTCACTTAATTTAAATTCGAATTATTATCTAGCACTCTCGGCAACGGCCATATCACGCTGAGAACACCGGTTCTCGTCCGATCGCCGACGTTAGCAGCGTCGAGCGCAGTCAGTACTTGGGAATACTGCGTGCCGTTTGCTTTTTCACTTTTTTTCCTCTTTTAAATTCCAATAGATATGAAAAAAGCAAACATATTTTCTTTTTGTTATTGTTTTAAAATGATGAAGGTTAATTTGTCTCACTTAATTTAAATTCGAATTATTAACTAACACACTCGGCAACGGCCATATCACGCTGAACACACCGGTTCTCGTCCGATAACCGAAGTTAAGCAGCGTCGAGCGCAGTCAGTACTTGGGAGGGCGACCACTTAGGAACACTGCGTGCCGTTAGCTTTTTCACTTTTTTTTTCTCTTTTAAATTCCAATAGATATGAAAAAAGCAAACATATTTTCTTTTTGTTATTGTTTGAAAAAGATGAAGGTTAATTTGTCTCACTTAATTTAAATTCGAATTATTATCTAGCACTCTCGGCAACGGCCATATCACGCTGAGAACACCGGTTCTCGTCCGATCGCCGACGTTAGCAGCGTCGAGCGCAGTCAGTACTTGGGAATACTGCGTGCCGTTTGCTTTTTTCACTTTAGTTTCCTCTTTCAAATTCCACCAGGTATGAAAAAAGCAAACAAATCTTCTTTTAGTTATTGTTTTATAAAGATGAAAGTTAATTAAATTCAAATTATTAACTAGCACTCTCGGCAACGGCCATATCACGCTGAATACACCGGTTCTCGACAGATAACCGAAGTTAAGCAGCGTCGAGCGCAATCACTACTTGGGAGGGAGACCACTTAGGAACACTGCGTGCCGTTGGCTTTTTCACTTTTTTTTCCTCTTTTAAATTTTAATAGATATGAAAAAAGCAAACATGTTTTCTTTTTGTTATTGTTTTAAAATCATGAAGGTTAATTTGTCTCACTTAATTTAAATTCGAATTATTAACTAGCACTCTCGGCAACGGCCATATCACGCTGAACACACCGGTTCTCGTCCGATAACCGAAGTTAAGCAGCGTCGAGCACAGTCAGTACTTGGGAGGGCGACCACTTAGGAACACTGCGTGCCGTTAGCTTTTTCACTTTTTTTTTCTCTTTTAAATTCCAATAGATATGAAAAAAGCAAACATATTTTCTTTTTGTTATTGTTTGAAAAAGATGAAGGTTAATTTGTCTCACTTAATTTAAATTCGAATTATTATCTAGCACTCTCGGCAACGGCCATATCACGCTGAGAACACCGGTTCTCGTCCGATCGCCGACGTTAGCAGCGTCGAGCGCAGTCAGTACTTGGGAATACTGCGTGCCGTTTGCTTTTTCACTTTTGTTTCCTCTTTCAAATTCCACCAGATATGAAAAAAGCAAACATATCTTCTTTTTGTTATTGTTTTATAAAGATGAAAGTTAATTAAATTCAATTATTAACTAGCACTCTCGGCAACGGCCATATCACGCTGAATACACCGATTCTCGTCCGATAACCGAAGTTAAGCAGCGTCGAGCGCAGTCATTGCTTGGGAGGGAGACCACTTAGGAACACTGCGTGCCGTTGGCTTTTTCACTTTTTTTTCCTCTTTTAAATTTTAATAGATATGAAAAAAGCAAACACGTTTTCTTTTTGTTATTGTTTTAAAATGATGAAGGTTAATTTGTCTCACTTAATTTAAATTCGAATTATTAACTAGGACTCTCGGCAACGGCCATATCACGCTGAAAACACCGGTTCACGTCCGATCACCGAAGTAAAGCAGCGTCGAGTGCAGTCAGTACTTGGGAATACTGCGTGCCGTTTGCTTTTTTCACTTTAGTTTCCTCTTTCAAATTCCACCAGATATGAAAAAAGCAAACAAATCTTCTTTTAGTTATTGTTTTATAAAGATGAAAGTTAATTAAATTCAAATTATTAACTAGCACTCTCGGCAACGGCCATATCACGCTGAATACACCGGTTCTCGTCAGATAACCGAAGTTAAGCAGCGTCGAGCGCAGTCACTACTTGGGAGGGAGACCACTTAGGAACACTGCGTGCCGTTGGCTTTTTCACTTTTTTTTCCTCTTTTAAATTTTAATAGATATGAAAAAAGCAAACATGTTTTCTTTTTGTTATTGTTTTAAAATGATGAAGGTTAATTTGTCTCACTTAATTTAAATTCGAATTATTAACAAGCACTCTCGGCAACGGCCATATCACGCTGAACACACCGGTTCTCGTCCGATAACCGAAGTTAAGCAGCGTCCAGCGCAGTCAGTACTTGGGAGGGCGACCACTTAGGAACACTGCGTGCCGTTAGCTTTTTCACTTTTTTTTTCTCTTTTAAATTCCAATAGATATGAAAAAAGCAAACATATTTTCTTTTTGTTATTGTTTGAAAAAGATGAAGGTTAATTTGTCTCACTTAATTTAAATTCGAATTATTATCTAGCACTCTCGGCAACGGCCATATCACGCTGAGAACACCGGTTCTCGTCCGATCGCCGACGTTAGCAGCGTCGAGCGCAGTCAGTACTTGGGAATACTGCGTGCCGTTTGCTTTTTTCACTTTAGTTTCCTCTTTCAAATTCCACCAGGTATGAAAAAAGCAAACAAATCTTCTTTTAGTTATTGTTTTATAAAGATGAAAGTTAATTAAATTCAAATTATTAACTAGCACTCTCGGCAACGGCCATATCACGCTGAATACACCGGTTCTCGTCAGATAACCGAAGTTAAGCAGCGTCGAGCGCAGTCACTACTTGGGAGGGAGACCACTTAGGAACACTGCGTGCCATTGGCTTTTTCACTTTTTTTTCCTCTTTTAAATTTTAATAGATGTGAAAAAAGCAAACATGTTTTCTTTTTGTTATTGTTTTAAAATGATGAAGGTTAATTTGTCTCACTTAATTTAAATTTGAATTATTAACTAGCACTCCCGGCAACGGCCATATCACGCTGAACACACCGGTTCTCGTCCGATAACCGAAGTTAAGCAGCGTCGAGCGCAGTCAGTACATGGGAGGGCGACCACTTAGGAACACTGCGTGCCGTTAGCTTTTTCACTTTTTTTTTCTCTTTTAAATTCCAATAGATATGAAAAAAGCAATCATATTTTCTTTTTGTTATTGTTTGAAAAAGATGAAGGTTAATTTGTCTCACTTAATTTAAATTCGAATTATTATCTAGCACTCTCGGCAACGGCCATATCACGCTGAGAACACCGGTTCTCGTCCGATCGCCGACGTTAGCAGCGTCGAGCGCAGTCAGTACTTGGGAATACTGCGTGCCGTTTGCTTTTTCACTTTTTTTCCTCTTTTAAATTCCAATAGATATGAAAAAAGCAAACATATTTTCTTTTTGTTATTGTTTTAAAATGATGAAGGTTAATTTGTCTCACTTAATTTAAATTCGAATTATTAACTAACACACTCGGCAACGGCCATATCACGCTGAACACACCGGTTCTCGTCCGATAACCGAAGTTAAGCAGCGTCGAGCGCAGTCAGTACTTGGGAGGGCGACCACTTAGGAACACTGTGTGCCGTTTGCTTTTTCACTTTTTTTCCTCTTTTAAATTCCAATAGATATGAAAAAAGCAAACATATTTTCTTTTTGTTATTGTTTGAAAAAGATGAAGGTTAATTTGTCTCACTTAATTTAAATTCGAATTATTATCTAGCACTCTCGGCAACGGCCATATCACGCTGAGAACACCGGTTCTCGTCCGATCGCCGACGTTAGCAGCGTCGAGCGCAGTCAGTACTTGGGAATACTGCGTGCCGTTTGCTTTTTTCACTTTAGTTTCCTCTTTCAAATTCCACCAGATATGAAAAAAGCAAACAAATCTTCTTTTAGTTATTGTTTTATAAAGATGAAAGTTAATTAAATTCAAATTATTAACTAGCACTCTCGGCAACGGCCATATCACGCTGAATACACCGGTTCTCGTCAGATAACCGAAGTTAAGCAGCGTCGAGCGCAGTCACTACTTGGAAGGGAGACCACTTAGGAACACTGCGTGCCGTTGGCTTTTTCACTTTTTTTTCCTCTTTTAAATTTTAATAGATATGAAAAAAGCAAACACGTTTTCTTTTTGTTATTGTTTTAAAATGATGAAGGTTAATTTGTCTCACTTAATTTAAATTCGAATTATTAACTAGGACTCTCGGCAACGGCCATATCACGCTGAAAACACCGGTTCACGTCCGATCACCGAAGTAAAGCAGCGTCGAGCGCATACAGTACTTGGGAATACTGCGTGCCGTTTGCATTTTTCACTTTTGTTTCCTCTTTCAAATTCCACCAGATATGAAAAAAGCAAACAAATCTTCTTTTAGTTATTGTTTTATAAAGATGAAAGTTAATTAAATTCAAATTATTAACTAGCACTCTCGGCAACGGCCATATCACGCTGAGAACACCGGTTCTCGTCCGATCGCCGACGTTAGCAGCGTCGAGCGCAGTCAGTACTTGGGAATACTGCGTGCCGTTTGCATTTTTCACTTTTGTTTCCTCTTTCAAATTCCACCAGATATGAAAAAAGCAAACAAATCTTCTTTTAGTTATTGTTTTATAAAGATGAAAGTTAATTAAATTCAAATTATTAACTAGCACTCTCGGCAACGGCCACATCACGCTGAATACACCGATTCTCGTCCGATAACCGAAGTTAAGCAGCGTCGAGCGCAGTCATTACTTGGGAGGGAGACCACTTAGGAACACTGCGTGCCGTTGGCTTTTTCACTTTTTTTCCTCTTTTAAATTTTAATAGATATGTAAAAAGCAACAGGTTTTCTTTTTGTTATTGTTTTAAAATGATGAAGGTTAATTTGTCTCACTTAATTTAAATTCGAATTATTAGCTAGCACTCTCGGCAACGGCCATATCACGCTGAAAACACCGGATCCCGTCCGATCACCGAAGTTAAGCAGCGTCGAGCGCATACAGTACTTGGGAATACTGCGTGCCGTTTGTTTTTTCACTTTTGATTCCTCTTTTAAATTCCACCAGATATGAAAAAAGCAAACATATCTTCTTTTTGTTATTGTTTTATAAAGATGAAGGTTAATTAAATTCAAATATTAATTTGCACTCTCGGCAACGGCCATATCACGCTAAATACACCGGTTCTCGTCCGATAACCGAAGTTAAGCAGCGTCGAGCGCAGTCAGTACTTGGGAGGGCGACCACTTAGGAACACTGCTTGCCGTTAGCTTTTTCACTTTTTTTTCCTCTTTTAAATTCCAATAGATATGAAAAAAGCAAACATATTTTCTTTTTGTTATTGTTTGAAAAAGATGAAGGTTAATTTGTCTCACTTAATTTAAATTCGAATTATTATCTAGCACTCTCGGCAACGGCCATATCACGCTGAGAACACCGGATCTCGTCCGATCGCCGACGTTAGCAGCGTCGAGCGCAGTCAGTACTTGGGAATACTGCGTGCCGTTTGCTTTTTTCACTTTTGTTTCCTCTTTCAAATTCCACCAGATATGAAAAAAGCAAACAAATCTTCTTTTAGTTATTGTTTTATAAAGAAGAAAGTTAATTAAATTCAAATTATTAACTAGCACTCTCGGCAACGGCCATATCACGCTGAATACACCGGTTCTCGTCAGATAACCGAAGTTAAGCAGCGTCGAGCGCAGTCACTACTTGGGAGGGAGACCACTTAGGAACACTGCGTGCCGTTGGCTTTTTCACTTTTTTTTCCTCTTTTAAATTTTAATAGATATGAAAAAAGCAAACATGTTTTCTTTTTGTTATTGTTTTAAAATGATGAAGGTTAATTTGTCTCACTTAATTTAAATTCGAATTATTAACTAGCACTCTCGGCAACGGCCATATCACGCTGAATACACCGGTTCTCGTCCGATAACCGAAGTTAAGCAGCGTCGAGCGCAGTCAGTACTTGGGAGGGCGACCACTTAGGAACACTGCGTGCCGTTAGCTTTTTCACTTTTTTTTTCTCTTTTAAATTCCAATAGATATGAAAAAAGCAAACATATTTTCATTT
Source organism: Phalangium opilio (assembly GCF_054372755.1). Classification (NCBI taxonomy): domain Eukaryota; kingdom Metazoa; phylum Arthropoda; class Arachnida; order Opiliones; family Phalangiidae; genus Phalangium; species Phalangium opilio. The sequence goes on along the minus strand of NW_028324192.1, from coordinate 1,958,177 downwards.
TGTTATTGTTTGAAAAAGATGAAGGTTAATTTGTCTCACTTAATTTAAATTCGAATTATTATCTAGCACTCTCGGCAACGGCCATATCACGCTGAGAACACCGGTTCTCGTCCGATCGCCGACGTTAGCAGCGTCGAGCGCAGTCAGTACTTGGGAATACTGCGTGCCGTTTGCTTTTTCACTTTTGTTTCCTCTTTCAAATTCCACCAGATATGAAAAAAGCAAACATATCTTCTTTTTGTTATTGTTTTATAAAGATGAAAGTTAATTAAATTCAATTATTAACTAGCACTCTCGGCAACGGCCATATCACGCTGAATACAGCGATTCTCGTCCGATAACCGAAGTTAAGCAGCGTCGAGCGCAGTCATTGCTTGGGAGGGAGACCACTTAGGAACACTGCGTGCCGTTGGCTTTTTCACTTTTTTTCCTCTTTTAAATTTTAATAGATATGAAAAAAGCAAACACGTTTTCTTTTTGTTATTGTTTTAAAATGATGAAGGTTAATTTGTCTCACTTAATTTAAATTCGAATTATTAACTAGCACTCTCGGCAACGGCCATATCACGCTGAATACACCGGTTCTCGTTCGATAACCGAAGTTAAGCAGCGTCGAGCGCAGTCATTACTTGGGAGGGAGAACACTTAGGAACACTGCGTGCCGTTGGCGTTTTCACTTTTTTTCCTCTTTTAAATTTTAATAGATATGTAAAAAGCAAACAGGTTTTCTTTTTGTTATTGTTTTAAAATGATGAAGGTTAATTTGTCTCACTTAGTTTAAATCCGAATTATTAAATAGCACTCTCGGCAACGGCCATATCACGCTGAGAACACCGGTTCTCGTCCGATCGCCGACGTTAGCAGCGTCGAGCGCAGTCAGTACTTGGGAATACTGCGTGCCGTTTGCTTTTTCACTTTTGTTTCCTCTTTCAAATTCCACCAGATATGAAAAAAGCAAACATATCTTCTTTTTGTTATTGTTTTATAAAGATGAAAGTTAATTAAATTCAAATTATTAACTAGCACTCTCGGCAACGGCCATATCACGCTGAATACACCGATTCTCGTCCGATAACCGAAGTTAAGCAGCGTCGAGCGCGGTCATTACTTGGGAGGGAGACCACTTAGGAACACTGCGTGCCGATGGCTTTTTCACTTTTTTTTCCTCTTTTAAATTTTAATAGATATGTAAAAAGCAAACAGGTTTTCTTTTTGTTATTGTTTTAAAATGATGAAGGTCAATTTGTCTCACTTAATTTAAGTTCGAATTATTAACTAGCACTCTCGGCAACGGCCATATCACGCTGAAAACACCGGTTCACGTCCGATCACCGAAGTTAAGCAGCGTCGAGCGCATACAGTACTTGGGAATACTGCGTGCCGTTGGCGTTTTCACTTTTGTTTCCTCTTTCAAATTCCACCAGATATGAAAAAAGCAAACTTATCTTCTTTTTGTTATTGTTTTACAAAGAAGAAAGTTAATTAAATTCAAATTATTAATTAGCATTCTCGGCAACGGCCATATCACGCTGAATACACCGGTTCTCGTCCGATAACCGAAGTTAAGCAGCGTCGAGCGCAGTCATTACTTGGGAGGGAGACCACTTAGGAACACTGCGTGCCGTTGGCTTTTTCACTTTTTTTTCCTCTTTTAAATTTTAATAGATATGTAAAAAGCAAACAGGTTTTCTTTTTGTTATTGTTTTAAAATGATGAAGGTTAATTTGTCTCACTTAATTTAAATCCGAATTATTAACTAGCACTCTCAGCAACGGCCATATCACGCTGAAAACACCTGTTCACGTCCGATCACCGAAGTTAAGCAGCGTCGAGCGCATACAGTACTTGGGAATACTGCGTGCCGTTGGCTTTTCACTTTTGTTTCCTCTTTCAAATTCCACCAGATATGAAAAAAGCAAACATATCTTCTTTTTTGTTATTGTTTTATAGTGATGAAAGTTAATTAAATTCAAATTATTAACTAGCACTTTCGGCAACGGCCATATCACGCTGAATACACCGTTTCTCGTTCGATAACCGAAGCTAAGCAGCGTCGAGCGCAGTCACTACTTGGGAGGGAGACCACTTAGGAACACTGCGTGCCGTTGGCTTTTTCACTTTTCTTTTCTCTTTTAAATTCCAATAGATATGAAAAAAGCAAACATATTTTCTTTTTGTTATTGTTTGAAAAAGATGAAGGTTAATTTGTCTCACTTAATTTAAATTCGAATTATTATCTAGCACTCTCGGCAACGGCCATATCACGCTGAGAACACCGGATCTCGTCCGATCGCCGACGTTAGCAGCGTCGAGCGCAGTCAGTACTTGGGAATACTGCGTGCCGTTTGCTTTTTTCACTTTTGTTCCCTCTTTCAAATTCCACCAGATATAAAAAAAGCATACAAATCTTCTTTTAGTTATTGTTTTATAAAGATGAAAGTTAATTAAGTTCAAATTATTAACTAGCACTCTCGGCAACGGCCATATCACGCTGAATACACCGGTTCTCGTCAGATAACCGAAGTTAAGCAGCGTCGAGCGCAGTCACTACTTGGGAGGGAGACCACTTAGGAACACTGCGTGCCGTTGGCTTTTTCACTTTTTTTTCCTCTTTTAAATTTTAATAGATATGAAAAAAGCAAACATGTTTTCTTTTTGTTATTGTTTTAAAATGATGAAGGTTAATTTGTCTCACTTAATTTAAATTCGAATTATTAACTAGCACTCTCGGCAACGGCCATATCACGCTGAATACACCGGTTCTCGTCCGATAACCGAAGTTAAGCAGCGTCGAGCACAGTCAGTACTTGGGAGGGCGACCACTTAGGAACACTGCGTGCCGTTAGCTTTTTCACTTTTTTTTTCTCTTTTAAATTCCAATAGATATGAAAAAAGCAAACATATTTTCTTTTTGTTATTGTTTGAAAAAGATGAAGGTTAATTTGTCTCACTTAATTTAAATTCGAATTATTATCTAGCACTCTCGGCAACGGCCATATCACGCTGAGAACACCGGTTCTCGTCCGATCGCCGACGTTAGCAGCGTCGAGCGCAGTCAGTACTTGGGAATACTGCGTGCCGTTTGCTTTTTCACTTTTGTTTCCTCTTTCAAATTCCACCAGATATGAAAAAAGCAAACATATCTTCTTTTTGTTATTGTTTTATAAAGATGAAAGTTAATTAAATTCAATTATTAACTAGCACTCTCGGCAACGGCCATATCACGCTGAATACACCGATTCTCGTCCGATAACCAAAGTTAAGCAGCGTCGAGCGCAGTCATTACTTGGGAGGGAGACCACTTAGGAACACTGCGTGCCGTTGTCTTTTTCACTTTTTTTCATCTTTTAAATTTAAATAGATATGAAAAAAGCAAACACGTTTTCTTTTTGTTAATGTTTTAAAATGATGAAGGTTAATGTGTCTCACTTAATTTAAATTCGAATTATTAACTAGCACTCTCGGCAACGGCCATATCACGCTGAAATGACCGGTTCACGTCCGATCACCGAAGTTAAGCAGCGTCGAGCGCATAGAGTACTTGGGAATACTGCGTGCCGTTGGCTTTTTCACTTTTGTTTCCTCTTTCAAATTCCACCAGATATGAAAAAAGCAAACATATCTTCTTTTTGTTATTGTTTTATAAAGATGAAGGTTAATTAAATTCAAATTATTAACTAGCTCTCTCGGCAACGGCCATATCACGCTGAATACACCGGTTCTCGTCCGATAACCGAAGTTAAGCAGCGTCGAGCGCAGTCAGTACTTGGGAGGGCGACCACTTAGGAACACTGCGTGCCGTTAACTTTTTCACTTTTTTTTCCTCTTTTAAATTCCAATAGATATGAAAAAAGCAAACATATTTTCTTTTTTGTTATTGTTTGAAAAAGATGAAGGTAAATTTGTCTCACTTAATTTAAATTCGAATTATTATCTAGCACTCTTGGCAACGGCCATATCACGCTGAATACACCGGTTCTCGTCCGATAACCGAAGTTAAGCAGCGTCGAGCGCAGTCATTACTTGGGAGGGAGACCACTTAGGAACACTGCGTGCCGTTGGCTTTTTCACTTTTTTTTCCTCTTTTAAATTTTAATAGATATGAAAAAAGCAAATATATTTTCTTTTTTGTTATTGTTTGAAAAAGATGAAGGTTAATTTGTCTCACTTAATTTAAATTCGAATTATTAACTAGCACTCTCGGCAACGGCCATATCACGCTGAAAACACCGGTTCACGTCCGATCACCGAAGTAAAGCAGCGTCGAGCGCATACAGTACTTGGGAATACTGCGTGCCGTTTGCTTTTTCACTTTTGTTTCCTCTTTTAAATTCCACCAGATATGAAAAAAGCAAACATATCTTCTTTTTGTTATTGTTTTATAAAGATGAAGGTTAATTAAATTCAAATTATTAACTAGCTCTCTCGGCAACGGCCATATCACGCTGAATACACCGGTTCTCGTCCGATAACCGAAGTTAAGCAGCGTCGAGCGCAGTCAGTACTTGGGAGGGCGACCACTTAGGAACACTGCGTGCCGTTAACTTTTTCACTTTTTTTTCCTCTTTTAAATTCCAATAGATATGAAAAAAGCAAACATATTTTCTTTTTTGTTATTGTTTGAAAAAGATGAAGGTAAATTTGTCTCACTTAATTTAAATTCGAATTATTATCTAGCACTCTCGGCAACGGCCATATCACGCTGAATACACCGGTTCTCGTCCGATAACCGAAGTTAAGCAGCGTCGAGCGCAGTCAGTACTTGGGAGGGAGACCACTTAGGAACACTGCGTGCCGTTAACTTTTTCACTTTTTTTTCCTCTTTTAAATTCCAATAGATATGAAAAAAGCAAACATATTTTCTTTTTTGTTATTGTTTGAAAAAGATGAAGGTAAATTTGTCTCACTTAATTTAAATTCGAATTATTATCTAGCACTCTCGGCATCGGCCATATCACGCTGAATACACCGGTTCTCGTCCGATAACCGAAGTTAAGCAGCGTCGAGCGCAGTCATTACTTGGGAGGGAGACCACTTAGGAACACTGCGTGCCGTTGGCTTTTTCACTTTTTTTTCCTCTTTTAAATTTTAATAGATATGAAAAAAGCAAATATATTTTCTTTTTTGTTATTGTTTGAAAAAGATGAAGGTTAATTTGTCTCACTTAATTTAAATTCGAATTAAATGATGAAGGTTAATTTGTCTCACTTAATTTAAATCCGAATTATTAAATAGCACTCTCGGCAACGGCCATATCACGCTGAGAACACCGGTTCTCGTCCGATCTTCGACGTTAGCAGCGTCGAGCGCAGTCAGTACTTGGGAATACTGCGTGCCGTTTGCTTTTTCACTTTTGTTTCCTCTTTCAAATTCCACCAGATATGAAAAAAGCAAACATATCTTCTTTTTGTTATTGTTTTATAAAGATGAAGGTTAATTAAATTCAAATTATTAACTAGCTCTCTCGGCAACGGCCATATCACGCTGAATACACCGGTTCTCGTCCGATAACCGAAGTTAAGCAGCGTCGAGCGCAGTCAGTACTTGGGAGGGCGACCACTTAGGAACACTGCGTGCCGTTAACTTTTTCACTTTTTTTCCTCTTTTAAATTCCAATAGATATGAAAAAAGCAAACATATTTTCTTTTTTGTTATTGTTTGAAAAAGATAAGGTAAATTTGTCTCACTTAATTTAAATTCGAATTATTATCTAGCACTCTCGGCAACGGCCATATCACGCTGAATACACCGGTTCTCGTCCGATAACCGAAGTTAAGCAGCGTCGAGCGCAGTCAGTACTTGGGAGGGAGACCACTTAGGAACACTGCGTGCCGTTAACTTTTTCACTTTTTTTTCCTCTTTTAAATTCCAATAGATATGAAAAAAGCAAACATATTTTCTTTTTTGTTATTGTTTGAAAAAGATGAAGGTAAATTTGTCTCACTTAATTTAAATTCGAATTATTATCTAGCACTCTCGGCAACGGCCATATCACGCTGAATACACCGGTTCTCGTCCGATAACCGAAGTTAAGCAGCGTCGAGCGCAGTCATTACTTGGGAGGGAGACCACTTAGGAACACTGCGTGCCGTTGGCTTTTTCACTTTTTTTTCCTCTTTTAAATTTTAATAGATATGAAAAAAGCAAATATATTTTCTTTTTTGTTATTGTTTGAAAAAGATGAAGGTTAATTTGTCTCACTTAATTTAAATTCGAATTAAATGATGAAGGTTAATTTGTCTCACTTAATTTAAATCCGAATTATTAACTAGCACTCTCGGCAACGGCCATATCACGCTGAAAACACCTGTTCACGTCCGATCACCGAAGTTAAGCAGCGTCGAGCGCATACAGTACTTGGGAATACTGCGTGCCGTTGGCTTTTCACTTTTGTTTCCTCTTTCAAATTCCACCAGATATGAAAAAAGCAAACATATCTTCTTTTTTGTTATTGTTTTATAGTGATGAAAGTTAATTAAATTCAAATTATTAACTAGCACTCTCGGCAACGGCCATATCACGCTGAATACACCGTTTCTCGTTCGATAACCGAAGTTAAGCAGCGTCGAGCGCAGTCACTACTTGGGAGGGAGACCACTTAGGAACACTGCGTGCCGTTGGCTTTTTCACTTATTTTTCCTCTTTTAAATTTTAATAGATATGAAAAAAGCAAACATGTTTTCTTTTTGTTATTGTTTTAAAATGATGAAGGTTAATTTGTCTCACTTAATTTAAATTCGAATTATTAACTAGCACTCTCGGTAACGGCCATATCACGCTGAATACACCGGTTCTCGTCCGATAACCGAAGTTAAGCAGCGTCGAGCGCAGTCAGTACTTGGGAGGGCGACCACTTAGGAACACTGCGTGCCGTTGGCTTTTTCACTTTTGTTTCCTCTTTTAAATTCCACCAGATATGAAAAAAGCAAACATATCTTCTTTTTGTTATTGTTTTATAAAGATGAAGGTTAATTAAATTCAAATTATTAACTAGCTCTCTCGGCAACGGCCATATCACGCTGAATACACCGGTTCTCGTCCGATAACCGAAGTTAAGCAGCGTCGAGCGCAGTCAGTACTTGGGAGGGCGACCACTTAGGAACACTGCGTGCCGTTAACTTTTTCACTTTTTTTTCCTCTTTTAAATTCCAATAGATATGAAAAAAGCAAACATATTTTCTTTTTTGTTATTGTTTGAAAAAGATGAAGGTAAATTTGTCTCACTTAATTTAAATTCGAATTATTATCTAGCACTCTCGGCAACGGCCATATCACGCTGAATACACCGGTTCTCGTCCGATAACCGAAGTTAAGCAGCGTCGAGCGCAGTCAGTACTTGGGAGGGAGACCACTTAGGAACACTGCGTGCCGTTAACTTTTTCACTTTTTTTTCCTCTTTTAAATTCCAATAGATATGAAAAAAGCAAACATATTTTCTTTTTTGTTATTGTTTGAAAAAGATGAAGGTAAATTTGTCTCACTTAATTTAAATTCGAATTATTATCTAGCACTCTCGGCATCGGCCATATCACGCTGAATACACCGGTTCTCGTCCGATAACCGAAGTTAAGCAGCGTCGAGCGCAGTCATTACTTGGGAGGGAGACCACTTAGGAACACTGCGTGCCGTTGGCTTTTTCACTTTTTTTTCCTCTTTTAAATTTTAATAGATATGAAAAAAGCAAATATATTTTCTTTTTTGTTATTGTTTGAAAAAGATGAAGGTTAATTTGTCTCACTTAATTTAAATTCGAATTAAATGATGAAGGTTAATTTGTCTCACTTAATTTAAATCCGAATTATTAAATAGCACTCTCGGCAACGGCCATATCACGCTGAGAACACCGGTTCTCGTCCGATCTTCGACGATAGCAGCGTCGAGCGCAGTCAGTACTTGGGAATACTGCGTGCCGTTTGCTTTTTCACTTTTGTTTCCTCTTTCAAATTCCACCAGATATGAAAAAAGCAAACATATCTTCTTTTTGTTATTGTTTTATAAAGATGAAGGTTAATTAAATTCAAATTATAAACTAGCTCTCTCGGCAACGGCCATATCACGCTGAATACACCGGTTCTCGTCCGATAACCGAAGTTAAGCAGCGTCGAGCGCAGTCAGTACTTGGGAGGGCGACCACTTAGGAACACTGCGTGCCGTTAACTTTTTCACTTTTTTTTCCTCTTTTAAATTCCAATAGATATGAAAAAAGCAAACATATTTTCTTTTTTGTTATTGTTTGAAAAAGATAAGGTAAATTTGTCTCACTTAATTTAAATTCGAATTATTATCTAGCACTCTCGGCAACGGCCATATCACGCTGAATACACCGGCTCTCGTCCGATAACCGAAGTTAAGCAGCGTCGAGCGCAGTCAGTACTTGGGAGGGAGACCACTTAGGAACACTGCGTGCCGTTAACTTTTTCACTTTTTTTTCCTCTTTTAAATTCCAATAGATATGAAAAAAGCAAACATATTTTCTTTTTTGTTATTGTTTGAAAAAGATGAAGGTAAATTTGTCTCACTTAATTTAAATTCGAATTATTATCTAGCACTCTCGGCAACGGCCATATCACGCTGAATACACCGGTTCTCGTCCGATAACCGAAGTTAAGCAGCGTCGAGCGCAGTCATTACTTGGGAGGGAGACCACTTAGGAACACTGCGTGCCGTTGCCTTTTTCACTTTTTTTTCCTCTTTTAAATTTTAATAGATATGAAAAAAGCAAATATATTTTCTTTTTTGTTATTGTTTGAAAAAGATGAAGGTTAATTTGTCTCACTTAATTTAAATTCGAATTAAATGATGAAGGTTAATTTGTCTCACTTAATTTAAATCCGAATTATTAACTAGCACTCTCGGCAACGGCCATATCACGCTGAAAACACCTGTTCACGTCCGATCACCGAAGTTAAGCAGCGTCGAGCGCATACAGTACTTGGGAATACTGCGTGCCGTTGGCTTTTCACTTTTGTTTCCTCTTTCAAATTCCACCAGATATGAAAAAAGCAAACATATCTTCTTTTTTGTTATTGTTTTATAGTGATGAAAGTTAATTAAATTCAAATTATTAACTAGCACTCTCGGCAACGGCCATATCACGCTGAATACACCGTTTCTCGTTCGATAACCGAAGTTAAGCAGCGTCGAGCGCAGTCAGTACTTGGGAGGGCGACCACTTAGGAACACTGCGTGCCGTTGGCTTTTTCACTTTTTTTTCCTCTTTTAAATTCCAATAGATATGAAAAAAGCAAACATATTTTCTTTTTGTTATTGTTTGAAAAATATGAAGGTTAATTTGTCTCACTTAATTTAAATTCGAATTATTATCTAGCACTCTCGGCAACGGCCATATCACGCTGAGAACACCGGTTCTCGTCCGATCGCCGACGTTAGCAGCGTCGAGCGCTGTCAGTACTTGGGAATACTGCGTGCCGTTTGCTTTTTCACTTTTGTTTCCTCTTTCAAATTCCACCAGATATGAAAAAAGCAAACATATCTTCTTTTTGTTATTGTTTTATAAAGATGAAAGTTAATTAAGTTCAAATTATTAACTAGCACTCTCGGCAACGGCCATATCACGCTGAATACACCGATTCCCGTCCGATAACCGAAGTTAAGCAGCGTCGAGCGCAGTCACTACTTGGGAGAGAGACCACTTAGGAACACTGCGTGCCGTTGGCTTTTTCACTTTTTTTTCCTCTTTTAAATTTTAATAGATATGAAAAAAGCAAACATGTTTTCTTTTTGTTATAGTTTTAAAATGATGAAGGTTAATTTGTCTCACTTAATTTAAATTCGAATTATTAACTAGCACTCTCGGCAACGGCCATATCACGCTGAAAACACCGGTTCACGTCCGATCACCGAAGTTAAGCAATACGTGAACAAACAAACCCCTCCATAGAAAATGCCTTAGACTATACTTTGCAGGCTCGTAACTCTGTTTTTACTGGAGATACGGCGATGTCCTTTGAGTATGTTATAGTCCAATTTGTCCCCCATCTAATCATACTAAAAACAATGAGCTACGACAAACAGGGGCCGAGTAATTAAGCTAAACGTAAACAAACAACCCGTCCATAGGAAATGCATTAGACTATACTTTGTAGGCCCATAACTCTGTGTCTACTAGAGATACGGGGATGTCCTTAGGATATGTTATAGTCCAAAGTGTCCCTCATCTAACCATACTAAAAACATTGAGCTACGACAAACAGGGGCCGAGATATTAAGCAAAATGTTCGTCAACTTTGGTATCGTCTCACTTATTTTTATTATGTTACTTATGATTTTTGCACTAAACTTTGGAGGCTCATAACTCTTGTTCTACAAGAGATACTGGGATCTCCTTTGGATATGTTATAGTACTCTTTGCTCCCCATACAAGGATACTTTAAACTTGAGGCTACCGCAATATCGTCGTCAACTTACTTTTTGTCTCACTTATTGTTAGAAGGTTACTTTTGATTTTTGAAAATAAACTTTGCAGGCTCGTAACTCTGTTTCTACTGGAGATACGGGGATGTCCTTTGAGTATGTTATAGACCAATTTGTCCCCCATCTAGCCATACTAAGAATTAGGGCTTCGACAAACAGTAGTCGAGTAATTAAGCTAATCGTAAACAAACAAACCCCTCCATAGGAAATACATTAGACTAAATTCTGGAGGCTCGTAACTCTGGTTCTACCAGAGATGCGGGGATGTAAATAATGTGACCTTGACACAAAAGTTCGGATAATTATAAAGGTCTTTGCATGTTCCAAGCAGAAAAAAAAACTTCGCGGTTTCAAACCTGTGGCCTTCCGGGAGTGAGGCGGATGCGATAACCGCTACACTAAAGATATGTTATTATTTTTAATCGAAGGAACAGGGTCAAGTAATTAAGCAATACGTGAACAAACAAACCCCTCCATAGAAAATGCATTAGACTATACTTTGCAGGCTCGTAACTCTGTTTCTACTGGAGATACGGGGATGTCCTTTGAGTATGTTATAGACCAATTTGTCCAACATCTAGCCATACTAAGAATAAGGGCTACGACAAACAATAGTCGAGTAATTAAGCTAATCGTAAACAAACGAACCCCTCCATAGGAAATACATTAGACTAAATTCTGGAGGCTCGTAACTCTGGTTCTACCAGAGATACGGGGATGTAAATAATGTGACCTTGACACAAATGTTCGGATAATTATAAAGGTCTTTGCATGTTCCAAGCAAAAAAAAAACTTCGCGGTTTCGAACCTGTGGCCTTCCGGGAGTGAGGCGGATGCGATAACCTCTACACTAAAGATATGTTATTATTTTTAATCAAAAGAACAGGGTCAAGTAGTTAAGCAATACGTGAACAAACAAACCCCTCCATAGAAAATGCATTAGACTCTACTTTGCAGGCTCGTAACTCTGTTTCTACTGGAGATACGGGGATGTCCTTTGAGTATGTTATAGACCAATTTGTCCCCCATCTAGCCATACTAAGAATTAGGGCTACGACAAACAGTAGTCGAGTAATTAAGCTAATCGTAAACAAACAAACCCCTCCATAGGAAATACATTAGACTAAATTCTGGAGGCTTGTAACTCTGGTTCTACCAGAGATACGGGGATGTAAATAATGTGACCTTGACACAAAAGTTCGGATAATTATAAAGGTCTTTGCATGTTCCAAGCGAAAAAAAAAACTTCGCGGTTTCAAACCTGTGGCCTTCCGGGAGTGAGGCGGATGCGATAACCGCTACACTAAAGATATGTTATTATTTTTAATCGAAGGAACAGGGTCAAGTAATTAAGCAATACGTGAACAAACAAACCCCTCCATAGAAAATGCATTAGACTATACTTTGCAGGCTCGTAACTCTGTTTCTACTGGAGATACGGGGATGTCCTTTGAGTATGTTATAGACCAATTTGTCCAACATCTAGCCATACTAAGAATAAGGGCTACGACAAACAGTAGTCGAGTAATTAAGCTAATCGTAAACAAACAAACCCCTCCATAGGAAATACATTAGACTAAATTCTGGAGGCTCGTAACTCTGGTTCTACCAGAGATACGGGGATGTAAATAATGTGACCTTGACACAAATGTTCGGATAATTATAAAGGTCTTTGCATGTTCCAAGCAAAAAAAAAACTTTGCGGTTTCGAACCTGTGGCCTTCCGGGAGTGAGGCGGATGCGATAACCTCTACACTAAAGATATGTTATTATTTTTAATCGAAAGAACAGGGTCAAGTAGTTAAGCAATACGTGAACAAACAAACCCCTCCATAGAAAATGCATTAGACTATATTTTGCAGGCCCATTACTCTGTGTCTACTGGAGATACGGGGATGTCCTTTGAGTATGTTATAGTCCAATTTGTCCAACATCTAGCCATACTAAGAATAAGGGCTACGACAAACAGTAGTCGAGTAATTAAGCTAATCGTAAACAAACAAACCCCTCCATAGGAAATACATTAGACTAAATTCTGGAGGCTCGTAACTCTGGTTCTACCAGAGATACGGGGATGTAAATAATGTGACCTTGACACAAATGTTCGGATAATTATAAAGGTCTTTGCATGTTCCAAGCAAAAAAAAAAACTTTGCGGTTTCGAACCTGTGGCCTTCCGGGAGTGAGGCGGATGCGATAACCTCTACACTAAAGATATGTTATTATTTTTAATCGAAAGAACAGGGTCAAGTAGTTAAGCAATACGTGAACAAACAAACCCCTCCATAGAAAATGCATTAGACTATATTTTGCAGGCCCATTACTCTGTGTCTACTGGAGATACGGGGATGTCCTTTGAGTATGTTATAGTCCAATTTGTCCCCCATCTAACCATACTAAAAACATTGAGCTACGACAAACAGGGGCCGAGTATTTAAGCTAAACGTAAACAAACATGCCGTCCATAGGAAATGCATTAGACTATACTTTGCAGGCCCATAACTCTGTGTCTACTAGAGATACGGGGATGTCCCTAGGATATGTTATAGTCCAAATTGTCCCCCATCTAACCATACTAAAAACATTGAGCTACGACAAAAAGGGGCCGAGAAATTAAGCAAAATGTTCGTCAACTTTGGTATCGTCTCACTTATTTTTATTATGTTACTTATGATTTTTGCACTAAACTTTGGCGGCTCATAACTCTTGTTCTACAAGAAATACTGGGATCTCCTTTGGATATGTTATAGTACTCTTTGCTCCCCATACAAGGATACTTTAAACTTGAGGCTACCGCAATATCGTCGTCAACTTACTTTTTGTCTCACTTATTGTTAGAAGGTTACTTTTGATTTTTGAAAATAAATTATGCAGGCTCGTAACTCTGTTTCTACTGGAGATACGGGGATGTCCTTTGAGTATGTTATAGACCAATTTGTCCCCCATCTAGCCATACTAAGAATTAGGGCTACGACAAACAGTAGTCGAGTAATTAAGCTAATCGTAAACAAACAAACCCCTCCATAGGAAATACATTAGACTAAATTCTGGAGGCTTGTAACTCTGGTTCTACCAGAGATACGGGGATGTAAATAATGTGACCTAGACACAAATGTTCGGATAATTATAAAGGTCTTTGCATGTTCCAAGCAAAAAAAAACTTCGCGGTTTCGAACCTGTGGCCTTCCGGGAGTGAGGCGGATGCGATAACCGCTACACTAAAGATATGTTATTATTTGTAATCGAAAGAACAGGGTCAAGTAATTAAGCAATACGTGAACAAACAAACCCCTCCATAGAAAATGCATTAGACTATACTTTGCAAGGCCCATAACTCTGTGTCTACTAGAGATACCGGGATGTCCTTAGGATATGTTATAGTCCAATTTGTCATTCATCTAACCATACTAAAAACTTTGGGCTACGACAAACAGGGGCCGAGTACTTAAGCGAAACGTAAAGAAACAAACCCCCTCCATAGGAAATGAGTTAGACTATACTTTGCAGGCTCGTAACTCTGTTTCCACTGGAGATACGGGAATGTCCTTTGAGTATGTTATAGTCCAATTTGTCCTTCATCTAACCATACTAAACACATTGAGCTACGACAAACAGGGGCCGAGAAATTAAGCAAAATGTTCGTCAACTTTGGTATCGTCTCACTTATTTTTATTATGTTACTTATGATTTTTGCACTAAACTTTGGCGGCTCATAACTCTTGTTCTACAAGAAATACTGGGATCTCCTTTGGATATGTTATAGTACTCTTTGCTCCCCATACAAGGATACTTTATACTTGAGGCTACCGCAATATCGTCGTCAACTTACTTTTTGTCTCACTTATTGTTAGAAGGTTATTTTTGATTTTTGAAAATAAACTATGCAGGCTCGTAACTCTGTTTCTACTGGAGATACGGGGATGTCCTTTGAGTGTGTTATAGACCAATTTGTCCCCCATCTAGCCATACTAAGAATTAGGGGTACGACAAACAGTAGTCGAGTAATTAAGCTAATCGTAAACAAACAAACCCCTCCATAGGAAATGCATTAGACTATACTTTGCAGGCCCATTACTCTGTGTCTACTTGAGATACGGGCATGTCCTTAGGATATGTTATAGTCCAATTTGTTTCCCATCTAACCATACTAAAAACTTTGGGCTACGAGAAACAGGGGCCGAGTAATTAAGCTAAACGTAAACAAACAACCCCTCCTTAGGAAATGCATTAGACTATACTTTGCAGGCTCGTAGCTCTGTTTCTACTGGAAATACGGGGATGTCCTTTGAGTATGTTTTATTCCAATTTGTCCCCCATCTAACCATACTAAAAACATTGAGCTACGACAAAAAGGGGCCGAGAAATTAAGCAAAATGTTCGTCAACTTTGGTATCGTCTCACTTATTTTTATTATGTTACTTATGATTTTTGCACTAAACTTTGGCGGCTCATAACTCTTGTTCTACAAGAAATACTGGGATCTCCTTTGGATATGTTATAGTACTCTTTGCTCCCCATACAAGGATACTTTAAACTTGAGGCTACCGCAATATCGTCGTAAACTTACTTTTTGTCTCACTTATTGTTAGAAGGTTACTTTTGATTTTTGAAAATAAACTATGCAGGCTCGTAACTCTGTTTCTACTGGAGATACGGGGATGTCCTTTGAGTATGTTATAGACCAATTTGTCCCCCATCTAGCCATACTAAGAATTAGGGCTACGACAAACAGTAGTCGAGTAATTAAGCTAATCGTAAACAAACAAACCCCTCCATAGGAAATACATTAGACTAAATTCTGGAGGCTTGTAACTCTGGTTCTACCAGAGATACGGGGATGTAAATAATGTGACCTAGACACAAATGTTCGGATAATTATAAAGGTCTTTGCATGTTCCAAGCAAAAAAAAAAAAACTTCGCGGTTTCAAACCTGTGGCCTTCCGGGAGTGAGGCGGATGCGATAACCGCTACACTAAAGATATGTTATTATTTTTAATCGAAGGAACAGGGTCAAGTAATTAAGCAATACGTGAACAAACAAACCCCTCCATAGAAAATGCATTAGACTATAATTTGCAGGCTCGTAACTCTGTTTCTACTGGAGATACGGGGATGTCCTTTGAGTATGTTATAGACCAATTTGTCCAACATCTAGCCATACTAAGAATAAGGGCTACGACAAACAGTAGTCGAGTAATTAAGCTAATCGTAAACAAACAAACCCCTCCATAGGAAATACATTAGACTAAATTCTGGAGGCTCGTAACTCTGGTTCTACCAGAGATACGGGGATGTAAATAATGTGACCTTGACACAAATGTTCGGATAATTATAAAGGTCTTTGCATGTTCCAAGCAAAAAAAAACTTCGCGGTTTCGAACCTGTGGCCTTCCGGGAGTGAGGCGGATGCGATAACCGCTACACTAAAGATATGTTATTATTTTTAATCGAAAGAACAGGGTCAAGTAATTAAGCAATACGTGAACAAACAAACCCCTCCATAGAAAATGCATTAGACTATACTTTGCAAGGCCCATAACTCTGTGTCTACTAGAGATACCGGGATGTCCTTAGGATATGTTATAGTCCAATTTGTCATTCATCTAACCATACTAAAAACTTTGGGCTACGACAAACAGGGGCCGAGTACTTAAGCGAAACGTAAAGAAACAAACCCCCTCCATAGGAAATGAGTTAGACTATACTTTGAAGGCTCGTAACTCTGTTTCCACTGGAGATACGGGAATGTCCTTTGAGTATGTTATAGTCCAATTTGTCCCCCATCTAACCATACTAAACACATTGAGCTACGACAAACAGGGGCCGAGTAATTTAGCTAAACGTAAACCAACAACCCGTCCTTAGGAAATGCATTAGACTATACTTTGCAGGCCCATAACTCTGTGTCTACTAGAGATACGGGGATGTCCTTAGGATATGTTATAGTCCAAATTGTCCCCCATTTAACCATACTAAAAATATTGAGCTACGACAAACAAGGGCCGAGATATTAAGCAAAATGTTCGTCAACTTTGGTATCGTCTCACTTATTTTTATTATGTTACTTATGATTTTTGCACTAAACTTTGGAGGCTCATAACTCTTGTTCTACAAGAGATACTGGGATCTCCTTTGGAAATGTTATAGTACTCTTTGCTCCCCATACAAGGATACTTTAAACTTGAGGCTACCTCAATATCGTCGTCAACTTATTTTTTGTCTCACTTATTGTTAGAAGGTTACTTTTGATTTTTGAAAATAAACTTTGCAGGCTCGTAACTCTGTTTCTACTGGAGATACGGGGATGTCCTTAGAGTATGTTATAGACCAATTTGTCCCCCATCTAGCCACGCTAAGAATTAGGGCTACGACAAACAGTAGTCGAGTAATTAAGCTAATCGTAAACAAACAAACCCCTCCATAGGAAATACATTAGACTAAATTCTGGAGGCTCGTAACTCTGGTTCTACCAGAGATACGGGGATGTAAATAATGTGACCTTGACACAAATGTTCGGATAATTATAAAGGTCTTTGCATGTTCCAAGCAAAAAAAAACTTCGCGGTTTCGAACCTGTGGCCTTCCGAGAGTGAGGCGGATGCGATAACCGCTACACTAAAGATATGTTATTATTTTTAATCGAAAGAACAAGGTCAAGTAAT
The DNA here is from genome assembly GCF_054372755.1 of Phalangium opilio. Taxonomy (NCBI): domain Eukaryota; kingdom Metazoa; phylum Arthropoda; class Arachnida; order Opiliones; family Phalangiidae; genus Phalangium; species Phalangium opilio. The sequence goes on along the minus strand of NW_028324192.1, from coordinate 1,941,080 downwards.
TAAGCAATACATGAACAAACAAACCCCTCCATAGAAAATGCATTAGACTATACTTTGCAGGCTCGTAACTCTGTTTCTACTGGAGATACGGGGATGTCCTTTGAGTATGTTATAGTCCAATTTGTCCCCCATCTAACCATACTAAAAACATTGAGCTACGACAAACAGTAGTCGAGTAATTAAGCTAATCGTAAACAAACAAACCCCTCCGCAGGAAATACATTAGACTATACTTTGCAGGCCCATAACTCTGTGTCTACTAGAGATACGGGGATGTCCTTAGGATATGTTATAGTCCAAATTGTCCCCCATCTAACCATACTAAAAACTTTGGGCTACGACAATCAGGGGCCGAGTACTTAAGCAAAACGTAAAGAAACAAACCCCCTCCTTAGGAAATGAGTTAGACTATACTTTGCAGGCTCGTAACTCTGTTTCCACTGGAGATACGGGGATGTCCTTTGAGTATGTTATACTCCAATTTGTCCCCCATCTAACTATACTAAAAATATTGAGCTACGACAAACAGGGGCCGAGTAATTAAGCTAAACGTAAACAAACAACCCGTCCATAGGAAATGCATTAGACTATATTTTGCAGGCCCATAACTCTGTGTCTACTAGAGATACGGGGATGTCCTTACGATATGATATAGTCCAAATTGTCCCCCATCTTACCATACTAAAAACATTGAGCTACGACAAACAGGGGCCGAGATATTAAGCAAAATGTTCGTCAACTTTGGTATCGTCTCACTTATTTTTATTATGTTACTTATGATTTTTGCACTAAACTTTGGAGGCTCATAACTCTTGTTCTACAAGAGATACTGGGATCTCCTTTGGAAATGTTATAGTACTCTTTGCTCCCCATACAAGGATACTTTAAACTTGAGGCTACCTCAATATCGTCGTCAACTTACTTTTTGTCTCACTTATTGTTAGAAGGTTACTTTCGATTTTTGAAAATATACTTTGCAGGCTCGTAACTCTGTTTCTACTGGAGATACGGGGATGTCCTTAGAGTATGTTATAGACCAATTTGTCCCCCATCTAGCCATACTAAGAATTAGGGCTACGACAAACAGTAGTCGAGTAATTAAGCTAATCGTAAACAAACAAACCCCTCCATAGGAAATACATTAGACTAAATTCTGGAGGCTCGTAACTCTGGTTCTACCAGAGATACGGGGACGTAAATAATGTGACCTTGACACAAATGTTCGGATAATTATAAAAAAAACTTCGCGGTTTCGAACCTGTGGCCTTCCGGGAGTGAGGCGGATGCGATAACCGCTACACTAAAGATATGTTATTATTTTTAATCGAAAGAACAGGGTCAAGTAATTAAGCAATACGTGAACAAACAAACCCCTCTATAGAAAATGCATTAGACTATACTTTTCAGGCTCGTAACTCTGTTTCTACTGTAGATACGGGGATGTCCTTTGAGTATGTTATAGTCCAATTTGTCCCCCATCTAACCATACTAAAAACATTGAGCTACGACAAACAATAGTCGAGTAATTAAGCTAATCGTAAACAAACAAACCCCTCGATAGGAAATCCATTGGACTAAATTCTGGAGGCTCGTAACTCTGGTTCTACCAGAGATACGGGGATGTAAATAATGTGACCTTGACACAAATGTTCGGATAATTATAAAAAAAAACTTCGCGGTTTCGAACCTGTGGCCTTCCGGGAGTTAGGCGGATGCGATAACCGCTACACTAAAGATATGTTATTATTTTTAATCGAAAGAACAGGGTCAAGTAATTAAGCAATACGTGAACAAACAAACCCCTCCATAGAAAATGCATTATACTATACTTTGCAGGCTCGTAACTCTGTTTCTACTGGAGATACGGGGATGTCCTTTGAGTATGTTTTAGTCCAATTTGTCTCCCATCTAACCATACTAAAAACATTGATCTACGACAAACAGGGGCCGAGATATTAAGCAAAATGTTCGTCAACTTTGGTATCGTCTCACTTATTTTTATTATGTTATTTATGATTTTTGCACTAAACTTTGGAGGCTCATAACTCTTGTTCTACAAGAGATAGTGCGATCTCCTTTGGATATGTTATAGTACTCTTTGCTCCCCATACAAGGATACTTTAAACTTGAGGCTACCTCAATATCGTCGTCAACCTACTTTTTGTCTCACTTATTGTTAGAAGGTTACTTTTGATTTTTGAAAATATACTTTGCAGGCTCGTAACTCTGGTTCTACCAGAGATACGGGGATGTAAATAATGTGACCTTGACACAATTGTTCGGATAATTATAAAGGTCTTTGCATGTTCCAAGCAAAAAAAAAACTTCGCGGTTTCGAACCTGTGGCCTTCCGAGAGTGAGGCGGATGCGATAACCGCTACACTAAAGATATGTTATTATTTTTAATAGAAAGAACAGGGTCAAGTAATTAAGCAATACGTGAACAAACAAACCCCTCCATAGAAAATGCATTAGACTATACTTTGCAGGCTCGTAACTCTGTTTCTACTGGAGATACGGGGATGTCCTTTGAGTATGTTATAGTCCAATTTGTCCCCCATCTAACCATACTAAAAACATTGAGCTACGACAAACAGTAGTCGAGTAATTAAGCTAATCGTAAACAAACAAACCCCTCCATAGGAAATGCATTAGACTATACTTTGCAGGCCCATAACTCTGTGTCTACTAGAGATACGGGGATGTCCTTAGGATATGTTATAGTCCAATTTGTCCCCCATCTAACCATACTAAAAACATTGAGCTACGACAAACAGTAGTCGAGTAATTAAGCTAATCGTAAACAAACAAACCCCTCCATAGGAAATGCATTAGACTATACTTTGCAGGCCCATAACTCTGTGTCTACTAGAGATACGGGGATGTCCTTAGGATATGTTATAGTCCAAATTGTCCCCCATCTAACTATGTTAAAAACTTTGGGCTACGACAAACAGGGACCGAGTACTTAAGCAAAACGTAAAGAAACAAACCCCCTCCATAGGAAATGAGTTAGACTATACTTTGCAGGCTCGTAACTCTGTTTCTACTGGAGATACGGGGATGTCCTTTGAGTATTTTATAGTCCAATTTGTCCCCCATCTAACCATACTAAAAACATTGAGCTACGACAAACAGGGGCCGAGATATTAAGCAAAATGTTCGTCAACTTTGGTATCGTCTCACTTATTTTTATTATGTTACTTATGATTTTTGCACTAAACTTTGGAGGCTCATAACTCTTGTTCTACAAGAGATACTGGGATCTCCTTTGGATATGTTATAGTACTCTTTGCTCCCCATACAAGGATACTTTAAACTTGAGGCTACCTCAATATCGTCGTCAACTTACTTTTTGTCTCACTTATTGTTAGAAGGTTACTTTTGATTTTTGAAAATATACTTTGCAGGCTCGTAACTCTGTTTCTACTGGAGATACGGGGATGTCCTTTGAGTATGTTATAGACCAATTTGTCCCCCATCTAGCCATACTTAGAACTAGGGCTACGACAAACAGTAGTCGAGTAATTAAGCTAATCGTATACAAACAAACCCCTCCATAGGAAATACATTAGAGTAAATTCTGGAGGCTCGTAACTCTGGTTCTACCAGAGATACGGGGATGTAAATAATGTGACCTTGACACAAATGTTCGGATAATTATAAAGGTCTTTGCATGTTCCAAGCAAAAAAAAAAAAAACTTCGTGGTTTCGAACCTGCGGCCTTCCGAGAGTGAGGCGGATGCGATAACCGCTACACTAAAGATATGTTATTATTTTTAATAGAAAGAACAGGGTCAAGTAATTAAGCAATACGTGAACAAACAAACCCCTCCATAGAAAATGCATTAGACTATACTTTGCAGGCTCGTAACTCTGTTTCTACTGGAGATACGGGGATGTCCTTTGAGTATGTTATAGTCCAATTTGTCCCCCATCTAACCATACTAAAAACATTGAGCTACGACAAACAGTAGTCGAGTAATTAAGCTAATCGTAAACAAACAAACCCCTCCATAGGAAATGCATTAGTTTATACTTTGCAGGCCCATAACTCTGTGTCTACTAGAGATACGGGGATGTCCTTAGGATATGTTATAGTCCAAATTGTCCCCCATCTAACCATACTAAAAACTTTGGGCTACGACAAACAGGGGCCGAGTACTTAAGCAAAACGTAACGAAACAAACCCCCTCCATAGGAAATGCATTAGACTATACTTTGGAGGCTAGTAACTCTGTTTCTACTGGAGATACGGGGATGTCCTTTGAGTATGTTATAGTCCAATTTGTCCCCCATCTAACCATACTAAAAACATTGAGCTACGACAAACAAGGGCCGAGATATTAAGCAAAATGTTCGTCAACTTTGGTATCGTCTCACTTATTTTTATTATGTTACTTATGATTTTTGCACTAAACTTTGGAGGCTCATAACTCTTGTTCTACAAGAGATACTGGGATCTCCTTTGGATATGTTATAGTACTCTTTGCTCCCCATACATGGATACTTTAAACTGGAGGCTACCTCAATATCGTCGTCAACTTATTTTTTGTCTCACTTATTGTTAGAAGGTTACTTTTGATTTTTGAAAATAAACTTTGCAGGCTCGTAACTCTGTTTCTACTGGAGATACCGGGATGTCCTTAGGATATGTTATAGTCCAATTAGTCCTTCGTCTAACCATACTTAGAATTAGGGCTACGACAAACAGTAGTCGAGTAATTAAGCTAATCGTAAACAAACAAACCCCCTCCATAGAAAATACATTAGACTAAATTCTGGAGGCTCGTAACTGTGGTTCTACCAGAGATACGGGGATGTAAATAATGTGACCTTGACACAAATGTTCGGATAATTATAAAAAAAAACTTCGCGGTTTCGAACCCATGGCCTTCCGGGAGTGAGGCGGATGCGATAACCGCTACACTAAAGATATGTTATTGTTTTTAATCGAAAGAACAGGGTCAAGTAATTAAGCAATACGTGAAAAAACAAACCCCTCCATAGAAAATGCATTAGACTATACTTTGCAGGCTCCTAACTCTGTTTCTACTGGAGATACGGGGATGTCCTTTGAGTATGTTATAGTCCAATTTGTCCCCCATCTAACCATACTAAACATATTGAGCTACGACCAACAGGGGCCGAGTAATTAAGCTAAACGTAAACAAACAACCCGTCCATAGGAAATGCAGTAGACTATATATTGCAGGCCCATAACTCTGTGTCTACTAGAGATACGGGGATGTCCTTAGGATATGTTATAGTCCAAATTGTCCCCCATCTAACCATACTAAAAACTTTGGGCTACGACAAACAGGGGCCGAGTACTTAAGCAAAACGTAACGAAACAAACCCCCTCCGTAGGAAATGCATTAGACTATACTTTGCAGGCTCGTAAATCTGTTTCTACTGGAGATACGGGGATGTCCTTTGAGTATGTTATAGTCCAATTTGTCCCCCATCTAACCATACTACAAATAATGAGCTACGACAAACAAGGGCCGAGTAATTAAGCTAAACGTAAACAAACAACCCGTCCATAGGAAATGCATTAGACTATATTTTGCAGGCCCATAACTCTGTGTCTACTAGAGATACGGGGATGTCCTTAGGATATGTTATAGTCCAAATTGTCCCCCATCTAACCATACTAGAAACTTTGGGCTACGACAAACAGGGGCCGAGTACTTAAGCAAAACGTAACGAAACAAACCCCCTCCATAGGAAATGCATTAGACTATACTTTGCAGGCTCGTAAATCTGTTTCTACTGGAGATACGGGGATGTCCTTTGAGTATGTTATAGTCCAATTTGTCCCCCAACTAACCATACTACAAATAATGAGCTACGACAAACAAGGGCCGAGTAATTAAGCTAAACGTAAACAAACAACCCGTCCATAGGAAATGCATTAGACTATATTTTGCAGGCCCATAACTCTGTGTCTACTAGAGATACGGGGATGTCCTTAGGATATGTTATAGTCCAAATTGTCCCCCATATAACCATACTAAAAACATTGAGCTACGACAAACGTTGGCCGAGATATTAAGCAAAATGTTCGTCAACTTTGGTATCGTCTCGCTTATTTTTATTATGTTACTTATGATTTTTGCACTAAACTTTGGAGGCTCATAACTCTTGTTCTACAAGAGATACTGGGATCTCCTTTGGATATGTTATAGTACTCTTTGCTCCCCATACAAGGATACTTTAAACTTGAGGCTACCTCAATATCGTCGTCAACTTATTTTTTGTCTCACTTATTGTTAGAAGGTTACTTTTGATTTTTGAAAATAAACTTTGCAGGCTCGTAACTCTGGTTCTACCAGAGATACGGGGATGTAAATAATGTGACCTTGACACAAATGTTCGGATAATTATAAAGGTCTTTGCATGTTCCAAGCAAAAAAAAAACTTCGCGGTTTCGAACCTGTGGCCTTCCGGGAGTGAGGCGGATGCGATAACCGCTACACTAAAGATATGTTATTATTTTTAATCGAAAGAACAGGGTCAAGTAATTATGCAATACGTGAATAAACAAACCCCTCCATAGAAAATGCATTAGACTATACATTGCAAGGCCCATAACTCTGTGTCTACTAGAGATACCGGGATGTCCTTAGGATATGTTATGGTCCAATTTGTCCTTCATCTAACCATACTAAAAACTTTGGGCTACGACAAACAGGGGCCGAGTACTTAAGCAAAACGTAAAGAAACAAACCCCCTCCATAGGAAATGAGTTAGACTATACTTTGCAGGCTCGTAACTCTGTTTCCACTGGAGATACGGGGATGTCCTTTGAGTATGTTATAGTCCAATTTGTCCCCCATCTAATTATACTAAAAACATTGAGCTACGACAAACAAGGGCCGAGATATTAAGCAAAATGTTCGTCATTTTTGGTATCGTCTCACTTATTTTTATTATGTTACTTATGATTTTTGCACTAAACTTTGGAGGCTCATAACTCTTGTTCTACAAGAGATACTGGGATCTCCTTTGGATATGTTATAGTACTCTTTGCTCCCCATACAAGGATACTTTAAACTTGAGGCTACCTCAATATCGTCGTCAACTTATTTTTTGTCTCACTTATTGTTAGAAGGTTACTTTTGATTTTTGAAAATAAACTTTGCAGGCTCGTAACTCTGTTTCTACTGGAGATACGGGGATGTCCTTTGAGTATGTTATAGACCAATTTGTCCCCCATCTAGCCATACTAAGAATTAGGGCTTCGACAAACAGTAGTCGAGTAATTAAGCTAATCGTAAACAAACAAACCCCTCCATAGGAAATACATTAGACTAAATTCTGGAGGCTGGTAACTCTGGTTCTACCAGAGATACGGGGATGTAAATAATGTGACCTTGACACAAATGTTCGGATAATTATAAAAAAACTTCGCGGTTTCGAACCTGTGGCCTTCCGGGAGTGAGGCGGATGCGATAACCGCTACACTAAAGATATGTTATTATTTTTAATCGAAAGAACAGGGTCAAGTAATTAAGCAATACGTGAACAAACAAACCCCTCCATAGAAAATGCATTAGACTATACTTTGCAGGCTCGTAACTCTGTTTCTACTGTAGATACGGGGATGTCCTTTGAGTATGTTACAGTCCAATTTGTCCCCCATCTAAACATACTAAAAACATTGAGCTACGACAAACAGGGGCCGAGTAATTAAGCTAAACGTAAACAAACAACCCGTCCATAGGAAATGCATTAGATTGTACTTTGCAGGCCCATAACTCTGTGTCTACTAGAGATACGGGGATGTCCTTAGGAAATGTTATAGTCCAAATTGTCCCCCATCTAAAAATACTAAAAACATTGAGCTACGACAAACAAGGGCCGAGATATTAAGCAAAATGTTCGTCATTTTTGGTATCGTCTCACTTATTTTTATTATGTTACTTATGATTTTTGCACTAAACTTTGGAGGCTCATAACTCTTGTTCTACAAGAGATACTGGGATCTCCTTTGGATATGTTATAGTACTCTTTGCTCCCCATACAAGGATACTTTAAACTTGAGGCTACCTCGATATCGTCGTCAACTTATTTTTTGTCTCACTTATTGTTAGAAGGTTACTTTTGATTTTTGAAAATAAACTTTGCAGGCTCGTAACTCTGTTTCTACTGGAGATACGGGGATGTCCTTTGAGTATGTTATAGACCAATTTGTCCCCCATCTAGCCATACTAAAAACATTGAGCTACGACAAACAGTAGTCGAGTAATTAAGCTAATCGTAAACAAACAAACCCCTCCATAGGAAATCCATTAGACTATACTTTGCAGGCCCATAACTCTGTGTCTACAAGAGATACGGGGATGTCCTTAGGATATGATATAGTCCAAATAGTCCCCCATCTAACCATACTAAAAACATTGAGCTACGACAAACAGGGGCCGAGATATTAAGCAAAATGTTCGTCAACTTTGGTATCGTCTCACTTATTTTTATTATGTTACTTATGATTTTTGCACCAAACTTTGGAGGCTCATAACTCTTGTTCTACAAGAGATACTGGGATCTCCTTTGGATATGTTACAGTACTCTTTGCTCCCCATACAAGGATACTTTAAACTTGAGGCTACCTCAATATCGTCGTCAACTTACTTTTTGTCTCACTTATTGTTAGAAGGTTACTTTTGATTTTTGAAAATATACTTTGCAGGCTCGTAACTCTGTTTCTACTGGAGATACGGGGATGTCCTTTGAGTATGTTATAGACCAATTTGTCCCCCATCTAGCCATACTTAGAATTAGGGCTACGACAAACAGTAGTCGAGTAATTAAGCTAATCGTAAACAAACAAACCCCCTCCATAGGAAATACATTAGACTAAATTCTGGAGGCTCGTAACTGTGGTTCTACCAGAGATACGGGGATGTAAATAATGTGACCTTGACACAAATGTTCGGATAATTATAAAAAAAAACTTCGCGGTTTCGAACCCATGGCCTTCCGGGAGTGAGGCGGATGCGATAACCGCTACACTAAAGATATGTTATTATTTTTAATCGAAAGAACAGGGTCAAGTAATTAAGCAATACGTGAAAAAACAAACCCCTCCATAGAAAATGCATTAGACTATACTTTGCAGGCTCGTAACTCTGTTTCTACTGTAGATACGGCGATGTCCTTTGAGTATGTTATATTCCAATTTGTCCCCCATCTAACCATACTAAAAACATTGAGCTACGACAAACAGGGGCCGAGTAATTAAGCTAAACGTAAACAAACAACCCGTCCATAGGAAATGCATTAGACTATATTTTGCAGGCCCATAACTCTGTGTCTACTAGAGATACGGGGATGTCCTTAGGATATGTTATAGTCCAAATTGTCCCCCATCTAACCATACTAAAAACTTTGGGCTACGACAAACAGGGGCCGAGTACTTAAGCAAAACGTAACGAAACAAACCCCCTCTATAGGAAATGCATTAGACTATACTTTGCAGGCTCGTAAATCTGTTTCTACTGGAGATATGGGGATGTCCTTTGAGTATGTTATAGTCCAATTTGTCCCCCATCTAACCATACTACAAATAATGAGCTACGACAAACAAGGGCCGAGTAATTAAGCTAAACGTAAACAAACAACCCGTCCATAGGAAATGCATTAGACTATATTTTGCAGGCCCATAACTCTGTGTCTACTAGAGATACGGGGATGTCCTTAGGATATGTTATAGTCCAAATTGTCCCCCATATAACCATACTAAAAACATTGAGCTACGACAAACGTTGGCCGAGATATTAAGCAAAATGTTCGTCAACTTTGGTATCGTCTCACTTATTTTTATTATGTTACTTATGATTTTTGCACTAAACTTTGGAGGCTCATAACTCTTGTTCTACAAGAGATACTGGGATCTCCTTTGGATATGTTATAGTACTCTTTGCTCCCCATACAAGGATACTTTAAACTTGATGCTACCTCAATATCGTCGTCAACTTATTTTTTGTCTCACTTATTGTTAGAAGGTTACTTTTGATTTTTGAAAATAAACTTTGCAGGCTCGTAACTCTGTTTCTACTGGAGATACGGGGATGTCCTTTGAGTATGTTATAGACCAATTTGTCCCCCATCTAGCCATTTTAAGAATTAGGGCTTCGACAAACAGTAGTCGAGTAATTAAGCTAATCGTAAACAAACAAACCCCTCCATAGGAAATACATTAGACTAAATTCTGGAGGCTGGTAACTCTGGTTCTACCAGAGATACGGGGATGTAAATAATGTGACCTTGACACAAATGTTCGGATAATTATAAAAAAAAATATCGCGGTTTCGAACCTGTGGCCTTCCGGGAGTGAGGCGGATGCGATAACCGCTACACTAAAGATATGTTATTATTTTTAATCGAAAGAACAGGGTCAAGTAATTAAGCAATACGTGAACAAACAAACCCCTCCATAGAAAATGCATTAGACTATATTTTGCAGGCTCGTAACTCTGTTTCTACTGTAGATACGGGGATGTCCTTTGAGTATGTTACAGTCCAATTTGTCTCCCATCTAACCATACTAAAAACATTGAGCTACGACAAACAGGGGCCGAGTAATTAAGCTAAACGTAAACAAACAACCCGTCCATAGGAAATGCATTAGACTATACTTTGCAGGCCCATAACTCTGTGTCTACTAGAGATACGGGGATGTCCTTAGGATATGATATAGTCCAAATTGTCCCCCATCTAACCATACTAAAAACTTTGGGCTACGACAAACAGGGGCCGAGTAATTAAGCTAAACGTAAACAAACAACCCCTCCATTGGAAATGCATTAGACTATACTTTGCAGGCTCGTAACTCTGTTTCTACTGGAGATACGGTATTAAGCAAAATGTTCGTCAACTTTGGTATCGTCTCACTTATTTTTATTATGTTACTTATGATTTTTGCACTAAACTTTGGCGGCTCATAACTCTTGTCGTAGCTCAATGTTTTTCGTATGGTTAGGTGGGGGACAAATTGGACTGTAACATACTCAAAGGACATCCCCGTATCTACAGTAGAAACAGATTTACGAGCCTGCAAAATATAGTCTAATGCATTTTCTATGGAGGGGTTTGTTTGTTCACGTATTGCTTAATTACTTGACCCTGTTCTTTCGATTAAAAATAAAAACGTATCTTTAGTGTAGCGGTTATCGCATCCGCCTCACTCCCGGAAGGCCACAGGTTCGAAACCGCGAGGTTTTTTTTTTGCTTGGAACATGCAAAGACCTTTATATTTATCCGAACATTTGTGTCAAGGTCACATTATTTACATCCCCTTATCTCTGGTAGAACCAGAGTTACGAGCCTCCAGAATTTAGTCTAATGTATTTCCTATGGAGGGTTTGTTTGTTTACGATTAGCTTAATTACTCGACTACTGTTTGTCGTAGCCCTAATTCTTAGTATGGCAAGATGAGGGACAAATTGGTCTATAACATACTCAAAGGACATCCCCGTATCTCCAGTAGAAACAGAGTTACGAGCCTGCAAAGTTTATTTTCAAAAATCAAAAGTAACCTTCTAACAATAAGTGAGACAAAAAGTAAGTTGACGACGATATTGAGGTAGCCTCAAGTTTAAAGTATCCTTGTATGGGGAGCAAAGAGTACTATAACATATGCAAAGGAGATCCCAGTATCTCTTGTAGAACAAGAGTTATGAGCCGCCAAAGTTTAGTGCAAAAATCATAAGTAACATAATAAAAATAAGTGAGACGATACCAAAGTTGACGAACATTTTGCTTAATATCTCGGCCCCTGTTTGTCGTAGCTCAATGTTTTTAGTATGGTTAGATGAAGGACAAATTGGACTATAACATATCCTAAGGACATCTTGGTATCTTTAGTAGACACAGAGTTATGGGCCTGCAAAGCATAGTCTAATGCATTTCCTATGGAGGGGTTTGTTTGTTCACGTATTGCTTAATTACTTGACCCTGTTCTTTCGATTAAAAATAATAACATATCTTTAGTGTAGCGGTTATCGCATCCGCCTCACTCCCGGAAGGCCGCAGGTTCGAAACCGCGAAGTTTTTTTTTTTGCTTGGAACATGCAAAGACCTTTATAATTATCCGAACATTTGTGTCAAGGTCACATTATTTACATCCCCGTATCTCTGGTAGAACCAGAGTTGCGAGCCTGCAAAGTTTATTTTCAAAAATCAAAAGTAACCTTCTAACAATAAGTGAGACAAAAAATAAGTTGACGACGATATTGAGGTAGCCTCAAGTTTAAAATATCCTTGTATGGGGAGCGAGTTATGAGCCTCCAAAGTTTAGTGCAAAAATCATAAGTAACATAATAAAAATAAGTGAGACGATACCAAAGTTGACGAACATTTTGCTTAATATCTCGGCCCATGTTTGTCGTAGCTCAATGTTTTTAGTATGGTTAGATGGGGGACAATTTGGACTATAACATTTCCTAAGGACATCCCCGTATCTCTAGTAGACACAGAGTTATGGGCCTGCAAAATATAGTCTAATGCATTTCCTATGGACGGGTTGTTTGTTTACGTTTAGCTTAATTACTCGGCCCCTGTTTGTCGTAGCTCATTATTTTTAGTATGGTTAGATGGGGGACAAATTGGACTATAACATACTCATAGGACATCCCCGTATCTCCAGTAGAAACAGAGTTACGAGCCTGCAAAATATAGTCTAATGCATTTCCTATGGAGGGGGTTTGTTTCGTTACGTTTTGCTTAAGTACTCGGCCCCTGTTTGTCGTAGCCCAAAGTTTTAATATGGTTAGATGAAGGACAATTTGGACTATAACATATCCTAAGGACATCCCCGTATCTCTAGTAGACACAGAGTTATGGGCCTGCAAAATATAGTCTAATGCATTTCCTATGGACGGGTTGTTTGTTTACGTTTAGCTTAATTACTCGGCCCCTTGTTTGTCGTAGCTCATTATTTTTAGTATGGTTAGATGGGGGACAAATTGGACTATAACATACTCATAGGACATCCCCGTATCTCCAGTAGAAACAGAGTTACGAGCCTGCAAAGTATAGTCTAATGCATTTCCTATGGAGGGGGTTTGTTTCGTTACGTTTTGCTTAAGTACTCGGCCCCTGTTTGTCGTAGCCCACAGTTTTTAGTATGGTTAGATGAAGGACAACTTGGACTATAACATATCCTAAGGACATCCCCGTATCTCTAGTAGACACAGAGTTATGGGCCTGCAAAGCATAGTCTAATGCATTTCCTTTGGACGGGTTGTTTGTTTACGTTTAGTTTAATTACTCGGCCCCTGTTTGTCGTAGCTCAATGTTTTTAGTATGGTTAGATGGGGGACAAATTGGAATATAACATACTCAAAGGACATCGCCTTATCTACAGTAGAAACAGAGTTACGAGCCTGCAAAGTATAGTCTAATGCATTTTCTATGGAGGGGTTTGTTTGTTCACGTATTGCTTAATTACTTGACCCTGTTCTTTCGATTAAAAATAATAACATATCTTTAGTGTAGCGGTTATCGCATCCGCCTCACTCCCGGAAGGCCACAGGTTCGAAACCGCGAAGTTTTTTTTTTTTGCTTGGAACATGCAAAGACCTTTATAATTATCCGAACATTTGTGTCAAGGTCACATTATTTACATCCCCGTATTTCTGGTAGAACCAGAGTTACGAGCCTGCAAAGTTTATTTTCAAAAATCAAAAGTAACCTTCTAACAATAAGTGAGACAAAAAATAAGTTGACGACGATATTGAGGTAGCCTCAAGTTTAAAGAATCCTTGTTTGGGGAGCAAAGAGTACTATAACTTATCCAAAGGAGATCCCAGTATCTCTTGTAGAACAAGAGTTATGAGCCTCCAAAGTTTAGTGCAAAAAATCATAAGTAACATAATAAAAATAAGTGAGACGATACCAAAGTTGACGAACATTTTGCTTAATATCTCGGCCCTTGTTTGTCGTAGCTCAATGTTTTTAGTATGGTTAGATGGGGGACAATTTGGACTATAACATTTCCTAAGGACATCCCCGTATCTCTAGTAGACACAGAGTTATGGGCCTGCAAAATATAGTCTAATGCATTTCCTATGGACGGGTTGTTTGTTTACGTTTAGCTTAATTACTCGGCCCCTGTTTGTCGTAGCTCATTATTTTTAGTATGGTTAGATGGGGGACAAATTGGACTATAACATACTCATAGGACATCCCCGTATCTCCAGTAGAAACAGAGTTACGAGCCTGCAAAATATAGTCTAATGCATTTCCTATGGAGGGGGTTTGTTTCGTTACGTTTTGCTTAAGTACTCGGCCCCTGTTTGTCGTAGCCCAAAGTTTTAATATGGTTAGATGAAGGACAATTTGGACTATAACATATCCTAAGGACATCCCCGTATCTCTAGTAGACACAGAGTTATGGGCCTGCAAAATATAGTCTAATGCATTTCCTATGGACGGGTTGTTTGTTTACGTTTAGCTTAATTACTCGGCCCCTTGTTTGTCGTAGCTCATTATTTTTAGTATGGTTAGATGGGGGACAAATTGGACTATAACATACTCATAGGACATCCCCGTATCTCCAGTAGAAACAGAGTTACGAGCCTGCAAAGTATAGTCTAATGCATTTCCTATGGAGGGGGTTTGTTTCGTTACGTTTTGCTTAAGTACTCGGCCCCTGTTTGTCGTAGCCCACAGTTTTTAGTATGGTTAGATGAAGGACAACTTGGACTATAACATATCCTAAGGACATCCCCGTATCTCTAGTAGACACAGAGTTATGGGCCTGCAAAGCATAGTCTAATGCATTTCCTTTGGACGGGTTGTTTGTTTACGTTTAGTTTAATTACTCGGCCCCTGTTTGTCGTAGCTCAATGTTTTTAGTATGGTTAGATGGGGGACAAATTGGAATATAACATACTCAAAGGACATCGCCTTATCTACAGTAGAAACAGAGTTACGAGCCTGCAAAGTATAGTCTAATGCATTTTCTATGGAGGGGTTTGTTTGTTCACGTATTGCTTAATTACTTGACCCTGTTCTTTCGATTAAAAATAATAACATATCTTTAGTGTAGCGGTTATCGCATCCGCCTCACTCCCGGAAGGCCACAGGTTCGAAACCGCGAAGTTTTTTTTTTTTGCTTGGAACATGCAAAGACCTTTATAATTATCCGAACATTTGTGTCAAGGTCACATTATTTACATCCCCGTATTTCTGGTAGAACCAGAGTTACGAGCCTGCAAAGTTTATTTTCAAAAATCAAAAGTAACCTTCTAACAATAAGTGAGACAAAAAATAAGTTGACGACGATATTGAGGTAGCCTCAAGTTTAAAGAATCCTTGTTTGGGGAGCAAAGAGTACTATAACTTATCCAAAGGAGATCCCAGTATCTCTTGTAGAACAAGAGTTATGAGCCTCCAAAGTTTAGTGCAAAAAATCATAAGTAACATAATAAAAATAAGTGAGACGATACCAAAGTTGACGAACATTTTGCTTAATATCTCGGCCCTTGTTTGTCGTAGCTCAATGTTTTTAGTATGGTTAGATGGGGGACAATTTGGACTATAACATTTCCTAAGGACATCCCCGTATCTCTAGTAGACACAGAGTTATGGGCCTGCAAAATATAGTCTAATGCATTTCCTATGGACGGGTTGTTTGTTTACGTTTAGCTTAATTACTCGGCCCCTGTTTGTCGTAGCTCATTATTTTTAGTATGGTTAGATGGGGGACAAATTGGACTATAACATACTCATAGGACATCCCCGTATCTCCAGTAGAAACAGAGTTACGAGCCTGCAAAGTATAGTCTAATGCATTTCCTATGGAGGGGGTTTGTTTCGTTACGTTTTGCTTAAGTACTCGGCCCCTGTTTGTCGTAGTCCAAAGTTTTTAGTATGGTTAGATGAAGGACAACTTGGACTATAACATATCCTAAGGACATCCCCGTATCTCTAGTAGACACAGAGTTATGGGCCTGCAAAGCATAGTCTAATGCATTTCCTTTGGACGGGTTGTTTGTTTACGTTTAGTTTAATTACTCGGCCCCTGTTTGTCGTAGCTCAATGTTTTTATTATGGTTAGATGGGGGACAAATTGGAATATAACATACTCAAAGGACATCGCCTTATCTACAGTAGAAACAGAGTTACGAGCCTGCAAAGTATAGTCTAATGCATTTTCTATGGAGGGGTTTGTTTGTTCACGTATTGCTTAATTACTTGACCCTGTTCTTTCGATTAAAAATAATAACATATCTTTAGTGTAGCGGTTATCGCATCCGCCTCACTCCCGGAAGGCCACAGGTTCGAAACCGCGAAGTTTTTTTTTTTTGCTTGGAACATGCAAAGACCTTTATAATTATCCGAACATTTGTGTCAAGGTCACATTATTTACATCCCCGTATCTCTGGTAGAACCAGAGTTACGAGCCTGCAAAGTTTATTTTCAAAAATCAAAAGTAACCTTCTAACAATAAGTGAGACAAAAAATAAGTTGACGACGATATTGAGGTAGCCTCAAGTTTAAAGTATCCTTGTTTGGGGAGCAAAGAGTACTATAACTTATCCAAAGGAGATCCCAGTATCTCTTGTAGAACAAGAGTTATGAGCCTCCAAAGTTTAGTGCAAAAAATCATAAGTAACATAATAAAAATAAGTGAGACGATACCAAAGTTGACGAACATTTTGCTTAATATCTCGGCCCTTGTTTGTCGTAGCTCAATGTTTTTAGTATGGTTAGATGGGGGACAATTTGGACTATAACATTTCCTAAGGACATCCCCGTATCTCTAGTAGACACAGAGTTATGGGCCTGCAAAATATAGTCTAATGCATTTCCTATGGACGGGTTGTTTGTTTACGTTTAGCTTAATTACTCGGCCCCTGTTTGTCGTAGCTCATTATTTTAAGTATGGTTAGATGGGGGACAAATTGGACTATAACATACTCATAGGACATCCCCGTATCTCCAGTAGAAACAGAGTTACGAGCCTGCAAAGTATAGTCTAATGCATTTCCTATGGAGGGGGTTTGTTTCGTTACGTTTTGCTTAAGTACTCGGCCCCTGTTTGTCGTAGCCCAAAGTTTTTAGTATGGTTAGATGAAGGACAATTTGGACTATAACATATCCTAAGGACATCCCCGTATCTCTAGTAGACACAGAGTTATGGGCCTGCAAAATATAGTCTAATGCACTTCCTATGGACGGGTTGTTTGTTTACGTTTAGCTTAATTACTCGGCCCCTGTTTGTCGTAGCTCATTATTTTTAGTATGGTTAGATGGGGGACAAATTGGACTATAACATACTCATAGGACATCCCCGTATCTCCAGTAGAAACAGAGTTACGAGCCTGCAAAGTATAGTCTAATGCATTTCCTATGGAGGGGGTTTGTTTCGTTACGTTTTGCTTAAGTACTCGGCCCCTGTTTGTCGTAGCCCAATGTTTTTAGTATGGTTAGATGAAGGACAATTTGGACTATAACATATCCTAAGGACATCCCCGTATCTCTAGTAGACACAGAGTTATGGGCCTGCAAAGCATAGTCTAATGCATTTCCTTTGGACGGGTTGTTTGTTTACGTTTAGTTTAATTACTCGGCCCCTGTTTGTCGTAGCTCAATGTTTTTAGTATGGTTAGATGGGGGACAAATTGGAATATAACATACTCAAAGGACATCGCCTTATCTACAGTAGAAACAGTAGAAACCGAGTTACGAGCCTGCAAAGTATAGTCTAATGCATTTTCTATGGAGGGGTTTGTTTGTTCACGTAGTGCTTAATTACTTGACCCTGTTCTTTCGATTAAAAATAATAACATATCTTTAGTGTAGCGGTTATCGCATCCGCCTCACTCCCGGAAGGCCACAAGTTCGAAACCGCGAAGTTTTTTTTTTGCTTGGAACATGCAAATACCTTTATAATTATCCGAACATTTGTGTCAAGGTCACATTATTTACATCCCCGTATCTCTGGTAGAACCAGAGTTACGAGTCTGCAAAGTTTATTTTCAAAAATCAAAAGTAACCTTCTAACAATAAGTGAGACAAAAAATAAGTTGACGACGATATTGAGGTAGCCTCAAGTTTAAAGTATCCTTGTATGGGGAGCAAAGAGTACTATAACATATCCAAAGGAGATCCCAGTATCTCTTGTAGAACAAGAGTTATGAGCCTCCAAAGTTAACTGCAAAAATCATAAGTAACATAATAAAAATAAGTGAGACGATACCAAAGTTGACGAACATTTTGCTTAATATCTCGGCCCTTGTTTGTCGTAGCTCAATGTTTTTAGTATGGTTAGATGGGGGACAATTTGGACTATAACATTTCCTAAGGACATCCCCGTATCTCTAGTAGACACAGAGTTATGGGCCTGCAAAATATAGTCTAATGCATTTCCTATGGACGGGTTGTTTGTTTACGTTTAGCTTAATTACTCGGCCCCTGTTTGTCGTAGCTCATTATTTTAAGTATGGTTAGATGGGGGACAAATTGGACTATAACATACTCATAGGACATCCCCGTATCTCCAGTAGAAACAGAGTTACGAGCCTGCAAAGTATAGTCTAATGCATTTCCTATGGAGGGGGTTTGTTTCGTTACGTTTTGCTTAAGTACTCGGCCCCTGTTTGTCGTAGCCCAAAGTTTTTAGTATGGTTAGATGAAGGACAATTTGAACTATAACATATCCTAAGGACATCCCCGTATCTCTAGTAGACACAGAGTTATGGGCCTGCAAAGCATAGTCTAATGCATTTCCTTTGGACGGGTTGTTTGTTTACGTTTAGTTTAATTACTCGGCCCCTGTTTGTCGTAGCTCAATGTTTTTAGTATGGTTAGATGGGGGACAAATTGGAATATAACATACTCAAAGGACATCGCCTTATCTACAGTAGAAACAGTAGAAACCGAGTTACGAGCCTGCAAAGTATAGTCTAATGCATTTTCTATGGAGGGGTTTGTTTGTTCACGTAGTGCTTAATTACTTGACCCTGTTCTTTCGATTAAAAATAATAACATATCTTTAGTGTAGCGGTTATCGCATCCGCCTCACTCCCGGAAGGCCACAAGTTCGAAACCGCGAAGTTTTTTTTTTGCTTGGAACATGCAAATACCTTTATAATTATCCGAACATTTGTGTCAAGGTCACATTATTTACATCCCCGTATTTCTGGTAGAACCAGAGTTACGAGACTGCAAAGTTTATTTTCAAAAATCAAAAGTAACCTTCTAACAATAAGTGAGACAAAAAATAAGTTGACGACTATATTGAGGTAGCCTCAAGTTTAAAGTATCCTTGTATGGGGAGCAAAGAGTACTATAACATATCCAAAGGAGATCCCAGTATCTCTTGTAGAACAAGAGTTATGAGCCTCCAAAGTTAACTGCAAAAATCATAAGTAACATAATAAAAATAAGTGAGACGATACCAAAGTTGACGAACATTTTGCTTAATATCTCGGCCCTTGTTTGTCGTAGCTCAATGTTTTTAGTATGGTTAGATGGGGGACAATTTGGACTATAACATTTCCTAAGGACATCCCCGTATCTCTAGTAGACACAGAGTTATGGGCCTGCAAAATATAGTCTAATGCATTTCCTATGGACGGGTTGTTTGTTTACGTTTAGCTTAATTACTCGGCCCCTGTTTGTCGTAGCTCAATATTTTTTACTATGGTTAGATGGGGGACAAATTGGACTATAACATACTCAAAGGACATCCCCGTATCTCCAGTAGAAACAGAGTTACGAGCCTGCAAAGTATAGTCTAATGCATTTCCTATGGAGGGGGTTTCTTTCGTTACGTTTTGCTTAAGTACTCGGCCCCTGTTTGTCGTAGCCCAAAGTTTTTAGTATGGTTAGATGGGGGACAATTTGGACTAAAACATATCCTAAGGACATCCCCGTATCTCTAGTAGACGCAGAGTTATGGGTCTGCAAATTATAGTCTAATGCATTTCCTATGGACGGTTTTTTTGTTTACGTTTAGCTTAATTACTCGGCCCTTGTTTGTCGTAGCTCAATGTTTTTAGTATGGTTAGATGGGGGACAAATTGGACTACAACATACTAAAAGGACATCCCCGTATCTCCAGTAGAAACAGAGTTACGAGCCTGCAAAGTATAGTCTAATGCATTTTCTATGGAGGGGTTTGTTTGTTCACGTATTGCTTAATTACTTGACCCTGTTCTTTCGATTAAAAATAGTAACACATCTTTAGTGTAGCGGTTATCGCATCCGCCTCACTCCCGGAAGGCCAAAGGTTCGAAACCGCGAAGTTTTTTTTTTATAATTATCCGAACATTTGTGTCAAGGTCACATTATTTACATCCCCGTATCTCTGGTAGAACCAGAGTTACGAGCCTCCAGAATTTATTCTAATGTATTTCCTATGGAGGGATTTGTTTGTTTACGATTAGCTTAATTACTCGACTACTGTTTGTCGTAGCCCTAATTCTTAGTATGGCTAGATGGGGGACAAATTGGTCTATAACATACTCAAAGGACATCCCCGTATCTCCAGTAGAAACATAGTTACGAGCCTGCAAAGTTTATTTTCAAAAATCAAAAGTAACCTTCTAACAATAAGTGAGACAAAAAATAAGTTGACGACGATATTGAGGTAGCCTCAAGTTTAAAGTATCCTTGTTTGGGGAGCAAAGAGTACTATAACTTATCCAAAGGAGATCCCAGTATCTCTTGTAGAACAAGAGTTATGAGCCTCCAAAGTTTAGTGCAAAAAATCATAAGTAACATAATAAAAATAAGTGAGACGATACCAAAGTTGACGAACATTTTGCTTAATATCTCGGCCCTTGTTTGTCGTAGCTCAATGTTTTTAGTATGGTTAGATGGGGGACAATTTGGACTATAACATTTCCTAAGGACATCCCCGTATCTCTAGTAGACACAGAGTTATGGGCCTGCAAAATATAGTCTAATGCATTTCCTATGGACGGGTTGTTTGTTTACGTTTAGCTTAATTACTCGGCCCCTGTTTGTCGTAGCTCATTATTTTAAGTATGGTTAGATGGGGGACAAATTGGACTATAACATACTCATAGGACATCCCCGTATCTCCAGTAGAAACAGAGTTACGAGCCTGCAAAGTATAGTCTAATGCATTTCCTATGGAGGGGGTTTGTTTCGTTACGTTTTGCTTAAGTACTCGGCCCCTGTTTGTCGTAGCCCAAAGTTTTTAGTATGGTTAGATGAAGGACAATTTGGACTATAACATATCCTAAGGACATCCCCGTATCTCTAGTAGACACAGAGTTATGGGCCTGCAAAATATAGTCTAATGCACTTCCTATGGACGGGTTGTTTGTTTACGTTTAGCTTAATTACTCGGCCCCTGTTTGTCGTAGCTCATTATTTTTAGTATGGTTAGATGGGGGACAAATTGGACTATAACATACTCATAGGACATCCCCGTATCTCCAGTAGAAACAGAGTTACGAGCCTGCAAAGTATAGTCTAATGCATTTCCTATGGAGGGGGTTTGTTTCGTTACGTTTTGCTTAAGTACTCGGCCCCTGTTTGTCGTAGCCCAAAGTTTTTAGTATGGTTAGATGAAGGACAATTTGGACTATAACATATCCTAAGGACATCCCCGTATCTCTAGTAGACACAGAGTTATGGGCCTGCAAAGCATAGTCTAATGCATTTCCTTTGGACGGGTTGTTTGTTTACGTTTAGTTTAATTACTCGGCCCCTGTTTGTCGTAGCTCAATGTTTTTAGTATGGTTAGATGGGGGACAAATTGGAATATAACATACTCAAAGGACATCGCCTTATCTACAGTAGAAACAGTAGAAACCGAGTTACGAGCCTGCAAAGTATAGTCTAATGCATTTTCTATGGAGGGGTTTGTTTGTTCACGTAGTGCTTAATTACTTGACCCTGTTCTTTCGATTAAAAATAATAACATATCTTTAGTGTAGCGGTTATCGCATCCGCCTCACTCCCGGAAGGCCACAAGTTCGAAACCGCGAAGTTTTTTTTTTGCTTGGAACATGCAAATACCTTTATAATTATCCGAACATTTGTGTCAAGGTCACATTATTTACATCCCCGTATTTCTGGTAGAACCAGAGTTACGAGACTGCAAAGTTTATTTTCAAAAATCAAAAGTAACCTTCTAACAATAAGTGAGACAAAAAATAAGTTGACGACTATATTGAGGTAGCCTCAAGTTTAAAGTATCCTTGTATGGGGAGCAAAGAGTACTATAACATATCCAAAGGAGATCCCAGTATCTCTTGTAGAACAAGAGTTATGAGCCTCCAAAGTTAACTGCAAAAATCATAAGTAACATAATAAAAATAAGTGAGACGATACCAAAGTTGACGAACATTTTGCTTAATATCTCGGCCCTTGTTTGTCGTAGCTCAATGTTTTTAGTATGGTTAGATGGGGGACAATTTGGACTATAACATTTCCTAAGGACATCCCCGTATCTCTAGTAGACACAGAGTTATGGGCCTGCAAAATATAGTCTAATGCATTTCCTATGGACGGGTTGTTTGTTTACGTTTAGCTTAATTACTCGGCCCCTGTTTGTCGTAGCTCAATATTTTTAGTATAATTAGATGGGGGACAAATTGGACTATAACATACTCAAAGGACATCCCCGTATCTCCAGTAGAAACAGAGTTACGAGCCTGCAAAGTATAGTGTAATGCATTTCCTATGGAGGGGGTTTGTTCCGTTACGTTTTGCTTAAGTACTCGGCCCCTGTTTGTCGAAGCCCAAAGTTTTTAGTATGGTTAGATGGGGGACAATTTGGACTATAACATATCCTAAGGACATCCCCGTATCTCTAGTAGACACAGAGTTATGGGCCTGCAAAGTATAGTCTAATGCATTTCCTATGGAGGGGTTTGTTTGTTTACGATTAGCTTAAATACTCGACTACTGTTTGTCGTAGCTCAATGTTTTTACTATGGTTAGATGGGGGACAAATTGGACTATAACATACTCAAAGGACATCCCGTATCTCCAGTAGAAACAGAGTTACGAGCCTGCAAAGTATAGTCTAATGCATTTTCTATGGAGGGGTTTGTTTGTTCACGTATTGCGTAATTACTTGACCCTGTTCTTTCGATTAAAAATAATAACATATCTTTAGTGTAGCGGTTATCGCATCCGCCTCACTCCCGGAAGGCCACAGGTTCGAAACCGCGAAGTTTTTTTTTATAATTATCCGAACATTTGTGTCAAGGTCACATTATTTACATCCCCGTATCTCTGGTAGAACCAGAGTTACCAGCCTCCAGAATTTAGTCTAATGTATTTCCTAGGGAGGGGTTTGTTTGTTTATGATTAGCTTAATTACTCGACTACTGTTTGTCGAAGCCCTAATTCTTAGTATGGCTAGATGGGGGACAAATTGGTCTATAACATACTCAAAGGACATCCCCGTATCTCCAGTAGAAACAGAGTTACGAGCCTGCAAAGTTTATTTTCAAAAATCAAAAGTAACCTTCTAACAATAAGTGAGACAAAAAATAAGTTGACGACGATATCTAGGTAGCCTCAAGTTTAAAGTATCCTTGTATGGGGAGCAAAGAGTACTATAACATATCCAAAGGAGATCCCAGTATCTCTTGTAGAACAAGAGTTATGAGCCTCCAAAGTTTCGTGCAAAAATCATAAGTAACATAATAAAAATAAGTGAGACGATACCAAAGTTGACGAACATTTTGCTTAATATCTCGGCCCCTGTTTGTCGTAGCTCAATGTTTTTAGTATGGTTAGATGGGGGACAAATTGGACTGTAACATTTCCTAAGGACATCCCCGTATCTCTAGTAGACACAGAGTTATGGGCCTGCAAAATATAGTCTAATGCATTTCCTATGGACGGGTTGTTTGTTTACGTTTAGCTTAATTACTCGGCCCCTGTTTGTCGTAGCTCAATATTTTTAGTATAATTAGATGGGGGACAAATTGGACTATAACATACTCAAAGGACATCCCCGTATCTCCAGTAGAAACAGAGTTACGAGCCTGCAAAGTATAGTGTAATGCATTTCCTATGGAGGGGGTTTGTTCCGTTACGTTTTGCTTAAGTACTCGGCCCCTGTTTGTCGAAGCCCAAAGTTTTTAGTATGGTTAGATGGGGGACAATTTGGACTATAACATATCCTAAGGACATCCCCGTATCTCTAGTAGACACAGAGTTATGGGCCTGCAAAGTATAGTCTAATGCATTTCCTATGGAGGGGTTTGTTTGTTTACGATTAGCTTAAATACTCGACTACTGTTTGTCGTAGCTCAATGTTTTTACTATGGTTAGATGGGGGACAAATTGGACTATAACATACTCAAAGGACATCCCGTATCTCCAGTAGAAACAGAGTTACGAGCCTGCAAAGTATAGTCTAATGCATTTTCTATGGAGGGGTTTGTTTGTTCACGTATTGCGTAATTACTTGACCCTGTTCTTTCGATTAAAAATAATAACATATCTTTAGTGTAGCGGTTATCGCATCCGCCTCACTCCCGGAAGGCCACAGGTTCGAAACCGCGAAGTTTTTTTTTATAATTATCCGAACATTTGTGTCAAGGTCACATTATTTACATCCCCGTATCTCTGGTAGAACCAGAGTTACCAGCCTCCAGAATTTAGTCTAATGTATTTCCTAGGGAGGGGTTTGTTTGTTTATGATTAGCTTAATTACTCGACTACTGTTTGTCGAAGCCCTAATTCTTAGTATGGCTAGATGGGGGACAAATTGGTCTATAACATACTCAAAGGACATCCCCGTATCTCCAGTAGAAACAGAGTTACGAGCCTGCAAAGTTTATTTTCAAAAATCAAAAGTAACCTTCTAACAATAAGTGAGACAAAAAATAAGTTGACGACGATATCTAGGTAGCCTCAAGTTTAAAGTATCCTTGTATGGGGAGCAAAGAGTACTATAACATATCCAAAGGAGATCCCAGTATCTCTTGTAGAACAAGAGTTATGAGCCTCCAAAGTTTCGTGCAAAAATCATAAGTAACATAATAAAAATAAGTGAGACGATACCAAAGTTGACGAACATTTTGCTTAATATCTCGGCCCCTGTTTGTCGTAGCTCAATGTTTTTAGTATGGTTAGATGGGGGACAAATTGGACTGTAACATACTCAAAGAACATCCCCGTATCTACAGTAGAAACAGAGTTACGAGCCTGCAAAGTATAGTCTAATGCATTTTCTATGGAGGGGTTTGTTTGTTCACGTATTGCTTAATTACTTGACCCTGTTCTTTCGATTAAAAATAATAACATATCTTTAGTGTAGCGGTTATCGCATCCGCCTCACTCCCGGAAGGCCACAGATTAGAAACCGCGAAGTTTTTTTTTATAATTATCCGAACATTTGTGTCAAGGTCACATTATTTACATCCCCGTATCTCTGGTAGAACCAGAGTTACCAGCCTCCAGAATTTAGTCTAATGTATTTCCTATTGAGGGGTTTGTTTGTTTACGATTAGCTTAATTACTCGACTACTGTTTGTCGAAGCCCTAATTCTTAGTATGGCTAGATGGGGGACAAATTGGTCTATAACATACTCAAAGGACATCCCCGTATCTCCAGTAGAAACAGAGTTACGAGCCTGCAAAGTTTATTTTCAAAAATCAAAAGTAACCTTCTAACAATAAGTGAGACAAAAAATAAGTTGACGACGATATTGAGGTAGCCTCAAGTTTAAAGTATCCTTGTATGGGGAGCAAAGAGTACTATAACATATCCAAAGGAGATCCCAGTATCTCTTGTAGAACCAGAGTTACGAGCCTCCAGAATTTAGTCTAATGTATTTCCTATGGAGGGGTTTGTTTGTTTACGATTAGCTTAATTACTCGACTACTCTTTGTCGTAGCCCTAATTCTTAGTATGGCTAGATGGGGGACAAATTGGTCTATAACATACTCAAAGGACATCCCCGTATCTCCAGTAGAAACATAGTTACGAGCCTGCAAAGTTTATTTTCAAAAATCAAAAGTAACCTTCTAACAATAAGTGAGACAAAAAATAAGTTGACGACGATATTGAGGTAGCCTCAAGTTTAAAGTATCCTTGTATGGGGAGCAAAGAGTACTATAACATATCCAAAGGAGATCCCAGTATCTCTTGTAGAACAAGAGTTATGAGCCTCCAAAGTTTAGTGCAAAAATCATAACTAACATAATAAAAATAAGTGAGACGATACCAAAGTTGACGAACATTTTGCTTAATATCTCGGCCCCTGTTTGTCGTAGCTCAATGTTTTTAGTATAATTAGATGGGGGACAATTTGGACTATATCATATCGTAAGGACATCCCCGTATCTCTAGTAGACACAGAGTTATGGGCCTGCAAAATATAGTCTAATGCATTTCCTATGGACGGGTTGTTTGTTTACGTTTAGCTTAATTACTCGGCCCCTGTTTGTCGTAGCTCAATGTTTTTAGTATAATTAGATGGGGGACAAATTGGACTATAACATACTCAAAGGACATCCCCGTATCTCCAGTAGAACCAGAGTTACCAGCCTCCAGAATTTAGTCTAATGTATTTCCTATGGAGGGGTTTGTTTGTTTACGATTAGCTTAATTACTCGACTACTGTTTGTCGAAGCCCTAATTCTTAGTATGGCTAGATGGGGGACAAATTGGTCTATAACATACTCAAAGGACATCCCCGTATCTCCAGTAGAAACAGAGTTACGAGCCTGCAAAGTTTATTTTCAAAAATCAAAAGTAACCTTCTAACAATAAGTGAGACAAAAAATAAGTTGACGACGATATTGAGGTAGCCTCAAGTTTAAAGTATCCTTGTATGGGGAGCAAAGAGTACTATAACATATCCAAAGGAGATCCCAGTATCTCGTGTAGTACAAGAGTTATGAGCCTCCAAAGTTTCGTGCAAAAATCATAAGTAACATAATAAAAATAAGTGAGACGATACCAAAGTTGACGAACATTTTGCTTAATATCTCGGCCCCTGTTTGTCGTAGCTCAATGTTTTTAGTATGGTTACATGGGGGACAAATTGGACTAAAACATACTCAAAGGACATCCCCGTATCTCTAGTAGAAACAGAGTTACGAGCCTGCAAAGTATAGTCTAATGCATTTCCTATGGAGGGGTTGTTTGTTTACATTTAGCTTAGTTACTCGGCCCCTGTTTGTCGTAGCTCAATGTTTTTAGTATGGTTAGATGGGGGACAAATTGGAATGTAACATACTCAAAGAACATCCCCGTATCTACAGTAGAAACAGAGTTACGAGCCTGCAAAATATAGTCTAATGCATTTTCTATGGAGGGGTTTGTTTGTTCACGTATTGCTTAATTACTTGACCCTGTTCTTTCGATTAAAAATAATAACATATCTTTAGTGTAGCGGTTATCGCATCCGCCTCACTCCCGGAAGGCCACAGGTTCGAAACCGCGAAGTTTTTTTTTTATAATTATCCGAACATTTGTGTCAAGGTCACATTATTTACATCCCCGTATCTCTGGTAGAACCAGAGTTATGAGCCGCCAAAGTTTAGTGCAAAAATCATAAGTAACATAATAAAAATAAGTGAGACGATACCAAAGTTGACGAACATTTTGCTTAATATCTCGGCCCCTGTTTGTTCAAGCTCAATGTTTTTAGTATGGTTAGATGAAGGACAAATTGGACTATAACATATTTTAAGGACATCCCGGTATCTCTAGTAGACACAGAGTTATGGGCCTGCTAAGTATAGTCTAATGCATTTCCTATGGAGGGGTTGTTTGTTTACGTTTAGCTTAGTTACTCGGCCCCTGTTTGTCGTAGCTCAATGTTTTTAGTATGGTTAGATGGGGGACAAATTGGACTGTAACATACTCAAAGAACATCCCCGTATCTACAGTAGAAACAGAGTTACGAGCCTGCAAAGTATAGTCTAATGCATTTCCTATAGAGGGGTTTGTTTGTTTACGATTAGCTTAAATACTCGACTACTGTTTGTCGTAGCTCAATGTTTTTACTATGGTTAGATGGCGGACAAATTGGACTATAACATACTCAAAGGACATCCCCGTATCTCCAGTAGAAACAGAGTTACGAGCCTGCAAAGTATAGTCTAATGCATTTTCTATGGAGGGGTTTGTTTGTTCACGTATTGCGTAATTACTTGACCCTGTTCTTTCGATTAAAAATAATAACATATCTTTAGTGTAGCGGTTATCGCATCCGCCTCACTCCCGGAAGGCCACAGGTTCGAAACCGCGAAGTTTTTTTTTATAATTATCCGAACATTTGTGTCAAGGTCACATTATTTACATCCCCGTATCTCTGGTAGAACCAGAGTTACCAGCCTCCAGAATTTAGTCTAATGTATTTCCTATGGAGGGTCTTGTTTGTTTACGATTAGCTTGATTACTCGACTACTGTTTGTCGAAGCCCTAATTCTTAGTATGGCTAGATGGGGGACAAATTGGTCTATAACGTACTCAAAGGACATCCCCGTATCTCCAGTAGAAGCAGAGTTACGAGCCTGCAAAGTTTATTTTCAAAAATCAAAAGTAACCTTCTAACAATAAGTGAGACAAAAAATAAGTTGACGACGATATTGAGGTAGCCTCAAGTTTAAAGTATCCTTGTATGGGGAGCCAAGAGTACTATAACATATCCAAAGGAGATCCCAGTATCTCTTGTAGAACAAGAGTTATGAGCCTCCAAAGTTTAGTGCAAAAATCATAAGTAACATAATAAAAATAAGTGAGACGATACCAAAGTTGACGAACATTTTGCTTAATATCTCGGCCCCTGTTTGTCGTAGCTCAATGTTTTTAGTATGGTTACATGGGGGACAAATTGGACTAAAACATACTCAAAGGACATCCCCGTATCTCCAGTAGAAACAGAGTTACGAGCCTGCAAAGTATAGTCTAATGCATTTCCTATGGAGGGGTTGTTTGTTTACGTTTAGCTTAGTTACTCGGCCCCTGTTTGTCGTAGCTCAATGTTTTAGTATGGTTAGATGGGGGACAAATTGGACTGTAACATACTCAAAGAACATCCCCGTATCTACAGTAGAAACAGAGTTACGAGCCTGCAAAGTATAGTCTAATGCATTTTCTATGGAGGGGTTTGTTTGTTCACGTATTGCTTAATTACTTGACCCTGTTCTTTCGATTAAAAATAGTAACACATCTTTAGTGTAGCGGTTATCGCATCCGCCTCACTCCCGGAAGGCCAAAGGTTCGAAACCGCGAAGTTTTTTTTTTATAATTATCCGAACATTTGTGTCAAGGTCACATTATTTACATCCCCGTATCTCTGGTAGAACCAGAGTTACGAGCCTCCAGAATTTAGTCTAATGTATTTCCTATGGAGGGGTTTGTTTGTTTACGATTAGCTTAATTACTCGACTACTCTTTGTCGTAGCCCTAATTCTTAGTATGGCTAGATGGGGGACAAATTGGTCTATAACATACTCAAAGGACATCCCCGTATCTCCAGTAGAAACATAGTTACGAGCCTGCAAAGTTTATTTTCAAAAATCAAAAGTAACCTTCTAACAATAAGTGAGACAAAAAATAAGTTGACGACGATATTGAGGTAGCCTCAAGTTTAAAGTATCCTTGTATGGGGAGCAAAGAGTACTATAACATATCCAAAGGAGATCCCAGTTTCTCTTGTAGAACAAGAGTTATGAGCCTCCAAAGTTTAGTGCAAAAATCATAACTAACATAATAAAAATAAGTGAGACGATACCAAAGTTGACGAACATTTTGCTTAATATCTCGGCCCCTGTTTGTCGTAGCTCAATGTTTTTAGTATAATTAGATGGGGGACAATTTGGACTATATCATATCGTAAGGACATCCCCGTATCTCTAGTAGACACAGAGTTATGGGCCTGCAAAATATAGTCTAATGCATTTCCTATGGACGGGTTGTTTGTTTACGTTTAGCTTAATTACTCGGCCCCTGTTTGTCGTAGCTCAATGTTTTTACTATGGTTAGATGGCGGACAAATTGGACTATAACATACTCAAAGGACATCCCCGTATCTCCAGTAGAAACAGAGTTACGAGCCTGCAAAGTATAGTCTAATGCATTTTCTATGGAGGGGTTTGTTTGTTCACGTATTGCGTAATTACTTGACCCTGTTCTTTCGATTAAAAATAATAACATATCTTTAGTGTAGCGGTTATCGCATCCGCCTCACTCCCGGAAGGCCACAGGTTCGAAACCGCGAAGTTTTTTTTTATAATTATCCGAACATTTGTGTCAAGGTCACATTATTTACATCCCCGTATCTCTGGTAGAACCAGAGTTATGAGCCGCCAAAGTTTAGTGCAAAAATCATAAGTAACATAATAAAAATAAGTGAGACGATACCAAAGTTGACGAACATTTTGCTTAATATCTCGGCCCCTGTTTGTTCAAGCTCAATGTTTTTAGTATGGTTAGATGAAGGACAAATTGGACTATAACATATTTTAAGGACATCCCGGTATCTCTAGTAGACACAGAGTTATGGGCCTGCTAAGTATAGTCTAATGCATTTCCTATGGACGGGTTGTTTGTTTACGTTTAGCTTAATTACTCGGCCCCTGTTTGTCGTAGCTCAATGTTTTTAGTATGGTTAGATGGGGGACAAATTGGACTGTAACATACTCAAAGGACATCCCCGTATCTACAGTAGAAACAGAGTTACGAGCCTGCAAAGTATAGTCTAATGCATTTTCTATGGAGGGGTTTGTTTGTTCACGTATTGCTTAATTACTTGACCCTGTTCTTTCGATTAAAAATAATAACATATCTTTAGTGTAGCGGTTATCGCATCCGCCTCACTCCCGGAAGGCCACAGGTTCGAAACCGCGAAGTTTTTTTTTATAATTATCCGAACATTTGTGTCAAGGTCACATTATTTACATCCCCTTATCTCTGGTAGAACCAGAGTTACCAGCCTCCAGAATTTAGTCTAATGTATTTCCTATGGAGGGGTTTGTTTGTTTACGATTAGCTTGATTACTCGACTACTGTTTGTCGAAGCCCTAATTCTTAGTATGGCTAGATGGGGGACAAATTGGTCTATAACGTACTCAAAGGACATCCCCGTATCTCCAGTAGAAACAGAGTTACGAGCCTGCAAAGTTTATTTTCAAAAATCAAAAGTAACCTTCTAACAATAAGTGAGACAAAAAGTAAGTTGACGACGATATTGAGGTAGCCTCAAGTTTAAAGTATCCTTGTATGGGGAGCAAAGAGTACTATAACATATCCAAAGGAGATCCCAGTATCTCTTGTAGAACAAGAGTTATGAGCCTCCAAAGTTTAGTGCAAAAATCATAAGTAACATAATAAAAATAAGTGAGACGATACCAAAGTTGACGAACATTTTGCTTAATATCTCGGCCCCTGTTTGTCGTAGCTCAATGTTTTTAGTATGGTTACATGGGGGACAAATTGGACTAAAACATACTCAAAGGACATCCCCGTATCTCCAGTAGAAACAGAGTTACGAGCCTGCAAAGTATAGTCTAATGCATTTCCTATGGAGGGGTTGTTTGTTTACGTTTAGCTTAGTTACTCGGCCCCTGTTTGTCGTAGCTCAATGTTTTTAGTATGGTTAGATGGGGGACAAATTGGACTGTAACATACTCAAAGAACATCCCCGTATCTACAGTAGAAACAGAGTTACGAGCCTGCAAAGTATAGTCTAATGCATTTTCTATGGAGGGGTTTGTTTGTTCACGTATTGCTTAATTACTTGACCCTGTTCTTTCGATTAAAAATAATAACATATCTTTAGTGTAGCGGTTATCGCATCCGCCTCACTCCCGGAAGGCCACAGGTTCGAAACCGCGAAGTTTTTTTTATAATTATCCGAACATTTGTGTCAAGGTCACATTATTTACATCCCCGTATCTCTGGTAGAACCAGAGTTATGAGCCGCCAAAGTTTAGTGCAAAAATCATAAGTAACATAATAAAAATAAGTGAGACGATACCAAAGTTCACGAACATTTTGCTTAATATCTCGGCCCCTGTTTGTTCAAGCTCAATGTTTTTAGTATGGTTCGATGAAGGACAAATTGGACTATAACATATTTTAAGGACATCCCGGTATCTCTAGTAGACACAGAGTTATGGGCCTGCTAAGTATAGTCTAATGCATTTCCTATGGACGGGTTGTTTGTTTACGTTTAGCTTAATTACTCGGCCCCTGTTTGTCGTAGCTCAATATTTTTAGTATGGTTAGATGGAAGACAAATTGATCTATAACATACTCAAAGGACATCCCCGCATCTCCAGTGGAAACAGAGTTACGAGCCTGCAAAGTATAGTCTAATGCATTTCCTATGGAGGGGTTGTTTGTTTACGTTTAGCTTAGTTACTCGGCCCCTGTTTGTCGTAGCTCAATGTTTTTAGTATGGTTAGATGGGGGACAAATTGGACTGTAACATACTCAAAGAACATCCCCGTATCTACAGTAGAAACAGAGTTACGAGCCTGCAAAGTATAGTCTAATGCATTTTCTATGGAGGGGTTTGTTTGTTCACGTATTGCTTAATTACTTGACCCTGTTCTTTCGATTAAAAATAATAACATATCTTTAGTGTAGCGGTTATCGCATCCGCCTCACTCCCGGAAGGCCACAGGTTCGAAACCGCGAAGTTTTTTTTATAATTATCCGAACATTTGTGTCAAGGTCACATTATTTACATCCCCGTATCTCTGGTAGAACCAGAGTTATGAGCCGCCAAAGTTTAGTGCAAAAATCATAAGTAACATAATAAAAATAAGTGAGACGATACCAAAGTTCACGAACATTTTGCTTAATATCTCGGCCCCTGTTTGTTCAAGCTCAATGTTTTTAGTATGGTTCGATGAAGGACAAATTGGACTATAACATATTTTAAGGACATCCCGGTATCTCTAGTAGACACAGAGTTATGGGCCTGCTAAGTATAGTCTAATGCATTTCCTATGGACGGGTTGTTTGTTTACGTTTAGCTTAATTACTCGGCCCCTGTTTGTCGTAGCTCAATGTTTTTAGTATGGTTAGATGGGGGACAAATTGGACTGTAACATACTCAAAGGACATCCCCGTATCTACAGTAGAAACAGAGTTACGAGCCTGCAAAGTATAGTCTAATGCATTTTCTATGGAGGGGTTTGTTTGTTCACGTATTGCTTAATTACTTGACCCTGTTCTTTCGATTAAAAATAATAACATATCTTTAGTGTAGCGGTTATCGCATCCGCCTCACTCCCGGAAGGCCACAGGTTCGAAACCGCGAAGTTTTTTTTATAATTATCCGAACATTTGTGTCAAGGTCACATTATTTACATCCCCGTATCTCTGGTAGAACCAGAGTTATGAGCCGCCAAAGTTTAGTGCAAAAATCATAAGTAACATAATAAAAATAAGTGAGACGATACCAAAGTTCACGAACATTTTTCTTAATATCTCGGCCCCTGTTTGTTCAAGCTCAATGTTTTTAGTATGGTTAGATGAAGGACAAATTGGACTATAACATATTTTAAGGACATCCCGGTATCTCTAGTAGACACAGAGTTATGGGCCTGCTAAGTATAGTCTAATGCATTTCCTATGGACGGGTTGTTTGTTTACGTTTAGCTTAATTACTCGGCCCCTGTTTGTCGTAGCTCAATGTTTTTAGTATGGTTAGATGGGGGACAAATTGGACTGTAACATACTCAAAGGACATCCCCGTATCTACAGTAGAAACAGAGTTACGAGCCTGCAAAGTATAGTCTAATGCATTTTCTATGGAGGGGTTTGTTTGTTCACGTATTGCTTAATTACTTGACCCTGTTCTTTCGATTGAAAATAATAACATATCTTTAGTGTAGCGGTTATCGCATCCGCCTCACTCCCGGAAGGCCACAGGTTCGAAACCGCGAAGTTTTTTTTTATAATTATCCGAACATTTGTGTCAAGGTCACATTATTTACATCCCCGTATCTCTGGTAGAACCAGAGTTACCAGCCTCCAGAATTTAGTCTAATGTATTTCCTATGGAGGGGTTTGTTTGTTTACGATTAGCTTGATTACTCGACTACTGTTTGTCGAAGCCCTAATTCTTAGTATGGCTAGATGGGGGACAAATTGGTCTATAACGTACTCAAAGGACATCCCCGTATCTCCAGTAGAAACAGAGTTACGAGCCTGCAAAGTTTATTTTCAAAAATCAAAAGTAACCTTCTAACAATAAGTGAGACAAAAAATAAGTTGACGACGATATTGAGGTAGCCTCAAGTTTAAAGTATCCTTGTATGGGGAGCAAAGAGTACTATAACATATCCAAAGGAGATCCCAGTATCTCTTGTAGAACAAGAGTTATGAGCCTCCAAAGTTTAGTGCAAAAATCATAAGTAACATAATAAAAATAAGTGAGACGATACCAAAGTTGACGAACATTTTGCTTAATATCTCGGCCCCTGTTTGTCGTAGCTCAATGTTTTTAGTATGGTTAGATGGGGGACAATTTGGACTATATTATATCCTAAGGACATCCCCGTATCTCTAGTAAACACAGAGTTATGGGCCTGCAAAGCATAGTCTGATGCATTTCCTTTGGACGGGTTGTTTGTTTACGTTTAGCTTAATTACTCGGCCCCTGTTTTTCGTAGCTCAATGTTTTTAGTATGGTTAGATGGGGGACAAATTGGACTATAACATACTCAAAAAACATCCCCGTATCTACAGTAGAAACAGATTTACGAGCCTGCAAAATATAGTCTAATGCAATTTCTATGGAGG
The DNA here is from genome assembly GCF_054372755.1 of Phalangium opilio. Lineage (NCBI taxonomy): Eukaryota > Metazoa > Arthropoda > Arachnida > Opiliones > Phalangiidae > Phalangium > Phalangium opilio. Next base: position 1,906,348 of record NW_028324192.1, on the reverse strand, counting down.
GGTTTGTTTGTTCACGTATTGCTTAATCACTTGACCCTGTTCTTTCGATTAAAAATAATAACATATCTTTAGTGTAGCGGTTATCGCATCCGCCTCACCCCCGGAAGGCCACAGGTTCGAAACCGCGAGGTTTTTTTTTTTGCTTGGAACGTGCAAAGACCTTTATAATTATCCGAACATTTGTGTCAAGGTCACATTATTTACATCCCCGTATCTCTGGTAGAACCAGAGTTACGAGCCTCCAGAATTTAGTCTAATGTATTTCCTATAGAGGGGTTTGTTTGTTTACGATTAGCTTAATTACTCGACTACTGTTTGTCGTAGCCCTAATTCTTAGTATGGCTAGATGGGGGACAAATTGGTCTATAACATACTCAAAGGACATCCCCGTATCTCCAGTAGAAACAGAGTTACGAGCCTGCCATGTTTATTTTCAAAAATCAAAAGTAACCTTCTAACAATAAGTGAGACAAAAAGTAAGTTGACGACGATATTGAGGTAGCCTCAAGTTTAAAGTATCCTTGTATGGGGAGCAAAGAGTACTATAACATATCCAAAGGAGATCCCAGTATCTCTTGTAGAACAAGAGTTATGAGCCTCCAAAGTTTAGTGCAAAAATCATAAGTAACATAATAAAAATAAGTGAGACGATACCAAAGTTGACGAACATTTTGCTTAATATCTCGGCCCCTGTTTGTCGTAGCTCAATGTTTTTAGTATGGTTACATGGGGGACAAATTGGACTAAAACATACTCAAAGGACATCCCCGTATCTCCAGCAGAAACAGAGTTACGAGCCTGCAAAGTATAGTCTAATGCATTTCCTATGGAGGGGTTGTTTGTTTACGTTTAGCTTAGTTACTCGGCCCCTGTTTGTCGTAGCTCAATGTTTTTAGTATGGTTAGATGGGGGACAAATTGGACTGTAACATACTCAAAGAACATCCCCGTATCTACAGTAGAAACAGAGTTACGAGCCTGCAAAGTATAGTCTAATGCATTTTCTATGGAGGGGTTTGTTTGTTCACGTATTGCTTAATTACTTGACCCTGTTCTTTCGATTAAAAATAATAACATATCTTTAGTGTAGCGGTTATCGCATCCGCCTCACTCCCGGAAGGCCACAGGTTCGAAACCGCGAAGTTTTTTTTTATAATTATCCGAACATTTGTGTCAAGGTCACATTATTTACATCCCCGTATCTCTGGTAGAACCAGAGTTATGAGCCGCCAAAGTTTAGTGCAAAAATCATAAGTAACATAATAAAAATAAGTGAGACGATACCAAAGTTCACGAACATTTTGCTTAATATCTCGGCCCCTGTTTGTTCAAGCTCAATGTTTTTAGTATGGTTAGATGAAGGACAAATTGGACTATAACATATTTTAAGGACATCCCGGTATCTCTAGTAGACACAGAGTTATGGGCCTGCTAAGTATAGTCTAATGCATTTCCTATGGACGGGTTGTTTGTTTACGTTTAGCTTAATTACTCGGCCCCTGTTTGTCGTAGCTCAATGTTTTTAGTATGGTTAGATGGGGGACAAATTGGACTGTAACATACTCAAAGGACATCCCCGTATCTACAGTAGAAACAGAGTTACGAGCCTGCAAAGTATAGTCTAATGCATTTTCTATGGAGGGGTTTGTTTGTTCACGTATTGCTTAATTACTTGACCCTGTTCTTTCGATTGAAAATAATAACATATCTTTAGTGTAGCGGTTATCGCATCCGCCTCACTCCCGGAAGGCCACAGGTTCGAAACCGCGAAGTTTTTTTTTATAATTATCCGAACATTTGTGTCAAGGTCACATTATTTACATCCCCGTATCTCTGGTAGAACCAGAGTTACCAGCCTCCAGAATTTAGTCTAATGTATTTCCTATGGAGGGGTTTGTTTGTTTACGATTAGCTTGATTACTCGACTACTGTTTGTCGAAGCCCTAATTCTTAGTATGGCTAGATGGGGGACAAATTGGTCTATAACGTACTCAAAGGACATCCCCGTATCTCCAGTAGAAACAGAGTTACGAGCCTGCAAAGTTTATTTTCAAAAATCAAAAGTAACCTTCTAACAATAAGTGAGACAAAAAATAAGTTGACGACGATATTGAGGTAGCCTCAAGTTTAAAGTATCCTTGTATGGGGAGCAAAGAGTACTATAACATATCCAAAGGAGATCCCAGTATCTCTTGTAGAACAAGAGTTATGAGCCTCCAAAGTTTAGTGCAAAAATCATAAGTAACATAATAAAAATAAGTGAGACGATACCAAAGTTGACGAACATTTTGCTTAATATCTCGGCCCCTGTTTGTCGTAGCTCAATGTTTTTAGTATGGTTAGATGGGGGACAATTTGGACTATATTATATCCTAAGGACATCCCCGTATCTCTAGTAAACACAGAGTTATGGGCCTGCAAAGCATAGTCTGATGCATTTCCTTTGGACGGGTTGTTTGTTTACGTTTAGCTTAATTACTCGGCCCCTGTTTTTCATAGCTCAATGTTTTTAGTATGGTTAGATGGGGGACAAATTGGACTATAACATACTCAAAAAACATCCCCGTATCTACAGTAGAAACAGATTTACGAGCCTGCAAAATATAGTCTAATGCAATTTCTATGGAGGGGTTTGTTTGTTCACGTATTGCTTAATCACTTGACCCTGTTCTTTCGATAAAAAATAATAACATATCTTTAGTGTAGCGGTTATCGCATCCGCCTCACCCCCGGAAGGCCACAGGTTCGAAACCGCGAGGTTTTTTTTTTGCTTGGAACGTGCAAAGACCTTTATAATTATCCGAACATTTGTGTCAAGGTCACATTATTTACATCCCCGTATCTCTGGTAGAACCAGAGTTACGAGCCTCCAGAATTTAGTCTAATGTATTTCCTATAGAGGGGTTTGTTTGTTTACGATTAGCTTAATTACTCGACTACTGTTTGTCGTAGCCCTAATTCTTAGTATGGCTAGATGGGGGACAAATTGGTCTACAACATACTCAAAGGACATCCCCGTATCTCCAGTAGAAACAGAGTTACGAGCCTGCCAAGTTTATTTTCAAAAATCAAAAGTAACCTTCTAACAATAAGTGAGACAAAAAGTAAGTTGACGACGATATTGAGGTAGCCTCAAGTTTAAAGTATCCTTGTATGGGGAGCAAAGAGTACTATAACATATCCAAAGGAGATCCCAGTATCTCTTGTAGAACAAGAGTTATGAGCCTCCAAAGTTTAGTGCAAAAATCATAAGTAACATAATAAAAATAAGTGAGACGATACCAAAGTTGACGAACATTTTGCTTAATATCTCGGCCCCTGTTTGTCGTAGCTCAATGTTTTTAGTATGGTTACATGGGGGACAAATTGGACTAAAACATACTCAAAGGACATCCCCGTATCTCCAGTAGAAACAGAGTTACGAGCCTGCAAAGTATAGTCTAATGCATTTCCTATGGAGGGGTTGTTTGTTTACGTTTAGCTTAGTTACTCGGCCCCTGTTTGTCGTAGCTCAATGTTTTTAGTATGGTTAGATGGGGGACAAATTGGACTGTAACATACTCAAAGAACATCCCCGTATCTACAGTAGAAACAGAGTTACGAGCCTGCAAAGTATAGTCTAATGCATTTTCTATGGAGGGGTTTGTTTGTTCACGTATTGCTTAATTACTTGACCCTGTTCTTTCGATTAAAAATAATAACATATCTTTAGTGTAGCGGTTATCGCATCCGCCTCACTCCCGGAAGACCACAGGTTCGAAACCGCGAAGTTTTTTTTTATAATTATCCGAACATTTGTGTCAAGGTCACATTATTTACATCCCCGTATCTCTGGTAGAACCAGAGTTACCAGCCTCCAGAATTTAGTCTAATGTATTTCCTATGGAGGGGTTTGTTTGTTTACGATTAGCTTGATTACTCGACTACTGTTTGTCGAAGCCCTAATTCTTAGTATGGCTAGATGGGGGACAAATTGGTCTATAACGTACTCAAAGGACATCCCCGTATCTCCAGTAGAAACAGAGTTACGAGCCTGCAAAGTTTATTTTCAAAAATCAAAAGTAACCTTCTAACAATAAGTGAGACAAAAAATAAGTTGACGACGATATTGAGGTAGCCTCAAGTTTAAAGTATCCTTGTATGGGGAGCAAAGAGTACTATAACATATCCAAAGGAGATCCCAGTATCTCTTGTAGAACAAGAGTTATGAGCCTCCAAAGTTTAGTGCAAAAATCATAAGTAACATAATAAAAATAAGTGAGACGATACCAAAGTTGACGAACATTTTGCTTAATATCTCGGCCCCTGTTTGTCGTAGCTCAATGTTTTTAAAATGGTTAGATGGGGGACAATTTGGACTATAACATATCCTAAGGACATCCCCGTATCTCTAGTAAACACAGAGTTATGGGCCTGCAAAGCATAGTCTGATGCATTTCCTTTGGACGGGTTGTTTGTTTACGTTTAGCTTAATTACTCGGCCCCTGTTTTTCGTAGCTCAATGTTTTTAGTATGGTTAGATGGGGGACAAATTGGACTATAACATACTCAAAGGACATCCCCGTATCTCCAGTAGAAACAGAGTTACGAGCCTGCAAAGTATAGTCTAATGCATTTCCTATGGAGGGGGTTTGTTTCGTTACGTTTTGCTTAATTACTTGACCATGTTCTTTCGATTAAAAATTATAACATATCTTTAGTGTAGCGGTTATCGCATCCGCCTCACTCCCGGAAGGCCACAGGTTCGAAACCGCGAAGTTTTTTTTTTTGCTTGGAACATGCAAAGACCTTTATAATTATCCGAACATTTGTGTCAAGGTCACATTATTTACATCCCCGTATCTCTGGTAGAACCAGAGTTACGAGCCTGCAAAGTATATTTTCAAAAATCAAAAGTAACCTTCTAACAATAAGTGAGACAAAAAAGTAAGTTGACGACGATATTGAGGTAGCCTCAAGTTTAAAGTATCCTTGTATGGGGAGCAAAGAGTACTATAACATATCCAAAGGAGATCCCAGTATCTCTTGTAGAACAAGAGTTATGAGCCTCCAAAGTTTAGTGCAAAAATCATAAATAACATAATAAAAATAAGTGAGACGATACCAAAGGTGACGAACATTATGCTTAATATCTCGGCCCCTGTTTGTCGTAGCTTAATGTTTTTAGTATGGTTAGATGGGGGACAAATTGGACAATAACATACTCAAAGGACATCCCCGTATCTCCAGTAGAAACAGAGTTACGAGCCTGCAAAGTATAGTCTAATGCATTTCCTATGGAGGGGGTTTGTTTCGTTACGTTTTGCTTAATTACTTGACCCTGTTCTTTCGATTAAAAATAATAACATATCTTTAGTGTAGCGGTTATCGCATCCGCCTCACTCCCGGAAGGCCACAGGTTCGAAACCGCGAAGTTTTTTTTTATAATTATCCGAACATTTGTGTCAAGGTCACATTATTTAGATCCCCGTATCTCTGGTAGAACCAGAGTTACCAGCCTCCAGAATTTAGTCTAATGTATTTCCTATGGAGGGGTTTGTTTGTTTACGATTAGCTTGATTACTCGACTACTGTTTGTCGAAGCCCTAATTCTTAGTATGGCTAGATGGGGGACAAATTGGTCTATAACGTACTCAAAGGACATCCCCGTATCTCCAGTAGAAACAGAGTTACGAGCCTGCAAAGTTTATTTTCAAAAATCAAAAGTAACCTTCTAACAATAAGTGAGACAAAAAGTAAGTTGACGACGATATTGCGGTAGCCTCAAGTTTAAAGTATCCTTGTATGGGGAGCAAAGAGTACTATAACATATCCAAAGGAGATCCCAGTATCTCTTGTAGAACAAGAGTTATGAGCCTCCAAAGTTTAGTGCAAAAATCATAAGTAACATAATAAAAATAAGTGAGACGATACCAAAGTTGACGAACATTTTGCTTAATATCTCGGCCCCTGTTTGTCGTAGCTCAATGTTTTTAGTATGGTTAGATGGGGGACAATTTGGACTATATTATATCCTAAGGACATCCCCGTATCTCTAGTAAACACAGAGTTATGGGCCTGCAAAGCATAGTCTGATGCATTTCCTTTGGACGGGTTGTTTGTTTACGTTTAGCTTAATTACTCGGCCCCTGTTTTTCATAGCTCAATGTTTTTAGTTTGGTTAGATGGGGGACAAATTGGACTATAACATACTCAAAAAACATCCCCGTATCTACAGTAGAAACAGATTTACGAGCCTGCAAAATATAGTCTAATGCAATTTCTATGGAGGGGTTTGTTTGTTCACGTATTGCTTAATCACTTGACCCTGTTCTTTCGATAAAAAATAATAACATATCTTTAGTGTAGCGGTTATCGCATCCGCCTCACCCCCGGAAGGCCACAGGTTCGAAACCGCGAGGTTTTTTTTTTGCTTGGAACGTGCAAAGACCTTTATAATTATCCGAACATTTGTGTCAAGGTCACATTATTTACATCCCCGTATCTCTGGTAGAACCAGAGTTACGAGCCTCCAGAATTTAGTCTAATGTATTTCCTATAGAGGGGTTTGTTTGTTTACGATTAGCTTAATTACTCGACTACTGTTTGTCGTAGCCCTAATTCTTAGTATGGCTAGATGGGGGACAAATTGGTCTACAACATACTCAAAGGACATCCCCGTATCTCCAGTAGAAACAGAGTTACGAGCCTGCCAAGTTTATTTTCAAAAATCAAAAGTAACCTTCTAACAATAAGTGAGACAAAAAGTAAGTTGACGACGATATTGAGGTAGCCTCAAGTTTAAAGTATCCTTGTATGGGGAGCAAAGAGTACTATAACATATCCAAAGGAGATCCCAGTATCTCTTGTAGAACAAGAGTTATGAGCCTCCAAAGTTTAGTGCAAAAATCATAAGTAACATAATAAAAATAAGTGAGACGATACCAAAGTTGACGAACATTTTGCTTAATATCTCGGCCCCTGTTTGTCGTAGCTCAATGTTTTTAGTATGGTTACATGGGGGACAAATTGGACTAAAACATACTCAAAGGACATCCCCGTATCTCCAGTAGAAACAGAGTTACGAGCCTGCAAAGTATAGTCTAATGCATTTCCTATGGAGGGGTTGTTTGTTTACGTTTAGCTTAGTTACTCGGCCCCTGTTTGTCGTAGCTCAATGTTTTTAGTATGGTTAGATGGGGGACAAATTGGACTGTAACATACTCAAAGAACATCCCCGTATCTACAGTAGAAACAGAGTTACGAGCCTGCAAAGTATAGTCTAATGCATTTTCTATGGAGGGGTTTGTTTGTTCACGTATTGCTTAATTACTTGACCCTGTTCTTTCGATTAAAAATAATAACATATCTTTAGTGTAGCGGTTATCGCATCCGCCTCACTCCCGGAAGACCACAGGTTCGAAACCGCGAAGTTTTTTTTTATAATTATCCGAACATTTGTGTCAAGGTCACATTATTTACATCCCCGTATCTCTGGTAGAACCAGAGTTACCAGCCTCCAGAATTTAGTCTAATGTATTTCCTATGGAGGGGTTTGTTTGTTTACGATTAGCTTGATTACTCGACTACTGTTTGTCGAAGCCCTAATTCTTAGTATGGCTAGATGGGGGACAAATTGGTCTATAACGTACTCAAAGGACATCCCCGTATCTCCAGTAGAAACAGAGTTACGAGCCTGCAAAGTTTATTTTCAAAAATCAAAAGTAACCTTCTAACAATAAGTGAGACAAAAAATAAGTTGACGACGATATTGAGGTAGCCTCAAGTTTAAAGTATCCTTGTATGGGGAGCAAAGAGTACTATAACATATCCAAAGGAGATCCCAGTATCTCTTGTAGAACAAGAGTTATGAGCCTCCAAAGTTTAGTGCAAAAATCATAAGTAACATAATAAAAATAAGTGAGACGATACCAAAGTTGACGAACATTTTGCTTAATATCTCGGCCCCTGTTTGTCGTAGCTCAATGTTTTTAAAATGGTTAGATGGGGGACAATTTGGACTATAACATATCCTAAGGACATCCCCGTATCTCTAGTAAACACAGAGTTATGGGCCTGCAAAGCATAGTCTGATGCATTTCCTTTGGACGGGTTGTTTGTTTACGTTTAGCTTAATTACTCGGCCCCTGTTTTTCGTAGCTCAATGTTTTTAGTATGGTTAGATGGGGGACAAATTGGACTATAACATACTCAAAGGACATCCCCGTATCTCCAGTAGAAACAGAGTTACGAGCCTGCAAAGTATAGTCTAATGCATTTCCTATGGAGGGGGTTTGTTTCGTTACGTTTTGCTTAATTACTTGACCATGTTCTTTCGATTAAAAATAATAACATATCTTTAGTGTAGCGGTTATCGCATCCGCCTCACTCCCGGAAGGCCACAGGTTCGAAACCGCGAAGTTTTTTTTTTTGCTTGGAACATGCAAAGACCTTTATAATTATCCGAACATTTGTGTCAAGGTCACATTATTTACATCCCCGTATCTCTGGTAGAACCAGAGTTACGAGCCTGCAAAGTATATTTTCAAAAATCAAAAGTAACCTTCTAACAATAAGTGAGACAAAAAAGTAAGTTGACGACGATATTGAGGTAGCCTCAAGTTTAAAGTATCCTTGTATGGGGAGCAAAGAGTACTATAACATATCCAAAGGAGATCCCAGTATCTCTTGTAGAACAAGAGTTATGAGCCTCCAAAGTTTAGTGCAAAAATCATAAATAACATAATAAAAATAAGTGAGACGATACCAAAGGTGACGAACATTATGCTTAATATCTCGGCCCCTGTTTGTCGTAGCTTAATGTTTTTAGTATGGTTAGATGGGGGACAAATTGGACAATAACATACTCAAAGGACATCCCCGTATCTCCAGTAGAAACAGAGTTACGAGCCTGCAAAGTATAGTCTAATGCATTTCCTATGGAGGGGGTTTGTTTCGTTACGTTTTGCTTAATTACTTGACCCTGTTCTTTCGATTAAAAATAATAACATATCTTTAGTGTAGCGGTTATCGCATCCGCCTCACTCCCGGAAGGCCACAGGTTCGAAACCGCGAAGTTTTTTTTTATAATTATCCGAACATTTGTGTCAAGGTCACATTATTTAGATCCCCGTATCTCTGGTAGAACCAGAGTTACGAGCCTCCAGAATTTAGTCTAATGTATTTCCTATGGAGGGGTTTGTTTGTTTACGATTAGCTTAATTACTCGACTACTGTTTGTCGTAGCTCAATGTTTTTATAGTCTGTCAAACGAAAGAAGAGCCCTGAGAAATTTGTCCAAATAGGTGTCGCCACCATCGACCCCATAGTACTTTATCAACTTGTTTTGTTTTGTCAATAGTCGTCTGTAATATAGTCTGCTTTAAACAGATGGGCTTAATCGCAATAGAACCAAAAAATTTTGCTATATATATTTAATATGTTTATGTTTCACGATTTTTTACGATCATCGAGTATTAAAGAATAAAAAACAAAATTATAACGACAAGACACCAGTTTTATCTTTTTTGAACTTGCAATATATTTTAAGGACATAAGTTTAAGTACTTGTCCATAAGTAGTTCAGCATCAAAGCGTCTTCAGTCCACGTCTTCATCAGAGTCTTCGCTGTCTTCTTGCATATTAATTTTAAGAGGTTCAATTGTGGTTTCGATGATGGGATCTTTTTCCCAATACTCAAGCATTATATTCTCGACGTGAACTTTATGAAATAATAAAGCGTCACAAGTCCAGAACCCTGAAGTACGAAATTGACGAGGTTGCTAAAAGTAGAGGTCACATGGTAGTGAGGATTCACCGTACCATTGCCAGTTTAACCCGATTGAACTAATATGGGCACAAGTGAAGAACGACGTTGCGAAGCAGAATTCTGGTTTCAAACTCTCGACGGTCAAAGATGCAACATTGAGGGCCATTGAACGTGTGACACCAGAGAATTGGCGTAAGGCAATAGAGCACTTCGAGAATATAATGCATGAGTATTGGGAAAAAGATCCCATCATCGAAACCACAATTGAACCTCTTAAAATTAATATGGAAGAAGACAGCGAAGACTCTGATGAAAACGTGGACTGAAGACGCTTTGATGCTGAACTACTTATGGACAAGTACTTTAAGTTATGTCATTGAAATATATTGCAATGCTAGTTCAACAAAGATAAAACTGGTGTCTTGTCATTAATTTTGTTTTTTATTCTTTAATACTCGATGATCGTAAAAAATCATGAAACATAAACATATTAAATATATATAGCAAAATTTATTCGTTCTATTGCGATTAAGCCTATCTGTTTATAGCAGACTATATTACAGACGACTATTGACAAAACAAAACAAGTTGATAAAGTACTATGGGGTCGATGGTGGCGACACCAATTTGGACAAATTTCTCAGGGCTCTTCTTTCGTTTGACAGACTATAGTATGGTTAGATGGGGGACAAATTGGACTATATCATACTCAAAGGACATCCCCGTATCTCCAGTAGAAACAGAGTTACGAGCCTGCAAAGTATAGTCTAATGCATTTTCTATGGAGGGGTTTGTTTGTTCACGTATTGCTTAATTACTTGACCCTGTTCTTTCGATTAAAAATAATAACACATCTTTAGTGTAGCGGTTATCGCATCCGCCTCACTCCCGGAAGGCCACAGGTTCGAAACCGCGAAGTTTTTTTTTGCTTGGAACATGCAAAGACCTTTATAATTATCCGAAAATTTGTGTCAAGGTCACATTATTTACATCCCCGTATCTCTGGTAGAACCAGAGTTACGAGCCTGCAAAGTATATTTTCAAAAATCAAAAGTAACCTTCTAACAATAAGTGAGACAAAAAAGTAAGTTGACGACGATATTGAGGTAGCCTCAAGTTTAAAGTATCCTTGTATGGGGAGCAAAGAGTACTATAACATATCCAAAGGAGATCCCAGTATCTCTTGTAGAACAAGAGTTATGAGCCTCCAAAGTTTAGTGCAAAAATCATAAATAACATAATAAAAATAAGTGAGACGATACCAAAGGTGACGAACATTATGCTTAATATCTCGGCCCCTGTTTGTCGTAGCTTAATGTTTTTAGTATGGTTAGATGGGGGACAAATTGGACAATAACATACTCAAAGGACATCCCCGTATCTCCAGTAGAAACAGAGTTACGAGCCTGCAAAGTATAGTCTAATGCATTTCCTATGGAGGGGGTTTGTTTCGTTACGTTTTGCTTAATTACTTGACCCTGTTCTTTCGATTAAAAATAATAACATATCTTTAGTGTAGCGGTTATCGCATCCGCCTCACTCCCGGAAGGCCACAGGTTCGAAACCGCGAAGTTTTTTTTTATAATTATCCGAACATTTGTGTCAAGGTCACATTATTTAGATCCCCGTATCTCTGGTAGAACCAGAGTTACCAGCCTCCAGAATTTAGTCTAATGTATTTCCTATGGAGGGGTTTGTTTGTTTACGATTAGCTTGATTACTCGACTACTGTTTGTCGAAGCCCTAATTCTTAGTATGGCTAGATGGGGGACAAATTGGTCTATAACGTACTCAAAGGACATCCCCGTATCTCCAGTAGAAACAGAGTTACGAGCCTGCAAAGTTTATTTTCAAAAATCAAAAGTAACCTTCTAACAATAAGTGAGACAAAAAGTAAGTTGACGACGATATTGCGGTAGCCTCAAGTTTAAAGTATCCTTGTATGGGGAGCAAAGAGTACTATAACATATCCAAAGGAGATCCCAGTATCTCTTGTAGAACAAGAGTTATGAGCCTCCAAAGTTTAGTGCAAAAATCATAAGTAACATAATAAAAATAAGTGAGACGATACCAAAGTTGACGAACATTTTGCTTAATATCTCGGCCCCTGTTTGTCGTAGCTCAATGTTTTTAGTATGGTTAGATGGGGGACAATTTGGACTATATTATATCCTAAGGACATCCCCGTATCTCTAGTAAACACAGAGTTATGGGCCTGCAAAGCATAGTCTGATGCATTTCCTTTGGACGGGTTGTTTGTTTACGTTTAGCTTAATTACTCGGCCCCTGTTTTTCATAGCTCAATGTTTTTAGTATGGTTAGATGGGGGACAAATTGGACTATAACATACTCAAAAAACATCCCCGTATCTACAGTAGAAACAGATTTACGAGCCTGCAAAATATAGTCTAATGCAATTTCTATGGAGGGGTTTGTTTGTTCACGTATTGCTTAATCACTTGACCCTGTTCTTTCGATAAAAAATAATAACATATCTTTAGTGTAGCGGTTATCGCATCCGCCTCACCCCCGGAAGGCCACAGGTTCGAAACCGCGAGGTTTTTTTTTTGCTTGGAACGTGCAAAGACCTTTATAATTATCCGAACATTTGTGTCAAGGTCACATTATTTACATCCCCGTATCTCTGGTAGAACCAGAGTTACGAGCCTCCAGAATTTAGTCTAATGTATTTCCTATAGAGGGGTTTGTTTGTTTACGATTAGCTTAATTACTCGACTACTGTTTGTCGTAGCCCTAATTCTTAGTATGGCTAGATGGGGGACAAATTGGTCTACAACATACTCAAAGGACATCCCCGTATCTCCAGTAGAAACAGAGTTACGAGCCTGCCAAGTTTATTTTCAAAAATCAAAAGTAACCTTCTAACAATAAGTGAGACAAAAAGTAAGTTGACGACGATATTGAGGTAGCCTCAAGTTTAAAGTATCCTTGTATGGGGAGCAAAGAGTACTATAACATATCCAAAGGAGATCCCAGTATCTCTTGTAGAACAAGAGTTATGAGCCTCCAAAGTTTAGTGCAAAAATCATAAGTAACATAATAAAAATAAGTGAGACGATACCAAAGTTGACGAACATTTTGCTTAATATCTCGGCCCCTGTTTGTCGTAGCTCAATGTTTTTAGTATGGTTACATGGGGGACAAATTGGACTAAAACATACTCAAAGGACATCCCCGTATCTCCAGTAGAAACAGAGTTACGAGCCTGCAAAGTATAGTCTAATGCATTTCCTATGGAGGGGTTGTTTGTTTACGTTTAGCTTAGTTACTCGGCCCCTGTTTGTCGTAGCTCAATGTTTTTAGTATGGTTAGATGGGGGACAAATTGGACTGTAACATACTCAAAGAACATCCCCGTATCTACAGTAGAAACAGAGTTACGAGCCTGCAAAGTATAGTCTAATGCATTTTCTATGGAGGGGTTTGTTTGTTCACGTATTGCTTAATTACTTGACCCTGTTCTTTCGATTAAAAATAATAACATATCTTTAGTGTAGCGGTTATCGCATCCGCCTCACTCCCGGAAGACCACAGGTTCGAAACCGCGAAGTTTTTTTTTATAATTATCCGAACATTTGTGTCAAGGTCACATTATTTACATCCCCGTATCTCTGGTAGAACCAGAGTTACCAGCCTCCAGAATTTAGTCTAATGTATTTCCTATGGAGGGGTTTGTTTGTTTACGATTAGCTTGATTACTCGACTACTGTTTGTCGAAGCCCTAATTCTTAGTATGGCTAGATGGGGGACAAATTGGTCTATAACGTACTCAAAGGACATCCCCGTATCTCCAGTAGAAACAGAGTTACGAGCCTGCAAAGTTTATTTTCAAAAATCAAAAGTAACCTTCTAACAATAAGTGAGACAAAAAGTAAGTTGACGACGATATTGAGGTAGCCTCAAGTTTAAAGTATCCTTGTATGGGGAGCAAAGAGTACTATAAAATATCCAAAGGATATCCCAGTATCTCTTGTAGAACAAGAGTTATGAGCCTCCAAAGTTTAGTGCAAAAATCATAAGTAACATAATAAAAATAAGTGAGACGATACCAAAGTTGACGAACATTTTGCTTTATTACTCGACTACTGTTTGTCGTAGCTCAATGTTTTTAGTATGGTTAGATGGGGGACAAATTGGACTATAACATACTCATAGGACATCCCCGTATCTCCAGTAGAAACAGAGTTACGAGCCTGCAAAGTATAGTCTAATGCATTTCCTATGGAGGGGGTTTGTTTCGTTACGTTTTGCTTAAGTACTCGGCCCCTGTTTGTCGTAGCCCAAAGTTTTTAGTATGGTTAGATGAAGGACAATTTGGACTATAACATATCCTAAGGACATCTCCGTATCTCTAGTAGACACAGAGTTATGGGCCTGCAAAATATAGTCTAATGCATTTCCTATGGACGGGTTGTTTGTTTACGTTTAGCTTAATTACTCGGCCCCTGTTTGTCGTAGCTCATTATTTTTAGTATGGTTAGATGGTGGACAAATTGGACTATAACATACTCATAGGACATCCCCGTATCTCCAGTAGAAACAGAGTTACGAGCCTGCAAAGTATAGTCTAATGCATTTCCTATGGAGGGGGTTTGTTTCGTTACGTTTTGCTTAAGTACTCGGCCCCTGTTTGTCGTAGCCCAAAGTTTTTAGTATGGTTAGATGAAGGACAATTTGGACTATAACATATCCTAAGGACATCCCCGTATCTCTAGTAGACACAGAGTTATGGGCCTGCAAAGCATAGTCTAATGCATTTCCTTTGGACGGGTTGTTTGTTTACGTTTAGCTTAATTACTCGGCCCCTGTTTGTCGTAGCTCAATGTTTTTAGTAAGGTTAGATGGGGGACAAATTGGAATATAACATACTCAAAGGACTTCGCCTTATCTACAGTAGAAACATAGTTACGAGCCTGCAAAGTATAGTCTAATGCATTTTCTATGGAGGGGTTTGTTTGTTCACGTATTGCTTAATTACTTGACCCTGTTCTTTCGAATAAAAATAATAACATATCTTTAGTGTAGCGGTTATCGCATCCGCCTCACTCCCGGAAGGCCACAGGTTCGAAACCGCGAAGTTTTTTCTTTTGCTTGGAACATGCAAAGACCTTTATAATTATCCGAACATTTGTGTCAAGGTCACATTATTTACATCCCCGTATCTCTGGTAGAACCAGAGTTACGAGCCTGCAAAGTTTATTTTCAAAAATCAAAAGTAACCTTCTAACAATAAGTGAGACAAAAAATAAGTTGACGACGATATTGAGGTAGCCTCAAGTTTAAAGTATCCTTGTATGGGGAGCGAGTTATGAGCCTCCAAAGTTTAGTGCAAAAATCATAAGTAACATAATAAAAATAAGTGAGACGATACCAAAGTTGACGAACATTTTGCTTAATATCTCGGCCCTTGTTTGTCGTAGCTCAATGTTTTTAGTATGGTTAGATGGGGGACAATTTGGACTATAACATTTCCTAAGGACATCCCCGTATCTCTAGTAGACACA
This sequence comes from Phalangium opilio, assembly GCF_054372755.1. Lineage (NCBI taxonomy): Eukaryota > Metazoa > Arthropoda > Arachnida > Opiliones > Phalangiidae > Phalangium > Phalangium opilio. The sequence continues at coordinate 1,891,077 of NW_028324192.1, read as the reverse complement.
GAGTTATGGGCCTGCAAAATATAGTCTAATGCATTTCCTATGGACGGGTTGTTTGTTTACGTTTAGCTTAACTACTCGGCCCCTGTTTGTCGTAGCTCATTATTTTTAGTATGGTTAGATGTGGGACAAATTGGACTATAACATACTCATAGGACATCCCCGTATCTCCAGTAGAAACAGAGTTACGAGCCTGCAAAGTATAGTCTAATGCATTTCCTATGGAGGGGGTTTGTTTCGTTACGTTTTGCTTAAGTACTCGGCCCCTGTTTGTCGTAGCCCAAAGTTTTTAGTATGGTTAGATGAAGGACAATTTGGACTATAACATATCCTAAGGACATCCCCGTATCTCTAGTAGACACAGAGTTATGGGCCTGCAAAGCATAGTCTAATGCATTTCCTTTGGACGGGTTGTTTGTTTACGTTTAGCTTAATTACTCGGCCCCTGTTTGTCGTAGCTCAATGTTTTTAGTATGGTTGGATGGGGGACAAATTGGAATATAACATACTCAAAGGACATCGCCTTATCTACAGTAGAAACAGAGTTACGAGCCTGCAAAATATAGTCTAATGCATTTTCTATGGAGGGGTTTGTTTGTTCACGTATTGCTTAATTACTTGACCCTGTTCTTTCAATTAAAAATAATAACATATCTTTAGTGTAGCGGTTATCGCATCCGCCTCACTCCCGGAAGGCCACAGGTTCGAAACCGCGAAGTTTTTTCTTTTGCTTGGAACATGCAAAGACCTTTATAATTATCCGAACATTTGTGTCAAGGTCACATTATTTACATCCCCGTATCTCTGGTAGAACCAGAGTTACGAGCCTGCAAAGTTTATTTTCAAAAAACAAAAGTAACCTTCTAACAATAAGTGAGACAAAAAATAAGTTGGCGACGATATTGAGGTAGCATCAAGTTTAAAGTATCCTTGTATGGGGAGCAAAGAGTACTATAACATATCCAAAGGAGATCCCAGTATCTCTTGTAGAACAAGAGTTATGAGCCTCCAAAGTTTAGTGCAAAAATCATAAGTAACATAATAAAAATAAGTGAGACGATACCAAAGTTGACGAACATTTTGCTTAATATCTCGGCCCTTGTTTGTCGTAGCTCAATGTTTTTAGTATGGTTAGATGGGGGACAATTTGGACTATAACATTTCCTAAGGACATCCCCGTATCTCTAGTAGACACAGAGTTATGGGCCTGCAAAATATAGTCTAATGCATTTCCTATGGACGGGTTGTTTGTTTACGTTTAGCTTAATTACTCGGCCCCTGTTTGTCGTAGCTCATTATTTTTAGTATGGTTAGATGGGGGACAAATTGGACTATAACATACTCATAGGACATCCCCGTATCTCCAGTAGAAACAGAGTTACGAGCCTGCAAAGTATAGTCTAATGCATTTCCTATGGAGGGGGTTTGTTTCGTTACGTTTTGCTTAAGTACTCGGCCCCTGTTTGTCGTAGCTCAATGTTTTTAGTATGGTTAGATGGGAGACAATTTGGACTATAACATTTCCTAAGGACATCCCCGTATCTCTAGTAGACACAGAGTTATGGGCCTGCAAAGCATAGTCTAATGCATTTCCTTTGGACGGGTTGTTTGTTTACGTTTAGCTTAATTACTCGGCCCCTGTTTGTCGTAGCTCAATGTTTTTAGTATGGTTAGATGGGGGACAAATTGGAATATAACATACTCAAAGGACTTCGCCTTATCTACAGTAGAAACATAGTTACGAGCCTGCAAAGTATAGTCTAATGCATTTTCTATGGAGGGGTTTGTTTGTTCACGTATTGCTTAATTACTTGACCCTGTTCTTTCGAATAAAAATAATAACATATCTTTAGTGTAGCGGTTATCGCATCCGCCTCACTCCCGGAAGGCCACAGGTTCGAAACCGCGAAGTTTTTTCTTTTGCTTGGAACATGCAAAGACCTTTATAATTATCCGAACATTTGTGTCAAGGTCACATTATTTACATCCCCGTATCTCTGGTAGAACCAGAGTTACGAGCCTGCAAAGTTTATTTTCAAAAATCAAAAGTAACCTTCTAACAATAAGTGAGACAAAAAATAAGTTGACGACGATATTGAGGTAGCCTCAAGTTTAAAGTATCCTTGTATGGGGAGCGAGTTATGAGCCTCCAAAGTTTAGTGCAAAAATCATAAGTAACATAATAAAAATAAGTGAGACGATACCAAAGTTGACGAACATTTTGCTTAATATCTCGGCCCTTGTTTGTCGTAGCTCAATGTTTTTAGTATGGTTAGATGGGGGACAATTTGGACTATAACATTTCCTAAGGACATCCCCGTATCTCTAGTAGACACAGAGTTATGGGCCTGCAAAATATAGTCTAATGCATTTCCTATGGACGGGTTGTTTGTTTACGTTTAGCTTAACTACTCGGCCCCTGTTTGTCGTAGCTCATTATTTTTAGTATGGTTAGATGTGGGACAAATTGGACTATAACATACTCATAGGACATCCCCGTATCTCCAGTAGAAACAGAGTTACGAGCCTGCAAAGTATAGTCTAATGCATTTCCTATGGAGGGGGTTTGTTTCGTTACGTTTTGCTTAAGTACTCGGCCCCTGTTTGTCGTAGCTCAATGTTTTTAGTATGGTTAGATGGGGGACAATTTGGACTATAACATTTCCTAAGGACATCCCCGTATCTCTAGTAGACACAGAGTTATGGGCCTGCAAAATATAGTCTAATGCATTTCCTATGGACGGGTTGTTTGTTTACGTTTAGCTTAATTACTCGGCCCCTGTTTGTCGTAGCTCATTATTTTTAGTATGGTTAGATGGTGGACAAATTGGACTATAACATACTCATAGGACATCCCCGTATCTCCAGTAGAAACAGAGTTACGAGCCTGCAAAGTATAGTCTAATGCATTTCCTATGGAGGGGGTTTGTTTCGTTACGTTTTGCTTAAGTACTCGGCCCCTGTTTGTCGTAGCCCAAAGTTTTTAGTATGGTTAGATGAAGGACAATTTGGACTATAACATATCCTAAGGACATCCCCGTATCTCTAGTAGACACAGAGTTATGGGCCTGCAAAGCATAGTCTAATGCATTTCCTTTGGACGGGTTGTTTGTTTACGTTTAGCTTAATTACTCGGCCCCTGTTTGTCGTAGCTCAATGTTTTTAGTATGGTTGGATGGGGGACAAATTGGAATATAACATACTCAAAGGACATCGCCTTATCTACAGTAGAAACAGAGTTACGAGCCTGCAAAATATAGTCTAATGCATTTTCTATGGAGGGGTTTGTTTGTTCACGTATTGCTTAATTACTTGACCCTGTTCTTTCAATTAAAAATAATAACATATCTTTAGTGTAGCGGTTATCGCATCCGCCTCACTCCCGGAAGGCCACAGGTTCGAAACCGCGAAGTTTTTTCTTTTGCTTGGAACATGCAAAGACCTTTATAATTATCCGAACATTTGTGTCAAGGTCACATTATTTACATCCCCGTATCTCTGGTAGAACCAGAGTTACGAGCCTGCAAAGTTTATTTTCAAAAAACAAAAGTAACCTTCTAACAATAAGTGAGACAAAAAATAAGTTGACGACGATATTGAGGTAGCATCAAGTTTAAAGTATCCTTGTATGGGGAGCAAAGAGTACTATAACATATCCAAAGGAGATCCCAGTATCTCTTGTAGAACAAGAGTTATGAGCCTCCAAATTTTAGTGCAAAAATCATAAGTAACATAATAAAAATAAGTGAGACGATACCAAAGTTGACGAACATTTTGCTTAATATCTCGGCCCTTGTTTGTCGTAGCTCAATGTTTTTAGTATGGTTAGATGGGGGACAATTTGGACTATAACATTTCCTAAGGACATCCCCGTATCTCTAGTAGACACAGAGTTATGGGCCTGCAAAATATAGTCTAATGCATTTCCTATGGACGGGTTGTTTGTTTACGTTTAGCTTAATTACTCGGCCCCTGTTTGTCGTAGCTCATTATTTTTAGTATGGTTAGATGGGGGACAAATTGGACTATAACATACTCATAGGACATCCCCGTATCTCCAGTAGAAACAGAGTTACGAGCCTGCAAAGTATAGTCTAATGCATTTCCTATGGAGGGGGTTTGTTTCGCTACGTTTTGCTTAAGTACTCGGCCCCTGTTTGTCGTAGCTCAATGTTTTTAGTATGGTTAGATGGGAGACAATTTGGACTATAACATTTCCTAAGGACATCCCCGTATCTCTAGTAGACACAGAGTTATGGGCCTGCAAAGCATAGTCTAATGCATTTCCTTTGGACGGGTTGTTTGTTTACGTTTAGCTTAATTACTCGGCCCCTGTTTGTCGTAGCTCAATGTTTTTAGTATGGTTAGATGGGGGACAAATTGGAATATAACATACTCAAAGGACTTCGCCTTATCTACAGTAGAAACATAGTTACGAGCCTGCAAAGTATAGTCTAATGCATTTTCTATGGAGGGGTTTGTTTGTTCACGTATTGCTTAATTACTTGACCCTGTTCTTTCGAATAAAAATAATAACATATCTTTAGTGTAGCGGTTATCGCATCCGCCTCACTCCCGGAAGGCCACAGGTTCGAAACCGCGAAGTTTTTTCTTTTGCTTGGAACATGCAAAGACCTTTATAATTATCCGAACATTTGTGTCAAGGTCACATTATTTACATCCCCGTATCTCTGGTAGAACCAGAGTTACGAGCCTGCAAAGTTTATTTTCAAAAAACAAAAGTAACCTTCTAACAATAAGTGAGACAAAAAATAAGTTGACGACGATATTGAGGTAGCATCAAGTTTAAAGTATCCTTGTATGGGGAGCAAAGAGTACTATAACATATCCAAAGGAGATCCCAGTATCTCTTGTAGAACAAGAGTTATGAGCCTCCAAATTTTAGTGCAAAAATCATAAGTAACATAATAAAAATAAGTGAGACGATACCAAAGTTGACGAACATTTTGCTTAATATCTCGGCCCTTGTTTGTCGTAGCTCAATGTTTTTAGTATGGTTAGATGGGGGACAATTTGGACTATAACATTTCCTAAGGACATCCCCGTATCTCTAGTAGACACAGAGTTATGGGCCTGCAAAATATAGTCTAATGCATTTCCTATGGACGGGTTGTTTGTTTACGTTTAGCTTAATTACTCGGCCCCTGTTTGTCGTAGCTCATTATTTTTAGTATGGTTAGATGGGGGACAAATTGGACTATAACATACTCATAGGACATCCCCGTATCTCCAGTAGAAACAGAGTTACGAGCCTGCAAAGTATAGTCTAATGCATTTCCTATGGAGGGGGTTTGTTTCGTTACGTTTTGCTTAAGTACTCGGCCCCTGTTTGTCGTAGCTCAATGTTTTTAGTATGGTTAGATGGGAGACAATTTGGACTATAACATTTCCTAAGGACATCCCCGTATCTCTAGTAGACACAGAGTTATGGGCCTGCAAAGCATAGTCTAATGCATTTCCTTTGGACGGGTTGTTTGTTTACGTTTAGCTTAATTACTCGGCCCCTGTTTGTCGTAGCTCAATGTTTTTAGTATGGTTAGATGGGGGACAAATTGGAATATAACATACTCAAAGGACTTCGCCTTATCTACAGTAGAAACATAGTTACGAGCCTGCAAAGTATAGTCTAATGCATTTTCTATGGAGGGGTTTGTTTGTTCACGTATTGCTTAATTACTTGACCCTGTTCTTTCGAATAAAAATAATAACATATCTTTAGTGTAGCGGTTATCGCATCCGCCTCACTCCCGGAAGGCCACAGGTTCGAAACCGCGAAGTTTTTTCTTTTGCTTGGAACATGCAAAGACCTTTATAATTATCCGAACATTTGTGTCAAGGTCACATTATTTACATCCCCGTATCTCTGGTAGAACCAGAGTTACGAGCCTGCAAAGTTTATTTTCAAAAATCAAAAGTAACCTTCTAACAATAAGTGAGACAAAAAATAAGTTGACGACGATATTGAGGTAGCCTCAAGTTTAAAGTATCCTTGTATGGGGAGCGAGTTATGAGCCTCCAAAGTTTAGTGCAAAAATCATAAGTAACATAATAAAAATAAGTGAGACGATACCAAAGTTGACGAACATTTTGCTTAATATCTCGGCCCTTGTTTGTCGTAGCTCAATGTTTTTAGTATGGTTAGATGGGGGACAATTTGGACTATAACATTTCCTAAGGACATCCCCGTATCTCTAGTAGACACAGAGTTATGGGCCTGCAAAATATAGTCTAATGCATTTCCTATGGACGGGTTGTTTGTTTACGTTTAGCTTAATTACTCGGCCCCTGTTTGTCGTAGCTCATTATTTTTAGTATGGTTAGATGGGGGACAAATTGGACTATAACATACTCATAGGACATCCCCGTATCTCCAGTAGAAACAGAGTTACGAGCCTGCAAAGTATAGTCTAATGCATTTCCTATGGAGGGGGTTTGTTTCGCTACGTTTTGCTTAAGTACTCGGCCCCTGTTTGTCGTAGCTCAATGTTTTTAGTATGGTTAGATGGGAGACAATTTGGACTATAACATTTCCTAAGGACATCCCCGTATCTCTAGTAGACACAGAGTTATGGGCCTGCAAAGCATAGTCTAATGCATTTCCTTTGGACGGGTTGTTTGTTTACGTTTAGCTTAATTACTCGGCCCCTGTTTGTCGTAGCTCAATGTTTTTAGTATGGTTAGATGGGGGACAAATTGGAATATAACATACTCAAAGGACTTCGCCTTATCTACAGTAGAAACATAGTTACGAGCCTGCAAAGTATAGTCTAATGCATTTTCTATGGAGGGGTTTGTTTGTTCACGTATTGCTTAATTACTTGACCCTGTTCTTTCGAATAAAAATAATAACATATCTTTAGTGTAGCGGTTATCGCATCCGCCTCACTCCCGGAAGGCCACAGGTTCGAAACCGCGAAGTTTTTTCTTTTGCTTGGAACATGCAAAGACCTTTATAATTATCCGAACATTTGTGTCAAGGTCACATTATTTACATCCCCGTATCTCTGGTAGAACCAGAGTTACGAGCCTGCAAAGTTTATTTTCAAAAAACAAAAGTAACCTTCTAACAATAAGTGAGACAAAAAATAAGTTGACGACGATATTGAGGTAGCATCAAGTTTAAAGTATCCTTGTATGGGGAGCAAAGAGTACTATAACATATCCAAAGGAGATCCCAGTATCTCTTGTAGAACAAGAGTTATGAGCCTCCAAATTTTAGTGCAAAAATCATAAGTAACATAATAAAAATAAGTGAGACGATACCAAAGTTGACGAACATTTTGCTTAATATCTCGGCCCTTGTTTGTCGTAGCTCAATGTTTTTAGTATGGTTAGATGGGGGACAATTTGGACTATAACATTTCCTAAGGACATCCCCGTATCTCTAGTAGACACAGAGTTATGGGCCTGCAAAATATAGTCTAATGCATTTCCTATGGACGGGTTGTTTGTTTACGTTTAGCTTAATTACTCGGCCCCTGTTTGTCGTAGCTCATTATTTTTAGTATGGTTAGATGGGGGACAAATTGGACTATAACATACTCATAGGACATCCCCGTATCTCCAGTAGAAACAGAGTTACGAGCCTGCAAAGTATAGTCTAATGCATTTCCTATGGAGGGGGTTTGTTTCGTTACGTTTTGCTTAAGTACTCGGCCCCTGTTTGTCGTAGCTCAATGTTTTTAGTATGGTTAGATGGGAGACAATTTGGACTATAACATTTCCTAAGGACATCCCCGTATCTCTAGTAGACACAGAGTTATGGGCCTGCAAAGCATAGTCTAATGCATTTCCTTTGGACGGGTTGTTTGTTTACGTTTAGCTTAATTACTCGGCCCCTGTTTGTCGTAGCTCAATGTTTTTAGTATGGTTAGATGGGGGACAAATTGGAATATAACATACTCAAAGGACTTCGCCTTATCTACAGTAGAAACATAGTTACGAGCCTGCAAAGTATAGTCTAATGCATTTTCTATGGAGGGGTTTGTTTGTTCACGTATTGCTTAATTACTTGACCCTGTTCTTTCGAATAAAAATAATAACATATCTTTAGTGTAGCGGTTATCGCATCCGCCTCACTCCCGGAAGGCCACAGGTTCGAAACCGCGAAGTTTTTTCTTTTGCTTGGAACATGCAAAGACCTTTATAATTATCCGAACATTTGTGTCAAGGTCACATTATTTACATCCCCGTATCTCTGGTAGAACCAGAGTTACGAGCCTGCAAAGTTTATTTTCAAAAATCAAAAGTAACCTTCTAACAATAAGTGAGACAAAAAATAAGTTGACGACGATATTGAGGTAGCCTCAAGTTTAAAGTATCCTTGTATGGGGAGCGAGTTATGAGCCTCCAAAGTTTAGTGCAAAAATCATAAGTAACATAATAAAAATAAGTGAGACGATACCAAAGTTGACGAACATTTTGCTTAATATCTCGGCCCTTGTTTGTCGTAGCTCAATGTTTTTAGTATGGTTAGATGGGGGACAATTTGGACTATAACATTTCCTAAGGACATCCCCGTATCTCTAGTAGACACAGAGTTATGGGCCTGCAAAATATAGTCTAATGCATTTCCTATGGACGGGTTGTTTGTTTACGTTTAGCTTAACTACTCGGCCCCTGTTTGTCGTAGCTCATTATTTTTAGTATGGTTAGATGTGGGACAAATTGGACTATAACATACTCATAGGACATCCCCGTATCTCCAGTAGAAACAGAGTTACGAGCCTGCAAAGTATAGTCTAATGCATTTCCTATGGAGGGGGTTTGTTTCGTTACGTTTTGCTTAAGTACTCGGCCCCTGTTTGTCGTAGCTCAATGTTTTTAGTATGGTTAGATGGGGGACAATTTGGACTATAACATTTCCTAAGGACATCCCCGTATCTCTAGTAGACACAGAGTTATGGGCCTGCAAAATATAGTCTAATGCATTTCCTATGGACGGGTTGTTTGTTTACGTTTAGCTTAATTACTCGGCCCCTGTTTGTCGTAGCTCATTATTTTTAGTATGGTTAGATGGTGGACAAATTGGACTATAACATACTCATAGGACATCCCCGTATCTCCAGTAGAAACAGAGTTACGAGCCTGCAAAGTATAGTCTAATGCATTTCCTATGGAGGGGGTTTGTTTCGTTACGTTTTGCTTAAGTACTCGGCCCCTGTTTGTCGTAGCCCAAAGTTTTTAGTATGGTTAGATGAAGGACAATTTGGACTATAACATATCCTAAGGACATCCCCGTATCTCTAGTAGACACAGAGTTATGGGCCTGCAAAGCATAGTCTAATGCATTTCCTTTGGACGGGTTGTTTGTTTACGTTTAGCTTAATTACTCGGCCCCTGTTTGTCGTAGCTCAATGTTTTTAGTATGGTTGGATGGGGGACAAATTGGAATATAACATACTCAAAGGACATCGCCTTATCTACAGTAGAAACAGAGTTACGAGCCTGCAAAGTATAGTCTAATGCATTTTCTATGGAGGGGTTTGTTTGTTCACGTAGTGCTTAATTACTTGACCCTGTTCTTTCGAATAAAAATAATAACATATCTTTAGTGTAGCGGTTATCGCATCCGCCTCACTCCCGGAAGGCCACAGGTTCGAAACCGCGAAGTTTTTTCTTTTGCTTGGAACATGCAAAGACCTTTATAATTATCCGAACATTTGTGTCAAGGTCACATTATTTACATCCCCGTATCTCTGGTAGAACCAGAGTTACGAGCCTGCAAAGTTTATTTTCAAAAAACAAAAGTAACCTTCTAACAATAAGTGAGACAAAAAATAAGTTGACGACGATATTGAGGTAGCATCAAGTTTAAAGTATCCTTGTATGGGGAGCAAAGAGTACTATAACATATCCAAAGGAGATCCCAGTATCTCTTGTAGAACAAGAGTTATGAGCCTCCAAATTTTAGTGCAAAAATCATAAGTAACATAATAAAAATAAGTGAGACGATACCAAAGTTGACGAACATTTTGCTTAATATCTCGGCCCTTGTTTGTCGTAGCTCAATGTTTTTAGTATGGTTAGATGGGGGACAATTTGGACTATAACATTTCCTAAGGACATCCCCGTATCTCTAGTAGACACAGAGTTATGGGCCTGCAAAATATAGTCTAATGCATTTCCTATGGACGGGTTGTTTGTTTACGTTTAGCTTAATTACTCGGCCCCTGTTTGTCGTAGCTCATTATTTTTAGTATGGTTAGATGGGGGACAAATTGGACTATAACATACTCATAGGACATCCCCGTATCTCCAGTAGAAACAGAGTTACGAGCCTGCAAAGTATAGTCTAATGCATTTCCTATGGAGGGGGTTTGTTTCGTTACGTTTTGCTTAAGTACTCGGCCCCTGTTTGTCATAGCTCAATGTTTTTAGTATGGTTAGATGGGAGACAATTTGGACTATAACATTTCCTAAGGACATCCCCGTATCTCTAGTAGACACAGAGTTATGGGCCTGCAAAGCATAGTCTAATGCATTTCCTTTGGACGGGTTGTTTGTTTACGTTTAGCTTAATTACTCGGCCCCTGTTTGTCGTAGCTCAATGTTTTTAGTATGGTTAGATGGGGGACAAATTGGAATATAACATACTCAAAGGACTTCGCCTTATCTACAGTAGAAACATAGTTACGAGCCTGCAAAGTATAGTCTAATGCATTTTCTATGGAGGGGTTTGTTTGTTCACGTATTGCTTAATTACTTGACCCTGTTCTTTCGAATAAAAATAATAACATATCTTTAGTGTAGCGGTTATCGCATCCGCCTCACTCCCGGAAGGCCACAGGTTCGAAACCGCGAAGTTTTTTCTTTTGCTTGGAACATGCAAAGACCTTTATAATTATCCGAACATTTGTGTCAAGGTCACATTATTTACATCCCCGTATCTCTGGTAGAACCAGAGTTACGAGCCTGCAAAGTTTATTTTCAAAAATCAAAAGTAACCTTCTAACAATAAGTGAGACAAAAAATAAGTTGACGACGATATTGAGGTAGCCTCAAGTTTAAAGTATCCTTGTATGGGGAGCGAGTTATGAGCCTCCAAAGTTTAGTGCAAAAATCATAAGTAACATAATAAAAATAAGTGAGACGATACCAAAGTTGACGAACATTTTGCTTAATATCTCGGCCCTTGTTTGTCGTAGCTCAATGTTTTTAGTATGGTTAGATGGGGGACAATTTGGACTATAACATTTCCTAAGGACATCCCCGTATCTCTAGTAGACACAGAGTTATGGGCCTGCAAAATATAGTCTAATGCATTTCCTATGGACGGGTTGTTTGTTTACGTTTAGCTTAACTACTCGGCCCCTGTTTGTCGTAGCTCATTATTTTTAGTATGGTTAGATGTGGGACAAATTGGACTATAACATACTCATAGGACATCCCCGTATCTCCAGTAGAAACAGAGTTACGAGCCTGCAAAGTATAGTCTAATGCATTTCCTATGGAGGGGGTTTGTTTCGTTACGTTTTGCTTAAGTACTCGGGCCCTGTTTGTCGTAGCTCAATGTTTTTAGTATGGTTAGATGGGGGACAATTTGGACTATAACATTTCCTAAGGACATCCCCGTATCTCTAGTAGACACAGAGTTATGGGCCTGCAAAATATAGTCTAATGCATTTCCTATGGACGGGTTGTTTGTTTACGTTTAGCTTAATTACTCGGCCCCTGTTTGTCGTAGCTCATTATTTTTAGTATGGTTAGATGGTGGACAAATTGGACTATAACATACTCATAGGACATCCCCGTATCTCCAGTAGAAACAGAGTTACGAGCCTGCAAAGTATAGTCTAATGCATTTCCTATGGAGGGGGTTTGTTTCGTTACGTTTTGCTTAAGTACTCGGCCCCTGTTTGTCGTAGCCCAAAGTTTTTAGTATGGTTAGATGAAGGACAATTTGGACTATAACATATCCTAAGGACATCCCCGTATCTCTAGTAGACACAGAGTTATGGGCCTGCAAAGCATAGTCTAATGCATTTCCTTTGGACGGGTTGTTTGTTTACGTTTAGCTTAATTACTCGGCCCCTGTTTGTCGTAGCTCAATGTTTTTAGTATGGTTGGATGGGGGACAAATTGGAATATAACATACTCAAAGGACATCGCCTTATCTACAGTAGAAACAGAGTTACGAGCCTGCAAAGTATAGTCTAATGCATTTTCTATGGAGGGGTTTGTTTGTTCACGTATTGCTTAATTACTTGACCCTGTTCTTTCAATTAAAAATAATAACATATCTTTAGTGTAGCGGTTATCGCATCCGCCTCACTCCCGGAAGGCCACAGGTTCGAAACCGCGAAGTTTTTTCTTTTGCTTGGAACATGCAAAGACCTTTATAATTATCCGAACATTTGTGTCAAGGTCACATTATTTACATCCCCGTATCTCTGGTAGAACCAGAGTTACGAGCCTGCAAAGTTTATTTTCAAAAAACAAAAGTAACCTTCTAACAATAAGTGAGACAAAAAATAAGTTGACGACGATATTGAGGTAGCCTCAAGTTTAAAGTATCCTTGTATGGGGAGCGAGTTATGAGCCTCCAAAGTTTAGTGCAAAAATCATAAGTAACATAATAAAAATAAGTGAGACGATACCAAAGTTGACGAACATTTTGCTTAATATCTCGGCCCTTGTTTGTCGTAGCTCAATGTTTTTAGTATGGTTAGATGGGGGACAATTTGGACTATAACATTTCCTAAGGACATCCCCGTATCTCTAGTAGACACAGAGTTATGGGCCTGCAAAATATAGTCTAATGCATTTCCTATGGACGGGTTGTTTGTTTACGTTTAGCTTAACTACTCGGCCCCTGTTTGTCGTAGCTCATTATTTTTAGTATGGTTAGATGTGGGACAAATTGGACTATAACATACTCATAGGACATCCCCGTATCTCCAGTAGAAACAGAGTTACGAGCCTGCAAAGTATAGTCTAATGCATTTCCTATGGAGGGGGTTTGTTTCGTTACGTTTTGCTTAAGTACTCGGCCCCTGTTTGTCGTAGCTCAATGTTTTTAGTATGGTTAGATGGGGGACAATTTGGACTATAACATTTCCTAAGGACATCCCCGTATCTCTAGTAGACACAGAGTTATGGGCCTGCAAAATATAGTCTAATGCATTTCCTATGGACGGGTTGTTTGTTTACGTTTAGCTTAATTACTCGGCCCCTGTTTGTCGTAGCTCATTATTTTTAGTATGGTTAGATGGTGGACAAATTGGACTATAACATACTCATAGGACATCCCCGTATCTCCAGTAGAAACAGAGTTACGAGCCTGCAAAGTATAGTCTAATGCATTTCCTATGGAGGGGGTTTGTTTCGTTACGTTTTGCTTAAGTACTCGGCCCCTGTTTGTCGTAGCCCAAAGTTTTTAGTATGGTTAGATGAAGGACAATTTGGACTATAACATATCCTAAGGACATCCCCGTATCTCTAGTAGACACAGAGTTATGGGCCTGCAAAGCATAGTCTAATGCATTTCCTTTGGACGGGTTGTTTGTTTACGTTTAGCTTAATTACTCGGCCCCTGTTTGTCGTAGCTCAATGTTTTTAGTATGGTTGGATGGGGGACAAATTGGAATATAACATACTCAAAGGACATCGCCTTATCTACAGTAGAAACAGAGTTACGAGCCTGCAAAGTATAGTCTAATGCATTTTCTATGGAGGGGTTTGTTTGTTCACGTAGTGCTTAATTACTTGACACTGTTCTTTCGATTAAAAATAATAACATATCTTTAGTGTAGCGGTTATCGCATCCGCCTCACTCCCGGAAGGCCACAGGTTCGAAACCGCGAAGTTTTTTTTTGCTTGGAACATGCAAAGACCTTTATAATTATCCGAAAATTTGTGTCAAGGTCACATTATTTACATCCCCGTATCTCTGGTAGAACCAGAGTTACGAGCCTGCAAAGTTTATTTTCAAAAATCAAAAGTAACCTTCTAACAATAAGTGAGACAAAAAATAAGTTGACGACGATATTGAGGTAGCCTCAAGTTTAAAGTATCCTTGTATGGGGAGCAAAGAGTACTATAACATATCCAAAGGAGATCCCAGTATCTCTTGTAGAACAAGAGTTATGAGCCTCCAAAGTTTAGTGCAAAAATCATAAGTAACATAATAAAAATAAGTGAGACGATACCAAAGTTGACGAACCTTTTGCTTAATATCTCGGCTTCTGTTTGTCGTAGCTCAATGTTTTTAGTATGGTTAGATGGGGGACAATTTGAACTATATCATATCCTAAGGACATCCCCGTATCTCTAGTAGACACAGAGTTATGGGCCTGCAAAGTATAGTCTAATGCATTTTCTATGGAGGGGTTTGTTTGTTCACGTATTGCTTAATTACTTGACCCTGTTCTTTCGATTAAAAATAATAACATATCTTTAGTGTAGCGGTTATCGCATCCGCCTCACTCCCGGAAGGCCACAGGTTCGAAACCGCGAAGTTTTTTTTTATAATTATCCGAACATTTGTGTCAAGGTCACATTATTTACATCCCCGTATCTCTGGTAGAACCAGAGTTACGAGCCTCCAGAATTTAGTCTAATGTATTTCCTATGGAGGGGTTTGTTTGTATACGATTAGCTTAATTACTCGACTACTGTTTGTCGTAGCCCTAATTCTTAGTATGGCTAGATGGGGGACAAATTGGTCTATAACATACTCAAAGGACATCCCCGTATCTCCAGTAGAAACAGAGTTACGAGCCTGCAAAGTATATTTTCAAAAATCAAAAGTAACCTTATAACAATAAGTGAGACAAAAAGTAAGTTGACGACGATATTGAGGTAGCCTCAAGTTTAAAGTATCCTTGTATGGGGAGCAAAGAGTAGTATAACATATCCAAAGGAGATCCCAGTATCTCTTGTAGAACAAGAGTTATGAGCCTCCAAAGTTTAGTGCAAAAATCATAAGTAACATAATAAAAATAAGTGAGACGATACCAAAGTTGACGAACATTTTGCTTAATATCTCGGCTCTACGACAAACAGGGGCCGAACCACCAACCTATTGGTTAACAGCCGAACGCGCTAACCATTGCGCCACGGAAGCCCAAAAATTAAATGCTCGTCAGGTATTGTGTAAAAACCTTGACTTTTTACGTCACATCTGAGACCTCACAACACCGTTCCCGGATGGGCTCGAACCACTAACCTATTGGTTAACAGCCGAACGCGCTAACCATTGAGCCACGGAAGCTCAGAAATTGAATGGTTGTCACGTATTGTGGAAAAGTTATGACCTTTTACGCTACATCTGAGACCCCACAACACCTCTCCCGGGTGGGCTCGTACCACCAACCTTTCGATTAACAGCTGATCGCGCTAACCATTGCGCCACGGAAGCCCAAAAATTCAATGTTCGACAGGTATTGTGGAAAAACTCTGACATTTTATGTTACATTTGAGACGTCACAACACCGCTCCCGGGAGGGCTCAAACCACCAGTCTTTTGAATAGCAGCTGAACGCGCTAACCATTGCGCCACGGAAGCCCAAAAATTAAATGGTCGTCAGTTATTTTGGAAAAACCTTGACTTTTAACGTCACTACTGAGACGTCACAATACCGCTCCCGGATGGGCTCGAACCACCAACCTATTGGTTAACAGCCGAACGCGCTAACCATTGAGCCACGGAAGCTCAGAAACTAAATGGTTGTCACGTATTGTGGAAACGTTTTGACTTTTTACGCTACATCTGAGACCCCACAACACCTCTCCCGGGTGAGCTCGAACCTTCAACCTTTCGATTAACAGCTGAACGCGCTAATCATTGCGTCACGGAAACCCAAAAATTAAATGTTCGTCAGGTATTGTGGAAAAACTCTGACATTTTACGTTACTTCTGAGACCTCACAACACCGCTCCCGGATGGGCTCGAACCACCAACCTATTGGTTAACAGCCGAACGCGCTAACCATTGAGCCACGGAAGCCCAAAGTTAAATGCTCGGCAGGTATTGTGTAAAAACCTTGACTTTTTACGTCACATCTGAGACCTCACAACACCGCTCCCGGATGGGCTCGAACCACCAACCTATTGGTTAACAGCCGAACGCGCTAACCATTGAGCCACGGAAGCTCAGAAACTAAATTGTTGTCAGGTATTGTGGAAAAACTTTGGCTTTCTACGTTACATTTGAGACAACACAACACCTCTCCCGGGTGGGCTCGAACCACCAACCTTTCAATTAACAGCTGAACGCGCTAACCATTGTGCCACGGAAGCCCAAAAGTTAAATGCTCGTTAGGTATTGTGTAAAAACCTTGACTTTTTACGTCACATCTCAGACCTCACAACACCGCTCCCGGATGGGCTCGAACCACCAACCTATTGGTTAACAGCCGAACGCGCTAACCATTGCGACACGGAAGCCCAAAAGTTAAATGCTCGTCAGATATTGTGTAAAAACCTTGACTTTTTACGTCACATCTGAGACCTCACAACACCGCTCCCGGATGGGCTCGAACCACCAACCTATTGGTTAACAGCCGAACGCGCTAACCATTGCGCCACGGAAGCCCAAAAGTTAAATGCTCGTCAGGTATCGTGTAAAAACCTTGACTTTTTACGTCACATCTGAGACGTCACAACACCGCTCCTGGGTGGGCTCGAACCACCAACCTTTCGGTTAACAGCCGAACGCGCTAACCATTGCGCCACGGACGCCCAAAAATTAAATGGTTGTCAGGTATTGTTGAAAAGTTACGACTTTTCACGCTACTTCTGAGACCCCACAAATCCTCTCTCGTTTGGGCTCGAACCACCAACCTTTCGGTTAACAGCTGAACGCGCTAACCATTGCGCCACTGAGGCCCAAAAATTAAATGGTCGTCAGGTATTGTGGAAAAACTTTGGCTATTTACGTTACATTTGAGATCCCAAAACACCGCTCCCGGGTGGGCTCGAACCACCAACCTATTGGATAACAGCCGAACGCGCTAACCATTGAGCCACGGAAGCTCAGAAAATAAATGGTTATCACGTATTATGGAAAAAGTTTGACTTTTCACGCTACATCTGAGACCTCACAACACCGCTCCCGGATGGGCTCGAACCACCAACCTTTCGATTAACAGCCGAACGCGCTAACCATTGAGCCACGGAAGCTCAGAAATTAAATGGTTGTCACGTATTGTTGAAAAGTTTTGACTTTTTACGCTACATCTGAGACCACACAATACCTCTTCCGGGCTGGCTCGAACCACCAACCTTCAATTCAATTCAATTCAATTCAAAATGTTTATTTTATTTGCATTACAGATACAGTATACCACGGGGCTAAGTCACATTGTGACTTGTAAGCCCCGTGCCTATCTGTTTAATTTAATATAACAATTTTAATTTAATCAAATAAAAATAGATTTAACAATGGTGTCTTATAATAAATAATGTTAAAGATTCATGAAAAAACTTAATGTATATATGTTATATCCACTTGAAATTAAACAATGGCATGGTATAACATAAAAAATTTAACAATGGGTTATGCCAAAGGTGGCTTTATAAAAACAAATTAAATAAAAAAGTAAAGGTTTTGTTATTTTTTTCCAATATTAGTGATTTTATAGTCTTTTTAAATCTAAATAAATTCGGTTTGGCTTGAATTTCTGGTGATATTGTGTTATATAATTTTATTCCCGAATAAAAGATAGACGTGAATTTTTTTGAAGTGTTACATTTAGGTAAATCTAATAGATCTAATGATCTTGTATGTCTATTTTTCTGGTTTATCTTTACTAGGCTATTTTCACGCTTAATGTTTGTGTGTATGAAAGATAAGCTATTATACTGTATACTCTCTTGTATGTTTAGAATTTTTGCCCTAGTAAAGTACTCTTGGGTATGGTCTCTAAATGATAAGTTATATATTGATCTAATTGCCCTTTTTTGTAGGATATGTATCCTGTTTTGATTAGCTTTTGTTGTGTTGCCCCAGAATTGTATTCCATAAGATAGCACCGAATTAAATAATGCGTGGTATATTTCAATTAGAATATTTCTGGGTACCATTTTTCTACAATGGTAAAGTAATCCATTCACTCGGGCTAATTTTGAGCTAATTATATTAACATGGCTGTCCCAGGTCAGGTGTTTATCAAAGTATAGGCCTAGATATTTGTATTTATCTACTATTTTAATTTTTTCCTTATTTAGTTCGATACCATTTAGTACCCTACTGACATCTTTACCTCTATTATGGAATATTATGCATTCCGTTTTTTTTATATTAAGGAGAAGCCCGTTATTTGTGATCCACTTAAATATTTTATCTAGGTAGTGGTTTGTTTGATCTATTGCATTTATTGTGTTTGCGGATTTATATAAAAGGAGCGCGTCATCTGCGTACATGAACATGTTACCAGACGGTGCCTGTTTAATGAGGTCATTTATAAATAGATTAAATAAGAGTGGTGATATTATAGAGCCCTGGGGAACTCCAGATATTAATTGACTTGGCGCCGATAAATCCTTTCCCACTCTAGTGTAGCATTGTCTATTTTCTAGGTAGCTTTTTAGCCACGCACTTGCAGTTCCTCTGATCCCTTGTTTGTATAGTTTGTTTAGTAGATGTTCATGATCTACACTATCGAAAGCTTTTCGGAGATCCAGAAAAACGCCCACACAGATTTCACTTTGATCAAATGCCTCTAGTATATATTTGTATGCTCCCCCTAATGCTTCCATTGTACCATTCCCACTACGGAAACCAAATTGAAATTCCGATAATATGTTAAATTTCTCCACGAAGGAGTTGAGTCGCACGTGAAAGGCTTTATCAAATATTTTTGCTATAATAGATAGAAGGGAAATAGGGCGATAATTTGACGGAGTTTTTGGGTCGTCTTTTTTAAAAATTGGAACTATTATGGTTTTTTTTAGATTTTCTGGATAGATACCTAGATTGAAGGATAAGTTAATTAGGTATTTCAGAGGGGTTATTATGCTTTCTATCACTATTTTCAGCGGCTTAGCTTTTATGCCGTCAAAGCCAGATGATGAGTTATTTTGGAGAGAGTTAATTATGGTTACAAGTTCTGCTTCGTCGGTTTCGTACAGAGCCATTGTGTTGGGGTTAAGTTCGAGAAAGTTTAGTGATTTAACATTAACTGGTTTAGCTTCATTGCTAGTAAAATATTCATTTAATTTATTAGGGTGCAATGTAATTTGTTCTGGGGTCATTTGACCTTTTCCCAGTAGTTGATTTACAATTTGCCATTTTTCTTTATTCGTTTTTGAACCATTTAACTTACTCCTGAAAAACTCATTACGGCTATTTCTAATGATATTGTTTGCTCGGTTTCTAAGATGTAGGTATTGGTCTTTGTTCACCTGTGAGGGCGATCTTCTAAACCTTTTTTGTGCTTTATGTTTATTCCTCAAAATTTCTTTTATATCGTCTGTTATCCACGAGTCTTTTCCTAATTTTATTGTCTTGTATGCAAAAATCGTGTTATATTCGGCACTGATTTTTTCTTCGAAGTAATCGTAAGCAGTATTAATGTCAGGGTTATTGTAAAGTTCTTCCCAATTTATATTGTTGATTCTTGATTTAAATTTTAGTAAATTGGTTTTACTGTAATCTCTTAATCTAACTGTGTTGTCTTTTTCCAAAATTGTTGTGGAGGTAAGGTATAAGGGCATATGATCAGTTATATCCACGCTGGCTAGTACTTTGGTAGTGCCCTCAAAATTTATAAAGATATTATCTATACAGGTGGCAGTGCTTATCGTTGTTCTAGTGGGGGTTTGGACAGTTTGTTTGAGACCATAGCTCAGACATAGTTCTATTAAGGCATTCGAGCATGGAGTGGTTTCTAGTAAGTTTATATTAAAATCACCTGCTAATATTTTCCTATTTTTATTATTTCCCATTCCCTCCAATATGAATTCCAGGGCATTAAAAAAATTGTGAATTTTTGAGGAATGGGGTCTATATATTATTGCATAGATTTCGTCAGTTTCTAAAACCTTTATAACATAACTCTCAACGTCTTGCGTACACATGCATAGGTTTGAAATTCTGGTTATTTTTATATCTTGTTTACAGTAGAATCCCACCCCCCCCACCTACTCTATTCCCTATTCCATAGAACTTATAATTTTGCAAGTATAAAAATGTATTTTCTCTAAACCATGTTTCTGTTAAGGCTGTTATATCCGGAACTATCTCTTTTGTTGTTAGCGTTGCAATCAGATTTGGTAAATTACATCTTGCGCTTCTGATGTTCGAATAGATAAATTTCATTTTGGGTTATTATGGATAACAAAAAACGAAGCATATTTTGAGTATTTCTTCACTATTCACAAATATATACACTGAAACCATTATTTTTATACTTTTTGCTTTAATTCAAGCAAATGTAACGATATTCAATCAAAAAACTGTTAAAATTAAATTTTTCAATAAGAAATCGTTGTCACGGATTTTGTATCTTGAAGAAAAAAAACATGCGATTTTTTCGGTACACTTTTGAATGCATTTTTTTCTGGAGAAATGTTTGACCGAATTCAGCTTAATTCCCTATAAAACACTCATTAAAAGTGATTTCATCTCGATTGAACAATAATTAAAAATGTACCTCGATTTTTAATAACATTTTCAAAATCGACGTTTCACGGCCAAAGAAGCATATTTTGAGTATTTCTTCACTATTTTCAAATATAACCACTGAAACCATTATTTTTATACTTTTTGCTTTAATTCAAGCAAATGTAACGATATTCATTCAAAAAACTGTTAAAATTCAATTTTTCAATAAGAAATCGTTGTCACTGATTTTGTATCTTGAAGAAGAAAAACATGCGATTTTTTCGGTACTTTTTTGAATGCATTTTTTTCAGGAGAAATTTTTGACCGAATTCAGCTTAATTCCCTATAAAACACTCATTGAAATTGATTTCATCTCGATTGAACAATAATTATAAATTTACCTCGATTTTTAATAACATTTTCAAAATCGACGTTTCACGGCCAAAGAAGCATACTTTGAGTATTTCTTCACTATTTTCAAATATATTCATTGAAACCATTATTTTTATACTTTTTGCTTTAATTCAAGCAATGTAACGATATTCATTCAAAAAACTGTTAAAATTCAATTTTCAATAAGAAATCGTTGTCACGGATTTTGTATCTTGAAGAAGAAAAACATGCGATTTTTTCGGTACTTTTTTGAATTCATATTTTTCTGGAGAAATTTTTGACCGAATTCAGCTTAATTCCCTATAAAACACTCGATAAAAGTGATTTCATCTCGATTGAACATTAAATAAAAATGTACCTCGATTTTTAATAACATTTTCAAAATCGACGTTTCACCGCCAACGAAGCATATTTTGAGTATTTCTTCACTATTTACAAATATATACACTGAATCCATTATTTTTATACTTTTTGCTTTAATTCAAGCAAATGTAACGATATTCAATCAAAAAACTGTTAAAATTAAATTTTTCAATAAGAAATCGTTGTCACGGATTTTGTATCTTGAAGAAGAAAAACATGCGATTTTTTCGGTACTTTTTTGAATGCATTTTTTTCTGGAGAAATTTTTGACCGAATTCAGCTTAGCTCCCTATAAAACACTCATTAAAAGTGATTTCATCTCGATTGAACAATAATTAAAAATGTACCTCGATTTTTAATAACATTTTAAAAATCGACGTTTCACCGCCAACGAAGCATATTTTGAGTATTTCTTCACTATTTACAAATATATTCACTGAAACCATTATTTTTATACTTTTTGCTTTAATTCAAGCAAATGTAACGATATTCATTCAAAAAACTGTTAAAATTCAATTTTTCAATAAGAAATCATTGTCACGGATTTTGTATCTTGAAGAAGAAAAACATGCGATTTTTTCGGTACTTTTTTGATTGCATTTTTTTCTGGAGAAATTTTTGACCGAATTAAGCTTAATTCCCTATAAAACACTCATTAAAAGTGATTTCATCTCGATTGAACAATAAATAAAAATGTACCTCGATTTTTAATAACATTTTCAAAATAGACGTAACTCGGCCTAAGAAAAACATTTTGAGTATTTGTTCACTGTTTTCAAATATAACCACTGAAACCATTATTTTTGTAATTTTTGCGTTAATTCAAGCAAATGTAACGATATTCATTCAACAAACTGTTAAAATTCAATTTTAAATAAGAAATCGTTGTCACGGATTTTGTATCTTGAAGAAAAAAAACATGCGATTTTTTCGGTACACTTTTGAATGCATTTTTTTCTGGAGAAATGTTTGACCGAATTCAGCTTAATTCCCTATAAAACACTCATTAAAAGTGATTTCATCTCGATTGAACAATAATTAAAAATGTACCTCGATTTTTAATAACATTTTAAAAATCGACGTTTCACCGCCAACGAAGCATATTTTGAGTATTTCTTCACTATTTACAAATATATACACTGAAACCATTATTTTTATACTTTTTGCTTTAATTCAAGCAAATGTAACGATATTCAATCAAAAAACTGTTAAAATTAAATTTTTCAATAAGAAATCGTTGTCACGGATTTTGTATCTTGATGAAGAAAAACATGCGATTTTTTCGGTACTTTTTTGAATGCATTTTTTTCTGGAGAAATTTTTGACCGAATTCAGCTTAGCTCCCTATAAAACACTCATTAAAAGTGATTTCATCTCGATTGAACAATAATTAAAAATGTACCTCGATTTTTAATAACATTTTAAAAATCGACGTTTCACCGCCAACGAAGCATATTTTGAGTATTTCTTCACTATTTACAAATATATTCACTGAAACCATTATTTTTATACTTTTTGCTTTAATTCAAGCAAATGTAACGATATTCATTCAAAAAACTGTTAAAATTCAATTTTTCAATAAGAAATCATTGTCACGGATAGAGAGCTGCAACTCCGTGGAAGAACTCCGAAACCCGCTGGGTTCCGCGTTTAAGCGATTGGAACTCCAGGAGTTGGAAATGTTTTTCTAAGATAAAATTGGAGTTGGGTGGCAGTGGAAGTTTTCGTGTGCGGAGTTGGGAGGCACTGGGAATATTGATATTTATAATTGCGGAGTTGGGAGGCAATGGAAAATTATCTTAAAACATGGAAATCTACGGAGTTGGAAAACTTAAGTCTGCCAAGTGGCAGGGCTCCAATTTAAAAGCGGACCTTAGCGTTATTTGTCTTTTGAAGCTTCGTACGAAATTCTTTTTTCACCCTTAACCCCACGTGACACGCCCCCTCAGTGAGTCTCTCACACAATGGGGCCGCGGGCGCTTTCCTTTTCTCTTAAACCCATTGACAAGAGTCTCCTTTCTAGCTTTGAGGCATATTAACAACTTATAACAGAATGAACTCTAGTGTTAGTATTTCTTGATTCGTGAAGTTTGTGGACTTGTCCTTTAAAATAGCATTTGCGAAGCGAATCAGTCCGATTTTAATTAAGTAGCTAATTTAAGAAACTAAGCGTAAAATATGACTGAACGACAACGCGTAGCGCCTTTTTCCCCAAATCTTAAGTTTTATTTAAAGTCTAGAAGAATTGTATGAGTAAATATTATTCCTCATTTGAAAATCCTAATTTATAAGCACTCGTGATATCAATCTCAGGCCAAGTTTGAAAGAAAACTAATGAGCTACACGTTTTACTTGAACTTTCTATTTTTCCAATTCTAAAGAGTAAAGAAATCTTCCAAAGACTAGAAACTAGAAAGGTTTTAATGGACGAAGTTAGAAGGAGTTGGGAGGAGTTTAAGAAATTTTAATTTTCATGGAAGGAGTTGGGAGGAGTTTTACATTTCACTTGGCGGAGTTCTGCGGAGTTGAAACTTTTGATTATGGCATTGGGAGGAATTGGAGTCATTGTTGTGTATCGCCTTGGAGTTGGAAGGAGTTGGAGGTTAATATTTTCATTTTGCAGCTCTCTAGTCACGGATTTTGTATCTTGAAGAAGAAAAACATGCGATTTTTTCGGTACTTTTTTGATTGCATTTTTTTCTGGAGAAATTTTTGACCGAATTCAGCTTAATTCCCTATAAAACACTCATTAAAAGTGATTTCATCTCGATTGAACAATAAATAAAAATGTACCTCGATTTTTAATAACATTTTCAAAATCGACGTAACTCGGCCTGAGAAAAACATTTTGAGTATTTGTTCACTGTTTTCAAATATAACCACTGAAACCATTATTTTTGTAATTTTTGCGTTAATTCAAGCACATGTAACGATATTCATTCAACAAACTGTTAAAATTCAATTTTAAATAAGAAATCGTTGGCACGGATTTTGTATCTTGAAGAAAAAAAACATGCGATTTTTTCGGTACACTTTTGAATGCATTTTTTTCTGGAGAAATGTTTGACCGAATTCAGTTTAATTCCCTATAAAACACTCATTAAAAGTGATTTCATCTCGATTGAACAATAAATAAAAATGTACCTCGATTTTTAATAACATTTTCAAAATCGACGTTTCACGGCCAAAGAAGCATATTTTGAGTATTTCTTCACTATTTTCAAAAATAACTACTGAAACCATTATTTTTATACTTTTTGCTTTAATTCAAGCAAATGTAACGATATTCATTCAAAAAACTGTTAAAATTCAATTTTCAATAAGAAATCGTATTCACGGATTTTGTGTCTTGAAGAAGAAAAACCTGCGATTTTTTCGGTACTTTTTTGAATGAATTTTTTTCTGGAGAAATTTTTGACCGAATTCAGCTTAATTCCCTATAAAACACTCATTAAAAGTGATTTCATCTCGATTGAACAATAAATAAAAATGTACCTCGATTTTTAATAACATTTTCAAAATCGACGTAACTCGGCCTGAGAAAAACATTTTGAGTATTTGTTCACTGTTTTCAAATGTATTCACTGAAACATTTATTTTTGTAATTTTTGCGTTAATTCAAGCAAATGTAACGATATTCATTCAACAAACTGTTAAAATTCAATTTTAAATAAGAAATCGTTGTCACGGATTTTGTATCTTGAAGAAAAAAAACATGCGATTTTTTCGGTACACTTTTGAATGCATTTTTTTCTGGAGAAATGTTTGACCGAATTCAGCTTAATTCCCTATAAAACACTCATTAAAAGTGATTTCATCTCGATTGAACAATAATTAAAAATGTACCTCGATTTTTAATAACATTTTCAAAATCGACGTTTCACGGCCAAAGAAGCATATTTTGAGTATTTCTTCACTATTTTCAAATATAACCACTGAAACCATTATTTTTATACTTTTTGCTTTAATTCAAGCAAATGTAACGATATTCATTCAAAAAACTGTTAAAATTCAATTTTTCAATAAGAAATCGTTGTCACTGATTTTGTATCTTGAAGAAGAAAAACATGCGATTTTTTCGGTACTTTTTTGAATGCATTTTTTTCAGGAGAAATTTTTGACCGAATTCAGCTTAATTCCCTATAAAACACTCATTGAAATTGATTTCATCTCGATTGAACAATAATTATAAATTTACCTCGATTTTTAATAACATTTTCAAAATCGACGTTTCACGGCCAAAGAAGCATACTTTGAGTATTTCTTCACTATTTTCAAATATATTCATTGAAACCATTATTTTTATACTTTTTGCTTTAATTCAAGCAATGTAACGATATTCATTCAAAAAACTGTTAAAATTCAATTTTCAATAAGAAATCGTTGTCACGGATTTTGTATCTTGAAGAAGAAAAACATGCGATTTTTTCGGTACTTTTTTGAATTCATATTTTTCTGGAGAAATTTTTGACCGAATTCAGCTTAATTCCCTATAAAACACTCGATAAAAGTGATTTCATCTCGATTGAACATTAAATAAAAATGTACCTCGATTTTTAATAACATTTTCAAAATCGACGTTTCACCGCCAACGAAGCATATTTTGAGTATTTCTTCACTATTTACAAATATATACACTGAAACCATTATTTTTATACTTTTTGCTTTAATTCAAGCAAATGTAACGATATTCAATCAAAAAACTGTTAAAATTAAATTTTTCAATAAGAAATCGTTGTCACGGATTTTGTATCTTGAAGAAGAAAAACATGCGATTTTTTCGGTACTTTTTTGAATGCATTTTTTTCTGGAGAAATTTTTGACCGAATTCAGCTTAGCTCCCTATAAAACACTCATTAAAAGTGATTTCATCTCGATTGAACAATAATTAAAAATGTACCTCGATTTTTAATAACATTTTAAAAATCGACGTTTCACCGCCAACGAAGCATATTTTGAGTATTTCTTCACTATTTACAAATATATTCACTGAAACCATTATTTTTATACTTTTTGCTTTAATTCAAGCAAATGTAACGATATTCATTCAAAAAACTGTTAAAATTCAATTTTTCAATAAGAAATCATTGTCACGGATTTTGTATCTTGAAGAAGAAAAACATGCGATTTTTTCGGTACTTTTTTGATTGCATTTTTTTCTGGAGAAATTTTTGACCGAATTCAGCTTAATTCCCTATAAAACACTCATTAAAAGTGATTTCATCTCGATTGAACAATAAATAAAAATGTACCTCGATTTTTAATAACATTTTCAAAATCGACGTAACTCGGCCTAAGAAAAACATTTTGAGTATTTGTTCACTGTTTTCAAATATAACCACTGAAACCATTATTTTTGTAATTTTTGCGTTAATTCAAGCAAATGTAACGATATTCATTCAACAAACTGTTAAAATTCAATTTTAAATAAGAAATCGTTGTCACGGATTTTGTATCTTGAAGAAAAAAAACATGCGATTTTTTCGGTACACTTTTGAATGCATTTTTTTCTGGAGAAATGTTTGACCGAATTCAGCTTAATTCCCTATAAAACACTCATTAAAAGTGATTTCATCTCGATTGAACAATAATTAAAAATGTACCTCGATTTTTAATAACATTTTAAAAATCGACGTTTCACCGCCAACGAAGCATATTTTGAGTATTTCTTCACTATTTACAAATATATACACTGAAACCATTATTTTTATACTTTTTGCTTTAATTCAAGCAAATGTAACGATATTCAATCAAAAAACTGTTAAAATTAAATTTTTCAATAAGAAATCGTTGTCACGGATTTTGTATCTTGATGAAGAAAAACATGCGATTTTTTCGGTACTTTTTTGAATGCATTTTTTTCTGGAGAAATTTTTGACCGAATTCAGCTTAGCTCCCTATAAAACACTCATTAAAAGTGATTTCATCTCGATTGAACAATAATTAAAAATGTACCTCGATTTTTAATAACATTTTAAAAATCGACGTTTCACCGCCAACGAAGCATATTTTGAGTATTTCTTCACTATTTACAAATATATTCACTGAAACCATTATTTTTATACTTTTTGCTTTAATTCAAGCAAATGTAACGATATTCATTCAAAAAACTGTTAAAATTCAATTTTTCAATAAGAAATCATTGTCACGGATTTTGTATCTTGAAGAAGAAAAACATGCGATTTTTTCGGTACTTTTTTGATTGCATTTTTTTCTGGAGAAATTTTTGACCGAATTCAGCTTAATTCCCTATAAAACACTCATTAAAAGTGATTTCATCTCGATTGAACAATAAATAAAAATGTACCTCGATTTTTAATAACATTTTCAAAATCGACGTAACTCGGCCTGAGAAAAACATTTTGAGTATTTGTTCACTGTTTTCAAATATAACCACTGAAACCATTATTTTTGTAATTTTTGCGTTAATTCAAGCACATGTAACGATATTCATTCAACAAACTGTTAAAATTCAATTTTAAATAAGAAATCGTTGGCACGGATTTTGTATCTTGAAGAAAAAAAACATGCGATTTTTTCGGTACACTTTTGAATGCATTTTTTTCTGGAGAAATGTTTGACCGAATTCAGTTTAATTCCCTATAAAACACTCATTAAAAGTGATTTCATCTCGATTGAACAATAAATAAAAATGTACCTCGATTTTTAATAACATTTTCAAAATCGACGTTTCACGGCCAAAGAAGCATATTTTGAGTATTTCTTCACTATTTTCAAAAATAACTACTGAAACCATTATTTTTATACTTTTTGCTTTAATTCAAGCAAATGTAACGATATTCATTCAAAAAACTGTTAAAATTCAATTTTCAATAAGAAATCGTATTCACGGATTTTGTGTCTTGAAGAAGAAAAACCTGCGATTTTTTCGGTACTTTTTTGAATGAATTTTTTTCTGGAGAAATTTTTGACCGAATTCAGCTTAATTCCCTATAAAACACTCATTAAAAGTGATTTCATCTCGATTGAACAATAAATAAAAATGTACCTCGATTTTTAATAACATTTTCAAAATCGACGTAACTCGGCCTGAGAAAAACATTTTGAGTATTTGTTCACTGTTTTCAAATATATTCACTGAAACATTTATTTTTGTAATTTTTGCGTTAATTCAAGCAAATGTAACGATATTCATTCAACAAACTGTTAAAATTCAATTTTAAATAAGAAATCGTTGTCACGGATTTTGTATCTTGAAGAAAAAAAACATGCGATTTTTTCGGTACACTTTTGAATGCATTTTTTTCTGGAGAAATGTTTGACCGAATTCAGCTTAATTCCCTATAAAACACTCATTAAAAGTGATTTCATCTCGATTGAACAATAAATAAAAATGTACCTCGATTTTTAATAACATTTTCAAAATCGACGTTTCACGGCCAAAGAAGCATATTTTGAGTATTTCTTCACTATTTTCAAAAATAACTACTGAAACCATTATTTTTATACTTTTTGCTTTAATTCAAGCAAATGTAACGATATTCATTCAAAAAACTGTTAAAATTCAATTTTCAATAAGAAATCGTATTCACGGATTTTGTGTCTTGAAGAAGAAAAACCTGCGATTTTTTCGGTACTTTTTTGAATGAATTTTTTTCTGGAGAAATTTTTGACCGAATTCAGCTTAATTCCCTATAAAACACTCATTAAAAGTGATTTCATCTCGATTGAACAATAAATAAAAATGTACCTCGATTTTTAATAACATTTTCAAAATCGACGTAACTCGACCTAAGAAAAACATTTTGAGTATTTCTTCACTATTTACAAATATATTCACTGAAACCATTATTTTTATACTTTTTGCTTTAATTCAAGCAAATGTAACGATATTCATTCAAAAAACTGTTCAAATTCAATTTTTCAATAAGAAATCATTGTCACGGATTTTGTATCTTGAAGAAGAAAAACATGCGATTTTTTCGGTACTTTTTTGAATGCATCTTTTTCTGGAGAAATTTTTGACCGAATTCAGCTTAATTCCCTATAAAACACTCATTAAAAGTGATTTCATCTCGATTGAACAATAAATAAAAATGTACCTCGATTTTTAATAACATTTTCAAAATCGACGTTTCACGGCCAAAGAAGCATATTTTGAGTATTTCTTCACTATTTTCAAAAATAACTACTGAAACCATTATTTTTATACTTTTTGCTTTAATTCAAGCAAATGTAACGATATTCATTCAAAAAACTGTTAAAATTCAATTTTCAATAAGAAATCGTATTCACGGATTTTGTGTCTTGAAGAAGAAAAACCTGCGATTTTTTCGGTACTTTTTTGAATGAATTTTTTTCTGGAGAAATTTTTGACCGAATTCAGCTTAATTCCCTATAAAACACTCATTAAAAGTGATTTCATCTCGATTGAACAATAAATAAAAATGTACCTCGATTTTTAATAACATTTTCAAAATCGACGTAACTCGACCTAAGAAAAACATTTTGAGTATTTGTTCACTGTTTTCAAATATAACCACTGAAACCATTATTTTTGTAATTTTTGCGTTAATTCAAGCAAATGTAACGATATTCATTCAACAAACTGTTAAAATTCAATTTTAAATAAGAAATCGTTGTCACGGATTTTGTATCTTGAAGAAAAAAAACATGCGATTTTTTCGGTACACTTTTGAATGCATTTTTTTCTGGAGAAATGTTTGACCGAATTCAGCTTAATTCCCTATAAAACACTCATTAAAAGTGATTTCATCTCGATTGAACAATAATTAAAAATGTACCTCGATTTTTAATTACATTTTAAAAATCGACGTTTCACCGCCAACGAAGCATATTTTGAGTATTTCTTCACTATTTACAAATATATACACTGAAACCATTATTTTTATACTTTTTGCTTTAATTCAAGCAAATGTAACGATATTCAATCAAAAAACTGTTAAAATTAAATTTTTCAATAAGAAATCGTTGTCACGGATTTTGTATCTTGAAGAAGAAAAACATGCGATTTTTTCGGTACTTTTTTGAATGCATTTTTTTCTGGAGAAATTTTTGACCGAATTCAGCTTAGCTCCCTATAAAACACTCATTAAAAGTGATTTCATCTCGATTGAACAATAATTAAAAATGTACCTCGATTTTTAATAACATTTTAAAAATCGACGTTTCACCGCCAACGAAGCATATTTTGAGTATTTCTTCACTATTTACAAATATATTCACTGAAACCATTATTTTAATACTTTTTGCTTTAATTCAAGCAAATGTAACGATATTCATTCAAAAAACTGTTCAAATTCAATTTTTCAATAAGAAATCATTGTCACGGATTTTGTATCTTGAAGAAGAAAAACATGCGATTTTTTCGGTACTTTTTTGAATGCATTTTTTTCTGGAGAAATTTTTGACCGAATTCAGCTTAATTCCCTATAAAACACTCATTAAAAGTGATTTCATCTCGATTGAACAATAAATAAAGATGTACCTCGATTTTTAATAACATTTTCAAAATCGACGTTTCACGGCCAAAGAAGCATATTTTGAGTATTTCTTCACTATTTTCAAAAATAACTATTGAAACCATTATTTTTATACTTTTTGCTTTAATTCAAGCAAATGTAACGATATTCATTCAAAAAACTGTTAAAATTCAATTTTCAATAAGAAATCGTATTCACGGATTTTGTGTCTTGAAGAAGAAAAACCTGCGATTTTTTCGGTACTTTTTTGAATGAATTTTTTTCTGGAGAAATTTTTGACCGAATTCAGCTTAATTCCCTATAAAACACTCATTAAAAGTGATTTCATCTCGATTGAACAATAAATAAAAATGTACCTCGATTTTTAATAACATTTTCAAAATCGACGTAACTCGACCTAAGAAAAACATTTTGAGTATTTGTTCACTGTTTTCAAATATAACCACTGAAACCATTATTTTTGTAATTTTTGCGTTAATTCAAGCAAATGTAACGATATTCATTCAACAAACTGTTAAAATTCAATTTTAAATAAGAAATCGTTGTCACGGATTTTGTATCTTGAAGAAAAAAAACATGCGATTTTTTCGGTACACTTTTGAATGCATTTTTTCTGGAGAAATGTTTGACCGAATTCAGCTTAATTCCCTATAAAACACTCATTAAAAGTGATTTCATCTCGATTGAACAATAATTAAAAATGTACCTCGATTTTTAATTACATTTTAAAAATCGACGTTTCACCGCCAACGAAGCATATTTTGAGTATTTCTTCACTATTTACAAATATATACACTGAAACCATTATTTTTATACTTTTTGCTTTAATTCAAGCCAATGTAACGATATTCAATCAAAAAACTGTTAAAATTAAATTTTTCAATAAGAAATCGTTGTCACGGATTTTGTATCTTGAAGAAGAAAAACATGCGATTTTTTCGGTACTTTTTTGAATGCATTTTTTTCTGGAGAAATTTTTGACCGAATTCAGCTTAGCTCCCTATAAAACACTCATTAAAAGTGATTTCATCTCGATTGAACAATAATTAAAAATGTACCTCGATTTTTAATAACATTTTAAAAATCGACGTTTCACCGCCAACGAAGCATATTTTGAGTATTTCTTCACTATTTACAAATATATTCACTGAAACCATTATTTTTATACTTTTTGCTTTAATTCAAGCAAATGTAACGATATTCATTCAAAAAACTGTTCAAATTCAATTTTTCAATAAGAAATCATTGTCACGGATTTTGTATCTTGAAGAAGAAAAACATGCGATTTTTTCGGTACTTTTTTGAATGCATTTTTTTCTGGAGAAATTTTTGACCGAATTCAGCTTAATTCCCTATAAAACACTCATTAAAAGTGATTTCATCTCGATTGAACAATAAATAAAAATGTACCTCGATTTTTAATAACATTTTCAAAATCGACGTTTCACGGCCAAAGAAGCATATTTTGAGTATTTCTTCACTATTTTCAAAAATAACTAATGAAACCATTATTTTTATACTTTTTGCTTTAATTCAAGCAAATGTAACGATATTCATTCAAAAAACTGTTAAAATTCAATTTTCAATAAGAAATCGTATTCACGGATTTTGTGTCTTGAAGAAGAAAAACCGGCGATTTTTTCGGTACTTTTTTGAATGAATTTTTTTCTGGAGAAATTTTTGACCGAATTCAGCTTAATTCCCTATAAAACACTCATTAAAAGTGATTTCATCTCGATTGAACAATAAATAAAAATGTACCTCGATTTTTAATAACATTTTCAAAATCGACGTAACTCGACCTAAGAAAAACATTTTGAGTATTTGTTCACTGTTTTCAAATATAACCACTGAAACCATTATTTTTGTAATTTTTGCGTTAATTCAAGCAAATGTAACGATATTCATTCAACAAACTGTTAAAATTCAATTTTAAATAAGAAATCGTTGTCACGGATTTTGTATCTTGAAGAAAAAAAACATGCGATTTTTTCGGTACACTTTTGAATGCATTTTTTTCTGGAGAAATGTTTGACCGAATTCAGCTTAATTCCCTATAAAACACTCATTGAAAGTGATTTCATCTCGATTGAACAATAATTAAAAATTTACCTCGATTTTTAATAACATTTTCAAAATCGACGTTTCACGGCCAAAGAAGCTTACTTTGAGTATTTCTTCACTATTTTCAAATATGTTCACTGAAACCATTATTTTTATACTTTTTGCTTTAATTCAAGCAAATGTAACGATATTCAATCAAAAAACTGTTAACATTAAATTTTTCAATAAGAAATCGTTGTCACGGATTTTGTATCTTGAAGAAGAAAAACATGCGATTTTTTCGGTACTTTTTTTAATGCATTTTTTTCAGGAGAAATTTTTGACCGAATTCAGCTTAATTCCCTATAAAACACTCATTAAAAGTGATTTCATCTCGATTGAACAATAATTAAAAATGTACCTCGATTTTTAATAACATTTTAAAAATCGACGTTTCACCGCCAACGAAGCATATTTTGAGTATTTCTTCACTATTTACAAATATATTCACTGAAACCATTATTTTTATACTTTTTGCTTTAATTCAAGCAAATGTAACGATATTCATTCAAAAAACTGTTAAAATTCAATTTTTCAATAAAAAATCATTGTCACGGATTTTGAATCTTGAAGAAGAAAAACATGCGATTTTTTCGGTACTTTTTTGAATGCATTTTTTTCTGGAGAAATTTTTGACCGAATTCAGCTTAATTCCCTATAAAACACTCATTAAAAGTGATTTCATCTCGATTGAACAATAAATAAAAATGTACCTCGATTTTTAATAACATTTTCAAAATCGACGTTTCACGGCCAAAGATGCATATTTTGAGTATTTCTTCACTATTTTCAAAAATAACCACTGAAACCATTATTTTTATACTTTTTGCGTTAATTCAAGCAAATGTAACGATATTCATTCAACAAACTGTTAAAATTCAATTTTCAATAAGAAATCGTTGTCACGGATTTTGTATCTTGAAGAAAAAAAACATGCTATTTTTTCGGTACACTTTTGAATGCATTTTTTTCAGGAGAAATTTTTGACCGAATTCAGCTTAATTCCCTATAAAACACTCATTAAAAGTGATTTCATCTCGATTGAACAATAAATAAAAATGTACCTCGATTTTTAATAACATTTTCAAAATCGACGTTTCACGGCCAAAGAAGCATACTTTGAGTATTTCTTCACTATTTTCAAATATGTTCACTGAAAGCATTATTTTTATACTTTTTGCTTTAATTCAAGCAAATGTAACGATATTCAATCAAAAAACTGTTAAAATTAAATTTTTCAATAAGAAATCGTTGTCACGGATTTTGTATCTTGAAGAAGAAAAACATGCGATTTTTTCGGTACTTTTTTGAATGAATTTTTTTCTGGAGAAATTTTTGACCGAATTCAGCTTAATTCCCTATAAAACACTCATTAAAAGTGATTTCATCTCGATTGAACAATAAATAAAAATGTACCTCGATTTTTAATAACATTTTCAAAATCGACGTAACTCGACCTAAGAAAAACATTTTGAGTATTTGTTCACTGTTTTCAAATATAACCACTGAAACCATTATTTTTGTAATTTTTGCGTTAATTCAAGCAAATGTAACGATATTCATTCAACAAACTGTTAAAATTCAATTTTAAATAAGAAATCGCTGTCACGGATTTTGTATCTTGAAGAAAAAAAACATGCGATTTTTTCGGTACACTTTTGAATGCATTTTTTTCTGGAGAAATGTTTGACCGAATTCAGCTTAATTCCCTATAAAACACTCATTAAAAGTGATTTCATCTCGATTGAACAATAATTAAAAATGTACCTCGATTTTTAATTACATTTTAAAAATCGACGTTTCACCGCCAACGAAGCATATTTTGAGTATTTCTTCACTATTTACAAATATATACACTGAAACCATTATTTTTATACTTTTTGCTTTAATTCAAGCCAATGTAACGATATTCAATCAAAAAACTGTTAAAATTAAATTTTTCAATAAGAAATCGTTGTCACGGATTTTGTATCTTGAAGAAGAAAAACATGCGATTTTTTCGGTACTTTTTTGAATGCATTTTTTTCTGGAGAAATTTTTGACCGAATTCAGCTTAGCTCCCTATAAAACACTCATTAAAAGTGATTTCATCTCGATTGAACAATAATTAAAAATGTACCTCGATTTTTAATAACATTTTAAAAATCGACGTTTCACCGCCAACGAAGCATATTTTGAGTATTTCTTCACTATTTACAAATATATTCACTGAAACCATTATTTTTATACTTTTTGCTTTAATTCAAGCAAATGTAACGATATTCATTCAAAAAACTGTTCAAATTCAATTTTTCAATAAGAAATCATTGTCACGGATTTTGTATCTTGAAGAAGAAAAACATGCGATTTTTTCGGTACTTTTTTGAATGCATTTTTTTCTGGAGAAATTTTTGACCGAATTCAGCTTAATTCCCTATAAAACACTCATTAAAAGTGATTTCATCTCGATTGAACAATAAATAAAAATGTACCTCGATTTTTAATAACATTTTCAAAATCGACGTTTCACGGCCAAAGAAGCATATTTTGAGTATTTCTTCACTATTTTCAAAAATAACTACTGAAACCATTATTTTTATACTTTTTGCTTTAATTCAAGCAAATGTAACGATATTCATTCAAAAAACTGTTAAAATTCAATTTTCAATAAGAAATCGTATTCACGGATTTTGTGTCTTGAAGAAGAAAAACCGGCGATTTTTTCGGTACTTTTTTGAATGAATTTTTTTCTGGAGAAATTTTTGACCGAATTCAGCTTAATTCCCTATAAAACACTCATTAAAAGTGATTTCATCTCGATTGAACAATAAATAAAAATGTACCTCGATTTTTAATAACATTTTCAAAATCGACGTAACTCGACCTAAGAAAAACATTTTGAGTATTTGTTCACTGTTTTCAAATATAACCACTGAAACCATTATTTTTGTAATTTTTGCGTTAATTCAAGCAAATGTAACGATATTCATTCAACAAACTGTTAAAATTCAATTTTAAATAAGAAATCGTTGTCACGGATTTTGTATCTTGAAGAAAAAAAACATGCGATTTTTTCGGTACACTTTTGAATGCATTTTTTTCTGGAGAAATGTTTGACCGAATTCAGCTTAATTCCCTATAAAACACTCATTGAAAGTGATTTCATCTCGATTGAACAATAATTAAAAATTTACCTCGATTTTTAATAACATTTTCAAAATCGACGTTTCACGGCCAAAGAAGCTTACTTTGAGTATTTCTTCACTATTTTCAAATATGTTCACTGAAACCATTATTTTTATACTTTTTGCTTTAATTCAAGCAAATGTAACGATATTCAATCAAAAAACTGTTAACATTAAATTTTTCAATAAGAAATCGTTGTCACGGATTTTGTATCTTGAAGAAGAAAAACATGCGATTTTTTCGGTACTTTTTTGAATGCATTTTTTTCAGGAGAAATTTTTGACCGAATTCAGCTTAATTCCCTATAAAACACTCATTAAAAGTGATTTCATCTCGATTGAACAATAATTAAAAATGTACCTCGATTTTTAATAACATTTTAAAAATCGACGTTTCACCGCCAACGAAGCATATTTTGAGTATTTCTTCACTATTTACAAATATATTCACTGAAACCATTATTTTTATACTTTTTGCTTTAATTCAAGCAAATGTAACGATATTCATTCAAAAAACTGTTAAAATTCAATTTTTCAATAAAAAATCATTGTCACGGATTTTGTATCTTGAAGAAGAAAAACATGCGATTTTTTCGGTACTTTTTTGAATGCATTTTTTTCTGGAGAAATTTTTGACCGAATTCAGCTTAATTCCCTATAAAACACTCATTAAAAGTGATTTCATCTCGATTGAACAATAAATAAAAATGTACCTCGATTTTTAATAACATTTTCAAAATCGACGTTTCACGGCCAAAGATGCATATTTTGAGTATTTCTTCACTATTTTCAAAAATAACCACTGAAACCATTATTTTTATACTTTTTGCGTTAATTCAAGCAAATGTAACGATATTCATTCAACAAACTGTTAAAATTCAATTTTCAATAAGAAATCGTTGTCACGGATTTTGTATCTTGAAGAAAAAAAACATGCGATTTTTTCGGTACACTTTTGAATGCATTTTTTTCAGGAGAAATTTTTGACCGAATTCAGCTTAATTCCCTATAAAACACTCATTAAAAGTGATTTCATCTCGATTGAACAATAAATAAAAATGTACCTCGATTTTTAATAACATTTTAAAAATCGACGTTTCACCGCCAACGAAGCATACTTTGAGTATTTCTTCACTATTTTCAAATATGTTCACTGAAAGCATTATTTTTATACTTTTTGCTTTAATTCAAGCAAATGTAACGATATTCAATCAAAAAACTGTTAAAATTAAATTTTTCAATAAGAAATCGTTGTCACGGATTTTGTATCTTGAAGAAGAAAAACATGCGATTTTTTCGGTACTTTTTTGAATGAATTTTTTTCTGGAGAAATTTTTGACCGAATTCAGCTTAATTCCCTATAAAACACTCATTAAAAGTGATTTCATCTCGATTGAACAATAAATAAAAATGTACCTCGATTTTTAATAACATTTTCAAAATCGACGTAGCTCGGCCTAAGAAAAACATTTTAAGTATTTGTTCACTGTTTTCAAATATAACCACTGAAACCATTATTTTTGTAATTTTTGCGTTAATTCAAGCAAATGTAACGATATTCATTCAACAAACTGTTAAAATTCAATTTTCAATAAGAAATCGTTGTCACGGATTTTGTATCTTGAAGAAAAAAAACATGCGATTTTTTCGGTACACATATGAATGCAT
Organism: Phalangium opilio; assembly: GCF_054372755.1. NCBI lineage: Eukaryota > Metazoa > Arthropoda > Arachnida > Opiliones > Phalangiidae > Phalangium > Phalangium opilio. Next base: position 1,853,356 of record NW_028324192.1, on the reverse strand, counting down.
TTTTTTCTGGAGAAATGTTTGACCGAATTCAGCTTAATTCCCTATAAAACACTCATTAAAAGTGATTTCATCTCGATTGAACAATAAATAAAAATGTACCTCGATTTTTAATAACATTTTCAAAATCGACGTAGCTCGGCCTAAGAAAAACATTTTGAGTATTTGTTCACTGTTTTCAAATATAACCACTGAAACCATTATTTTTGTAATTTTTGCGTTAATACAAGCAAATGTAACGATATTCATTCAACAAACTGTTAAAATTCAATTTTCAATAAGAAATCGTTGTCACGGATTTTGTATCTTGAAGAAAAAAAACATGCGATTTTTTCGGTACACTTTTGAATGCATTTTTTTCTGGAGAAATGTTTGACCGAATTCAGCTTAATTCCCTATAAAACACTCATTGAAAGTGATTTCATCTCGATTGAACAATAATTAAAAATTTACCTCGATTTTTAATAACATTTTCAAAATCGACGTTTCACGGCCAAAGAAGCTTACTTTGAGTATTTCTTCACTTTTTTCAAATATGTTCACTGAAACCATTATTTTTATACTTTTTGCTTTAATTCAAGCAAATGTAACGATATTCATTCAAAAAACTGTTAAAATTCAATTTTCAATAAGAAATCGTATTCACGGATTTTGTGTCTTGAAGAAGAAAAACCTGCGATTTTTTCGGTACTTTTTTGAATGAATTTTTTTCTGGAGAAATTTTTGACCGAATTCAGCTTAATTCCCTATAAAACACTCATTAAAAGTGATTTCATCTCGATTGAACAATAAATAAAAATGTACCTCGATTTTTAATAACATTTTCAAAATCGACGTAGCTCGGCCTAAGAAAAACATTTTGAGTATTTGTTCACTGTTTTCAAATATAACCACTGAAACCATTATTTTTGTAATTTTTGCGTTAATTCAAGCAAATGTAACGATATTCATTCAACAAACTGTTAAAATTCAATTTTCAATAAGAAATCGTTGTCACGGATTTTGTATCTTGAAGAAAAAAAACATGCGATTTTTTCGGTACACTTTTGAATGCATTTTTTTCAGGAGAAATTTTTGACCGAATTCAGCTTAATTCCCTATAAAACACTCATTAAAAGTGATTTCATCTCGATTGAACAATAAATAAAAATGTACCTCGATTTTTAATAACATTTTCAAAATCGACGTTTCACGGCCAAAGAAGCATACTTTGAGTATTTCTTCACTATTTTCAAATATGTTCACTGAAAGCATTATTTTTATACTTTTTGCTTTAATTCAAGCAAATGTAACGATATTCAATCAAAAAACTGTTAAAATTAAATTTTTCAATAAGAAATCGTTGTCACGGATTTTGTATCTTGAAGAAGAAAAACATGCGATTTTTTCGGTACTTTTTTGAATGAATTTTTTTCTGGAGAAATTTTTGACCGAATTCAGCTTAATTCCCTATAAAACACTCATTAAAAGTGATTTCATCTCGATTGAACAATAAATAAAAATGTACCTCGATTTTTAATAACATTTTCAAAATCGACGTAGCTCGGCCTAAGAAAAACATTTTAAGTATTTGTTCACTGTTTTCAAATATAACCACTGAAACCATTATTTTTGTAATTTTTGCGTTAATTCAAGCAAATGTAACGATATTCATTCAACAAACTGTTAAAATTCAATTTTCAATAAGAAATCGTTGTCACGGATTTTGTATCTTGAAGAAAAAAAACATGCGATTTTTTCGGTACACATATGAATGCATTTTTTTCTGGAGAAATGTTTGACCGAATTCAGCTTAATTCCCTATAAAACACTCATTGAAAGTGATTTCATCTCGATTGAACAATAATTAAAAATTTACCTCGATTTTTAATAACATTTTCAAAATCGACGTTTCACGGCCAAAGAAGCTTACTTTGAGTATTTCTTCACTTTTTTCAAATATGTTCACTGAAACCATTATTTTTATACTTTTTGCTTTAATTCAAGCAAATGTAACGATATTCAATCAAAAAACTGTTAAAATTAAATTTTTCAATAAGAAATCGTTGTCACGGATTTTGTATCTTGAAGAAGAAAAACATGCGATTTTTTCGGTACTTTTTTGAATGCATTTTTTTCAGGAGAAATTTTTGACCGAATTCAGCTTAATTCCCTATAAAACACTCATTAAAAGTGATTTCATCTCGATTGAACAATAAATAAAAATGTACCTCGATTTTTAATAACATTTTCAAAATCGACGAAACTCGACCTAAGAAAAACATTTTGAGTATTTGTTCACTGTTTTCAAATATAACCACTGAAACCATTATTTTTGTAATTTTTGCGTTAATTCAAGCAAATGTAACGATATTCATTCAACAAACTGTTAAAATTCAATTTTAAATAAGAAATCGTTGTCACGGATTTTGTATCTTGAAGAAAAAAAACATGCGATTTTTTCGGTACACTTTTGAATGCATTTTTTTCTGGAGAAATGTTTGACCGAATTCAGCTTAATTCCCTATAAAACACTCATTAAAAGTGATTTCATCTCGATTGAACAATAATTAAAAATGTACCTCGATTTTTAATTACATTTTAAAAATCGACGTTTCACCGCCAACGAAGCATATTTTGAGTATTTCTTCACTATTTACAAATATATACACTGAAACCATTATTTTTATACTTTTTGCTTTAATTCAAGCAAATGTAACGATATTCAATCAAAAAACTGTTAAAATTAAATTTTTCAATAAGAAATCGTTGTCACGGATTTTGTATCTTGAAGAAGAAAAACATGCGATTTTTTCGGTACTTTTTTGAATGCATTTTTTTCTGGAGAAATTTTTGACCGAATTCAGCTTAGCTCCCTATAAAACACTCATTAAAAGTGATTTCATCTCGATTGAACAATAATTAAAAATGTACCTCGATTTTTAATTACATTTTAAAAATCGACGTTTCACCGCCAACGAAGCATATTTTGAGTATTTCTTCACTATTTACAAATATATACACTGAAACCATTATTTTTATACTTTTTGCTTTAATTCAAGCAAATGTAACGATATTCAATCAAAAAACTGTTAAAATTAAATTTTTCAATAAGAAATCGTTGTCACGGATTTTGTATCTTGAAGAAGAAAAACATGCGATTTTTTCGGTACTTTTTTGAATGCATTTTTTTCTGGAGAAATTTTTGACCGAATTCAGCTTAGCTCCCTATAAAACACTCATTAAAAGTGATTTCATCTCGATTGAACAATAATTAAAAATGTACCTCGATTTTTAATAACATTTTCAAAATCGACGTTTCACGGCCAAAGAAGCATATTTTGAGTATTTCTTCACTATTTTCAAAAATAACTACTGAAACCATTATTTTTATACTTTTTGCTTTAATTCAAGCAAATGTAACGATATTCATTCAAAAAACTGTTAAAATTCAATTTTCAATAAGAAATCGTATTCACGGATTTTGTGTCTTGAAGAAGAAAAACCGGCGATTTTTTCGGTACTTTTTTGAATGAATTTTTTTCTGGAGAAATTTTTGACCGAATTCAGCTTAATTCCCTATAAAACACTCATTAAAAGTGATTTCATCTCGATTGAACAATAAATAAAAATGTACCTCGATTTTTAATAACATTTTCAAAATCGACGTAGCTCGGCCTAAGAAAAACATTTTAAGTATTTGTTCACTGTTTTCAAATATAACCACTGAAACCATTATTTTTGTAATTTTTGCGTTAATTCAAGCAAATGTAACGATATTCATTCAACAAACTGTTAAAATTCAATTTTCAATAAGAAATCGTTGTCACGGATTTTGTATCTTGAAGAAAAAAAACATGCGATTTTTTCGGTACACATATGAATGCATTTTTTTCTGGAGAAATGTTTGACCGAATTCAGCTTAATTCCCTATAAAACACTCATTGAAAGTGATTTCATCTCGATTGAACAATAATTAAAAATTTACCTCGATTTTTAATAACATTTTCAAAATCGACGTTTCACGGCCAAAGAAGCTTACTTTGAGTATTTCTTCACTTTTTTCAAATATGTTCACTGAAACCATTATTTTTATACTTTTTGCTTTAATTCAAGCAAATGTAACGATATTCAATCAAAAAACTGTTAAAATTAAATTTTTCAATAAGAAATCGTTGTCACGGATTTTGTATCTTGAAGAAGAAAAACATGCGATTTTTTCGGTACTTTTTTGAATGCATTTTTTTCAGGAGAAATTTTTGACCGAATTCAGCTTAATTCCCTATAAAACACTCATTAAAAGTGATTTCATCTCGATTGAACAATAAATAAAAATGTACCTCGATTTTTAATAACATTTTCAAAATCGACGAAACTCGACCTAAGAAAAACATTTTGAGTATTTGTTCACTGTTTTCAAATATAACCACTGAAACCATTATTTTTGTAATTTTTGCGTTAATTCAAGCAAATGTAACGATATTCATTCAACAAACTGTTAAAATTCAATTTTAAATAAGAAATCGTTGTCACGGATTTTGTATCTTGAAGAAAAAAAACATGCGATTTTTTCGGTACACTTTTGAATGCATTTTTTTCTGGAGAAATGTTTGACCGAATATAGCTTAATTCCCTATAAAACACTCATTAAAAGTGATTTCATCTCGATTGAACAATAATTAAAAATGTACCTCGATTTTTAATTACATTTTAAAAATCGACGTTTCACCGCCAACGAAGCATATTTTGAGTATTTCTTCACTATTTACAAATATATACACTGAAACCATTATTTTTATACTTTTTGCTTTAATTCAAGCAAATGTAACGATATTCAATCAAAAAACTGTTAAAATTAAATTTTTCAATAAGAAATCGTTGTCACGGATTTTGTATCTTGAAGAAGAAAAACATGCGATTTTTTCGGTACTTTTTTGAATGCATTTTTTTCTGGAGAAATTTTTGACCGAATTCAGCTTAGCTCCCTATAAAACACTCATTAAAAGTGATTTCATCTCGATTGAACAATAATTAAAAATGTACCTCGATTTTTAATTACATTTTAAAAATCGACGTTTCACCGCCAACGAAGCATATTTTGAGTATTTCTTCACTATTTACAAATATATACACTGAAACCATTATTTTTATACTTTTTGCTTTAATTCAAGCAAATGTAACGATATTCAATCAAAAAACTGTTAAAATTAAATTTTTCAATAAGAAATCGTTGTCACGGATTTTGTATCTTGAAGAAGAAAAACATGCGATTTTTTCGGTACTTTTTTGAATGCATTTTTTTCTGGAGAAATTTTTGACCGAATTCAGCTTAGCTCCCTATAAAACACTCATTAAAAGTGATTTCATCTCGATTGAACAATAATTAAAAATGTACCTCGATTTTTAATAACATTTTCAAAATCGACGTTTCACGGCCAAAGAAGCATATTTTGAGTATTTCTTCACTATTTTCAAAAATAACTACTGAAACCATTATTTTTATACTTTTTGCTTTAATTCAAGCAAATGTAACGATATTCATTCAAAAAACTGTTAAAATTCAATTTTCAATAAGAAATCGTATTCACGGATTTTGTGTCTTGAAGAAGAAAAACCGGCGATTTTTTCGGTACTTTTTTGAATGAATTTTTTTCTGGAGAAATTTTTGACCGAATTCAGCTTAATTCCCTATAAAACACTCATTAAAAGTGATTTCATCTCGATTGAACAATAAATAAAAATGTACCTCGATTTTTAATAACATTTTCAAAATCGACGTAACTCGACCTAAGAAAAACATTTTGAGTATTTGTTCACTGTTTTCAAATATAACCACTGAAACCATTATTTTTGTAATTTTTGCGTTAATTCAAGCAAATGTAACGATATTCATTCAACAAACTGTTAAAATTCAATTTTAAATAAGAAATCGTTGTCACGGATTTTGTATCTTGAAGAAAAAAAACATGCGATTTTTTCGGTACACTTTTGAATGCATTTTTTTCTGGAGAAATGTTTGACCGAATTCAGCTTAATTCCCTATAAAACACTCATTGAAAGTGATTTCATCTCGATTGAACAATAATTAAAAATTTACCTCGATTTTTAATAACATTTTCAAAATCGACGTTTCACGGCCAAAGAAGCTTACTTTGAGTATTTCTTCACTATTTTCAAATATGTTCACTGAAACCATTATTTTTATACTTTTTGCTTTAATTCAAGCAAATGTAACGATATTCAATCAAAAAACTGTTAAAATTAAATTTTTCAATAAGAAATCGTTGTCACGGATTTTGTATCTTGAAGAAGAAAAACATGCGATTTTTTTCGGTACTTTTTTGAATGCATTTTTTTCAGGAGAAATTTTTGACCGAATTCAGCTTAATTCCCTATAAAACACTCATTAAAAGTGATTTCATCTCGATTGAACAATAAATAAAAATGTACCTCGATTTTTAATAACATTTTCAAAATCGACGTTTCACGGCCAAAGATGCATATTTTGAGTATTTCTTCACTATTTTCAAAAATAACCACTGAAACCATTATTTTTATACTTTTTGCTTTAATTCAAGCAAATGTAACGATATTCATTCAAAAAACTGTTAAAATTCAATTTTCAATAAGAAATCGTATTCACGGATTTTGTGTCTTGAAGAAGAAAAACCTGCGATTTTTTCGGTACTTTTTTGAATGAATTTTTTTCTGGAGAATTTTTTGACCGAATTCAGCTTAATTCCCTATAAAACACTCATTAAAAGTGATTTCATCTCGATTGAACAATAAATAAAAATGTACCTCGATTTTTAATAACATTTTCAAAATCGACGTAGCTCGGCCTAAGAAAAACATTTTGAGTATTTGTTCACTGTTTTCAAATATAACCACTGAAACCATTATTTTTGTAATTTTTGCGTTAATTCAAGCAAATGTAACGATATTCATTCAACAAACTGTTAAAATTCAATTTTCAATAAGAAATCGTTGTCACGGATTTTGTATCTTGAAGAAAAAAAACATGCGATTTTTTCGGTACACTTTTGAATGCATTTTTTTCAGGAGAAATTTTTGACCGAATTCAGCTTAATTCCCTATAAAACACTCATTAAAAGTGATTTCATCTCGATTGAACAATAAATAAAAATGTACCTCGATTTTTAATAACATTTTCAAAATCGACGTTTCACGGCCAAAGAAGCATACTTTGAGTATTTCTTCACTATTTTCAAATATGTTCACTGAAAGCATTATTTTTATACTTTTTGCTTTAATTCAAGCAAATGTAACGATATTCATTCAACAAACTGTTAAAATTCATTTTTCAATAAGAAATCGTTGTCACGGATTTTGTATCTTGAAGAAAAAAAACATGCGATTTTTTCGGTACACTTTTGAATGCATTTTTTTCTGGAGAAATGTTTGACCGAATTCAGCTTAATTCCCTATAAAACACTCATTAAAAGTGATTTCATCTCGATTGAACAATAATTAAAAATGTACCTCGATTTTTAATTACATTTTAAAAATCGACGTTTCACCGCCAACGAAGCATATTTTGAGTATTTCTTCACTATTTACAAATATATACACTGAAACCATTATTTTTATACTTTTTGCTTTAATTCAAGCAAATGTAGCGATATTCAATCAAAAAACTGTTAAAATTAAATTTTTCAATAAGAAATCGTTGTCACGGATTTTGTATCTTGAAGAAGAAAAACATGCGATTTTTTCGGTACTTTTTTGAATGCATTTTTTTCTGGAGAAATTTTTGACCGAACTCAGCTTAGCTCCCTATAAAACACTCATTAAAAGTGATTTCATCTCGATTGAACAATAATTAAAAATGTACCTCGATTTTTAATAACATTTTAAAAATCGACGTTTCACCGCCAACGAAGCATATTTTGAGTATTTCTTCACTATTTACAAATATATTCACTGAAACCATTATTTTTATACTTTTTGCTTTAATTCAAGCAAATGTAACGATATTCATTCAAAAAACTATTCAAATTCAATTTTTCAATAAGAAATCATTGTCACGGATTTTGTATCTTGAAGAAGAAAAACATGCGATTTTTTCGGTACTTTTTTGAATGCATTTTTTTCTGGAGAAATTTTTGACCGAATTCAGCTTAATTCCCTATAAAACACTCATTAAAAGTGATTTCATCTCGATTGAACAATAAATAAAAATGTACCTCGATTTTTAATAACATTTTCAAAATCGACGTTTCACGGCCAAAGAAGCATATTTTGAGTATTTCTTCACTATTTTCAAAAATAACTACTGAAACCATTATTTTTATACTTTTTGCTTTAATTCAAGCAAATGTAACGATATTCATTCAAAAAACTGTTAAAATTCAATTTTCAATAAGAAATCGTATTCACGGATTTTGTGTCTTGAAGAAGAAAAACCGGCGATTTTTTCGGTACTTTTTTGAATGAATTTTTTTCTGGAGAAATTTTTGACCGAATTCAGCTTAATTCCCTATAAAACACTCATTAAAAGTGATTTCATCTCGATTGAACAATAAATAAAAATGTACCTCGATTTTTAATAACATTTTCAAAATCGACGTAACTCGACCTAAGAAAAACATTTTGAGTATTTGTTCACTGTTTTCAAATATAACCACTGAAACCATTATTTTTGTAATTTTTGCGTTAATTCAAGCAAATGTAACGATATTCATTCAACAAACTGTTAAAATTCAATTTTAAATAAGAAATCGTTGTCACGGATTTTGTATCTTGAAGAAAAAAAACATGCGATTTTTTCGGTACACTTTTGAATGCATTTTTTTCTGGAGAAATGTTTGACCGAATTCAGCTTAATTCCCTATAAAACACTCATTGAAAGTGATTTCATCTCGATTGAACAATAATTAAAAATTTACCTCGATTTTTAATAACATTTTCAAAATCGACGTTTCACGGCCAAAGAAGCTTACTTTGAGTATTTCTTCACTATTTTCAAATATGTTCACTGAAACCATTATTTTTATACTTTTTGCTTTAATTCAAGCAAATGTAACGATATTCAATCAAAAAACTGTTAACATTAAATTTTTCAATAAGAAATCGTTGTCACGGATTTTGTATCTTGAAGAAGAAAAACATGCGATTTTTTCGGTACTTTTTTGAATGCATTTTTTTCAGGAGAAATTTTTGACCGAATTCAGCTTAATTCCCTATAAAACACTCATTAAAAGTGATTTCATCTCGATTGAACAATAATTAAAAATGTACCTCGATTTTTAATAACATTTTAAAAATCGACGTTTCACCGCCAACGAAGCATATTTTGAGTATTTCTTCACTATTTACAAATATATTCACTGAAACCATTATTTTTATACTTTTTGCTTTAATTCAAGCCAATGTAACGATATTCAATCAAAAAACTGTTAAAATTAAATTTTTCAATAAGAAATCGTTGTCACGGATTTTGTATCTTGAAGAAGAAAAACATGCGATTTTTTCGGTACTTTTTTGAATGCATTTTTTTCTGGAGAAATTTTTGACCGAATTCAGCTTAGCTCCCTATAAAACACTCATTAAAAGTGATTTCATCTCGATTGAACAATAATTAAAAATGTACCTCGATTTTTAATAACATTTTAAAAATCGACGTTTCACCGCCAACGAAGCATATTTTGAGTATTTCTTCACTATTTACAAATATATTCACTGAAACCATTATTTTTATACTTTTTGCTTTAATTCAAGCAAATGTAACGATATTCATTCAAAAAACTGTTAAAATTCAATTTTTCAATAAAAAATCATTGTCACGGATTTTGTATCTTGAAGAAGAAAAACATGCGATTTTTTCGGTACTTTTTTGAATGCATTTTTTTCTGGAGAAATTTTTGACCGAATTCAGCTTAATTCCCTATAAAACACTCATTAAAAGTGATTTCATCTCGATTGAACAATAAATAAAAATGTACCTCGATTTTTAATAACATTTTCCAAATCGACGTTTCACGGCCAAAGATGCATATTTTGAGTATTTCTTCACTATTTTCAAAAATAACCACTGAAACCATTATTTTTATACTTTTTGCTTTAATTCAAGCAAATGTAACGATATTCATTCAAAAAACTGTTAAAATTCAATTTTCAATAAGAAATCGTATTCACGGATTTTGTGTCTTGAAGAAGAAAAACCTGCGATTTTTTCGGTACTTTTTTGAATGAATTTTTTTCTGGAGAAATTTTTGACCGAATTCAGCTTAATTCCCTATAAAACACTCATTAAAAGTGATTTCATCTCGATTGAACAATAAATAAAAATGTACCTCGATTTTTAATAACATTTTCAAAATCGACGTAGCTCGGCCTAAGAAAAACATTTTGAGTATTTGTTCACTGTTTTCAAATATAACCACTGAAACCATTATTTTTGTAATTTTTGCGTTAATTCAAGCAAATGTAACGATATTCATTCAACAAACTGTTAAAATTCAATTTTCAATAAGAAATCGTTGTCACGGATTTTGTATCTTGAAGAAAAAATACATGCGATTTTTTCGGTACACTTTTGAATGCATTTTTTTCAGGAGAAATTTTTGACCGAATTCAGCTTAATTCCCTATAAAACACTCATTAAAAGTGATTTCATCTCGATTGAACAATAAATAAAAATGTACCTCGATTTTTAATAACATTTTCAAAATCGACGTAACTCGACCTAAGAAAAACATTTTGAGTATTTGTTCACTGTTTTCAAATATAACCACTGAAACCATTATTTTTGTAATTTTTGCGTTAATTCAAGCAAATGTAACGATATTCATTCAACAAACTGTTAAAATTCAATTTTAAATAAGAAATCGTTGTCACGGATTTTGTATCTTGAAGAAAAAAAACATGCGATTTTTTCGGTACACTTTTGAATGCATTTTTTTCTGGAGAAATGTTTGACCGAATTCAGCTTAATTCCCTATAAAACACTCATTGAAAGTGATTTCATCTCGATTGAACAATAATTAAAAATTTACCTCGATTTTTAATAACATTTTCAAAATCGACGTTTCACGGCCAAAGAAGCTTACTTTGAGTATTTCTTCACTATTTTCAAATATGTTCACTGAAACCATTATTTTTATACTTTTTGCTTTAATTCAAGCAAATGTAACGATATTCAATCAAAAAACTGTTAACATTAAATTTTTCAATAAGAAATCGTTGTCACGGATTTTGTATCTTGAAGAAGAAAAACATGCGATTTTTTCGGTACTTTTTTGAATGCATTTTTTTCAGGAGAAATTTTTGACCGAATTCAGCTTAATTCCCTATAAAACACTCATTAAAAGTGATTTCATCTCGATTGAACAATAATTAAAAATGTACCTCGATTTTTAATAACATTTTAAAAATCGACGTTTCACCGCCAACGAAGCATATTTTGAGTATTTCTTCACTATTTACAAATATATTCACTGAAACCATTATTTTTATACTTTTTGCTTTAATTCAAGCAAATGTAACGATATTCATTCAAAAAACTGTTAAAATTCAATTTTTCAATAAAAAATCATTGTCACGGATTTTGTATCTTGAAGAAGAAAAACATGCGATTTTTTCGGTACTTTTTTGAATGCATTTTTTTCTGGAGAAATTTTTGACCGAATTCAGCTTAATTCCCTATAAAACACTCATTAAAAGTGATTTCATCTCGATTGAACAATAAATAAAAATGTACCTCGATTTTTAATAACATTTTCCAAATCGACGTTTCACGGCCAAAGATGCATATTTTGAGTATTTCTTCACTATTTTCAAAAATAACCACTGAAACCATTATTTTTATACTTTTTGCTTTAATTCAAGCAAATGTAACGATATTCATTCAAAAAACTGTTAAAATTCAATTTTCAATAAGAAATCGTATTCACGGATTTTGTGTCTTGAAGAAGAAAAACCTGCGATTTTTTCGGTACTTTTTTGAATGAATTTTTTTCTGGAGAAATTTTTGACCGAATTCAGCTTAATTCCCTATAAAACACTCATTAAAAGTGATTTCATCTCGATTGAACAATAAATAAAAATGTACCTCGATTTTTAATAACATTTTCAAAATCGACGTAGCTCGGCCTAAGAAAAACATTTTGAGTATTTGTTCACTGTTTTCAAATATAACCACTGAAACCATTATTTTTGTAATTTTTGCGTTAATTCAAGCAAATGTAACGATATTCATTCAACAAACTGTTAAAATTCAATTTTCAATAAGAAATCGTTGTCACGGATTTTGTATCTTGAAGAAAAAATACATGCGATTTTTTCGGTACACTTTTGAATGCATTTTTTTCAGGAGAAATTTTTGACCGAATTCAGCTTAATTCCCTATAAAACACTCATTAAAAGTGATTTCATCTCGATTGAACAATAAATAAAAATGTACCTCGATTTTTAATAACATTTTCAAAATCGACGTAACTCGACCTAAGAAAAACATTTTGAGTATTTGTTCACTGTTTTCAAATATAACCACTGAAACCATTATTTTTGTAATTTTTGCGTTAATTCAAGCAAATGTAACGATATTCATTCAACAAACTGTTAAAATTCAATTTTAAATAAGAAATCGTTGTCACGGATTTTGTATCTTGAAGAAAAAAAACATGCGATTTTTTCGGTACACTTTTGAATGCATTTTTTTCTGGAGAAATGTTTGACCGAATTCAGCTTAATTCCCTATAAAACACTCATTGAAAGTGATTTCATCTCGATTGAACAATAATTAAAAATTTACCTCGATTTTTAATAACATTTTCAAAATCGACGTTTCACGGCCAAAGAAGCTTACTTTGAGTATTTCTTCACTATTTTCAAATATGTTCACTGAAACCATTATTTTTATACTTTTTGCTTTAATTCAAGCAAATGTAACGATATTCAATCAAAAAACTGTTAACATTAAATTTTTCAATAAGAAATCGTTGTCACGGATTTTGTATCTTGAAGAAGAAAAACATGCGATTTTTTCGGTACTTTTTTGAATGCATTTTTTTCAGGAGAAATTTTTGACCGAATTCAGCTTAATTCCCTATAAAACACTCATTAAAAGTGATTTCATCTCGATTGAACAATAATTAAAAATGTACCTCGATTTTTAATAACATTTTAAAAATCGACGTTTCACCGCCAACGAAGCATATTTTGAGTATTTCTTCACTATTTACAAATATATTCACTGAAACCATTATTTTTATACTTTTTGCTTTAATTCAAGCAAATGTAACGATATTCATTCAAAAAACTGTTAAAATTCAATTTTTCAATAAAAAATCATTGTCACGGATTTTGTATCTTGAAGAAGAAAAACATGCGATTTTTTCGGTACTTTTTTGAATGCATTTTTTTCTGGAGAAATTTTTGACCGAATTCAGCTTAATTCCCTATAAAACACTCATTAAAAGTGATTTCATCTCGATTGAACAATAAATAAAAATGTACCTCGATTTTTAATAACATTTTCCAAATCGACGTTTCACGGCCAAAGATGCATATTTTGAGTATTTCTTCACTATTTTCAAAAATAACCACTGAAACCATTATTTTTATACTTTTTGCTTTAATTCAAGCAAATGTAACGATATTCATTCAAAAAACTGTTAAAATTCAATTTTCAATAAGAAATCGTATTCACGGATTTTGTGTCTTGAAGAAGAAAAACCTGCGATTTTTTCGGTACTTTTTTGAATGAATTTTTTTCTGGAGAAATTTTTGACCGAATTCAGCTTAATTCCCTATAAAACACTCATTAAAAGTGATTTCATCTCGATTGAACAATAAATAAAAATGTACCTCGATTTTTAATAACATTTTCAAAATCGACGTAGCTCGGCCTAAGAAAAACATTTTGAGTATTTGTTCACTGTTTTCAAATATAACCACTGAAACCATTATTTTTGTAATTTTTGCGTTAATTCAAGCAAATGTAACGATATTCATTCAACAAACTGTTAAAATTCAATTTTCAATAAGAAATCGTTGTCACGGATTTTGTATCTTGAAGAAAAAATACATGCGATTTTTTCGGTACACTTTTGAATGCATTTTTTTCAGGAGAAATTTTTGACCGAATTCAGCTTAATTCCCTATAAAACACTCATTAAAAGTGATTTCATCTCGATTGAACAATAAATAAAAATGTACCTCGATTTTTAATAACATTTTCAAAATCGACGTAACTCGACCTAAGAAAAACATTTTGAGTATTTGTTCACTGTTTTCAAATATAACCACTGAAACCATTATTTTTGTAATTTTTGCGTTAATTCAAGCAAATGTAACGATATTCATTCAACAAACTGTTAAAATTCAATTTTAAATAAGAAATCGTTGTCACGGATTTTGTATCTTGAAGAAAAAAAACATGCGATTTTTTCGGTACACTTTTGAATGCATTTTTTTCTGGAGAAATGTTTGACCGAATTCAGCTTAATTCCCTATAAAACACTCATTGAAAGTGATTTCATCTCGATTGAACAATAATTAAAAATTTACCTCGATTTTTAATAACATTTTCAAAATCGACGTTTCACGGCCAAAGAAGCTTACTTTGAGTATTTCTTCACTATTTTCAAATATGTTCACTGAAACCATTATTTTTATACTTTTTGCTTTAATTCAAGCAAATGTAACGATATTCAATCAAAAAACTGTTAACATTAAATTTTTCAATAAGAAATCGTTGTCACGGATTTTGTATCTTGAAGAAGAAAAATATGCGATTTTTTCGGTACTTTTTTGAATGCATTTTTTTCAGGAGAAATTTTTGACCGAATTCAGCTTAATTCCCTATAAAACACTCATTAAAAGTGATTTCATCTCGATTGAACAATAATTAAAAATGTACCTCGATTTTTAATAACATTTTAAAAATCGACGTTTCACCGCCAACGAAGCATATTTTGAGTATTTCTTCACTATTTACAAATATATTCACTGAAACCATTATTTTTATACTTTTTGCTTTAATTCAAGCAAATGTAACGATATTCATTCAAAAAACTGTTAAAATTCAATTTTTCAATAAAAAATCATTGTCACGGATTTTGTATCTTGAAGAAGAAAAACATGCGATTTTTTCGGTACTTTTTTGAATGCATTTTTTTCTGGAGAAATTTTTGACCAAATTCAGCTTAATTCCCTATAAAACACTCATTAAAAGTGATTTCATCTCGATTGAACAATAAATAAAAATGTACCTCGATTTTTAATAACATTTTCCAAATCGACGTTTCACGGCCAAAGATGCATATTTTGAGTATTTCTTCACTATTTTCAAAAATAACCACTGAAACCATTATTTTTATACTTTTTGCTTTAATTCAAGCAAATGTAACGATATTCATTCAAAAAACTGTTAAAATTCAATTTTCAATAAGAAATCGTATTCACGGATTTTGTGTCTTGAAGAAGAAAAACCTGCGATTTTTTCGGTACTTTTTTGAATGAATTTTTTTCTGGAGAAATTTTTGACCGAATTCAGCTTAATTCCCTATAAAACACTCATTAAAAGTGATTTCATCTCGATTGAACAATAAATAAAAATGTACCTCGATTTTTAATAACATTTTCAAAATCGACGTAGCTCGGCCTAAGAAAAACATTTTGAGTATTTGTTCACTGTTTTCAAATATAACCACTGAAACCATTATTTTTGTAATTTTTGCGTTAATTCAAGCAAATGTAACAATATTCATTCAACAAACTGTTAAAATTCAATTTTCAATAAGAAATCGTTGTCACGGATTTTGTATCTTGAAGAAAAAAAACATGCGATTTTTTCGGTACACTTTTGAATGCATTTTTTTCAGGAGAAATTTTTGACCGAATTCAGCTTAATTCCCTATAAAACACTCATTAAAAGTGATTTCATCTCGATTGAACAATAAATAAAAATGTACCTCGATTTTTAATAACATTTTCAAAATCGACGTTTCACGGCCAAAGAAGCATACTTTGAGTATTTCTTCACTATTTTCAAATATGTTCACTGAAAGCATTATTTTTATACTTTTTGCTTTAATTCAAGCAAATGTAACGATATTCAATCAAAAAACTGTTAAAATTAAATTTTTCAATAAGAAATCGTTGTCACGGATTTTGTATCTTGAAGAAGAAAAACATGCGATTTTTTCGGTACTTTTTTGAATGAATTTTTTTCTGGAGAAATTTTTGACCGAATTCAGCTTAATTCCCTATAAAACACTCATTAAAAGTGATTTCATCTCGATTGAACAATAAATAAAAATGTACCTCGATTTTTAATAACATTTTCAAAATCGACGTAGCTCGGCCTAAGAAAAACATTTTAAGTATTTGTTCACTGTTTTCAAATATAACCACTGAAACCATTATTTTTGTAATTTTTGCGTTAATTCAAGCAAATGTAACGATATTCATTCAACAAACTGTTAAAATTCAATTTTCAATAAGAAATCGTTGTCACGGATTTTGTATCTTGAAGAAAAAAAACATGCGATTTTTTCGGTACACTTTTGAATGCATTTTTTTCTGGAGAAATGTTTGACCGAATTCAGCTTAATTCCCTATAAAACACTCATTGAAAGTGATTTCATCTCGATTGAACAATAATTAAAAATTTACCTCGATTTTTAATAACATTTTCAAAATCAACGTTTCACGGCCAAAGAAGCTTACTTTGAGTATTTCTTCACTATTTTCAAATATGTTCACTGAAACCATTATTTTTATACTTTTTGCTTTAATTCAAGCAAATGTAACGATATTCAATCAAAAAACTGTTAAAATTAAATTTTTCAATAAGAAATCGTTGTCACGGATTTTGTATCTTGAAGAAGAAAAACATGCGATTTTTTCGGTACTTTTTTGAATGCATTTTTTTCTGGAGAAATGTTTGACCGAATTCAGCTTAATTCCCTATAAAACACTCATTGAAAGTGATTTCATCTCGATTGAACAATAATTAAAAATTTACCTCGATTTTTAATAACATTTTCAAAATCGACGTTTCACGGCCAAAGAAGCTTACTTTGAGTATTTCTTCACTATTTTCAAATATGTTCACTGAAACCATTATTTTTATACTTTTTGCTTTAATTCAAGCAAATGTAACGATATTCAATCAAAAAACTGTTAAAATTAAATTTTTCAATAAGAAATCGTTGTCACGGATTTTGTATCTTGAAGAAGAAAAACATGCGATTTTTTCGGTACTTTTTTGAATGCATTTTTTTCAGGAGAAATTTTTGACCGAATTCAGCTTAATTCCCTATAAAACACTCATTAAAAGTGATTTCATCTCGATTGAACAATAAATAAAAATGTACCTCGATTTTTAATAACATTTTCAAAATCGACGTTTCACGGCCAAAGAAGCATACTTTGAGTATTTCTTCACTATTTTCAAATATGTTCACTGAAAGCATTATTTTTATACTTTTTGCTTTAATTCAAGCAAATGTAACGATATTCAATCAAAAAACTGTTAAAATTAAATTTTTCAATAAGAAATCGTTGTCACGGATTTTGTATCTTGAAGAAGAAAAACATGCGATTTTTTCGGTACTTTTTTGAATGAATTTTTTTCTGGAGAAATTTTTGACCGAATTCAGCTTAATTCCCTATAAAACACTCATTAAAAGTGATTTCATCTCGATTGAACAATAAATAAAAATGTACCTCGATTTTTAATAACATCTTCAAAATCGACAATTCACGGCCAAAGAAGCATACTTTGAGTATTTCTTCACTATTTTCAAATATGTTCACTGAAAGCATTATTTTTATACTTTTTGCTTTAATTCAAGCAAATGTAACGATATTCAATCAAAAAACTGTTAAAATTAAATTTTTCAATAAGAAATCGTTGTCACGGATTTTGTATCTTGAAGAAGAAAAACATGCGATTTTTTTCGGTACTTTTTTGAATGCATTTTTTTCAGGAGAAATTTTTGACCGAATTCAGCTTAATTCCCTATAAAACACTCATTGAAAGTGATTTCATCTCGATTGAACAATAATTAAAAATTTACCTCGATTTTTAATAACACTTTCAAAATCGACGTTTCACGGCCAAAGAAGCTTACTTTGAGTATTTCTTCACTATTTTCAAATATGTTCACTGAAACCATTATTTTTATACTTTTTGCTTTAATTCAAGCAAATGTAACGATATTCAATCAAAAAACTGTTAAAATTAAATTTTTCAATAAGAAATCGTTGTCACGGATTTTGTATCTTGAAGAAGAAAAACATGCGATTTTTTCGGTACTTTTTTGAATGCATTTTTTTCAGGAGAAATTTTTGACCGAATTCAGCTTAATTCCCTATAAAACACTCATTAAAAGTGATTTCATCTCGATTGAACAATAAATAAAAATGTACCTCGATTTTTAATAACATTTTCAAAATCAACGTTTCACGGCCAAAGAAGCATACTTTGAGTATTTCTTCACTATTTTCAAATATGTTCACTGAAAGCATTATTTTTATACTTTTTGCTTTAATTCAAGCAAATGTAACGATATTCATTCAACAAACTGTTAAAATTCAATTTTCAATAAGAAATCGTTGTCACGGATTTTGTATCTTGAAGAAAAAAAACATGCGATTTTTTCGGTACACTTTTGAATGCATTTTTTTCTGGAGAAATGTTTGACCGAATTCAGCTTAATTCCCTATAAAACACTCATTGAAAGTGATTTCATCTCGATTGAACAATAATTAAAAATTTACCTCGATTTTTAATAACATTTTCAAAATCGACGTTTCACGGCCAAAGAAGCTTACTTTGAGTATTTCTTCACTATTTTCAAATATGTTCACTGAAACCATTATTTTTATACTTTTTGCTTTAATTCAAGCAAATGTAACGATATTCAATCAAAAAACTGTTAAAATTAAATTTTTCAATAAGAAATCGTTGTCACGGATTTTCTATCTTGAAGAAGAAAAACATGCGATTTTTTCGGTACTTTTTTGAATGCATTTTTTTCAGGAGAAATTTTTGACCGAATTCAGCTTAATTCCCTATAAAACACTCATTAAAAGTGATTTCATCTCGATTGAACAATAAATAAAAATGTACCTCGATTTTTAATAACATTTTCAAAATCGACGTAGCTCGGCCTAAGAAAAACATTTTAAGTATTTGTTCACTGTTTTCAAATATAACCACTGAAACCATTATTTTTGTAATTTTTGCGTTAATTCAAGCAAATGTAACGATATTCATTCAACAAACTGTTAAAATTCAATTTTCAATAAGAAATCGTTGTCACGGATTTTGTATCTTGAAGAAGAAAAACATGCGATTTTTTCGGTACACTTTTGAATGCATTTTTTTCTGGAGAAATTTTTGACCGAATTCAGCTTAATTCCCTATAAAACACTCATTGAAAGTGATTTCATCTCGATTTAACAATAATTAAAAATTTACCTCGATTTTTAATAACATTTTCAAAATCGACGTTTCACGGCCAAAGAAGCATACTTTGAGTATTTCTTCACTATTTTCAAATATGTTCACTGAAAGCATTATTTTTATACTTTTTGCTTTAATTCAAGCAAATGTAACGATATTCATTCAAAAAACTGTTAAAATTCAATTTTCAATAAGAAATCGTATTCACGGATTTTGTGTCTTGAAGAAGAAAAACCTGCGATTTTTTCGGTACTTTTTTGAATGAATTTTTTTCTGGAGAAATTTTTGACCGAATTCAGCTTAATTCCCTATAAAACACTCATTAAAAGTGATTTCATCTCGATTGAACAATAAATAAAAATGTACCTCGATTTTTAATAACATTTTCAAAATCGACGTAGCTCGGCCTAAGAAAAACATTTTGAGTATTTGTTCACTGTTTTCAAATATAACCACTGAAACCATTATTTTTGTAATTTTTGCGTTAATACAAGCAAATGTAACGATATTCATTCAACAAACTGTTAAAATTCAATTTTCAATAAGAAATCGTTGTCACGGATTTTGTATCTTGAAGAAAAAAAACATGCGATTTTTTCGGTACACTTTTGAATGCATTTTTTTCTGGAGAAATGTTTGACCGAATTCAGCTTAATTCCCTATAAAACACTCATTGAAAGTGATTTCATCTCGATTGAACAATAATTAAAAATTTACCTCGATTTTTAATAACATTTTCAAAATCGACGTTTCACGGCCAAAGAAGCTTACTTTGAGTATTTCTTCACTATTTTCAAATATGTTCACTGAAACCATTATTTTTATACTTTTTGCTTTAATTCAAGCAAATGTAACGATATTCAATCAAAAAACTGTTAAAATTAAATTTTTCAATAAGAAATCGTTGTCACGGATTTTGTATCTTGAAGAAGAAAAACATGCGATTTTTTCGGTACTTTTTTGAATGCATTTTTTTCAGGAGAAATTTTTGACCGAATTCAGCTTAATTCCCTATAAAACACTCATTAAAAGTGATTTCATCTCGATTGAACAATAAATAAAAATGTACCTCGATTTTTAATAACATTTTCAAAATCGACGTTTCACGGCCAAAGAAGCATACTTTGAGTATTTCTTCACTATTTTCAAATATGTTCACTGAAACCATTATTTTTATACTTTTTGCTTTAATTCAAGCAAATGTAACGATATTCAATCAAAAAACTGTTAAAATTAAATTTTTCAATAAGAAATCGTTGTCACGGATTTTGTATCTTGAAGAAGAAAAACATGCGATTTTTTCGGTACTTTTTTGAATGCATTTTTTTCAGGAGAAATTTTTGACCGAATTCAGCTTAATTCCCTATAAAACACTCATTAAAAGTGATTTCATCTCGATTGAACAATAAATAAAAATGTACCTCGATTTTTAATAACATTTTCAAAATCGACGTTTCACGGCCAAAGAAGCATACTTTGAGTATTTCTTCACTATTTTCAAATATGTTCACTGAAAGCATTATTTTTATACTTTTTGCTTTAATTCAAGCAAATGTAACGATATTCAATCAAAAAACTGTTAAAATTAAATTTTTCAATAAGAAATCGTTGTCACGGATTTTGTATCTTGAAGAAGAAAAACATGCGATTTTTTCGGTACTTTTTTGAATGAATTTTTTTCTGGAGAAATTTTTGACCGAATTCAGCTTAATTCCCTATAAAACACTCAATAAAAGTGATTTCATCTCGATTAAACAATAAATAGAAATGTACCTCGATTTTTAATAACATTTTCAAAATCGACGTAGCTCGGCCTAAGTAAAACATTTTGAGTATTTGTTCACTGTTTTCAAATATAACCACTGAAACCATTATTTTTGTAATTTTTGCGTTAATTCAAGCAAATGTAACGATATTCATTCAACAAACTGTTAAAATTCAATTTTCAATAAGAAATCGTTGTCACGGATTTTGTATCTTGAAGAAAAAAAACATGCGATTTTTTCGGTACACTTTTGAATGCATTTTTTTCTGGAGAAATGTTTGACCGAATTCAGCTTAATTCCCTATAAAACACTCATTGAAAGTGATTTCATCTCGATTGAACAATAATTAAAAATTTACCTCGATTTTTAATAACATTTTCAAAATCGACGTTTCACGGCCAAAGAAGCTTACTTTGAGTATTTCTTCACTATTTTCAAATATGTTCACTGAAACCATTATTTTTATACTTTTTGCTTTAATCCAAGCAAATGTAACGATATTCAATCAAAAAACTGTTAAAATTAAATTTTTCAATAAGAAATCGTTGTCACGGATTTTGTATCTTGAAGAAGAAAAACATGCGATTTTTTCGGTACTTTTTTGAATGCATTTTTTTCAGGAGAAATTTTTGACCGAATTCAGCTTAATTCCCTATAAAACACTCATTAAAAGTGATTTCATCTCGATTGAACAATAAATAAAAATGTACCTCGATTTTTAATAACATTTTCAAAATCGACGTTTCACGGCCAAAGAAGCATACTTTGAGTATTTCTTCACTATTTTCAAATATGTTCACTGAAAGCATTATTTTTATACTTTTTGCTTTAATTCAAGCAAATGTAACGATATTCAATCAAAAAACTGTTAAAATTAAATTTTTCAATAAGAAATCGTTGTCACGGATTTTGTATCTTGAAGAAGAAAAACATGCGATTTTTTCGGTACTTTTTTGAATGAATCTTTTTCTGGAGAAATTTTTGACCGAATTCAGCTTAATTCCCTATAAAACACTCAATAAAAGTGATTTCATCTCGATTAAACAATAAATAAAAATGTACCTCGATTTTTAATAACATTTTCAAAATCGACGTAGCTCGGCCTAAGTAAAACATTTTGAGTATTTGTTCACTGTTTTCAAATATAACCACTGAAACCATTATTTTTGTAATTTTTGCGTTAATTCAAGCAAATGTAACGATATTCATTCAACAAACTGTTAAAATTCAATTTTCAATAAGAAATCGTTGTCACGGATTTTGTATCTTGAAGAAAAAAAACATGCGATTTTTTCGGTACACTTTTGAATGCATTTTTTTCTGGAGAAATGTTTGACCGAATTCAGCTTAATTCCCTATAAAACACTCATTGAAAGTGATTTCATCTCGATTGAACAATAATTAAAAATTTACCTCGATTTTTAATAACATTTTCAAAATCGACGTTTCACGGCCAAAGAAGCTTACTTTGAGTATTTCTTCACTATTTTCAAATATGTTCACTGAAACCATTATTTTTATACTTTTTGCTTTAATTCAAGCAAATGTAACGATATTCAATCAAAAAACTGTTAACATTAAATTTTTCAATAAGAAATCGTTGTCACGGATTTTGTATCTTGAAGAAGAAAAACATGCGATTTTTTCGGTACTTTTTTGAATGCATTTTTTTCAGGAGAAATTTTTGACCGAATTCAGCTTAATTCCCTATAAAACACTCATTAAAAGTGATTTCATCTCGATTGAACAATAATTAAAAATGTACCTCGATTTTTAATAACATTTTAAAAATCGACGTTTCACCGCCAACGAAGCATATTTTGAGTATTTCTTCACTATTTACAAATATATTCACTGAAACCATTATTTTTATACTTTTTGCTTTAATTCAAGCAAATGTAACGATATTCATTCAAAAAACTGTTAAAATTCAATTTTTCAATAAAAAATCATTGTCACGGATTTTGTATCTTGAAGAAGAAAAACATGCGATTTTTTCGGTACTTTTTTGAATGCATTTTTTTCTGGAGAAATTTTTGACCGAATTCAGCTTAATTCCCTATAAAACACTCATTAAAAGTGATTTCATCTCGATTGAACAATAAATAAAAATGTACCTCGATTTTTAATAACATTTTCCAAATCGACGTTTCACGGCCAAAGATGCATATTTTGAGTATTTCTTCACTATTTTCAAAAATAACCACTGAAACCATTATTTTTATACTTTTTGCTTTAATTCAAGCAAATGTAACGATATTCATTCAAAAAACTGTTAAAATTCAATTTTCAATAAGAAATCGTATTCACGGATTTTGTGTCTTGAAGAAGAAAAACCTGCGATTTTTTCGGTACTTTTTTGAATGAATTTTTTTCTGGAGAAATTTTTGACCGAATTCAGCTTAATTCCCTATAAAACACTCATTAAAAGTGATTTCATCTCGATTGAACAATAAATAAAAATGTACCTCGATTTTTAATAACATTTTCAAAATCGACGTAGCTCGGCCTAAGAAAAACATTTTGAGTATTTGTTCACTGTTTTCAAATATAACCACTGAAACCATTATTTTTGTAATTTTTGCGTTAATTCAAGCAAATGTAACGATATTCATTCAACAAACTGTTAAAATTCAATTTTCAATAAGAAATCGTTGTCACGGATTTTGTATCTTGAAGAAAAAATACATGCGATTTTTTCGGTACACTTTTGAATGCATTTTTTTCAGGAGAAATTTTTGACCGAATTCAGCTTAATTCCCTATAAAACACTCATTAAAAGTGATTTCATCTCGATTGAACAATAAATAAAAATGTACCTCGATTTTTAATAACATTTTCAAAATCGACGTAACTCGACCTAAGAAAAACATTTTGAGTATTTGTTCACTGTTTTCAAATATAACCACTGAAACCATTATTTTTGTAATTTTTGCGTTAATTCAAGCAAATGTAACGATATTCATTCAACAAACTGTTAAAATTCAATTTTAAATAAGAAATCGTTGTCACGGATTTTGTATCTTGAAGAAGAAAAACATGCGATTTTTTCGGTACTTTTTTGAATGCATTTTTTTCTGGAGAAATGTTTGACCGAATTCAGCTTAATTCCCTATAAAACACTCATTGAAAGTGATTTCATCTCGATTGAACAATAATTAAAAATTTACCTCGATTTTTAATAACATTTTCAAAATCGACGTTTCACGGCCAAAGAAGCTTACTTTGAGTATTTCTTCACTATTTTCAAATATGTTCACTGAAACCATTATTTTTATACTTTTTGCTTTAATTCAAGCAAATGTAACGATATTCAATCAAAAAACTGTTAACATTAAATTTTTCAATAAGAAATCGTTGTCACGGATTTTGTATCTTGAAGAAGAAAAACATGCGATTTTTTCGGTACTTTTTTGAATGCATTTTTTTCAGGAGAAATTTTTGACCGAATTCAGCTTAATTCCCTATAAAACACTCATTAAAAGTGATTTCATCTCGATTGAACAATAATTAAAAATGTACCTCGATTTTTAATAACATTTTAAAAATCGACGTTTCACCGCCAACGAAGCATATTTTGAGTATTTCTTCACTATTTACAAATATATTCACTGAAACCATTATTTTTATACTTTTTGCTTTAATTCAAGCAAATGTAACGATATTCATTCAAAAAACTGTTAAAATTCAATTTTTCAATAAAAAATCATTGTCACGGATTTTGTATCTTGAAGAAGAAAAACATGCGATTTTTTCGGTACTTTTTTGAATGCATTTTTTTCTGGAGAAATTTTTGACCGAATTCAGCTTAATTCCCTATAAAACACTCATTAAAAGTGATTTCATCTCGATTGAACAATAAATAAAAATGTACCTCGATTTTTAATAACATTTTCCAAATCGACGTTTCACGGCCAAAGATGCATATTTTGAGTATTTCTTCACTATTTTCAAAAATAACCACTGAAACCATTATTTTTATACTTTTTGCTTTAATTCAAGCAAATGTAACGATATTCATTCAAAAAACTGTTAAAATTCAATTTTCAATAAGAAATCGTATTCACGGATTTTGTGTCTTGAAGAAGAAAAACCTGCGATTTTTTCGGTACTTTTTTGAATGAATTTTTTTCTGGAGAAATTTTTGACCGAATTCAGCTTAATTCCCTATAAAACACTCATTAAAAGTGATTTCATCTCGATTGAACAATAAATAAAAATGTACCTCGATTTTTAATAACATTTTCAAAATCGACGTAGCTCGGCCTAAGAAAAACATTTTGAGTATTTGTTCACTGTTTTCAAATATAACCACTGAAACCATTATTTTTGTAATTTTTGCGTTAATTCAAGCAAATGTAACGATATTCATTCAACAAACTGTTAAAATTCAATTTTCAATAAGAAATCGTTGTCACGGATTTTGTATCTTGAAGAAAAAATACATGCGATTTTTTCGGTACACTTTTGAATGCATTTTTTTCAGGAGAAATTTTTGACCGAATTCAGCTTAATTCCCTATAAAACACTCATTAAAAGTGATTTCATCTCGATTGAACAATAAATAAAAATGTACCTCGATTTTTAATAACATTTTCAAAATCGACGTAACTCGACCTAAGAAAAACATTTTGAGTATTTGTTCACTGTTTTCAAATATAACCACTGAAACCATTATTTTTGTAATTTTTGCGTTAATTCAAGCAAATGTAACGATATTCATTCAACAAACTGTTAAAATTCAATTTTAAATAAGAAATCGTTGTCACGGATTTTGTATCTTGAAGAAAAAAAACATGCGATTTTTTCGGTACACTTTTGAATGCATTTTTTTCTGGAGAAATGTTTGACCGAATTCAGCTTAATTCCCTATAAAACACTCATTGAAAGTGATTTCATCTCGATTGAACAATAATTAAAAATTTACCTCGATTTTTAATAACATTTTCAAAATCGACGTTTCACGGCCAAAGAAGCTTACTTTGAGTATTTCTTCACTATTTTCAAATATGTTCACTGAAACCATTATTTTTATACTTTTTGCTTTAATTCAAGCAAATGTAACGATATTCAATCAAAAAACTGTTAACATTAAATTTTTCAATAAGAAATCGTTGTCACGGATTTTGTATCTTGAAGAAGAAAAATATGCGATTTTTTCGGTACTTTTTTGAATGCATTTTTTTCAGGAGAAATTTTTGACCGAATTCAGCTTAATTCCCTATAAAACACTCATTAAAAGTGATTTCATCTCGATTGAACAATAATTAAAAATGTACCTCGATTTTTAATAACATTTTAAAAATCGACGTTTCACCGCCAACGAAGCATATTTTGAGTATTTCTTCACTATTTACAAATATATTCACTGAAACCATTATTTTTATACTTTTTGCTTTAATTCAAGCAAATGTAACGATATTCATTCAAAAAACTGTTAAAATTCAATTTTTCAATAAAAAATCATTGTCACGGATTTTGTATCTTGAAGAAGAAAAACATGCGATTTTTTCGGTACTTTTTTGAATGCATTTTTTTCTGGAGAAATTTTTGACCAAATTCAGCTTAATTCCCTATAAAACACTCATTAAAAGTGATTTCATCTCGATTGAACAATAAATAAAAATGTACCTCGATTTTTAATAACATTTTCCAAATCGACGTTTCACGGCCAAAGATGCATATTTTGAGTATTTCTTCACTATTTTCAAAAATAACCACTGAAACCATTATTTTTATACTTTTTGCTTTAATTCAAGCAAATGTAACGATATTCATTCAAAAAACTGTTAAAATTCAATTTTCAATAAGAAATCGTATTCACGGATTTTGTGTCTTGAAGAAGAAAAACCTGCGATTTTTTCGGTACTTTTTTGAATGAATTTTTTTCTGGAGAAATTTTTGACCGAATTCAGCTTAATTCCCTATAAAACACTCATTAAAAGTGATTTCATCTCGATTGAACAATAAATAAAAATGTACCTCGATTTTTAATAACATTTTCAAAATCGACGTAGCTCGGCCTAAGAAAAACATTTTGAGTATTTGTTCACTGTTTTCAAATATAACCACTGAAACCATTATTTTTGTAATTTTTGCGTTAATTCAAGCAAATGTAACAATATTCATTCAACAAACTGTTAAAATTCAATTTTCAATAAGAAATCGTTGTCACGGATTTTGTATCTTGAAGAAAAAAAACATGCGATTTTTTCGGTACACTTTTGAATGCATTTTTTTCAGGAGAAATTTTTGACCGAATTCAGCTTAATTCCCTATAAAACACTCATTAAAAGTGATTTCATCTCGATTGAACAATAAATAAAAATGTACCTCGATTTTTAATAACATTTTCAAAATCGACGTTTCACGGCCAAAGAAGCATACTTTGAGTATTTCTTCACTATTTTCAAATATGTTCACTGAAAGCATTATTTTTATACTTTTTGCTTTAATTCAAGCAAATGTAACGATATTCAATCAAAAAACTGTTAAAATTAAATTTTTCAATAAGAAATCGTTGTCACGGATTTTGTATCTTGAAGAAGAAAAACATGCGATTTTTTCGGTACTTTTTTGAATGAATTTTTTTCTGGAGAAATTTTTGACCGAATTCAGCTTAATTCCCTATAAAACACTCATTAAAAGTGATTTCATCTCGATTGAACAATAAATAAAAATGTACCTCGATTTTTAATAACATTTTCAAAATCGACGTAGCTCGGCCTAAGAAAAACATTTTAAGTATTTGTTCACTGTTTTCAAATATAACCACTGAAACCATTATTTTTGTAATTTTTGCGTTAATTCAAGCAAATGTAACGATATTCATTCAACAAACTGTTAAAATTCAATTTTCAATAAGAAATCGTTGTCACGGATTTTGTATCTTGAAGAAAAAAAACATGCGATTTTTTCGGTACACTTTTGAATGCATTTTTTTCTGGAGAAATGTTTGACCGAATTCAGCTTAATTCCCTATAAAACACTCATTGAAAGTGATTTCATCTCGATTGAACAATAATTAAAAATTTACCTCGATTTTTAATAACATTTTCAAAATCAACGTTTCACGGCCAAAGAAGCTTACTTTGAGTATTTCTTCACTATTTTCAAATATGTTCACTGAAACCATTATTTTTATACTTTTTGCTTTAATTCAAGCAAATGTAACGATATTCAATCAAAAAACTGTTAAAATTAAATTTTTCAATAAGAAATCGTTGTCACGGATTTTGTATCTTGAAGAAGAAAAACATGCGATTTTTTCGGTACTTTTTTGAATGCATTTTTTTCTGGAGAAATGTTTGACCGAATTCAGCTTAATTCCCTATAAAACACTCATTGAAAGTGATTTCATCTCGATTGAACAATAATTAAAAATTTACCTCGATTTTTAATAACATTTTCAAAATCGACGTTTCACGGCCAAAGAAGCTTACTTTGAGTATTTCTTCACTATTTTCAAATATGTTCACTGAAACCATTATTTTTATACTTTTTGCTTTAATTCAAGCAAATGTAACGATATTCAATCAAAAAACTGTTAAAATTAAATTTTTCAATAAGAAATCGTTGTCACGGATTTTGTATCTTGAAGAAGAAAAACATGCGATTTTTTCGGTACTTTTTTGAATGCATTTTTTTCAGGAGAAATTTTTGACCGAATTCAGCTTAATTCCCTATAAAACACTCATTAAAAGTGATTTCATCTCGATTGAACAATAAATAAAAATGTACCTCGATTTTTAATAACATTTTCAAAATCGACGTTTCACGGCCAAAGAAGCATACTTTGAGTATTTCTTCACTATTTTCAAATATGTTCACTGAAAGCATTATTTTTATACTTTTTGCTTTAATTCAAGCAAATGTAACGATATTCAATCAAAAAACTGTTAAAATTAAATTTTTCAATAAGAAATCGTTGTCACGGATTTTGTATCTTGAAGAAGAAAAACATGCGATTTTTTCGGTACTTTTTTGAATGAATTTTTTTCTGGAGAAATTTTTGACCGAATTCAGCTTAATTCCCTATAAAACACTCATTAAAAGTGATTTCATCTCGATTGAACAATAAATAAAAATGTACCTCGATTTTTAATAACATCTTCAAAATCGACAATTCACGGCCAAAGAAGCATACTTTGAGTATTTCTTCACTATTTTCAAATATGTTCACTGAAAGCATTATTTTTATACTTTTTGCTTTAATTCAAGCAAATGTAACGATATTCAATCAAAAAACTGTTAAAATTAAATTTTTCAATAAGAAATCGTTGTCACGGATTTTGTATCTTGAAGAAGAAAAACATGCGATTTTTTTCGGTACTTTTTTGAATGCATTTTTTTCAGGAGAAATTTTTGACCGAATTCAGCTTAATTCCCTATAAAACACTCATTGAAAGTGATTTCATCTCGATTGAACAATAATTAAAAATTTACCTCGATTTTTAATAACACTTTCAAAATCGACGTTTCACGGCCAAAGAAGCTTACTTTGAGTATTTCTTCACTATTTTCAAATATGTTCACTGAAACCATTATTTTTATACTTTTTGCTTTAATTCAAGCAAATGTAACGATATTCAATCAAAAAACTGTTAAAATTAAATTTTTCAATAAGAAATCGTTGTCACGGATTTTGTATCTTGAAGAAGAAAAACATGCGATTTTTTCGGTACTTTTTTGAATGCATTTTTTTCAGGAGAAATTTTTGACCGAATTCAGCTTAATTCCCTATAAAACACTCATTAAAAGTGATTTCATCTCGATTGAACAATAAATAAAAATGTACCTCGATTTTTAATAACATTTTCAAAATCAACGTTTCACGGCCAAAGAAGCATACTTTGAGTATTTCTTCACTATTTTCAAATATGTTCACTGAAAGCATTATTTTTATACTTTTTGCTTTAATTCAAGCAAATGTAACGATATTCATTCAACAAACTGTTAAAATTCAATTTTCAATAAGAAATCGTTGTCACGGATTTTGTATCTTGAAGAAAAAAAACATGCGATTTTTTCGGTACACTTTTGAATGCATTTTTTTCTGGAGAAATGTTTGACCGAATTCAGCTTAATTCCCTATAAAACACTCATTGAAAGTGATTTCATCTCGATTGAACAATAATTAAAAATTTACCTCGATTTTTAATAACATTTTCAAAATCGACGTTTCACGGCCAAAGAAGCTTACTTTGAGTATTTCTTCACTATTTTCAAATATGTTCACTGAAACCATTATTTTTATACTTTTTGCTTTAATTCAAGCAAATGTAACGATATTCAATCAAAAAACTGTTAAAATTAAATTTTTCAATAAGAAATCGTTGTCACGGATTTTCTATCTTGAAGAAGAAAAACATGCGATTTTTTCGGTACTTTTTTGAATGCATTTTTTTCAGGAGAAATTTTTGACCGAATTCAGCTTAATTCCCTATAAAACACTCATTAAAAGTGATTTCATCTCGATTGAACAATAAATAAAAATGTACCTCGATTTTTAATAACATTTTCAAAATCGACGTAGCTCGGCCTAAGAAAAACATTTTAAGTATTTGTTCACTGTTTTCAAATATAACCACTGAAACCATTATTTTTGTAATTTTTGCGTTAATTCAAGCAAATGTAACGATATTCATTCAACAAACTGTTAAAATTCAATTTTCAATAAGAAATCGTTGTCACGGATTTTGTATCTTGAAGAAGAAAAACATGCGATTTTTTCGGTACACTTTTGAATGCATTTTTTTCTGGAGAAATTTTTGACCGAATTCAGCTTAATTCCCTATAAAACACTCATTGAAAGTGATTTCATCTCGATTTAACAATAATTAAAAATTTACCTCGATTTTTAATAACATTTTCAAAATCGACGTTTCACGGCCAAAGAAGCATACTTTGAGTATTTCTTCACTATTTTCAAATATGTTCACTGAAAGCATTATTTTTATACTTTTTGCTTTAATTCAAGCAAATGTAACGATATTCATTCAAAAAACTGTTAAAATTCAATTTTCAATAAGAAATCGTATTCACGGATTTTGTGTCTTGAAGAAGAAAAACCTGCGATTTTTTCGGTACTTTTTTGAATGAATTTTTTTCTGGAGAAATTTTTGACCGAATTCAGCTTAATTCCCTATAAAACACTCATTAAAAGTGATTTCATCTCGATTGAACAATAAATAAAAATGTACCTCGATTTTTAATAACATTTTCAAAATCGACGTAGCTCGGCCTAAGAAAAACATTTTGAGTATTTGTTCACTGTTTTCAAATATAACCACTGAAACCATTATTTTTGTAATTTTTGCGTTAATACAAGCAAATGTAACGATATTCATTCAACAAACTGTTAAAATTCAATTTTCAATAAGAAATCGTTGTCACGGATTTTGTATCTTGAAGAAAAAAAACATGCGATTTTTTCGGTACACTTTTGAATGCATTTTTTTCTGGAGAAATGTTTGACCGAATTCAGCTTAATTCCCTATAAAACACTCATTGAAAGTGATTTCATCTCGATTGAACAATAATTAAAAATTTACCTCGATTTTTAATAACATTTTCAAAATCGACGTTTCACGGCCAAAGAAGCTTACTTTGAGTATTTCTTCACTATTTTCAAATATGTTCACTGAAACCATTATTTTTATACTTTTTGCTTTAATTCAAGCAAATGTAACGATATTCAATCAAAAAACTGTTAAAATTAAATTTTTCAATAAGAAATCGTTGTCACGGATTTTGTATCTTGAAGAAGAAAAACATGCGATTTTTTCGGTACTTTTTTGAATGCATTTTTTTCAGGAGAAATTTTTGACCGAATTCAGCTTAATTCCCTATAAAACACTCATTAAAAGTGATTTCATCTCGATTGAACAATAAATAAAAATGTACCTCGATTTTTAATAACATTTTCAAAATCGACGTTTCACGGCCAAAGAAGCATACTTTGAGTATTTCTTCACTATTTTCAAATATGTTCACTGAAACCATTATTTTTATACTTTTTGCTTTAATTCAAGCAAATGTAACGATATTCAATCAAAAAACTGTTAAAATTAAATTTTTCAATAAGAAATCGTTGTCACGGATTTTGTATCTTGAAGAAGAAAAACATGCGATTTTTTCGGTACTTTTTTGAATGCATTTTTTTCAGGAGAAATTTTTGACCGAATTCAGCTTAATTCCCTATAAAACACTCATTAAAAGTGATTTCATCTCGATTGAACAATAAATAAAAATGTACCTCGATTTTTAATAACATTTTCAAAATCGACGTTTCACGGCCAAAGAAGCATACTTTGAGTATTTCTTCACTATTTTCAAATATGTTCACTGAAAGCATTATTTTTATACTTTTTGCTTTAATTCAAGCAAATGTAACGATATTCAATCAAAAAACTGTTAAAATTAAATTTTTCAATAAGAAATCGTTGTCACGGATTTTGTATCTTGAAGAAGAAAAACATGCGATTTTTTCGGTACTTTTTTGAATGAATTTTTTTCTGGAGAAATTTTTGACCGAATTCAGCTTAATTCCCTATAAAACACTCAATAAAAGTGATTTCATCTCGATTAAACAATAAATAGAAATGTACCTCGATTTTTAATAACATTTTCAAAATCGACGTAGCTCGGCCTAAGTAAAACATTTTGAGTATTTGTTCACTGTTTTCAAATATAACCACTGAAACCATTATTTTTGTAATTTTTGCGTTAATTCAAGCAAATGTAACGATATTCATTCAACAAACTGTTAAAATTCAATTTTCAATAAGAAATCGTTGTCACGGATTTTGTATCTTGAAGAAAAAAAACATGCGATTTTTTCGGTACACTTTTGAATGCATTTTTTTCTGGAGAAATGTTTGACCGAATTCAGCTTAATTCCCTATAAAACACTCATTGAAAGTGATTTCATCTCGATTGAACAATAATTAAAAATTTACCTCGATTTTTAATAACATTTTCAAAATCGACGTTTCACGGCCAAAGAAGCTTACTTTGAGTATTTCTTCACTATTTTCAAATATGTTCACTGAAACCATTATTTTTATACTTTTTGCTTTAATCCAAGCAAATGTAACGATATTCAATCAAAAAACTGTTAAAATTAAATTTTTCAATAAGAAATCGTTGTCACGGATTTTGTATCTTGAAGAAGAAAAACATGCGATTTTTTCGGTACTTTTTTGAATGCATTTTTTTCAGGAGAAATTTTTGACCGAATTCAGCTTAATTCCCTATAAAACACTCATTAAAAGTGATTTCATCTCGATTGAACAATAAATAAAAATGTACCTCGATTTTTAATAACATTTTCAAAATCGACGTTTCACGGCCAAAGAAGCATACTTTGAGTATTTCTTCACTATTTTCAAATATGTTCACTGAAAGCATTATTTTTATACTTTTTGCTTTAATTCAAGCAAATGTAACGATATTCAATCAAAAAACTGTTAAAATTAAATTTTTCAATAAGAAATCGTTGTCACGGATTTTGTATCTTGAAGAAGAAAAACATGCGATTTTTTCGGTACTTTTTTGAATGAATCTTTTTCTGGAGAAATTTTTGACCGAATTCAGCTTAATTCCCTATAAAACACTCAATAAAAGTGATTTCATCTCGATTAAACAATAAATAAAAATGTACCTCGATTTTTAATAACATTTTCAAAATCGACGTAGCTCGGCCTAAGTAAAACATTTTGAGTATTTGTTCACTGTTTTCAAATATAACCACTGAAACCATTATTTTTGTAATTTTTGCGTTAATTCAAGCAAATGTAACGATATTCATTCAACAAACTGTTAAAATTCAATTTTCAATAAGAAATCGTTGTCACGGATTTTGTATCTTGAAGAAAAAAAACATGCGATTTTTTCGGTACACTTTTGAATGCATTTTTTTCTGGAGAAATGTTTGACCGAATTCAGCTTAATTCCCTATAAAACACTCATTGAAAGTGATTTCATCTCGATTGAACAATAATTAAAAATTTACCTCGATTTTTAATAACATTTTCAAAATCGACGTTTCACGGCCAAAGAAGCTTACTTTGAGTATTTCTTCACTATTTTCAAATATGTTCACTGAAACCATTATTTTTATACTTTTTGCTTTAATTCAAGCAAATGTAACGATATTCAATCAAAAAACTGTTAAAATTAAATTTTTCAATAAGAAATCGTTGTCACGGATTTTGTATCTTGAAGAAGAAAAACATGCGATTTTTTCGGTACTTTTTTGAATGCATTTTTTTCAGGAGAAATTTTTGACCGAATTCAGCTTAATTCCCTATAAAACACTCATTAAAAGTGATTTCATCTCGATTGAACAATAAATAAAAATGTACCTCGATTTTTAATAACATTTTCAAAATCGACGTTTCACGGCCAAAGAAGCATACTTTGAGTATTTCTTCACTATTTTCAAATATGTTCACTGAAACCATTATTTTTATACTTTTTGCTTTAATTCAAGCAAATGTAACGATATTCAATCAAAAAACTGTTAAAATTAAATTTTTCAATAAGAAATCGTTGTCACGGATTTTGTATCTTGAAGAAGAAAAACATGCGATTTTTTCGGTACTTTTTTGAATGCATTTTTTTCAGGAGAAATTTTTGACCGAATTCAGCTTAATTCCCTATAAAACACTCATTAAAAGTGATTTCATCTCGATTGAACAATAAATAAAAATGTACCTCGATTTTTAATAACATTTTCAAAATCGACGTTTCACGGCCAAAGAAGCATACTTTGAGTATTTCTTCACTATTTTCAAATATGTTCACTGAAAGCATTATTTTTATACTTTTTGCTTTAATTCAAGCAAATGTAACGATATTCAATCAAAAAACTGTTAAAATTAAATTTTTCAATAAGAAATCGTTGTCACGGATTTTGTATCTTGAAGAAGAAAAACATGCGATTTTTTTCGGTACTTTTTTGAATGCATTTTTTTCTGGAGAAATTTTTGACCGAATTCAGCTTAATTCCCTATAAAACACTCATTAAAAGTGATTTCATCTCGATTGAACAATAAATAAAAATGTACCTCGATTTTTAATAACATTTTCAAAATCGACGTAGCTCGGCCTAAGAAAAACATTTTAAGTATTTGTTCACTGTTTTCAAATATAACCACTGAAACCATTATTTTTGTAATTTTTGCGTTAATTCAAGCAAATGTAACGATATTCATTCAACAAACTGTTAAAATTCAATTTTCAATAAGAAATCGTTGTCACGGATTTTGTATCTTGAAGAAGAAAAACATGCGATTTTTTCGGTACACTTTTGAATGCATTTTTTTCTGGAGAAATTTTTGACCGAATTCAGCTTAATTCCCTATAAAACACTCATTGAAAGTGATTTCATCTCGATTTAACAATAATTAAAAATTTACCTCGATTTTTAATAACATTTTCAAAATCGACGTTTCACGGCCAAAGAAGCATACTTTGAGTATTTCTTCACTATTTTCAAATATGTTCACTGAAAGCATTATTTTTATACTTTTTGCTTTAATTCAAGCAAATGTAACGATATTCATTCAAAAAACTGTTAAAATTCAATTTTCAATAAGAAATCGTATTCACGGATTTTGTGTCTTGAAGAAGAAAAACCTGCGATTTTTTCGGTACTTTTTTGAATGAATTTTTTTCTGGAGAAATTTTTGACCGAATTCAGCTTAATTCCCTATAAAACACTCATTAAAAGTGATTTCATCTCGATTGAACAATAAATAAAAATGTACCTCGATTTTTAATAACATTTTCAAAATCGACGTAGCTCGGCCTAAGAAAAACATTTTGAGTATTTGTTCACTGTTTTCAAATATAACCACTGAAACCATTATTTTTGTAATTTTTGCGTTAATACAAGCAAATGTAACGATATTCATTCAACAAACTGTTAAAATTCAATTTTCAATAAGAAATCGTTGTCACGGATTTTGTATCTTGAAGAAAAAAAACATGCGATTTTTTCGGTACACTTTTGAATGCATTTTTTTCTGGAGAAATGTTTGACCGAATTCAGCTTAATTCCCTATAAAACACTCATTGAAAGTGATTTCATCTCGATTGAACAATAATTAAAAATTTACCTCGATTTTTAATAACATTTTCAAAATCGACGTTTCACGGCCAAAGAAGCTTACTTTGAGTATTTCTTCACTATTTTCAAATATGTTCACTGAAACCATTATTTTTATACTTTTTGCTTTAATTCAAGCAAATGTAACGATATTCAATCAAAAAACTGTTAAAATTAAATTTTTCAATAAGAAATCGTTGTCACGGATTTTGTATCTTGAAGAAGAAAAACATGCGATTTTTTCGGTACTTTTTTGAATGCATTTTTTTCAGGAGAAATTTTTGACCGAATTCAGCTTAATTCCCTATAAAACACTCATTAAAAGTGATTTCATCTCGATTGAACAATAAATAAAAATGTACCTCGATTTTTAATAACATTTTCAAAATCGACGTTTCACGGCCAAAGAAGCATACTTTGAGTATTTCTTCACTATTTTCAAATATGTTCACTGAAACCATTATTTTTATACTTTTTGCTTTAATTCAAGCAAATGTAACGATATTCAATCAAAAAACTGTTAAAATTAAATTTTTCAATAAGAAATCGTTGTCACGGATTTTGTATCTTGAAGAAGAAAAACATGCGATTTTTTCGGTACTTTTTTGAATGCATTTTTTTCAGGAGAAATTTTTGACCGAATTCAGCTTAATTCCCTATAAAACACTCATTAAAAGTGATTTCATCTCGATTGAACAATAAATAAAAATGTACCTCGATTTTTAATAACATTTTCAAAATCGACGTTTCACGGCCAAAGAAGCATACTTTGAGTATTTCTTCACTATTTTCAAATATGTTCACTGAAAGCATTATTTTTATACTTTTTGCTTTAATTCAAGCAAATGTAACGATATTCAATCAAAAAACTGTTAAAATTAAATTTTTCAATAAGAAATCGTTGTCACGGATTTTGTATCTTGAAGAAGAAAAACATGCGATTTTTTCGGTACTTTTTTGAATGAATTTTTTTCTGGAGAAATTTTTGACCGAATTCAGCTTAATTCCCTATAAAACACTCAATAAAAGTGATTTCATCTCGATTAAACAATAAATAGAAATGTACCTCGATTTTTAATAACATTTTCAAAATCGACGTAGCTCGGCCTAAGTAAAACATTTTGAGTATTTGTTCACTGTTTTCAAATATAACCACTGAAACCATTATTTTTGTAATTTTTGCGTTAATTCAAGCAAATGTAACGATATTCATTCAACAAACTGTTAAAATTCAATTTTCAATAAGAAATCGTTGTCACGGATTTTGTATCTTGAAGAAAAAAAACATGCGATTTTTTCGGTACACTTTTGAATGCATTTTTTTCTGGAGAAATGTTTGACCGAATTCAGCTTAATTCCCTATAAAACACTCATTGAAAGTGATTTCATCTCGATTGAACAATAATTAAAAATTTACCTCGATTTTTAATAACATTTTCAAAATCGACGTTTCACGGCCAAAGAAGCTTACTTTGAGTATTTCTTCACTATTTTCAAATATGTTCACTGAAACCATTATTTTTATACTTTTTGCTTTAATCCAAGCAAATGTAACGATATTCAATCAAAAAACTGTTAAAATTAAATTTTTCAATAAGAAATCGTTGTCACGGATTTTGTATCTTGAAGAAGAAAAACATGCGATTTTTTCGGTACTTTTTTGAATGCATTTTTTTCAGGAGAAATTTTTGACCGAATTCAGCTTAATTCCCTATAAAACACTCATTAAAAGTGATTTCATCTCGATTGAACAATAAATAAAAATGTACCTCGATTTTTAATAACATTTTCAAAATCGACGTTTCACGGCCAAAGAAGCATACTTTGAGTATTTCTTCACTATTTTCAAATATGTTCACTGAAAGCATTATTTTTATACTTTTTGCTTTAATTCAAGCAAATGTAACGATATTCAATCAAAAAACTGTTAAAATTAAATTTTTCAATAAGAAATCGTTGTCACGGATTTTGTATCTTGAAGAAGAAAAACATGCGATTTTTTCGGTACTTTTTTGAATGAATCTTTTTCTGGAGAAATTTTTGACCGAATTCAGCTTAATTCCCTATAAAACACTCAATAAAAGTGATTTCATCTCGATTAAACAATAAATAAAAATGTACCTCGATTTTTAATAACATTTTCAAAATCGACGTAGCTCGGCCTAAGTAAAACATTTTGAGTATTTGTTCACTGTTTTCAAATATAACCACTGAAACCATTATTTTTGTAATTTTTGCGTTAATTCAAGCAAATGTAACGATATTCATTCAACAAACTGTTAAAATTCAATTTTCAATAAGAAATCGTTGTCACGGATTTTGTATCTTGAAGAAAAAAAACATGCGATTTTTTCGGTACACTTTTGAATGCATTTTTTTCTGGAGAAATGTTTGACCGAATTCAGCTTAATTCCCTATAAAACACTCATTGAAAGTGATTTCATCTCGATTGAACAATAATTAAAAATTTACCTCGATTTTTAATAACATTTTCAAAATCGACGTTTCACGGCCAAAGAAGCTTACTTTGAGTATTTCTTCACTATTTTCAAATATGTTCACTGAAACCATTATTTTTATACTTTTTGCTTTAATTCAAGCAAATGTAACGATATTCAATCAAAAAACTGTTAAAATTAAATTTTTCAATAAGAAATCGTTGTCACGGATTTTGTATCTTGAAGAAGAAAAACATGCGATTTTTTCGGTACTTTTTTGAATGCATTTTTTTCAGGAGAAATTTTTGACCGAATTCAGCTTAATTCCCTATAAAACACTCATTAAAAGTGATTTCATCTCGATTGAACAATAAATAAAAATGTACCTCGATTTTTAATAACATTTTCAAAATCGACGTTTCACGGCCAAAGAAGCATACTTTGAGTATTTCTTCACTATTTTCAAATATGTTCACTGAAACCATTATTTTTATACTTTTTGCTTTAATTCAAGCAAATGTAACGATATTCAATCAAAAAACTGTTAAAATTAAATTTTTCAATAAGAAATCGTTGTCACGGATTTTGTATCTTGAAGAAGAAAAACATGCGATTTTTTCGGTACTTTTTTGAATGCATTTTTTTCAGGAGAAATTTTTGACCGAATTCAGCTTAATTCCCTATAAAACACTCATTAAAAGTGATTTCATCTCGATTGAACAATAAATAAAAATGTACCTCGATTTTTAATAACATTTTCAAAATCGACGTTTCACGGCCAAAGAAGCATACTTTGAGTATTTCTTCACTATTTTCAAATATGTTCACTGAAAGCATTATTTTTATACTTTTTGCTTTAATTCAAGCAAATGTAACGATATTCAATCAAAAAACTGTTAAAATTAAATTTTTCAATAAGAAATCGTTGTCACGGATTTTGTATCTTGAAGAAGAAAAACATGCGATTTTTTTCGGTACTTTTTTGAATGCATTTTTTTCTGGAGAAATTTTTGACCGAATTCAGCTTAATTCCCTATAAAACACTCAATAAAAGTGATTTCATCTCGATTAAACAATAAATAGA
Organism: Phalangium opilio; assembly: GCF_054372755.1. Classification (NCBI taxonomy): domain Eukaryota; kingdom Metazoa; phylum Arthropoda; class Arachnida; order Opiliones; family Phalangiidae; genus Phalangium; species Phalangium opilio. Next base: position 1,813,536 of record NW_028324192.1, on the reverse strand, counting down.
AATGTACCTCGATTTTTAATAACATTTTCAAAATCGACGTAGCTCGGCCTAAGTAAAACATTTTGAGTATTTGTTCACTGTTTTCAAATATAACCACTGAAACCATTATTTTTGTAATTTTTGCGTTAATTCAAGCAAATGTAACGATATTCATTCAACAAACTGTTAAAATTCAATTTTCAATAAGAAATCGTTGTCACGGATTTTGTATCTTGAAGAAAAAAAACATGCGATTTTTTCGGTACACTTTTGAATGCATTTTTTTCTGGAGAAATGTTTGACCGAATTCAGCTTAATTCCCTATAAAACACTCATTGAAAGTGATTTCATCTCGATTGAACAATAATTAAAAATTTACCTCGATTTTTAATAACATTTTCAAAATCGACGTTTCACGGCCAAAGAAGCTTACTTTGAGTATTTCTTCACTATTTTCAAATATGTTCACTGAAACCATTATTTTTATACTTTTTGCTTTAATCCAAGCAAATGTAACGATATTCAATCAAAAAACTGTTAAAATTAAATTTTTCAATAAGAAATCGTTGTCACGGATTTTGTATCTTGAAGAAGAAAAACATGCGATTTTTTTCGGTACTTTTTTGAATGCATTTTTTTCAGGAGAAATTTTTGACCGAATTCAGCTTAATTCCCTATAAAACACTCATTAAAAGTGATTTCATCTCGATTGAACAATAAATAAAAATGTACCTCGATTTTTAATAACATTTTCAAAATCGACGTTTCACGGCCAAAGAAGCATACTTTGAGTATTTCTTCACTATTTTCAAATATGTTCACTGAAAGCATTATTTTTATACTTTTTGCTTTAATTCAAGCAAATGTAACGATATTCAATCAAAAAACTGTTAAAATTAAATTTTTCAATAAGAAATCGTTGTCACGGATTTTGTATCTTGAAGAAGAAAAACATGCGATTTTTTCGGTACTTTTTTGAATGCATTTTTTTCAGGAGAAATTTTTGACCGAATTCAGCTTAATTCCCTATAAAACACTCATTAAAAGTGATTTCATCTCGATTGAACAATAAATAAAAATGTACCTCGATTTTTAATAACATTTTCAAAATCGACGTTTCACGGCCAAAGAAGCATACTTTGAGTATTTCTTCACTATTTTCAAATATGTTCACTGAAAGCATTATTTTTATACTTTTTGCTTTAATTCAAGCAAATGTAACGATATTCAATCAAAAAACTGTTAAAATTAAATTTTTCAATAAGAAATCGTTGTCACGGATTTTGTATCTTGAAGAAGAAAAACATGCGATTTTTTCGGTACTTTTTTGAATGAATTTTTTTCTGGAGAAATGTTTGACCGAATTCAGCTTAATTCCCTATAAAACACTCATTGAAAGTGATTTCATCTCGATTGAACAATAATTAAAAATTTACCTCGATTTTTAATAACATTTTCAAAATCGACGTTTCACGGCCAAAGAAGCTTACTTTGAGTATTTCTTCACTATTTTCAAATATGTTCACTGAAACCATTATTTTTATACTTTTTGCTTTAATCCATGCAAATGTAACGATATTCAATCAAAAAACTGTTAAAATTAAATTTTTCAATAAGAAATCGTTGTCACGGATTTTGTATCTTGAAGAAGAAAAACATGCGATTTTTTTCGGTACTTTCTTGAATGCATTTTTTTCAGGAGAAATTTTTGACCGAATTCAGCTTAATTCCCTATAAAACACTCAATAAAAGTGATTTCATCTCGATTAAACAATAAATAGAAATGTACCTCGATTTTTAATAACATTTTCAAAATCGACGTAGCTCGGCCTAAGTAAAACATTTTGAGTATTTGTTCACTGTTTTCAAATATAACCACTGAAACCATTATTTTTGTAATTTTTGCGTTAATTCAAGCAAATGTAACGATATTCATTCAACAAACTGTTAAAATTCAATTTTCAATAAGAAATCGTTGTCACGGATTTTGTATCTTGAAGAAGAAAAACATGCGATTTTTTCGGTACTTTTTTGAATGCATTTTTTTCAGGAGAAATTTTTGACCGAATTCAGCTTAATTCCCTATAAAACACTCATTAAAAGTGATTTCATCTCGATTGAACAATAAATAAAAATGTACCTCGATTTTTAATAACATTTTCAAAATCAACGTTTCACGGCCAAAGAAGCATACTTTGAGTATTTCTTCACTATTTTCAAATATGTTCACTGAAAGCATTATTTTTATACTTTTTGCTTTAATTCAAGCAAATGTAACGATATTCATTCAACAAACTGTTAAAATTCAATTTTCAATAAGAAATCGTTGTCACGGATTTTGTATCTTGAAGAAAAAAAACATGCGATTTTTTCGGTACACTTTTGAATGCATTTTTTTCTGGAGAAATGTTTGACCGAATTCAGCTTAATTCCCTATAAAACACTCATTGAAAGTGATTTCATCTCGATTGAACAATAATTAAAAATTTACCTCGATTTTTAATAACATTTTCAAAATCGACGTTTCACGGCCAAAGAAGCTTACTTTGAGTATTTCTTCACTATTTTCAAATATGTTCACTGAAACCATTATTTTTATACTTTTTGCTTTAATTCAAGCAAATGTAACGATATTCAATCAAAAAACTGTTAAAATTAAATTTTTCAATAAGAAATCGTTGTCACGGATTTTCTATCTTGAAGAAGAAAAACATGCGATTTTTTCGGTACTTTTTTGAATGCATTTTTTTCAGGAGAAATTTTTGACCGAATTCAGCTTAATTCCCTATAAAACACTCATTAAAAGTGATTTCATCTCGATTGAACAATAAATAAAAATGTACCTCGATTTTTAATAACATTTTCAAAATCGACGTTTCACGGCCAAAGAAGCATACTTTGAGTATTTCTTCACTATTTTCAAATATGTTCACTGAAAGCATTATTTTTATACTTTTTGCTTTAATTCAAGCAAATGTAACGATATTCAATCAAAAAACTGTTAAAATTAAATTTTTCAATAAGAAATCGTTGTCACGGATTTTGTATCTTGAAGAAGAAAAACATGCGATTTTTTCGGTACTTTTTTGAATGAATTTTTTTCTGGAGAAATTTTTGACCGAATTCAGCTTAATTCCCTATAAAACACTCATTAAAAGTGATTTCATCTCGATTGAACAATAAATAAAAATGTACCTCGATTTTTAATAACATTTTCAAAATCGACGTAGCTCGGCCTAAGAAAAACATTTTAAGTATTTGTTCACTGTTTTCAAATATAACCACTGAAACCATTATTTTTGTAATTTTTGCGTTAATTCAAGCAAATGTAACGATATTCATTCAACAAACTGTTAAAATTCAATTTTCAATAAGAAATCGTTGTCACGGATTTTGTATCTTGAAGAAGAAAAACATGCGATTTTTTCGGTACACTTTTGAATGCATTTTTTTCTGGAGAAATTTTTGACCGAATTCAGCTTAATTCCCTATAAAACACTCATTGAAAGTGATTTCATCTCGATTTAACAATAATTAAAAATTTACCTCGATTTTTAATAACATTTTCAAAATCGACGTTTCACGGCCAAAGAAGCATACTTTGAGTATTTCTTCACTATTTTCAAATATGTTCACTGAAAGCATTATTTTTATACTTTTTGCTTTAATTCAAGCAAATGTAACGATATTCATTCAAAAAACTGTTAAAATTCAATTTTCAATAAGAAATCGTATTCACGGATTTTGTGTCTTGAAGAAGAAAAACCTGCGATTTTTTCGGTACTTTTTTGAATGAATTTTTTTCTGGAGAAATTTTTGACCGAATTCAGCTTAATTCCCTATAAAACACTCATTAAAAGTGATTTCATCTCGATTGAACAATAAATAAAAATGTACCTCGATTTTTAATAACATTTTCAAAATCGACGTAGCTCGGCCTAAGAAAAACATTTTGAGTATTTGTTCACTGTTTTCAAATATAACCACTGAAACCATTATTTTTGTAATTTTTGCGTTAATACAAGCAAATGTAACGATATTCATTCAACAAACTGTTAAAATTCAATTTTCAATAAGAAATCGTTGTCACGGATTTTGTATCTTGAAGAAAAAAAACATGCGATTTTTTCGGTACACTTTTGAATGCATTTTTTTCTGGAGAAATGTTTGACCGAATTCAGCTTAATTCCCTATAAAACACTCATTGAAAGTGATTTCATCTCGATTGAACAATAATTAAAAATTTACCTCGATTTTTAATAACATTTTCAAAATCGACGTTTCACGGCCAAAGAAGCTTACTTTGAGTATTTCTTCACTATTTTCAAATATGTTCACTGAAACCATTATTTTTATACTTTTTGCTTTAATTCAAGCAAATGTAACGATATTCAATCAAAAAACTGTTAAAATTAAATTTTTCAATAAGAAATCGTTGTCACGGATTTTGTATCTTGAAGAAGAAAAACATGCGATTTTTTCGGTACTTTTTTGAATGCATTTTTTTCAGGAGAAATTTTTGACCGAATTCAGCTTAATTCCCTATAAAACACTCATTAAAAGTGATTTCATCTCGATTGAACAATAAATAAAAATGTACCTCGATTTTTAATAACATTTTCAAAATCGACGTTTCACGGCCAAAGAAGCATACTTTGAGTATTTCTTCACTATTTTCAAATATGTTCACTGAAAGCATTATTTTTATACTTTTTGCTTTAATTCAAGCAAATGTAACGATATTCAATCAAAAAACTGTTAAAATTAAATTTTTCAATAAGAAATCGTTGTCACGGATTTTGTATCTTGAAGAAGAAAAACATGCGATTTTTTCGGTACTTTTTTGAATGAATTTTTTTCTGGAGAAATGTTTGACCGAATTCAGCTTAATTCCCTATAAAACACTCATTGAAAGTGATTTCATCTCGATTGAACAATAATTAAAAATTTACCTCGATTTTTAATAACATTTTCAAAATCGACGTTTCACGGCCAAAGAAGCTTACTTTGAGTATTTCTTCACTATTTTCAAATATGTTCACTGAAACCATTATTTTTATACTTTTTGCTTTAATCCAAGCAAATGTAACGATATTCAATCAAAAAACTGTTAAAATTAAATTTTTCAATAAGAAATCGTTGTCACGGATTTTGTATCTTGAAGAAGAAAAACATGCGATTTTTTTCGGTACTTTCTTGAATGCATTTTTTTCAGGAGAAATTTTTGACCGAATTCAGCTTAATTCCCTATAAAACACTCATTAAAAGTGATTTCATCTCGATTGAACAATAAATAAAAATGTACCTCGATTTTTAATAACATTTTCAAAATCGACGTTTCACGGCCAAAGAAGCATACTTTGAGTATTTCTTCACTATTTTCAAATATGTTCACTGAAAGCATTATTTTTATACTTTTTGCTTTAATTCAAGCAAATGTAACGATATTCAATCAAAAAACTGTTAAAATTAAATTTTTCAATAAGAAATCGTTGTCACGGATTTTGTATCTTGAAGAAGAAAAACATGCGATTTTTTCGGTACTTTTTTAAATGCATTTTTTTCAGGAGAAATTTTTGACCGAATTCAGCTTAATTCCCTATAAAACACTCATTAAAAGTGATTTCATCTCGATTGAACAATAAATAAAAATGTACCTCGATTTTTAATAACATTTTCAAAATCGACGTTTCACGGCCAAAGAAGCATACTTTGAGTATTTCTTCACTATTTTCAAATATGTTCACTGAAAGCATTATTTTTACACTTTTTGCTTTAATTCAAGCAAATGTAACGATATTCAATCAAAAAACTGTTAAAATTAAATTTTTCAATAAGAAATCGTTGTCACGGATTTTGTATCTTGAAGAAGAAAAACATGCGATTTTTTCGGTACTTTTTTGAATGAATTTTTTTCTGGAGAAATTTTTGACCGAATTCAGCTTAATTCCCTATAAAACACTCATTAAAAGTGATTTCATCTCGATTGAACAATAAATAAAAATGTACCTCGATTTTTAATAACATTTTCAAAATCGACGTAGCTCGGCCTAAGTAAAACATTTTGAGTATTTGTTCACTGTTTTCAAATATAACCACTGAAACCATTATTTTTGTAATTTTTGCGTTAATTCAAGCAAATGTAACGATATTCATTCAACAAACTGTTAAAATTCAATTTTCAATAAGAAATCGTTGTCACGGATTTTGTATCTTGAAGAAAAAAAACATGCGATTTTTTCGGTAAACTTTTGAATGCATTTTTTTCTGGAGAAATGTTTGACCGAATTCAGCTTAATTCCCTATAAAACACTCATTGAAAGTGATTTCATCTCGATTGAACAATAATTAAAAATTTACCTCGATTTTTAATAACATTTTCAAAATCGACGTTTCACGGCCAAAGAAGCTTACTTTGAGTATTTCTTCACTATTTTCAAATATGTTCACTGAAACCATTATTTTTATACTTTTTGCTTTAATCCAAGCAAATGTAACGATATTCAATCAAAAAACTGTTAAAATTAAATTTTTCAATAAGAAATCGTTGTCACGGATTTTGTATCTTGAAGAAGAAAAACATGCGATTTTTTTCGGTACTTTTTTGAATGCATTTTTTTCAGGAGAAATTTTTGACCGAATTCAGCTTAATTCCCTATAAAACACTCATTAAAAGTGATTTCATCTCGATTGAACAATAAATAAAAATGTACCTCGATTTTTAATAACATTTTCAAAATCGACGTTTCACGGCCAAAGAAGCATACTTTGAGTATTTCTTCACTATTTTCAAATATGTTCACATAAAGCATTATTTTTATACTTTTTGCTTTAATTCAAGCAAATGTAACGATATTCAATCAAAAAACTGTTAAAATTAAATTTTTCAATAAGAAATCGTTGTCACGGATTTTGTATCTTGAAGAAGAAAAACATGCGATTTTTTCGGTACTTTTTTGAATGCATTTTTTTCAGGAGAAATTTTTGACCGAATTCAGCTTAATTCCCTATAAAACACTCATTAAAAGGGATTTCATCTCGATTGAACAATAAATAAAAATGTACCTCGATTTTTAATAACATTTTCAAAATCGACGTAGCTCGGCCTAAGTAAAACATTTTGAGTATTTGTTCACTGTTTTCAAATATAACCACTGAAACCATTATTTTTGTAATTTTTGCGTTAATTCAAGCAAATGTAACGATATTCATTCAACAAACTGTTAAAATTCAATTTTCAATAAGAAATCGTTGTCACGGATTTTGTATCTTGAAGAAAAAAAACATGCGATTTTTTCGGTACACTTTTGAATGCATTTTTTTCTGGAGAATTGTTTGACCGAATTCAGCTTAATTCCCTATAAAACACTCATTGAAAGTGATTTCATCTCGATTGAACAATAATTAAAAATTTACCTCGATTTTTAATAACATTTTCAAAATCGACGTTTCACGGCCAAAGAAGCTTACTTTGAGTATTTCTTCACTATTTTCAAATATGTTCACTGAAACCATTATTTTTATACTTTTTGCTTTAATTCAAGCAAATGTAACGATATTCAATCAAAAAACTGTTAAAATTAAATTTTTCAATAAGAAATCGTTGTCACGGATTTTGTATCTTGAAGAAGAAAAACATGCGATTTTTTTCGGTACTTTTTTGAATGCATTTTTTTCAGGAGAAATTTTTGACCGAATTCAGCTTAATTCCCTATAAAACACTCATTAAAAGTGATTTCATCTCGATTGAACAATAAATAAAAATGTACCTCGATTTTTAATAACATTTTCAAAATCGACGTTTCACGGCCGAAGAAGCATACTTTGAGTATTTCTTCACTATTTTCAAATATGTTCACTGAAAGCATTATTTTTATACTTTTTGCTTTAATTCAAGCAAATGTAACGATATTCAATCAAAAAACTGTTAAAATTAAATTTTTCAATAAGAAATCGTTGTCACGGATTTTGTATCTTGAAGAAGAAAAACATGCGATTTTTTCGGTACTTTTTTGAATGCATTTTTTTCAGGAGAAATTTTTGACCGAATTCAGCTTAATTCCCTATAAAACACTCATTGAAAGTGATTTCATCTCGATTGAACAATAATTAAAAATTTACCTCGATTTTTAATAACATTTTCAAAATCGACGTTTCACGGCCAAAGAAGCTTACTTTGAGTATTTCTTCACTATTTTCAAATATGTTCACTGAAAGCATTATTTTTATACTTTTTGCTTTAATTCAAGCAAATGTAACGATATTCAATCAAAAAACTGTTAAAATTAAATTTTTCAATAAGAAATCGTTGTCACGGATTTTGTATCTTGAAGAAGAAAAACATGCGATTTTTTTCGGTACTTTTTTGAATGCATTTTTTTCAGGAGAAATTTTTGACCGAATTCAGCTTAATTCCCTATAAAACACTCATTAAAAGTGATTTCATCTCGATTGAACAATAAATAAAAATGTACCTCGATTTTTAATAACATTTTCAAAATCGACGTTTCACGGCCAAAGAAGCATACTTTGAGTATTTCTTCACTATTTTCAAATATGTTCACTGAAAGCATTATTTTTATACTTTTTGCTTTAATTCAAGCAAATGTAACGATATTCAATCAAAAAACTGTTAAAATTAAATTTTTCAATAAGAAATCGTTGTCACGGATTTTGTATCTTGAAGAAGAAAAACATGCGATTTTTTCGGTACTTTTTTGAATGCATTTTTTTCAGGAGAAATTTTTGACCGAATTCAGCTTAATTCCCTATAAAACACTCATTAAAAGTGATTTCATCTCGATTGAACAATAAATAAAAATGTACCTCGATTTTTAATAACATTTTCAAAATCGACGTTTCACGGCCAAAGAAGCATACTTTGAGTATTTCTTCACTATTTTCAAATATGTTCACTGAAAGCATTATTTTTATACTTTTTCCTTTAATTCAAGCAAATGTAACGATATTCAATCAAAAAACTGTTAAAATTAAATTTTTCAATAAGAAATCGTTGTCACGGATTTTGTATCTTGAAGAAGAAAAACATGCGATTTTTTTCGGTACTTTTTTGAATGCATTTTTTTCAGGAGAAATTTTTGACCGAATTCAGCTTAATTCCCTATAAAACACTCATTAAAAGTGATTTCATCTCGATTGAACAATAAATAAAAATGTACCTCGATTTTTAATAACATTTTCAAAATCGACGTTTCACGGCCAAAGAAGCATACTTTGAGTATTTCTTCACTATTTTCAAATATGTTCACTGAAAGCATTATTTTTATACTTTTTGCTTTAATTCAAGCAAATGTAACGATATTCAATCAAAAAACTGTTAAAATTAAATTTTTCAATAAGAAATCGTTGTCACGGATTTTGTATCTTGAAGAAGAAAAACCTGCGATTTTTTCGGTACTTTTTTGAATGAATTTTTTTCTGGAGAAATTTTTGACCGAATTCAGCTTAATTCCCTATAAAACACTCATTAAAAGTGATTTCATCTCGATTGAACAATAAATAAAAATGTACCTCGATTTTTAATAACATTTTCAAAATCGACGTAGCTCGGCCTAAGAAAAACATTTTGAGTATTTGTTCACTGTTTTCAAATATAACCACTGAAACCATTATTTTTGTAATTTTTGCGTTAATACAAGCAAATGTAACGATATTCATTCAACAAACTGTTAAAATTCAATTTTCAATAAGAAATCGTTGTCACGGATTTTGTATCTTGAAGAAAAAAAACATGCGATTTTTTCGGTACACTTTTGAATGCATTTTTTTCTGGAGAAATGTTTGACCGAATTCAGCTTAATTCCCTATAAAACACTCATTGAAAGTGGTTTCATCTCGATTGAACAATAATTAAAAATTTACCTCGATTTTTAATAACATTTTCAAAATCGACGTTTCACGGCCAAAGAAGCTTACTTTGAGTATTTCTTCACTATTTTCAAATATGTTCACTGAAACCATTATTTTTATACTTTTTGCTTTAATTCAAGCAAATGTAACGATATTCAATCAAAAAACTGTTAAAATTAAATTTTTCAATAAGAAATCGTTGTCACGGATTTTGTATCTTGAAGAAGAAAAACATGCGATTTTTTTCGGTACTTTTTTGAATGCATTTTTTTCAGGAGAAATTTTTGACCGAATTCAGCTTAATTCCCTATAAAACACTCATTAAAAGTGATTTCATCTCGATTGAACAATAAATAAAAATGTACCTCGATTTTTAATAACATTTTCAAAATCGACGTTTCACGGCCAAAGAAGCATACTTTGAGTATTTCTTCACTATTTTCAAATATGTTCACTGAAAGCATTATTTTTATACTTTTTGCTTTAATTCAAGCAAATGTAACGATATTCAATCAAAAAACTGTTAAAATTAAATTTTTCAATAAGAAATCGTTGTCACGGATTTTGTATCTTGAAGAAGAAAAACATGCGATTTTTTCGGTACTTTTTTGAATGCATTTTTTTCAGGAGAAATTTTTGACCGAATTCAGCTCAATTCCCTATAAAACACTCATTAAAAGTGATTTCATCTCGATTGAACAATAAATAAAAATGTACCTCGATTTTTAATAACATTTTCAAAATCGACGTTTCACGGCCAAAGAAGCATACTTTGAGTATTTCTTCACTATTTTCAATATGTTCACTGAAAGCATTATTTTTATACTTTTTCCTTTAATTCAAGCAAATGTAACGATATTCAATCAAAAAACTGTTAAAATTAAATTTTTCAATAAGAAATCGTTGTCACGGATTTTGTATCTTGAAGAAGAAAAACATGCGATTTTTTCGGTACTTTTTTGAATGAATTTTTTTCTGGAGAAATTTTTGACCGAATTCAGCTTAATTCCCTATAAAACACTCATTAAAAGTGATTTCATCTCGATTGAACAATAAATAAAAATGTACCTCGATTTTTAATAACATTTTCAAAATCGACGTAGCTCGGCCTAAGAAAAACATTTTGAGTATTTGTTCACTGTTTTCAAATATAACCACTGAAACCATTATTTTTGTAATTTTTGCGTTAATTCAAGCAAATGTAACGATATTCATTCAACAAACTGTTAAAATTCAATTTTCAATAAGAAATCGTTGTCACGGATTTTGTATCTTGAAGAAGAAAAACATGCGATTTTTTTCGGTACTTTTTTGAATGCATTTTTTTCAGGAGAAATTTTTGACCGAATTCAGCTTAATTCCCTATAAAACACTCATTAAAAGTGATTTCATCTCGATTGAACAATAAATAAAAATGTACCTCGATTTTTAATAACATTTTCAAAATAGACGTTTCACGGCCAAAGAAGCATACTTTGAGTATTTCTTCACTATTTTCAAATATGTTCACTGAAAGCATTATTTTTATACTTTTTGCTTTAATTCAAGCAAATGTAACGATATTCAATCAAAAAACTGTTAAAATTAAATTTTTCAATAAGAAATCGTTGTCACGGATTTTGTATCTTGAAGAAGAAAAACATGCGATTTTTTCGGTACTTTTTTGAATGCATTTTTTTCAGGAGAAATTTTTGACCGAATTCAGCTTAATTCCCTATAAAACACTCATTAAAAGTGATTTCATCTCGATTGAACAATAAATAAAAATGTACCTCGATTTTTAATAACATTTTCAAAATCGACGTTTCACGGCCAAAGAAGCATACTTTGAGTATTTCTTCACTATTTTCAAATATGTTCACTGAAAGCATTATTTTTATACTTTTTGCTTTAATTCAAGCAAATGTAACGATATTCAATCAAAAAACTGTTAAAATTAAATTTTTCAATAAGAAATCGTTGTCACGGATTTTGTATCTTGAAGAAGAAAAACATGCGATTTTTTCGGTACTTTTTTGAATGAATTTTTTTCTGGAGAAATGTTTGACCGAATTCAGCTTAATTCCCTATAAAACACTCATTGAAAGTGATTTCATCTCGATTGAACAATAATTAAAAATTTACCTCGATTTTTAATAACATTTTCAAAATCGACGTTTCACGGCCAAAGAAGCTTACTTTGAGTATTTCTTCACTATTTTCAAATATGTTCACTGAAACCATTATTTTTATACTTTTTGCTTTAATCCAAGCAAATGTAACGATATTCAATCAAAAAACTGTTAAAATTAAATTTTTCAATAAGAAATCGTTGTCACGGATTTTGTATCTTGAAGAAGAAAAACATGCGATTTTTTTCGGTACTTTCTTGAATGCATTTTTTTCAGGAGAAATTTTTGACCGAATTCAGCTTAATTCCCTATAAAACACTCATTAAAAGTGATTTCATCTCGATTGAACAATAAATAAAAATGTACCTCGATTTTTAATAACATTTTCAAAATCGACGTTTCACGGCCAAAGAAGCATACTTTGAGTATTTCTTCACTATTTTCAAATATGTTCACTGAAAGCATTATTTTTATACTTTTTGCTTTAATTCAAGCAAATGTAACGATATTCAATCAAAAAACTGTTAAAATTAAATTTTTCAATAAGAAATCGTTGTCACGGATTTTGTATCTTGAAGAAGAAAAACATGCGATTTTTTCGGTACTTTTTTGAATGCATTTTTTTCAGGAGAAATTTTTGACCGAATTCAGCTTAATTCCCTATAAAACACTCATTAAAAGTGATTTCATCTCGATTGAACAATAAATAAAAATGTACCTCGATTTTTAATAACATTTTCAAAATCGACGTTTCACGGCCAAAGAAGCATACTTTGAGTATTTCTTCACTATTTTCAAATATGTTCACTGAAAGCATTATTTTTATACTTTTTGCTTTAATTCAAGCAAATGTAACGATATTCAATCAAAAAACTGTTAAAATTAAATTTTTCAATAAGAAATCGTTGTCACGGATTTTGTATCTTGAAGAAGAAAAACATGCGATTTTTTCGGTACTTTTTTGAATGAATTTTTTTCTGGAGAAATTTTTGACCGAATTCAGCTTAATTCCCTATAAAACACTCATTAAAAGTGATTTCATCTCGATTGAACAATAAATAAAAATGTACCTCGATTTTTAATAACATTTTCAAAATCGACGTAGCTCGGCCTAAGTAAAACATTTTGAGTATTTGTTCACTGTTTTCAAATATAACCACTGAAACCATTATTTTTGTAATTTTTGCGTTAATTCAAGCAAATGTAACGATATTCATTCAACAAACTGTTAAAATTCAATTTTCAATAAGAAATCGTTGTCACGGATTTTGTATCTTGAAGAAAAAAAACATGCGATTTTTTCGGTAAACTTTTGAATGCATTTTTTTCTGGAGAAATGTTTGACCGAATTCAGCTTAATTCCCTATAAAACACTCATTGAAAGTGATTTCATCTCGATTGAACAATAATTAAAAATTTACCTCGATTTTTAATAACATTTTCAAAATCGACGTTTCACGGCCAAAGAAGCTTACTTTGAGTATTTCTTCACTATTTTCAAATATGTTCACTGAAACCATTATTTTTATACTTTTTGCTTTAATCCAAGCAAATGTAACGATATTCAATCAAAAAACTGTTAAAATTAAATTTTTCAATAAGAAATCGTTGTCACGGATTTTGTATCTTGAAGAAAAAAAACATGCGATTTTTTCGGTACACTTTTGAATGCATTTTTTTCTGGAGAAATGTTTGACCGAATTCAGCTTAATTCCCTATAAAACACTCATTGAAAGTGATTTCATCTCGATTGAACAATAATTAAAAATTTACCTCGATTTTTAATAACATTTTCAAAATCGACGTTTCACGGCCAAAGAAGCTTACTTTGAGTATTTCTTCACTATTTTCAAATATGTTCACTGAAACCATTATTTTTATACTTTTTGCTTTAATTCAAGCAAATGTAACGATATTCAATCAAAAAACTGTTAAAATTAAATTTTTCAATAAGAAATCGTTGTCACGGATTTTGTATCTTGAAGAAGAAAAACATGCGATTTTTTTCGGTACTTTTTTGAATGCATTTTTTTCAGGAGAAATTTTTGACCGAATTCAGCTTAATTCCCTATAAAACACTCATTAAAAGTGATTTCATCTCGATTGAACAATAAATAAAAATGTACCTCGATTTTTAATAACATTTTCAAAATCGACGTTTCACGGCCGAAGAAGCATACTTTGAGTATTTCTTCACTATTTTCAAATATGTTCACTGAAAGCATTATTTTTATACTTTTTGCTTTAATTCAAGCAAATGTAACGATATTCAATCAAAAAACTGTTAAAATTAAATTTTTCAATAAGAAATCGTTGTCACGGATTTTGTATCTTGAAGAAGAAAAACATGCGATTTTTTCGGTACTTTTTTGAATGCATTTTTTTCAGGAGAAATTTTTGACCGAATTCAGCTTAATTCCCTATAAAACACTCATTGAAAGTGGTTTCATCTCGATTGAACAATAATTAAAAATTTACCTCGATTTTTAATAACATTTTCAAAATCGACGTTTCACGGCCAAAGAAGCTTACTTTGAGTATTTCTTCACTATTTTCAAATATGTTCACTGAAAGCATTATTTTTATACTTTTTGCTTTAATTCAAGCAAATGTAACGATATTCAATCAAAAAACTGTTAAAATTAAATTTTTCAATAAGAAATCGTTGTCACGGATTTTGTATCTTGAAGAAGAAAAACATGCGATTTTTTTCGGTACTTTTTTGAATGCATTTTTTTCAGGAGAAATTTTTGACCGAATTCAGCTTAATTCCCTATAAAACACTCATTAAAAGTGATTTCATCTCGATTGAACAATAAATAAAAATGTACCTCGATTTTTAATAACATTTTCAAAATCGACGTTTCACGGCCAAAGAAGCATACTTTGAGTATTTCTTCACTATTTTCAAATATGTTCACTGAAAGCATTATTTTTATACTTTTTGCTTTAATTCAAGCAAATGTAACGATATTCAATCAAAAAACTGTTAAAATTAAATTTTTCAATAAGAAATCGTTGTCACGGATTTTGTATCTTGAAGAAGAAAAACATGCGATTTTTTCGGTACTTTTTTGAATGCATTTTTTTCAGGAGAAATTTTTGACCGAATTCAGCTTAATTCCCTATAAAACACTCATTAAAAGTGATTTCATCTCGATTGAACAATAAATAAAAATGTACCTCGATTTTTAATAACATTTTCAAAATCGACGTTTCACGGCCAAAGAAGCATACTTTGAGTATTTCTTCACTATTTTCAAATATGTTCACTGAAAGCATTATTTTTATACTTTTTCCTTTAATTCAAGCAAATGTAACGATATTCAATCAAAAAACTGTTAAAATTAAATTTTTCAATAAGAAATCGTTGTCACGGATTTTGTATCTTGAAGAAGAAAAACATGCGATTTTTTTCGGTACTTTTTTGAATGCATTTTTTTCAGGAGAAATTTTTGACCGAATTCAGCTTAATTCCCTATAAAACACTCATTAAAAGTGATTTCATCTCGATTGAACAATAAATAAAAATGTACCTCGATTTTTAATAACATTTTCAAAATCGACGTTTCACGGCCAAAGAAGCATACTTTGAGTATTTCTTCACTATTTTCAAATATGTTCACTGAAAGCATTATTTTTATACTTTTTGCTTTAATTCAAGCAAATGTAACGATATTCAATCAAAAAACTGTTAAAATTAAATTTTTCAATAAGAAATCGTTGTCACGGATTTTGTATCTTGAAGAAGAACAAGATGGCTCCGGCCATATTATACTTTTTGTGCGACGTTTATAGTTAAACGTTTTGATGGTGGTTCCGGCTTTATTATACTTTCTGTGTCTCTCATTTGTTTACGAAAACTGTTCCGAGTATGAATAAATTCAACCCAGATCAAGTTTAGTTTAGGGTTTGATATTGATTAGAAATTCATTACATGAAGCCTAATATATGGCTGGAAGCTAAAATTATACAATGATCGCACGCTTATTGTAAAATTTAAATGCTCAGAGTTCCTATAAAATTGGTATTCATGTCCAAGCCCGAAGTAGTTGTAGAGCTTAATATGCCAGAAGTTTTAGAAATGACCACTGTAGGGAACATTTCCACGTTTGAAGTGGTTGGATGTAATAAGGACTCTGATACTTGAGACATTAACTCATCAATTTCATCTTCAGTGGAGCAAGCACCAATTTCTGAGTTTACTCGCTTTGGTGGAATGTTGTCGTTTAGTTGGTGTACTTGGCCACACTGTCTTATTTGGAGAACTTTTTGGTGACAAATGTGTTTGTTGAGCCGCAACCATAAACTTTTTTGGACTAAAAATTAAATACATCAATATATTTGTTCTATTTAAACAGTCCCACAAGTCACTTATCCAATCTCATTCACTCTCACCCGGCTGGTTTATCTGCCTTTCAATAATGGCGATAGATCAACAACCATCAAATGAAAATATTTTACCCATGCTAAATGACTTGTGGAGCCCTTAAAAATATTATAAATTATTGTCTTACATTTCTAAGTTCAAATTTAGGTAACATCCTCTCTTGACATGGTAGGCAACATAAATTCGCCTAAGGTCCTTACTCATATTCCAAGAGAAATAGGAAGCATGAATGGCCGATTTGTAATCAGCATACGCAGTGTTACCCCCAGTTGCACAAATTACTCTCTCTAGTACGTACGGACTCAAGGAATTAATATACGCAAACGCGCAAACTTTTAAAATTTGGTCTGGTAATTCAGAGTGTTTTAACATGACATATCTTCTTATGTCTTCTGGCCATAAACTTTTTTCCCTATCACAGCTTCCATTTCTAAGAGCGGGTTTTTAAAAATTTTCAGACTAGATGGTTTCGAAGACGCCATTGATACTGTTAAATGACAGAAAACTAATTTATATAAGCTATTTTTAGTGTTCATCTTCAATCTATCTTAACATACCATTCTTATAGAAGACTTGATTGACTAAGGCTAACCAAATTTTTTAGTTTCCTTTTTTCTTTTGACAAAATTCACGGATAATTTCTTTTTTCTTTGAACAAATCCACGGTTGATTTCTTTTTCATTAACAAATTTCACGGTTGACTTATTTTTTTTTTGACAAAATTCACGGTTGACTTATTTTTTTTTGACAAAATTCACGGTTGATACAATGTTTGTACATTACGATTAAGTTTCAGTTAGACTATAAATCTTCCCATTCTCCATAAGCTACTTAACGATTAACATAGAAATATTTCCAACAATGTGGCTAACCGAGGCTTAACACTCATACGAAAAATACACAAATATTTCCAACAATGTGGCTAACCGAGGCTTAACATTGAACAATGTGGCTTACCGAGGCTTAACACTCATACGAAAAATACACAAATGAATAGTTATTACACCATTAATTTCAATTACTTAAACTATTACTATCGTTAATTCATATTTATTCCTACCAGAAGTAAATGAAAACTGCGAAGCCACCCTCTATTTCAGTAACATGCCAGGTTAAAAAGCCCGTAACATCGAACTTTTCAACAGAGTTCGGAAAATGCCAAAACACTAACGGCGATTGGGACCTTTGTTGTTCGTATACCATGGAGCAATAAAACTGTCTAAAACATTTTAGCGGATGTCATTGCTCCATGGGAGCGCCTATCAAAGAACACAGCCAACTCGATCACGCAAACCTACTCGAGTGATCGAGTGGGCTGATAATTTGAAAGTTCCAACATTTTGAAACATTATTTCTAATGACAATTTTCAGAGCTTAGTTCAAACACTTAATTACTTATTAGTTTTTGGCTAAATGGTTCCCTAATGTTCCTTGATTTCTTCCAAGCAATTAGAAATATTGTTAGTTCAAACATTTAAAAATGTTACAAATAGTACATGAAAACTAAATTAAGCTTTCTAAGTTGTCACACTTAGTTTATAAAATGGTTTTTAATTTTTTTTATGTTTTAGTAGTTAAAACGTGTCTTAGGATAAAAACTTGGGTTCCTGCATCCTTAGGCCAAGGGCAATTTTTCGCTTAAGATTTCATTAGTAGCGGTTGTTGGTTTAGTTGGTTGATTCACTTCTTCAGATCTTCCATGACCATTATGAATTATATTCACCGCAGCAATTTCAGGCCTTTGAATAACATCATGAGAGTTTGAGCTTATATTGCTACTTTGAGAAAGGGCGGTATCAGAAGCGCCAGAAAAATTCATCGGGACTGAATTTTAAAAAATTAACAACTGTTAGTATTTTTGTGTTTCTTTTGATATGGTGCAGACAAGTGTTGCCAGCTATTTGTGAGTGTAATTCAAGCTTTATCGAAAACAACAGACTGAAAGGCTTTTTACTTTGAATTCAGAGCTGTGCTAATTAATTAGTTAGCTAATTTAATTTCTAATTGAAAATGGTAATTGAATTTTAATTACCTTAGTGCTAATTGAGAAGTAATTCTAATTAATTTGTGTGAATCGGAAAGGTAATTATCTAATTAAAATTTAATTAGATTTAGGATTAGCTAATTAGCCAATTCGATTTTCAATTAATCTTTTACGCCAATTTGTTGTAAAATTCTAATTAATTATTTTCATAAATAAATGCCTATTTTCTAATTGAATTGAATTACTTTCTATGTCTAATTGCTAATTGGCTGATTAATTGTTCATAAATATTTCCCTAATTGCTAATTCTAATTCAATTAGTTGTCAGCTAATTAGCACAGCGCTGACTTTAATTCAGGTCATTCAGATTCAAAACTAAGCTGCACTCTTAAATGACAGACAACCCCGAAGCATAGTTTCTTAAAAGATAAGAAATTTTAAAAAGATACATTAATCTACCTGAACTACCGTTTTCGAGGAGTAAAATACTTTGGGTACTTCTCAGGTATCGGATTCATCTTCACTATTATCGAAGGTCTGAACTGCCATTTTCGTTGGATAAAATATAGTGGATATTTCACGAATTTCAGATTCATCTTCACTATTATCAGAGACTGATTTTAGGGTAGAAAAGATATAGAAATAAATTTTTTAAGGCTTGATGAAGTTTCAACAGTAGTCTAAAACACACCTTGAACTGAATTTGCTTGCAATAAATCAAATGTGTTTGGGGCATTAATCAACACCACACACTTTGAGCGATTGATATAAAAATCACAGCTAGGGTAGCTTATCCTACAAACATTCTGCCATAAGAAAATTAAAATTATAATTTAGGTTATATACACTTACCCCCGAGAAAAAGATGCCATTTTTTGATACGCCCACTATTTCTTTTTTCTTTGAACATATTCACGGTTGATTTCTTTTTTCATTGACAAAATTCACGGTTCACTTCTTTTTTCTTTGACAAAATTCACGGTTGATTTAATGTTTATACGTTACGATTAAGTTTCAGACTATAAATCGTCCCATTCTCCATAAGCTACTTAACGATTAATATTAATTGTTATGGTAACAATTTACTAGTTTCCTTTACAGTGTATTTAATTTGGGGATTAATCAACACCACACACTTTGAGCGATTGATATAAAAATCACAGCCAAACATTCTGCCATGAGAAAATTAAAATTATAATTTAGATTATATACACTTACCCCCGAGAAAAAGATAACCGAGGCTTAACACTCATTACACCATTAATTTCAATTACTTTGAGCGATTGATATAAAAATCACAGCTAGGGTAGCTTATCCTACAAACATTCTGCCATGAGAAAATTAAAATTATAATTTAGGTTATATACCCCCGACTCCCGAGAAAAAGATAACCGAGGCTTAACACTCATACGAAAAATACACAAAGGAATAGTTATTACACCATTAATTTCAATTACTTAAACTATTACTATCGTTAATTCATATTTAATCCTACCAGAAGTAAAGTATTACTATCGTTAATTCATTTTTAATCCTACCAGAAGTAAAGTATTACTATCGTTAATTCATTTTTAATCCTAATACATCGGTGCTATTCAGAGTTGCCAGATCAGTTTTGAGGACCTCGCCCAACCCAAGCGGAAATCAGCCCAAATTACCGCCCAAACAAAAATTTGGTTTTTTCAGAAAGCGCCCAATTTCCGCCCAAAACAGAAAGTCTTTTTAACAATAAGCCAGGTTATTAACTTAAAATATAAACATATTTAATAGATGGTAATATCATAAACTTGCTGCGTACGCTAGCAGTTACTGAACGTAGCCACCATTTTTTCCCGCTACATAGATCGAAAAGAAGCCCAATTTGGGCGGCAACTCTTAGACTACGATCTGACGCGTGTAAATCGCTCCACCTTCCTCCCCTCTCTCTCTCTCTCCCTCTCTCAGGCTCTCCCACTAGCAGCGCGAAAATAGGCGGGGTTAGCACGCGAAACTGGGAGGGGTTAGCTAGTCAAAATGGGAGAGGCTAAATGCGTAAAGGCCCGTTCAGACGACACTCTTTTTCTCGCTACGCTTGCTGTGCTGAGCTCATCAGATTTTCTGGCTTCACCAGCCTCTAGAAAATGCACTGTTCACACGGCCAAAAATTTCTCATTCTTGATCTCGGCAAAGCGAGAAAAAAAGTTGAAAAAATTCAACTTTTTTTCTCTCTTTGCTCGGCACAGCCAATAGTGCTTCCGAAATGACGTCATTCTTTGTTTGTAGTCTGCTACTCTGTGGAAATGTGTTTTCTTCGGTTTCACTAGTCCGAATCTCTTGAAATTTTACTGATAAGTATATTGAAGGATTTTAAATTTTCGTGCAAAGTTTCAAAACGATTAGTTGTTTTCCAAAAAATTCATTTTAAGTTTTATTTATGCATTATTTAAACCTTTTTTTAAGAAAAGAACCATTCGTTTTAAAACATTGCACGATAATTTATAACACTTCGATATATATCTCATTAAAATGTCAAGGGATTCGAACCGAAGAAAACACATTTCCACAGAGTAGCAGACTACAAACAAAGAATGACGTCATTTCGGAAGCACTCTATTGGCTGTGCCGAGCAAAGAGAGAAAAAAAAGTTGAATTTTTTCAACTTTTTTTCTCGCTTTGCCGAGATCAAGAATGAGAAATTTTTGGCCGTGTGAACAGTGCATTTTCTAGAGGCTGGTGAAGCCAGAAAATCTGATGAGCTCAGCACAGCGAGCGTAGCGAGAAAAAGAGTGTCGTCTGAACGGGCCTTAGAATTCCTCGGTATAAATGCATTACTTTTTGTCGCCAGATGGCGCACAAAAAGTAAAAACCTGCGATTTTTTCGGTACTTTTTTGAATGAATTTTTTTCTGGAGAAATTTTTGACCGAATTCTGCTTAATTCCCTATAAAACACTCATTAAAAGTGATTTCATCTCGATTGAACAATAAATAAAAATGTACCTCGATTTTTAATAACATTTTCAAAATCGACGTAGCTCGGCCTAAGAAAAACATTTTGAGTATTTGTTCACTGTTTTCAAATATAACCACTGAAACCATTATTTTTGTAATTTTTGCGTTAATACAAGCAAATGTAACGATATTCATTCAACAAACTGTTAAAATTCAATTTTCAATAAGAAATCGTTGTCACGGATTTTGTATCTTGAAGAAAAAAAACATGCGATTTTTTCGGTACACTTTTGAATGCATTTTTTTCTGGAGAAATGTTTGACCGAATTCAGCTTAATTCCCTATAAAACACTCATTGAAAGTGGTTTCATCTCGATTGAACAATAATTAAAAATTTACCTCGATTTTTAATAACATTTTCAAAATCGACGTTTCACGGCCAAAGAAGCTTACTTTGAGTATTTCTTCACTATTTTCAAATATGTTCACTGAAACCATTATTTTTATACTTTTTGCTTTAATTCAAGCAAATGTAACTTTATTCAATCAAAAAACTGTTAAAATTAAATTTTTCAATAAGAAATCGTTGTCACGGATTTTGTATCTTGAAGAAGAAAAACATGCGATTTTTTTCGGTACTTTTTTGAATGCATTTTTTTCAGGAGAAATTTTTGACCGAATTCAGCTTAATTCCCTATAAAACACTCATTAAAAGTGATTTCATCTCGATTGAACAATAAATAAAAATGTACCTCGATTTTTAATAACATTTTCAAAATCGACGTTTCACGGCCAAAGAAGCATACTTTGAGTATTTCTTCACTATTTTCAAATATGTTCACTGAAAGCATTATTTTTATACTTTTTGCTTTAATTCAAGCAAATGTAACGATATTCAATCAAAAAACTGTTAAAATTAAATTTTTCAATAAGAAATCGTTGTCACGGATTTTGTATCTTGAAGAAGAAAAACCTGCGATTTTTTCGGTACTTTTTTGAATGAATTTTTTTCTGGAGAAATTTTTGACCGAATTCAGCTTAATTCCCTATAAAACACTCATTAAAAGTGATTTCATCTCGATTGAACAATAAATAAAAATGTACCTCGATTTTTAATAACATTTTCAAAATCGACGTAGCTCGGCCTAAGAAAAACATTTTGAGTATTTGTTCACTGTTTTCAAATATAACCACTGAAACCATTATTTTTGTAATTTTTGCGTTAATACAAGCAAATGTAACGATATTCATTCAACAAACTGTTAAAATTCAATTTTCAATAAGAAATCGTTGTCACGGATTTTGTATCTTGAAGAAAAAAAACATGCGATTTTTTCGGTACACTTTTGAATGCATTTTTTTCTGGAGAAATGTTTGACCGAATTCAGCTTAATTCCCTATAAAACACTCATTGAAAGTGGTTTCATCTCGATTGAACAATAATTAAAAATTTACCTCGATTTTTAATAACATTTTCAAAATCGACGTTTCACGGCCAAAGAAGCATACTTTGAGTATTTCTTCACTATTTTCAAATATGTTCACTGAAAGCATTATTTTTATACTTTTTCCTTTAATTCAAGCAAATGTAACGATATTCAATCAAAAAACTGTTAAAATTAAATTTTTCAATAAGAAATCGTTGTCACGGATTTTGTATCTTGAAGAAGAAAAACATGCGATTTTTTCGGTACTTTTTTGAATGCATTTTTTTCAGGAGAAATTTTTGACCGAATTCAGCTTAATTCCCTATAAAACACTCATTAAAAGTGATTTCATCTCGATTGAACAATAAATAAAAATGTACCTCGATTTTTAATAACATTTTCAAAATCGACGTTTCACGGCCAAAGAAGCATACTTTGAGTATTTCTTCACTATTTTCAAATATGTTCACTGAAAGCATTATTTTTATACTTTTTCCTTTAATTCAAGCAAATGTAACGATATTCAATCAAAAAACTGTTAAAATTAAATTTTTCAATAAGAAATCGTTGTCACGGATTTTGTATCTTGAAGAAGAAAAACATGCGATTTTTTCGGTACTTTTTTGAATGCATTTTTTTCAGGAGAAATTTTTGACCGAATTCAGCTTAATTCCCTATAAAACACTCATTAAAAGTGATTTCATCTCGATTGAACAATAAATAAAAATGTACCTCGATTTTTAATAACATTTTCAAAATCGACGTAGCTCGGCCTAAGTAAAACATTTTGAGTATTTGTTCACTGTTTTCAAATATAACCACTGAAACCATTATTTTTGTAATTTTTGCGTTAATTCAAGCAAATGTAACGATATTCATTCAACAAACTGTTAAAATTCAATTTTCAATAAGAAATCGTTGTCACGGATTTTGTATCTTGAAGAAAAAAAACATGCGATTTTTTCGGTACACTTTTGAATGCATTTTTTTCTGGAGAAATGTTTGACCGAATTCAGCTTAATTCCCTATAAAACACTCATTGAAAGTGATTTCATCTCGATTGAACAATAATTAAAAATTTACCTCGATTTTTAATAACATTTTCAAAATCGACGTTTCACGGCCAAAGAAGCTTACTTTGAGTATTTCTTCACTATTTTCAAATATGTTCACTGAAACCATTATTTTTATACTTTTTGCTTTAATTCAAGCAAATGTAACGATATTCAATCAAAAAACTGTTAAAATTAAATTTTTCAATAAGAAATCGTTGTCACGGATTTTGTATCTTGAAGAAGAAAAACATGCGATTTTTTTCGGTACTTTTTTGAATGCATTTTTTTCAGGAGAAATTTTTGACCGAATTCAGCTTAATTCCCTATAAAACACTCATTAAAAGTGATTTCATCTCGATTGAACAATAAATAAAAATGTACCTCGATTTTTAATAACATTTTCAAAATCGACGTTTCACGGCCAAAGAAGCATACTTTGAGTATTTCTTCACTATTTTCAAATATGTTCACTGAAAGCATTATTTTTATACTTTTTGCTTTAATTCAAGCAAATGTAACGATATTCAATCAAAAAACTGTTAAAATTAAATTTTTCAATAAGAAATCGTTGTCACGGATTTTGTATCTTGAAGAAGAAAAACATGCGATTTTTTCGGTACTTTTTTGAATGAATTTTTTTCTGGAGAAATTTTTGACCGAATTCAGCTTAATTCCCTATAAAACACTCATTAAAAGTGATTTCATCTCGATTGAACAATAAATAAAAATGTACCTCGATTTTTAATAACATTTTCAAAATCGACGTTTCACGGCCAAAGAAGCATACTTTGAGTATTTCTTCACTATTTTCAAATATGTTCACTGAAAGCATTATTTTTATACTTTTTCCTTTAATTCAAGCAAATGTAACGATATTCAATCAAAAAACTGTTAAAATTAAATTTTTCAATAAGAAATCGTTGTCACGGATTTTGTATCTTGAAGAAGAAAAACATGCGATTTTTTCGGTACTTTTTTGAATGCATTTTTTTCAGGAGAAATTTTTGACCGAATTCAGCTTAATTCCCTATAAAACACTCATTAAAAGTGATTTCATCTCGATTGAACAATAAATAAAAATGTACCTCGATTTTTAATAACATTTTCAAAATCGACGTAGCTCGGCCTAAGTAAAACATTTTGAGTATTTGTTCACTGTTTTCAAATATAACCACTGAAACCATTATTTTTGTAATTTTTGCGTTAATTCAAGCAAATGTAACGATATTCATTCAACAAACTGTTAAAATTCAATTTTCAATAAGAAATCGTTGTCACGGATTTTGTATCTTGAAGAAAAAAAACATGCGATTTTTTCGGTACACTTTTGAATACATTTTTTTCTGGAGAAATGTTTGACCGAATTCAGCTTAATTCCCTATAAAACACTCATTGAAAGTGATTTCATCTCGATTGAACAATAATTAAAAATTTACCTCGATTTTTAATAACATTTTCAAAATCGACGTTTCACGGCCAAAGAAGCTTACTTTGAGTATTTCTTCACTATTTTCAAATATGTTCACTGAAACCATTATTTTTATACTTTTTGCTTTAATTCAAGCAAATGTAACGATATTCAATCAAAAAACTGTTAAAATTAAATTTTTCAATAAGAAATCGTTGTCACGGATTTTGTATCTTGAAGAAGAAAAACATGCGATTTTTTTCGGTACTTTTTTGAATGCATTTTTTTCAGGAGAAATTTTTGACCGAATTCAGCTTAATTCCCTATAAAACACTCATTTAAAGTGATTTCATCTCGATTGAACAATAAATAAAAATGTACCTCGATTTTTAATAACATTTTCAAAATCGACGTTTCACGGCCAAAGAAGCATACTTTGAGTATTTCTTCACTATTTTCAAATATGTTCACTGAAAGCATTATTTTTATACTTTTTGCTTTAATTCAAGCAAATGTAACGATATTCAATCAAAAAACTGTTAAAATTAAAT
This sequence comes from Phalangium opilio, assembly GCF_054372755.1. Classification (NCBI taxonomy): domain Eukaryota; kingdom Metazoa; phylum Arthropoda; class Arachnida; order Opiliones; family Phalangiidae; genus Phalangium; species Phalangium opilio. The sequence continues at coordinate 1,787,832 of NW_028324192.1, read as the reverse complement.
TTTTCAATAAGAAATCGTTGTCACGGATTTTGTATCTTGAAGAAGAAAAACATGCGATTTTTTCGGTACTTTTTTGAATGAATTTTTTTCTGGAGAAATTTTTGACCGAATTCAGCTTAATTCCCTATAAAACACTCATTAAAAGTGATTTCATCTCGATTGAACAATAAATAAAAATGTACCTCGATTTTTAATAACATCTTCAAAATCGACAATTCACGGCCAAAGAAGCATACTTTGAGTATTTCTTCACTATTTTCAAATATGTTCACTGAAAGCATTATTTTTATACTTTTTGCTTTAATTCAAGCAAATGTAACGATATTCAATCAAAAAACTGTTAAAATTAAATTTTTCAATAAGAAATCGTTGTCACGGATTTTGTATCTTGAAGAAGAAAAACATGCGATTTTTTCGGTACTTTTTTGAATGAAATTTTTTCTGGAGAAATTTTTGACCGAATTCAGCTTAATTCCCTATAAAACACTCATTAAAAGTGATTTCATCGCGATTGAACAATAAATAAAAATGTACCTCGATTTTTAATAACATTTTCAAAATCGACGTAGCTCGGCCTAAGAAAAACATTTTGAGTATTTGTTCACTGTTTTCAAATATAACCACTGAAACCATTATTTTTGTAATTTTTGCGTTAATTCAAGCAAATGTAACGATATTCATTCAACAAACTGTTAAAATTCAATTTTCAATAAGAAATCGTTGTCACGGATTTTGTATCTTGAATAAAAAAAACATGCGATTTCTTCGGTACACTTTTGAATGCATTTTTTTCTGGAGAAATGTTTGACCGAATTCAGCTTAATTCCCTATAAAACACTCATTGAAAGTGATTTCATCTCGATTGAACAATAATTAAAAATTTACCTCGATTTTTAATAACATTTTCAAAATCGACGTTTCACGGCCAAAGAAGCATACTTTGAGTATTTCTTCACTATTTTCAAATATGTTCACTGAAAGCATTATTTTTATACTTTTTGCTTTAATTCAAGCAAATGTAACGATATTCAATCAAAAAACTGTTAAAATTAAATTTTTCAATAAGAAATCGTTGTCACGGATTTTGTATCTTGAAGAAGAAAAACCTGCGATTTTTTCGGTACTTTTTTGAATGAATTTTTTTCTGGAGAAATTTTTGACCGAATTCAGCTTAATTCCCTATAAAACACTCATTAAAAGTGATTTCATCTCGATTGAACAATAAATAAAAATGTACCTCGATTTTTAATAACATTTTCAAAATCGACGTAGCTCGGCCTAAGAAAAACATTTTGAGTATTTGTTCACTGTTTTCAAATATAACCACTGAAACCATTATTTTTGTAATTTTTGCGTTAATACAAGCAAATGTAACGATATTCATTCAACAAACTGTTAAAATTCAATTTTCAATAAGAAATCGTTGTCACGGATTTTGTATCTTGAAGAAAAAAAACATGCGATTTTTTCGGTACACTTTTGAATGCATTTTTTTCTGGAGAAATGTTTGACCGAATTCAGCTTAATTCCCTATAAAACACTCATTGAAAGTGGTTTCATCTCGATTGAACAATAATTAAAAATTTACCTCGATTTTTAATAACATTTTCAAAATCGACGTTTCACGGCCAAAGAAGCTTACTTTGAGTATTTCTTCACTATTTTCAAATATGTTCACTGAAACCATTATTTTTATACTTTTTGCTTTAATTCAAGCAAATGTAACGATATTCAATCAAAAAACTGTTAAAATTAAATTTTTCAATAAGAAATCGTTGTCACGGATTTTGTATCTTGAAGAAGAAAAACATGCGATTTTTTTCGGTACTTTTTTGAATGCATTTTTTTCAGGAGAAATTTTTGACCGAATTCAGCTTAATTCCCTATAAAACACTCATTAAAAGTGATTTCATCTCGATTGAACAATAAATAAAAATGTACCTCGATTTTTAATAACATTTTCAAAATCGACGTTTCACGGCCAAAGAAGCATACTTTGAGTATTTCTTCACTATTTTCAAATATGTTCACTGAAAGCATTATTTTTATACTTTTTCCTTTAATTCAAGCAAATGTAACGATATTCAATCAAAAAACTGTTAAAATTAAATTTTTCAATAAGAAATCGTTGTCACGGATTTTGTATCTTGAAGAAGAAAAACATGCGATTTTTTCGGTACTTTTTTGAATGCATTTTTTTCAGGAGAAATTTTTGACCGAATTCAGCTTAATTCCCTATAAAACACTCATTAAAAGTGATTTCATCTCGATTGAACAATAAATAAAAATGTACCTCGATTTTTAATAACATTTTCAAAATCGACGTTTCACGGCCAAAGAAGCATACTTTGAGTATTTCTTCACTATTTTCAAATATGTTCACTGAAAGCATTATTTTTATACTTTTTCCTTTAATTCAAGCAAATGTAACGATATTCAATCAAAAAACTGTTAAAATTAAATTTTTCAATAAGAAATCGTTGTCACGGATTTTGTATCTTGAAGAAGAAAAACATGCGATTTTTTCGGTACTTTTTTGAATGCATTTTTTTCAGGAGAAATTTTTGACCGAATTCAGCTTAATTCCCTATAAAACACTCATTAAAAGTGATTTCATCTCGATTGAACAATAAATAAAAATGTACCTCGATTTTTAATAACATTTTCAAAATCGACGTAGCTCGGCCTAAGTAAAACATTTTGAGTATTTGTTCACTGTTTTCAAATATAACCACTGAAACCATTATTTTTGTAATTTTTGCGTTAATTCAAGCAAATGTAACGATATTCATTCAACAAACTGTTAAAATTCAATTTTCAATAAGAAATCGTTGTCACGGATTTTGTATCTTGAAGAAAAAAAACATGCGATTTTTTCGGTACACTTTTGAATGCATTTTTTTCTGGAGAAATGTTTGACCGAATTCAGCTTAATTCCCTATAAAACACTCATTGAAAGTGATTTCATCTCGATTGAACAATAATTAAAAATTTACCTCGATTTTTAATAACATTTTCAAAATCGACGTTTCACGGCCAAAGAAGCTTATTTTGAGTATTTCTTCACTATTTTCAAATATGTTCACTGAAACCATTATTTTTATACTTTTTGCTTTAATTCAAGCAAATGTAACGATATTCAATCAAAAAGCTGTTAAAATTAAATTTTTCAATAAGAAATCGTTGTCACGGATTTTGTATCTTGAAGAAGAAAAACATGCGATTTTTTTCGGTACTTTTTTGAATGCATTTTTTTCAGGAGAAATTTTTGACCGAATTCAGCTTAATTCCCTATAAAACACTCATTAAAAGTGATTTCATCTCGATTGAACAATAAATAAAAATGTACCTCGATTTTTAATAACATTTTCAAAATCGACGTAGCTCGGCCTAAGTAAAACATTTTGAGTATTTGTTCACTGTTTTCAAATATAACCACTGAAACCATTATTTTTGTAATTTTTGCGTTAATTCAAGCAAATGTAACGATATTCATTCAACAAACTGTTAAAATTCAATTTTCAATAAGAAATCGTTGTCACGGATTTTGTATCTTGAAGAAAAAAAACATGCGATTTTTTCGGTACACTTTTGAATGCATTTTTTTCTGGAGAAATGTTTGACCGAATTCAGCTTAATTCCCTATAAAACACTCATTGAAAGTGATTTCATCTCGATTGAACAATAATTAAAAATTTACCTCGATTTTTAATAACATTTTCAAAATCGACGTTTCACGGCCAAAGAAGCTTACTTTGAGTATTTCTTCACTATTTTCAAATATGTTCACTGAAACCATTATTTTTATACTTTTTGCTTTAATTCAAGCAAATGTAACGATATTCAATCAAAAAACTGTTAAAATTAAATTTTTCAATAAGAAATCGTTGTCACGGATTTTGTATCTTGAAGAAGAAAAACATGCGATTTTTTTCGGTACTTTTTTGAATGCATTTTTTTCAGGAGAAATTTTTGACCGAATTCAGCTTAATTCCCTATAAAACACTCATTTAAAGTGATTTCATCTCGATTGAACAATAAATAAAAATGTACCTCGATTTTTAATAACATTTTCAAAATCGACGTTTCACGGCCAAAGAAGCATACTTTGAGTATTTCTTCACTATTTTCAAATATGTTCACTGAAAGCATTATTTTTATACTTTTTGCTTTAATTCAAGCAAATGTAACGATATTCAATCAAAAAACTGTTAAAATTAAATTTTTCAATAAGAAATCGTTGTCACGGATTTTGTATCTTGAAGAAGAAAAACATGCGATTTTTTTCGGTACTTTTTTGAATGCATTTTTTTCAGGAGAAATTTTTGACCGAATTCAGCTTAATTCCCTATAAAACACTCATTAAAAGTGATTTCATCTCGATTGAACAATAAATAAAAATGTACCTCGATTTTTAATAACATTTTCAAAATCGACGTTTCACGGCCAAAGAAGCATACTTTGAGTATTTCTTCACTATTTTCAAATATGTTCACTGAAAGCATTATTTTTATACTTTTTGCTTTAATTCAAGCAAATGTAACGATATTCAATCAAAAAACTGTTAAAATTAAATTTTTCAATAAGAAATCGTTGTCACGGATTTTGTATCTTGAAGAAGAAAAACATGCGATTTTTTCGGTACTTTTTTGAATGAATTTTTTTCTGGAGAAATTTTTGACCGAATTCAGCTTAATTCCCTATAAAACACTCATTAAAAGTGATTTCATCTCGATTGAACAATAAATAAAAATGTACCTCGATTTTTAATAACATTTTCAAAATCGACGTTTCACGGCCAAAGAAGCATACTTTGAGTATTTCTTCACTATTTTCAAATATGTTCACTGAAAGCATTATTTTTATACTTTTTGCTTTAATTCAAGCAAATGTAACGATATTCAATCAAAAAACTGTTAAAATTAAATTTTTCAATAAGAAATCGTTGTCACGGATTTTGTATCTTGAAGAAGAAAAACATGCGATTTTTTCGGTACTTTTTTGAATGCATTTTTTTCAGGAGAAATTTTTGACCGAATTCAGCTTAATTCCCTATAAAACACTCATTAAAAGTGATTTCATCTCGATTGAACAATAAATAAAAATGTACCTCGATTTTTAATAACATTTTCAAAATCGACGTTTCACGGCCAAAGAAGCATACTTTGAGTATTTCTTCACTATTTTCAAATATGTTCACTGAAAGCATTATTTTTATACTTTTTGCTTTACTTCAAGCAAATGTAACGATATTCAATCAAAAAACTGTTAAAATTAAATTTTTCAATAAGAAATCGTTGTCACGGATTTTGTATCTTGAAGAAGAAAAACATGCGATTTTTTCGGTACTTTTTTGAATGAATTTTTTTCTGGAGAAATTTTTGACCGAATTCAGCTTAATTCCCTATAATACACTCATTAAAAGTGATTTCATCTCGATTGAACAATAAATAAAAATGTACCTCGATTTTTAATAACATTTTCAAAATCGACGTAGCTCGGCCTAAGAAAAACATTTTGAGTATTTGTTCACTGTTTTCAAATATAACCACTGAAACCATTATTTTTGTAATTTTTGCGTTAATTCAAGCAAATGTAACGATATTCATTCAAGAAACTGTTAAAATTCAATTTTCAATAAGAAATCGTTGTCACGGATTTTGTATCTTGAAGAAAAAAACTTGCGATTTTTTCGGTACACTTTTGAATGCATTTTTTTCTGGAGAAACATTTTGAAAATGTTATTAAAAATCGAGGTACATTTTTATTTATTGTTCAATCGAGATGAAATCACTTTTAATGAGTGTTTTATAGGGAATTAAGCTGAATTCGGTCAAAAATTTCTCCTGAAAAAAATGCATTCAAAAAAGTACCGAAAAAATCGCATGTTTTTCTTCTTCAAGATACAAAATCCGTGACAACGATTTTTTATTGAAAAATTTAATTTTAACAGTTTTTTGATTGAATATCGTTACATTTGCTTGAATTAAAGCAAAAAGTATAAAAATAATGGTTTCAGTGAACATATTTGAAAATAGTGAAGAAATACTCAAAGTAAGCTTCTTTGGCCGTGAAACGTCGATTTTGAAAATGTTATTAAAAATCGAGGTAAATTTTTAACTATTGTTCAATCGAGATGAAATCACTTTCAATGAGTGTTTTATAGGGAATTAAGCTGAATTCGGTCAAACATTTCTCCAGAAAAAAATGCATTCAAAAGTGTACCGAAAAAATCGCATGTTTTTTTTCTTCAAGATACAAAATCCGTGACAACGATTTCTTATTGAAAATTGAATTTTAACAGTTTGTTGAATGAATATCGTTACATTTGCTTGTATTAACGCAAAAATTACAAAAATAATGGTTTCAGTGGTTATATTTGAAAACAGTGAACAAATACTCAAAATGTTTTTCTTAGGCCGAGCTACGTCGATTTTGAAAATGTTATTAAAAATCGAGGTACATTTTTATTTATTGTTCAATCGAGATGAAATCACTTTTAATGAGTGTTTTATAGGGAATTAAGCTGAATTCGGTCAAAAATTTCTCCAGAAAAAAATTCATTCAAAAAAGTACCGAAAAAAATCGCATGTTTTTCTTCTTCAAGATACAAAATCCGTGAATACGATTTCTTATTGAAAATTGAATTTTAACAGTTTTTTGAATGAATATCGTTACATTTGCTTGAATTAAAGCAAAAAGTATAAAAATAATGCTTTCAGTGAACATATTTGAAAATAGTGAAGAAATACTCAAAGTATGGTGAACAAATACTCAAAATGTTTTTCTTAGGTCGAGTTACGTCGATTTTGAAAATGTTATTAAAAATCGAGGTACATTTTTATTTATTCTTCAATCGAGATGAAATCACTTTTAATGAGTGTTTTATAGGGAATTAAGCTGAATTCGGTCAAAAATTTCTCCAGAAAAAAATTCATTCAAAAAAGTACCGAAAAAATCGCAGGTTTTTCTTCTTCAAGACACAAAATCCGTGAATACGATTTCTTATTGAAAATTGAATTTTAACAGTTTTTTGAATGAATATCGTTACATTTGCTTGAATTAAAGCAAAAAGTATAAAAATAATGGTTTCAGTGGTTATTTTTGAAAATAGTGAAGAAATACTCAAAATATGCTTCTTTGGCCGTGAAACGTCGATTTTGAAAATGTTATTAAAAATCGAGGTACATTTTTATTTATTGTTCAATCGAGATGAAATCACTTTTAATGAGTGTTTTATAGGGAATTAAGCTGAATTCGGTCAAAAATTTCTCCAGAAAAAAATGCATTCAAAAAAGTACCGAAAAAATCGCATGTTTTTCTTCTTCAAGATACAAAATCCGTGACAATGATTTTTTATTGAAAAATTGAATTTTAACAGTTTTTTGAATGAATATCGTTACATTTGCTTGAATTAAAGCAAAAAGTATAAAAATAATGGTTTCAGTGAATATATTTGTAAATAGTGAAGAAATACTCAAAATATGCTTCGTTGGCGGTGAAACGTCGATTTTTAAAATGTTATTAAAAATCGAGGTACATTTTTAATTATTGTTCAATCGAGATGAAATCACTTTTAATGAGTGTTTTATAGGGAATTAAGCTGAATTCGGTCAAAAATTTCTCCTGAAAAAAATGCATTCAAAAAAGTACCGAAAAAATCGCATGTTTTTCTTCTTCAAGATACAAAATCCGTGACAACGATTTCTTATTGAAAAATTTAATTTTAACAGTTTTTTGATTGAATATCGTTACATTTGCTTGAATTAAAGCAAAAAGTATAAAAATAATGGTTTCAGTGAACATATTTGAAAATAGTGAAGAAATACTCAAAGTAAGCTTCTTTGGCCGTGAAACGTCGATTTTGAAAATGTTATTAAAAATCGAGGTAAATTTTTAATTATTGTTCAATCGAGATGAAATCACTTTCAATGAGTGTTTTATAGGGAATTAAGCTGAATTCGGTCAAACATTTCTCCAGAAAAAAATGCATTCAAAAGTGTACCGAAAAAATCGCATGTTTTTTTTCTTCAAGATACAAAATCCGTGACAACGATTTCTTATTTAAAATTGAATTTTAACAGTTTGTTGAATGAATATCGTTACATTTGCTTGAATTAACGCAAAAATTACAAAAATAATGGTTTCAGTGGTTATATTTGAAAACAGTGATCAAATACTCAAAATGTTTTTCTTAGGCCGAGTTACGTCGATTTTGAAAATGTTATTAAAAATCGAGGTACATTTTTATTTATTGTTCAATCGAGATGAAATCACTTTTATTGAGTGTTTTATAGGGAATTAAGCTGAATTCGGTCAAAAATTTCTCCAGAAAAAAATGCATTCAAAAAAGTACCGAAAAAATCGCATGTTTTTCTTCTTCAAGATACAAAATCCGTGACAACGATTTCTTATTGAAAAATTGAATTTTAACAGTTTTTTGAATGAATATCGTTACATTTGCTTGAATTAAAGCAAAAAGTATAAAAATAATGGTTTCAGTGAAAATATTTGTAAATAGTGAAGAAATACTCAAAATATGCTTCGTTGGCGGTGAAACGTCGATTTTTAAAATGTTATTAAAAATCGAGGTACATTTTTAATTATTGTTCAGTCGAGATGAAATCACTTTTTATGAGTGTTTTATAGGGAACTAAGCTGAATTCGGTCAAAAATTTCTCCAGAAAAAAATGCATTCAAAAAAGTCCCGAATAAATCGCATGTTTTTTTTCTTCAAGATACAAAATCCGTGACAACGATTTCTTATTTAAAATTGAATTTTAACAGTTTGTTGAATGAATATCGTTACATTTGCTTGAATTAACGCAAAAATTACAAAAATAATGGTTTCAGTGGTTATATTTGAAAACAGTGAACAAATACTCAAAATGTTTTTCTCAGGTCGAGTTACGTCGATTTTGAAAATGTTATTAAAAATCGAGGTACATTTTTATTTCTTGTTCAATCGAGATGAAATCACTTTTAATGAGTGTTTTATAGGGAATTAAGCTGAATTCGGTCAAAAATTTCTCCAGAAAAAAATTCATTCAAAAAAGTACCGAAAAAATCGCAGGTTTTTCTTCTTCAAGACACAAAATCCGTGAATACGATTTCTTATTGAAAATTGAATTTTAACAGTTTTTTGAATGAATATCGTTACATTTGCTTGAATTAAAGCAAAAAGTATAAAAATAATGGTTTCAGTAGTTATTTTTGAAAATAGTGAAGAAATACTCAAAATATGCTTCTTTGGCCGTGAAACGTCGATTTTGAAAATGTTATTAAAAATCGAGGTACATTTTTATTTATTGTTCAATCGAGATGAAATCACTTTTAATGAGTGTTTTATAGGGAATTAAGCTGAATTCGTTCAAAAATTTCTCCAGAAAAAAATGCATTCAAAAAAGTACCGAAAAAATCGCATGTTTTTCTTCTTCAAGATACAAAATCCGTGACAATGATTTCTTATTGAAAAATTGAATTTGAACAGTTTTTTGAATGAATATCGTTACATTTGCTTGAATTAAAGCAAAAAGTATAAAAATAATGGTTTCAGTGAATATATTTGTAAATAGTGAAGAAATACTCAAAATATGCTTCGTTGGCGGTGAAACGTCGATTTTTAAAATGTTATTAAAAATCGAGGTACATTTTTAATTATTGTTCAGTCGAGATGAAATCACTTTTTATGAGTGTTTTATAGGGAACTAAGCTGAATTCGGTCAAAAATTTCTCCAGAAAAAAATGCATTCAAAAAAGTCCCGAATAAATCGCATGTTTTTTTTCTTCAAGATACAAAATCCGTGACAACGATTTCTTATTTAAAATTGAATTTTAACAGTTTGTTGAATGAATATCGTTACATTTGCTTGAATTAACGCAAAAATTACAAAAATAATGGTTTCAGTGGTTATATTTGAAAACAGTGAACAAATACTCAAAATGTTTTTCTCAGGTCGAGTTACGTCGATTTTGAAAATGTTATTAAAAATCGAGGTACATTTTTATTTCTTGTTCAATCGAGATGAAATCACTTTTAATGAGTGTTTTATAGGGAATTAAGCTGAATTCGGTCAAAAATTTCTCCAGAAAAAAATTCATTCAAAAAAGTACCGAAAAAATCGCAGGTTTTTCTTCTTCAAGACACAAAATCCGTGAATACGATTTCTTATTGAAAATTGAATTTTAACAGTTTTTTGAATGAATATCGTTACATTTGCTTGAATTAAAGCAAAAAGTATAAAAATAATGGTTTCAGTAGTTATTTTTGAAAATAGTGAAGAAATACTCAAAATATGCTTCTTTGGCCGTGAAACGTCGATTTTGAAAATGTTATTAAAAATCGAGGTACATTTTTATTTATTGTTCAATCGAGATGAAATCACTTTTAATGAGTGTTTTATAGGGAATTAAGCTGAATTCGTTCAAAAATTTCTCCAGAAAAAAATGCATTCAAAAAAGTACCGAAAAAATCGCATGTTTTTCTTCTTCAAGATACAAAATCCGTGACAATGATTTCTTATTGAAAAATTGAATTTGAACAGTTTTTTGAATGAATATCGTTACATTTGCTTGAATTAAAGCAAAAAGTATAAAAATAATGGTTTCAGTGAATATATTTGTAAATAGTGAAGAAATACTCAAAATATGCTTCGTTGGCGGTGAAACGTCGATTTTTAAAATGTTATTAAAAATCGAGGTACATTTTTAATTATTGTTCAGTCGAGATGAAATCACTTTTTATGAGTGTTTTATAGGGAACTAAGCTGAATTCGGTCAAAAATTTCTCCAGAAAAAAATGCATTCAAAAAAGTCCCGAATAAATCGCATGTTTTTTTTCTTCAAGATACAAAATCCGTGACAACGATTTCTTATTTAAAATTGAATTTTAACAGTTTGTTGAATGAATATCGTTACATTTGCTTGAATTAACGCAAAAATTACAAAAATAATGGTTTCAGTGGTTATATTTGAAAACAGTGAACAAATACTCAAAATGTTTTTCTCAGGTCGAGTTACGTCGATTTTGAAAATGTTATTAAAAATCGAGGTACATTTTTATTTCTTGTTCAATCGAGATGAAATCACTTTTAATGAGTGTTTTATAGGGAATTAAGCTGAATTCGGTCAAAAATTTCTCCAGAAAAAAATTCATTCAAAAAAGTACCGAAAAAATCGCAGGTTTTTCTTCTTCAAGACACAAAATCCGTGAATACGATTTCTTATTGAAAATTGAATTTTAACAGTTTTTTGAATGAATATCGTTACATTTGCTTGAATTAAAGCAAAAAGTATAAAAATAATGGTTTCAGTAGTTATTTTTGAAAATAGTGAAGAAATACTCAAAATATGCTTCTTTGGCCGTGAAACGTCGATTTTGAAAATGTTATTAAAAATCGAGGTACATTTTTATTTATTGTTCAATCGAGATGAAATCACTTTTAATGAGTGTTTTATAGGGAATTAAGCTGAATTCGTTCAAAAATTTCTCCAGAAAAAAATGCATTCAAAAAAGTACCGAAAAAATCGCATGTTTTTCTTCTTCAAGATACAAAATCCGTGACAATGATTTCTTATTGAAAAATTGAATTTGAACAGTTTTTTGAATGAATATCGTTACATTTGCTTGAATTAAAGCAAAAAGTATAAAAATAATGGTTTCAGTGAATATATTTGTAAATAGTGAAGAAATACTCAAAATATGCTTCGTTGGCGGTGAAACGTCGATTTTTAAAATGTTATTAAAAATCGAGGTACATTTTTAATTATTGTTCAATCGAGATGAAATCACTTTTAATGAGTGTTTTATAGGGAGCTAAGCTGAATTCGGTCAAAAATTTCTCCAGAAAAAAATGCATTCAAAAAAGTACCGAAAAAATCGCATGTTTTTCTTCTTCAAGATACAAAATCCGTGACAACGATTTCTTATTGAAAAATTTAATTTTAACAGTTTTTTGATTGAATATCGTTACATTTGCTTGAATTAAAGCAAAAAGTATAAAAATAATGGTTTCAGTGTATATATTTGTAAATAGTGAAGAAATACTCAAAATATGCTTCGTTGGCGGTGAAACGTCGATTTTTAAAATGTTATTAAAAATCGAGGTACATTTTTAATTATTGTTCAATCGAGATGAAATCACTTTTAATGAGTGTTTTATAGGGAATTAAGCTGAATTCGGTCAAACATTTCTCCAGAAAAAAATGCATTCAAAAGTGTACCGAAAAAATCGCATGTTTTTTTTCTTCAAGATACAAAATCCGTGACAACGATTTCTTATTTAAAATTGAATTTTAACAGTTTGTTGAATGAATATCGTTACATTTGCTTGAATTAACGCAAAAACTACAAAAATAATGGTTTCAGTGGTTATATTTGAAAACAGTGAACAAATACTCAAAATGTTTTTCTTAGGCCGAGTTACGTCGATTTTGAAAATGTTATTAAAAATCGAGGTACATTTTTATTTAATGTTCAATCGAGATGAAATCACTTTTATTGAGTGTTTTATAGGGAATTAAGCTGAATTCGGTCAAAAATTTCTCCAGAAAAATATGAATTCAAAAAAGTACCGAAAAAATCGCATTTTTTTCTTCTTCAAGATACAAAATCCGTGACAACGATTTCTTATTGAAAATTGAATTTTAACAGTTTTTTGAATGAATATCGTTACATTGCTTGAATTAAAGCAAAAAGTATAAAAATAATGGTTTCAATGAATATATTTGAAAATAGTGAAGAAATACTCAAAGTATGCTTCTTTGGCCGTGAAACGTCGATTTTGAAAATGTTATTAAAAATCGAGGTAAATTTATAATAATTGTTCAATCGAGATGAAATCAATTTCAATGAGTGTTTTATAGGGAATTAAGCTGAATTCGGTCAAAAATTTCTCCTGAAAAAAATGCATTCAAAAAAGTACCGAAAAAATCGCATGTTTTTCTTCTTCAAGATACAAAATCAGTGACAACGATTTCTTATTGAAAAATTGAATTTTAACAGTTTTTTGAATGAATATCGTTACATTTGCTTGAATTAAAGCAAAAAGTATAAAAATAATGGTTTCAGTGGTTATATTTGAAAATAGTGAAGAAATACTCAAAATAAGCTTCTTTGGCCGTGAAACGTCGATTTTGAAAATGTTATTAAAAATCGAGGTACATTTTTAATTATTGTTCAATCGAGATGAAATCACTTTTAATGAGTGTTTTATGGGGAATTAAGCTGAATTCGGTCAAACATTTCTCCAGAAAAAAATGCATTCAAAAGTGTACCGAAAAAATCGCATGTTTTTTTTCTTCAAGATACAAAATCCGTGACAACGATTTCTTATTGAAAAATTTAATTTTAACAGTTTTTTGATTGAATATCGTTACATTTGCTTGAATTAAAGCAAAAAGTATAAAAATAATGGTTTCAGTGTATATATTTGTGAATAGTGAAGAAATACTCAAAATATGCTTCGTTTTTTGTTATCCATAATAACCCAAAATGAAATTTATCTATTCGAACATCAGAAGCGCAAGATGTAATTTACCAAATCTGATTGCAACGCTAACAACAAAAGAGATAGTTCCGGATATAATAGCCTTAACAGAAACATGGTTTAGAGAAAATACATTTTTATACTTGCAAAATTATAAGTTCTATGGAAAAGGGAATAGAGTAGGTGGGGGGGGGGGGGTGGGATTCTACTGTAAACAAGATATAAAAATAACCAGAATTTCAAACCTATGCATGTGTACGCAAGACGTTGAGAGTTATGTTATAAAGGTTTTAGAAACTGACGAAATCTATGCAATAATATATAGACCCCATTCCTCAAAAATTCACAATTTTTTTAATGCCCTGGAATTCATATTGGAGGGAATGGGAAATAATAAAAATAGGAAAATATTAGCAGGTGATTTTAATATAAACTTACTCGGATGGGCTCGAACCACCAACCTATTGGTTAACAGCCGAACGTGCTAACCATTGCGCCACGGAAGCCCAAAAATTAAATGGTCGTCAGGTATTGTGGAAAAATTTTGGCTTTCTACGTTACATTTGAGATCACACAACACCGCTCCCGGGTGGGCTCGAACCACCAACCTATTGGTTAACAGCCGAACGCGCTAACCATTGCGCCACGGAAGCCCAAAACCTAAATGCTCGTCAGGTATTGTGCAAAAAACTTGACTTTTTACGTCACATCTGTGACCTCACAACACCGCTCCCGGATGGGCTCGAACCACCAACCTTTCGATTAACAGCTGAACGCGCTAACCATTGCGCCACGGAATCCCAAAAATTAAATGCTCGTCAGGTATTGTGTAAAAACCTTGACTTTTTACGTCACATCTGAGACCTCACAACACCGCTCCCGGATGGGCTCGAACCACCAACCTATTGGTTAACAGCCGAACGCGCTAACCATTGCGCCACGGAAGCCCAAAAGTTAAATACTCGTCAGGTATTGTGTAAAAACCTTGACTTCTTACGTCACATCTGAGACCTCACAACACCGCTCCCGGATGGGCTCGAACCACCAACCTATTGGTTAACAGCCGAACGCGCTAACCATTGCGCCACGGAAGCCCAAAAGTTTAATGCTCGTCAGGTATTGTGTAAAAACCTTGACTTTTTACGTCACATCTGAGACCTCACAACACCGCTCCCGGATGGGCTCGAACCACCAACCTATTGGTTAACAGCCGAACGCGCTAAACATTGCGCCACGGAAGCCCAAAAGTTAAATGCTCGTCAGGTATTGTGTAAAAACCTTGACTTTTTACGTCACATCTGAGACCTCACAACACCGCTCCCGGATGGGCTCGAACCACCAACCTATTGGTTAACAGCCGAACGCGCTAAACATTGCGCCACGGAAGCCCAAATGTTAAATGCTCGTCAGGTATTGTGTAAAAACCTTGACTTTTTACGTCACATCTGAGACCTCACAACACCGCTCCCGGATGGGCTCGAACCACCAACCTATTGGTTAACAGCCGAACGCCCTAACCATTGCGCCACGGAAGCCCAAAAGTTTAATGCTCGTCAGGTATTGTGTAAAAACCTTGACTTTTTACGTCACATCTGAGACCTCACAACACCGCTCCCGGATGGGCTCGAACCACCAACCTATGTCAGAGTTTTTCACAATACCTGACGAACATTTAATTTTTGGGCTTCAGTGGCGCAATGGTCAGCGCGTTCAGCTGTTAACCGAAAGGTTGGTGGTTCGAGCCCAAACGAGAGAGGTTTTGTGGGGTCTCAGATGTAGCGTGAAAAGTCGTAACTTTTCAACAATACCTGACAACCATTTAATTTTTGGGCGTCCGTGGCGCAATGGCTAGCGCGTTCGGCTGTTAACCGAAAGGTTGGTGGTTCGAGCCCATCCGGGAGCGGTGTTGTGACGTCTCAGATGTTACGTAAAATGTCAGAGTTTTTCCACAATACCTGACAACCATTTAATTTCGGAGCTTCCGTGGCGCAGTAATTAGCGCGTCCAGCTCTTAATCGAAAGGTTGGTGGTTCGAGCCCACCCGGAAGAGATGTTGTGGGGTCTCAGATGTAGCGTTAAAAGTCAAAACTTTTCCACAATACGTGACAACCATTTAATTTCTGATCTTCCGTGGCTCAATGGTTAGCGCGTTCGGCTGTTAACCAATAGGTTGGTGGTTGAGCCCACCCGGGAGCGGTGTTTTTGGATCTCAAATGTAACGTAAATAGCCAAAGTTTTTCCACAATACCTGACGACCATTTAATTTTTGGGCCTCAGTGGCGAATGGTTAGCGCGTTCAGCTGTTAACCGAAAGGTTGGTGGTTCGAGCCCTCCCGGGAGCGGTGTTGTGACGTCTCAGATATAACGTAAAATGTCAGAGTTTTTCCAAAACACCTGACGAACATTTAACTTTTGGGCTTCCGTGGCGCAATGGTTAGCGCGTTCAGCTGTTAATCGAAAGGTTGGTGGTTCGAGCCCGCCCGGAAGAGGTATTGTGTGGTCTCAGATGTAGCGTAAAAAGTCAAACTTTTTCCATAATACGTGATAACCATTTATTTTCTGAGCTTCCGTGGCTCAATGGTTAGCGCGTTCGGCTGTTAACCAAAAGGTTGGTGGTTCGAGCCCACCCGGGAGCGGTGTTTTGGGATCTCAAATGTAACGTAAATTGCCAAAGTTTTTCCACAATACCTGACGACCATTTAATTTTTGGGCCTCAGTGGCGCAATGGTTAGCGCGTTCAGCTGTTAACCGAAAGGTTGGTGGTTCGAGCCCACCCGGGAGAGGTTTTGTGTGATCTCAAATGTAACGTAGAAAGCCAAAGTTTTTGCACAATACCTGACGACCATTTAATTTTTGGGCTTCCGTGGCGCAATGGTTAGCGCGTTCGGCTGTTAACCAATAGGTTGGTGGTTATAGCCCATCCGGGAGCGGTGTTGTGATGTCTCAGATGTAACGCAAAATGTCTGAGTTTTTCCACAATACCTGACGAACATTTAATTTTTGGGCTTCCTTGGCGCAATGGTTAGCGCGTTCAGCTGTTAATCGAAAGGTTGGTGGTTCGAGCCCACCCGGAATAGGTGTTGTGTGATCTCAAATGTAACGTAGAAAGCCAAAGTTTTTCCACAATACCTGACGACCATTTAATTTCTGAGCTTCAGTGGCGCAATGGTCAGCGCGTTCAGCTGTTAACCGAAATGTTGGTGGTTCGAGCCCTCCCGGGAGCGGTGTTGTGACGTCTCAGATGTAACGTAAAATGTCAGAGTTTTTCCACAATACCTGACGTGCATTTAATTTTTGGGCTTCCGTGGCGCAATGGTTAGCGCGTTCAGCTGTTAATCGAAAGGTTGGTGGTTCAAGCCCACCCGGGAGAGGTGTTGTGAGGTCTCAGATGTAGCGTGAAAAGTCAAACTTTTTCCATAATACGTGATAACCATTTATTTTCTGATCTTTCGTGGCTCAATGGTTAGCGCGTTCGGCTGTAAACCAATAGCTTGGTGGTTCGAGCCCACCCGGGAGCGGTGTTTTTGGATCTCAAATGTAACGTAAATAGCCAAAGTTTTGCCGCAATACCTGACGACCATTTTTTTTGGGCGTCCGTGGCGCAATGGTTAGCGCGTTCGGCTGTTAACCGAAAGGTTGGTGGTTCGAGCCCTTCCGGGAGCGGTGTTGTGAGGTCTCAGATGTGAAGTAAAAAGCCAAAGTTTTTCCACAATACCTGACAACCGTTTAATTTCTGAGTTTCCGTGGCTCAATGGTTAGCGCGTTCAGCTGTTAACCAATAGGTTGGTGGTTCGAGCCCACCCGGGAGCGGTGTTGTGTGATCTCAAGTGTAACGTAGAAAGCCAAAGTTTTTCCACAATACCTGACGACCATTTAATTTTTGGGCTTCCGTGGCGCAATGGTTAGCGCGTTCGGCTGTTAACCAATAGGTTGGTGGTTCGAGCCCATCCGGGAGCGGTGTTGTGAGGTCTCAGATGTGACGTAAAAAGTCAAGGTTTTTACACAATACCTGAGGAGTATTTAATTTTTGGGCTTCCGTGGCACAATGGTTACCGCGTTCAGGTGTTAATCGAAAGGTTGGTGGTTCGAGCCCACCCGGGAGAGGTGTTGTGGGGTCTCAAATGTAACGTAGAAAGCCAAAGTTTTTCCACAATACCTGACAACAATTTAATTTCTGAGCTTCCGTGGCTCAATGGTTAGCGCGTTCGGCTGTTAACCGAAATGTTGGTGGTTCGAGCCCATCCGGGAGCGGTGTTGTGAGGCCTCAGATGTGAAGTAAAAAGTCAAAGTTTTACCTCAATACCTGACGAAAATTTAATTTTTGGGCTTCAGTGGCGCAATGGTTAGCGCGTTCGGCTATTAACCAATAGGTTGGTGGTTCGAGCCCATCCGGGAGAAGTGTTGTGACGTCTCAGATGTAACGTAAAATGTCGGAGTTTTTCCACAATACCTGACGAACATTTAATTTTTGGGCTTCAGTGGCGCAATGGTCAGCGCGTTCAGCTGTTAACCGAAAGGTTGGTGGTTCGAGCCCAAACGAGAGAGGTTTTGTGGGGTCTCAGATGTAGCTTGAAAAGTCGTAACTTTTCAACAATACCTGACAACCATTTAATTTCTGAGCTTCCGTGGCTCAATGGTTAGCGCGTTCGGCTGTTAACCAATAGGTTGGAGGTGCTAGCCCATCCGGGAGCGGTGTTGTGATGTCTCAGATGTAACGTAAAATGTCAGAGTTTTTCCACAATACCTGACGAACATTTAATTTTTGGGCTTCCGTGGCGCAATGGTTAGCGCGTTCAGCTGTTAATCGAAAGGTTGGTGGTTCGAGCCCACCCGGAAGAGGTGTTGTGGGGTCTCAGATGTAGCGTAAAAAGTCAAAACTTTTCCACAATACGTGACAACCATTTAATTTCTGAGCTTCCGTGGCTCAATGGTTAGCGCGTTCGGCTGTCAATCGAAAGGTTGGTGGTTGGAGCCCATCCGGGAGCGGTGCTGTGAGGTCTAGGATGTGAAGTAAAAAGTCAAAGTTTTACCTCAATACCTGACGAAAATTTAATTTTTGGGCTTCAGTGGCGCAATGGTCAGCGCGTTCAGCTGTTAACCGAAAGGTTGGTGGTTCGAGCCCTCCCGGGAGCGGTGTTGTGACGTCTCAGATGTAACGTAAAATGTCAGAGTTTTTCCACAATACCTGACGAGCATATAATTTTTGGGCTTCCGTGGCTCAATGGTTAGCGCGTTCAGCTGTTAACCAATAGGTTGGTGGTTCGAGCCCACCCGGGAGCGGTGTTGTGTGATCTCAAGTGTAACGTAGAAAGCCAAAGTTTTTCCACAATACCTGACGACCATTTAATTTTTGGGCTTCCGTGGCGCAATGGTTAGCGCGTTCGGCTGTTAGCCAATAGGTTGGTGGTTCGAGCCCATCCGGGAGCGGTGTTGTGAGGTCTCAGATGTGACGTAAAAAGTCAAGGTTTTTACACAATACCTGAGGAGCATTTAATTTTTGGGCTTCCGTGGCACAATGGTTACCGCGTTCAGGTGTTAATCGAAAGGTTGGTGGTTCGAGCCCACCCGGGAGAGGTGTTGTGGGGTCTCAAATGTAACGTAGAAAGCCAAAGTTTTTCCACAATACCTGACAACAATTTAATTTCTGAGCTTCCGTGGCTCAATGGTTAGCGCGTTCGGCTGTTAACCGAAATGTTGGTGGTTCGAGCCCATCCGGGAGCGGTGTTGTGAGGCCTCAGATGTGAAGTAAAAAGTCAAAGTTTTACCTCAATACCTGACGAAAATTTAATTTTTGGGCTTCAGTGGCGCAATGGTTAGCGCGTTCGGCTATTAACCAATAGGTTGGTGGTTCGAGCCCATCCGGGAGAAGTGTTGTGACGTCTCAGATGTAACGTAAAATGTCGGAGTTTTTCCACAATACCTGACGAACATTTAATTTTTGGGCTTCAGTGGCGCAATGGTCAGCGCGTTCAGCTGTTAACCGAAAGGTTGGTGGTTCGAGCCCAAACGAGAGAGGTTTTGTGGGGTCTCAGATGTAGCTTGAAAAGTCGTAACTTTTCAACAATACCTGACAACCATTTAATTTCTGAGCTTCCGTGGCTCAATGGTTAGCGCGTTCGGCTGTTAACCAATAGGTTGGAGGTGCTAGCCCATCCGGGAGCGGTGTTGTGATGTCTCAGATGTAACGTAAAATGTCAGAGTTTTTCCACAATACCTGACGAACATTTAATTTTTGGGCTTCCGTGGCGCAATGGTTAGCGCGTTCAGCTGTTAATCGAAAGGTTGGTGGTTCGAGCCCACCCGGAAGAGGTGTTGTGGGGTCTCAGATGTAGCGTAAAAAGTCAAAACTTTTCCACAATACGTGACAACCATTTAATTTCTGAGCTTCCGTGGCTCAATGGTTAGCGCGTTCGGCTGTCAATCGAAAGGTTGGTGGTTGGAGCCCATCCGGGAGCGGTGCTGTGAGGTCTAGGATGTGAAGTAAAAAGTCAAAGTTTTACCTCAATACCTGACGAAAATTTAATTTTTGGGCTTCAGTGGCGCAATGGTCAGCGCGTTCAGCTGTTAACCGAAAGGTTGGTGGTTCGAGCCCTCCCGGGAGCGGTGTTGTGACGTCTCAGATGTAACGTAAAATGTCAGAGTTTTTCCACAATACCTGACGAGCATATAATTTTTGGGCTTCCGTGGCGCAATGGTTAGCGCGTTCAGCTGTTAATCGAAAGGTTGGTAGTTCGCGCCCACCCGGGAGAGGTGTTGTGAGGTCTCAGATGTAGCGTGAAAAGTCAAACTTTTTCCATAATACGTGATAACCATTTATTTTCTGATCTTTCGTGGCTCAATGGTTAGCGCGTTCGGCTGTTAACCAATAGCTTGGTGGTTCGAGCCCTACCGGGAGCGGTGTTTTTGGATCTCAAATGTAACGTAAATAGCCAAAGTTTTTCTACAATACCTGACGACCATTTAATTTTTGGGCTTCCGTGGCGCAATGGTTAGTGCGTTCAGCTGTTAACCGAAAGGTTGGTGGTTCGAGCCCAAACGAGAGAGGATTTGTGGGGTCTCAGATGTAGCGTGAAAAGTCGTAACTTTTCAACAATACCTGACAACCATTTAATTTTTGGGCGTCCGTGGCGCAATGGCTAGCGCGTTCGGCTGTTAACCGAAAGGTTGGTGGTTCGAGCCCATCCGGGAGCGGTGTTGTGACGTCTCAGATGTTACGTAAAATGTCAGATTTTTTCCACAATACCTGACGAACATTTAATTTTTGGGCTTCCGTGGCGCAGTAATTAGCGCCTCCAGCTCTTAATCGAAAGGTTGGTGGTTTGAGCCCACCCGGAAGAGGTGTTGTGGGGTCTCAGATGTAGCGTGAAAAGTCAAACTTTTTCCATAATACGTGATAACCATTTATTTTCTGATCTTTCGTGGCTCAATGGTTAGCGCGTTCGGCTGTCAATCGAAAGGTTGGTGGTTGGAGCCCATCCGGGAGCGGTGTTGTGAGGTCTAGGATGTGAAGTAAAAAGTCAAAGTTTTACCTCAATACCTGACGAAAATTTAATTTTTGGGCTTCAGTGGCGCAATGGTCAGCGCGTTCGGCTGTTAACCGAAAGGTTGGTGGTTCGAGCCCATCCGGGAGCGGTGTTGTGACGTCTCAGATGTTACGTAAAATGTCAGATTTTTTCCACAATACCTGACGAGCATATAATTTTTGGGCTTCCGTGGCGCAATGGTTAGCGCGTTCAGCTGTTAATCGAAAGGTTGGTAGTTCGAGCCCACCCGGGAGAGGTGTTGTGAGGTCTCAGATGTAGCGTGAAAAGTCAAACTTTTTCCATAATACGTGATAACCATTCATTTTCTGATCTTTCGTGGCTCAATGGTTAGCGCGTTCGGCTGTTAACCAAAAGGTTGGTGGTTCGAGCCCACCCGGGAGCGGTGTTTTGGGATCTCAAATGTAACGTAAATTGCCAAAGTTTTTCCACAATACCTGACGACCATTTAATTTTTGGGCCTCAGTGGCGCAATGGTTAGCGCGTTCAGCTGTTAACCGAAAGGTTGGTGGTTCGAGCCCACCCGGGAGAGGTGTTGTGGGGTCTCAAATGTAACGTAGAAAGCCAAAGTCTTTCCACAATGCCTGACAACCGTTTAATTTCTGAGCTTCCGTGGCTCAATGGTTAGCGCGTTCAGCTGTTAACCAATAGGTTGGTTGTTCGAGCCCACCCGGGAGCGGTGTTGTGTGATCTCAAATGTAACGTAGAAAGCCAAAGTTTTTGCACAATACCTGACGACCATTTAATTTTTGGGCTTCCGTGGCGCAATGGTTAGCGCGTTCGGCTGTTAACCAATAGGTTGGTGGTTCTAGCCCATCCGGGAGCGGTGTTGTGATGTCTCAGATGTAACGTAAAATGTCTCAGTTTTTCCACAATACCTGACGAACATTTAATTTTTGGGCTTCCTTGGCGCAATGGTTAGCGCGTTCAGCTGTTAATCGAAAGGTTGGTGGTTCGAGCCCACCCGGAAGAGGTGTTATGTGATCTCAAATGTAACGTAGAAAGCCAAAGTTTTTCCACAATACCTGACGACCATTTAATTTCTGAGCTTCAGTGGCGCAATGGTGAGCGCGTTCAGCTGTTAACCGAAATGTTGGTGGTTCGAGCCCTCCCGGGAGCGGTGTTGTGACGTCTCAGATGTAACGTAAAATGTCAGAGTTTTTCCACAATACCTGACGTGCATTTAATTTTTGGGCTTCCGTGGCGCAATGGTTAGCGCGTTCAGCTGTTAATCGAAAGGTTGGTGGTTCAAGCCCACCCGGGAGAGGTGTTGTGAGGTCTCAGATGTAGCGTGAAAAGTCAAACTTTTTCCATAATACGTGATAACCATTTATTTTCTGTTCTTTCGTGGCTCAATGGTTAGCGCGTTCGGCTGTTAACCAATAGCTTGGTGGTTCGAGCCCACCCGGGAGCGGTGTTTTTGGATCTCAAATGTAACGTAAATAGCCAAAGTTTTGCCGCAATACCTGACGACCATTTTTTTTGGGCGTCCGTGGCGCAATGGTTAGCGCGTTCGGCTGTTAACCGAAAGGTTGGTGGTTCGAGCCCATCCGGGAGCGGTGTTGTGAGGTCTCAGATGTGAAGTAAAAAGCCAAAGTTTTTCCACAATACCTGACAACCGTTTAATTTCTGAGTTTCCGTGGCTCAATGGTTAGCGCGTTCAGCTGTTAACCAATAGGTTGGTGGTTCGAGCCCACCCGGGAGCGGTGTTGTGTGATCTCAAGTGTAACGTAGAAAGCCAAAGTTTTTCCACAATACCTGACGACCATTTAATTTTTGGGCTTCCGTGGCGCAATGGTTAGCGCGTTCGGCTGTTAACCAATAGGTTGGTGGTTCGAGCCCATCCGGGAGCGGTGTTGTGAGGTCTCAGATGTGACGTAAAAAGTCAAGGTTTTTACACAATACCTGAGGAGCATTTAATTTTTGGGCTTCCGTGGCACAATGGTTACCGCGTTCAGCTGTTAATCGAAAGGTTGGTGGTTCGAGCCCACCCGGGAGAGGTGTTGTGGGGTCTCAAATGTAACGTAGAAAGCCAAAGTTTTTCCACAATACCTGACAACAATTTAATTTCTGAGCTTCCGTGGCTCAATGGTTAGCGCGTTCGGCTGTTAACCGAAATGTTGGTGGTTGGAGCCCATCCGGGAGCGGTGTTGTGAGGTCTAGGATGTGAAGTAAAAAGTCAAAGTTTTACCTCAATACCTGACGAAAATTTAATTTTTGGGCTTCAGTGGCGCAATGGTCAGCGCGTTCGGCTGTTAACCGAAAGGTTGGTGGTTCGAGCCCATCCGGGAGCGGTGTTGTGACGTCTCAGATGTTACGTAAAATGTCAGATTTTTTCCACAATACCTGACGAGCATATAATTTTTGGGCTTCCGTGGCGCAATGGTTAGCGCGTTCAGCTGTTAATCGAAAGGTTGGTAGTTCGAGCCCACCCGGGAGAGGTGTTGTGAGGTCTCAGATGTAGCGTGAAAAGTCAAACTTTTTCCATAATACGTGATAACCATTTATTTTCTGATCTTTCGTGGCTCAATGGTTAGCGCGTTCGGCTGTTAACCAAAAGGTTGGTGGTTCGAGCCCACCCGGGAGCGGTGTTTTGGGATCTCAAATGTAACGTAAATTGCCAAAGTTTTTCCACAATACCTGACGACCATTTAATTTTTGGGCCTCAGTGGCGCAATGGTTAGCGCGTTCAGCTGTTAACCGAAAGGTTGGTGGTTCGAGCCCACCCGGGAGAGGTGTTGTGGGGTCTCAAATGTAACGTAGAAAGCCAAAGTCTTTCCACAATGCCTGACAACCGTTTAATTTCTGAGCTTCCGTGGCTCAATGGTTAGCGCGTTCAGCTGTTAACCAATAGGTTGGTTGTTCGAGCCCACCCGGGAGCGGTGTTGTGTGATCTCAAATGTAACGTAGAAAGCCAAAGTTTTTGCACAATACCTGACGACCATTTAATTTTTGGGCTTCCGTGGCGCAATGGTTAGCGCGTTCGGCTGTTAACCAATAGGTTGGTGGTTCTAGCCCATCCGGGAGCGGTGTTGTGATGTCTCAGATGTAACGTAAAATGTCTCAGTTTTTCCACAATACCTGACGAACATTTAATTTTTGGGCTTCCTTGGCGCAATGGTTAGCGCGTTCAGCTGTTAATCGAAAGGTTGGTGGTTCGAGCCCACCCGGAAGAGGTGTTATGTGATCTCAAATGTAACGTAGAAAGCCAAAGTTTTTCCACAATACCTGACGACCATTTAATTTCTGAGCTTCAGTGGCGCAATGGTGAGCGCGTTCAGCTGTTAACCGAAATGTTGGTGGTTCGAGCCCTCCCGGGAGCGGTGTTGTGACGTCTCAGATGTAACGTAAAATGTCAGAGTTTTTCCACAATACCTGACGTGCATTTAATTTTTGGGCTTCCGTGGCGCAATGGTTAGCGCGTTCAGCTGTTAATCGAAAGGTTGGTGGTTCAAGCCCACCCGGGAGAGGTGTTGTGAGGTCTCAGATGTAGCGTGAAAAGTCAAACTTTTTCCATAATACGTGATAACCATTTATTTTCTGTTCTTTCGTGGCTCAATGGTTAGCGCGTTCGGCTGTTAACCAATAGCTTGGTGGTTCGAGCCCACCCGGGAGCGGTGTTTTTGGATCTCAAATGTAACGTAAATAGCCAAAGTTTTGCCGCAATACCTGACGACCATTTTTTTTGGGCGTCCGTGGCGCAATGGTTAGCGCGTTCGGCTGTTAACCGAAAGGTTGGTGGTTCGAGCCCATCCGGGAGCGGTGTTGTGAGGTCTCAGATGTGAAGTAAAAAGCCAAAGTTTTTCCACAATACCTGACAACCGTTTAATTTCTGAGTTTCCGTGGCTCAATGGTTAGCGCGTTCAGCTGTTAACCAATAGGTTGGTGGTTCGAGCCCACCCGGGAGCGGTGTTGTGTGATCTCAAGTGTAACGTAGAAAGCCAAAGTTTTTCCACAATACCTGACGACCATTTAATTTTTGGGCTTCCGTGGCGCAATGGTTAGCGCGTTCGGCTGTTAACCAATAGGTTGGTGGTTCGAGCCCATCCGGGAGCGGTGTTGTGAGGTCTCAGATGTGACGTAAAAAGTCAAGGTTTTTACACAATACCTGAGGAGCATTTAATTTTTGGGCTTCCGTGGCACAATGGTTACCGCGTTCAGCTGTTAATCGAAAGGTTGGTGGTTCGAGCCCACCCGGGAGAGGTGTTGTGGGGTCTCAAATGTAACGTAGAAAGCCAAAGTTTTTCCACAATACCTGACAACAATTTAATTTCTGAGCTTCCGTGGCTCAATGGTTAGCGCGTTCGGCTGTTAACCGAAATGTTGGTGGTTCGAGCCCATCCGGGAGCGGTGTTGTGAGGCCTCAGATGTGAAGTAAAAAGTCAAAGTTTTACCTCAATACCTGACGAAAATTTAATTTTTGGGCTTCAGTGGCGCAATGGTTAGCGCGTTCGGCTATTAACCAATAGGTTGGTGGTTCGAGCCCATCCGGGAGAAGTGTTGTGACGTCTCAGATGTAACGTAAAATGTCGGAGTTTTTCCACAATACCTGACGAACATTTAATTTTTGGGCTTCAGTGGCGCAATGGTCAGCGCGTTCAGCTGTTAACCGAAAGGTTGGTGGTTCGAGCCCAAACGAGAGAGGTTTTGTGGGGTCTCAGATGTAGCTTGAAAAGTCGTAACTTTTCAACAATACCTGACAACCATTTAATTTCTGAGCTTCCGTGGCTCAATGGTTAGCGCGTTCGGCTGTTAACCAATAGGTTGGAGGTGCTAGCCCATCCGGGAGCGGTGTTGTGATGTCTCAGATGTAACGTAAAATGTCAGAGTTTTTCCACAATACCTGACGAACATTTAATTTTTGGGCTTCCGTGGCGCAATGGTTAGCGCGTTCAGCTGTTAATCGAAAGGTTGGTGGTTCGAGCCCACCCGGAAGAGGTGTTGTGGGGTCTCAGATGTAGCGTAAAAAGTCAAAACTTTTCCACAATACGTGACAACCATTTAATTTCTGAGCTTCCGTGGCTCAATGGTTAGCGCGTTCGGCTGTCAATCGAAAGGTTGGTGGTTGGAGCCCATCCGGGAGCGGTGTTGTGAGGTCTAGGATGTGAAGTAAAAAGTCAAAGTTTTACCTCAATACCTGACGAAAATTTAATTTTTGGGCTTCAGTGGCGCAATGGTCAGCGCGTTCAGCTGTTAACCGAAAGGTTGGTGGTTCGAGCCCTCCCGGGAGCGGTGTTGTGACGTCTCAGATGTAACGTAAAATGTCAGAGTTTTTCCACAATACCTGACGAGCATATAATTTTTGGGCTTCCGTGGCGCAATGGTTAGCGCGTTCAGCTGTTAATCGAAAGGTTGGTAGTTCGAGCCCACCCGGGAGAGGTGTTGTGAGGTCTCAGATGTAGCGTGAAAAGTCAAACTTTTTCCATAATACGACATAACCATTTATTTTCTGATCTTTCGTGGCTCAATGGTTAGCGCGTTCGGCTGTTAACCAATAGCTTGGTGGTTCGAGCCCACCCGGGAGCGGTGTTTTTGGATCTCAAATGTGACGTAAATAGCCAAAGTTTTTCTACAATACCTGACGACCATTTAATTTTTGGGCTTCCGTGGCGCAATGGTTAGTGCGTTCAGCTGTTAACCGAAAGGTTGGTGGTTCGAGCCCAAACGAGAGAGGATTTGTGGGGTCTCAGATGTAGCGTGAAAAGTCGTAACTTTTCAACAATACCTGACAACCATTTAATTTTTGGGCGTCCGTGGCGCAATGGCTAGCGCGTTCGGCTGTTAACCGAAAGGTTGGTGGTTCGAGCCCATCCGGGAGCGGTGTTGTGACGTCTCAGATGTTACGTAAAATGTCAGATTTTTTCCACAATACCTGACGAACATTTAATTTTTGGGCTTCCGTGGCGCAGTAATTAGCGCGTCCAGCTCTTAATCGAAAGGTTGGTGGTTTGAGCCCACCCGGAAGAGGTGTTGTGGGGTCTCAGATGTAGCGTTAAAAGTCAAAACGTTTCCACAATACGTGACAACCATTTAATTTCTGATCATCCGTGGCTCAATGGTTAGCGCGTTCGGCTGTTAACCAATAGGTTGGTGGTTCGAGCCCACCAGGGAGCGGTGTTTTTGGATCTCAAATGAAACGTAAATAGCCAAAGTTTTTCCACAATACCTGACGACCATTTAATTTTTGGGCGTCCGTGGCGAATGGTTAGCGCGTTCGGCTGTTAACCGAAAGGTTGGTGGTTCGAGCCCATCCGGGAGCGGTGTTGTGAGGTCTCAGATGAGAAGTAAAAAGTCAAGGTTTTACCTCAATACCTGACGAAAATTTAATTTTTGGGCTTCAGTGGCGCAATGGTCAGCGCGTTCAGCTGTTAACCGAAAGGATGGTGGTTCGAGCCCTCTCGGGAGCGGTGTTGTGACGTCTCAGATGTAACGTAAAATGTCAGAGTTTTTCCACAACACCAGACGAACATTTAACTTTTGGGCTTCCGTGGCGCAATGGTTAGCGCGTTCGGCTGTTAACCAATAGGTTGGTGGTTCGAGCCCATCCGGGAGCGGTGTTGTGAGGTCTCAGATGTGACGTAAATAGTCAAGGTTTTTACACAATACCTGACGAGCATTTAACTTTTGGGCTTCCGTGGCGCAATGGTTAGCGCGTTCGGCTGTTAACCAATAGGTTGGTGGTTCTAGCCCATCCGGGAGCGGTGTTGTGATGTCTCAGATGTAACGTAAAATGTCTCAGTTTTTCCACAATACCTGACGAACATTTAATTTTTGGGCTTCCTTGGCGCAATGGTTAGCGCGTTCAGCTGTTAATCGAAAGGTTGGTGGTTCGAGCCCACCCGGAAGAGGTGTTATGTGATCTCAAATGTAACGTAGAAAGCCAAAGTTTTTCCACAATACCTGACGACCATTTAATTTCTGAGCTTCAGTGGCGCAATGGTCAGCGCGTTCAGCTGTTAACCGAAATGTTGGTGGTTCGAGCCCTCCCGGGAGCGGTGTTGTGACGTCTCAGATGTAACGTAAAATGTCAGAGTTTTTCCACAATACCTGACGTGCATTTAATTTTTGGGCTTCCGTGGCGCAATGGTTAGCGCGTTCAGCTGTTAATCGAAAGGTTGGTGGTTCGAGCCCATCCGGGAGCGGTGTTGTGAGGTCTCAGATGAGAAGTAAAAAGTCAAGGTTTTACCTCAATACCTGACGAAAATTTAATTTTTGGGCTTCAGTGGCGCAATGGTCAGCGCGTTCAGCTGTTAACCGAAAGGATCGTGGTTCGAGCCCTCTCGGGAGCGGTGTTGTGACGTCTCAGATGTAACGTAAAATGTCAGAGTTTTTCCACAACACCAGACGAACATTTAACTTTTGGGCTTCCGTGGCGCAATGGTTAGCGCGTTCGGCTGTTAACCAATAGGTTGGTGGTTCGAGCCCATCCGGGAGCGGTGTTGTGAGGTCTCAGATGTGACGTAAATAGTCAAGGTTTTTACACAATACCTGACGAGCATTTAACTTTTGGGCTTCCGTGGCGCAATGGTTAGCGCGTTCGGCTGTTAACCAATAGGTTGGTGGTTCGAGCCCATCCGGGAGCGGTGTTGTGAGGTCTCAGATGTGACGTAAAAAGTCAAGGTTTTTACACAATACCTGAGGAGCATTTAATTTTTGGGCTTCCGTGGCACAATGGTTACCGCGTTCAGCTGTTAATCGAAAGGTTGGTGGTTCGAGCTCACCCGGGAGAGGTGTTGTGGGGTCTCAAATGTAACGTAGAAAGCCAAAGTTTTACCACAATACCTGACAACAATTTAATTTTTGGGCTTCAGTGGCGCAATGGTTAGCGCGTTCGGCTATTAACCAATAGGTTGGTGGTTCGAGCCCATCCGGGAGAAGTGTTGTGACGTCTCAGATGTAACGTAAAATGTCGGAGTTTTTCCACAATACCTGACGAACATTTAATTTTTGGGCTTCAGTGGCGCAATGGTCAGCGCGTTCAGCTGTTAACCGAAAGGTTGGTGGTTCGAGCCCAAACGAGAGAGGTTTTGTGGGGTCTCAGATGTAGCTTGAAAAGTCGTAACTTTTCAACAATACCTGACAACCATTTAATTTCTGAGCTTCCGTGGCTCAATGGTTAGCGCGTTCGGCTGTTAACCAATAGGTTGGAGGTGCTAGCCCATCCGGGAGCGGTGTTGTGATGTCTCAGATGTAACGTAAAATGTCAGAGTTTTTCCACAATACCTGACGAACATTTAATTTTTGGGCTTCCGTGGCGCAATGGTTAGCGCGTTCAGCTGTTAATCGAAAGGTTGGTGGTTCGAGCCCACCCGGAAGAGGTGTTGTGGGGTCTCAGATGTAGCGTAAAAAGTCAAAACTTTTCCACAATACGTGACAACCATTAAATTTCTGAGCTTCCGTGGCTCAATGGTTAGCGCGTTCGGCTGTCAATCGAAAGGTTGGTGGTTGGAGCCCATCCGGGAGCGGTGTTGTGAGGTCTAGGATGTGAAGTAAAAAGTCAAAGTTTTACCTCAATACCTGACGAAAATTTAATTTTTGGGCTTCAGTGGCGCAATGGTCAGCGCGTTCAGCTGTTAACCGAAAGGTTGGTGGTTCGAGCCCTCCCGGGAGCGGTGTTGTGACGCCTCAGATGTAACGTAAAATGTCAGAGTTTTTCCACAATACCTGACGAGCATATAATTTTTGGGCTTCCGTGGCGCAATGGTTAGCGCGTTCAGCTGTTAATCGAAAGGTTGGTAGTTCGAGCCCACCCGGGAGAGGTGTTGTGAGGTCTCAGATGTAGCGTGAAAAGTCAAACTTTTTCCATAATACGACATAACCATTTATTTTCTGATCTTTCGTGGCTCAATGGTTAGCGCGTTCGGCTGTTAACCAATAGCTTGGTGGTTCGAGCCCACCCGGGAGCGGTGTTTTTGGATCTCAAATGTAACGTAAATAGCCAAAGTTTTTCTACAATACCTGACGACCATTTAATTTTTGGGCTTCCGTGGCGCAATGGTTAGTGCGTTCAGCTGTTAACCGAAAGGTTGGTGGTTCGAGCCCAAACGAGAGAGGATTTGTGGGGTCTCAGATGTAGCGTGAAAAGTCGTAACTTTTCAACAATACCTGACAACCATTTAATTTTTGGGCGTCCGTGGCGCAATGGCTAGCGCGTTCGGCTGTTAACCGAAAGGTTGGTGGTTCGAGCCCATCCGGGAGCGGTGTTGTGACGTCTCAGATGTTACGTAAAATGTCAGATTTTTTCCACAATACCTGACGAACATTTAATTTTTGGGCTTCCGTGGCGCAGTAATTAGCGCGTCCAGCTCTTAATCGAAAGGTTGGTGGTTTGAGCCCACCCGGAAGAGGTGTTGTGGGGTCTCAGATGTAGCGTTAAAAGTCAAAACTTTTCCACAATACGTGACAACCATTTAATTTCTGATCATCCGTGGCTCAATGGTTAGCGCGTTCGGCTGTTAACCAATAGGTTGGTGGTTCGAGCCCACCCGGGAGCGGTGTTTTTGGATCTCAAATGAAACGTAAATAGCCAAAGTTTTTCCACAATACCTGACGACCATTTAATTTTTGGGCGTCCGTGGCGAATGGTTAGCGCGTTCGGCTGTTAACCGAAAGGTTGGTGGTTCGAGCCCATCCGGGAGCGGTGTTGTGAGGTCTCAGATGAGAAGTAAAAAGTCAAGGTTTTACCTCAATACCTGACGAAAATTTAATTTTTGGGCTTCAGTGGCGCAATGGTCAGCGCGTTCAGCTGTTAACCGAAAGGATGGTGGTTCGAGCCCTCTCGGGAGCGGTGTTGTGACGTCTCAGATGTAACGTAAAATGTCAGAGTTTTTCCACAACACCAGACGAACATTTAACTTTTGGGCTTCCGTGGCGCAATGGTTAGCGCGTTCGGCTGTTAACCAATAGGTTGGTGGTTCGAGCCCATCCGGGAGCGGTGTTGTGAGGTCTCAGATGTGACGTAAGAAGTCAAGGTTTTTACACAATACCTGACGAGCATTTAATTTTTGGGATTCCGTGGCGCAATGGTTAGCGCGTTCAGCTGTTAATCGAAAGGTTGGTGGTTCGAGCCCACCCGGGAGAGGTGTTGTGGGGTCTCAAATGTAACGTAGAAAGCCAAAGTTTTTCCACAACACCTGACAACCATTTAATTTCTGAGCATCCGTGGCTCAATGGTTAGCGCGTTCGGCTGTTAACCAATAGGTTGGTGGTTCGAGCCCATCCGGGAGCGGTGTTGTGAGGTCTCAGATGTGACGTAAATAGTCAAGGTTTTTACACAATACCTGACGAGCATTTAACTTTTGGGCTTCCGTGGCGCAATGGTTAGCGCGTTCGGCTGTTAACCAATAGGTTGGTGGTTCGAGCCCATCCGGGAGCGGTGTTGTGAGGTCTCAGATGTGACGTAAGAAGTCAAGGTTTTTACACAATACCTGACGAGCATTTAATTTTTGGGATTCCGTGGCGCAATGGTTAGCGCGTTCAGCTGTTAATCGAAAGGTTGGTGGTTCGAGCCCACCCGGGAGAGGTGTTGTGGGGTCTCAAATGTAACGTAGAAAGTCAAAGTTTTTCCACAACACCTGACAACCATTTAATTTCTGAGCATCCGTGGCTCAATGGTTAGCGCGTTCGGCTGTTAACCAATAGGTTGGTGGTTCGAGCCCATCCGGGAGCGGTGTTGTGAGGTCTCAGATGTGACGTAAATAGTCAAGGTTTTTACACAATACCTGACGAGCATTTAACTTTTGGGCTTCCGTGGCGCAATGGTTAGCGCGTTCGGCTGTTAACCAATAGGTTGGTGGTTCGAGCCCATCCGGGAGCGGTGTTGTGAGGTCTCAGATGTGACGTAAAAAGTCAAGTTTTTTGCACAATACCTGACGAGCATTTAGGTTTTGGGCTTCCGTGGCGCAATGGTTAGCGCGTTCGGCTGTTAAGCAATAGGTTGGTGGTTCGAGCCCATCCGGGAGCGGTGTTGTGAGGTCTCAGATGTGACGTAAAAAGTCAAGGTTTTTACACAATACCTGACGAGCATTTAAATTTTGGGCTTCCTTGGCGCAATGGTTAGCGCGTTCGGCTGTTAACCAATAGGTTGGTGGTTCGAGCCCACCCGGGAGCGGTGTTGTGTGATCTCAAATGTAACGTAGAAAGCCAAAATTTTTCCACAATACCTGACGACCATTTAATTTTTGGGCTTCCGTGGCGCAATGGTTAGCACGTTCGGCTGTTAACCAATAGGTTGGTGGTTCGAGCCCATCCGGGAGCGGTGTTGTGAGGTCTCAGATGTGACGTTAAAAGTCAAGGTTTTCCACAATACCTGACAACCATTTAATTTCTGAGCTTCCGTGGCTCAATGGTTAGCGCGTTCGGCTGTTAACCAATAGGTTGGTGGTTCGAGCCCACCCGGGAGCGGTGTTGTGAGATCTGAAATGTAACGTAGAAAGCCAAAGTTTTTGCACAATAAATGACGACCATTTAACTTTTGGGCTTCCGTGGCGCAATGGTTAGCGCGTTCGGCTGTTAACCAATAGGTTGGTGGTTCGACCCCATCCGGGAGCGGTGTTGTGAGGTCTCAGATGTGACGTAAAAAGTCAAGGTTTTTACATAATACCTGACGAGCATTTAACTTTTGGGCTTCCGTGGCGCAATGGTTAGCGCGTTCGGCTGTTAACCAATAGGTTGGTGGTTCGAGCCCACCCGGGAGCGGTGTTGTGTGATCTCAAATGTAACGTAGAAAGCCAAAGTTTTTCCACAATACCTGACGACCATTTAATTTTTGGGCTTCCGTGGCGCAATGGTTAGCGCGTTCAGCTGCTATTCAAAAGACTGGTGGTTTGAGCTCTCCCGGGAGCGGTGTTGTGACGTCTCAAATGTAACATAAAATGTCAGAGTTTTTCCACAATACCTGTCGAACATTGAATTTTTGGGCTTCCGTGGCGCAATGGTTAGCGCGTTCAGCTGTAATCGAGAGGTTGGTGGTAGGAGCCCACCCGGGAGAGGTGTTGTGGGGTCTCAGATGTAGCGTAAAAAGTCAAAACTTTTCCACAATACGTGACAACCATTTAATTTCTGGGTTTCCGTGGCTCAATGATTAGCGCGTTCGGCTGTTAACCAATAGGTTGGTGGTTCGAGCCCACCCGGGAGCGGTGTTTTTGGATCTCAAATGAAACGTAAATAGCCAAAGTTTTTCCACAATACCTGACGACCATTTAATTTTTGGGCGTCCGTGGCGAATGGTTAGCGCGTTCGGCTGTTAACCGAAAGGTTGGTGGTTCGAGCCCATCCGGGAGCGGTGTTGTGAGGTCTCAGATGAGAAGTAAAAAGTCAAGGTTTTACCTCAATACCTGACGAAAATTTAATTTTTGGGCTTCAGTGGCGCAATGGTCAGCGCGTTCAGCTGTTAACCGAAAGGATGGTGGTTCGAGCCCTCTCGGGAGCGGTGTTGTGACGTCTCAGATGTAACGTAAAATGTCAGAGTTTTTCCACAACACCAGACGAACATTTAACTTTTGGGCTTCCGTGGCGCAATGGTTAGCGCGTTCGGCTGTTAACCAATAGGTTGGTGGTTCGAGCCCATCCGGGAGCGGTGTTGTGAGGT
This sequence comes from Phalangium opilio, assembly GCF_054372755.1. Taxonomy (NCBI): domain Eukaryota; kingdom Metazoa; phylum Arthropoda; class Arachnida; order Opiliones; family Phalangiidae; genus Phalangium; species Phalangium opilio. The sequence continues at coordinate 1,754,215 of NW_028324192.1, read as the reverse complement.
CTCAGATGTGACGTAAATAGTCAAGGTTTTTACACAATACCTGACGAGCATTTAACTTTTGGGCTTCCGTGGCGCAATGGTTAGCGCGTTCGGCTGTTAACCAATAGGTTGGTGGTTCGAGCCCATCCGGGAGCGGTGTTGTGAGGTCTCAGATGTGACGTAAAAAGTCAAGGTTTTTACACAATACCTGAGGAGCATTTAATTTTTGGGCTTCCGTGGCACAATGGTTACCGCGTTCAGCTGTTAATCGAAAGGTTGGTGGTTCGAGCCCACCCGGGAGAGGTGTTGTGGGGTCTCAAATGTAACGTAGAAAGCCAAAGTTTTACCACAATACCTGACAACAATTTAATTTTTGGGCTTCAGTGGCGCAATGGTTAGCGCGTTCGGCTATTAACCAATAGGTTGGTGGTTCGAGCCCATCCGGGAGAAGTGTTGTGACGTCTCAGATGTAACGTAAAATGTCGGAGTTTTTCCACAATACCTGACGAACATTTAATTTTTGGGCTTCAGTGGCGCAATGGTCAGCGCGTTCAGCTGTTAACCGAAAGGTTGGTGGTTCGAGCCCAAACGAGAGAGGTTTTGTGGGGTCTCAGATGTAGCTTGAAAAGTCGTAACTTTTCAACAATACCTGACAACCATTTAATTTCTGAGCTTCCGTGGCTCAATGGTTAGCGCGTTCGGCTGTTAACCAATAGGTTGGAGGTGCTAGCCCATCCGGGAGCGGTGTTGTGATGTCTCAGATGTAACGTAAAATGTCAGAGTTTTTCCACAATACCTGACGAACATTTAATTTTTGGGCTTCCGTGGCGCAATGGTTAGCGCGTTCAGCTGTTAATCGAAAGGTTGGTGGTTCGAGCCCACCCGGAAGAGGTGTTGTGGGGTCTCAGATGTAGCTTAAAAAGTCAAAACTTTTCCACAATACGTGACAACCATTAAATTTCTGAGCTTCCGTGGCTCAATGGTTAGCGCGTTCGGCTGTCAATCGAAAGGTTGGTGGTTGGAGCCCATCCGGGAGCGGTGTTGTGAGGTCTAGGATGTGAAGTAAAAAGTCAAAGTTTTACCTCAATACCTGACGAAAATTTAATTTTTGGGCTTCAGTGGCGCAATGGTCAGCGCGTTCAGCTGTTAACCGAAAGGTTGGTGGTTCGAGCCCTCCCGGGAGCGGTGTTGTGACGTCTCAGATGTAACGTAAAATGTCAGAGTTTTTCCACAATACCTGACGAGCATATAATTTTTGGGCTTCCGTGGCGCAATGGTTAGCGCGTTCAGCTGTTAATCGAAAGGTTGGTAGTTCGAGCCCACCCGGGAGAGGTGTTGTGAGGTCTCAGATGTAGCGTGAAAAGTCAAACTTTTTCCATAATACGACATAACCATTTATTTTCTGATCTTTCGTGGCTCAATGGTTAGCGCGTTCGGCTGTTAACCAATAGCTTGGTGGTTCGAGCCCACCCGGGAGCGGTGTTTTTGGATCTCAAATGTAACGTAAATAGCCAAAGTTTTTCTACAATACCTGACGACCATTTAATTTTTGGGCTTCCGTGGCGCAATGGTTAGTGCGTTCAGCTGTTAACCGAAAGGTTGGTGGTTCGAGCCCAAACGAGAGAGGATTTGTGGGGTCTCAGATGTAGCGTGAAAAGTCGTAACTTTTCAACAATACCTGACAACCATTTAATTTTTGGGCGTCCGTGGCGCAATGGCTAGCGCGTTCGGCTGTTAACCGAAAGGTTGGTGGTTCGAGCCCATCCAGGAGCGGTGTTGTGACGTCTCAGATGTTACGTAAAATGTCAGATTTTTTCCACAATACCTGACGAACATTTAATTTTTGGGCTTCCGTGGCGCAGTAATTAGCGCGTCCAGCTCTTAATCGAAAGGTTGGTGGTTTGAGCCCACCCGGAAGAGGTGTTGTGGGGTCTCAGATGTAGCGTTAAAAGTCAAAACTTTTCCACAATACGTGACAACCATTTAATTTCTGATCATCCGTGGCTCAATGGTTAGCGCGTTCGGCTGTTAACCAATAGGTTGGTGGTTCGAGCCCACCCGGGAGCGGTGTTTTTGGATCTCAAATGAAACGTAAATAGCCAAAGTTTTTCCACAATACCTGACGACCATTTAATTTTTGGGCGTCCGTGGCGAATGGTTAGCGCGTTCGGCTGTTAACCGAAAGGTTGGTGGTTCGAGCCCATCCGGGAGCGGTGTTGTGAGGTCTCAGATGAGAAGTAAAAAGTCAAGGTTTTACCTCAATACCTGACGAAAATTTAATTTTTGGGCTTCAGTGGCGCAATGGTCAGCGCGTTCAGCTGTTAACCGAAAGGATGGTGGTTCGAGCCCTCTCGGGAGCGGTGTTGTGACGTCTCAGATGTAACGTAAAATGTCAGAGTTTTTCCACAACACCAGACGAACATTTAACTTTTGGGCTTCCGTGGCGCAATGGTTAGCGCGTTCGGCTGTTAACCAATAGGTTGGTGGTTCGAGCCCATCCGGGAGCGGTGTTGTGAGGTCTCAGATGTGACGTAAGAAGTCAAGGTTTTTACACAATACCTGACGAGCATTTAATTTTTGGGATTCCGTGGCGCAATGGTTAGCGCGTTCAGCTGTTAATCGAAAGGTTGGTGGTTCGAGCCCACCCGGGAGAGGTGTTGTGGGGTCTCAAATGTAACGTAGAAAGCCAAAGTTTTTCCACAACACCTGACAACCATTTAATTTCTGAGCATCCGTGGCTCAATGGTTAGCGCGTTCGGCTGTTAACCAATAGGTTGGTGGTTCGAGCCCATCCGGGAGCGGTGTTGTGAGGTCTCAGATGTGACGTAAATAGTCAAGGTTTTTACACAATACCTGACGAGCATTTAACTTTTGGGCTTCCGTGGCGCAATGGTTAGCGCGTTCGGCTGTTAACCAATAGGTTGGTGGTTCGAGCCCATCCGGGAGCGGTGTTGTGAGGTCTCAGATGTGACGTAAGAAGTCAAGGTTTTTACACAATACCTGACGAGCATTTAATTTTTGGGATTCCGTGGCGCAATGGTTAGCGCGTTCAGCTGTTAATCGAAAGGTTGGTGGTTCGAGCCCACCCGGGAGAGGTGTTGTGGGGTCTCAAATGTAACGTAGAAAGCCAAAGTTTTTCCACAACACCTGACAACCATTTAATTTCTGAGCATCCGTGGCTCAATGGTTAGCGCGTTCGGCTGTTAACCAATAGGTTGGTGGTTCGAGCCCATCCGGGAGCGGTGTTGTGAGGTCTCAGATGTGACGTAAATAGTCAAGGTTTTTACACAATACCTGACGAGCATTTAACTTTTGGGCTTCCGTGGCGCAATGGTTAGCGCGTTCGGCTGTTAACCAATAGGTTGGTGGTTCGAGCCCATCCGGGAGCGGTGTTGTGAGGTCTCAGATGTGACGTAAAAAGTCAAGTTTTTTGCACAATACCTGACGAGCATTTAGGTTTTGGGCTTCCGTGGCGCAATGGTTAGCGCGTTCGGCTGTTAAGCAATAGGTTGGTGGTTCGAGCCCATCCGGGAGCGGTGTTGTGAGGTCTCAGATGTGACGTAAAAAGTCAAGGTTTTTACACAATACCTGACGAGCATTTAAATTTTGGGCTTCCTTGGCGCAATGGTTAGCGCGTTCGGCTGTTAACCAATAGGTTGGTGGTTCGAGCCCACCCGGGAGCGGTGTTGTGTGATCTCAAATGTAACGTAGAAAGCCAAAATTTTTCCACAATACCTGACGACCATTTAATTTTTGGGCTTCCGTGGCGCAATGGTTAGCACGTTCGGCTGTTAACCAATAGGTTGGTGGTTCGAGCCCATCCGGGAGCGGTGTTGTGAGGTCTCAGATGTGACGTTAAAAGTCAAGGTTTTCCACAATACCTGACAACCATTTAATTTCTGAGCTTCCGTGGCTCAATGGTTAGCGCGTTCGGCTGTTAACCAATAGGTTGGTGGTTCGAGCCCACCCGGGAGCGGTGTTGTGAGATCTGAAATGTAACGTAGAAAGCCAAAGTTTTTGCACAATAAATGACGACCATTTAACTTTTGGGCTTCCGTGGCGCAATGGTTAGCGCGTTCGGCTGTTAACCAATAGGTTGGTGGTTCGACCCCATCCGGGAGCGGTGTTGTGAGGTCTCAGATGTGACGTAAAAAGTCAAGGTTTTTACATAATACCTGACGAGCATTTAACTTTTGGGCTTCCGTGGCGCAATGGTTAGCGCGTTCGGCTGTTAACCAATAGGTTGGTGGTTCGAGCCCACCCGGGAGCGGTGTTGTGTGATCTCAAATGTAACGTAGAAAGCCAAAGTTTTTCCACAATACCTGACGACCATTTAATTTTTGGGCTTCCGTGGCGCAATGGTTAGCGCGTTCAGCTGCTATTCAAAAGACTGGTGGTTTGAGCTCTCCCGGGAGCGGTGTTGTGACGTCTCAAATGTAACATAAAATGTCAGAGTTTTTCCACAATACCTGTCGAACATTGAATTTTTGGGCTTCCGTGGCGCAATGGTTAGCGCGTTCAGCTGTAATCGAGAGGTTGGTGGTAGGAGCCCACCCGGGAGAGGTGTTGTGGGGTCTCAGATGTAGCGTAAAAAGTCAAAACTTTTCCACAATACGTGACAACCATTTAATTTCTGGGTTTCCGTGGTTCAATGATTAGCGCGTTCGGCTGTTAACCAATAGGTTTGTGGTTCGAGCCCATCCGGGATGCGGTGTTGTGAGGTCTCAGATGTAACGTAAAATGTCAGAGTTTTTCACAATACCTGACGAACATTTAATTTTTGGGCTTCCGTGGCGCAATGATTAGCGCGTTCAGCTGTTAATCGAAAGGTTGAAGGTTCGAGCCCACCCGGGAGAGGTGTTGTGGGGTCCCATATGTAGCGTAAAAAGTCAAAACTTATCCACAATACGTGACAATCATTTAATTTCTGAGCTTCCGTGGCTCAATGGTTAGCGCGTTCGGCTGTTAACCAATAGGTTGGTGGTTCGAGCTCATCCGGGAGCGGTGTTGTGAGGTCTCAGATGTGACGTAGAAAGCCAAAGTTTTTCCACAATACCTGACGACCATTTAATTTTTGGGCTTCCGTGGCTCAATGGTTAGCGCGTTCGGCTGTTAACCAATAGGTTGGTGGTTCGAGCTCATCCGGGAGCGGTGTTGTGAGGTCTCAGATGTGACGTAGAAAGCCAAAGTTTTTCCACAATACCTGACGACCATTTAATTTTTGGGCTTCCGTGGCGCAATGGTTAGCGCGTTCGGCTGTTAACCAATAGGTTGGTGGTTCGACCCCATCCGGGAGCGGTGTTGTGAGGTCTCAGATTTGACGTAAAAAATCAAGGTTTTTACACAATACCTGACGAGCATTTAACTTTTGGGCTTCCGTGGCGCAATGGTTAGCGCGTTCAGCTGTTAACCGAAAGGATGGTGGTTCGAGCCCTCTCGGGAGCGGTGTTGTGACGTCTCAGATGTAACGTAAAATGTCAGAGTTTTTCCACAACACCAGACGAACATTTAACTTTTGGGCTTCCGTGGCGCAATGGTTAGCGCGTTCGGCTGTTAACCAATAGGTTGGTGGTTCGAGCCCATCCGGGAGCGGTGTTGTGATGTCTCAGATGTGACGTAGAAAGCCAAAGTTTTTCCACAATACCTGACGACCATTTAATTTTTGGGCGTCCGTGGCGAATGGTTAGCGCGTTCGGCTGTTAACCGAAAGGTTGGTGGTTCGAGCCCATCCGGGAGCGGTGTTGTGAGGTCTCAGATGAGAAGTAAAAAGTCAAGGTTTTACCTCAATACCTGACGAAAATTTAATTTTTGGGCTTCAGTGGCGCAATGGTCAGCGCGTTCAGCTGTTAACCGAAAGGATGGTGGTTCGAGCCCTCTCGGGAGCGGTGTTGTGACGTCTCAGATGTAACGTAAAATGTCAGAGTTTTTCCACAACACCAGACGAACATTTAACTTTTGGGCTTCCGTGGCGCAATGGTTAGCGCGTTCGGCTGTTAACCAATAGGTTGGTGGTTCGAGCCCATCCGGGAGCGGTGTTGTGAGGTCTCAGATGTGACGTAAGAAGTCAAGGTTTTTACACAATACCTGACGAGCATTTAATTTTTGGGATTCCGTGGCGCAATGGTTAGCGCGTTCAGCTGTTAATCGAAAGGTTGGTGGTTCGAGCCCACCCGGGAGAGGTGTTGTGGGGTCTCAAATGTAACGTAGAAAGCCAAAGTTTTTCCACAACACCTGACAACCATTTAATTTCTGAGCATCCGTGGCTCAATGGTTAGCGCGTTCGGCTGTTAACCAATAGGTTGGTGGTTCGAGCCCATCCGGGAGCGGTGTTGTGAGGTCTCAGATGTGACGTAAATAGTCAAGGTTTTTACACAATACCTGACGAGCATTTAACTTTTGGGCTTCCGTGGCGCAATGGTTAGCGCGTTCGGCTGTTAACCAATAGGTTGGTGGTTCGAGCCCATCCGGGAGCGGTGTTGTGAGGTCTCAGATGTGACGTAAGAAGTCAAGGTTTTTACACAATACCTGACGAGCATTTAATTTTTGGGATTCCGTGGCGCAATGGTTAGCGCGTTCAGCTGTTAATCGAAAGGTTGGTGGTTCGAACCCACCCGGGAGAGGTGTTGTGGGGTCTCAAATGTAACGTAGAAAGCCAAAGTTTTTCCACAACACCTGACAACCATTTAATTTCTGAGCATCCGTGGCTCAATGGTTAGCGCGTTCGGCTGTTAACCAATAGGTTGGTGGTTCGAGCCCATCCGGGAGCGGTGTTGTGAGGTCTCAGATGTGACGTAAATAGTCAAGGTTTTTACACAATACCTGACGAGCATTTAACTTTTGGGCTTCCGTGGCGCAATGGTTAGCGCGTTCGGCTGTTAACCAATAGGTTGGTGGTTCGAGCCCATCCGGGAGCGGTGTTGTGAGGTCTCAGATGTGACGTAAGAAGTCAAGGTTTTTACACAATACCTGACGAGTATTTAACTTTTGGGCTTCCGTGGCGCAATGGTTAGCGCGTTCGGCTGTTAACCAATAGGTTGGTGGTTCGAGCCCATCCGGGAGCGGTGTTGTGAGGTCTCAGATGTGACGTAAAAAGTCAAGGTTTTTACACAATACCTGACGAGCATTTAAATTTTGGGCTTCCTTGACGCAATGGTTAGCGCGTTCGGCTGTTAACCAATAGGTTGGTGGTTCGAGCCCACCCGGGAGCGGTGTTGTGTGATCTCAAATGTAACGTAGAAAGCCAAAATTTTTCCACAATACCTGACGACCATTTAATTTTTGGGCTTCCGTGGCGCAATGGTTAGCACGTTCGGCTGTTAACCAATAGGTTGGTGGTTCGAGCCCATCCGGGAGCGGTGTTGTGAGGTCTCAGATGTGACGTAAATAGTCAAGGTTTTTACACAATACCTGACGAGCATTTAACTTTTGGGCTTCCGTGGCGCAATGGTTAGCGCGTTCGGCTGTTAACCAATAGGTTGGTGGTTCGAGCCCATCCGGGAGCGGTGTTGTGAGGTCTCAGATGTGACGTAAAAAGTCAAGTTTTTTGCACAATACCTGACGAGCATTTAGGTTTTGGGCTTCCGTGGCGCAATGGTTAGCGCGTTCGGCTGTTAAGCAATAGGTTGGTGGTTCGAGCCCATCCGGGAGCGGTGTTGTGAGGTCTCAGATGTGACGTAAAAAGTCAAGGTTTTTACACAATACCTGACGAGCATTTAAATTTTGGGCTTCCTTGGCGCAATGGTTAGCGCGTTCGGCTGTTAACCAATAGGTTGGTGGTTCGAGCCCACCCGGGAGCGGTGTTGTGTGATCTCAAATGTAACGTAGAAAGCCAAAATTTTTCCACAATACCTGACGACCATTTAATTTTTGGGCTTCCGTGGCGCAATGGTTAGCACGTTCGGCTGTTAACCAATAGGTTGGTGGTTCGAGCCCATCCGGGAGCGGTGTTGTGAGGTCTCAGATGTGACGTTAAAAGTCAAGGTTTTCCACAATACCTGACAACCATTTAATTTCTGAGCTTCCGTGGCTCAATGGTTAGCGCGTTCGGCTGTTAACCAATAGGTTGGTGGTTCGAGCCCATCCGGGAGCGGTGTTGTGAGGTCTCAGATGTGACGTAAGAAGTCAAGGTTTTTACACAATACCTGACGAGTATTTAACTTTTGGGCTTCCGTGGCGCAATGGTTAGCGCGTTCGGCTGTTAACCAATAGGTTGGTGGTTCGAGCCCATCCGGGAGCGGTGTTGTGAGGTCTCAGATGTGACGTAAAAAGTCAAGTTTTTTGCACAATACCTGACGAGCATTTAGGTTTTGGGCTTCCGTGGCGCAATGGTTAGCGCGTTCGGCTGTTAAGCAATAGGTTGGTGGTTCGAGCCCATCCGGGAGCGGTGTTGTGAGGTCTCAGATGTGACGTAAAAAGTCAAGGTTTTTACACAATACCTGACGAGCATTTAAATTTTGGGCTTCCTTGGCGCAATGGTTAGCGCGTTCGGCTGTTAACCAATAGGTTGGTGGTTCGAGCCCACCCGGGAGCGGTGTTGTGTGATCTCAAATGTAACGTAGAAAGCCAAAATTTTTCCACAATACCTGACGACCATTTAATTTTTGGGCTTCCGTGGCGCAATGGTTAGCACGTTCGGCTGTTAACCAATAGGTTGGTGGTTCGAGCCCATCCGGGAGCGGTGTTGTGAGGTCTCAGATGTGACGTTAAAAGTCAAGGTTTTCCACAATACCTGACAACCATTTAATTTCTGAGCTTCCGTGGCTCAATGGTTAGCGCGTTCGGCTGTTAACCAATAGGTTGGTGGTTCGAGCCCACCCGGGAGCGGTGTTGTGAGATCTGAAATGTAACGTAGAAAGCCAAAGTTTTTGCACAATAAATGACGACCATTTAACTTTTGGGCTTCCGTGGCGCAATGGTTAGCGCGTTCGGCTGTTAACCAATAGGTTGGTGGTTCGACCCCATCCGGGAGCGGTGTTGTGAGGTCTCAGATGTGACGTAAAAAGTCAAGGTTTTTACATAATACCTGACGAGCATTTAACTTTTGGGCTTCCGTGGCGCAATGGTTAGCGCGTTCGGCTGTTAACCAATAGGTTGGTGGTTCGAGCCCACCCGGGAGCGGTGTTGTGTGATCTCAAATGTAACGTAGAAAGCCAAAGTTTTTCCACAATACCTGACGACCATTTAATTTTTGGGCTTCCGTGGCGCAATGGTTAGCGCGTTCAGCTGCTATTCAAAAGACTGGTGGTTTGAGCTCTCCCGGGAGCGGTGTTGTGACGTCTCAAATGTAACATAAAATGTCAGAGTTTTTCCACAATACCTGTCGAACATTGAATTTTTGGGCTTCCGTGGCGCAATGGTTAGCGCGTTCAGCTGTAATCGAGAGGTTGGTGGTAGGAGCCCACCCGGGAGAGGTGTTGTGGGGTCTCAGATGTAGCGTAAAAAGTCAAAACTTTTCCACAATACGTGACAACCATTTAATTTCTGGGTTTCCGTGGCTCAATGATTAGCGCGTTCGGCTGTTAACCAATAGGTTTGTGGTTCGAGCCCATCCGGGATGCGGTGTTGTGAGGTCTCAGATGTAACGTAAAATGTCAGAGTTTTTCACAATACCTGACGAACATTTAATTTTTGGGCTTCCGTGGCGCAATGATTAGCGCGTTCAGCTGTTAATCGAAAGGTTGAAGGTTCGAGCCCACCCGGGAGAGGTGTTGTGGGGTCCCATATGTAGCGTAAAAAGTCAAAACTTATCCACAATACGTGACAATCATTTAATTTCTGAGCTTCCGTGGCTCAATGGTTAGCGCGTTCGGCTGTTAACCAATAGGTTGGTGGTTCGAGCTCATCCGGGAGCGGTGTTGTGAGGTCTCAGATGTGACGTAGAAAGCCAAAGTTTTTCCACAATACCTGACGACCATTTAATTTTTGGGCTTCCGTGGCTCAATGGTTAGCGCGTTCGGCTGTTAACCAATAGGTTGGTGGTTCGAGCTCATCCGGGAGCGGTGTTGTGAGGTCTCAGATGTGACGTAGAAAGCCAAAGTTTTTCCACAATACCTGACGACCATTTAATTTTTGGGCTTCCGTGGCGCAATGGTTAGCGCGTTCGGCTGTTAACCAATAGGTTGGTGGTTCGACCCCATCCGGGAGCGGTGTTGTGAGGTCTCAGATTTGACGTAAAAAATCAAGGTTTTTACACAATACCTGACGAGCATTTAACTTTTGGGCTTCCGTGGCGCAATGGTTAGCGCGTTCGGCTGTTAACCAATAGGTTGGTGGTTCGAGCCCATCCGGGAGCGGTGTTGTGAGGTCTCAGATTTGACGTAAAAAGTCAAGGTTTTTACACAATACCTGACGAGCATTTAACATTTGGGCTTCCGTGGCGCAATGTTTAGCGTGTTCGGCTGTTAACCAATAGGTTGGTGGTTCGAGCCCATCCGGGAGCGGTGTTGTGAGGTCTCAGATGTGGCGTAAAAAGTCAAGGTTTTTACACAATACCTGACGAGCATTTAACTTTTGGGCTTCCGTGGCGCAATGTTTAGCGCGTTCGGCTGTTAACCAATAGGTTGGTGGTTCGAGCCCATCCGGGAGCGGTGTTGTGAGGTCTCAGATGTGACGTAAAAAGTCAAGGTTTTTACACAATACCTGACGAGCATTAAACTTTTGGGCTTCCGTGGCGCAATGGTTAGCGCGTTCGGCTGTTAACCAATAGGTTGGTGGTTCGAGCCCATCCGGGAGCGGTGTTGTGAGGTCTCAGATGTGACGTAAGAAGTCAAGGTTTTTACACAATACCTGACGAGTATTTAACTTTTGGGCTTCCGTGGCGCAATGGTTAGCGCGTTCGGCTGTTAACCAATAGGTTGGTGGTTCGAGCCCATCCGGGAGCGGTGTTGTGAGGTCTCAGATGTGACGTAAAAAGTCAAGTTTTTTGCACAATACCTGACGAGCATTTAGGTTTTGGGCTTCCGTGGCGCAATGGTTAGCGCGTTCGGCTGTTAAGCAATAGGTTGGTGGTTCGAGCCCATCCGGGAGCGGTGTTGTGAGGTCTCAGATGTGACGTAAAAAGTCAAGGTTTTTACACAATACCTGACGAGCATTTAAATTTTGGGCTTCCTTGGCGCAATGGTTAGCGCGTTCGGCTGTTAACCAATAGGTTGGTGGTTCGAGCCCACCCGGGAGCGGTGTTGTGTGATCTCAAATGTAACGTAGAAAGCCAAAATTTTTCCACAATACCTGACGACCATTTAATTTTTGGGCTTCCGTGGCGCAATGGTTAGCACGTTCGGCTGTTAACCAATAGGTTGGTGGTTCGAGCCCATCCGGGAGCGGTGTTGTGAGGTCTCAGATGTGACGTTAAAAGTCAAGGTTTTCCACAATACCTGACAACCATTTAATTTCTGAGCTTCCGTGGCTCAATGGTTAGCGCGTTCGGCTGTTAACCAATAGGTTGGTGGTTCGAGCCCACCCGGGAGCGGTGTTGTGAGATCTGAAATGTAACGTAGAAAGCCAAAGTTTTTGCACAATAAATGACGACCATTTAGTTTTGGGCTTCCGTGGCGCAATGGTTAGCGCGTTCGGCTGTTAACCAATAGGTTGGTGGTTCGACCCCATCCGGGAGCGGTGTTGTGAGGTCTCAGATGTGACGTAAAAAGTCAAGGTTTTTACATAATACCTGACGAGCATTTAACTTTTGGGCTTCCGTGGCGCAATGGTTAGCGCGTTCGGCTGTTAACCAATAGGTTGGTGGTTCGAGCCCACCCGGGAGCGGTGTTGTGTGATCTCAAATGTAACGTAGAAAGCCAAAGTTTTTCCACAATACCTGACGACCATTTAATTTTTGGGCTTCCGTGGCGCAATGGTTAGCGCGTTCAGCTGCTATTCAAAAGACTGGTGGTTTGAGCTCTCCCGGGAGCGGTGTTGTGACGTCTCAAATGTAACATAAAATGTCAGAGTTTTTCCACAATACCTGTCGAACATTGAATTTTTGGGCTTCCGTGGCGCAATGGTTAGCGCGTTCAGCTGTAATCGAGAGGTTGGTGGTAGGAGCCCACCCGGGAGAGGTGTTGTGGGGTCTCAGATGTAGCGTAAAAAGTCAAAACTTTTCCACAATACGTGACAACCATTTAATTTCTGGGTTTCCGTGGCTCAATGATTAGCGCGTTCGGCTGTTAACCAATAGGTTTGTGGTTCGAGCCCATCCGGGATGCGGTGTTGTGAGGTCTCAGATGTAACGTAAAATGTCAGAGTTTTTCACAATACCTGACGAACATTTAATTTTTGGGCTTCCGTGGCGCAATGATTAGCGCGTTCAGCTGTTAATCGAAAGGTTGAAGGTTCGAGCCCACCCGGGAGAGGTGTTGTGGGGTCCCATATGTAGCGTAAAAAGTCAAAACTTATCCACAATACGTGACAATCATTTAATTTCTGAGCTTCCGTGGCTCAATGGTTAGCGCGTTCGGCTGTTAACCAATAGGTTGGTGGTTCGAGCTCATCCGGGAGCGGTGTTGTGAGGTCTCAGATGTGACGTAGAAAGCCAAAGTTTTTCCACAATACCTGACGACCATTTAATTTTTGGGCTTCCGTGGCTCAATGGTTAGCGCGTTCGGCTGTTAACCAATAGGTTGGTGGTTCGAGCTCATCCGGGAGCGGTGTTGTGAGGTCTCAGATGTGACGTAGAAAGCCAAAGTTTTTCCACAATACCTGACGACCATTTAATTTTTGGGCTTCCGTGGCGCAATGGTTAGCGCGTTCGGCTGTTAACCAATAGGTTGGTGGTTCGACCCCATCCGGGAGCGGTGTTGTGAGGTCTCAGATTTGACGTAAAAAATCAAGGTTTTTACACAATACCTGACGAGCATTTAACTTTTGGGCTTCCGTGGCGCAATGGTTAGCGCGTTCGGCTGTTAACCAATAGGTTGGTGGTTCGAGCCCATCCGGGAGCGGTGTTGTGAGGTCTCAGATTTGACGTAAAAAGTCAAGGTTTTTACACAATACCTGACGAGCATTTAACATTTGGGCTTCCGTGGCGCAATGTTTAGCGTGTTCGGCTGTTAACCAATAGGTTGGTGGTTCGAGCCCATCCGGGAGCGGTGTTGTGAGGTCTCAGATGTGGCGTAAAAAGTCAAGGTTTTTACACAATACCTGACGAGCATTTAACTTTTGGGCTTCCGTGGCGCAATGTTTAGCGCGTTCGGCTGTTAACCAATAGGTTGGTGGTTCGAGCCCATCCGGGAGCGGTGTTGTGAGGTCTCAGATGTGACGTAAAAAGTCAAGGTTTTTACACAATACCTGACGAGCATTAAACTTTTGGGCTTCCGTGGCGCAATGGTTAGCGCGTTCGGCTGTTAACCAATAGGTTGGTGGTTCGAGCCCATCCGGGAGCGGTGTTGTGAGGTCTCAGATGTGACGTAAGAAGTCAAGGTTTTTACACAATACCTGACGAGTATTTAACTTTTGGGCTTCCGTGGCGCAATGGTTAGCGCGTTCGGCTGTTAACCAATAGGTTGGTGGTTCGAGCCCATCCGGGAGCGGTGTTGTGAGGTCTCAGATGTGACGTAAAAAGTCAAGGTTTTTACACAATACCTGACGAGCATTTAATTTTTGGGATTCCGTGGCGCAATGGTTAGCGCGTTCAGCTGTTAATCGAAAGGTTGTTGTTCGAGCCCATCCGGGAGCGGTGTTGTGAGGTCTCAGATGTGACGTAAAAAGTCAAGTTTTTTGCACAATACCTGACGAGCATTTAGGTTTTGGGCTTCCGTGGCGCAATGGTTAGCGCGTTCGGCTGTTAAGCAATAGGTTGGTGGTTCGAGCCCATCCGGGAGCGGTGTTGTGAGGTCTCAGATGTGACGTAAAAAGTCAAGGTTTTTACACAATACCTGACGAGCATTTAAATTTTGGGCTTCCTTGGCGCAATGGTTAGCGCGTCCGGCTGTTAACCAATAGGTTGGTGGTTCGAGCCCACCCGGGAGCGGTGTTGTGTGATCTCAAATGTAACGTAGAAAGCCAAACTTTTTCCACAATACCTGACGACCATTTAATTTTTGGGCTTCCGTGGCGCAATGGTTAGCAAGTTCGGCTGTTAACCAATAGGTTGGTGGTTCGAGCCCATCCGGGAGCGGTGTTGTGAGGTCTCAGATGTGACGTAAAAAGTCAAGGTTTTCCACAATACCTGACAACCATTTAATTTCTGAGCTTCCGTGGCTCAATGGTTAGCGCGTTCGGCTGTTAACCAATAGGTTGGTGGTTCGAGCCCACCCGGGAGCGGTGTTGTGGGATCTGAAATGTAACGTAGAAAGCCAAAGTTTTTGCACAATAAATGACGACCATTTAATTTTTGGGCTTCCGTGGCGCAATGGTTATCGCGGTAGGCTGTTAACCAATAGGTTGGTGGTTCGACTCCATCCGGGAGCGGTGTTGTGAGGTCTCAGATGTGACGTAAAAAGCCAAGGTTTTTACATAATACCTGACGAGCATTTAACTTTTGGGCTTCCGTGGCGCAATGGTTAGCGCGTTCAGCTGCTATTCAAAAGACTGGTGGTTTGAGCTCTCCCGGGAGCGGTGTTGTGACGTCTCAAATGTAACATAAAATGTCAGAGTTTTTCCACAATACCTGTCGAACATTGAATTTTTGGGCTTCCGTGGCGCAATGGTTAGCGCGTTCAGCTGTTAATCGAGAGGTTGGTGGTAGGAGCCCACCCGGGAGAGGTGTTGTGGGGTCTCGGATGTAGCGTAAAAAGTCAAAACTTTTCCACAATACGTGACAACCATTTAATTTCTGGGCTTCCTTGGCTCAATGATTAGCGCGTTCGGCTGTTAACCAATAGGTTTGTGGTTCGAGCCCATCCGGGAGGCGGTGTTGTGAGGTCTCAGATGTAACGTAAAATGTCAGAGTTTTTCACAATACCTGACGAACATTTAATTTTTGGGCTTCCGTGGCGCAATGATTAGCGCGTTCAGCTGTTAATCGAAAGGTTGAAGGTTCGAGCCCACCCGGGAGAGGTGTTGTGGGGTCTCATATGTAGCGTAAAAAGTCAAAACTTATCCACAATACGTGACAATCATTTAATTTCTGAGCTTCCGTGGCTCAATGGTTAGCGCGTTCGGCTTTTAACCAATAGGTTGGTGGTTCGGGCTCATCCGGGAGCGGTGTTGTGAGGTCTCAGATGTGACGTAGAAAGCCAAAGTTTTTCCACAATACCTGACGACCATTTAATTTTTGGGCTTCCGTGGCTCAATGGTTAGCGCGTTCGGCTGTTAACCAATAGGTTGGTGGTTCGAGCCCATCCGGGAGCGGTGTTGTGTGATCTCAAATGTAACGTAGAAAGCCAAAGTTTTTGCACAATAAATGACGACCATTTAATTTTTGGGCTTCCGTGGCGCAATAGTTAGCGCGTTCGGCTGTTAACCAATAGGTTGGTGGTTCGACCCCATCCGGGAGCGGTGTTGTGAGGTCTCAGATTTGACGTAAAAAATCAAGGTTTTTACACAATACCTGACGAGCATTTAACTTTTGGGCTTCCGTGGCGCAATGGTTAGCGCGTTCGGCTGTTAACCAATAGGTTGGTGGTTCGAGCCCATCCGGGAGCGGTGTTGTGAGGTCTCAGATGTGACGTAAAAAGTCAAGGTTTTTACACAATACCTGACGAGCATTTAACATTTGGGCTTCCGTGGCGCAATGTTTAGCGCGTTCGGCTGTTAACCAATAGGTTGGTGGTTCGAGCCCATCCGGGAGCGGTGTTGTGAGGTCTCAGATGTGACGTAAAAAGTCAAGGTTTTTACACAATACCTGACGAGCATTAAACTTTTGGGCTTCCGTGGCGCAATGGTTAGCGCGTTCGGCTGTTAACCAATAGGTTGGTGGTTCGAGCCCATCCGGGAGCGGTGTTGTGAGGTCTCAGATGTGACGTAAAAAGTCAAGGTTTTTACACAATACCTGACGAGCATTTAATTTTTGGGATTCCGTGGCGCAATGGTTAGCGCGTTCAGCTGTTAATCGAAAGGTTGGTGGTTCGAGCCCATCCGGGAGCGGTGTTGTGAGGTCTCAGATGTGACGTAAAAAGTCAAGTTTTTTGCACAATACCTGACGAGCATTTAGGTTTTGGGCTTCCGTGGCGCAATGGTTAGCGCGTTCGGCTGTTAAGCAATAGGTTGGTGGTTCGAGCCCACCCGGGAGCGGTGTTGTGTGATCTCAAATGTAACGTAGAAAGCCAAAATTTTTCCACAATACCTGACGACCATTTAATTTTTGGGCTTCCGTGGCGCAATGGTTAGCACGTTCGGCTGTTAACCAATAGGTTGGTGGTTCGAGCCCATCCGGGAGCGGTGTTGTGAGGTCTCAGATGTGACGTAAAAAGTCAAGGTTTTCCACAATACCTGACAACCATTTAATTTCTGAGCTTCCGTGGCTCAATGGTTAGCGCGCTCGGCTGTTAACCAATAGGTTGGTGGTTCGAGCCCACCCGGGAGCGGTGTTGTGGGATCTGAAATGTAACGTAGAAAGCCAAAGTTTTTGCACAATAAATGACGACCATTTAATTTTTGGGCTTCCGTGGCGCAATGGTTAGCGCGTTCGGCTGTTAACCAATAGGTTGGTGGTTCGACCCCATCCGGGAGCGGTGTTGTGAGGTCTCAGATGTGACGTAAAAAGTCAAGGTTTTTACATAATACCTGACGAGCATTTAACTTTTGGGCTTCCGTGGCGCAATGGTTAGCGCGTTCAGCTGCTATTCAAAAGACTGGTGGTTTGAGCTCTCCCGGGAGCGGTGTTGTGACGTCTCAAATGTAACATAAAATGTCAGAGTTTTTCCACAATACCTGTCGAACATTGAATTTTTGGGCTTCCGTGGCGCAATGGTTAGCGCGTTCAGCAGTTAATCGAGAGGTTGGTGGTACGAGCCCACCCGGGAGAGGTGTTGTGGGGTCTCAGATGTAGCGTAAAAAGTCAAAACTTCTCCACAATACGTGACAACCATTTAATTTCTGGGCTTCCGTGGCTAAATGATTAGCGCGTTCGGCTGTTAACCAATAGGTTTGTGGTTCGAGCCCATCCGGGATGCGGTGTTGTGAGGTCTCAGATGTAACGTAAAATGTCAGAGTTTTTCACAATACCTGACGAACATTTAATTTTTGGGCTTCCGTGGCGCAATGATTAGCGCGTTCAGCTGTTAATCGAAAGGTTGATGGTTCGAGCCCACCCGGGAGAGGTGTTGTGGGGTCTCATATGTAGCGTAAAAAGTCAAAACTTATCCACAATACGTGACAATCATTTAATTTCTGAGCTTCCGTGGCTCAATGGTTAGCGTGTTCGGCTGTTAACCAATAGGTTGGTGGTTCGAGCCCATCCGGGAGCGGTGTTGTGAGGTCTCAGATGTGACGTAAAAAGTCAAGGTTTTTACACAATACCTGACGAGCATTTAAATTTTGGGCTTCCTTGGCGCAATGGTTAGCGCGTTCGGTTGTTAACCAATAGGTTGGTGGTTCGAGCTTACCCGGGAGCGGTGTTGTGTGATCTCAAATGTAACGTAGAAAGCCAAAATTTTTCCACAATACATGACGACCATTTAATTTTTGGGCTTCCGTGGCGCTATGGTTAGCACGTTCGACTGTTAACCAATAGGTTGGTGGTTCGAGCCCATCCGGGAGCGGTGTTGTGAGGTCTCAGATGTGACGTAAAAAGTCAAGGTTTTCCACAATACCTGACAACCATTTAATTTCTGAGCTTCCGTGGCTCAATGGTTAGCGCGTTCGGCTGTTAACCAATAGGTTGGTGGTTCGAGCCCACCCGGGAGCGGTGTTGTGGGATCTGAAATGTAACGTAGAAAGCCAAAGTTTTTGCACAATAAATGACGACCATTTAATTTTTGGGCTTCCGTGGCGCAATGGTTAGCGCGTTCGGCTGTTAACCAATAGGTTGGTGGTTCGACCCCATCCGGGCGCGGTGTTGTGAGGTCTCAGATGTGACGTAAAAAGTCAAGGTTTTTACATAATACCTGACGAGCATTTAACTTTTGGGCTTCCGTGGCGCAATGGTTAGCGCGTTCAGCTGTTAACCAATAGGTTGGTGGTTCGAGCCCATCCGGGCGCGGTGTTGTGAGGTCTCAGATGTGACGTAAAAAGTCAAGGTTTTTACATAATACCTGACGAGCATTTAATTTTTGGGCTTCCGTGGCGCAATGGTTAGCGCGTTCAGCTTTTAACCAATAGGGTGGTGGTTCGAGCCTACCCGGGAGCGGTGTTGTGGGATCTCATATGTAACGTAGAAAGCCAAATTTTGCCACAATACCTGACGACCATTAAATTTTTGGGCCTTCTTGGCGCAATTGTTAGTGCGTTCGGCTGTTAACCGAAAGGTTGGTGGTTCGAGCCCAACCGGAAGAGGTGTTGTAGGGTCTCAGATGTAACGTAAAAAGTCATAACTTATCTACAATACCTGACTACCATTTAATTTCTGAGTTTCCGTGGCTCAAAGGTTAGCGCGTTCGGCTGTTAACCAATAGGTGTGTGGTTCGAGCCCATCCGGGAGCGGTGTTGTGACGTCTCAGATGTGACGTAAAAAGTCAAGGTTTTTTCCACAACAACTGACGACCATTTAAATTTTGGGCTTCCGTGGCGCAATGGTTAGCTAGTTCGCCTGTTTACCAATAGGTTGGTGGTTCGAGCCCATCCGGTAGCGGTGTTGTGAGGTCTCAGATGTAACGTAAAATGTCAGAGTTTTTCCACAATACCTGACGAACATTTAATTTTTGGGCTTCCGTGGTGCAATGATTAGCGCGTTCAGCTGTTAATCGAAAGATTGAAGGTTCGAGCCCACCCGGGAGAGGTGTTGTAGGGTCTCAGATGTAACGTAAAAAGTCTTAACTTATCTACAATACCTGACAACCATTTAATTTCTGAGCTTCCGTGGCTCAAAGGTTAGCGCGTTCGGCTGTTAACCAATAGGTGTGTGGTTCGAGCCCATCCGGGAGCGGTGTTGTGACGTCTCAGATGTGACGTAAAAAGTCAAGGTTTTTTCCACAACACCTGACGACCATTTAAATTCTGAGCTTCCGTGGCTCAATGGTTAGCGAATTCGGCTGTTAACAAATAGGTTTGTGGTTCGAGCCCACCCGGGAGCGGTGTTTTGGGATCTCAAATGTAACGTTGAAAGCCAAAATTTTTCCACAATACCTGACGACCATTTAATTTTTGGGCTTCCGTGGCGCAATGGTCAGCGCGTTCAGCTGTTAACCGAAAGGTTGGTGGTTCGAGCCCATCCGGGAGCGGTGTTGTGACGTCTCAGATGTAACGTAAAATGTCAGAGTTTTTCCACAATACCTGACGAACATTTAATTTTTGGGCTTCCGTGGCGCAATTATTAGCGCGTTCAACTGTTAATCAAAAGGCTGGTGGTTCAAGCGCACCCGGAAGGGGTGTTGTGGGGTCTCAGATGTAGCGTAAAAAGTCAAAACTTATCCACAATACGTGACAACCATTTAATTTCTGAGCTTCCGTGGCTCAATGGTTAGCGCGTTCGGCTGTTAATCGAAAGGTTGGTGGTTCGAGCCCACCCGGAAGAGGTGTTGTGGGGTCTCAGATGTAGCGTAAAAAGTCAAAACTTTTCCACAATACGTGACAACCATTTAATTTCTGAGCTTCCGTGGTGCAATGGTTAGCGCGTTCAGCTTTTAATCGAAAGGTTGGTGGTTCGAGCCCACCCGGAAGAGGTGTTGTGGGGTCTCAGATGTAGCGTAAAAAGTCAAAACTTTTCCACAATACGTGACAACCATTTAATTTCTGAGCTTCCGTGGCTCAATGGTTAGCGCGTTCGACTGTTAATCGAAAGGTTGGTGGTTCGAGCCCATCCGGGAGCGCTGTTGTGAGGTCTCGGATGTGAAGTAAAAAGTCAAAACTTTTCCACAATACGTGACAACCATTTAATTTCTGAGCTTCCGTGGCTCAATGGTTAGCGCGTTCGGCTGTTAATCGAAAGGTTGGTGGTTCGAGCCCACCCGGGAGAGGTGTTGTGAGGTCTCAGATGTAGCGTGAAAAGTCAAACTTTTTCCATAATACGTGATAACCATTTATTTTCTGATCTTTCGTGGCTCAATGATTAGCGCGTTCGGCTGTTAACCAATAGCTTGGTGTTTCGAGCCCACCCGGGAGCGGTGTTTTTGGATCTAAAATGTAACGTAAATAGCCAAAGTTTTTCCGCAATACCTGACGACCATTTTTTTTGGGCGTCCGTGGCGCAATGGTTAGCGCGTTCGGCTGTTAACCGAAAGGTTGGTGGTTCGAGCCCATCCGGGAGCGGTGTTGTGAGGCCTCAGATGTGAAGTAAAAAGTCAAAGTTTTACCTCAATACCTGACGAAAATTTAATATTTGGGCTTCAGTGGCGCAATGGTCAGCGCGTTCAGCTGTTAACCGAAAGGTTGGTGGTTCGAGCCCTCCCGGGAGCGGTGTTGTGACGTCTCAGATGTAACGTAAAATGTCAGAGTTTTTCCAAAATACCTGACGAGCATTTAATTTTTGGGCTTCCGTGGCGCAATGGTTAGCGCGTTCAGCTTTTAATCGAAAGGTTGGTGGTTCGAGCCCACCCGGAAGAGGTGTTGAGGGGTCTCAGATGTAGCGTAAAAAGTCAAAACTTTTCCACAATACGTGATAACCATTTAATTTCTGAGCTTCCGTGGCGCAATGGTTAGCGCGTTCAGCTTTTAATCGAAAGGTTGGTGGTTCGAGCCCACCCGGAAGAGGTGTTGTGGGGTCTCAGATGTAGCGTAAAAAGTCAAAACTTTTCCACAATACGTGACAACCATTTAATTTCTGAGCTTCCGTGGCTCAATGGTTAGCGCGTTCGACTGTTAATCGAAAGGTTGGTGGTTCGAGCCCATCCGGGAGCGCTGTTGTGAGGTCTCGGATGTGAAGTAAAAAGTCAGAGTTTTACCTCAATACCTGACGAAAATTTAATTTTTGGGCTTCAGTGGCGCAATGGTCAGCGCGTTCAGCTGTTAACCGAAAGGTTGGTGGTTCGAGCCCTCCCGGGAGCGGTGTTGTGTCGTCTCAGATGTAACGTAAAATGTCAGAGTTTTTCCACAATACCTGACGAGCATTTAATTTTTGGGCTTCCGTGGCGCAATGGTTAGCGCGTTCAGCTGTTAATCGAAAGGTTGGTGGTTCGAGCCCACCCGGGAGAGGTGTTGTGAGGTGTCAGATGTAGCGTGAAAAGTCAAACTTTTTCCATAATACGTGATAACCATTTATTTTCTAATCTTTCGTGGCTCAATGGTTAGCGCGTTCGGCTGTTAACCAATAGCTTGGTGGTTCGAACCCACCCGGGAGCGGTGTTTTTGGATCTCAAATAAAACGTAAATAGCCAAAGTTTTTCTACAATACCTGACGACCATTTAATTTTTGGGCTTCCGTGGCGCAGTAATGAGCGCGTCCAGCTCTTAATCGAAAGGTTGGTGGTTCGAGCCCACCCGGAAGAGGTGTTGTGGGGTCTCAGATGTTGCGTAAAAAGTCAAAACTTTTCCACAATACGTGACAACCATTTAATTTCTGAGCTTCCGTGGCGCAATGGTTAGCGCGTTCAGCTTTTAATCGAAAGGTTGGTGGTTCGTGCCCACCCGGGAGCGGTGTTTTTGGATCTCAAATGTAACGTAAATAGCCAAAGTTTTTCCACAATACCTGACGACCATTTAATTTTTGGGCGTCCGTGGCGAATGGTTAGCGCGTTCGGCTGTTAACCAATAGGTTTGTGGTTCGACCCCATCCGGGAGCGGTGTTGAGAGGTCTCGGATGTGACGTAAAAAGTCAAGGTTTTTACACAATACCTAACAAGCATTTAACTTTTGGGCTTCCGTGGCGCATTGGTTAGCGCGTTCGGCTGTTAACCAATAGGTTGGTGGTTCGAGCCCATCCGGGAGCGGTGTTGTGAGGTCTCATATGTGACGTAAAAAGTCAAGGTTTTTACACAATACCTGACGAGCATTTAACTTTTGGGCTTCCGTGGCGCAATGGTTTGCGCGTTCGGCTGTTAACCAATAGGTTGGTGGTTCGAGCCCATCCGGGAGCGGTGTTTTGAGGTCTCAGATGTGACGTAAAAAGTCAAGGTTTTTACACAATATCTGACGAGCATCTAATTTTTGGGCTTCCGTGGCGCAATGGTTAGCGCGTTCAGCTGTTAATCGAAAGGTTGGTGGTTCGAGCCCACCCGGGAGAGGTGTTGTGGGGTCTCAAATGTAACGTAGAAAGCCAAAGTTTTTCCACAATACCTGACAACCGTTAAATTTCTGAGCAGCCGTGGCTCAATGGTTAGCGCGTTCAGCTGTTAACCAATAGGTTGGTGGTTCGAGCCCACTCGGGAGCGGTGTTGTGTGATCTCAAATGTAACGTAGAAAGCCAAAGTTTTTCCACAATACCTGACGACCATTTAATTTTTGGGCTTTCGTGGCGCAATGGTTAGCGCGTTCGGCTGTTAACCAATAGGTTGGTGGTTCGAGCCAATCCGGGAGCGGTGTTGTGAGGTCTCAGATGTGACGTAAAAAGTCAAGGTTTTTACACAATACCTGACGAGCATTTAATTTTTGGGCTTCCGTGGCACAATGGTTAGCGAGTTCAGCTGTTAATCGAAAGGTTGGTGGTTCGAGCCCACCCGGGAGAGGTGTTGTGGGGTCTCAAATGTAACGTAGAAAGCCAAAGTTTTTCCACAATACCTGACAACAATTTAATTTCTGAGCTTCTGTGGCTCAATGGTTAGCGCGTTCGGCTGTTAACCAATAGGTTGCTGGTTCGACCCCATCCGGGAGCGGTGTTGTGAGGTCTCAGATGTGACGTAAAAAGTCAAGGTTTTTACATAATACCTGACGAGCATTTAACTTTTGGGCTTCCGTGTCGCAATGGTTAGCGCGTTCGGCTGTTAACCAATAGGTTGGTGGTTCGAGCCCATCCGGGAGCGGTGTTGTGAGGTCTCAGATGTGACGTAAAAAGTCAAGGTTTTTACACAATACCTAACGAGCATTTAACTTTTGGGCTTCCGTGGCACAATGGTTAGCGCGTTCAGCTGTTAATCGAAAGGTTGGTGGTTCGAGCCCACCCGGGAGAGGTGTTGTGGGGTCTCAAATGTAACGTAGAAAGCCAAAGTTTTTCCACAATACCTGACAACAATTTAATTTCTGAGCTTCCGTGGCTCAATGGTTAGCGCGTTCGGCTGTTAACCAATAGGTTGGTGGTTCGACCCCATCCGGGAGCGGTGTTGAGAGGTCTCAGATGTGACGTAAAAAGTCAAGGTTTTTTCCACAACACCTGACGACCATTTAATTTTTGGGCTTCCGTGGCGCAATGGTTAGCGCGTTCGGCTGTTAACCAATGGGTTGGTGGTTCGAGCTTATCCGGGAGCGGTGTTGTGAGGTCTCAGATGTAACGTAAAATGTCAGAGTTTTTCCACAATACCTGACGAACATTTAATTTTTGGGCTTCCGTGGCGCAATGATTAGCGCGTTCAGCTGTTAATCGAAAGGTTGAAGGTTCGAGCCCACCCGGGAGAGGTGTTGTGGGGTCTCAGATGTAGCGTAAAAAGTCAAAACTTTTCCACAATACGTGACAACCATTTAATTTCTGAGCTTCCGTGGCTCAATGGTTAGCGCGTTCGGCTGTTAACCAATAGGTTGGTGGTTCGAGCCCATCCGGGAGCGGTGTTGTGAGGTGTCAGATGTGACGTAAAAAGTCAAGGTTTTTACACAATACCTGACGAGCATTTAACTTTGGGCTTCCGTGGCTCAATGGTTAGCGCGTTCGGCTGTTAACCAATAGGTTGGTGGTCCGAGCCCATCCGGGAGCGGTGTTGTGATGTCTCAGATGTAACGTAAAATGTCAGAGTTTTTCCACAATACCTGACGAACATTTAATTTTTGGGTTTCCGTGACGCAATGATTAGCGCGTTCAGCTGTTAATCGAAAGGTTGAAGGTTCAAGCCCACCCGGGAGAGGTGTTGTGGGGTCTCAGATGTAGCGTAAAAGGTCAAAACTTTTCCACAATACGTGACAACCATTTAATTTCTGAGCTTTCGTGGCTCAATGGTTAGCGCGTTCGGCTGTTAACCAATAGGTTGGTGGTTCGAGCCCATCCGGGAGCGGTATTGTGACGTCTCAGATGTGACGTTAAAAGTCAAGGTTTTTCCAAAATACCTGACGACCATTTAATTTTTGGGCTTCCGTGGCGCAATGGTTAGCGCGTTCAGCTGCTATTCAAAAGACTGGTGGTTTGAGCCCTCCCGGGAGCGGTGTTGTGACGTCTCAAATGTAACATAAAATGTCAGAGTTTTTCCACAATACCTGTCGAACATTGAATTTTTGGGCTTCCGTGGCGCAATGGTTAGCGCGATCAGCTGTTAATCGAAAGGTTGGTGGTACGAGCCCACCCGGGAGAGGTGTTGTGGGGTCTCAGATGTAGCGTAAAAGGTCATAACTTTTCCACAATACGTGACAACCATTTAATTTCTGAGCTTCCGTGGCTCAATGGTTAGCGCGTTCGGCTGTTAACCAATAGGTTAGTGGTTCGAGCCCATCCGGGAACGGTGTTGTGAGGTCTCAGATGTGACGTAAAAAGTCACGGTTTTTACACAATACCTGACGAGCATTAAATTTTTGGGCTTCCGTGGCGCAATGGTTAGCGCGTTCGGCTGTTAACCAATAGGTTGGTGGTTCGGCCCCTGTTTGTCGTAGAGCCGAGATATTAAGCAAAATGTTCGTCAACTTTGGTATCGTCTCACTTATTTTTATTATGTTACTTATGATTTTTGCACTAAACTTTGGAGGCTCATAACTCTTGTTCTACAAGAGATACTGGGATCTCCTTTGGATATGTTATAGTACTCTTTGCTCCCCATACAAGGATACTTTAAACTTGAGGCTACCTCAATATCGTCGTCAACTTACTTTTTGTCTCACTTATTGTTAGAAGGTTACTTTTGATTTTTGAAAATATACTTTGCAGGCTCGTAACTCTGTTTCTACTGGAGATACGGGGATGTCCTTTGAGTATGTTATAGTCCAATTTGTCCCCCATCTAACCATACTAAAAACATTGAGCTACGACAAACAGTTGTCGAGTAATTAAGCTAATCGTAAACAAACAAACCCCTCCATAGGAAATGCATTAGACTATACTTTGCAGGCCCATAACTCTGTGTCTACTAGAGATACGGGGATGTCCTTAGGATATGTTATAGTCCAAATTGTCCCCCATCTAACCATACTAAAAACTTTGGGCTACGACAAACAGGGGCCGAGTACTTAAGCAAAACGTAACGAAACAAACCCCCTCCATAGGAAATGCATTAGACTATAGTTTGCAGGCTCGTAAATCTGTTTCTACTGGAGATACGGGGATGTCCTTTGAGTATGTTATAGACCAATTTGTCCTTCATCTAGCCATACCAAGAATTAGGGCTACGACAAACAGTAGTCGAGTAATTAAGCTAATCGTAAACAAACAAACCCCCTCCATAGGAAATACATTAGACTAAATTCTGGAGGCTCGTAACTCTGGTTCTACCAGAGATACGGGGATGTAAATAATGTGACCTTGACACAAATGTTCGGATAATTATAAAAAAAAACTTCGCGGTTTCGAACCTGTGGCCTTCCGGGAGTGAGGCGGATGCGATTACCGCTACACTAAAGATATGTTATTATTTTTAATCGAAAGAACAGGGTCAAGTAATTAAGCAATACGTGAAAAAACAAACCCCTCCATAGAAAATGCATTAGACTATACTTTGCAGGCTCCTAACTCTGGTTCTACTGGAGATACGGGGATGTCCTTTGAGTATGTTATAGTCCAATTTGTCCCCCATCTAAGAATACTAAAAATATTGAGCTACGACCAACAGGGGCCGAGTAATTAAGCTAATCGTAAACAAACAACCCGTCCTTAGGAAATGCAGTAGACTATATTTTGCAGGCCCATAACTCTGTGTCTACTAGAGATACGGGGATGTCCTTAGGATATGTTATAGTCCAAATTGTCCCCCATCTAACCATACTAAAAACATTGAGCTACGACAAACATTGGCCGAGATATTAAGCAAAATGTTCGTCAACTTTGGTATCGTCTCACTTATTTTTATTATGTTACTTATGATTTTTGCACTAAACTTTGGAGGCTCATAACTCTTGTTCTACAAGGGATACTGGGATCTCCTTTGGATATGTTATAGTACTCTTTGCTCCCCATACAAGGATACTTTAAACTTGAGGCTACCTCAATATCGTCGTCAACTTATTTTTTGTCTCACTTATTGTTAGAAGGTTACTTTTGATTTTTGAAAATAAACTTTGCAGGCTCGTAACTCTGGTTCTACCAGAGATACGGGGATGTAAATAATGTGACCTTGACACAAATGTTCGGATAATTATAAAGGTCTTTGCATGTTCCAAGCAAAAAAGAAACTTCGCGGTTTCGAACCTGTGGCCTTCCGAGAGTGAGGCGGATGCGATAACCGCTACACTAAAGATATGTTATTATTTTTAATCGAAAGAACAGGGTCAAGTAATTAAGCAATACGTGAACAAACAAACCCCTCCATAGAAAATGCATTAGACTATACTTTGCAGGCTCGTAACTCTGTTTCTACTGGAGATACGGGGATGTCCTTTGAGTATGTTATAGTCCAATTTGTCCCCCATCTAACCATACTAAAAACATTGAGCTACGACAAACAGCAGTCGAGTAATTAAGCTAATCGTAAACAAACAAACCCCTCCATAGGAAATGCATTAGACTATACTTTGCAGGCCCATAACTCTGTGTCTACTAGAGATACGGGGATGTCCTTAGGATATGTTATAGTCCAAATTGTCCCCCATCTAACCATACTAAAAACTTTGGGCTACGACAAACAGGGGCCGAGTACTTAAGCAAAACGTAACGAAACAAACCCCCTCCATAGGAAATGCATTAGACTATATTTTGCAGGCTCGTAAATCTGTTTCTACTGGAGATACGGGGATGTCCTTTGAGTATGTTATAGTCCAATTTGTCCCCCATCTAACCATACTAAAAACTTTGGGCTACGACAAACAGGGGCCGAGATATTAAGCAAAATGATCGTCAACTTTGGTATCGTCTCACTTATTTTTATTATGTTACTTATGATTTTTGCACTAAACTTTGGCGGCTCATAACTCTTGTCGTAGCTCAATGTTTTTCGTATGGTTAGATGGGGGACAAATTGGACTAAAACATATTCAAAGGACATCCCCGTATCTCCAGTAGAAACAGAGTTACGAGCCTGCAAAGTATAGTCTAATGCATTTCCTATGGAGGGGTTGTTTGTTTACGTTTAGCTTAATTACTCGGCCCCTGTTTGTCGTAGCCCAAAGTTTTTAGTATGGTTAGATGGGGGACAATTTGGACTATATCATACCGTAAGGACATCCCCGTATCTCTAGTAGACACAGAGTTATGGGCCTGCAAAGTATAGTCTAATGCATTTCCTATGGACGGGTTGTTTGTTTACGTTTAGCTTAATTACTCGGCCCCTGTTCGTCGTAGCTCAATGTTTTTAGTATGGTTAGATGGGGGACAAATTGAACTGTAACATACTCAAAGGACATCCCCGTATCTACAGTAGAAACAGAGTTACGAGCCTGCAAGTATAGTCTAATGCATTTTCTATGGAGGGGTTTGTTTGTTCATGTATTGCTTAATTACTTGACCCTGTTCTTTCGATTAAAAATAATAACATATATTTAGCGTAGCGGTTATCGCATCCGCCTCACTCCCGGAAGGCCACAGGATCGAAACCGCGAAATTTTTTTTTATAATTATCCGAACATTTGTGTCAAGGTCACATTATTTACATCCCCGTATCTCTGGTAGAACCAGAGTTACGAGCCTCCAGAATTTAGTCTAATGGATTTCCTATGGAGGGGTTTGTTTGTTTACGATTAGCTTAATTACTCGACTACTGTTTGTCGTAGCTCAATGTTTTTAGTATGGTTAGATGGGGGACAAATTGGACTTTAACATACTCAAAGGACATCCCCGTATCTACAGTAGAAACAGATTTACGAGCCTGCAAAATATAGTCTAATGCATTTTCTATGGAGGGGTTTGTTTGTTCACGTATTGCTTAATTACTTGACCCTGTTCTTTCGATTAAAAATAATAACGTATCTTTAGTGTAGCGGTTATCGCATCCGCCTCACTCCCGGAAGGCCACAGGTTCGAAACCGCGAAATTTTTTTTTATAATTATCCGAACATTTGTGTCAAGGTCACATTATTTACATCCCCGTATCTCTGGTAGAACCAGAGTTACGAGCCTCCAGAATTTAGTCTAATGGATTTCCTATGGAGGGGTTTGTTTGTTTACGATTAGCTTAATTACTCGACTATTGTTTGTCGTAGCTCAATGTTTTTAGTATGGTTAGATGGGGGACAAATTGGACTTTAACATACTCAAAGGACATCCCCGTATCTACAGTAGAAACAGATTTACGAGCCTGCAAAATATAGTCTAATGCATTTTCTATGGAGGGGTTTGTTTGTTCACGTATTGCTTAATTACTTGACCCTGTTCTTTCGATTAAAAATAATAACGTATCTTTAGTGTAGCGGTTATCGCATCCGCCTCACTCCCGGAAGGCCACAGGTTCGAAACCGCGAGGTTTTTTTTTTTTTGCTTGGAACATGCAAAGACCTTTATAATTATCCGAACATTTGTGTCAAGGTCACATTATTTACATCCCCTTATCTCTGGTAGAACCAGAGTTACGAGCCTCCAGAATTTAGTCTAATGTATTTCCTATGGAGGGGTTTGTTTGTTTACGATTAGCTTAATTACTCGACTACTGTTTGTCGTAGCCCTAATTCTTAGTATGGCTAGATGGGGGACAAATTGGTCTATAACATACTCAAAGGACATCCCCGTATCTCCAGTAGAAACAGAGTTACGAGCCTGCAAAGTTTATTTTCAAAAATCAAAAGTAACCTTCTAACATAAAGTGAGACAAAAAGTAAGTTGACGACGATATTGAGGTAGCTTCAAGTTTAAAGTATCCTTGTATGGGGAGCAAAGAGTACTATAACATATGCAAAGGAGATCCCAGTATCTCTTGTAGAACAAGAGTTATGAGCAGCCAAAGTTTAGTGCAAAAATCATAAGTAACATAATAAAAATAAGTGAGACGATACTAAAGTTGACGAACATTTTGCTTAATATCTCGGCCCCTGTTTGTCGTAGCTCAATGTTTTTAGTATGGTTAGATGAAGGACAAATTGGACTATAACATATCCTAAGGACATCTTGGTATCTTTAGTAGACACAGAGTTATGGGCCTGCAAAGCATAGTCTAATGCATTTCCTATGGAGGGGTTTGTTTGTTCACGTATTGCTTAATTACTTGACCCTGTTCTTTCGATTAAAAATAATAACATATCTTTAGTGTAGCGGTTATCGCATCCGCCTCACTCCCGGAAGGCCACAGGTTCGAAACCGCGAAGTTTTTTTTTTTGCTTGGAACATGCAAAGACCTTTATAATTATCCGAACATTTGTGTCAAGGTCACATTATTTACATCCCCGTATCTCTGGTAGAACCAGAGTTACGAGCCTGCAAAGTTTATTTTCAAAAATCAAAAGTAACCTTCTAACAATAAGTGAGACAAAAAATAAGTTGACGACGATATTGAGGTAGCCTCAAGTTTAAAGTATCCTTGTATGGGGAGCAAAGAGTACTATAACATATCCAAAGGAGATCCCAGTATCTCTTGTAGAACAAGAGTTATGAGCCTCCAAAGTTTAGTGCAAAAATCATAAGTAACATAATAAAAATAAGTGAGACGATACCAAAGTTGACGAACATTTTGCTTAATATCTCGGCCCCTGTTTGTCGTAGCTCAATGTTTTTAGTATGATTAGATGGGGTACAATTTGAACTATAACATATCCTAAGGACATCCCCGTATCTCTAGTAAACACAGAGTTATGGGCCTGCAAAGCATAGTCTAATGCATTTCCTTTGGACGGGTTGTTTGTTTACGATTAGCTTAATTACTCGGCCCCTGTTTTTCGTAGCTCAATGTTTTTAGTATGGTTAGATGGGGGACAAATTGGAATATAACATACTCAAAGGACATCGCCGTATCTACAGTAGAAACAGAGTTACGAGCCTGCAAAGTATAGTCTAATGCATTTTCTATGGAGGGGTTTGTTTGTTCATGTATTGCTTAATTACTTGACCCTGTTCTTTCGATTAAAAATAATAACATATCTTTAGCGTAGCAATTATCGCATCCGCCTCACTCCCGGAAGGCCACAGGTTCGAAACCGCGAAGTTTTTTTTTTATAATTATCCGAACATTTGTGTCAAGGTCACATTATTTACATCCCCGTATCTCTGGTAGAACCAGAGTTACGAGCCTCCAGAATTTAGTCTAATGGATTTCCTATGGAGGGGTTTGCTTGTTTACGATTAGCTTAATTACTCGACTACTGTTTGTCGTAGCTCAATGTTTTTAGTATGGTTAGATGGGGGACAAATTGGACTATAACATACTCAAAGGACATCCCCGTATCTACAGTAGAAACAGATTTACGAGCCTGCAAAATATAGTCTAATGCATTTTCTATGGAGGGGTTTGTTTGTTCACGTATTGCTTAATTACTTGACCCTGTTCTTTCGATTAAAAATAAAAACGTATCTTTAGTGTAGCGGTTATCGCATCCGCCTCACTCCCGGAAGGCCACAGGTTCGAAACCGCGAGGTTTTTTTTTTGCTTGGAACATGCAAAGACCTTTATAATTATCCGAACATTTGTGTCAAGGTCACATTATTTACATCCCCGTATCTCTGGTAGAACCAGAGTTACGAGCCTCCAGAATTTAGTCTAATGTATTTCCTATGGAGGGGTTTGTTTGTTTACGATTAGCTTAATTACTCGACTACTGTTTGTCGTAGCCCTAATTCTTAGTATGGCTAGATGGAGGACAAATTGGTCTATAACATACTCAAAGGACATCCCCGTATCTCCAGTAGAAACAGAGTTACGAGCCTGCAAAGTTTATTTTCAAAAATCAAAAGTAACCTTCTAACAATAAGTGAGACAAAAAGTAAGTTGACGACGATATTGAGGTAGCTTCAAGTTTAAAGTATCCTTGTATGGGGAGCAAAGAGTACTATAACATATGCAAAGGAGATCCCAGTATCTCTTGTAGAACAAGAGTTATGAGCCGCCAAAGTTTAGTGCAAAAATCATAAGTAACATAATAAAAATAAGTGAGACGATACCAAAGTTGACGAACATTTTGCTTAATATCTCGGCCCCTGTTTGTCGTAGCTCAATGTTTTTAGTATGGTTAGATGAAGGACAAATTGGACTATAACATATCCTAAGGACATCTTGGTATCTTTAGTAGACACAGAGTTATGGGCCTGCAAAGCATAGTCTAATGCATTTCCTATGGAGGGGTTTGTTTGTTCACGTATTGCTTAATTACTTGACCCTGTTCTTTCGATTAAAAATAATAACATATCTTTAGTGTAGCGGTTATCGCATCCGCCTCACTCCCGGAAGGCCACAGGTTCGAAACCGCGAAGTTTTTTTTTTTTGCTTGGAACATGCAAAGACCTTTATAATTATCCGAACATTTGTGTCAAGGTCACATTATTTACATCCCCGTATCTCTGGTAGAACCAGAGTTACGAGCCTGCAAAGTTTATTTTCAAAAATCAAAAGTAACCTTCTAACAATAAGTGAGACAAAAAATAAGTTGACGACGATATTGAGGTAGCCTCAAGTTTAAAGTATCCTTGTATGGGGAGCAAAGAGTACTATAACATATCCAAAGGAGATCCCAGTATCTCTTGTAGAACAAGAGTTATGAGCCTCCAAAGTTTAGTGCAAAAATCATAAGTAACATAATAAAAATAAGTGAGACGATACCAAAGTTGACGAACATTTTGCTTAATATCTCGGCCCTTGTTTGTCGTAGCTCAATATTTTTAGTATGGTTAGATGGGGGACAATTTGGACTATAGCATATCCTAAGGACATCCCCTTATCTTTAGTAGACACAGAGTTATGGGCCTGCAAAGTATAGTCTAATGCATTTCCTATGGAGGGGTTTGTTTGTTTACGATTAGCTTAATTACTCGACTACTGTTTGTCGTAGCTCAATGTTTTTAGTATGGTTAGATGGGGGACAAATTGGACTATAACATACTCAAAGGACATCCCCGTATCTCCAGTAGAAACAGAGTTACGAGCCTGCAAAGTATAGTCTAACTCATTTCCTATGGAGGGGGTTTGTTTCTTTACGTTTTGCTTAAGTACTCGGCCCCTGTTTGTCGTAACCCAAATATTTTAGTATGGTTAGATGGGGGACAAATTGGACAATACCATACTCAAAGGACATCCCCGTATCTCCAGTAGAAACAGAGTTACGAGCCGGAAAAGTATAGTCTAATGCATTTCCTATGGAGGGGTTGTTTGTTTACGTTTAGCTTAATTACTCGGCCCCTGTTTGTTGTAGGTCAATGTTTTTAGTATGGTTCGATGGGGGACAAATTGGACTATAACATACTCAAAGGACATCCCCGTATCTCTAGTAGAAACAGAGTTATGAGCCTGCAAATTATAGTCTAACTCATTTCCTATGGAGGGGGTTTGTTTCATTACGTTTTGCTTAAGTACTCGGCCCCTGTTTGTCGTAGCCCAAAGTTTTTAAAATGGTTAGATGAAGGACAAATTGGACTATAACATATCCTAAGGACATCGCGGTATCTCTAGTAGACACAGAGTTATGGGCCTGCAAAGTATAGTCTAATGCATTTTCTATGGAGGGGTTTGTTTGTTCACTTATTGCTTAATTACTTGACCCTGTTCTTTCGATTAAAAATAATAACATATCTTTGGTGTAGCGGTTATCGCATCCGCCTCACTCCCGGAAGGCCACAGGTTCGAAACCGCGAAGTTTTTTTTTTTATTGGAACATGCAAATTTCTTTATAATTATCCGAACATTTGTGTCAAGGTCACATTATTTACATCCCCGTATCTCTAGTAGAACCAGAGTTACGAGCCTCCAAAATTTAGTCTAATGTATTTCCTATGAAGGGGTTTGTTTGTTTACGATTAGCTTAATTACTCGACTACTGTTTGTCGTAGCCCTAATTCTTAGTATGGCTAGATGGGGGACAAATTGGTCTATAACATACTCAAAGGACATCCCCGTATCTCCAGTAGAAACAGAGTTACGAGCCTGCAAAGTTTATTTTCAAAAATCAAAAGTAACCTTCTAACAATAAGTGAGTCAAAAAATAAGTTGACGACGATATTGAGGTAGCCTCAAGTTTAAAGCTTCCTTGTATGGGGAGCAAAGAGTACTATAACATATCCAAAGGAGATCCCAGTATCTCTTGTAGAACAAGAGTTATGAGCCTCCAAAGTTTAGTGCAAAAATCATAAGTAACATAATAAAAATAAGTGAGACGATACCAAAGTTGACGAACATTTTGCTTAATATCTCGGCCCCTGTTTGTCGTAGCTCAATGTTTTTAGTATGGTTAGATGACAGACAAATTGGACTAAAACATACTCAAAGGACATCCCCGTATCTCCAGTAGAAACAGAGTTACGAGCCTGCAAAGTATAGTCTAATGCATTTCCTATGGAGGGGTTGTTTTTTTACGTTTAACTTAATTACTCGGCCCCTGTTTGTCGTAGCCCAACGTTTTTACTATGGTTAGATGGGGGACAATTTGGACTATAACATATCCTAGGGACATCCCCGTATCTCTAGTAGACACAGAGTTATGGGCCTGCAAAGTATAGTCTAATGCATTTCCTATGGACGGCATGTTTGTTTATGTTTAGCTTAATTACTCGGCCCCTGTTTGTCGTAGCTCAATGTTTTTAGTATGGTTAGATGGGGGACAATTTCGACTATATCATATCCTAAGGACATCCCCGTATCTGTAGTAGACACAGAGTTATGGGCCTGCAAAGTATAGTCTAATGCATTTCCTATGGACGGGTTGTTTGTTTACGTTTAGCTTAATTACTCGGCCCCTGTTTGTCGTAGCTCAATGTTTTTAGTATGGTTAGATGGGGGACAAATTGGACTATAAAATACTCAAAGGACATCCCCGTATCTCCAGTAGAAACAGAGTTACGAGCCTGCAAAGTATAGTCTAATGCATTTTCTATGGAGGGGTTTTTTTGTTCACGTATTGCTTAATTACTTGACCCTGTTCATTCGATTAATAATAATAACATATCTTTAGTGTAGCGGTTATCGCATCCGCCTCACTCCCGGAAAGCCACAGGTTCGAAACCGCGAAGTTTTTTTTTTATAATTATCCGAACATTTGTGTCAAGGTCACATTATTTACATCCCCGTATCTCTGGTAGAACCAGAGTTACGAGCCTCCAGAATTTAGTCTAATCATGAGTTAATAATATGTTAGCTCCCTGTAAGTTACTCAGGCAATTCATTTTTATACTCCAGCGTTCTCTCCCGCGCCGCCGGCTTCCCAATTATATGCGACGCTCTGCGGCCGCCACTTGAACGAAAATCTTATTTACTCTTCTTTCCGGATTTTCCCCGGAAGCGCGTGTAGTGGAATATTTCGCTCAGTAGCCTCGGTTTAGAAAACGGTTGAGAGATCAGTGGATTGGATTTAGCTCAGTTGTATAATTTTCTGGTTTCAAGTCACAATAACAACTCTTATCTTTAGCATTCTTTATCAATATCGGCAAATTTCATTGAGTTCCTGCACTTTTATGTCTCAATACTGACACAAACGTCATGATTTAATGTTAAATTGTGAAAACCTAAACATTCACGACTAAAACACTCCCTTGGTGAAAAAGCAGCCGACGACTCGAAGTCGAGGAGCCGTACGAGCGGGATTTTGTTTTCGACAAGAGAGAGCGCAACATTCGGATTTTTTCTCGCGCGGGCGAAATGAGAAGAAATCGCTGGATACATTACGCCTATGGAGCCTGAGTAACTTATAGGGAGCTAACAAATTATTAACTCATGGTCTAATGTATTTCCTATGGAGGGGTTTGTTTGTTTACGATTAGCTTTATTACTCGACTACTGTTTGTCGTAGCTCAATGTTTTTAGTATGGTTAGATGGGGGACAAATTGTACTATAACATACTCAAAGGACATCCCCGTATCTCCAGTAGAAACAGAGTTACGAGCCTGCAAAGTATAGTCTAATGCATTTTCTATGGAGGGGTTTGTTTGTTCACGTATTGCTTAATTACTTGACCCTGTTCTTTCGATTAAAAATAATAACATATCTTTAGTGTAGCGGTTATCGCATCTGCCTCACTCTCGGAAGGCCACAGATTCGAAACCACGAAGTTTTTTTTTTGCTTGGAACATGCAAAGACCTTTATAATTATAACTCTTGTTCTACAAGAGATACTGGGATCTCCTTTGGATATGTTATAGTACTCTTTGCTCCCCATACAAGGATACTTTAAACTTGAGGCTACCTCAATATCGTCGTCAACTTACTTTTTGTCTCACTTATTGTTAGAAGGTTACTTCTGATTTTTGAAAATATACTTTGCAGGCTCGTAACTCTGTTTCTACTGGAGATACGGGGATGTCCTTTGAGTATGTTATAGACCAATTTGTCCTTCATCTAGCCATAGTAAGAATTAGGGCTACGACAAACAGTAGTCGAGTAATTAAGCTAATCGTAAACAAACAAACCCCCTCCATAGGAAATACATTAGACTAAATTCTGGAGGCTCGTAACTCTGGTTCTACCAGAGATACGGGGATGTAAATAATGTGACCTTGACACAAATGTTCGGATAATTATAAAAAAAACTTCGCGGTTTCGAACCTGTGGCCTTCCGGGAGTGAGGCGGATGCGATAACCGCTACACTAAAGATATGTTATTATTTTTAATCGAAAGAACAGGGTCAAGTAATTAAGCAATACGTGAACAAACAAACCCCTCCATAGAAAATGCATTAGACTATACTTTGCAGGCTCCTAACTCTGTTTCTACTGGAGATACGGGGATGTCCTTTGAGTATGTTATAGTCCAATTTGTCCCCCATCTAACCATACTACAAATAATGAGCTACGACAAACAAGGGCCGAGTAATTAAGCTAAACGTAAACAAACAACCCGTCCATAGGAAATGCATTAGACTATATTTTGCAGGCCCATAACTCTGTGTCTACTAGAGATACGGGGATGTCCTTAGGATATGTTATAGTCCAAATTGTCTCCCATCTAACCATACTAAAAACATTGAGCTACGACAAACAGGGGTCGAGATATTAAGCAAAATGTTCGTCAACTTTGGTATCGTCTCACTTATTTTTATTATGTTACTTATGATTTTTGCACTAAACTTTGGAGGCTCATAACTCTTGTTCTACAAGAGATACTGGGATCTCCTTTGGATATGTTATAGTACTCTTTGCTCCCCATACAAGGATACTTTAAACTTGAGGCTACCTCAATATCGTCGTCAACTTATTTTTTGTCTCACTTATTGTTAGAAGGTTACTTTTGATTTTTGAAAATAAACTTTGCAGGCTCGTAACTCTGGTTCTACCAGAGATACGGGGATGTAAATAATGTGACCTTGACACAAATGTTCGGATAATTATAAAGGTCTTTGCATGTTCCAAGCAAAAAAAAAAAACTTCGCGGTTTCGAACCTGTGGCCTTCCGGGAGTGAGGCGGATGCGATAACCGCTACACTAAAGATATGTTATTATTTTTAATCGAAAGAACAGGGTCAAGTAATTATGCAATACGTGAATAAACAAACCCCTCCATAGAAAATGCATTAGACTATACATTGCAAGGCCCATAACTCTGTGTCTACTAGAGATAACGGGATGTCCTTAGGATATGTTATGGTCCAATTTGTCCTTCATCTAACCATACTAAAAACTTTGGGCTACGACAAACAGGGGCCGAGTACTTAAGCAAAACGTAAAGAAACAAACCCCCTCCATAGGAAATGAGTTAGACAATACTTTGCAGGCTCGTAACTCTGTTTCCACTGGAGATACGGAGATGTCCTTTGAGTATGTTATAGTCCAATATGTCCCCATCTAACCATACTAAAAACATTGAGCTACGACAAACAGGGGCCGAGTAATTAAGCCAAACGTAAACAAACAACCCGTCCTTAGGAAATGCATTAGACTATACTTTGCAGGCCCATAACTCTGTGTCTACTAGAGATACGGGGATGTACTTAGGATATGTTATAGTCCAAATTGTCCCCCATCTAACCATACTAAAAACATTGAGCTACGACAAACAAGGGCCGAGATATTAAGCAAAATGTTCGTCATTTTTGGTATCGTCTCACTTATTTTTATTATGTTACTTATGATTTTTGCACTAAACTTTGGAGGCTCATAACTCTTGTTCTACAAGAGATACTGGGATCTCCTTTGGATATGTTATAGTACTCTTTGCTCCCCATACAAGGATACTTTAAACTTGAGGCTACCTCAATATCGTCGTCAACTTATTTTTTGTCTCACTTATTGTTAGAAGGTTACTTTTGATTTTTGAAAATAAACTTTGCAGGCTCGTAACTCTGGTTCTACCAGAGATACGGGGATGTAAATAATGTGACCTTGACACAAATGTTCGGATAATTATAAAGGTCTTTGCATGTTCCAAGCAAAAAGAAAACTTCGCGGTTTCGAACCTGTGGCCTTCCGGGAGTGAGGCGGATGCGATAACCGCTACACTAAAGATATGTTATTATTTTTAATCGAAAGAACAGGGTCAAGTAATTAAGCAATACGTGAACAAACAAACCCCTCCATAGAAAATGCATTAGACTATACTTTGCAGGCTCGTAACTCTGTTTCTACTGTAGATACGGGGATTTCCTTTGAGTATGTTTTAGTCCAATTTGTCCCCCATCTAACCATACAAAAACATTGAGCTACGACAAACAGGGGCCGAGATATTAAGCAAAATGTTCGTCAACTTTGGTATCGTCTCACTTATTTTTATTATGTTACTTATGATTTTTGCACTAAACTTTGGCGGCTCATAACTCTTGTCGTAGCTCAATGTTTTTAGTATGGTTAGATGGGGGACAAATTGGACTAAAACATATTCAAAGGACATCCCCGTATCTCCAGTAGAAACAGAGTTACGAGCCTGGAAAGTATAGTCTAATGCATTTCCTATGGAGGGGTTGTTTGTTTACGTTTAGCTTAATTACTCGGCCCCTGTTTGTCGTAGCCCAAAGTTTTTAGTATGGTTAGATGGGGGACAAATTGGACTGTAACATACTCAAAGGACATCCCCGTATCTACAGTAGAAACAGAGTTACGAGCCTGCAAAGTATAGTCTAATGCATTTTCTATGGAGGGGTTTGTTTGTTCATGTATTGCTTAATTACTTGACCCTGTTCTTTCGATTAAAAATAATAACATATCTTTAGTGTAGCAGTTATCGCATCCGCCTCACTCCCGGAAGGCCACAGGTTCGAAACCGCGAAGTTTTTTTTATAATTATCCGAACATTTGTGTCAAGGTCACATTATTTACATCCCCGTATCTCTGGTAGAACCAGAGTTACCAGCCTCCAGAATTTAGTCTAATGTATTTCCTATGGAGGGGTTTGTTTGTTTACGATTAGCTTAATTACTCGACTACTGTTTGTCGTAGCCCTAATTCTTAGTATGGCTAGATGGGGGACAAATTGGTCTATAACATACTCAAAGGACATCCCCGTATCTCCAGTAGAAACAGAGTTACGAGCCTGCAAAGTTTTTTTTTCAAAAATCAAAAGTAACCTTCTAACAATAAGTGAGACAAAAAATAAGTTGACGACGATATTGAGGTAGCCTCAAGTTTAAAGTATCCTTGTATGGGGAGCAAAGAGTACTATAACATATCCAAAGGAGATCCCAGTATCTCTTGTAGAACAAGAGTTATGAGCCTCCAAATTTTAGTGCAAAAATCATAAGTAACATAAAAAAATAAGTGAGACGATACCAAAGTTGACGAACATTTTGCTTAATATCTCGGCCCCTGTTTGTCGTAGCTCAATGTTTTTAGTATGGTTAGATGGGGGACAATTTGGACTATAACATATCCTAGGGACATCCCCGTATCTCTAGTAGACACAGAGTTATGGGCCTGCAAAGTATAGTCCAATGCATTTCCTATGGACGGCATGTTTGTTTACGTTTAGCTTAATTACTCGGCTCCTGTTGGTCGTAGCTCAATGTTTTTAGTATGGTTAGATGGGGGACAAATTGGACTATATCATACTCAAAGGACATAACCGTATCTCCAGTAGAAACAGAGTTACGAGCCTGCAAAGTATAGTCTAATGCATTTTCTATGGAGGGGTTTGTTTGTTCACGTATTGCTTAATTACTTGACCCTGTTCTTTCGATTAAAAATAATAACATAGCTTTAGTGTAGCGGTTATCGCATCCGCCTCACTCCCGGAAGGCCACAGGTTCGAAACCGCGAAGTTTTTTTTTATAATTATCCGAACATTTGTGTCAAGGTCACATTATTTAGATCCCCGTATCTCTGGTAGAACCAGAGTTACGAGCCTCCAGAATTTAGTCTAATGTATTTCCTATGGAGGGGTTTGTTTGTTTACGATTAGCTTAATTACTCGACTACTGTTTGTCGTAGCTCAATGTTTTTAGTATGGTTAGATGGGGGA
Source organism: Phalangium opilio (assembly GCF_054372755.1). NCBI lineage: Eukaryota > Metazoa > Arthropoda > Arachnida > Opiliones > Phalangiidae > Phalangium > Phalangium opilio. The sequence goes on along the minus strand of NW_028324192.1, from coordinate 1,714,551 downwards.
CAAATTGGACTATAACATACTCAAAGGACATCCCCGTATCTCCAGTAGAAACAGAGTTACGAGCCTGCAAAGTATAGTCTAATGCATTTCCTATGGAGGGGGTTTGTTTCGTTACGTTTTGCTTAATTACTTGAACCTGTTCTTTCGATTAAAAACAATAACATATCTTTAGTGTAGAAGTTATCACATCCGCCTCACTCCCGGAAGGCCACAGGTTCGAAACCGCGAAGTTTTTTTTATAATTATCCGAACATTTGTGTCAAGGTCACATTATTTAGATCCCCGTATCTCTGGTAGAACCAGAGTTACGAGCCTCCAGAATTTAGTCTAATGTATTTCCTATGGAGGGGTTTGTTTGTTTACGATTAGCTTAATTACTCGACTACTGTTTGTCGTAGCTCAATGTTTTTAGTATGGTTAGATGGGGGACAAATTGGACTATATCATACTCAAAGGACATCCCCGTATCTCCAGTAGAAACAGAGTTACGAGCCTGCAAAGTATAGTCTAATGCATTTTCTATGGAGGGGTTTGTTTGTTCACGTATTGCTTAATTACTTGACCCTGTTCTTTCGATTAAAAATAATAACATATCTTTAGTGTAGCGGTTATCGCATCCGCCTCACTCCCGGAAGGCCACAGGTTCGAAACCGCGAAGTTTTTTTTATAATTATCCGAACATTTGTGTCAAGGTCACATTATTTAGATCCCCGTATCTCTGGTAGAACCAGAGTTACGAGCCTCCAGAATTTAGTCTAATGTATTTCCTATGGAGGGGTTTGTTTGTTTACGATTAGCTTAATTACTCGACTACTGTTTGTCGTAGCTCAATGTTTTTAGTATGGTTAGATGGGGGACAAATTGGACTATATCATACTCAAAGGACATCCCCGTATCTCCAGTAGAAACAGAGTTACGAGCCTGCAAAGTATAGTCTAATGCATTTTCTATGGAGGGGTTTGTTTGTTTTTGTATTGCTTAATTACTTGAACCTGTTCTTTCGATTAAAAATAATAACATATCTTTAGTGTAGCGGTTATCGCATCCGCCTCACTCCCGGAAGGCCACAGGTTCGAAACCGCGAAGTTTTTTTTTATAATTATCCGAACATTTGTGTCAAGGTCACATTATTTACATCCCCGTATCTCTGGTAGAACCAGAGTTACGAGCCTCCAGAATTTAGTCTAATGTATTTCCTATGGAGGGGTTTGTTTGTTTACGATTAGCTTAATTACTCGACTACTGTTTGTCGTAGCTCAATGCTTTTAGTATGGTTAGATGGGGGACAAATTGGACTATATCATACTCAAAGGACATCCCCGTATCTCCAGTAGAAACAGAGTTACGAGCCTGCAAAGTATAGTCTAATGCATTTTCTATGGAGGGGTTTGTTTGTTCACGTATTGCTTAATTACTTGACCCTGTTCCTTCGATTAAAAATAATAACAAATCTTTAGTGTAGCGGTTATCGCATCCGCCTCACTCCCGGAAGGCCACAGGTTCGAAACCGCGAAGTTTTTTTTTTTTGCTTGGAACATGCAAAGACCTTTATAATTATCCGAAAATTTGTGTCAAGGTCACATTATTTACATCCCCGTATCTCTGGTAGAACCAGAGTTACGAGCCTCCAGAATTTAGTCTAATGTATTTCCTATGGAGGGGTTTGTTTGTTTACGATTAGCTTAATTACTCGACTACTGTTTGTCGTAGCCCTAATTCTTAATATGGCTAGATGGGGGACAAATTGGTCTATAACATACTCGAAGGACATCCCCGTATCTCCAGTAGAAACAGAGTTACGAGCCTGCAAAGTATAGTCTAATGCATTTTCTATGGAGGGGTTTGTTTGTTCACGTATTGCTTAATTACTTGACCCTGTTCCTTCGATTAAAAATAATAACAAATCTTTAGTGTAGCGGTTATCGCATCCGCCTCACTCCCGGAAGGCCACAGGTTCGAAACCGCGAAGTTTTTTTTTTGCTTGGAACATGCAAAGACCTTTATAATTATCCGAACATTTGCGTCAAGGTCACATTATTTACATCCCCGTATCTCTGGTAGAACCAGAGTTACGAGCCTCCAGAATTTAGTGTAATGTATTTCCTATGGAGGGGTTTGTTTGTTTACGATTAGCTTAATTACTCGACTACTGTTTGTCGTAGCCCTAATTCTTAGTATGGCTAGATGGGGGACAAATTGGTCTATAACATACTCAAAGGACATCCCCGTATCTCCAGTAGAAACAGAGTTACGAGCCTGCAAAGTATAGTCTAATGCATTTCCTATGGAGGGGGTTTGTTTCGTTACGTTTTGCTTAATTACTTGACCCTGTTCTTTCGATTAAAAATAATAACATATCTTTAGTGTAGCGGTTATCGCATCCGCCTCACTCCCGGAAGGCCACAGGTTCGAAACCGCGAAGTTTTTTTTTTGCTTGGAACATGCAAAGACCTTTATAATTATCCGAACATTTGTGTCAAGGTCACATTATTTACATCCCCGTATCTCTGGTAGAACCAGAGTTACGAGCCTGCAAAGTATATTTTCAAAAATCAAAAGTAACCTTCTAACAATAAGTGAGACAAAAAGTAAGTTGACGACGATATTGAGGTAGCCTCAAGTTTAAAGTATCCTTGTATGGGGAGCAAAGAGTACTATAACATATCCAAAGGAGATCCCAGTATCTCTTGTAGAACAAGAGTTATGAGCCTCCAAAGTTTAGTGCAAAAATCATAAATAACATAATAAAAATAAGTGAGACGATACCAAAGTTGACGAACATTTTGCTTAATATCTCGGCCCCTGTTTGTCGTAGCTCAATCTTTTTAGTATGGTTAGATGGGGGACAAATTGGACAATAACATACTCAAAGGACATCCCCGTATCTCCAGTAGAAACAGAGTTACGAGCCTGCAAAGTATAGTCTAATGCATTTCCTATGGAGGGGGTTTGTTTCGTTACGTTTTGCTTAATTACTTGACCCTGTTCTTTCGATTAAAAATAATAACATATCTTTAGTGTAGCGGTTATCGCATCCGCCTCACTCCCGGAAGGCCACAGGTTCGAAACCGCGAAGTTTTTTTTTTGCTTGGAACATGCAAAGACCTTTATAATTATCCGAACATTTGTGTCAAGGTCACATTATTTACATCCCCGTATCTCTGGTAGAACCAGAGTTACGAGCCTGCAAAGTATATTTTCAAAAATCAAATGTAACCTTCTAACAATAAGTGAGACAAAAAGTAAGTTGACGACGATATTGAGGTAGCCTCAAGTTTAAAGTATCCTTGTATGGGGAGCAAAGAGTACTATAACATATCCAAAGGAGATCCCAGTATCTCTTGTAGAACAAGAGTTATGAGCCTCCAAAGTTTAGTGCAAAAATCATAAATAACATAATAAAAATAAGTGAGACGATACCAAAGTTGACGAACATTTTGCTTAATATCTCGGCCCCTGTTTGTCGTAGCTCAATGTTTATAGTATGGTTAGATGGGGGACAAATTGGACAATAACATACTCAAAGGACATCCCCGTATCTCCAGTAGAAACAGAGTTACGAGCCTGCAAAGTATAGTCTAATGCATTTCCTATGGAGGGGGTTTGTTTCGTTACGTTTTGCTTAATTACTTGACCCTGTTCTTTCGATTAAAAATAATAACATATCTTTAGTGTAGCGGTTATCGCATCCGCCTCACTCCCGGAAGGCCACAGGTTCGAAACCGCGAAGTTTTTTTTTTTGCTTGGAACATGCAAATTTCTTTATAATTATCCGAACATTTGTGACAAGGTCACATTATTTAGATCCCCGTATCTCTGGTAGATCCAGAGTTACGAGCCTCCAGAATTTAGTCTAATGTATTTCCTATGGAGGGGTTTGTTTGTTTACGATTAGCTTAATTACTCGACTACTGTTTGTCGTAGCCCTAATTCTTAGTATGGCTAGATGGGGGACAAATTGGTCTATAACATACTCAAAGGACATCCCCGTATCTCCAGTAGAAACAGAGTTACGAGCCTGCAAAGTTTATTTTCAAAAATCAAAAGTAACCTTCTAACAATAAGTGAGACAAAAAATAAGTTGACGACGATATTGAGGTAGCCTCAAGTTTAAAGTATCCTTGTATGGGGAGCAAAGAGTACTATAACATATCCAAAGGAGATCCCAGTATCTCTTGTAGAACAAGAGTTATGAGCCTCCAAAGTTTAGTGCAAAAATCATAAGTAACATAATAAAAATAAGTGAGACGATACCAAAGTTGACGAACATTTTGCTTAATATCTCGGCCCCTGTTTGTCGTAGTTCAATGTTTTTAGTATGGTTAGATGACAGACAAATTGGACTAAAACATACTCAAAGGACATCCCCGTATCTCCAGTAGAAACAGAGTTACGAGCCTGCAAAATTTAGTCTAATGCATTTCCTATGGAGGGGTTGTTTTTTTACGTTTAACTTAATTACTCGGCCCCTGTTTGTCGTAGCTCAATGTTTTAGTATGGTTAGATGGGGGACAAATTGGACTATAAAATACTCAAAGGACATCCCCGTATCTCCAGTAGAAACAGAGTTACGAGCCTGCAAAGTATAGTCTAATGCATTTTCTATGGAGGGGTTTTTTTGTTCACGTATTGCTTAATTACTTGACCCTGTTCATTCGATTAATAATAATAACATATCTTTAGTGTAGCGGTTATCGCATCCGCCTCACTCCCGGAAAGCCACAGGTTCGAAACCGCGAAGTTTTTTTTTATAATTATCCGAACATTTGTGTCAAGTTCACATTATTTACATCCCCGTATCTCTGGTAGAACCAGAGTTACGAGCTCCAGAATTTAGTCTAATGTATTTCCTATGGAGGGGTTTGTTTGTTTACGATTAGCTTTATTACTCGACTACTGTTTGTCGTAGCTCAATGTTTTTAGTATGGTTAGATGGGGGACAAATTGGACTATAACATACTCAAAGGACATCCCCGTATCTCCAGTAGAAACAGAGTTACGAGCCTGCAAAGTATAGTCTAATGCATTTTCTATGGAGGGGTTTGTTTGTTCACGTATTGCTTAATTACTTGACCCTGTTCTTTCGATTAAAAATAATAAGGCCACAGATTCGAAACCACGAAGTTTTTTTTTTTGCTTGGAACATGCAAAGACCTTTATAATTATAACTCTTGTTCTACAAGAGATACTGGGATCTCCTTTGGATATGTTATAGTACTCTTTGCTCCCCATACAAGGATACTTTAAACTTGAGGCTACCTCAATATCGTCGTCAACTTATTTTTTGTCTCACTTATTGTTAGAAGGTTACTTTTGATTTTTGAAAATAAACTTTGCAGGCTCGTAACTCTGTTTCTACTGGAGATACGGGGATGTCCTTTGAGTATGTTATAGACCAATTTGTCCCCCATCTAGCCGTACTAAGAATTAGGGCTTCGACAAACAGTAGTCGAGTAATTAAGCTAATCGTAAACAAACAAACCCCTCCATAGGAAATACATTAGACTAAATTCTGGAGGCTGGTAACTCTGGTTCTACCAGAGATACGGGGATGTAAATAATGTGACCTTGACACAAATGTTCGGATAATTATAAAAAAAAACTTCGCGGTTTCGAACCTGTGGCCTTCCGGGAGTGATGCGGATGCGATAACCGCTACACTAAAGATATGTTATTATTTTTAATCGAAAGAACAGGGTCAAGTAATTAAGCAATACGTGAAAAAACAAACCCCTCCATAGAAAATGCATTAGACTATACTTTGCAGGCTCCTAACTCTGTTTCTACTAGCGATACGGGGATGTCCTTTGAGTATGTTACAGTCCAATTTGTCCCCCATTTAACCATACTAAAAACTTTGGGCTACGACAAACAGGGGCCGAGTAATTAAGCTAAACGTAAACAAACAACCCCTCCATAGGAAATGCATTAGACTATACTTTGCAGGCCCATAACTCTGTGTCTACTAGAGATACGGGGATGTCCTTAGGGTATGATATAGTCCAAATTGTCCCCCATCTAACCATACTAAAAACTTTGGGCTACGACAAACAGGGGCCGAGTAATTAAGCTAAACGTAAACAAACAACCCGTCCATAGGAAATGCAGTAGACTATATTTTGCAGGCCCATAACTCTGTGTCTACTAAAGATACGGCAATGTCCTTAGGATATGTTATAGTCCAAATTGTCCCCCATCTAACCATACTAAAAACATTGAGCTACGACAAACAGGAGCCGAGATATTAAACAAAATGTTCGTCAACTTTGGTATCGTCTCACTTCTTTTTATTATGTTACTTATGATTTTTGCACTTAACTTTGGAGGCTCATAACTCTTGTTCTACAAGAGATACTGGGATCTCCTTTGGATATGTTATAGTACTCTTTGCTCCCCATACAAGGATACTTTAAACTTGAGGCTACCTCAATATCGTCGTCAACTTATTTTTTGTCTCACTTATTGTTAGAAGGTTACTTTTGATTTTTGAAAATAAACTTTGCAGGCTCGTAACTCTGGTTCTACCAGAGATACGGGGATGTAAATAATGTGACCTTGACACAAATGTTCGGATAATTATAAAGGTCTTTGCATGTTCCAAGCAAAAAAAAAACTTCGCGGTTTCGAACCTGTGGCCTTCCGGGAGTGTGGCGGATGCGATAACCGCTACACTAAATATATGTTATTAGTTTTAATCGAAAGAACAGGGTCAAGTAATTAAGCAATACGTGAACAAACAAACCCCTCCATAGAAAATGCATTAGACTATACTTTGCAGGCTCGTAACTCTGTTTCTACTGGAGATACGGGGATGTCCTTTGAGTATATTATAGTCCAATTTGTCCCCCATCTAACCATACTTAAAACATTGAGCTACGACAAACAGTAGTCGAGTAATTAAGCTAATCGTAAACAAACAAACCCCTCCATAGGAAATACATTAGACTGAATTCTGGAGGCTCGAAACTCTGGTTCTACCAGAGATACGGGGATGTAAATAATGTGACCTTGACACAAATGTTCGGATAATTATAAATAAAAACTTCGCGTTTTCGAACCTGTGGCCTTCCGGGAGTGAGGCGGATGCGATAACCGCTACACTAAAGATATGTTATTATTTTTAATCGAAAGAACAGGGTCAAGTAATTAGGCAATACGTGAACAAACAAACCCCTCCATAGAAAATGCATTAGACTATACTTTGCAGTAGTGATGCCACGAATATTCGGTTACTATTCGGTATTCGGCCTATTCGGCCATTTTTTTCGTATTCGGTATTCGGCCGAATATTTCGTAATATTCGGCCGAATACCGAATCTCCAATTATGAAGGGAAAAAACGGAAAAATTACTCAAAAATTATTTATTTCAATAACAATTTTTACTTTAATATTTATAATCTACCAGTGGTAAGTTGTGATGAATAAAAAAAAGCATATAGTGACACGATCTACTCGCAAATGAACCAAAAACCTAAAGACGCTATAGACGGGTCCTATAGTGTTAAAGAGAGCGCGTTGAAAAATCGTAACTTCCCCTTTTCATTCCATCCTTCCCGAGTTTATCACAAACGTTGAAAGCTTCCGTGGCGGTAGAGAGCAGATCTAAACAGTGTATTCCTCTCTCTGCTTGCGCGCCAATATTGCGCCTAGGAGGATATAGGGGAGAAGGAGTCTTCGACTGCCCGTTCTTAGAGCTAGGTTTCGGCCTCTGCCATGGGAGATTCGTTCACGCGCACCTAGTGACCCTGGTTACGCTTATCACGTGACCACGCAAATCCCAATTCAAAAAAGAGCGGGTTTTTCATGCTAGCTTAGGCCTTAGAAGCAACACCGCCTTTATGTAGGCGGCGTAAAAAAAGTAAGAGATTTGGGGAAAGAGTGATATTTTTAAATGTTATCGGATGTTAACTCTACTCTACCATCAGGCTTTAATCCACCTTAAACACTTTTTACTTAAGTTTTTGGTTTAGGCATAGAGTAAAAAAGCGTTCCCTCTAAAACAGATTTATCAAAGAACAAATAATTTACAATTAATAAAAAATTAAATAATGATAAATGCTCCGTTAAAGTACTAAAAAATGCAGCCTTTACGAAAAATGAAATCAAAAGAAAAGACGACGCCCGATGACGATGTGCGCGGAACTAGTTGCGCGGCTATGAATCTCCCAGAACGAGTGTGAACGGGTGGGGGAAACCACGGCCGATAATCTGTAAGCGCATTTCAATGGGAAATCGGGCAGTCCAAGACTCCTTCACCCCTATATCCTCCTAGATTGCGCAGAGCAGTAATCGCGTTACAGCTAGTGCCGAGAGGATAGGAGAGTTTTTCCCACGTGATCTACATTTCGCGTAGCCGTCTGCCTATTCACCTCACCTTTCCATACCCTTCTTCTTCCATGATGAGACCTGTCCCATTGCGGTCCGTGCGGGGGATGTACGTATTTCGCGGAACGGGTTACAATTCATAACCGGTTTCGCGTGAGTTGCACATATCTCACGCCCGAATATTCGGTGGCCGAATATTCGGTGCTTCGGCCGAGAGCATGACCGAATATTCGGTATTCGGTATTCGGCAAAATCAATATTCGCGGCATCACTACTTTGCAGGCCCATAACTCTGTGTCTACTAGAGATACCGGGATGTGCTTTGAGTATGTTATAGACCAATTTGTCCCCATCTAGCCATACTAAGAATTAGTGCTACGACAAACAGTAGTCGAGTAATTAAGCTAATCGTATACAAACAAACCCCTCCATAGGAAATACATTAGACTAAATTCTGGAGGCTCGTAACTTTGGTTCTACCAGAGATACGGGGATGTAAATAATGTGACCTTGACACAAATGTTCGGATAATTATAAAGGTCTTTGCATGTTCCTAGCAAAAAAAAACTTCGCGGTTTCGAACCTGTGGCCTTCCGAGAGTGAGGCGGATTGTATAACCGCTACACTAAAGATATGTTATTATTTTTAATCGAAAGAACAGGGTCAAGTAATTAAGCAATACGTGAACAAACAAACCCCTCCATAGAAAATGCATTAGACTATACTTTGCAGGCTCGTAACTCTGTTTCTATTGGAGATACGGGGATGTCCTTTGAGTATGTTATAGTCCAATTTGTCCCCCATCTAACCATACTAAAAACATTGAGCTACGACAAACAGGGGCCGAGTAATTAAGCTAAACGTAAACAAACAGCCCGTCCATAGCAAATGCATTAGACTATACTTTGCAGGCCCATAACTCTGTGTCTACTAGAGATACGGGGATGTCCTTAGGATATGTTATAGTCCAAATTGTCCCCCATCTAACCATACTAAAAACATTGAGCTAGGACAAACAGGGTCCGAGATATTAAGCAAAATGTTCGTCAACTTTTGTATCGTCTCACTTATTTTTATTATGGTACTTATGATTTTTGCACTAAACTTTGGAGGCTCATAACTCTTGTTCTACAAGAGATACTGGGATCTCCTTTGGATATGTTATAGTACTCTTTGCTCCCCATACAAGGATACTTTAAACTTGAGGCTACCGCAATATCGTCGTCAACTTATTTTTTGTCTCACTTATTGTTAGAAGGTTACTTATGATTTTTGAAAATAAACTTTGCAGGCTCGTAACTCTGTTTCTACTGGAGATACGGGGATGTCCTTTGAGTATGTTATAGACCAATTTGTTCTTCATCTAGCCATACCAAGAATTAGGGCTACGACAAACAGTAGTCGAGTAATTAAGCTAATCGTAAACAAACAAACCCCCTCCATAGGAAATACATTAGACTAAATTCTGGAGTCTCGTAACTCTGGTTCTACCAGAGATACGGGGATGTAAATAATGTGACCTTGACAAAAATGTTCGGATAATTATAAAAAAAAAACTTCGCGGTTTCGAACCTGTGGCCTTCCGGGAGTGAGGCGGATGCGATAACCGCTACACTAAAGATATGTTATTATTTTTAATCGAAAGAACAGGGTCAAGTAATTAAGCAATACGTGAAAAAACAAACCCCTCCATAGAAAATGCATTAGACTATACTTTGCAGGCTCCTAACTCTGTTTCTACTGGAGATACGGGTATGTCCTTTGAGTATGTTATAGTCCAATTTGTCCCCCATCTAACCATACTAAAAACATTGAGCTACGACAAACATTGGCCGAGATATTAAGCAAAATGTTCGTCAACTTTGGTATCGTCTCACTTATTTTTATTATGTTACTTATGATTTTTGCACTAAACTTTGGAGGCTCATAACTCTTGTTCTACAAGAGATACTGGTATCTCCTTTGGATATGTTATAGTACTCTTTGCTCCCCATACAAGGATACTTTAAACTTGAGGCTACCTCAATATCGTCGTCAACTTATTTTTTGTCTCACTTATTGTTAGAAGGTTACTTTTGATTTTTGAAAATAAACTTTGCAGGCTCGTAACTCTGGTTCTACCAGAGATACGGGGATGTAAATAATGTGACCTTGACACAAATGTTCGGATAATTATAAAGGTCTTTGCATGTTCCAAGCAAAAAAAAACTTCGCGGTTTCGAACCTGTGGCCTTCCGAGAGTGAGGCGGATGCGATAACCGCTACACTAAAGATATGTTATTATTTTTAATCGAAAGAACAGGATCAAGTAATTAAGCAATACGTGAACAAACAAACCCCTCCATAGAAAATGCATTAGACTATACTTTGCAGGCTCGTAACTCTGTTTCTACTGGAGATACGGGGATGTCCTTTGAGTATGTTATAGTCCAATTTGTCCCCCATCTAACCATACTAAAAACATTGAGCTACGACAAACAGTAGTCGAGTAATTAAGCTAATCGTAAACAAACAAACCCCTCCATAGGAAATGCATTAGACTATACTTTGCAGGCCCATAACTCTGTGTCTACTAGAGATACGGGGATGTCCTTAGGATATGTTATAGTCAAATTGTCCCCCATCTAACCATACTAAACACTTTGGGCTACGACAAACAGGGGCCGAGTACTTAACCAAAACGTAACGAAACAAACCCCCTCCATAGGAAATGCATTAGACTATATTTTGCAGGCTCGTAACTCTGTTTCTACTGGAGATACGGGGATGTCCTTTGAGTATGTTATAGACCAATTTGTCCCCCATCTAGCCATACTAAGAATTAGGGCTACGACAAACAGTAGTCGAGTAATTAAGCTAATCGTAAACAAACAAACCCCCTCCATAGGAAATACATTAGACTAAATTCTGGAGGCTCGTAACTCTGGTTCTACCAGAGATACGGGGATGTAAATAATGTGACCTTGACACAAATGTTCGGATAATTATAAAGGTCTTTGCATGTTCCAAGCAAAAAAAAAAAAACTTCGCGGTTTCGAACCTGTGGCCTTCCGGGAGTGAGGCGGATGCGATAACCGCTACACTAAATATATGTTATTAGTTTTAGTCGAAAGAACAGGGTCAAGTAATTAAGCAATACGTGAACAAACAAACCCCTCCATAGGAAATGCATTAGACTATACTTTGCAGGCTCGTAAATCTGTTTCTACTGGAGATACGGGGATGTCCTTTGAGTATGTTATAGTCCAATTTGTCCCCCATCTAACCATACTACAAATAATGAGCTACGACAAACAAGGGCCGAGTAATTAAGCTAAACGTAAACAAACAACCCGTCCATAGGAAATGCATTAGACTTTATTTTGCAGGCCCATAACTCTGTGTCTACTAGAGATAAGGGGATGTCCTTAGGATATGTTATAGTCCAAATTGTCCCCCATCTAACCATACTAAAAACATTGAGCTACGACAAACAGGGGCCGAGATATTAAGCAAAATGTTCGTCAACTTTGGTATCGTCTCACTTATTTTTATTATGTTACTTATGATTTTTGCACTAAACTTTGGAGGCTCATAACTCTTGTTCTACAAGAGATACTGGGATTTCCTTTGGATATGTTATAGTACTCTTTGCTCCCCATACAAGGATACTTTAAACTTGAGGCTACCTCAATATCGTCGTCAACTTATTTTTTGTCTCACTTATTGTTAGAAGGTTACTTTTGATTTTTGAAAATAAACTTTGCAGGCTCGTAACTCTGGTTCTACCAGAGATACGGGGATGTAAATAATGTGACCTTGACACAAATGTTCGGATAATTATATAGGTCTTTGCATGTTCCTAGCAAAAAAAAACTTCGCGGTTTTCGAACCTGTGGCCTTCCGAGAGTGAGGCGGATTGTATAACCGCTACACTAAAGATATGTTATTATTTTTAATCGAAAGAACAGGGTCAAGTAATTAAGCAATACGTGAACAAACAAACCCCTCCATAGAAAATGCATTAGACTATACTTTGCAGGCTCGTAACTCTGTTTCTACTGGAGATACGGGGATGTCCTTTGAGTATGTTATAGTCCAATTTGTCCCCCATCTAACCATACTAAAAACATTGAGCTACGACAAACAGCAGTCGAGTAATTAGGCTAATCGTAAACAAACAAACCCCTCCATAGGAAATGCATTAGACCATACTTTGCAGGCCCATAACTCTGTGTCTACTAGAGATACGGGGATGTCCTTAGGATATGTTATAGTCCAAATTGTCCCCCATCTAAACATACTAAAAACTTTGGGCTACGACAAACAGGGGCCGAGTACTTAAGCAAAACGTAACGAAACAAACCCCCTCCATAGGAAATGCATTAGACTATACTTTGCAGGCTCGTAAATCTGTTTCTACTGGAGATACGGGGATGTCCTTTGAGTATGTTATAGTCCAATTTGTCCTTCATCTAACTATACTACAAATAATGAGCTACGACAAACAAGGGCCGAGTAATTAAGCTAAACGTAAACAAACAACCCGTCCATAGGAAATGCATTAGACTATATTTTGCAGGCCCATAACTCTGTGTCTACTAGAGATACGGGGATGTCCTTAGGATATGTTAGAGTCCAAATTGTCCCCCATCTAACCATACTAAAAACATTGAGCTACGACAAACAGGGGCCGAGATATTAAGCAAAATGTTCGTCAACTTTGGTATCGTCTCACTTATTTTTATTATGTTACTTATGATTTTTGCACTAAACTTTGGAGGCTCATAACTCTTGTTCTACAAGAGATACTGGGATCTCCTTTGGATATGTTATAGTACTCTTTGCTCCCCATACAAGGATACTTTAAACTTGAGGCTACCTCAATATCGTCGTCAACTTATTTTTTGTCTCACTTATTGTTAGAAGGTTACTTTTGATTTTTGAAAATAAACTTTGCAGACTCGTAACTCTGTTTCTACTGGAGATACGGGGATGTCCTTTGAGTATGTTATAGACCAATTTGTCCCCCATCTAGCCATACTAAGAATTAGGGCTTCGACAAACAGTAGTCGAGTAATTAAGCTAATCGTAAACAAACAAACCCCTCCATAGGAAATACATTAGACTAAATTCTGGAGGCTGGTAACTCTGGTTCTACCAGAGATACGGGGATGTAAATAATGTGACCTTGACACAAATGTTCGGATAATTATAAAAAAAACTTCGCGGTTTCGAACCTGTGGCCTTCCGGGAGTGAGGCGGATGCGATAACCGCTACACTAAAGATATGTTATTATTTTTATTCGAAAGAACAGGGTCAAGTAATTAAGCAATACGTGAACAAACAAACCCCTCCATAGAAAATGCATTAGACTATACTTTGCAGGCTCGTAACTCTGTTTCTACTGTAGATACGCGGATGTCCTTAGGATATGATATAGTCCAAATTGTCCCCCATCTAACCATACTAAAAACTTTGGGCTACGACAAACAGGGGCCGAGTAATTAAGCTAAACGTAAACAAACAACCCCTAAATAGGAAATGCATTAGACTATACTTTGCAGGCTCGTAACTCTGTTTCTACTGGAGATACGGGTATGTCCTTTGAGTATGTTTTAGTCCAATTTGTCCCCCATCTAACCATACAAAAACATTGAGCTACGACAAACAGGGGCCGAGATATTAAGCAAAATGTTCGTCAACTTTGGTATCGTCTCACTTATTTTTATTATGTTACTTATGATTTTTGGCGGCTCATAACTCTTGTCGTAGCTCAATGTTTTTAGTATGGTTAGATGGGGGACAAATTGGACTAAAACATATTCAAAGGACATCCCCGTATCTCCAGTAGAAACAGAGTTACGAGCCTGCAAAGTATAGTCTAATGCATTTCCTATGGAGGGGTTGTTTGTTTACGTTTAGCTTAATTACTCGGCCCCTGTTTGTCGTAGCCCAAAGTTTTTAGTATGGTTAGATGGGGGACAATTTGGACTATATCATACCCTAAGGACATCCCCGTATCTCTAGTAGACACAGAGTTATGGGCCTGCAAAATATAGTCTAATGCATTTCCTATGGAGGGGTTGTTTGTTTACGTTTAGCTTAATTACTCGGCCCCTGTTTGTCGTAGCCCAAAGTTTTTAGTATGGTTAAATGGGGGACAAATTGGACTGTAACATACTCAAAGGACATCCCCGTATCTACAGTAGAAACAGAGTTACGAGCCTGCAAAGTATAGTGTAATGCATTTTCTATGGAGGGGTTTGTTTGTTCACGTATTGCTTAATTACTTGACCCTGTTCTTTCGATTAAAAATAATAACATATCTTTAGTGTAGCAGTTATCGCATCCGCCTCACTCCCGGAAGGCCACAGGTTCGAAACCGCGAAGTTTTTTTTATAATTATCCGAACATTTGTGTCAAGGTCACATTATTTACATCCCCGTATCTCTGGTAGAACCAGAGTTACGAGCCTCCAAAATTTAGTCTAATGTATTTCCTATGAAGGGGCCAGTTTGTTTACGATTAGCTTAATTACTCGACTACTGTTTGTCGTAGCCCTAATTCTTAGTATGGCTAGATGGGGGACAAATTGGTCTATAACATACTCAAAGGACATCCCCGTATCTCCAGTAGAAACAGAGTTACGAGCCTGCAAAGTTTTTTTTTCAAAAATCAAAAGTAACCTTCTAACAATAAGTGAGACAAAAAATAAGTTGACGACGATATTGAGGTAGCCTCAAGTTTAAAGTATCCTTGTATGGGGAGCAAAGAGTACTATAACATATCCAAAGGAGATCCCAGTATCTCTTGTAGAACAAGAGTTATGAGCCTCCAAATTTTAGTGCAAAAATCATAAGTAACATAAAAAAATAAGTGAGACGATACCAAAGTTGACGAACATTTTGCTTAATATCTCGGCCCCTGTTTGTCGTAGCTCAATGTTTTTAGTATGGTTAGATGGGGGACAATTTGGACTATAACATATCCTAGGGACATCCCCGTATCTCTAGTAGACACAGAGTTATGGGCCTGCAAAGTATAGTCCAATGCATTTCCTATGGACGGCATGTTTGTTTACGTTTAGCTTAATTACTCGGCTCCTGTTGGTCGTAGCTCAATGTTTTTAGTATGGTTAGATGGGGGACAAATTGGACTATATCATACTCAAAGGACATCCCCGTATCTCCAGTAGAAACAGAGTTACGAGCCTGCAAAGTATAGTCTAATGCATTTTCTATGGAGGGGTTTGTTTGTTCACGTATTGCTTAATTACTTGACCCTGTTCTTTCGATTAAAAATAATAACATAGCTTTAGTGTAGCGGTTATCGCATCCGCCTCACTCCCGGAAGGCCACAGGTTCGAAACCGCGAAGTTTTTTTTTATAATTATCCGAACATTTGTGTCAAGGTCACATTATTTAGATCCCCGTATCTCTGGTAGAACCAGAGTTACGAGCCTCCAGAATTTAGTCTAATGTATTTCCTATGGAGGGGTTTGTTTGTTTACGATTAGCTTAATTACTCGACTACTGTTTGTCGTAGCTCAATGTTTTTAGTATGGTTAGATGGGGGACAAATTGGACTATAACATACTCAAAGGACATCCCCGTATCTCCAGTAGAAACAGAGTTACGAGCCTGCAAAGTATAGTCTAATGCATTTCCTATGGAGGGGGTTTGTTTCGTTACGTTTTGCTTAATTACTTGAACCTGTTCTTTCGATTAAAAACAATAACATATCTTTAGTGTAGAAGTTATCACATCCGCCTCACTCCCGGAAGGCCACAGGTTCGAAACCGCGAAGTTTTTTTTATAATTATCCGAACATTTGTGTCAAGGTCACATTATTTAGATCCCCGTATCTCTGGTAGAACCAGAGTTACGAGCCTCCAGAATTTAGTCTAATGTATTTCCTATGGAGGGGTTTGTTTGTTTACGATTAGCTTAATTACTCGACTACTGTTTGTCGTAGCTCAATGTTTTTAGTATGGTTAGATGGGGGACAAATTGGACTATATCATACTCAAAGGACATCCCCGTATCTCCAGTAGAAACAGAGTTACGAGCCTGCAAAGTATAGTCTAATGCATTTTCTATGGAGGGGTTTGTTTGTTCACGTATTGCTTAATTACTTGACCCTGTTCTTTCGATTAAAAATAATAACATATCTTTAGTGTAGCGGTTATCGCATCCGCCTCACTCCCGGAAGGCCACAGGTTCGAAACCGCGAAGTTTTTTTTATAATTATCCGAACATTTGTGTCAAGGTCACATTATTTAGATCCCCGTATCTCTGGTAGAACCAGAGTTACGAGCCTCCAGAATTTAGTCTAATGTATTTCCTATGGAGGGGTTTGTTTGTTTACGATTAGCTTAATTACTCGACTACTGTTTGTCGTAGCTCAATGTTTTTAGTATGGTTAGATGGGGGACAAATTGGACTATATCATACTCAAAGGACATCCCCGTATCTCCAGTAGAAACAGAGTTACGAGCCTGCAAAGTATAGTCTAATGCATTTTCTATGGAGGGGTTTGTTTGTTTTTGTATTGCTTAATTACTTGAACCTGTTCTTTCGATTAAAAATAATAACATATCTTTAGTGTAGCGGTTATCGCATCCGCCTCACTCCCGGAAGGCCACAGGTTCGAAACCGCGAAGTTTTTTTTTATAATTATCCGAACATTTGTGTCAAGGTCACATTATTTACATCCCCGTATCTCTGGTAGAACCAGAGTTACGAGCCTCCAGAATTTAGTCTAATGTATTTCCTATGGAGGGGTTTGTTTGTTTACGATTAGCTTAATTACTCGACTACTGTTTGTCGTAGCTCAATGCTTTTAGTATGGTTAGATGGGGGACAAATTGGACTATATCATACTCAAAGGACATCCCCGTATCTCCAGTAGAAACAGAGTTACGAGCCTGCAAAGTATAGTCTAATGCATTTTCTATGGAGGGGTTTGTTTGTTCACGTATTGCTTAATTACTTGACCCTGTTCCTTCGATTAAAAATAATAACAAATCTTTAGTGTAGCGGTTATCGCATCCGCCTCACTCCCGGAAGGCCACAGGTTCGAAACCGCGAAGTTTTTTTTTTTTGCTTGGAACATGCAAAGACCTTTATAATTATCCGAAAATTTGTGTCAAGGTCACATTATTTACATCCCCGTATCTCTGGTAGAACCAGAGTTACGAGCCTCCAGAATTTAGTCTAATGTATTTCCTATGGAGGGGTTTGTTTGTTTACGATTAGCTTAATTACTCGACTACTGTTTGTCGTAGCCCTAATTCTTAATATGGCTAGATGGGGGACAAATTGGTCTATAACATACTCGAAGGACATCCCCGTATCTCCAGTAGAAACAGAGTTACGAGCCTGCAAAGTATAGTCTAATGCATTTTCTATGGAGGGGTTTGTTTGTTCACGTATTGCTTAATTACTTGACCCTGTTCCTTCGATTAAAAATAATAACAAATCTTTAGTGTAGCGGTTATCGCATCCGCCTCACTCCCGGAAGGCCACAGGTTCGAAACCGCGAAGTTTTTTTTTTGCTTGGAACATGCAAAGACCTTTATAATTATCCGAACATTTGCGTCAAGGTCACATTATTTACATCCCCGTATCTCTGGTAGAACCAGAGTTACGAGCCTCCAGAATTTAGTGTAATGTATTTCCTATGGAGGGGTTTGTTTGTTTACGATTAGCTTAATTACTCGACTACTGTTTGTCGTAGCCCTAATTCTTAGTATGGCTAGATGGGGGACAAATTGGTCTATAACATACTCAAAGGACATCCCCGTATCTCCAGTAGAAACAGAGTTACGAGCCTGCAAAGTATAGTCTAATGCATTTCCTATGGAGGGGGTTTGTTTCGTTACGTTTTGCTTAATTACTTGACCCTGTTCTTTCGATTAAAAATAATAACATATCTTTAGTGTAGCGGTTATCGCATCCGCCTCACTCCCGGAAGGCCACAGGTTCGAAACCGCGAAGTTTTTTTTTTGCTTGGAACATGCAAAGACCTTTATAATTATCCGAACATTTGTGTCAAGGTCACATTATTTACATCCCCGTATCTCTGGTAGAACCAGAGTTACGAGCCTGCAAAGTATATTTTCAAAAATCAAAAGTAACCTTCTAACAATAAGTGAGACAAAAAGTAAGTTGACGACGATATTGAGGTAGCCTCAAGTTTAAAGTATCCTTGTATGGGGAGCAAAGAGTACTATAACATATCCAAAGGAGATCCCAGTATCTCTTGTAGAACAAGAGTTATGAGCCTCCAAAATTTAGTGCAAAAATCATAAATAACATAATAAAAATAAGTGAGACGATACCAAAGTTGACGAACATTTTGCTTAATATCTCGGCCCCTGTTTGTCGTAGCTCAATCTTTTTAGTATGGTTAGATGGGGGACAAATTGGACAATAACATACTCAAAGGACATCCCCGTATCTCCAGTAGAAACAGAGTTACGAGCCTGCAAAGTATAGTCTAATGCATTTCCTATGGAGGGGGTTTGTTTCGTTACGTTTTGCTTAATTACTTGACCCTGTTCTTTCGATTAAAAATAATAACATATCTTTAGTGTAGCGGTTATCGCATCCGCCTCACTCCCGGAAGGCCACAGGTTCGAAACCGCGAAGTTTTTTTTTTGCTTGGAACATGCAAAGACCTTTATAATTATCCGAACATTTGTGTTAAGGTCACATTATTTACATCCCCGTATCTCTGGTAGAACCAGAGTTACGAGCCTGCAAAGTATATTTTCAAAAATCAAATGTAACCTTCTAACAATAAGTGAGACAAAAAGTAAGTTGACGACGATATTGAGGTAGCCTCAAGTTTAAAGTATCCTTGTATGGGGAGCAAAGAGTACTATAACATATCCAAAGGAGATCCCAGTATCTCTTGTAGAACAAGAGTTATGAGCCTCCAAAGTTTAGTGCAAAAATCATAAATAACATAATAAAAATAAGTGAGACGATACCAAAGTTGACGAACATTTTGCTTAATATCTCGGCCCCTGTTTGTCGTAGCTCAATGTTTATAGTATGGTTAGATGGGGGACAAATTGGACAATAACATACTCAAAGGACATCCCCGTATCTCCAGTAGAAACAGAGTTACGAGCCTGCAAAGTATAGTCTAATGCATTTCCTATGGAGGGGGTTTGTTTCGTTACGTTTTGCTTAATTACTTGACCCTGTTCTTTCGATTAAAAATAATAACATATCTTTAGTGTAGCGGTTATCGCATCCGCCTCACTCCCGGAAGGCC
Organism: Phalangium opilio; assembly: GCF_054372755.1. Lineage (NCBI taxonomy): Eukaryota > Metazoa > Arthropoda > Arachnida > Opiliones > Phalangiidae > Phalangium > Phalangium opilio. The sequence continues at coordinate 1,694,956 of NW_028324192.1, read as the reverse complement.
ACAGGTTCGAAACCGCGAAGTTTTTTTTTTTGCTTGGAACATGCAAATTTCTTTATAATTATCCGAACATTTGTGACAAGGTCACATTATTTAGATCCCCGTATCTCTGGTAGATCCAGAGTTACGAGCCTCCAGAATTTAGTCTAATGTATTTCCTATGGAGGGGTTTGTTTGTTTACGATTAGCTTAATTACTCGACTACTGTTTGTCGTAGCCCTAATTCTTAGTATGGCTAGATGGGGGACAAATTGGTCTATAACATACTCAAAGGACATCCCCGTATCTCCAGTAGAAACAGAGTTACGAGCCTGCAAAGTTTATTTTCAAAAATCAAAAGTAACCTTCTAACAATAAGTGAGACAAAAAATAAGTTGACGACGATATTGAGGTAGCCTCAAGTTTAAAGTATCCTTGTATGGGGAGCAAAGAGTACTATAACATATCCAAAGGAGATCCCAGTATCTCTTGTAGAACAAGAGTTATGAGCCTCCAAAGTTTAGTGCAAAAATCATAAGTAACATAATAAAAATAAGTGAGACGATACCAAAGTTGACGAACATTTTGCTTAATATCTCGGCCCCTGTTTGTCGTAGTTCAATGTTTTTAGTATGGTTAGATGACAGACAAATTGGACTAAAACATACTCAAAGGACATCCCCGTATCTCCAGTAGAAACAGAGTTACGAGCCTGCAAAATTTAGTCTAATGCATTTCCTATGGAGGGGTTGTTTTTTTACGTTTAACTTAATTACTCGGCCCCTGTTTGTCGTAGCTCAATGTTTTAGTATGGTTAGATGGGGGACAAATTGGACTATAAAATACTCAAAGGACATCCCCGTATCTCCAGTAGAAACAGAGTTACGAGCCTGCAAAGTATAGTCTAATGCATTTTCTATGGAGGGGTTTTTTTGTTCACGTATTGCTTAATTACTTGACCCTGTTCATTCGATTAATAATAATAACATATCTTTAGTGTAGCGGTTATCGCATCCGCCTCACTCCCGGAAAGCCACAGGTTCGAAACCGCGAAGTTTTTTTTTATAATTATCCGAACATTTGTGTCAAGTTCACATTATTTACATCCCCGTATCTCTGGTAGAACCAGAGTTACGAGCTCCAGAATTTAGTCTAATGTATTTCCTATGGAGGGGTTTGTTTGTTTACGATTAGCTTTATTACTCGACTACTGTTTGTCGTAGCTCAATGTTTTTAGTATGGTTAGATGGGGGACAAATTGGACTATAACATACTCAAAGGACATCCCCGTATCTCCAGTAGAAACAGAGTTACGAGCCTGCAAAGTATAGTCTAATGCATTTTCTATGGAGGGGTTTGTTTGTTCACGTATTGCTTAATTACTTGACCCTGTTCTTTCGATTAAAAATAATAAGGCCACAGATTCGAAACCACGAAGTTTTTTTTTTTGCTTGGAACATGCAAAGACCTTTATAATTATAACTCTTGTTCTACAAGAGATACTGGGATCTCCTTTGGATATGTTATAGTACTCTTTGCTCCCCATACAAGGATACTTTAAACTTGAGGCTACCTCAATATCGTCGTCAACTTATTTTTTGTCTCACTTATTGTTAGAAGGTTACTTTTGATTTTTGAAAATAAACTTTGCAGGCTCGTAACTCTGTTTCTACTGGAGATACGGGGATGTCCTTTGAGTATGTTATAGACCAATTTGTCCCCCATCTAGCCGTACTAAGAATTAGGGCTTCGACAAACAGTAGTCGAGTAATTAAGCTAATCGTAAACAAACAAACCCCTCCATAGGAAATACATTAGACTAAATTCTGGAGGCTGGTAACTCTGGTTCTACCAGAGATACGGGGATGTAAATAATGTGACCTTGACACAAATGTTCGGATAATTATAAAAAAAAACTTCGCGGTTTCGAACCTGTGGCCTTCCGGGAGTGATGCGGATGCGATAACCGCTACACTAAAGATATGTTATTATTTTTAATCGAAAGAACAGGGTCAAGTATTTAAGCAATACGTGAAAAAACAAACCCCTCCATAGAAAATGCATTAGACTATACTTTGCAGGCTCCTAACTCTGTTTCTACTAGCGATACGGGGATGTCCTTTGAGTATGTTACAGTCCAATTTGTCCCCCATTTAACCATACTAAAAACTTTGGGCTACGACAAACAGGGGCCGAGTAATTAAGCTAAACGTAAACAAACAACCCCTCCATAGGAAATGCATTAGACTATACTTTGCAGGCCCATAACTCTGTGTCTACTAGAGATACGGGGATGTCCTTAGGGTATGATATAGTCCAAATTGTCCCCCATCTAACCATACTAAAAACTTTGGGCTACGACAAACAGGGGCCGAGTAATTAAGCTAAACGTAAACAAACAACCCGTCCATAGGAAATGCAGTAGACTATATTTTGCAGGCCCATAACTCTGTGTCTACTAAAGATACGGCAATGTCCTTAGGATATGTTATAGTCCAAATTGTCCCCCATCTAACCATACTAAAAACATTGAGCTACGACAAACAGGAGCCGAGATATTAAGCAAAATGTTCGTCAACTTTGGTATCGTCTCACTTCTTTTTATTATGTTACTTATGATTTTTGCACTTAACTTTGGAGGCTCATAACTCTTGTTCTACAAGAGATACTGGGATCTCCTTTGGATATGTTATAGTACTCTTTGCTCCCCATACAAGGATACTTTAAACTTGAGGCTACCTCAATATCGTCGTCAACTTATTTTTTGTCTCACTTATTGTTAGAAGGTTACTTTTGATTTTTGAAAATAAACTTTGCAGGCTCGTAACTCTGGTTCTACCAGAGATACGGGGATGTAAATAATGTGACCTTGACACAAATGTTCGGATAATTATAAAGGTCTTTGCATGTTCCAAGCAAAAAAAAAACTTCGCGGTTTCGAACCTGTGGCCTTCCGGGAGTGTGGCGGATGCGATAACCGCTACACTAAATATATGTTATTAGTTTTAATCGAAAGAACAGGGTCAAGTAATTAAGCAATACGTGAACAAACAAACCCCTCCATAGAAAATGCATTAGACTATACTTTGCAGGCTCGTAACTCTGTTTCTACTGGAGATACGGGGATGTCCTTTGAGTATATTATAGTCCAATTTGTCCCCCATCTAACCATACTTAAAACATTGAGCTACGACAAACAGTAGTCGAGTAATTAAGCTAATCGTAAACAAACAAACCCCTCCATAGGAAATACATTAGACTGAATTCTGGAGGCTCGAAACTCTGGTTCTACCAGAGATACGGGGATGTAAATAATGTGACCTTGACACAAATGTTCGGATAATTATAAATAAAAACTTCGCGGTTTCGAACCTGTGGCCTTCCGGGAGTGAGGCGGATGCGATAACCGCTACACTAAAGATATGTTATTATTTTTAATCGAAAGAACAGGGTCAAGTAATTAGGCAATACGTGAACAAACAAACCCCTCCATAGAAAATGCATTAGACTATACTTTGCAGTAGTGATGCCACGAATATTCGGTTACTATTCGGTATTCGGCCTATTCGGCCATTTTTTTCGTATTCGGTATTCGGCCGAATATTTCGTAATATTCGGCCGAATACCGAATCTCCAATTATGAAGGGAAAAAACGGAAAAATTACTCAAAAATTATTTATTTCAATAACAATTTTTACTTTAATATTTATAATCTACCAGTGGTAAGTTGTGATGAATAAAAAAAAGCATATAGTGACACGATCTACTCGCAAATGAACCAAAAACCTAAAGACGCTATAGACGGGTCCTATAGTGTTAAAGAGAGCGCGTTGAAAAATCGTAACTTCCCCTTTTCATTCCATCCTTCCCGAGTTTATCACAAACGTTGAAAGCTTCCGTGGCGGTAGAGAGCGGATCTAAACAGTGTATTCCTCTCTCTGCTTGCGCGCCAATATTGCGCCTAGGAGGATATAGGGGAGAAGGAGTCTTCGACTGCCCGTTCTTAGAGCTAGGTTTCGGCCTCTGCCATGGGAGATTCGTTCACGCGCACCTAGTGACCCTGGTTACGCTTATCACGTGACCACGCAAATCCCAATTCAAAAAAGAGCGGGTTTTTCATGCTAGCTTAGGCCTTAGAAGCAACACCGCCTTTATGTAGGCGGCGTAAAAAAAGTAAGAGATTTGGGGAAAGAGTGATATTTTTAAATGTTATCGGATGTTAACTCTACTCTACCATCAGGCTTTAATCCACCTTAAACACTTTTTACTTAAGTTTTTGGTTTAGGCATAGAGTAAAAAAGCGTTCCCTCTAAAACAGATTTATCAAAGAACAAATAATTTACAATTAATAAAAAATTAAATAATGATAAATGCTCCGTTAAAGTACTAAAAAATGCAGCCTTTACGAAAAATGAAATCAAAAGAAAAGACGACGCCCGATGACGATGTGCGCGGAACTAGTTGCGCGGCTATGAATCTCCCAGAACGAGTGTGAACGGGTGGGGGAAACCACGGCCGATAATCTGTAAGCGCATTTCAATGGGAAATCGGGCAGTCCAAGACTCCTTCACCCCTATATCCTCCTAGATTGCGCAGAGCAGTAATCGCGTTACAGCTAGTGCCGAGAGGATAGGAGAGTTTTTCCCACGTGATCTACATTTCGCGTAGCCGTCTGCCTATTCACCTCACCTTTCCATACCCTTCTTCTTCCATGATGAGACCTGTCCCATTGCGGTCCGTGCGGGGGATGTACGTATTTCGCGGAACGGGTTACAATTCATAACCGGTTTCGCGTGAGTTGCACATATCTCACGCCCGAATATTCGGTGGCCGAATATTCGGTGCTTCGGCCGAGAGCATGACCGAATATTCGGTATTCGGTATTCGGCAAAATCAATATTCGCGGCATCACTACTTTGCAGGCCCATAACTCTGTGTCTACTAGAGATACCGGGATGTGCTTTGAGTATGTTATAGACCAATTTGTCCCCATCTAGCCATACTAAGAATTAGTGCTACGACAAACAGTAGTCGAGTAATTAAGCTAATCGTATACAAACAAACCCCTCCATAGGAAATACATTAGACTAAATTCTGGAGGCTCGTAACTTTGGTTCTACCAGAGATACGGGGATGTAAATAATGTGACCTTGACACAAATGTTCGGATAATTATAAAGGTCTTTGCATGTTCCTAGCAAAAAAAAACTTCGCGGTTTCGAACCTGTGGCCTTCCGAGAGTGAGGCGGATTGTATAACCGCTACACTAAAGATATGTTATTATTTTTAATCGAAAGAACAGGGTCAAGTAATTAAGCAATACGTGAACAAACAAACCCCTCCATAGAAAATGCATTAGACTATACTTTGCAGGCTCGTAACTCTGTTTCTATTGGAGATACGGGGATGTCCTTTGAGTATGTTATAGTCCAATTTGTCCCCCATCTAACCATACTAAAAACATTGAGCTACGACAAACAGGGGCCGAGTAATTAAGCTAAACGTAAACAAACAGCCCGTCCATAGCAAATGCATTAGACTATACTTTGCAGGCCCATAACTCTGTGTCTACTAGAGATACGGGGATGTCCTTAGGATATGTTATAGTCCAAATTGTCCCCCATCTAACCATACTAAAAACATTGAGCTAGGACAAACAGGGTCCGAGATATTAAGCAAAATGTTCGTCAACTTTTGTATCGTCTCACTTATTTTTATTATGGTACTTATGATTTTTGCACTAAACTTTGGAGGCTCATAACTCTTGTTCTACAAGAGATACTGGGATCTCCTTTGGATATGTTATAGTACTCTTTGCTCCCCATACAAGGATACTTTAAACTTGAGGCTACCGCAATATCGTCGTCAACTTATTTTTTGTCTCACTTATTGTTAGAAGGTTACTTATGATTTTTGAAAATAAACTTTGCAGGCTCGTAACTCTGTTTCTACTGGAGATACGGGGATGTCCTTTGAGTATGTTATAGACCAATTTGTTCTTCATCTAGCCATACCAAGAATTAGGGCTACGACAAACAGTAGTCGAGTAATTAAGCTAATCGTAAACAAACAAACCCCCTCCATAGGAAATACATTAGACTAAATTCTGGAGTCTCGTAACTCTGGTTCTACCAGAGATACGGGGATGTAAATAATGTGACCTTGACAAAAATGTTCGGATAATTATAAAAAAAAAACTTCGCGGTTTCGAACCTGTGGCCTTCCGGGAGTGAGGCGGATGCGATAACCGCTACACTAAAGATATGTTATTATTTTTAATCGAAAGAACAGGGTCAAGTAATTAAGCAATACGTGAAAAAACAAACCCCTCCATAGAAAATGCATTAGACTATACTTTGCAGGCTCCTAACTCTGTTTCTACTGGAGATACGGGTATGTCCTTTGAGTATGTTATAGTCCAATTTGTCCCCCATCTAACCATACTAAAAACATTGAGCTACGACAAACATTGGCCGAGATATTAAGCAAAATGTTCGTCAACTTTGGTATCGTCTCACTTATTTTTATTATGTTACTTATGATTTTTGCACTAAACTTTGGAGGCTCATAACTCTTGTTCTACAAGAGATACTGGTATCTCCTTTGGATATGTTATAGTACTCTTTGCTCCCCATACAAGGATACTTTAAACTTGAGGCTACCTCAATATCGTCGTCAACTTATTTTTTGTCTCACTTATTGTTAGAAGGTTACTTTTGATTTTTGAAAATAAACTTTGCAGGCTCGTAACTCTGGTTCTACCAGAGATACGGGGATGTAAATAATGTGACCTTGACACAAATGTTCGGATAATTATAAAGGTCTTTGCATGTTCCAAGCAAAAAAAAACTTCGCGGTTTCGAACCTGTGGCCTTCCGAGAGTGAGGCGGATGCGATAACCGCTACACTAAAGATATGTTATTATTTTTAATCGAAAGAACAGGATCAAGTAATTAAGCAATACGTGAACAAACAAACCCCTCCATAGAAAATGCATTAGACTATACTTTGCAGGCTCGTAACTCTGTTTCTACTGGAGATACGGGGATGTCCTTTGAGTATGTTATAGTCCAATTTGTCCCCCATCTAACCATACTAAAAACATTGAGCTACGACAAACAGTAGTCGAGTAATTAAGCTAATCGTAAACAAACAAACCCCTCCATAGGAAATGCATTAGACTATACTTTGCAGGCCCATAACTCTGTGTCTACTAGAGATACGGGGATGTCCTTAGGATATGTTATAGTCAAATTGTCCCCCATCTAACCATACTAAACACTTTGGGCTACGACAAACAGGGGCCGAGTACTTAACCAAAACGTAACGAAACAAACCCCCTCCATAGGAAATGCATTAGACTATATTTTGCAGGCTCGTAACTCTGTTTCTACTTTAGATACGGGGATGTCCTTTGAGTATGTTATAGACCAATTTGTCCCCCATCTAGCCATACTAAGAATTAGGGCTACGACAAACAGTAGTCGAGTAATTAAGCTAATCGTAAACAAACAAACCCCCTCCATAGGAAATACATTAGACTAAATTCTGGAGGCTCGTAACTCTGGTTCTACCAGAGATACGGGGATGTAAATAATGTGACCTTGACACAAATGTTCGGATAATTATAAAGGTCTTTGCATGTTCCAAGCAAAAAAAAAAAAACTTCGCGGTTTCGAACCTGTGGCCTTCCGGGAGTGAGGCGGATGCGATAACCGCTACACTAAATATATGTTATTAGTTTTAGTCGAAAGAACAGGGTCAAGTAATTAAGCAATACGTGAACAAACAAACCCCTCCATAGGAAATGCATTAGACTATACTTTGCAGGCTCGTAAATCTGTTTCTACTGGAGATACGGGGATGTCCTTTGAGTATGTTATAGTCCAATTTGTCCCCCATCTAACCATACTACAAATAATGAGCTACGACAAACAAGGGCCGAGTAATTAAGCTAAACGTAAACAAACAACCCGTCCATAGGAAATGCATTAGACTTTATTTTGCAGGCCCATAACTCTGTGTCTACTAGAGATAAGGGGATGTCCTTAGGATATGTTATAGTCCAAATTGTCCCCCATCTAACCATACTAAAAACATTGAGCTACGACAAACAGGGGCCGAGATATTAAGCAAAATGTTCGTCAACTTTGGTATCGTCTCACTTATTTTTATTATGTTACTTATGATTTTTGCACTAAACTTTGGAGGCTCATAACTCTTGTTCTACAAGAGATACTGGGATCTCCTTTGGATATGTTATAGTACTCTTTGCTCCCCATACAAGGATACTTTAAACTTGAGGCTACCTCAATATCGTCGTCAACTTATTTTTTGTCTCACTTATTGTTAGAAGGTTACTTTTGATTTTTGAAAATAAACTTTGCAGGCTCGTAACTCTGGTTCTACCAGAGATACGGGGATGTAAATAATGTGACCTTGACACAAATGTTCGGATAATTATATAGGTCTTTGCATGTTCCTAGCAAAAAAAAACTTCGCGGTTTTCGAACCTGTGGCCTTCCGAGAGTGAGGCGGATTGTATAACCGCTACACTAAAGATATGTTATTATTTTTAATCGAAAGAACAGGGTCAAGTAATTAAGCAATACGTGAACAAACAAACCCCTCCATAGAAAATGCATTAGACTATACTTTGCAGGCTCGTAACTCTGTTTCTACTGGAGATACGGGGATGTCCTTTGAGTATGTTATAGTCCAATTTGTCCCCCATCTAACCATACTAAAAACATTGAGCTACGACAAACAGCAGTCGAGTAATTAGGCTAATCGTAAACAAACAAACCCCTCCATAGGAAATGCATTAGACCATACTTTGCAGGCCCATAACTCTGTGTCTACTAGAGATACGGGGATGTCCTTAGGATATGTTATAGTCCAAATTGTCCCCCATCTAAACATACTAAAAACTTTGGGCTACGACAAACAGGGGCCGAGTACTTAAGCAAAACGTAACGAAACAAACCCCCTCCATAGGAAATGCATTAGACTATACTTTGCAGGCTCGTAAATCTGTTTCTACTGGAGATACGGGGATGTCCTTTGAGTATGTTATAGTCCAATTTGTCCTTCATCTAACTATACTACAAATAATGAGCTACGACAAACAAGGGCCGAGTAATTAAGCTAAACGTAAACAAACAACCCGTCCATAGGAAATGCATTAGACTATATTTTGCAGGCCCATAACTCTGTGTCTACTAGAGATACGGGGATGTCCTTAGGATATGTTAGAGTCCAAATTGTCCCCCATCTAACCATACTAAAAACATTGAGCTACGACAAACAGGGGCCGAGATATTAAGCAAAATGTTCGTCAACTTTGGTATCGTCTCACTTATTTTTATTATGTTACTTATGATTTTTGCACTAAACTTTGGAGGCTCATAACTCTTGTTCTACAAGAGATACTGGGATCTCCTTTGGATATGTTATAGTACTCTTTGCTCCCCATACAAGGATACTTTAAACTTGAGGCTACCTCAATATCGTCGTCAACTTATTTTTTGTCTCACTTATTGTTAGAAGGTTACTTTTGATTTTTGAAAATAAACTTTGCAGACTCGTAACTCTGTTTCTACTGGAGATACGGGGATGTCCTTTGAGTATGTTATAGACCAATTTGTCCCCCATCTAGCCATACTAAGAATTAGGGCTTCGACAAACAGTAGTCGAGTAATTAAGCTAATCGTAAACAAACAAACCCCTCCATAGGAAATACATTAGACTAAATTCTGGAGGCTGGTAACTCTGGTTCTACCAGAGATACGGGGATGTAAATAATGTGACCTTGACACAAATGTTCGGATAATTATAAAAAAAACTTCGCGGTTTCGAACCTGTGGCCTTCCGGGAGTGAGGCGGATGCGATAACCGCTACACTTAAGATATGTTATTATTTTTATTCGAAAGAACAGGGTCAAGTAATTAAGCAATACGTGAACAAACAAACCCCTCCATAGAAAATGCATTAGACTATACTTTGCAGGCTCGTAACTCTGTTTCTACTGTAGATACGCGGATGTCCTTAGGATATGATATAGTCCAAATTGTCCCCCATCTAACCATACTAAAAACTTTGGGCTACGACAAACAGGGGCCGAGTAATTAAGCTAAACGTAAACAAACAACCCCTAAATAGGAAATGCATTAGACTATACTTTGCAGGCTCGTAACTCTGTTTCTACTGGAGATACGGGTATGTCCTTTGAGTATGTTTTAGTCCAATTTGTCCCCCATCTAACCATACAAAAACATTGAGCTACGACAAACAGGGGCCGAGATATTAAGCAAAATGTTCGTCAACTTTGGTATCGTCTCACTTATTTTTATTATGTTACTTATGATTTTTGGCGGCTCATAACTCTTGTCGTAGCTCAATGTTTTTAGTATGGTTAGATGGGGGACAAATTGGACTAAAACATATTCAAAGGACATCCCCGTATCTCCAGTAGAAACAGAGTTACGAGCCTGCAAAGTATAGTCTAATGCATTTCCTATGGAGGGGTTGTTTGTTTACGTTTAGCTTAATTACTCGGCCCCTGTTTGTCGTAGCCCAAAGTTTTTAGTATGGTTAGATGGGGGACAATTTGGACTATATCATACCCTAAGGACATCCCCGTATCTCTAGTAGACACAGAGTTATGGGCCTGCAAAGTATAGTCTAATGCATTTCCTATGGAGGGGTTGTTTGTTTACGTTTAGCTTAATTACTCGGCCCCTGTTTGTCGTAGCCCAAAGTTTTTAGTATGGTTAAATGGGGGACAAATTGGACTGTAACATACTCAAAGGACATCCCCGTATCTACAGTAGAAACAGAGTTACGAGCCTGCAAAGTATAGTGTAATGCATTTTCTATGGAGGGGTTTGTTTGTTCACGTATTGCTTAATTACTTGACCCTGTTCTTTCGATTAAAAATAATAACATATCTTTAGTGTAGCAGTTATCGCATCCGCCTCACTCCCGGAAGGCCACAGGTTCGAAACCGCGAAGTTTTTTTTATAATTATCCGAACATTTGTGTCAAGGTCACATTATTTACATCCCCGTATCTCTGGTAGAACCAGAGTTACGAGCCTCCAAAATTTAGTCTAATGTATTTCCTATGAAGGGGCCAGTTTGTTTACGATTAGCTTAATTACTCGACTACTGTTTGTCGTAGCCCTAATTCTTAGTATGGCTAGATGGGGGACAAATTGGTCTATAACATACTCAAAGGACATCCCCGTATCTCCAGTAGAAACAGAGTTACGAGCCTGCAAAGTTTATTTTCAAAAATCAAAAGTAACCTTCTAACAATAAGTGAGACAAAAAATAAGTTGACGACGATATTGAGGTAGCCTCAAGTTTAAAGTATCCTTGTATGGGGAGCAAAGAGTACTATAACATATCCAAAGGAGATCCCAGTATCTCTTGTAGAACAAGAGTTATGAGCCTCCAAAGTTTAGTGCAAAAATCATAAGTAACATAATAAAATAAGTGAGACGATACCAAAGTTGACGAACATTTTGCTTAATATCTCGGCCCTTGTTTGTCGTAGCTCAATATTTTTAGTATGGTTAGATGGGGGACAATTTGGACTATAGCATATCCTAAGGACATCCCCTTATCTTTAGTAGACACAGAGTTATGGGCCTGCAAAGTATAGTCTAATGCATTTCCTATGGAGGGGTTTGTTTGTTTACGATTAGCTTAATTACTCGACTACTGTTTGTCGTAGCTCAATGTTTTAAGTATGGTTAGATGGGGGACAAATTGGACTATATCATACTCAAAGGACATCCCCGTATCTCCAGTAGAAACAGAGTTACGAGCCTGCAAAGTATAGTCTAATGCATTTTCTATGGAGGGGTTTGTTTGTTCACGTATTGCTTAATTACTTGACCCTGTTCTTTCGGTTAAAAATAATAACATATCTTTAGTGTAGCGGTTATCGCATCCGCCTCACTCCCGGAAGGCCACAGGTTCGAAACCGCGAAGTTTTTTTTTGCTTGGAACATGCAAAGACCTTTATAATTATCCGAACATTTGTGTCAAGGTCACATTATTTACATCCCCGTATCTCTGGTAGAACCAGAGTTACGACCCTGCAAACTTTATTTTTAAAAATCAAAAGTAACCTTCTAACAATAAGTGAGACAAAAAATAAGTTGACGACGATATTGAGGTAGCCTCAAGTTTAAAGTATCCTTGTATTGGGAGCAAAGAGTACTATAACATATCCAAAGGAGATCCCAGTATCTCTTGTAGAAAGAGAGTTATGAGCCTCCAAAGTTTAGTGCAAAAATCATAAGTAACATAATAAAAATAAGTGAGACGATACCAAAGTTGACGAACATTTTGCTTAACATCTCGGCCCCTGTTTGTTGTAGCTCAATGTTTTTAGTATGGTTAGATGGGGGACAAATTGGACTATAACATACTCAAAGGAAATCCCCGTATCTCCAGTAGAAACAGAGTTACGAGCCTGCAAAGTATAGTCTAATGCATTTTCTATGGAGGGGTTTGTTTGTTCACGTTTAACTTAATTACTCGGCCCCTGTTTGTCGTAGCCCAAATATTTTGGTATGGTTAGATGGGGGACAAATTGGACAATACCATACTCAAAGGACATCCCCGTATCTCCAGTAGAAACAGAGTTACGAGCCGGAAAAGTATAGTCTAATGCATTTCCTATGGAGGGGTTGTTTGTTTACGTTTAGCTTAATTACTCGGCCCCTGTTTGTTGTAGCTCAATGTTTTTAGTATGGTTAGATGGGGGACAAATTGGACTATAACATACTCAAAGGACATCCCCGTATCTCTAGTAGAAACAGAGTTATGAGCCTGCAAATTATAGTCTAACTCATTTCCTATGGAGGAGGGTTTGTTTCATTACGTTTTGCTTAAGTACTCGGCCCCTGTTTATCGTAGTTCAAAGTTTTTAAAATGGTTAGATGAAGGACAAATTGGACTATAACATATCCTAAGGACATCCCGGTATCTTTAGTAGACACAGAGTTATGGGCCTGCAAAGTATAGTCTAATGCATTTTCTATGGAGGGGTTTGTTTGTTCACGTATTGCTTAATTACTTGACCCTGTTCTTTCGATTAAAAATAATAACATATCTTTGGTGTAGCGGTTATCGCGTCCGCCTCACTCCCGGAAGGCCACAGGTTCGAAACCGCGAAGTTTTTTTTTTGATTGGTACATGCAAATTTCTTTATAATTATCCGAACATTTGTGTCAAGGTCACATTATTTACATCCCCGTATCTCTAGTAGAACCAGAGTTACGAGCCTCCAAAATTTAGTCTAATGTATTTCCTATGAAGGGGCTTGTTTGTTTACGATTAGCTTAATTACTCGACTACTGTTTGTCGTAGCGCTAATTCTTAGTATGGCTAGATGGGGGACAAATTGGTCTATAACATACTCAAAGGACATCCCCGTATCTCCAGTAGAAACAGAGTTACGAGCCTGCAAAGTTTATTTTCAAAAATCAAAAGTAACCTTCTAACAATAAGTGAGACAAAAAGTAAGTTGACGACGATATTGAGGTAGCCTCAAGTTTAAAGTATCCTTGTATGGGGAGCAAAAAGTACTATAACATATCCAAAGGAGATCCCAGTATCTCTGGTAGAACAAGAGTTATGAGCCTCCAAAGTTTAGTGCAAAAATCATAAGTAACATAATAAAAATAAGTGAGACGATACCAAAGTTGACGAACATTTTGCTTAATATCTCGGCCCCTGTTTGTCGTAGCTCAATGTTTTTAGTATGGTTAGATGGGGGACAATTTGGACTATAACATATCCTAAGGACATTCCCGTATCTCTAGTAGACACAGAGTTTTGGGCCTGCAAAATATAGTCTAATGCATTTCCTATGGATGGGTTGTTTGTTTACGTTTAGCTTAATTTCTCGGCCCCTGTTTGTCGTAGCTCAATGTTTTTAGTACGGTTAAATGGGGGACAAATTGGACTATAACATACTCAAAGGTCATCCCCGTATCTCCAGTAGAAACAGAGTTACGAGCCTGCAAATTATAGTCTAATGCATTTTCTAAGGAGGGTTTTTTTTGTTCACGTATTGCTTAATTACTTGACCCTGTTCTTTCGATTAAAAATAACAACATATCTTTAGTGTAGCGGTTATCGCATCCGCCTCACTCCCGGAAGGCCACAGGTTCGAAACCGCGAAGTTTTTTTTATAATTATCCGAACATTTGTGTCAAGGTCACATTATTTACATCCCCGTATCTCTGGTAGAACCAGAGTTACGAGCCTCCAGAATTTAGTCTAATGCATTTCCTATGGAGGGGTTTGTTTGTTTACGATTAGCTTAATTACTCGACTACTGTTTGTCGTAGCTCAATGTTTTTAGTATGGTTAGATGGGGGACAAATTGGACTATATCATACTCAAAGGACATCCCCGTATCTCCAGTAGAAACAGAGTTACGAGCCTGCAAAGTATTGTCTAATGCATTTTCTATGGAGGGGTTTGTTTGTTCACGTATTGCTTAATTACTTGACCCTGTTCTTTCGATTAAAAATAATAACATATCTTTAGTGTAGCGGTTATCGCATCCGCCTCACTCCCGGAAGGCCACAGGTTCGAAACCGCGAAGTTTTTTTTTTGCTTGGAACATGCAAATTTCTTTATAATTATCCGAACATTTGTGTCAAGGTCACATTATTTACATCCCCGTATCTCTAGTAGAACCAGAGTTACGAGCCTCCAAAATTTAGTCTAATGTATTTCCTATGAAGGGGCTTGTTTGTTTACGATTAGCTTAATTACTCGACTACTGTTTGTCGTAGCCCTAATTCTTAGTATGGCTAGATGGGGGACAAATTGGTCTATAACATACTCAAAGGACATCCCCGTATCTCCAGTAGAAACAGAGTTACGAGCCTGCAAAGTTTATTTTCAAAAATCAAAAGTAACCTTCTAACAATAAGTGAGACAAAAAGTAAGTTGACGACGATATTGAGGTAGCCTCAAGTTTAAAGTATCCTTGTATGGGGAGCAAAAAGTACTATAACATATCCAAAGGAGATCCCAGTATCTCTGGTAGAACAAGAGTTATGAGCCTCCAAAGCTTAGTGCAAAAATCATAAGTAACATAATAAAAATAAGTGAGACGATACCAAAGTTGACGAACATTTTGCTTAATATCTCGGCCCCTGTTTGTCGTAGCTCAATGTTTTTAGTATGGTTAGATGGGGGACAATTTGGACTATAACATATCCTAAGGACAATCCCGTATCTCTAGTAGACACAGAGTTTTGGGCCTGCAAAATATAGTCTAATGCATTTCCTATGGACGGGTTGTTTGTTTACGTTTAGCTTAATTTCTCGGCCCCTGTTTGTCGTAGCTCAATGTTTTTAGTACGGTTAAATGGGGGACAAATTGGACTATAACATACTCAAAGGTCATCCCCGTATCTCCAGTAGAAACAGAGTTACGAGCCTGCAAATTATAGTCTAATGCATTTTCTAAGGAGGGTTTTTTTTGTTCACGTATTGCTTAATTACTTGACCCTGTTCTTTCGATTAAAAATAACAACATATCTTTAGTGTAGCGGTTATCGCATCCGCCTCACTCCCGGAAGGCCACAGGTTCGAAACCGCGAAGTTTTTTTTATAATTATCCGAACATTTGTGTCAAGGTCACATTATTTACATCCCCGTATCTCTGGTAGAACCAGAGTTACGAGCCTCCAGAATTTAGTCTAATGCATTTCCTATGGAGGGGTTTGTTTGTTTACGATTAGCTTAATTACTCGACTACTGTTTGTCGTAGCTCAATGTTTTTAGTATGGTTAGATGGGGGACAAATTGGACTATATCATACTCAAAGGACATCCCCGTATCTCCAGTAGAAACAGAGTTACGAGCCTGCAAAGTATAGTCTAATGCATTTTCTATGGAGGGGTTTGTTTGTTCACGTATTGCTTAATTACTTGACCCTGTTCTTTCGATTAAAAATAATAACATATCTTTAGTGTAGCGGTTATCGCATCCGCCTCACTCCCGGAAGGCCACAGGTTCGAAACCGCGAAGTTTTTTTTTTGCTTGGAACATGCAAAGACCTTTATAATTATCCGAAAATTTGTGTCAAGGTCACATTATTTACATCCCCGTATCTCTGGTAGAACCAGAGTTACGAGCCTCCAGAATTAAGTCTAATGTATTTCCTATGGAGGGGTTTGTTTGTTTACGATTAGCTTAATTACTCGACTACTGTTTGTCGTAGCCCTAATTCTTAGTATGGCTAGATGGGGGACAAATTGGTCTATAACATACTCAAAGGACATCCCCGTATCTCCAGTAGAAACAGAGTTACGAGCCTGCAAAGTTTATTTTCAAAAATCAAAAGTAACCTTCTAAAAATAAGTGAGACAAAAAGTAAGTTGACGACGATATTGAGGTAGCCTCAAGTTTAAAAAATCCTTGTATAGGGAGCAAAGAGTACTATAAAATATCCAAAGGAGATCCCAGTATCTCTTGTAGAACAAGAGTTATGAGCCTCCAAAGTTTAGTGCAAAAATCATAAGTAACATAATAAAAATAAGTGAGACGATACCAAAGTTGACGAACATTTTGCTTAATTACTCGACTACTGTTTGTCGTAGCTCAATGTTTTTAGTATGGTTAGATGGGGGACAAATTGGAAAATAACATACTCAAAGGACATCCCCGTATCTCCAGTAGAAACAGAGTAACGAGCCTGCAAAGTATAGTCTAATGCATTTCCTATGGAGGGGGTTTGTTTCGTTACGTTTTGCTTAATTACTTGACCCTGTTCTTTCGATTAAAAATAATAACATATCTTTAGTGTAGCGGTTATCGCATCCGCCTCACTCCCGGAAGGCCACGGGTTCGAAACCGCGAAGTTTTTTTTTATAATTATCCGAACATTTGTGTCAAGGTCACATTATTTAGATCCCCGTATCTCTGGTAGAACCAGAGTTACGAGCCTCCAGAATTTAGTCTAATGCATTTCCTATGGAGGGGTTTGTTTGTTTACGATTAGCTTAATTACTCGACTACTGTTTGTCGTAGCTCAATGTTTTTAGTATGGTTAGATGGGGGACAAATTGGACTATAACATACTCAAAGGACATTCCCGTATCTCCAGTAGAAACAGAGTTACGAGCCTGCAAAGTATAGTCTAATGCATTTTCTATGGAGGGGTTTGTTTGTTCACGTATTGCTTAATTACTTGACCCTGTTCTTTCGATTAGAATAATAACATATCTTTAGTGTAGCGGTTATCGCATCCGCCTCACTCCCGGAAGGCCACAGGTTCGAAACCGCGAAGTTTTTTTTTTTGCTTGGAACATGCAAAGACCTTTATAATTATCCGAAAATTTGTGTCAAGGTCACATTATTTACATCCCCGTATCTCTGGTAGAACCAGAGTTACGAGCCTCCAGAATTTAGTCTAATGTATTTCCTATGGAGGGGTTTGTTTGTTTACGATTAGCTTAATTACTCGACTACTGTTTGTCGTAGCCCTAATTCTTAGTATGGCTAGATGGGGGACAAATTGGTCTATAACATACTCAAAGGACATCCCCGTATCTCCAGTAGAAACAGAGTTACGAGCCTGCAAAGTATATTTTCAAAAATCAAAAGGAACCTTCTAACAACAAGTGAGACAAAAAGTAAGTTGACGACGATATTGAGGTAGCCTCAAGTTTAAAGTATCCTTGTATGGGGAGCAAAGAGTACTATAACATATCCAAAGGAGATCCCAGTATCTCTTGTAGAACAAGAGTTATGAGCCTCCAAAGTTTAGTGCAAAAATCATAAGTAACATAATAAAAATAAGTGAGACGATACCAAAGTTGACGAACATTTTGCTTAATATCTCGGCCCTTGTTTGTCGTAGCTCAATATTTTTAGTATGGTTAGATGGGGGACAATGTGGACTATAGCATATCCTAAGGACATCCCCTTATCTTTAGTAGACACAGAGTTATGGGCCTGCAAAGTATAGTCTAATGCATTTCCTATGGAGGGGTTTGTTTGTTTACGATTAGCTTAATTACTCGACTACTGTTTGTCGTAGCTCAATGTTTTTAGTATGGTTAGATGGGGGACAAATTGGACTATAACATACTCAAAGGACATTCCCGTATCTCCAGTAGAAACAGAGTTACGAGCCTGCAAAGTATAGTCTAATGCATTTTCTATGGAGGGGTTTGTTTGTTCACGTATTGCTTAATTACTTGACCCTGTTCTTTCGATTAGAATAATAACATATCTTTAGTGTAGCGGTTATCGCATCCGCCTCACTCCCGGAAGGCCACAGGTTCGAAACCGCGAAGTTTTTTTTTTGCTTGGAACATGCAAAGACCTTTATAATTATCCGAACATTTGTGTCAAGGTCACATTATTTACATCCCCGTATCTCTGGTAGAACCAGAGTTACGAGCCTGCAAAGTTTATTTTCAAAAATCAAAAGTAACCTTCTAACAATAAGTGAGACAAAAAGTAAGTTGACGACGATATTGAGGTAGCCTCAAGTTTAAAGTATCCTTGTATGGGGAGCAAAAAGTACTATAACATATCCAAAGGAGATCCCAGTATCTCTGGTAGAACAAGAGTTATGAGCCTCCAAAGTTTAGTGCAAAAATCATAAGTAACATAATAAAAATAAGTGAGACGATACCAAAGTTGACGAACATTTTGCTTAATATCTCGGCCCCTGTTTGTCGTAGCTCAATGTTTTTAGTATGGTTAGATGGGGGACAATTTGGACTATAACATATCCTAAGGACATTCCCGTATCTCTAGTAGACACAGAGTTTTGGGCCTGCAAAATATAGTCTAATGCATTTCCTATGGACGGGTTGTTTGTTTACGTTTAGCTTAATTTCTCGGCCCCTGTTTGTCGTAGCTCAATGTTTTTAGTACGGTTAAATGGGGGACAAATTGGACTATAACATACTCAAAGGTCATCCCCGTATCTCCAGTAGAAACAGAGTTACGAGCCTGCAAATTATAGTCTAATGCATTTTCTAAGGAGGGTTTTTTTTGTTCACGTATTGCTTAATTACTTGACCCTGTTCTTTCGATTAAAAATAACAACATATCTTTAGTGTAGCGGTTATCGCATCCGCCTCACTCCCGGAAGGCCACAGGTTCGAAACCGCGAAGTTTTTTTTATAATTATCCGAACATTTGTGTCAAGGTCACATTATTTACATCCCCGTATCTCTGGTAGAACCAGAGTTTCGAGCCTCCAGAATTTAGTCTAATGCATTTCCTATGGAGGGGTTTGTTTGTTTACGATTAGCTTAATTACTCGACTACTGTTTGTCGTAGCTCAATTTTTTTAGTATGGTTAGATGGGGGACAAATTGGACTATATCATACTCAAAGGACATCCCCGTATCTCCAGTAGAAACAGAGTTACGAGCCTGCAAAGTATAGTCTAATGCATTTTCTATGGAGGGGTTTGTTTGTTCACGTATTGCTTAATTACTTGACCCTGTTCTTTCGATTAAAAATAATAACATATCTTTAGTGTAGCGGTTATCGCATCCGCCTCACTCCCGGAAGGCCACAGGTTCGAAACCGCGAAGTTTTTTTTTTGCTTGGAACATGCAAAGACCTTTATAATTATCCGAAAATTTGTGTCAAGGTCACATTATTTACATCCCCGTATCTCTGGTAGAACCAGAGTTACGAGCCTCCAGAATTAAGTCTAATGTATTTCCTATGGAGGGGTTTGTTTGTTTACGATTAGCTTAATTACTCGACTACTGTTTGTCGTAGCCCTAATTCTTAGTATGGCTAGATGGGGGACAAATTGGTCTATAACATACTCAAAGGACATCCCCGTATCTCCAGTAGAAACAGAGTTACGAGCCTGCAAAGTTTATTTTCAAAAATCAAAAGTAACCTTCTAAAAATAAGTGAGACAAAAAGTAAGTTGACGACGATATTGAGGTAGCCTCAAGTTTAAAAAATCCTTGTATGGGGAGCAAAGAGTACTATAAAATATCCAAAGGAGATCCCAGTATCTCTTGTAGAACAAGAGTTATGAGCCTCCAAAGTTTAGTGCAAAAATCATACGTAACATAATAAAAATAAGTGAGACGATACCAAAGTTGACGAACATTTTGCTTAATTACTCGACTACTGTTTGTCGTAGCTCAATGTTTTTAGTATGGTTAGATGGGGGACAAATTGGAAAATAACATACTCAAAGGACATCCCCGTATCTCCAGTAGAAACAGAGTTACGAGCCTGCAAAGTATAGTCTAATGCATTTCCTATGGAGGGGGTTTGTTTCGTTACGTTTTGCTTAATTACTTGACCCTGTTCTTTCGATTAAAAATAATAACATATCTTTAGTGCAGCGGTTATCGCATCCGCCTCACTCCCGGAAGGCCACGGGTTCGAAACCGCGAAGTTTTTTTTTATAATTATCCGAACATTTGTGTCAAGGTCACATTATTTAGATCCCCGTATCTCTGGTAGAACCAGAGTTACGAGCCTCCAGAATTTAGTCTAATGTATTTCCTATGGAGGGGTTTGTTTGTTTACGATTAGCTTAATTACTCGACTACTGTTTGTCGTAGCCCTAATTCTTAGTATGGCTAGATGGGGGACAAATTGGTCTATAACATACTCAAAGGACATCCCCGTATCTCCAGTAGAAACAGAGTTACGAGCCTGCAAAGTTTATTTTCAAAAATCAAAAGTAACCTTCTAAAAATAAGTGAGACAAAAAGTAAGTTGACGACGATATTGAGGTAGCCTCAAGTTTAAAAAATCCTTGTATGGGGAGCAAAGAGTACTATAAAATATCCAAAGGAGATCCCAGTATCTCTTGTAGAACAAGAGTTATGAGCCTCCAAAGTTTAGTGCAAAAATCATAAGTAACATAATAAAAATAAGTGAGACGATACCAAAGTTGACGAACATTTTGCTTAATTACTCGACTACTGTTTGTCGTAGCTCAATGTTTTTAGTATGGTTAGATGGGGGACAAATTGGAAAATAACATACTCAAAGGACATCCCCGTATCTCCAGTAGAAACAGAGTTACGAGCCTGCAAAGTATAGTCTAATGCATTTTCTATGGAGGGGTTTGTTTGTTCACGTATTGCTTAATTTCTTGACCCTGTTCTTTCGGTTAAAAATAATAACATATCTTTAGTGTAGCGGTTATCGCATCCGCCTCACTCCCGGAAGGCCACAGGTTCGAAACCGCGAAGTTTTTTTTTTGCTTGGAACATGCAAAGACCTTTATAATTATCCGAAAATTTGTGTCAAGGTCACATTATTTACATCCCCGTATCTCTGGTAGAACCAGAGTTACGAGCCTCCAGAATTTAGTCTAATGTATTTCCTATGGAGGGGTTTGTTTGTTTACGATTAGCTTAATTACTCGACCACTGTTTGTCGTAGCCCTAATTTCTAGTATGGCTAGATGGGGGACAAATTGGTCTATAACATACTCAAAGGACATCCCCGTATCTCCAGTAGAAACAGAGTTACGAGCCTGCAAAGTTTATTTTCAAAAATCAAAAGTAACCTTCTAACAATAAGTGAGACAAAAAGTAAGTTGACGACGATATTGAGGTAGCCTCAAGTTTAAAGTATCCTTGTATGGGGAGCAAAAAGTACTATAACATATCCAAAGGAGATCCCAGTATCTCTGGTAGAACAAGAGTTATGAGCCTCCAAAGTTTAGTGCAAAAATCATAAGTAACATAATAAAAATAAGTGAGACGATACCAAAGTTGACGAACATTTTGCTTAATATCTCGGCCCCTGTTTGTCGTAGCTCAATGTTTTTAGTATGGTTAGATGGGGGACAATTTGGACTATAACATATCCTAAGGACATTCCCGTATCTCTAGTAGACACAGAGTTTTGGGCCTGCAAAATATAGTCTAATGCATTTCCTATGGACGGGTTGTTTGTTCACGTATTGCTTAATTACTTGACCCTGTTCTTTCGATTAAAAATAACAACATATCTTTAGTGTAGCGGTTATCGCATCCGCCTCACTCCCGGAAGGCCACAGGTTCGAAACCGCGAAGTTTTTTTTATAATTATCCGAACATTTGTGTCAAGGTCACATTATTTACATCCCCGTATCTCTGGTAGAACCAGAGTTACGAGCCTCCAGAATTTAGTCTAATGCATTTCCTATGGAGGGGTTTGATTGTTTACGATTAGCTTAATTACTCGACTACTGTTTGTCGTAGCTCAATGTTTTTAGTATGGTTAGATGGGGGACAAATTGGACTATAACATACTCAAAGGACATCCCCGTATCTCCAGTAGAAACAGAGTTACGAGCCTGAAAAGTATGGTCTAATGCATTTTCTATGGAGGGGTTTGTTTGTTCACGTATTGCTTAATTACTTGACCCTGTTCTTTCGATTAAAAATAATATCATATCTTTAGTGTAGCGGTTATCGCATCCGCCTCACTCCCGGAAGGCCACAGGTTCGAAACCGCGAAGTTTTTTTTATAATTATCCGAACATTTGTGTCAAGGTCACATTATTTACATCCCCGTATCTCTGGTAGAACCAGAGTTACGAGCCTCCAGAATTTAGTCTAATGCATTTCCTATGGAGGGGTTTGTTTGTTTACGATTAGCTTAATTACTCGACTACTGTTTGTCGTAGCTCAATGTTTTTAGTATGGTTAGATGGGGGACAAATTGGACTATAACATACTCAAAGGACATCGCCTTATCTACAGTAGAAACAGAGTTACGAGCCTGCAAAGTATAGTCTAATGCATTTTCTATGGAGGGGTTTGTTTGTTCACGTATTGCTTAATTACTTGACCCTGTTCTTTCGATTAAAAATAATAACATATCTTTAGTGTAGCGGTTATCGCATCCGCCTCACTCCCGGAAGGCCACAGGTTCGAAACCGCGAAGTTTTTTCTTTTGCTTGGAACATGCAAAGACCTTTATAATTATCCGAATATTTGTGTCAAGGTCACATTATTTACATCCCCGTATCTCTGGTAGAACCAGAGTTACGAGCCTGCAAAGTTTATTTTCAAAAATCAAAAGTAACCTTCTAACAATAAGTGAGACAAAAAATAAGTTGACGACGATATTGAGGTAGCCTCAAGTTTAAAGTATCCTTGTATGGGGAGCGAGTTATGAGCCTCCAAAGTTTAGTGCAAAAATCATAAGTAACATAATAAAAATAAGTGAGACGATACCAAAGTTGACGAACATTTTGCTTAATATCTCGGCCCTTGTTTGTCGTAGCTCAATGTTTTTAGTATGGTTAGATGGGGGACAATTTGGACTATAACATTTCCTAAGGACATCCCCGTATCTCTAGTAGACACAGAGTTATGGGCCTGCAAAATATAGTCTAATGCATTTCCTATGGACGGGTTGTTTGTTTACGTTTAGCTTAATTACTCGGCCCCTGTTTGTCGTAGCTCATTATTTTTAGTATGGTTAGATGGGGGACAAATTGGACTATAACATACTCATAGGACATCCCCGTATCTCCAGTAGAAACAGAGTTACGAGCCTGCAAAATATAGTCTAATGCATTTCCTATGGAGGGGGTTTGTTTCGTTACGTTTTGCTTAAGTACTCGGCCCCTGTTTGTCGTAGCTCAATGTTTTTAGTATGGTTAGATGGGGGACAATTTGGACTACAACATTTCCTAAGGACATCCCCGTATCTCTAGTAGACACAGAGTTATGGGCCTGCAAAATATAGTCTAATGCATTTCCTATGGACGGGTTGTTTGTTTACGTTTAGTTTAATTACTCGGCCCCTGTTTGTCGTAGCTCATTATTTTTAGTATGGTTAGATGGGGGACAAATTGGACTATAACATACTCATAGGACATCCCCGTATCTCCAGTAGAAACAGAGTTACGAGCCTGCAAATTATAGTCTAATGCATTTCCTATGGAGGGGGTTTGTTTCGTTACGTTTTGCTTAAGTACTCGGCCCCTGTTTGTCGTAGCCCAAAGTTTTTAGTATGGTTAGATGAAGGACAATTTGGACTATAACATATCCTAAGGACATCCCCGTATCTCTAGTAGACACAGAGTTATGGGCCTGCAAAATATAGTCTAATGCATTTCCTATGGACGGGTTGTTTGTTTACGTTTAGCTTAATTACTCGGCCCCTGTTTGTCGTAGCTCATTATTTTTAGTATGGTTAGATGGTGGACAAATTGGACTATAACATACTCATAGGACATCCCCGTATCTCCAGTAGAAACAGAGTTACGAGCCTGCAAAGTATAGTCTAATGCATTTCCTATGGAGGGGGTTTGTTTCGTTACGTTTTGCTTAAGTACTCGGCCCCTGTTTGTCGTAGCCCAAAGTTTTTAGTATGGTTAGATGAAGGACAATTTGAACTATAACATATCCTAAGGACATCCCCGTATCTCTAGTAGACACAGAGTTATGGGCCTGCAAAGCATAGTCTAATGCATTTCCTTTGGACGGGTTGTTTGTTTACGTTTAGCTTAATTACTCGGCCCCTGTTTGTCGTAGCTCAATGTTTTTAGTATGGTTAGATGGGGGACAAATTGGAATATAACATACTCAAAGGACATCGCCTTATCTACAGTAGAAACAGAGTTACGAGCCTGCAAAGTATAGTCTAATGCATTTTCTATGGAGGGGTTTGTTTGTTCACGTATTGCTTAATTACTTGACCCTGTTCTTTCGATTAAAAATAATAACATATCTTTAGTGTAGCGGTTATCGCATCCGCCTCACTCCCGGAAGGCCACAGGTTCGAAACCGCGAAGTTTTTTTTTTTGCTTGGAACATGCAAAGACCTTTATAATTATCCGAACATTTGTGTCAAGGTCACATTATTTACATCCCCGTATCTCTGGTAGATCCAGAGTTACGAGCCTGCAAAGTTTATTTTCAAAAATCAAAAGTAACCTTCTAACAATAAGTGAGACAAAAAATAAGTTGACGACGATATTGAGGTAGCCTCAAGTTTAAAGTATCCTTGTATGGGGAGCAAAGAGTACTATAACATATCCAAAGGAGATCCCAGTATCTCTTGTAGAACAAGAGTTATGAGCCTCCAAAGTTTAGTGCAAAAATCATAAGTAACATAATAAAAATAAGTGAGACGATACCAAAGTTGACGAACATTTTGCTTAATATCTCGGCCCTTGTTTGTCGTAGCTCAATGTTTTTAGTATGGTTAGATGGGGGACAATTTGAACTATAACATTTCCTAAGGACATCCCCGTATCTCTAGTAGACACAGATTTATGGGCCTGCAAAATATAGTCTAATGCATTTCCTATGGACGGGTTGTTTGTTTACGTTTAGCTTAATTACTCGGCCCCTGTTTGTCGTAGCTCATTATTTTTAGTATGGTTAGATGGAGGACAAATTGGACTATAACATACTCATAGGACATCCCCGTATCTCCAGTAGAAACAGAGTTACGAGCCTGCAAAGTATAGTCTAATGCATTTCCTATGGAGGGGGTTTGTTTCGTTACGTTTTGCTTAAGTACTCGGCCCCTGTTTGTCGTAGCTCAATGTTTTTAGTATGGTTAGATGGGGGACAATTTGGACTACAACATTTCCTAAGGACATCCCCGTATCTCTAGTAGACACAGAGTTATGGGCCTGCAAAATATAGTCTAATGCATTTCCTATGGACGGGTTGTTTGTTTACGTTTAGTTTAATTACTCGGCCCCTGTTTGTCGTAGCTCATTATTTTTAGTATGGTTAGATGGTGGACAAATTGGACTATAACATACTCATAGGACATCCCCGTATCTCCAGTAGAAACAGAGTTACGAGCCTGCAAAGTATAGTCTAATGCATTTCCTATGGAGGGGGTTTGTTTCGTTACGTTTTGCTTAAGTACTCGGCCCCTGTTTGTCGTAGCCCAAAGTTTTTAGTATGGTTAGATGAAGGACAATTTGAACTATAACATATCCTAAGGACATCCCCGTATCTCTAGTAGACACAGAGTTATGGGCCTGCAAAGCATAGTCTAATGCATTTCCTTTGGACGGGTTGTTTGTTTACGTTTAGCTTAATTACTCGGCCCCTGTTTGTCGTAGCTCAATGTTTTTAGTATGGTTAGATGGGGGACAAATTGGAATATAACATACTCAAAGGACATCGCCTTATCTACAGTAGAAACAGAGTTACGAGCCTGCAAAGTATAGTCTAATGCATTTTCTATGGAGGGGTTTGTTTGTTCACGTATTGCTTAATTACTTGACCCTGTTCTTTCGATTAAAAATAATAACATATCTTTAGTGTAGCGGTTATCGCATCCGCCTCACTCCCGGAAGGCCACAGGTTCGAAACCGCGAAGTTTTTTTTTTGCTTGGAACATGCAAAGACCTTTATAATTATCCGAACATTTGTGTCAAGGTCACATTATTTACATCCCCGTATCTCTGGTAGATCCAGAGTTACGAGCCTGCAAAGTTTATTTTCAAAAATCAAAAGTAACCTTCTAACAATAAGTGAGACAAAAAATAAGTTGACGACGATATTGAGGTAGCCTCAAGTTTAAAGTATCTTTGTATGGGGAGCAAAGAGTACTATAACATATCCAAAGGAGATCCCAGTATCTCTTGTAGAACAAGAGTTATGAGCCTCCAAAGTTTAGTGCAAAAATCATAAGTAACATAATAAAAATAAGTGAGACGATACCAAAGTTGACGAACATTTTGCTTAATATCTCGGCCCTTGTTTGTCGTAGCTCAATGTTTTTAGTATGGTTAGATGGGGGACAATTTGGACTATAACATTTCCTAAGGACATCCCCGTATCTCTAGTAGACACAGAGTTATGGGCCTGCAAAATATAGTCTAATGCATTTCCTATGGACGGGTTGTTTGTTTACGTTTAGCTTAATTACTCGGCCCCTGTTTGTCGTAGCTCATTATTTTTAGTATGGTTAGATGGGGGACAAATTGGACTATAACATACTCATAGGACATCCCCGTATCTCCAGTAGAAACAGAGTTACGAGCCTGCAAATTATAGTCTAATGCATTTCCTATGGAGGGGGTTTGTTTCGTTACGTTTTGCTTAAGTACTCGGCCCCTGTTTGTCGTAGCCCAAAGTTTTTAGTATGGTTAGATGAAGGACAATTTGGACTATAACATATCCTAAGGACATCCCCGTATCTCTAGTAGACACAGAGTTATGGGCCTGCAAAATATAGTCTAATGCATTTCCTATGGACGGGTTGTTTGTTTACGTTTAGCTTAATTACTCGGCCCCTGTTTGTCGTAGCTCATTATTTTTAGTATGGTTAGATGGTGGACAAATTGGACTATAACATACTCATAGGACATCCCCGTATCTCCAGTAGAAACAGAGTTACGAGCCTGCAAAGTATAGTCTAATGCATTTCCTATGGAGGGGGTTTGTTTCGTTACGTTTTGCTTAAGTACTCGGCCCCTGTTTGTCGTAGCCCAAAGTTTTTAGTATGGTTAGATGAAGGACAATTTGAACTATAACATATCCTAAGGACATCCCCGTATCTCTAGTAGACACAGAGTTATGGGCCTGCAAAGCATAGTCTAATGCATTTCCTTTGGACGGGTTGTTTGTTTACGTTTAGCTTAATTACTCGGCCCCTGTTTGTCGTAGCTCAATGTTTTTAGTATGGTTAGATGGGGGACAAATTGGAATATAACATACTCAAAGGACATCGCCTTATCTACAGTAGAAACAGAGTTACGAGCCTGCAAAGTATAGTCTAATGCATTTTCTATGGAGGGGTTTGTTTGTTCACGTATTGCTTAATTACTTGACCCTGTTCTTTCGATTAAAAATAATAACATATCTTTAGTGTAGCGGTTATCGCATCCGCCTCACTCCCGGAAGGCCACAGGTTCGAAACCGCGAAGTTTTTTTTTTGCTTGGAACATGCAAAGACCTTTATAATTATCCGAACATTTGTGTCAAGGTCACATTATTTACATCCCCGTATCTCTGGTAGATCCAGAGTTACGAGCCTGCAAAGTTTATTTTCAAAAATCAAAAGTAACCTTCTAACAATAAGTGAGACAAAAAATAAGTTGACGACGATATTGAGGTAGCCTCAAGTTTAAAGTATCCTTGTATGGGGAGCAAAGAGTACTATAACATATCCAAAGGAGATCCCAGTATCTCTTGTAGAACAAGAGTTATGAGCCTCCAAAGTTTAGTGCAAAAATCATAAGTAACATAATAAAAATAAGTGAGACGATACCAAAGTTGACGAACATTTTGCTTAATATCTCGGCCCTTGTTTGTCGTAGCTCAATGTTTTTAGTATGGTTAGATGGGGGACAATTTGAACTATAACATTTCCTAAGGACATCCCCGTATCTCTAGTAGACACAGATTTATGGGCCTGCAAAATATAGTCTAATGCATTTCCTATGGACGGGTTGTTTGTTTACGTTTAGCTTAATTACTCGGCCCCTGTTTGTCGTAGCTCATTATTTTTAGTATGGTTAGATGGAGGACAAATTGGACTATAACATACTCATAGGACATCCCCGTATCTCCAGTAGAAACAGAGTTACGAGCCTGCAAAGTATAGTCTAATGCATTTCCTATGGAGGGGGTTTGTTTCGTTACGTTTTGCTTAAGTACTCGGCCCCTGTTTGTCGTAGCTCAATGTTTTTAGTATGGTTAGATGGGGGACAATTTGGACTACAACATTTCCTAAGGACATCCCCGTATCTCTAGTAGACACAGAGTTATGGGCCTGCAAAATATAGTCTAATGCATTTCCTATGGACGGGTTGTTTGTTTACGTTTAGTTTAATTACTCGGCCCCTGTTTGTCGTAGCTCATTATTTTTAGTATGGTTAGATGGTGGACAAATTGGACTATAACATACTCATAGGACATCCCCGTATCTCCAGTAGAAACAGAGTTACGAGCCTGCAAAGTATAGTCTAATGCATTTCCTATGGAGGGGGTTTGTTTCGTTACGTTTTGCTTAAGTACTCGGCCCCTGTTTGTCGTAGCCCAAAGTTTTTAGTATGGTTAGATGAAGGACAATTTGAACTATAACATATCCTAAGGACATCCCCGTATCTCTAGTAGACACAGAGTTATGGGCCTGCAAAGCATAGTCTAATGCATTTCCTTTGGACGGGTTGTTTGTTTACGTTTAGCTTAATTACTCGGCCCCTGTTTGTCGTAGCTCAATGTTTTTAGTATGGTTAGATGGGGGACAAATTGGAATATAACATACTCAAAGGACATCGCCTTATCTACAGTAGAAACAGAGTTACGAGCCTGCAAAGTATAGTCTAATGCATTTTCTATGGAGGGGTTTGTTTGTTCACGTATTGCTTAATTACTTGACCCTGTTCTTTCGATTAAAAATAATAACATATCTTTAGTGTAGCGGTTATCGCATCCGCCTCACTCCCGGAAGGCCACAGGTTCGAAACCGCGAAGTTTTTTTTTTGCTTGGAACATGCAAAGACCTTTATAATTATCCGAACATTTGTGTCAAGGTCACATTATTTACATCCCCGTATCTCTGGTAGATCCAGAGTTACGAGCCTGCAAAGTTTATTTTCAAAAATCAAAAGTAACCTTCTAACAATAAGTGAGACAAAAAATAAGTTGACGACGATATTGAGGTAGCCTCAAGTTTAAAGTATCCTTGTATGGGGAGCAAAGAGTACTATAACATATCCAAAGGAGATCCCAGTATCTCTTGTAGAACAAGAGTTATGAGCCTCCAAAGTTTAGTGCAAAAATCATAAGTAACATAATAAAAATAAGTGAGACGATACCAAAGTTGACGAACATTTTGCTTAATATCTCGGCCCTTGTTTGTCGTAGCTCAATGTTTTTAGTATGGTTAGATGGGGGACAATTTGAACTATAACATTTCCTAAGGACATCCCCGTATCTCTAGTAGACACAGATTTATGGGCCTGCAAAATATAGTCTAATGCATTTCCTATGGACGGGTTGTTTGTTTACGTTTAGCTTAATTACTCGGCCCCTGTTTGTCGTAGCTCATTATTTTTAGTATGGTTAGATGGGGGACAAATTGGACTATAACATACTCATAGGACATCCCCGTATCTCCAGTAGAAACAGAGTTACGAGCCTGCAAAGTATAGTCTAATGCATTTCCTATGGAGGGGGTTTGTTTCGTTACGTTTTGCTTAAGTACTCGGCCCCTGTTTGTCGTAGCTCAATGTTTTTAGTATGGTTAGATGGGGGACAATTTGGACTACAACATTTCCTAAGGACATCCCCGTATCTCTAGTAGACACAGAGTTATGGGCCTGCAAAATATAGTCTAATGCATTTCCTATGGACGGGTTGTTTGTTTACGTTTAGTTTAATTACTCGGCCCCTGTTTGTCGTAGCTCATTATTTTTAGTATGGTTAGATGGTGGACAAATTGGACTATAACATACTCATAGGACATCCCCGTATCTCCAGTAGAAACAGAGTTACGAGCCTGCAAAGTATAGTCTAATGCATTTCCTATGGAGGGGGTTTGTTTCGTTACGTTTTGCTTAAGTACTCGGCCCCTGTTTGTCGTAGCCCAAAGTTTTTAGTATGGTTAGATGAAGGACAATTTGGACTATAACATATCCTAAGGACATCCCCGTATCTCTAGTAGACACAGAGTTATGGGCCTGCAAAGCATAGTCTAATGCATTTCCTTTGGACGGGTTGTTTGTTTACGTTTAGCTTAATTACTCGGCCCCTGTTTGTCGTAGCTCAATGTTTTTAGTATGGTTAGATGGGGGACAAATTGGAATATAACTTACTCAAAGGACATCGCCTTATCTACAGTAGAAACAGAGTTACGAGCCTGCAAAGTATAGTCTAATGCATTTTCTATGGAGGGGTTTGTTTGTTCACGTATTGCTTAATTACTTGACCCTGTTCTTTCGATTAAAAATAATAACATATCTTTAGTGTAGCGGTTATCGCATCCGCCTCACTCCCGGAAGGCCACAGGTTCGAAACCGCGAAGTTTTTTTTTTGCTTGGAACATGCAAAGACCTTAATAATTATCCGAACATTTGAGTCAAGGTCACATTATTTACATCCCCGTATCTCTGATAGAACCAGAGTTACGAGCCTGCAAAGTTTATTTTCAAAAATCAAAAGTAACCTTCTAACAATAAGTGAGACAAAAAATAAGTCGACGACGATATTGAGGTAGCCTCAAGTTTAAAGTATCCTTGTATGGGGAGCAAAGAGTACTATAACATATCCAAAGGAGATCCCAGTGTCTCGTGTAGAACAAGAGTTATGAGCCTCCAAAGTTTAGTGCAAAAATCATAAGTAACATAATAAAAATAAGTGAGACGATACCAAAGTTGACGAACATTTTGCTTAATATCTCGGCCCTTGTTTGTAGTAGCTCAATGTTTTTAGTATGGTTAGATGGGGGACAATTTGGACTATAACATTTCCTAAGGACATCCCCGTATCTCTAGTAGACACAGAGTTATGGGCCTGCAAAATATAGTCTAATGCATTTCCTATGGACGGGTTGTTTGTTTACGTTTAGCTTAATTACTCGGCCCCTGTTTGTCGTAGCTCAATATTTTTTAGTATGGTTAGATGGGGGACAAATTGGACTATATCATACTCAAAGGACATCCCCGTATCTCCAGTAGAAACAGAGTTACGAGCCTGCAAAGTATAGTCTAATGCATTTCCTATGGAGGGGGTTTGTTTCGTTACGTTTTGCTTAAGTACTCGGCCCCTGTTTGTCGTAGCCCAAAGTTTTTAGTATGGTTAGATGAAGGACAATTTGGACTATAACATATCCTAAGGACATCCCCGTATCTCTAGTAGACGCAGAGTTATGGGTCTGCAAATTATAGTCTAATGCATTTCCTATGGACGGTTTTTTTGTTTACGTTTAGCTTAATTACTCGGCCCTTGTTTGTCGTAGCTCAATGTTTTTAGTATGGTTAGATGGGGGACAAATTGGACTATAACATACTCATAGGACATCCCCGTATCTCCAGTAGAAACAGAGTTACGAGCCTGCAAAGTATAGTCTAATGCATTTCCTATGGAGGGGGTTTGTTTCGTTACGTTTTGCTTAAGTACTCGGCCCCTGTTTGTCGTAGGCCAAAGTTTTTAGTATGGTTAGATGAAGGACAATTTGGACTGTAACATATCCTAAGGACATCCCCGTATCTCTAGTAGACACAGAGTTATGGGCCTGCAAAGCATAGTCTAATGCATTTCCTTTGGACGGGTTGTTTGTTTACGTTTAGCTTAATTACTCGGCCCCTGTTTGTCGTAGCTCAATGTTTTTAGTATGGTTAGATGGGGGACAAATTGGAATATAACATACTCAAAGGACATCGCCTTATCTACAGTAGAAACAGAGTTACGAGCCTGCAAAGTATAGTCTAATGCATTTTCTATGGAGGGGTTTGTTTGTTCACGTATTGCTTAATTACTTGACCCTGTTCTTTCGATTAAAAATAATAACATATCTTTAGTGTAGCGGTTATCGCATCCGCCTCACTCCCGGAAGGCCACAGGTTCGAAACCGCGAAGTTTTTTTTTTGCTTGGAACATGCAAAGACCTTAATAATTATCCGAACATTTGAGTCAAGGTCACATTATTTACATCCCCGTATCTCTGGTAGAACCAGAGTTACGAGCCTCCAGAATTTAGTCTAATGCATTTCCTATGGAGGGGTTTGATTGTTTACGATTAGCTTAATTACTCGACTACTGTTTGTCGTAGCTCAATGTTTTTAGTATGGTTAGATGGGGGACAAATTGGACTATAACATACTCAAAGGACATCCCCGTATCTCCAGTAGAAACAGAGTTACGAGCCTGAAAAGTATGGTCTAATGCATTTTCTATGGAGGGGTTTGTTTGTTCACGTATTGCTTAATTACTTGACCCTGTTCTTTCGATTAAAAATAATATCATATCTTTAGTGTAGCGGTTATCGCATCCGCCTCACTCCCGGAAGGCCACAGGTTCGAAACCGCGAAGTTTTTTTTATAATTATCCGAACATTTGTGTCAAGGTCACATTATTTACATCCCCGTATCTCTGGTAGAACCAGAGTTACGAGCCTCCAGAATTTAGTCTAATGCATTTCCTATGGAGGGGTTTGTTTGTTTACGATTAGCTTAATTACTCGACTACTGTTTGTCGTAGCTCAATGTTTTTAGTATGGTTAGATGGGGGACAAATTGGACTATAACATACTCAAAGGACATCGCCTTATCTACAGTAGAAACAGAGTTACGAGCCTGCAAAGTATAGTCTAATGCATTTTCTATGGAGGGGTTTGTTTGTTCACGTATTGCTTAATTACTTGACCCTGTTCTTTCGATTAAAAATAATAACATATCTTTAGTGTAGCGGTTATCGCATCCGCCTGACTCCCGGAAGGCCACAGGTTCGAAACCGCGAAGTTTTTTCTTTTGCTTGGAACATGCAAAGACCTTTATAATTATCCGAATATTTGTGTCAAGGTCACATTATTTACATCCCCGTATCTCTAGAGAACCAGAGTTACGAGCCTGCAAAGTTTATTTTCAAAAATCAAAAGTAACCTTCTAACAATAAGTGAGACAAAAAATAAGTTGACGACGATATTGAGGTAGCCTCAAGTTTAAAGTATCCTTGTATGGGGAGCGAGTTATGAGCCTCCAAAGTTTAGTGCAAAAATCATAAGTAACATAATAAAAATAAGTGAGACGATACCAAAGTTGACGAACATTTTGCTTAATATCTCGGCCCTTGTTTGTCGTAGCTCAATGTTTTTAGTATGGTTAGATGGGGGACAATTTGGACTATAACATTTCCTAAGGACATCCCCGTATCTCTAGTAGACACAGAGTTATGGGCCTGCAAAATATAGTCTAATGCATTTCCTATGGACGGGTTGTTTGTTTACGTTTAGCTTAATTACTCGGCCCCTGTTTGTCGTAGCTCATTATTTTTAGTATGGTTAGATGGGGGACAAATTGGACTATAACATACTCATAGGACATCCCCGTATCTCCAGTAGAAACAGAGTTACGAGCCTGCAAAGTATAGTCTAATGCATTTCCTTTGGACGGGTTGTTTGTTTACGTTTAGCTTAATTACTCGGCCCCTGTTTGTCGTAGCTCAATGTTTTTAGTATGGTTAGATGGGGGACAAATTGGAATATAACATACTCAAAGGACATCGCCTTATCTACAGTAGAAACAGAGTTACGAGCCTGCAAAGTATAGTCTAATGCATTTTCTATGGAGGGGTTTGTTTGTTCACGTATTGCTTAAATACTTGACCCTGTTCTTTCGATTAAAAATAATAACATATCTTTAGTGTAGCGGTTATCGCATCCGCCTCACTCCCGGAAGGCCACAGGTTCGAAACCGCGAAGTTTTTTTTTTGCTTGGAACATGCAAAGACCTTTATAATTATCCGAACATTTGTGTCAAGGTCACATTATTTACATCCCCGTATCTCTGGTAGATCCAGAGTTACGAGCCTGCAAAGTTTATTTTCAAAAATCAAAAGTAACCTTCTAACAATAAGTGAGACAAAAAATAAGTTGACGACGATATTGAGGTAGCCTCAAGTTTAAAGTATCCTTGTATGGGGAGCAAAGAGTACTATAACATATCCAAAGGAGATCCCAGTATCTCTTGTAGAACAAGAGTTATGAGCCTCCAAAGTTTAGTGCAAAAATCATAAGTAACATAATAAAAATAAGTGAGACGATACCAAAGTTGACGAACATTTTGCTTAATATCTCGGCCCTTGTTTGTCGTAGCTCAATGTTTTTAGTATGGTTAGATGGGGGACAATTTGAACTATAACATTTCCTAATGACATCCCCGTATCTCTAGTAGACACAGATTTATGGGCCTGCAAAATATAGTCTAATGCATTTCCTATGGACGGGTTGTTTGTTTACGTTTAGCTTAATTACTCGGCCCCTGTTTGTCGTAGCTCATTATTTTTAGTATGGTTAGATGGGGGACAAATTGGACTATAACATACTCATAGGACATCCCCGTATCTCCAGTAGAAACAGAGTTACGAGCCTGCAAAGTATAGTCTAATGCATTTCCTATGGAGGGGGTTTGTTTCGTTACGTTTTGCTTAAGTACTCGGCCCCTGTTTGTCGTAGCTCAATGTTTTTAGTATGGTTAGATGGGGGACAATTTGGACTACAACATTTCCTAAGGACATCCCCGTATCTCTAGTAGACACAGAGTTATGGGCCTGCAAAATATAGTCTAATGCATTTCCTATGGACGGGTTGTTTGTTTACGTTTAGTTTAATTACTCGGCCCCTGTTTGTCGTAGCTCATTATTTTTAGTATGGTTAGATGGTGGACAAATTGGACTATAACATACTCATAGGACATCCCCGTATCTCCAGTAGAAACAGAGTTACGAGCCTGCAAAGTATAGTCTAATGCATTTCCTATGGAGGGGGTTTGTTTCGTTACGTTTTGCTTAAGTACTCGGCCCCTGTTTGTCGTAGCCCAAAGTTTTTAGTATGGTTAGATGAAGGACAATTTGGACTATAACATATCCTAAGGACATCCCCGTATCTCTAGTAGACACAGAGTTATGGGCCTGCAAAGCATAGTCTAATGCATTTCCTTTGGACGGGTTGTTTGTTTACGTTTAGCTTAATTACTCGGCCCCTGTTTGTCGTAGCTCAATGTTTTTAGTATGGTTAGATGGGGGACAAATTGGAATATAACATACTCAAAGGACATCGCCTTATCTACAGTAGAAACAGAGTTACGAGCCTGCAAAGTATAGTCTAATGCATTTTCTATGGAGGGGTTTGTTTGTTCACGTATTGCTTAATTACTTGACCCTGTTCTTTCGATTAAAAATAATAACATATCTTTAGTGTAGCGGTTATCGCATCCGCCTCACTCCCGGAAGGCCACAGGTTCGAAACCGCGAAGTTTTTTTTTTGCTTGGAACATGCAAAGACCTTAATAATTATCCGAACATTTGAGTCAAGGTCACATTATTTACATCCCCGTATCTCTGATAGAACCAGAGTTACGAGCCTGCAAAGTTTATTTTCAAAAATCAAAAGTAACCTTCTAACAATAAGTGAGACAAAAAATAAGTCGACGACGATATTGAGGTAGCCTCAAGTTTAAAGTATCCTTGTATGGGGAGCAAAGAGTACTATAACATATCCAAAGGAGATCCCAGTGTCTCGTGTAGAACAAGAGTTATGAGCCTCCAAAGTTTAGTGCAAAAATCATAAGTAACATAATAAAAATAAGTGAGACGATACCAAAGTTGACGAACATTTTGCTTAATATCTCGGCCCTTGTTTGTCGTAGCTCAATGTTTTTAGTATGGTTAGATGGGGGACAATTTGGACTATAACATTTCCTAAGGACATCCCCGTATCTCTAGTAGACACAGAGTTATGGGCCTGCAAAATATAGTCTAATGCATTTCCTATGGACGGGTTGTTTGTTTACGTTTAGCTTAATTACTCGGCCCCTGTTTGTCGTAGCTCAATATTTTTTAGTATGGTTAGATGGGGGACAAATTGGACTATATCATACTCAAAGGACATCCCCGTATCTCCAGTAGAAACAGAGTTACGAGCCTGCAAAGTATAGTCTAATGCATTTCCTATGGAGGGGGTTTGTTTCGTTACGTTTTGCTTAAGTACTCGGCCCCTGTTTGTCGTAGCCCAAAGTTTTTAGTATGGTTAGGTGAAGGACAATTTGGACTATAACATATCCTAAGGACATCCCCGTATCTCTAGTAGACGCAGAGTTATGGGTCTGCAAATTATAGTCTAATGCATTTCCAAGGACGGTTTTTTTGTTTACGTTTAGCTTAATTACTCGGCCCTTGTTTGTCGTAGCTCAATGTTTTTAGTATGGTTAGATGGGGGACAAATTGGACTATAACATACTCATAGGACATCCCCGTATCTCCAGTAGAAACAGAGTTACGAGCCTGCAAAGTATAGTCTAATGCATTTCCTATGGAGGGGGTTTGTTTCGTTACGTTTTGCTTAAGTACTCGGCCCCTGTTTGTCGTAGCCCAAAGTTTTTATTATGGTTAGATGAAGGACAATTTGGACTATAACATATCCTAAGGACATCCCCGTATCTCTAGTAGACACAGAGTTATGGGCCTGCAAAGCATAGTCTAATGCATTTCCTTTGGACGGGTTGTTTGTTTACGTTTAGCTTAATTACTCGGCCCCTGTTTGTCGTAGCTCAATGTTTTTAGTATGGTTAGATGGGGGACAAATTGGAATATAACATACTCAAAGGACATCGCCTTATCTACAGTAGAAACAGAGTTACGAGCCTGCAAAGTATAGTCTAATGCATTTTCTATGGAGGGGTTTGTTTGTTCACGTATTGCTTAAATACTTGACCCTGTTCTTTCGATTAAAAATAATAACATATCTTTAGTGTAGCGGTTATCGCATCCGCCTCACTCCCGGAAGGCCACAGGTTCGAAACCGCGAAGTTTTTTTTTTGCTTGGAACATGCAAAGACCTTTATAATTATCCGAACATTTGTGTCAAGGTCACATTATTTACATCCCCGTATCTCTGGTAGATCCAGAGTTACGAGCCTGCAAAGTTTATTTTCAAAAATCAAAAGTAACCTTCTAACAATAAGTGAGACAAAAAATAAGTTGACGACGATATTGAGGTAGCCTCAAGTTTAAAGTATCCTTGTATGGGGAGCAAAGAGTACTATAACATATCCAAAGGAGATCCCAGTATCTCTTGTAGAACAAGAGTTATGAGCCTCCAAAGTTTAGTGCAAAAATCATAAGTAACATAATAAAAATAAGTGAGACGATACCAAAGTTGACGAACATTTTGCTTAATATCTCGGCCCTTGTTTGTCGTAGCTCAATGTTTTTAGTATGGTTAGATGGGGGACAATTTGAACTATAACATTTCCTAATGACATCCCCGTATCTCTAGTAGACACAGATTTATGGGCCTGCAAAATATAGTCTAATGCATTTCCTATGGACGGGTTGTTTGTTTACGTTTAGCTTAATTACTCGGCCCCTGTTTGTCGTAGCTCATTATTTTTAGTATGGTTAGATGGGGGACAAATTGGACTATAACATACTCATAGGACATCCCCGTATCTCCAGTAGAAACAGAGTTACGAGCCTGCAAAGTATAGTCTAATGCATTTCCTATGGAGGGGGTTTGTTTCGTTACGTTTTGCTTAAGTACTCGGCCCCTGTTTGTCGTAGCTCAATGTTTTTAGTATGGTTAGATGGGGGACAATTTGGACTACAACATTTCCTAAGGACATCCCCGTATCTCTAGTAGAAACAGAGTTACGAGCCTGCAAAGTATAGTCTAATGCATTTCCTATGGAGGGGGTTTGTTTCGTTACGTTTTGCTTAAGTACTCGGCCCCTGTTTGTCGTAGCCCAAAGTTTTTAGTATGGTTAGATGAAGGACAATTTGGACTATAACATATCCTAAGGACATCCCCGTATCTCTAGTAGACACAGAGTTATGGGCCTGCAAAGCATAGTCTAATGCATTTCCTTTGGACGGGTTGTTTGTTTACGTTTAGCTTAATTACTCGGCCCCTGTTTGTCGTAGCTCAATGTTTTTAGTATGGTTAGATGGGGGACAAATTGGAATATAACATACTCAAAGGACATCGCCTTATCTACAGTAGAAACAGAGTTACGAGCCTGCAAAGTATAGTCTAATGCATTTTCTATGGAGGGGTTTGTTTGTTCACGTATTGCTTAATTACTTGACCCTGTTCTTTCGATTAAAAATAATAAC
The DNA here is from genome assembly GCF_054372755.1 of Phalangium opilio. NCBI lineage: Eukaryota > Metazoa > Arthropoda > Arachnida > Opiliones > Phalangiidae > Phalangium > Phalangium opilio. Next base: position 1,656,177 of record NW_028324192.1, on the reverse strand, counting down.
ATATCTTTAGTGTAGCGGTTATCGCATCCGCCTCACTCCCGGAAGGCCACAGGTTCGAAACCGCGAAGTTTTTTTTTGCTTGGAACATGCAAAGACCTTAATAATTATCCGAACATTTGAGTCAAGGTCACATTATTTACATCCCCGTATCTCTGATAGAACCAGAGTTACGAGCCTGCAAAGTTTATTTTCAAAAATCAAAAGTAACCTTCTAACAATAAGTGAGACAAAAAATAAGTCGACGACGATATTGAGGTAGCCTCAAGTTTAAAGTATCCTTGTATGGGGAGCAAAGAGTACTATAACATATCCAAAGGAGATCCCAGTGTCTCGTGTAGAACAAGAGTTATGAGCCTCCAAAGTTTAGTGCAAAAATCATAAGTAACATAATAAAAATAAGTGAGACGATACCAAAGTTGACGAACATTTTGCTTAATATCTCGGCCCTTGTTTGTCGTAGCTCAATGTTTTTAGTATGGTTAGATGGGGGACAATTTGGACTATAACATTTCCTAAGGACATCCCCGTATCTCTAGTAGACACAGAGTTATGGGCCTGCAAAATATAGTCTAATGCATTTCCTATGGACGGGTTGTTTGTTTACGTTTAGCTTAATTACTCGGCCCCTGTTTGTCGTAGCTCAATATTTTTTAGTATGGTTAGATGGGGGACAAATTGGACTATATCATACTCAAAGGACATCCCCGTATCTCCAGTAGAAACAGAGTTACGAGCCTGCAAAGTATAGTCTAATGCATTTCCTATGGAGGGGGTTTGTTTCGTTACGTTTTGCTTAAGTACTCGGCCCCTGTTTGTCGTAGCCCAAAGTTTTTAGTATGGTTAGGTGAAGGACAATTTGGACTATAACATATCCTAAGGACATCCCCGTATCTCTAGTAGACGCAGAGTTATGGGTCTGCAAATTATAGTCTAATGCATTTCCTATGGACGGTTTTTTTGTTTACGTTTAGCTTAATTACTCGGCCCTTGTTTGTCGTAGCTCAATGTTTTTAGTATGGTTAGATGGGGGACAAATTGGACTATAACATACTCATAGGACATCCCCGTATCTCCAGTAGAAACAGAGTTACGAGCCTGCAAAGTATAGTCTAATGCATTTCCTATGGAGGGGGTTTGTTTCGTTACGTTTTGCTTAAGTACTCGGCCCCTGTTTGTCGTAGCCCAAAGTTTTTATTATGGTTAGATGAAGGACAATTTGGACTATAACATATCCTAAGGACATCCCCGTATCTCTAGTAGACACAGAGTTATGGGCCTGCAAAGCATAGTCTAATGCATTTCCTTTGGACGGGTTGTTTGTTTACGTTTAGCTTAATTACTCGGCCCCTGTTTGTCGTAGCTCAATGTTTTTAGTATGGTTAGATGGGGGACAAATTGGAATATAACATACTCAAAGGACATCGCCTTATCTACAGTAGAAACAGAGTTACGAGCCTGCAAAGTATAGTCTAATGCATTTTCTATGGAGGGGTTTGTTTGTTCACGTATTGCTTAAATACTTGACCCTGTTCTTTCGATTAAAAATAATAACATATCTTTAGTGTAGCGGTTATCGCATCCGCCTCACTCCCGGAAGGCCACAGGTTCGAAACCGCGAAGTTTTTTTTTTGCTTGGAACATGCAAAGACCTTTATAATTATCCGAACATTTGTGTCAAGGTCACATTATTTACATCCCCGTATCTCTGGTAGATCCAGAGTTACGAGCCTGCAAAGTTTATTTTCAAAAATCAAAAGTAACCTTCTAACAATAAGTGAGACAAAAAATAAGTTGACGACGATATTGAGGTAGCCTCAAGTTTAAAGTATCCTTGTATGGGGAGCAAAGAGTACTATAACATATCCAAAGGAGATCCCAGTATCTCTTGTAGAACAAGAGTTATGAGCCTCCAAAGTTTAGTGCAAAAATCATAAGTAACATAATAAAAATAAGTGAGACGATACCAAAGTTGACGAACATTTTGCTTAATATCTCGGCCCTTGTTTGTCGTAGCTCAATGTTTTTAGTATGGTTAGATGGGGGACAATTTGAACTATAACATTTCCTAATGACATCCCCGTATCTCTAGTAGACACAGATTTATGGGCCTGCAAAATATAGTCTAATGCATTTCCTATGGACGGGTTGTTTGTTTACGTTTAGCTTAATTACTCGGCCCCTGTTTGTCGTAGCTCATTATTTTTAGTATGGTTAGATGGGGGACAAATTGGACTATAACATACTCATAGGACATCCCCGTATCTCCAGTAGAAACAGAGTTACGAGCCTGCAAAGTATAGTCTAATGCATTTCCTATGGAGGGGGTTTGTTTCGTTACGTTTTGCTTAAGTACTCGGCCCCTGTTTGTCGTAGCTCAATGTTTTTAGTATGGTTAGATGGGGGACAATTTGGACTACAACATTTCCTAAGGACATCCCCGTATCTCTAGTAGACACAGAGTTATGGGCCTGCAAAATATAGTCTAATGCATTTCCTATGGACGGGTTGTTTGTTTACGTTTAGTTTAATTACTCGGCCCCTGTTTGTCGTAGCTCATTATTTTTAGTATGGTTAGATGGTGGACAAATTGGACTATAACATACTCATAGGACATCCCCGTATCTCCAGTAGAAACAGAGTTACGAGCCTGCAAAGTATAGTCTAATGCATTTCCTATGGAGGGGGTTTGTTTCGTTACGTTTTGCTTAAGTACTCGGCCCCTGTTTGTCGTAGCCCAAAGTTTTTAGTATGGTTAGATGAAGGACAATTTGGACTATAACATATCCTAAGGACATCCCCGTATCTCTAGTAGACACAGAGTTATGGGCCTGCAAAGCATAGTCTAATGCATTTCCTTTGGACGGGTTGTTTGTTTACGTTTAGCTTAATTACTCGGCCCCTGTTTGTCGTAGCTCAATGTTTTTAGTATGGTTAGATGGGGGACAAATTGGAATATAACATACTCAAAGGACATCGCCTTATCTACAGTAGAAACAGAGTTACGAGCCTGCAAAGTATAGTCTAATGCATTTTCTATGGAGGGGTTTGTTTGTTCACGTATTGCTTAATTACTTGACCCTGTTCTTTCGATTAAAAATAATAACATATCTTTAGTGTAGCGGTTATCGCATCCGCCTCACTCCCGGAAGGCCACAGGTTCGAAACCGCGAAGTTTTTTTTTTGCTTGGAACATGCAAAGACCTTAATAATTATCCGAACATTTGAGTCAAGGTCACATTATTTACATCCCCGTATCTCTGATAGAACCAGAGTTACGAGCCTGCAAAGTTTATTTTCAAAAATCAAAAGTAACCTTCTAACAATAAGTGAGACAAAAAATAAGTCGACGACGATATTGAGGTAGCCTCAAGTTTAAAGTATCCTTGTATGGGGAGCAAAGAGTACTATAACATATCCAAAGGAGATCCCAGTGTCTCGTGTAGAACAAGAGTTATGAGCCTCCAAAGTTTAGTGCAAAAATCATAAGTAACATAATAAAAATAAGTGAGACGATACCAAAGTTGACGAACATTTTGCTTAATATCTCGGCCCTTGTTTGTCGTAGCTCAATGTTTTTAGTATGGTTAGATGGGGGACAATTTGGACTATAACATTTCCTAAGGACATCCCCGTATCTCTAGTAGACACAGAGTTATGGGCCTGCAAAATATAGTCTAATGCATTTCCTATGGACGGGTTGTTTGTTTACGTTTAGCTTAATTACTCGGCCCCTGTTTGTCGTAGCTCAATATTTTTTAGTATGGTTAGATGGGGGACAAATTGGACTATATCATACTCAAAGGACATCCCCGTATCTCCAGTAGAAACAGAGTTACGAGCCTGCAAAGTATAGTCTAATGCATTTCCTATGGAGGGGGTTTGTTTCGTTACGTTTTGCTTAAGTACTCGGCCCCTGTTTGTCGTAGCCCAAAGTTTTTAGTATGGTTAGGTGAAGGACAATTTGGACTATAACATATCCTAAGGACATCCCCGTATCTCTAGTAGACGCAGAGTTATGGGTCTGCAAATTATAGTCTAATGCATTTCCAAGGACGGTTTTTTTGTTTACGTTTAGCTTAATTACTCGGCCCTTGTTTGTCGTAGCTCAATGTTTTTAGTATGGTTAGATGGGGGACAAATTGGACTATAACATACTCATAGGACATCCCCGTATCTCCAGTAGAAACAGAGTTACGAGCCTGCAAAGTATAGTCTAATGCATTTCCTATGGAGGGGGTTTGTTTCGTTACGTTTTGCTTAAGTACTCGGCCCCTGTTTGTCGTAGCCCAAAGTTTTTATTATGGTTAGATGAAGGACAATTTGGACTATAACATATCCTAAGGACATCCCCGTATCTCTAGTAGACACAGAGTTATGGGCCTGCAAAGCATAGTCTAATGCATTTCCTTTGGACGGGTTGTTTGTTTACGTTTAGCTTAATTACTCGGCCCCTGTTTGTCGTAGCTCAATGTTTTTAGTATGGTTAGATGGGGGACAAATTGGAATATAACATACTCAAAGGACATCGCCTTATCTACAGTAGAAACAGAGTTACGAGCCTGCAAAGTATAGTCTAATGCATTTTCTATGGAGGGGTTTGTTTGTTCACGTATTGCTTAAATACTTGACCCTGTTCTTTCGATTAAAAATAATAACATATCTTTAGTGTAGCGGTTATCGCATCCGCCTCACTCCCGGAAGGCCACAGGTTCGAAACCGCGAAGTTTTTTTTTTGCTTGGAACATGCAAAGACCTTTATAATTATCCGAACATTTGTGTCAAGGTCACATTATTTACATCCCCGTATCTCTGGTAGATCCAGAGTTACGAGCCTGCAAAGTTTATTTTCAAAAATCAAAAGTAACCTTCTAACAATAAGTGAGACAAAAAATAAGTTGACGACGATATTGAGGTAGCCTCAAGTTTAAAGTATCCTTGTATGGGGAGCAAAGAGTACTATAACATATCCAAAGGAGATCCCAGTATCTCTTGTAGAACAAGAGTTATGAGCCTCCAAAGTTTAGTGCAAAAATCATAAGTAACATAATAAAAATAAGTGAGACGATACCAAAGTTGACGAACATTTTGCTTAATATCTCGGCCCTTGTTTGTCGTAGCTCAATGTTTTTAGTATGGTTAGATGGGGGACAATTTGAACTATAACATTTCCTAATGACATCCCCGTATCTCTAGTAGACACAGATTTATGGGCCTGCAAAATATAGTCTAATGCATTTCCTATGGACGGGTTGTTTGTTTACGTTTAGCTTAATTACTCGGCCCCTGTTTGTCGTAGCTCATTATTTTTAGTATGGTTAGATGGGGGACAAATTGGACTATAACATACTCATAGGACATCCCCGTATCTCCAGTAGAAACAGAGTTACGAGCCTGCAAAGTATAGTCTAATGCATTTCCTATGGAGGGGGTTTGTTTCGTTACGTTTTGCTTAAGTACTCGGCCCCTGTTTGTCGTAGCTCAATGTTTTTAGTATGGTTAGATGGGGGACAATTTGGACTACAACATTTCCTAAGGACATCCCCGTATCTCCAGTAGAAACAGAGTTACGAGCCTGCAAAGTATAGTCTAATGCATTTCCTATGGAGGGGGTTTGTTTCGTTACGTTTTGCTTAAGTACTCGGCCCCTGTTTGTCGTAGCCCAAAGTTTTTAGTATGGTTAGATGAAGGACAATTTGGACTATAACATATCCTAAGGACATCCCCGTATCTCTAGTAGACACAGAGTTATGGGCCTGCAAAGCATAGTCTAATGCATTTCCTTTGGACGGGTTGTTTGTTTACGTTTAGCTTAATTACTCGGCCCCTGTTTGTCGTAGCTCAATGTTTTTAGTATGGTTAGATGGGGGACAAATTGGAATATAACATACTCAAAGGACATCGCCTTATCTACAGTAGAAACAGAGTTACGAGCCTGCAAAGTATAGTCTAATGCATTTTCTATGGAGGGGTTTGTTTGTTCACGTATTGCTTAATTACTTGACCCTGTTCTTTCGATTAAAAATAATAACATATCTTTAGTGTAGCGGTTATCGCATCCGCCTCACTCCCGGAAGGCCACAGGTTCGAAACCGCGAAGTTTTTTTTTTGCTTGGAACATGCAAAGACCTTAATAATTATCCGAACATTTGAGTCAAGGTCACATTATTTACATCCCCGTATCTCTGATAGAACCAGAGTTACGAGCCTGCAAAGTTTATTTTCAAAAATCAAAAGTAACCTTCTAACAATAAGTGAGACAAAAAATAAGTCGACGACGATATTGAGGTAGCCTCAAGTTTAAAGTATCCTTGTATGGGGAGCAAAGAGTACTATAACATATCCAAAGGAGATCCCAGTGTCTCGTGTAGAACAAGAGTTATGAGCCTCCAAAGTTTAGTGCAAAAATCATAAGTAACATAATAAAAATAAGTGAGACGATACCAAAGTTGACGAACATTTTGCTTAATATCTCGGCCCTTGTTTGTCGTAGCTCAATGTTTTTAGTATGGTTAGATGGGGGACAATTTGGACTATAACATTTCCTAAGGACATCCCCGTATCTCTAGTAGACACAGAGTTATGGGCCTGCAAAATATAGTCTAATGCATTTCCTATGGACGGGTTGTTTGTTTACGTTTAGCTTAATTACTCGGCCCCTGTTTGTCGTAGCTCAATATTTTTTAGTATGGTTAGATGGGGGACAAATTGGACTATATCATACTCAAAGGACATCCCCGTATCTCCAGTAGAAACAGAGTTACGAGCCTGCAAAGTATAGTCTAATGCATTTCCTATGGAGGGGGTTTGTTTCGTTACGTTTTGCTTAAGTACTCGGCCCCTGTTTGTCGTAGCCCAAAGTTTTTAGTATGGTTAGGTGAAGGACAATTTGGACTATAACATATCCTAAGGACATCCCCGTATCTCTAGTAGACGCAGAGTTATGGGTCTGCAAATTATAGTCTAATGCATTTCCTATGGACGGTTTTTTTGTTTACGTTTAGCTTAATTACTCGGCCCTTGTTTGTCGTAGCTCAATGTTTTTAGTATGGTTAGATGGGGGACAAATTGGACTATAACATACTCATAGGACATCCCCGTATCTCCAGTAGAAACAGAGTTACGAGCCTGCAAAGTATAGTCTAATGCATTTCCTATGGAGGGGGTTTGTTTCGTTACGTTTTGCTTAAGTACTCGGCCCCTGTTTGTCGTAGCCCAAAGTTTTTATTATGGTTAGATGAAGGACAATTTGGACTATAACATATCCTAAGGACATCCCCGTATCTCTAGTAGACACAGAGTTATGGGCCTGCAAAGCATAGTCTAATGCATTTCCTTTGGACGGGTTGTTTGTTTACGTTTAGCTTAATTACTCGGCCCCTGTTTGTCGTAGCTCAATGTTTTTAGTATGGTTAGATGGGGGACAAATTGGAATATAACATACTCAAAGGACATCGCCTTATCTACAGTAGAAACAGAGTTACGAGCCTGCAAAGTATAGTCTAATGCATTTTCTATGGAGGGGTTTGTTTGTTCACGTATTGCTTAAATACTTGACCCTGTTCTTTCGATTAAAAATAATAACATATCTTTAGTGTAGCGGTTATCGCATCCGCCTCACTCCCGGAAGGCCACAGGTTCGAAACCGCGAAGTTTTTTTTTTGCTTGGAACATGCAAAGACCTTTATAATTATCCGAACATTTGTGTCAAGGTCACATTATTTACATCCCCGTATCTCTGGTAGATCCAGAGTTACGAGCCTGCAAAGTTTATTTTCAAAAATCAAAAGTAACCTTCTAACAATAAGTGAGACAAAAAATAAGGTGACGACGATATTGAGGTAGCCTCAAGTTTAAAGTATCCTTGTATGGGGAGCAAAGAGTACTATAACATATCCAAAGGAGATCCCAGTATCTCTTGTAGAACAAGAGTTATGAGCCTCCAAAGTTTAGTGCAAAAATCATAAGTAACATAATAAAAATAAGTGAGACGATACCAAAGTTGACGAACATTTTGCTTAATATCTCGGCCCTTGTTTGTCGTAGCTCAATGTTTTTAGTATGGTTAGATGGGGGACAATTTGAACTATAACATTTCCTAATGACATCCCCGTATCTCTAGTAGACACAGATTTATGGGCCTGCAAAATATAGTCTAATGCATTTCCTATGGACGGGTTGTTTGTTTACGTTTAGCTTAATTACTCGGCCCCTGTTTGTCGTAGCTCATTATTTTTAGTATGGTTAGATGGGGGACAAATTGGACTATAACATACTCATAGGACATCCCCGTATCTCCAGTAGAAACAGAGTTACGAGCCTGCAAAGTATAGTCTAATGCATTTCCTATGGAGGGGGTTTGTTTCGTTACGTTTTGCTTAAGTACTCGGCCCCTGTTTGTCGTAGCTCAATGTTTTTAGTATGGTTAGATGGGGGACAATTTGGACTACAACATTTCCTAAGGACATCCCCGTATCTCTAGTAGACACAGAGTTATGGGCCTGCAGACATCCCCGTATCTCTAGTAGACACAGAGTTATGGGCCTGCAAAATATAGTCTAATGCATTTCCTATGGACGGGTTGTTTGTTTACGTTTAGTTTAATTACTCGGCCCCTGTTTGTCGTAGCTCATTATTTTTAGTATGGTTAGATGGTGGACAAATTGGACTATAACATACTCATAGGACATCCCCGTATCTCCAGTAGAAACAGAGTTACGAGCCTGCAAAGTATAGTCTAATGCATTTCCTATGGAGGGGGTTTGTTTCGTTACGTTTTGCTTAAGTACTCGGCCCCTGTTTGTCGTAGCCCAAAGTTTTTAGTATGGTTAGATGAAAGACAATTTGGACTATAACATATCCTAAGGACATCCCCGTATCTCTAGTAGACACAGAGTTATGGGCCTGCAAAGCATAGTCTAATGCATTTCCTTTGGACGGGTTGTTTGTTTACGTTTAGCTTAATTACTCGGCCCCTGTTTGTCGTAGCTCAATGTTTTTAGTATGGTTAGATGGGGGACAAATTGGAATATAACATACTCAAAGGACATCGCCTTATCTACAGTAGAAACAGAGTTACGAGCCTGCAAAGTATAGTCTAATGCATTTTCTATGGAGGGGTTTGTTTGTTCACGTATTGCTTAATTACTTGACCCTGTTCTTTCGATTAAAAATAATAACATATCTTTAGTGTAGCGGTTATCGCATCCGCCTCACTCCCGGAAGGCCACAGGTTCGAAACCGCGAAGTTTTTTTTTTGCTTGGAACATGCAAAGACCTTAATAATTATCCGAACATTTGAGTCAAGGTCACATTATTTACATCCCCGTATCTCTGATAGAACCAGAGTTACGAGCCTGCAAAGTTTATTTTCAAAAATCAAAAGTAACCTTCTAACAATAAGTGAGACAAAAAATAAGTCGACGACGATATTGAGGTAGCCTCAAGTTTAAAGTATCCTTGTATGGGGAGCAAAGAGTACTATAACATATCCAAAGGAGATCCCAGTGTCTCGTGTAGAACAAGAGTTATGAGCCTCCAAAGTTTAGTGCAAAAATCATAAGTAACATAATAAAAATAAGTGAGACGATACCAAAGTTGACGAACATTTTGCTTAATATCTCGGCCCTTGTTTGTCGTAGCTCAATGTTTTTAGTATGGTTAGATGGGGGACAATTTGGACTATAACATTTCCTAAGGACATCCCCGTATCTCTAGTAGACACAGAGTTATGGGCCTGCAAAATATAGTCTAATGCATTTCCTATGGACGGGTTGTTTGTTTACGTTTAGCTTAATTACTCGGCCCCTGTTTGTCGTAGCTCAATATTTTTTAGTATGGTTAGATGGGGGACAAATTGGACTATATCATACTCAAAGGACATCCCCGTATCTCCAGTAGAAACAGAGTTACGAGCCTGCAAAGTATAGTCTAATGCATTTCCTATGGAGGGGGTTTGTTTCGTTACGTTTTGCTTAAGTACTCGGCCCCTGTTTGTCGTAGCCCAAAGTTTTTAGTATGGTTAGGTGAAGGACAATTTGGACTATAACATATCCTAAGGACATCCCCGTATCTCTAGTAGACGCAGAGTTATGGGTCTGCAAATTATAGTCTAATGCATTTCCTATGGACGGTTTTTTTGTTTACGTTTAGCTTAATTACTCGGCCCTTGTTTGTCGTAGCTCAATGTTTTTAGTATGGTTAGATGGGGGACAAATTGGACTATAACATACTCATAGGACATCCCCGTATCTCCAGTAGAAACAGAGTTACGAGCCTGCAAAGTATAGTCTAATGCATTTCCTATGGAGGGGGTTTGTTTCGTTACGTTTTGCTTAAGTACTCGGCCCCTGTTTGTCGTAGCCCAAAGTTTTTATTATGGTTAGATGAAGGACAATTTGGACTATAACATATCCTAAGGACATCCCCGTATCTCTAGTAGACACAGAGTTATGGGCCTGCAAAGCATAGTCTAATGCATTTCCTTTGGACGGGTTGTTTGTTTACGTTTAGCTTAATTACTTGGCCCCTGTTTGTCGTAGCTCAATGTTTTTAGTATGGTTAGATGGGGGACAAATTGGAATATAACATACTCAAAGGACATCGCCTTATCTACAGTAGAAACAGAGTTACGAGCCTGCAAAGTATAGTCTAATGCATTTTCTATGGAGGGGTTTGTTTGTTCACGTATTGCTTAATTACTTGACCCTGTTCTTTCGATTAAAAATAATAACATATCTTTAGTGTAGCGGTTATCGCATCCGCCTCACTCCCGGAAGGCCACAGGTTCGAAACCGCGAAGTTTTTTTTTTTTGCTTGGAACATGCAAAGACCTTAATAATTATCCGAACATTTGTGTCAAGGTCACATTATTTACATCCCCGTATCTCTGATAGAACCAGAGTTACGAGCCTGCAAAGTTTATTTTCAAAAATCAAAAGTAACCTTCTAACAATAAGTGAGACAAAAAATAAGTCGACGACGATATTGAGGTAGCCTCAAGTTTAAAGTATCCTTGTATGGGGAGCAAAGAGTACTATAACATATCCAAAGGAGATCCCAGTGTCTCGTGTAGAACAAGAGTTATGAGCCTCCAAAGTTTAGTGCAAAAATCATAAGTAACATAATAAAAATAAGTGAGACGATACCAAAGTTGACGAACATTTTGCTTAATATCTCGGCCCTTGTTTGTCGTAGCTCAATGTTTTTAGTATGGTTAGATGGGGGACAATTTGGACTATAACATTTCCTAAGGACATCCCCGTATCTCTAGTAGACACAGAGTTATGGGCCTGCAAAATATAGTCTAATGCATTTCCTATGGACGGGTTGTTTGTTTACGTTTAGCTTAATTACTCGGCCCCTGTTTGTCGTAGCTCAATATTTTTTAGTATGGTTAGATGGGGGACAAATTGGACTATATCATACTCAAAGGACATCCCCGTATCTCCAGTAGAAACAGAGTTACGAGCCTGCAAAGTATAGTCTAATGCATTTCCTATGGAGGGGGTTTGTTTCGTTACGTTTTGCTTAAGTACTCGGCCCCTGTTTGTCGTAGCCCAAAGTTTTTAGTATGGTTAGATGAAGGACAATTTGGACTATAACATATCCTAAGGACATCCCCGTATCTCTAGTAGACGCAGAGTTATGGGTCTGCAAATTATAGTCTAATGCATTTCCTATGGACGGTTTTTTTGTTTACGTTTAGCTTAATTACTCGGCCCTTGTTTGTCGTAGCTCAATGTTTTTAGTATGGTTAGATGGGGGACAAATTGGACTACAACATACTAAAAGGACATCCCCGTATCTCCAGTAGAAACAGAGTTACGAGCCTGCAAAGTATAGTCTAATGCATTTTCTATGGAGGGGTTTGTTTGTTCACGTATTGCTTAATTACTTGACCCTGTTCTTTCGATTAAAAATAGTAACACATCTTTAGTGTAGCGGTTATCGCATCCGCCTCACTCCCGGAAGGCCAAAGGTTCGAAACCGCGAAGTTTTTTTTTATAATTATCCGAACATTTGTGTCAAGGTCACATTATTTACATTCCCGTATCTCTGGTAGAACCAGAGTTACGAGCCTCCAGAATTTAGTCTAATGTATTTCCTATGGAGGGGTTTGTTTGTATACGATTAGCTTAATTACTCGACTACTGTTTGTCGTAGCCCTAATTCTTAGTATGGCTAGATGGGGGACAAATTTGTCTATAACATACTCAAAGGACATCCCCGTATCTACATTAGAAACAGAGTTACGAGCCTGCAAAGTATAGTCTATTGCATTTTCTATGGAGGGGTTTGTTTGTTCACGTATTGCTTAATTACTTGACCCTGTTCTTTCGATTAAAAATAATAACATATCTTTAGTGTAGCGGTTATCGCATCCGCCTCACTCCCGGAAGGCCACAGGTTCGAAACCGCGAAGTTTTTTTTTGCTTGGAACATGCAAAGACCTATATAATTATCCGAACATTTGTGTCAAGGTCACATTATTTACATCCCCGTATCTCTGGTAGAACCAGAGTTACGAGCCTCCTGAATTTAGTCCAATGTATTTCCTATGGAGGGGTTTGTTTGTATACGATTAGCTTAATTACTCGACTACTGTTTGTCGTAGCCCTAATTCTTAGTATGGCTAGATGGGGGACAAATTTGTCTATAACATACTCAAAGGACATCCCCGTATCTCCAGTAGAAACAGAGTTACGAGCCTGCAAAGTATATTTTCAAAAATCAAAAGTAACCTTCTAACAATAAGTGAGACAAAAAGTAAGTTGACGACGATATTGAGGTAGCCTCAAGTTTAAAGTATCCTTGTATGGGGAGCAAAGAGTACTATAACATATCCAAAGGAGATCCCAGTATCTCTTGTAGAACAAGAGTTATGAGCCTCCAAAGTTTAGTGCAAAAATCATAAGTAACATAATAAAAATAAGTGAGACGATACCAAAGTTGACGAACATTTTGCTTAATTACTCGACTACTGTTTGTCGTAGCTCAATGTTTTTAGTATGGTTAGATGGGGGACAATTTGGACTATAACATTTCCTAAGGACATCCCCGTATCTCTAGTAGACACAGAGTTATGGGCCTGCAAAATATAGTCTAATGCATTTCCTATGGACGGGTTGTTTGTTTACGTTTAGCTTAATTACTCGGCCCCTGTTTGTCGTAGCTCAATATTTTTTAGTATGGTTAGATGGGGGACAAATTGGACTATATCATACTCAAAGGACATCCCCGTATCTCCAGTAGAAACAGAGTTACGAGCCTGCAAAGTATAGTCTAATGCATTTCCTATGGAGGGGGTTTGTTTCGTTACGTTTTGCTTAAGTACTCGGCCCCTGTTTGTCGTAGCCCAAAGTTTTTAGTATGGTTAGATGAAGGACAATTTGGACTATAACATATCCTAAGGACATCCCCGTATCTCTAGTAGACGCAGAGTTATGGGTCTGCAAATTATAGTCTAATGCATTTCCTATGGACGGTTTTTTTGTTTACGTTTAGCTTAATTACTCGGCCCTTGTTTGTCGTAGCTCAATGTTTTTAGTATGGTTAGATGGGGGACAAATTGGACTACAACATACTAAAAGGACATCCCCGTATCTCCAGTAGAAACAGAGTTACGAGCCTGCAAAGTATAGTCTAATGCATTTTCTATGGAGGGGTTTGTTTGTTCACGTATTGCTTAATTACTTGACCCTGTTCTTTCGATTAAAAATAGTAACACATCTTTAGTGTAGCGGTTATCGCATCCGCCTCACTCCCGGAAGGCCAAAGGTTCGAAACCGCGAAGTTTTTTTTTATAATTATCCGAACATTTGTGTCAAGGTCACATTATTTACATTCCCGTATCTCTGGTAGAACCAGAGTTACGAGCCTCCAGAATTTAGTCTAATGTATTTCCTATGGAGGGGTTTGTTTGTATACGATTAGCTTAATTACTCGACTACTGTTTGTCGTAGCCCTAATTCTTAGTATGGCTAGATGGGGGACAAATTTGTCTATAACATACTCAAAGGACATCCCCGTATCTACATTAGAAACAGAGTTACGAGCCTGCAAAGTATAGTCTATTGCATTTTCTATGGAGGGGTTTGTTTGTTCACGTATTGCTTAATTACTTGACCCTGTTCTTTCGATTAAAAATAATAACATATCTTTAGTGTAGCGGTTATCGCATCCGCCTCACTCCCGGAAGGCCACAGGTTCGAAACCGCGAAGTTTTTTTTTGCTTGGAACATGCAAAGACCTATATAATTATCCGAACATTTGTGTCAAGGTCACATTATTTACATCCCCGTATCTCTGGTAGAACCAGAGTTACGAGCCTCCTGAATTTAGTCCAATGTATTTCCTATGGAGGGGTTTGTTTGTATACGATTAGCTTAATTACTCGACTACTGTTTGTCGTAGCCCTAATTCTTAGTATGGCTAGATGGGGGACAAATTTGTCTATAACATACTCAAAGGACATCCCCGTATCTCCAGTAGAAACAGAGTTACGAGCCTGCAAAGTATATTTTCAAAAATCAAAAGTAACCTTCTAACAATAAGTGAGACAAAAAGTAAGTTGACGACGATATTGAGGTAGCCTCAAGTTTAAAGTATCCTTGTATGGGGAGCAAAGAGTACTATAACATATCCAAAGGAGATCCCAGTATCTCTTGTAGAACAAGAGTTATGAGCCTCCAAAGTTTAGTGCAAAAATCATAAGTAACATAATAAAAATAAGTGAGACGATACCAAAGTTGACGAACATTTTGCTTAATATCTCGGCCCCTGTTTGTCGTAGCTCAATGCTTTTAGTATGGTTAGATGGGGGACAATTTGGACTATATCATATCCTAAGGACATCCCCGTATCTCTTGTAGACACAGAGTTATGGGCCTGCAAAGTATAGTCTAATGCATTTCCTATGGACGGGTTGTTTGTTTACGTTTAGCTTAATTACTCGGCCCCTGTTTGTCGTAGCTCAATGTTTTTAGTATGGTTAGATGGGGGACAAATTGGACTATAAAGTACTCAAAGGACATCCCCGTATCTCCAGTAGAAACAGAGTTACGAGCCTGCAAAATATAGTCTAACTCATTTCCTATGGAGGGGGTTTGTTTCTTTACGTTTTGCTTAAGTACTCGGCCCCTGTTTGTCGTAGCTCAATATTTTTTAGTATGGTTAGATGGGGGACAAATTGGACTATATCATACTCAAAGGACATCCCCGTATCTCCAGTAGAAACAGAGTTACGAGCCTGCAAAGTATAGTCTAATGCATTTCCTATGGAGGGGGTTTGTTTCGTTACGTTTTGCTTAAGTACTCGGCCCCTGTTTGTCGTAGCCCAAAGTTTTTAGTATGGTTAGATGAAGGACAATTTGGACTATAACATATCCTAAGGACATCCCCGTATCTCTAGTAGACGCAGAGTTATGGGTCTGCAAATTATAGTCTAATGCATTTCCTATGGACGGTTTTTTTGTTTACGTTTAGCTTAATTACTCGGCCCTTGTTTGTCGTAGCTCAATGTTTTTAGTATGGTTAGATGGGGGACAAATTGGACTACAACATACTAAAAGGACATCCCCGTATCTCCAGTAGAAACAGAGTTACGAGCCTGCAAAGTATAGTCTAATGCATTTTCTATGGAGGGGGTTTGTTTCGTTACGTTTTGCTTAAGTACTCGGCCCCTGTTTGCCGAAGCCCAAAGTTTTTAGTATGGTTATATGGGGGACAAATTGGAATATAACATACTCAAAGGACATCGCCTTATCTACAGTAGAAACAGAGTTACGAGCCTGCAAAGTATAGTCTAATGCATTTTCTATGGAGGGGTTTGTTTGTTCACGTATTGCTTAATTACTTGACCCTGTTCTTTCGATTAAAAATAATAACATATCTTTAGTGTAGCGGTTATCGCATCCGCCTCACTCCCGGAAGGCCACAGGTTCGAAACCGCGAAGTTTTTTTTTTGCTTGGAACATGCAAAGACCTATATAATTATCCGAACATTTGTGTCAAGGTCACATTATTTACATCCCCGTATCTCTGGTAGAACCAGAGTTACGAGCCTCCTGAATTTAGTCCAATGTATTTCCTATGGAGGGGTTTGTTTGTATACGATTAGCTTAATTACTCGACTACTGTTTGTCGTAGCCCTAATTCTTAGTATGGCTAGATGGGGGACAAATTTGTCTATAACATACTCAAAGGACATCCCCGTATCTCCAGTAGAAACAGAGTTACGAGCCTGCAAAGTATATTTTCAAAAATCAAAAGTAACCTTCTAACAATAAGTGAGACAAAAAGTAAGTTGACGACGATATTGAGGTAGCCTCAAGTTTAAAGTATCCTTGTATGGGGAGCAAAGAGTACTATAACATATCCAAAGGAGATCCCAGTATCTCTTGTAGAACAAGAGTTATGAGCCTCCAAAGTTTAGTGCAAAAATCATAAGTAACATAATAAAAATAAGTGAGACGATACCAAAGTTGACGAACATTTTGCTTAATATCTCGGCCCCTGTTTGTCGTAGCTCAATGCTTTTAGTATGGTTAGATGGGGGACAATTTGGACTATATCATATCCTAAGGACATCCCCGTATCTCTTGTAGACACAGAGTTATGGGCCTGCAAAGTATAGTCTAATGCATTTCCTATGGACGGGTTGTTTGTTTACGTTTAGCTTAATTACTCGGCCCCTGTTTGTCGTAGCTCATGTTTTTAGTATGGTTAGATGGGGGACAAATTGGGCTATAAAATACTCAAAGGACATCCCCGTATCTCCAGTAGAAACAGAGTTACGAGCCTGCAAAATATAGTCTAACTCATTTCCTATGGAGGGGGTTTGTTTCTTTACGTTTTGCTTAAGTACTCGGCCCCTGTTTGTCGTAGCCCAAAGTTTTTAGTATGGTTAGATGAAGGACAAATTGGACTATAACATATCCTAAGGAAATCCCGGTATCTCTAGTAGACACAGAGTTATGGCCCTGCAAAGTATAGTCTAATGCATTTTCTATGGAGGGGTTTGTTTGTTCACGTATTGCTTAATTACTTGACCCTGTTCTTTCGATTAAAAATAATAGCATATCTTTAGTGTAGCGGTTATCGCATCCGCCTCACTCCCGGAAGGCCACAGGTTCGAAACCGCGAAGTTTTTTTTTTTGCTTGGAACATGCAAAGAACTTTATAATTATCCGAACATTTGTGTCAAGGTCACATTATTTACATCCCCGTATCTCTGGTAGAACCAGAGTTACGAGCCTGCAAACTTTATTTTCAAAAATCAAAAGTAACCTTCTAACAATAAGTGAGACAAAAAATAAGTTGACGACGATATTGAGGTAGCCTCAAGTTTAAAGTATCCTTGTATGGGGAGCAAAGAGTACTATAACATATCCAAAGGAGATCCCAGTATCTCTTGTAGAACAAGAGTTATGAGCCTCCAAAGTTTAGTGCAAAAATCATAAGTAACATAATAAAAATAAGTGAGACGATACCAAAGTTGACGAACATTTTGCTTAACATCTCGGCCCCTGTTTGTCGTAGCTCAATGTTTTTAGTATGGTTAGATGGGGGACAATTTGGACTATAACATTTCCTAAGGACATCCCCGTATCTCTAGTAGACACAGAGTTATGGGCCTGCAAAGCATAGTCTAA
Organism: Phalangium opilio; assembly: GCF_054372755.1. NCBI lineage: Eukaryota > Metazoa > Arthropoda > Arachnida > Opiliones > Phalangiidae > Phalangium > Phalangium opilio. The sequence goes on along the minus strand of NW_028324192.1, from coordinate 1,638,526 downwards.
TGCATTTCCTTTGGACGGGTTGTATGTTTACGTTTAGCTTAATTACTCGGCCCCTGTTTGTCGTAGCTCAATATTTTTAGTATGGTTAGATGGGGGACAAATTGGAATATAACATACTCAAAGACAATCGCCGTATCTACAGTAGAAACAGAGTTACGAGCCTGCAAAGTATAGTCTAATGCATTTTCTATGGAGGGGTTTGTTTGTTCACGTATTGCTTAATTACTTGACCCTTTTCTTTCGATTAAAAATAATAACATATCTTTAGTGTAGCGGTTATCGCATCCGCCCCACTTCCGGAAGGCCACAGGTTCGAAACCGCGAAGTTTTTTTTTATAATTATCCGAACATTTGTGTCAAGGTCACATTATTTACATCCCCGTATCTCTGGTAGAACCAGAGTTACGAGCCTCCAGAATTTAGTCTAATGGATTTGCTATGGAGGGGTTTGTTTGTTTACGATTAGCTTAATTACTCGACTACTGTTTGTCGTAGCCCTAATTCTTAGTATGGCTAGATGGGGGACAAATTGGTCTATAACATACTCAAAGGACATCCCCGTATCTCCAGTAGAAACAGAGTTACGAGCCTGCAAAGTTTATTTTCAAAAATCAAAAGTAACCTTCTAACAATAAGTGAGACAAAAAGTAAGTTGACGACGATATTGCGGTAGCCTCAAGTTTAAAGTATCCTTGTATGGGGAGCAAAGAGTACTATAAAATATCCAAAGGAGATCCCAGTATCTCTTGTAGAACAAGAGTTATGAGCCTCCAAAGTTTAGTGCAAAAATCATAAGTAACATAATAAAAATAAGTGAGACGATACCAAAGTTGACGAACATTTTGCTTAATTACTCGACTACTGTTTGTCGTAGCTCAATGTTTTTAGTATGGTTAGATGGGGGACAAATTGGAAAATAACATACTCAAAGGACATTCCCGTATCTCCAGTAGAAACAGAGTTACGAGCCTGCAAAGTATAGTCTAATGCATTTCCTATGGAGGGGGTTTGTTTCGTTACGTTTTGCTTAATTACTTGACCCTGTTCTTTCGATTAAAAATAATAACATATCTTTAGTGTAGCGGTTATCGCATCCGCCTCACTCCCGGAAGGCCACAGGTTCGAAACCGCAAAGTTTTTTTTTATAATTATCCGAATATTTGTGTCAAGGTCACATTATTTACATCCCCGTATCTCTGGTAGAACCAGAGTTACGAGCCTCCAGAATTCTGTCTAATTTATTTCCTATGGAGGGGTTTGTTTGTCTACGATTAGCTTAATTACTCGACTACTGTTTGTCGTAGCTCAATGTTTTTAGTATGGTTAGATGGGGGACAAATTGGACTATAACATACTCAAAGGACATCCCCGTATCTCCAGTAGAAACAGAGTTACGAGCCTGCAAAGTATAGTCTAATGCATTTTCTATGGAGGGGTTTGTTTGTTCACGTATTGCTTAATTACTTGAACCTGTTCTTTCGATTAAAAATAATAACATATCTTTAGTGTAGCGGTTATCGCATCCGCCTCACTCCCGGAAGGCCTCAGGTTCGAAACCGCGAATTTTTTTTTTTTTGCTTGGAACATGCAAAGACCTTTATAATTATCCGAACATTTGTGTCAAGGTCACATTATTTACATCCCCGTATCTCTGGTAGAACCAGAGTTACGAGCCTCCAGAATTTAGTCTAATGTATTTCCTATGGAGGGGTTTGTTGGTTTACGATTAGCTTAATTACTCGACTACTGTTTGTCGTAGCCCTAATTCTTAGTATGGCTAGATGGGGGACAAATTGGTCTATAACATACTCAAAGGATATCCCCGTATCTCCAGTAGAAACAGAGTTACGAGCCTGCAAAGTTTATTTTCAAAAATCAAAAGTAACCTTCTAACAATAAGTGAGTCAAAAAGTAAGTTGACGACGATATTGCGGTAGCCTCAAGTATAAAGTATCCTTGTATGGGGAGCAAAGAGTACTATAACATATCCAAAGGAGATCCCAGTATCTCTTGTAGAACAAGAGTTATGAGCCTCCAAAGTTTAGTACAAAAATCATAAGTAACATAATAAAAAAAAGTGAGACGATACCAAAGTTGACGAACATTTTGCTTAATATCTCGGCCCCTGTTTGTCGTAGCTCAATGTTTTTAGTATGGTTAGATGGGGGACAATTTGGACTATAAAATATCCTAAGGACATCCCCGTATCTCTAGTATAGACAGAGTTATGGGCCTGCAAAGTATAGTCTAATGCATTTCCTATGGACGGGTTGTTTGTTTACGTTTAGCTTAATTACTCGGCCCCTGTTTGTCGTAGCTCAATGTTTTTAGTATGGTTAGATGGGGGACAAATTGGACTATAACATACTCAAAGGACATCCCCAAATCTCCAGTAGAAACAGAGTTACGAGCCTGCAAACTATAGTCTAATGCATTTTCTATGGAGGGGTTTGTTTGTTCACGTATTGCTTAATTACTTGACCCTGTTCTTTCGATTAAAAATAATAACATATCTTTAGTGTAGCGGTTATCGCATCCGCCTCACTCCCGGAAGGCCACAGGTTCGAAACCGCGAAGTTTTTTTTTTCTTGGAACATGCAAAGACCTTTATAAATATCCGAACATTTGTGTCAAGGTCACATTATTTACATCCCCGTATCTCTGGTAGAACCAGAGTTACGAGCCTCCAGAATTTAGTCTAATGTATTTCCTATGGAGGGGTTTGTTTGTTTACGATTAGCTTAATTACTCGACTACTGTTTGTCGTAGCCCTAATTCTTAGTATGGCTACATGGGGGACAAATTGGTCTATAACATACTCAAAGGACATCCCCGTATCTCCAGTAGAAACATAGTTACGAGCCTGCAAAGTTTATTTTCAAAAATCAAAAGTAACCTTCTAACAATAAGTGAGACAAAAAATAAGTTGACGACGATATTGAGGTAGCCTCAAGTTTAAAGTATCCTTGTATGGGGAGCAAAGAGTACTATAACATATCCAAAGGAGATCCCAGTATCTCTTGTAGAACAAGAGTTATGAGCCTCCAAAGTTTAGTGCAAAAATCATAAGTAACATAATAAAAATAAGTGAGACGATACCAAAGTTGACGAACATTTTGCTTAATATCTCGGCCCCTGTTTGTCGTAGCTCAATGTTTTTAGTATGGTTAGATGGGGGACAATTTGGACTATATCATATCCTAAGGACATCCCCGTATCTCTAGTAGACACAGAGTTATGGGCCTGCAAAACATAGTCTAATGCATTTCCTATGGACGGGTTGTTTGTTTACGTTTAGCTTAATTACTCGGCCCCTGTTTGTCGTAGCTCAATATTTTTAGTATAATTAGATGGGGGACAAATTGGACTATAAAATACTCAAAGGACATCCCCGTATCTCCAGTAGAAACAGAGTTACGAGCCTGCAAAGTATAGTGTAATGCATTTCCTATGGAGGGGGTTTGTTCCGTTACGTTTTGCTTAAGTACTCGGCCCCTGTTTGTCGAAGCCCAAAGTTTTTAGTATGGTTAGATGGGGGACAATTTGGACTATAACATATCCTAAGGACATCCCCGTATCTCTAGTAGACACAGAGTTATGGGCCTGCAAAGTATAGTCTAATGCATTTCCTTTAGAGGGGTTTGTTTGTTTACGATTAGCTTAAATACTCGACTACTGTTTGTCGTAGCTCAATGTTTTTACTATGGTTAGATGGGGGACAAATTGGACTATAACATACTCAAAGGACATCCCCGTATCTCCAGTAGAAACAGAGTTACGAGCCTGCAAAGTATAGTCTAATGCATTTTCTATGGAGGGGTTTGTTTGTTCACGTATTGCGTAATTACTTGACCCTGTTCTTTTGATTAAAAATAATAACATATCTTTAGTGTAGCGGTTATCGCATCCGCCTCACTCCCGGAAGGCCACAGGTTCGAAACCGCGAAGTTTTTTTTTATAATTATCCGAACATTTGTGTCAAGGTCACATTATTTACATCCCCGTATCTCTGGTAGAACCAGAGTTACCAGCCTCCAGAATTTAGTCTAATGTATTTCCTATGGAGGGGTTTGTTTGTTTACGATTAGCTTGATTACTCGACTACTGTTTGTCGAAGCCCTAATTCTTAGTATGGCTAGATGGGGGACAAATTGGTCTATAACGTACTCAAAGGACATCCCCGTATCTCCAGTAGAAACAGAGTTACGAGCCTGCAAAGTTTATTTTCAAAAATCAAAAGTAACCTTCTAACAATAAGTGAGACAAAAAATAAGTTGACGACGATATTGAGGTAGCCTCAAGTTTAAAGTATCCTTGTATGGGGAGCAAAGAGTACTATAACATATCCAAAGGAGATCCCAGTATCTCTTGTAGAACAAGAGTTATGAGCCTCCAAAGTTTAGTGCAAAAATCATAAGTAACATAATAAAAATAAGTGAGACGATACCAAAGTTGACGAACATTTTGCTTAATATCTCGGCCCCTGTTTGTCGTAGCTCAATGTTTTTAGTATGGTTAGATGAAGGACAATTTGGACTATAACATATCCTAAGGACATCCCCGTATCTCTAGTAAACACAGAGTTATGGGCCTGCAAAGCATAGTCTGATGCATTTCCTTTGGACGGGTTGTTTGTTTACGTTTAGCTTAATTACTCGGCCCCTGTTTTTCGTAGCTCAATGTTTTTAGTATGGTTAGATGGGGGACAAATTGGACTATAACATACTCAAAGGACATCCCCGTATCTACAGTAGAAACAGATTTACGAGCCTGCAAAATATAGTCTAATGCATTTTCTATGGAGGGGTTTGTTTGTTCACGTATTGCTTAATCACTTGACCCTGTTCTTTCGATTAAAAATAATAACGTATCTTTAGTGTAGCGGTTATCGCATCCGCCTCACTCCCGGAAGGCCACAGGTTCGAAACCGCGAGGTTTTTTTTTTTGCTTGGAACATGCAAAGACCTTTATAATTATCCGAACATTTGTGTCAAGGTCACATTATTTACATCCCCGTATCTCTGGTAGAACCAGAGTTACGAGCCTCCAGAATTTAGTCTAATGTATTTCCTATAGAGGGGTTTGTTTGTTTACGATTAGCTTAATTACTCGACTACTGTTTGTCGTAGCCCTAATTCTTAGTATGGCTAGATGGGGGACAAATTGGTCTATAACATACTCAAAGGACATCCCCGTATCTCCAGTAGAAACAGAGTTACGAGCCTGCAAAGTTTATTTTCAAAAATCAAAAGTAACCTTCTAACAATAAGTGAGACAAAAAATAAGTTGACGACGATATTGAGGTAGCCTCAAGTTTAAAGTATCCTTGTATGGGGAGCAAAGAGTACTATAACATATCCAAAGGAGATCCCAGTATCTCTTGTAGAACAAGAGTTATGAGCCTCCAAAGTTTAGTGCAAAAATCATAAGTAACATAATAAAATAAGTGAGACGATACCAAAGTTGACGAACATTTTGCTTAATATCTCGGCCCCTGTTGGTCGTAGCTCAATGTTTTTAGTATGGTTAGATGAAGGACAAATTGGACTATAACATATCCTAAGGACATCCCGGTATCTCTAGTAGACACAGAGTTATGGGCCTGCTAAGTATAGTCTAATGCATTTCCTATGGACGGGTTGTTTGTTTACGTTTAGCTTAATTACTCGGCCCCTGTTTGTCGTAGCTCAATGTTTTTAGTATGGTTAGATGGGGGACAAATTGGACTGTAACATACTCAAAGGACATCCCCGTATCTACAGTAGAAACAGAGTTACGAGCCTGCAAAGTATAGTCTAATGCATTTTCTATGGAGGGGTTTGTTTGTTCACGTATTGCTTAATTACTTGACCCTGTTCTTTCGATTAAAAATAATAACTTATCTTTAGTGTAGAGGTTATCGCATCCGCCTCACTCCCGGAAGGCCACAGGTTCGAAACCGCGAAGTTTTTTTTTATAATTATCCGAACATTTGTGTCAAGGTCACATTATTTACATCCCCGTATCTCTGGTAGAACCAGAGTTACGAGCCTCCAGAATTTAGTCTAATGTATTTCCTATGGAGGGGTTTGTTTGTTTACGATTAGCTTAATTACTCGACTACTGTTTGTCGTAGCCCTAATTCTTAGTATGGCTACATGGGGGACAAATTGGTCTATAACATACTCAAAGGACATCCCCGTATCTCCAGTAGAAACATAGTTACGAGCCTGCAAAGTTTATTTTCAAAAATCAAAAGTAACCTTCTAACAATAAGTGAGACAAAAAATAAGTTGACGACGATATTGAGGTAGCCTCAAGTTTGAAGTATCCTTGTATGGGGAGCAAAGAGTACTATAACATATCCAAAGGAGATCCCAGTATCTCTTGTAGAACAAGAGTTATGAGCCTCCAAAGTTTAGTGCAAAAATCATAAGTAACATAATAAAAATAAGTGAGACGATACCAAAGTTGACGAACATTTTGCTTAATATCTCGGCCCCTGTTTGTCGTAGCTCAATGTTTTTAGTATGGTTAGATGGGGGACAATTTGGACTATATCATATCCTAAGGACATCCCCGTATCTCTAGTAGACACAGAGTTATGGGCCTGCAAAACATAGTCTAATGCATTTCCTATGGACGGGTTGTTTGTTTACGTTTAGCTTAATTACTCGGCCCCTGTTTGTCGTAGCTCAATATTTTTAGTATAATTAGATGGGGGACAAATTGGACTATAAAATACTCAAAGGACATCCCCGTATCTCCAGTAGAAACAGAGTTACGAGCCTGCAAAGTATAGTGTAATGCATTTCCTATGGAGGGGGTTTGTTCCGTTACGTTTTGCTTAAGTACTCGGCCCCTGTTTGTCGAAGCCCAAAGTTTTTAGTATGGTTAGATGGGGGACAATTTGGACTATAACATATCCTAAGGACATCCCCGTATCTCTAGTAGACACAGAGTTATGGGCCTGCAAAGTATAGTCTAATGCATTTCCTTTAGAGGGGTTTGTTTGTTTACGATTAGCTTAAATACTCGACTACTGTTTGTCGTAGGTCAATGTTTTTACTATGGTTAGATGGGGGACAAATTGGACTATAACATACTCAAAGGACATCCCCGTATCTCCAGTAGAAACAGAGTTACGAGCCTGCAAAGTATAGTCTAATGCATTTTCTATGGAGGGGTTTGTTTGTTCACGTATTGCGTAATTACTTGACCCTGTTCTTTTGATTAAAAATAATAACATATCTTTAGTGTAGCGGTTATCGCATCCGCCTCACTCCCGGAAGGCCACAGGTTCGAAACCGCGAAGTTTTTTTTTATAATTATCCGAACATTTGTGTCAAGGTCACATTATTTACATCCCCGTATCTCTGGTAGAACCAGAGTTACCAGCCTCCAGAATTTAGTCTAATGTATTTCCTATGGAGGGGTTTGTTTGTTTACGATTAGCTTGATTACTCGACTACTGTTTGTCGAAGCCCTAATTCTTAGTATGGCTAGATGGGGGACAAATTGGTCTATAACGTACTCAAAGGACATCCCCGTATCTCCAGTAGAAACAGAGTTACGAGCCTGCAAAGTTTATTTTCAAAAATCAAAAGTAACCTTCTAACAATAAGTGAGACAAAAAATAAGTTGACGACGATATTGAGGTAGCCTCAAGTTTAAAGTATCCTTGTATGGGGAGCAAAGAGTACTATAACATATCCAAAGGAGATCCCAGTATCTCTTGTAGAACAAGAGTTATGAGCCTCCAAAGTTTAGTGCAAAAATCATAAGTAACATAATAAAAATAAGTGAGACGATACCAAAGTTGACGAACATTTTGCTTAATATCTCGGCCCCTGTTTGTCGTAGCTCAATGTTTTTAGTATGGTTAGATGAAGGACAATTTGGACTATAACATATCCTAAGGACATCCCCGTATCTCTAGTAAACACAGAGTTATGGGCCTGCAAAGCATAGTCTGATGCATTTCCTTTGGACGGGTTGTTTGTTTACGTTTAGCTTAATTACTCGGCCCCTGTTTTTCGTAGCTCAATGTTTTTAGTATGGTTAGATGGGGGACAAATTGGACTATAACATACTCAAAGGACATCCCCGTATCTACAGTAGAAACAGATTTACGAGCCTGCAAAATATAGTCTAATGCATTTTCTATGGAGGGGTTTGTTTGTTCACGTATTGCTTAATCACTTGACCCTGTTCTTTCGATTAAAAATAAAAACGTATCTTTAGTGTAGCGGTTATCGCATCCGCCTCACTCCCGGAAGGCCACAGGTTCGAAACCGCGAGGTTTTTTTTTTTGCTTGGAACATGCAAAGACCTTTATAATTATCCGAACATTTGTGTCAAGGTCACATTATTTACATCCCCGTATCTCTGGTAGAACCAGAGTTACGAGCCTCCAGAATTTAGTCTAATGTATTTCCTATAGAGGGGTTTGTTTGTTTACGATTAGCTTAATTACTCGACTACTGTTTGTCGTAGCCCTAATTCTTAGTATGGCTAGATGGGGGACAAATTGGTCTATAACATACTCAAAGGACATCCCCGTATCTCCAGTAGAAACAGAGTTACGAGCCTGCAAAGTTTATTTTCAAAAATCAAAAGTAACCTTCTAACAATAAGTGAGACAAAAAATAAGTTGACGACGATATTGAGGTAGCCTCAAGTTTAAAGTATCCTTGTATGGGGAGCAAAGAGTACTATAACATATCCAAAGGAGATCCCAGTATCTCTTGTAGAACAAGAGTTATGAGCCTCCAAAGTTTAGTGCAAAAATCATAAGTAACATAATAAAATAAGTGAGACGATACCAAAGTTGACGAACATTTTGCTTAATATCTCGGCCCCTGTTGGTCGTAGCTCAATGTTTTTAGTATGGTTAGATGAAGGACAAATTGGACTATAACATATCCTAAGGACATCCCGGTATCTCTAGTAGACACAGAGTTATGGGCCTGCTAAGTATAGTCTAATGCATTTCCTATGGACGGGTTGTTTGTTTACGTTTAGCTTAATTACTCGGCCCCTGTTTGTCGTAGCTCAATGTTTTTAGTATGGTTAGATGGGGGACAAATTGGACTGTAACATACTCAAAGGACATCCCCGTATCTACAGTAGAAACAGAGTTACGAGCCTGCAAAGTATAGTCTAATGCATTTTCTATGGAGGGGTTTGTTTGTTCACGTATTGCTTAATTACTTGACCCTGTTCTTTCGATTAAAAATAATAACTTATCTTTAGTGTAGAGGTTATCGCATCCGCCTCACTCCCGGAAGGCCACAGGTTCGAAACCGCGAAGTTTTTTTTTATAATTATCCGAACATTTGTGTCAAGGTCACATTATTTACATCCCCGTATCTCTGGTAGAACCAGAGTTACCAGCCTCCAGAATTTAGTCTAATGTATTTCCTATGGAGGGGTTTGTTTGTTTACGATTAGCTTGATTACTCGACTACTGTTTGTCGAAGCCCTAATTCTTAGTATGGCTAGATGGGGGACAAATTGGTCTATAACGTACTCAAAGGACATCCCCGTATCTCCAGTAGAAACAGAGTTACGAGCCTGCAAAGTTTATTTTCAAAAATCAAAAGTAACCTTCTAACAATAAGTGAGACAAAAAATAAGTTGACGACGATATTGAGGTAGCCTCAAGTTTAAAGTATCCTTGTATGGGGAGCAAAGAGTACTATAACATATCCAAAGGAGATCCCAGTATCTCTTGTAGAACAAGAGTTATGAGCCTCCAAAGTTTAGTGCAAAAATCATAAGTAACATAATAAAAATAAGTGAGACGATACCAAAGTTGACGAACATTTTGCTTAATATCTCGGCCCCTGTTTGTCGTAGCTCAATGTTTTTAGTATGGTTAGATGGGGGACAATTTGGACTATAACATTTCCTAAGGACATCCCCGTATCTCTAGTAGACACAGAGTTATGGGCCTGCAAAATATAGTCTTATGCATTTCCTATGGACGGGTTGTTTGTTTACGTTTAGCTTAATTACTCGGCCCCTGTTTTTCGTAGCTCAATATTTTTTAGTATGGTTAGATGGGGGACAAATTGGACTATAACATACTCAAAGGACATCCCCGTATCTCCAGTAGAAACAGAGTTACGAGCCTGAAAAGTATAGTCTAATGCATTTCCTATGGAGGGGGTTTGTTTCGTTACGTTTTGCTTAAGTACTCGGCCCCTGTTTGTCGTAGCCCAAAGTTTTTAGTATGGTTAGATGGGGGACAATTTGGACTATATCATATCCTAAGGACATCCCCGTATCTCTAGTAGACACAGAGTTATGGGCCTGCAAAGTATAGTCTAATGCATTTCCTTTAGAGGGGTTTGTTTGTTTACGATTAGCTTAAATACTCGACTACTGTTTGTCGTAGCTCAATGTTTTTACTATGGTTAGATGGGGGACAAATTGGACTATAACATACTCAAAGGACATCCCCGTATCTCTAGTAGAAACAGAGTTACGAGCCTGCAAAGTATAGTCTAATGCATTTTCTATGGAGGGGTTTGTTTGTTCACGTATTGCGTAATTACTTGACCCTGTTCTTTCGATTAAAAATAATAACATATCTTTAGTGTAGCGGTTATCGCATCCGCCTCACTCCCGGAAGGCCACAGGTTCGAAACCGCGAAGTTTTTTTTTATAATTATCCGAACATTTGTGTCAAGGTCACATTATTTACATCCCCGTATCTCTGGTAGAACCAGAGTTACCAGCCTCCAGAATTTAGTCTAATGTATTTCCTATGGAGGGGTTTGTTTGTTTACGATTAGCTTGATTACTCGACTACTGTTTGTCGAAACCCTAATTCTTAGTATGGCTAGATGGGGGACAAATTGGTCTATAACGTACTCAAAGGACATCCCCGTATCTCCAGTAGAAACAGAGTTACGAGCCTGCAAAGTTTATTTTCAAAAATCAAAAGTAACCTTCTAACAATAAGTGAGTCAAAAAATAAGTTGACGACGATATTGAGGTAGCCTCAAGTTTAAAGTATCCTTGTATGGGGAGCAAAGAGTACTATAACATATCCAAAGGAGATCCCAGTATCTCTTGTAGAACAAGAGTTATGAGCCTCCAAAGTTTAGTGCAAAAATCATAAGTAACATAATAAAAATAAGTGAGACGATACCAAAGTTGACGAACATTTTGCTTAATATCTCGGCCCCTGTTTGTCGTAGCTCAATGTTTTTAGTATGGTTAGATGAAGGACAATTTGGACTATAACATATCCTAAGGACATCCCCGTATCTCTAGTAAACACAGAGTTATGGGCCTGCAAAGCATAGTCTGATGCATTTCCTTTGGACGGGTTGTTTGTTTACGTTTAGCTTAATTACTCGGCCCCTGTTTTTCGTAGCTCAATGTTTTTAGTATGGTTAGATGGGGGACAAATTGGACTATAACATACTCAAAGGACATCCCCGTATCTACAGTAGAAACAGATTTACGAGCCTGCAAAGTATAGTCTAATGCATTTCCTATGGAGGGGGTTTGTTTCGTTACGTTTTGCTTAAGTACTCGGCCCCTGTTTGTCGTAGCCCAAAGTTTTTAGTATGGTTAGATGAAGGACAATTTGGACTATAACATATCCTAAGGACATCCCCGTATCTTTAGTAGACACAGAGTTATGGGCCTGCAAAGCATAGTCTAATGCATTTCCTTTGGACGGGTTGTTTGTTTACGTTTAGCTTAATTACTCGGCCCCTGTTTGTCGTAGCTCAATGTTTTTAGTATGGTTAGATGGGGGACAAATTGGACTGTAACATACTCAAAGGACATCCCCGTATCTACAGTAGAAACAGAGTTACGAGCCTGCAAAGTATAGTCTAATGCATTTTCTATGGAGGGGTTTGTTTGTTCACGTATTGCTTAATTACTTGACCCTGTTCTTTCGATTAAAAATAATAACTTATCTTTAGTGTAGCGGTTATCGCATCCGCCTCTCTCCCGGAAGGCCACAGGTTCGAAACCGCGAAGTTTTTTTTTATAATTATCCGAACATTTGTGTCAAGGTCACATTATTTACATCCCCGTATCTCTGGTAGAACCAGAGTTACCAGCCTCCAGAATTTAGTCTAATGTATTTCCTATGGAGGGGTTTGTTTGTTTACGATTAGCTTGATTACTCGACTACTGTTTGTCGAAGCCCTAATTCTTAGTATGGCTAGATGGGGGACAAATTGGTCTATAACGTACTCAAAGGACATCCCCGTATCTCCAGTAGAAACAGAGTTACGAGCCTGCAAAGTTTATTTTCAAAAATCAAAAGTAACCTTCTAACAATAAGTGAGACAAAAAATAAGTTGACGACGATATTGAGGTAGCCTCAAGTTTAAAGTATCCTTGTATGGGGAGCAAAGAGTACTATAACATATCCAAAGGAGATCCCAGTATCTCTTGTAGAACAAGAGTTATGAGCCTCCAAAGTTTAGTGCAAAAATCATAAGTAACATAATAAAAATAAGTGAGACGATACCAAAGTTGACGAACATTTTGCTTAATATCTCGGCCCCTGTTTGTCGTAGCTCAATGTTTTTAGTATGGTTAGATGGGGGACAATTTGGACTATAACATTTCCTAAGGACATCCCCGTATCTCTAGTAGACACAGAGTTATGGGCCTGCAAAATATAGTCTTATGCATTTCCTATGGACGGGTTGTTTGTTTACGTTTAGCTTAATTACTCGGCCCCTGTTTTTCGTAGCTCAATATTTTTTAGTATGGTTAGATGGGGGACAAATTGGACTATAACATACTCAAAGGACATCCCCGTATCTCCAGTAGAAACAGAGTTACGAGCCTGAAAAGTATAGTCTAATGCATTTCCTATGGAGGGGGTTTGTTTCGTTACGTTTTGCTTAAGTACTCGGCCCCTGTTGGTCGTAGCCCAAAGTTTTTAGTATGGTTAGATGGGGGACAATTTGGACTATATCATATCCTAAGGACATCCCCGTATCTCTAGTAGACACAGAGTTATGGGCCTGCAAAGTATAGTCTAATGCATTTCCTTTAGAGGGGTTTGTTTGTTTACGATTAGCTTAAATACTCGACTACTGTTTGTCGTAGCTCAATGTTTTTACTATGGTTAGATGGGGGACAAATTGGACTATAACATACTCAAAGGACATCCCCGTATCTCTAGTAGAAACAGAGTTACGAGCCTGCAAAGTATAGTCTAATGCATTTTCTATGGAGGGGTTTGTTTGTTCACGTATTGCGTAATTACTTGACCCTGTTCTTTCGATTAAAAATAATAACATATCTTTAGTGTAGCGGTTATCGCATCCGCCTCACTCCCGGAAGGCCACAGGTTCGAAACCGCGAAGTTTTTTTTTATAATTATCCGAACATTTGTGTCAAGGTCACATTATTTACATCCCCGTATCTCTGGTAGAACCAGAGTTACCAGCCTCCAGAATTTAGTCTAATGTATTTCCTATGGAGGGGTTTGTTTGTTTACGATTAGCTTGATTACTCGACTACTGTTTGTCGAAACCCTAATTCTTAGTATGGCTAGATGGGGGACAAATTGGTCTATAACGTACTCAAAGGACATCCCCGTATCTCCAGTAGAAACAGAGTTACGAGCCTGCAAAGTTTATTTTCAAAAATCAAAAGTAACCTTCTAACAATAAGTGAGTCAAAAAATAAGTTGACGACGATATTGAGGTAGCCTCAAGTTTAAAGTATCCTTGTATGGGGAGCAAAGAGTACTATAACATATCCAAAGGAGATCCCAGTATCTCTTGTAGAACAAGAGTTATGAGCCTCCAAAGTTTAGTGCAAAAATCATAAGTAACATAATAAAAATAAGTGAGACGATACCAAAGTTGACGAACATTTTGCTTAATATCTCGGCCCCTGTTTGTCGTAGCTCAATGTTTTTAGTATGGTTAGATGAAGGACAATTTGGACTATAACATATCCTAAGGACATCCCCGTATCTCTAGTAAACACAGAGTTATGGGCCTGCAAAGCATAGTCTGATGCATTTCCTTTGGACGGGTTGTTTGTTTACGTTTAGCTTAATTACTCGGCCCCTGTTTTTCGTAGCTCAATGTTTTTAGTATGGTTAGATGGGGGACAAATTGGACTATAACATACTCAAAGGACATCCCCGTATCTACAGTAGAAACAGATTTACGAGCCTGCAAAGTATAGTCTAATGCATTTCCTATGGAGGGGGTTTGTTTCGTTACGTTTTGCTTAAGTACTCGGCCCCTGTTTGTCGTAGCCCAAAGTTTTTAGTATGGTTAGATGAAGGACAATTTGGACTATAACATATCCTAAGGACATCCCCGTATCTTTAGTAGACACAGAGTTATGGGCCTGCAAAGCATAGTCTAATGCATTTCCTTTGGACGGGTTGTTTGTTTACGTTTAGCTTAATTACTCGGCCCCTGTTTGTCGTAGCTCAATGTTTTTAGTATGGTTAGATGGGGGACAAATTGGACTGTAACATACTCAAAGGACATCCCCGTATCTACAGTAGAAACAGAGTTACGAGCCTGCAAAGTATAGTCTAATGCATTTTCTATGGAGGGGTTTGTTTGTTCACGTATTGCTTAATTACTTGACCCTGTTCTTTCGATTAAAAATAATAACTTATCTTTAGTGTAGCGGTTATCGCATCCGCCTCTCTCCCGGAAGGCCACAGGTTCGAAACCGCGAAGTTTTTTTTTATAATTATCCGAACATTTGTGTCAAGGTCACATTATTTACATCCCCGTATCTCTGGTAGAACCAGAGTTACCAGCCTCCAGAATTTAGTCTAATGTATTTCCTATGGAGGGGTTTGTTTGTTTACGATTAGCTTGATTACTCGACTACTGTTTGTCGAAGCCCTAATTCTTAGTATGGCTAGATGGGGGACAAATTGGTCTATAACGTACTCAAAGGACATCCCCGTATCTCCAGTAGAAACAGAGTTACGAGCCTGCAAAGTTTATTTTCAAAAATCAAAAGTAACCTTCTAACAATAAGTGAGACAAAAAATAAGTTGACGACGATATTGAGGTAGCCTCAAGTTTAAAGTATCCTTGTATGGGGAGCAAAGAGTACTATAACATATCCAAAGGAGATCCCAGTATCTCTTGTAGAACAAGAGTTATGAGCCTCCAAAGTTTAGTGCAAAAATCATAAGTAACATAATAAAAATAAGTGAGACGATACCAAAGTTGACGAACATTTTGCTTAATATCTCGGCCCCTGTTTGTCGTAGCTCAATGTTTTTAGTATGGTTAGATGGGGGACAATTTGGACTATAACATTTCCTAAGGACATCCCCGTATCTCTAGTAGACACAGAGTTATGGGCCTGCAAAATATAGTCTTATGCATTTCCTATGGACGGGTTGTTTGTTTACGTTTAGCTTAATTACTCGGCCCCTGTTTTTCGTAGCTCAATATTTTTTAGTATGGTTAGATGGGGGACAAATTGGACTATAACATACTCATAGGACATCCCCGTATCTCCAGTAGAAACAGAGTTACGAGCCTGCAAAGTATAGTCTAATGCATTTCCTATGGAGGGGGTTTGTTTCGTTACGTTTAGCCTAATTACTCGGCCCCTGTTTGTCGTAGCCCAAAGTTTTTTGTATGGTTAGATGGGGGACAATTTGGACTATATCATATCCTAAGGACATCCCCGTATCTCTAGTAGACACAGAGTTACGAGCCTGCAAAGTATAGTCTAATGCATTTTCTATGGAGGGGTTTGTTTGTTCACGTATTGCTTAATTACTTGACCCTGTTCTTTCGATTAAAAATAATAACATATCTTTAGTATAGCGGTTATCGCATCCGCCTCACTCCCGGAAGGCCACAGGTTCGAAACCGCGAAGTTTTTTTTTTTGCTTGGAACATGCAAAGACCTTTATAATTATCCGAACATTTGTGTCAAGGTCACATTATTTACATCCCCGTATCTCTGGTAGAACCAGAGTTACGAGCCTGCAAAGTTTATTTTCAAAAATCAAAAGTAACCTTCTAACAATAAGTGAGACAAAAAATAAGTTGACGACGATATTGAGGTAGCCTCAAGTTTAAAGTATCCATGTATGAAGAGCAAAGAGTACTATAACATATCCAAAGGAGATCCCAGTATCTCTTGTAGAACAAGAGTTATGAGCCTCCAAAGTTTAGTGCAAAAATCATAAGTAACATAATAAAATAAGTGAGACGATACCAAAGTTGACGAACATTTTGCTTAATATCTCGGCCCCTGTTGGTCGTAGCTCAATGTTTTTAGTATGGTTAGATGAAGGACAAATTGGACTATAACATATCCTAAGGACATCCCGGTATCTCTAGTAGACACAGAGTTATGGGCCTGCTAAGTATAGTCTAATGCATTTCCTATGGACGGGTTGTTTGTTTACGTTTAGCTTAATTACTCGGCCCCTGTTTGTCGTAGCTCAATGTTTTTAGTATGGTTAGATGGGGGACAAATTGGAATATAACATACTCAAAGGACATCCCCGTATCTACAGTAGAAACAGAGTTACGAGCCTGCAAAGTATAGTCTAATGCATTTTCTATGGAGGGGTTTGTTTGTTCACGTATTGCTTAATTACTTGACCCTGTTCTTTCGATTAAAAATAATAACTTATCTTTAGTGTAGCGGTTATCGCATCCGCCTCACTCCCGGAAGCCCACAGGTTCGAAACCGCGAATTTTTTTTTATAATTATCCGAACATTTGTGTCAAGGTCACATTATTTACATCCCCGTATCTCTGGTAGAACCAAAGTTACCAGCCTCCAGAATTTAGTCTAATGTATTTCCTATGGAGGGGTTTGTTTGTTTACGATTAGCTTGATTACTCGACTACTGTTTGTCGAAGCCCTAATTCTTAGTATGGCTAGATGGGGGACAAATTGGTCTATAACGTACTCAAAGGACATCCCCGTATCTCCAGTAGAAACAGAGTTACGAGCCTGCAAAGTTTATTTTCAAAAATCAAAAGTAACCTTCTAACAATAAGTGAGACAAAAAATAAGTTGACGACGATATTGAGGTAGCCTCAAGTTTAAAGTATCCTTGTATGGGGAGCAAAGAGTACTATAACATATCCAAAGGAGATCCCAGTATCTCTTGTAGAACAAGAGTTATGAGCCTCCAAAGTTTAGTCTAATGCATTTTCTAAGGAGGGTTTTTTTTGTTCACGTATTGCTTAATTACTTGACCCTGTTCTTTCGATTAAAAATAACAACATATCTTTAGTGTAGCGGTTATCGCATCCGCCTCACTCCCGGAAGGCCACAGGTTCGAAACCGCGAAGTTTTTTTTATAATTATCCGAACATTTGTGTCAAGGTCACATTATTTACATCCCCGTATCTCTGGTAGAACCAGAGTTACGAGCCTCCAGAATTTAGTCTAATGCATTTCCTATGGAGGGGTTTGTTTGTTTAAGATTAGCTTAATTACTCGACTACTGTTTGTCGTAGCTCAATGTTTTTAGTATGGTTAGATGGGGGACAAATTGGAATATAACATACTCAAAGGACATCGCCTTATCTACAGTAGAAACAGAGTTACGAGCCTGCAAAGTATAGTCTAATGCATTTTCTATGGAGGGGTTTGTTTGTTCACGTATTGCTTAATTACTTGACCTGTTCTTTCGATTAAAAATAATAACATATCTTTAGTGTAGCGGTTATCGCATCCGCCTCACTCCCGGAAGGCCACAGGTTCGAAACCGCGAAGTTTTTTCTTTTGCTTGGAACATGCAAAGACCTTTATAATTATCCGAACATTTGTGTCAAGGTCACATTATTTACATCCCCGTATCTCTGGTAGAACCAGAGTTGCGAGCCTGCAAAGTTTATTTTCAAAAATCAAAAGTAACCTTCTAACAATAAGTGAGACAAAAAATAAGTTGACGACGATATTGAGGTAGCCTCAAGTTTAAAGTATCCATGTATGGGGAGCAAAGAGTACTATAACATATCCAAAGGAGATCCCAGTATCTCTTGTAGAACAAGAGTTATGAGCCTCCAAAGTTTAGTGCAAAAATCATAAGTAACATAATAAAAATAAGTGAGACGATACCAAAGTTGACGAACATTTTGCTTAATATCTCGGCCCTTGTTTGTCGTAGCTCAATGTTTTTAGTATGGTTAGATGGGGGACAATTTGGACTATAACATTTCCTAAGGACATCCCCGTATCTCCAGTAGAAACAGAGTTACGAGCCTGCAAAATATAGTCTAATGCATTTCCTATGGAGGGGTTGTTTGTTTACGTTTAGCTTAATTACTCGGCCCCTGTTTGTCGTAGCCCAAAGATTTTAGTATGGTTAGATGGGGGACAATTTGGACTATATCATATCCTAAGGACATCCCCGTATCTCTAGTAGACACAGAGTTACGAGCCTGCAAAATATAGTCTAATGCATTTTCTATGGACGGGTTTGTTTGTTCACGTATTGCTTAATTACTTGACCCTATTCTTTCGATTAAAAATAATAACATATCTTTAGTGTAGCGGTTATCGCATCCGCCTCACTCCCGGAAGGCCACAGGTTCGAAACCGCGAAGTTTTTTTTTATAATTATCCGAACATTTGTGTCAAGGTCACATTATTTACATCCCCCTATCTCTGGTAGAACCAGAGTTACCAGCCTCCAGAATTTAGTCTAATGTATTTCCTATGGAGGGGTTTGTTTGTTTACGATTAGCTTAATTACTCAACTACTGTTTGTCGAAGCCCTAATTCTTAGTATGGCTAGATGGGGGACAAATTGGTCTATAACATACTCAAAGGACATCCCCGTATCTCCAGTAGAAACAGAGTTACGAGCCTGCAAAGCTTATTTTCATAAATCAAAAGTAACCTTCTAACAATAAGTGAGACAAAAAATAAGTTGACGACGATATTGAGGTAGCCTCAAGTTTAAAGTATCCTTGTATGGGGAGCAAAGAGTACTATAACATATCCAAAGGAGATCCCAGTATCTCTTGTAGAACAAGAGTTATGAGCCTCCAAAGTTTAGTGCAAAAATCATAAGTAACATAATAAAAATAAGTGAGACGATACCAAAGTTGACGATCATTTTGCTTAATATCTCGGCCCTTGTTTGTCGTAGCTCAATGTTTTTAGTATGGTTAAATGGGGACAATTTGGACTATAACATTTCCTAAGGACATCCCCGTATCTATAGTAGACACAGAGTTATGGGCCTGCAAAATATAGTCTAATGCATTTCCTATGGACGGGTTGTTTGTTTACGTTTAGCTTAATTACTCGGCCCCTGTTTTTCGTAGCTCAATATTTTTTAGTATGGTTAGATGGGGGACAAATTGGACTATAACATACTCATAGGACATCCCCGTATCTCCAGTAGAAACAGAGTTACGAGCCTGCAAAGTATAGTCTAATGCATTTCCTATGGAGGGGGTTTGTTTCGTTACGTTTAGCCTAATTACTCGGCCCCTGTTTGTCGTAGCCCAAAGTTTTTTGTATGGTTAGATGGGGGACAATTTGGACTATATCATATCCTAAGGACATCCCCGTATCTCTAGTAGACACAGAGTTACGAGCCTGCAAAGTATAGTCTAATGCATTTTCTATGGAGGGGTTTGTTTGTTCACGTATTGCTTAATTACTTGACCCTGTTCTTTCGATTAAAAATAATAACATATCTTTAGTATAGCGGTTATCGCATCCGCCTCACTCCCGGAAGGCCACAGGTTCGAAACCGCGAAGTTTTTTTTTTTGCTTGGAACATGCAAAGACCTTTATAATTATCCGAACATTTGTGTCAAGGTCACATTATTTACATCCCCGTATCTCTGGTAGAACCAGAGTTACGAGCCTGCAAAGTTTATTTTCAAAAATCAAAAGTAACCTTCTAACAATAAGTGAGACAAAAAATAAGTTGACGACGATATTGAGGTAGCCTCAAGTTTAAAGTATCCATGTATGAAGAGCAAAGAGTACTATAACATATCCAAAGGAGATCCCAGTATCTCTTGTAGAACAAGAGTTATGAGCCTCCAAAGTTTAGTGCAAAAATCATAAGTAACATAATAAAATAAGTGAGACGATACCAAAGTTGACGAACATTTTGCTTAATATCTCGGCCCCTGTTGGTCGTAGCTCAATGTTTTTAGTATGGTTAGATGAAGGACAAATTGGACTATAACATATCCTAAGGACATCCCGGTATCTCTAGTAGACACAGAGTTATGGGCCTGCTAAGTATAGTCTAATGCATTTCCTATGGACGGGTTGTTTGTTTACGTTTAGCTTAATTACTCGGCCCCTGTTTGTCGTAGCTCAATGTTTTTAGTATGGTTAGATGGGGGACAAATTGGAATATAACATACTCAAAGGACATCCCCGTATCTACAGTAGAAACAGAGTTACGAGCCTGCAAAGTATAGTCTAATGCATTTTCTATGGAGGGGTTTGTTTGTTCACGTATTGCTTAATTACTTGACCCTGTTCTTTCGATTAAAAATAATAACTTATCTTTAGTGTAGCGGTTATCGCATCCGCCTCACTCCCGGAAGCCCACAGGTTCGAAACCGCGAATTTTTTTTTATAATTATCCGAACATTTGTGTCAAGGTCACATTATTTACATCCCCGTATCTCTGGTAGAACCAAAGTTACCAGCCTCCAGAATTTAGTCTAATGTATTTCCTATGGAGGGGTTTGTTTGTTTACGATTAGCTTGATTACTCGACTACTGTTTGTCGAAGCCCTAATTCTTAGTATGGCTAGATGGGGGACAAATTGGTCTATAACGTACTCAAAGGACATCCCCGTATCTCCAGTAGAAACAGAGTTACGAGCCTGCAAAGTTTATTTTCAAAAATCAAAAGTAACCTTCTAACAATAAGTGAGACAAAAAATAAGTTGACGACGATATTGAGGTAGCCTCAAGTTTAAAGTATCCTTGTATGGGGAGCAAAGAGTACTATAACATATCCAAAGGAGATCCCAGTATCTCTTGTAGAACAAGAGTTATGAGCCTCCAAAGTTTAGTCTAATGCATTTTCTAAGGAGGGTTTTTTTTGTTCACGTATTGCTTAATTACTTGACCCTGTTCTTTCGATTAAAAATAACAACATATCTTTAGTGTAGCGGTTATCGCATCCGCCTCACTCCCGGAAGGCCACAGGTTCGAAACCGCGAAGTTTTTTTTATAATTATCCGAACATTTGTGTCAAGGTCACATTATTTACATCCCCGTATCTCTGGTAGAACCAGAGTTACGAGCCTCCAGAATTTAGTCTAATGCATTTCCTATGGAGGGGTTTGTTTGTTTAAGATTAGCTTAATTACTCGACTACTGTTTGTCGTAGCTCAATGTTTTTAGTATGGTTAGATGGGGACAAATTGGAATATAACATACTCAAAGGACATCGCCTTATCTACAGTAGAAACAGAGTTACGAGCCTGCAAAGTATAGTCTAATGCATTTTCTATGGAGGGGTTTGTTTGTTCACGTATTGCTTAATTACTTGACCCTGTTCTTTCGATTAAAAATAATAACATATCTTTAGTGTAGCGGTTATCGCATCCGCCTCACTCCCGGAAGGCCACAGGTTCGAAACCGCGAAGTTTTTTTTTATAATTATCCGAACATTTGTGTCAAGGTCACATTATTTACATCCCCCTATCTCTGGTAGAACCAGAGTTACCAGCCTCCAGAATTTAGTCTAATGTATTTCCTATGGAGGGGTTTGTTTGTTTACGATTAGCTTAATTACTCATCTACTGTTTGTCGAAGCCCTAATTCTTAGTATGGCTAGATGGTGGACAAATTGGTCTATAACATACTCAAAGGACATCCCCGTATCTCCAGTAGAAACAGAGTTACGAGCCTGCAAAGCTTATTTTCATAAATCAAAAGTAACCTTCTAACAATAAGTGAGACAAAAAATAAGTTGACGACGATATTGAGGTAGCCTCAAGTTTAAAGTATCCTTGTATGGGGAGCAAAGAGTACTATAACATATCCAAAGGAGATCCCAGTATCTCTTGTAGAACAAGAGTTATGAGCCTCCAAAGTTTAGTGCAAAAATCATAAGTAACATAATAAAAATAAGTGAGACGATACCAAAGTTGACGATCATTTTGCTTAATATCTCGGCCCTTGTTTGTCGTAGCTCAATGTTTTTAGTATGGTTAGATGGGGACAATTTGGACTATAACATTTCCTAAGGACATCCCCGTATCTATAGTAGACACAGAGTTATGGGCCTGCAAAATATAGTCTAATGCATTTCCTATGGACGGGTTGTTTGTTTACGTTTAGCTTAATTACTCGGCCCCTGTTTGTCGTAGCTCATTATTTTTAGTATGGTTAGATGGGGGACAAATTGGACTATAACATACTCATAGGACATCCCCGTATCTCCAGTAGAAACAGAGTTACGAGCCTGCAAAGTATAGTCTAATGCATTTCCTATGGAGGGGGTTAGTTTCGTTACGTTTAGCTTAATTACTCGGCCCCTGTTTGTCGTAGCCCAAAGTTTTTTGTATGGTTAGATGGGGGACAATTTGGACTATATCATATCCTAAGGACATCCCCGTATCTCTAGTAGACACAGAGTTACGAGCCTGCAAAGTATAGTCTAATGCATTTTCTATGGAGGGGTTTGTTTGTTCACGTATTGCTTAATTACTTGACCCTGTTCTTTCGATTAAAAATAATAACATATCTTTAGTATAGCGGTTATCGCATCCGCCTCACTCCCGGAAGGCCACAGGTTCGAAACCGCGAAGTTTTTTTTTTTGCTTGGAACATGCAAAGACCTTTATAATTATCCGAACATTTGTGTCAAGGTCACATTATTTACATCCCCGTATCTCTGGTAGAACCAGAGTTACGAGCCTGCAAAGTTTATTTTCAAAAATCAAAAGTAACCTTCTAACAATAAGTGAGACAAAAAATAAGTTGACGACGATATTGAGGTAGCCTCAAGTTTAAAGTATCCATGTATGAAGAGCAAAGAGTACTATAACATATCCAAAGGAGATCCCAGTATCTCTTGTAGAACAAGAGTTATGAGCCTCCAAAGTTTAGTGCAAAAATCATAAGTAACATAATAAAAATAAGTGAGACGATACCAAAGTTGACGAACATTTTGCTTAATATCTCGGCCCTTGTTTGTCGTAGCTCAATGTTTTTAGTATGGTTAGATGGGGGACAATTTGGACTATAACATTTCCTAAGGACATCCCCGTATCTCCAGTAGAAACAGAGTTACGAGCCTGCAAAATATAGTCTAATGCATTTCCTATGGAGGGGTTGTTTGTTTACGTTTAGCTTAATTACTCGGCCCCTGTTTGTCGTAGCCCAAAGTTTTTAATATGGTTAGATGGGGGACAATTTGGACTATATCATATCCTAAGGACATCCCCGTATCTCTAGTAGACACAGAGTTACGAGCCTGCAAAGTATAGTCTAATGCGTTTTCTATGGACGGGTTTGTTTGTTCACGTATTGCTTAATTACTTGACCCTATTCTTTCGATTAAAAATAATAACATATCTTTAGTGTAGCGGTTATCGCATCCGCCTCACTCCCGGAAGGCCACAGGTTCGAAACCGCGAAGTTTTTTTTTATAATTATCCGAACATTTGTGTCAAGGTCACATTATTTACATCCCCCTATCTCTGGTAGAACCAGAGTTACCAGCCTCCAGAATTTAGTCTAATGTATTTCCTATGGAGGGGTTTGTTTGTTTACGATTAGCTTAATTACTCAACTACTGTTTGTCGAAGCCCTAATTCTTAGTATGGCTAGATGGGGGACAAATTGGTCTATAACATACTCAAAGGACATCCCCGTATCTCCAGTAGAAACAGAGTTACGAGCCTGCAAAGCTTATTTTCATAAATCAAAAGTAACCTTCTAACAATAAGTGAGACAAAAAATAAGTTGACGACGATATTGAGGTAGCCTCAAGTTTAAAGTATCCTTGTATGGGGAGCAAAGAGTACTATAACATATCCAAAGGAGATCCCCGTATCTCTTGTAGAACAAGAGTTATGAGCCTCCAAAGTTTAGTGCAAAAATCATAAGTAACATAATAAAAATAAGTGAGACGATACCAAAGTTGACGAACATTTTGCTTAATATCTCGGCCCTTGTTTGTCGTAGCTCAATGTTTTTAGTATGGTTAGATGGGGGACAATTTGGACTATAACAATTCCTAAGGACATCCCCGTATCTATAGTAGACACAGAGTTATGGGCCTGCAAAATATAGTCTAATGCATTTCCTATGGACGGGTTGTTTGTTTACGTTTAGCTTAATTACTCGGCCCCTGTTTGTCGTAGCTCATTATTTTTAGTATGCTTAGATGGGGGACAAATTGGACTATAACATACTCATAGGACATCCCCGTATCTCCAGTAGAAACAGAGTTACGAGCCTGCAAAGTATAGTCTAATGCATTTCCTATGGAGGGGGTTTGTTTCGTTACGTTTAGCTTAATTACTCGGCCCCTGTTTGTCGTAGCCCAAAGTTTTTTGTATGGTTAGATGGGGGACAATTTGGACTATATCATATCCTAAGGACATCCCCGTATCTCTAGTAGACACAGAGTTACGAGCCTGCAAAGTATAGTCTAATGCATTTTCTATGGAGGGGTTTGTTTGTTCACGTATTGCTTAATTACTTGACCCTGTTCTTTCGATTAAAAATAATAACATATCTTTAGTATAGCGGTTATCGCATCCGCCTCACTCCCGGAAGGCCACAGGTTCGAAACCGCGAAGTTTTTTTTTTGCTTGGAACATGCAAAGACCTTTATAATTATCCGAACATTTGTGTCAAGGTCACATTATTTACATCCCCGTATCTCTGGTAGAACCAGAGTTACGAGCCTGCAAAGTTTATTTTCAAAAATCAAAAGTAACCTTCTAACAATAAGTGAGACAAAAAATAAGTTGACGACGATATTGAGGTAGCCTCAAGTTTAAAGTATCCATGTATGAAGAGCAAAGAGTACTATAACATATCCAAAGGAGATCCCAGTATCTCTTGTAGAACAAGAGTTATGAGCCTCCAAAGTTTAGTGCAAAAATCATAAGTAACATAATAAAAATAAGTGAGACGATACCAAAGTTGACGAACATTTTGCTTAATATCTCGGCCCTTGTTTGTCGTAGCTCAATGTTTTTAGTATGGTTAGATGGGGGACAATTTGGACTATAACATTTCCTAAGGACATCCCCGTATCTCCAGTAGAAACAGAGTTACGAGCCTGCAAAATATAGTCTAATGCATTTCCTATGGAGGGGTTGTTTGTTTACGTTTAGCTTAATTACTCGGCCCCTGTTTGTCGTAGCCCAAAGTTTTTAATATGGTTAGATGGGGGACAATTTGGACTATATCATATCCTAAGGACATCCCCGTATCTCTAGTAGACACAGAGTTACGAGCCTGCAAAGTATAGTCTAATGCGTTTTCTATGGACGGGTTTGTTTGTTCACGTATTGCTTAATTACTTGACCCTATTCTTTCGATTAAAAATAATAACATATCTTTAGTGTAGCGGTTATCGCATCCGCCTCACTCCCGGAAGGCCACAGGTTCGAAACCGCGAAGTTTTTTTTTATAATTATCCGAACATTTGTGTCAAGGTCACATTATTTACATCCCCCTATCTCTGGTAGAACCAGAGTTACCAGCCTCCAGAATTTAGTCTAATGTATTTCCTATGGAGGGGTTTGTTTGTTTACGATTAGCTTAATTACTCAACTACTGTTTGTCGAAGCCCTAATTCTTAGTATGGCTAGATGGGGGACAAATTGGTCTATAACATACTCAAAGGACATCCCCGTATCTCCAGTAGAAACAGAGTTACGAGCCTGCAAAGCTTATTTTCATAAATCAAAAGTAACCTTCTAACAATAAGTGAGACAAAAAATAAGTTGACGACGATATTGAGGTAGCCTCAAGTTTAAAGTATCCTTGTATGGGGAGCAAAGAGTACTATAACATATCCAAAGGAGATCCCCGTATCTCTTGTAGAACAAGAGTTATGAGCCTCCAAAGTTTAGTGCAAAAATCATAAGTAACATAATAAAAATAAGTGAGACGATACCAAAGTTGACGAACATTTTGCTTAATATCTCGGCCCTTGTTTGTCGTAGCTCAATGTTTTTAGTATGGTTAGATGGGGGACAATTTGGACTATAACAATTCCTAAGGACATCCCCGTATCTATAGTAGACACAGAGTTATGGGCCTGCAAAATATAGTCTAATGCATTTCCTATGGACGGGTTGTTTGTTTACGTTTAGCTTAATTACTCGGCCCCTGTTTGTCGTAGCTCATTATTTTTAGTATGCTTAGATGGGGGACAAATTGGACTATAACATACTCATAGGACATCCCCGTATCTCCAGTAGAAACAGAGTTACGAGCCTGCAAAGTATAGTCTAATGCATTTCCTATGGAGGGGGTTTGTTTCGTTACGTTTTGCTTAAGTACTCGGCCCCTGTTTGTCGTAGCCCAAAGTTTTTAGTATGGTTAGATGAAGGACAATTTGGACTATAACATATCCTAAGGACATCCCCGTATCTCTAGTAGACACAGAGTTATGGGCCTGCAAAGCATAGTCTAATGCATTTCCTTTGGACGGGTTGTTTGTATACGTTTAGCTTAATTACTCGGCCCCTGTTTGTCGTAGCTCAATGTTTTTAGTATGGTTAGATGGGGGACAAATTGGAATATAACATACTCAAAGGACATCGCCTTATCTACAGTAGAAACAGAGTTACGAGCCTGCAAAGTATAGTCTAATGCATTTTCTATGGAGGGGTTTGTTTGTTCACGTATTGCTTAATTACTTGACCCTGTTCTTTCGATTAAAAATAATAACATATCTTTAGTGTAGCGGTTATCGCATCCGCCTCACTCCCGGAAGGCCACAGGTTCGAAACCGCGAAGTTTTTTCTTTTGCTTGGAACATGCAAAGACCTTTATAATTATCCGAACATTTGTGTCAAGGTCACATTATTTACATCCCCGTATCTCTGGTAGAACCAGAGTTACGAGCCTGCAAAGTTTATTTTCAAAAATCAAAAGTAACCTTCTAACAATAAGTGAGACAAAAAATAAGTTGACGACGATATTGAGGTAGCCTCAAGTTTAAAGTATCCTTGTATGGGGAGCGAGTTATGAGCCTCCAAAGTTTAGTGCAAAAATCATAAGTAACATAATAAAAATAAGTGAGACGATACCAAAGTTGACGAACATTTTGCTTAATATCTCGGCCCTTGTTTGTCGTAGCTCAATGTTTTTAGTATGGTTAGATGGGGGACAATTTGGACTATAACATTTCCTAAGGACATCCCCGTATCTCTAGTAGACACAGAGTTATGGGCCTGCAAAATATAGTCTAATGCATTTCCTATGGACGGGTTGTTTGTTTACGTTTAGCTTAACTACTCGGCCCCTGTTTGTCGTAGCTCATTATTTTTAGTATGGTTAGATGGGGGACAAATTGGACTATAACATACTCATAGGACATCCCCGTATCTCCAGTAGAAACAGAGTTACGAGCCTGCAAAGTATAGTCTAATGCAATTCCTATGGAGGGGGTTTGTTTCGTTACGTTTTGCTTAAGTACTCGGCCCCTGTTTGTCGTAGCTCAATGTTTTTAGTATGGTTAGATGGGGGACAATTTGGACTATAACATTTCCTAAGGACATCCCCGTATCTCTAGTAGACACAGAGTTATGGGCCTGCAAAATATAGTCTAATGCATTTCCTATGGACGGGTTGTTTGTTTACGTTTAGCTTAATTACTCGGCCCCTGTTTGTCGTAGCTCATTATTTTTAGTATGGTTAGATGGGGGACAAATTGGACTATAACATACTCATAGGACATCCCCGTATCTCCAGTAGAAACAGAGTTACGAGCCTGCAAAGTATAGTCTAATGCATTTCCTATGGAGGGGGTTTGTTTCGTTACGTTTTGCTTAAGTACTCGGCCCCTGTTTGTCGTAGCCCAAAGGTTTTAGTATGGTTAGATGAAGGACAATTTGGACTATAACATATCCTAAGGACATCCCCGTATCTTTAGTAGACACAGAGTTATGGGCCTGCAAAGCATAGTCTAATGCATTTCCTTTGGACGGGTTGTTTGTTTACGTTTAGCTTAATTACTCGGCCCCTGTTTGTCGTAGCTCAATGTTTTTAGTATGGTTAGATGGGGGACAAATTGGAATATAACATACTCAAAGGACATCGCCTTTTCTACAGTAGAAACAGAGTTACGAGATTGCAAAGTATAGTCTAATGCATTTTCTATGGAGGGGTTTGTTTGTTCACGTATTGCTTAATTACTTGACCCTGTTCTTTCGATTAAAAATAATAACATATCTTTAGTGTAGCGGTTATCGCATCCGCCTCACTCCCGGAAGGCCACAGGTTCGAAACCGCGAAGTTTTTTCTTTTGCTTGGAACATGCAAAGACCTTTATAATTATCCGAACATTTGTGTCAAGGTCACATTATTTACATCCCCGTATCTCTGGTAGAACCAGAGTTACGAGCCTGCAAAGTTTATTTTCAAAAATCAAAAGTAACCTTCTAACAATAAGTGAGACAAAAAATAAGTTGACGACGATATTGAGGTAGCCTCAAGTTTAAAGTATCCTTGTATGGGGAGCGAGTTATGAGCCTCCAAAGTTTAGTGCAAAAATCATAAGTAACATAATAAAAATAAGTGAGACGATACCAAAGTTGACGAACATTTTGGTTAATATCTCGGCCCTTGTTTGTCGTAGCTCAATGTTTTCAGTATGGTTAGATGGGGGACAATTTGGACTATAACATTTCCTAAGGACATCCCCGTATCTATAGTAGACACAGAGTTATGGGCCTGCAAAATATAGTCTAATGCATTTCCTATGGACGGGTTGTTTGTTTACGTTTAGCTTAATTACTCGGCCCCTGTTTGTCGTAGCTCATTATTTTTAGTATGGTTAGATGGGGGACAAATTGGACTATAACATACTCATAGGACATCCCCGTATCTCCAGTAGAAACAGAGTTACGAGCCTGCAAAGTATAGTCTAATGCATTTCCTATGGAGGGGGTTTGTTTCGTTACGTTTTGCTTAAGTACTCGGCCCCTGTTTGTCGTAGCCCAAAGTTTTTAGTATGGTTAGATGAAGGACAATTTGGACTATAACATATCCTAAGGACATCCCCGTATCTCTAGTAGACACAGAGTTATGGGCCTGCAAAGCATAGTCTAATGCATTTCCTTTGGACGGGTTGTTTGTATACGTTTAGCTTAATTACTCGGCCCCTGTTTGTCGTAGCTCAATGTTTTTAGTATGGTTAGATGGGGGACAAATTGGAATATAACATACTCAAAGGACATCGCCTTATCTACAGTAGAAACAGAGTTACGAGCCTGCAAAGTATAGTCTAATGCATTTTCTATGGAGGGGTTTGTTTGTTCACGTATTGCTTAATTACTTGACCCTGTTCTTTCGATTAAAAATAATAACATATCTTTAGTGTAGCGGTTATCGCATCCGCCTCACTCCCGGAAGGCCACAGGTTCGAAACCGCGAAGTTTTTTCTTTTGCTTGGAACATGCAAAGACCTTTATAATTATCCGAACATTTGTGTCAAGGTCACATTATTTACATCCCCGTATCTCTGGTAGAACCAGAGTTACGAGCCTGCAAAGTTTATTTTCAAAAATCAAAAGTAACCTTCTAACAATAAGTGAGACAAAAAATAAGTTGACGACGATATTGAGGTAGCCTCAAGTTTAAAGTATCCTTGTATGGGGAGCGAGTTATGAGCCTCCAAAGTTTAGTGCAAAAATCATAAGTAACATAATAAAAATAAGTGAGACGATACCAAAGTTGACGAACATTTTGCTTAATATCTCGGCCCTTGTTTGTCGTAGCTCAATGTTTTTAGTATGGTTAGATGGGGGACAATTTGGACTATAACATTTCCTAAGGACATCCCCGTATCTCTAGTAGACACAGAGTTATGGGCCTGCAAAATATAGTCTAATGCATTTCCTATGGACGGGTTGTTTGTTTACGTTTAGCTTAACTACTCGGCCCCGGTTTGTCGTAGCTCATTATTTTTAGTATGGTTAGATGGGGGACAAATTGGACTATAACATACTCATAGGACATCCCCGTATCTCCAGTAGAAACAGAGTTACGAGCCTGCAAAGTATAGTCTAATGCATTTCCTATGGAGGGGGTTTGTTTCGTTATGTTTTGCTTAAGTACTCGGCCCCTGTTTGTCGTAGCTCAATGTTTTTAGTATGGTTAGATGGGGGACAATTTGGACTATAACATTTCCTAAGGACATCCCCGTATCTCTAGTAGACACAGAGTTATGGGCCTGCAAAATATAGTCTAATGCATTTCCTATGGACGGGTTGTTTGTTTACGTTTAGCTTAATTACTCGGCCCCTGTTTGTCGTAGCTCATTATTTTTAGTATGGTTAGATGGGGGACAAATTGGACTATAACATACTCATAGGACATCCCCGTATCTCCAGTAGAAACAGAGTTACGAGCCTGCAAAGTATAGTCTAATGCATTTCCTATGGAGGGGGTTTGTTTCGTTACGTTTTGCTTAAGTACTCGGCCCCTGTTTGTCGTAGCCCAAAGTTTTTAGTATGGTTAGATGAAGGACAATTTGGACTATAACATATCCTAAGGACATCCCCGTATCTTTAGTAGACACAGAGTTATGGGCCTGCAAAGCATAGTCTAATGCATTTCCTTTGGACGGGTTGTTTGTTTACGTTTAGCTTAATTACTCGGCCCCTGTTTGTCGTAGCTCAATGTTTTTAGTATGGTTAGATGGGGGACAAATTGGAATATAACATACTCAAAGGACATCGCCTTTTCTACAGTAGAAACAGAGTTACGAGCCTGCAAAGTATAGTCTAATGCATTTTCTATGGAGGGGTTTGTTTGTTCACGTATTGCTTAATTACTTGACCCTGTTCTTTCGATTAAAAATAATAACATATCTTTAGTGTAGCGGTTATCGCATCCGCCTCACTCCCGGAAGGCCACAGGTTCGAAACCGCGAAGTTTTTTCTTTTGCTTGGAACATGCAAAGACCTTTATAATTATCCGAACATTTGTGTCAAGGTCACATTATTTACATCCCCGTATCTCTGGTAGAACCAGAGTTACGAGCCTGCAAAGTTTATTTTCAAAAATCAAAAGTAACCTTCTAACAATAAGTGAGACAAAAAATAAGTTGACGACGATATTGAGGTAGCCTCAAGTTTAAAGTATCCTTGTATGGGGAGCGAGTTATGAGCCTCCAAAGTTTAGTGCAAAAATCATAAGTAACATAATAAAAATAAGTGAGACGATACCAAAGTTGACGAACATTTTGCTTAATATCTCGGCCCTTGTTTGTCGTAGCTCAATGTTTTCAGTATGGTTAGATGGGGGACAATTTGGACTATAACATTTCCTAAGGACATCCCCGTATCTCTAGTAGACACAGAGTTATGGGCCTGCAAAATATAGTCTAATGCATTTCCTATGGACGGGTTGTTTGTTTACGTTTAGCTTAACTACTCGGCCCCTGTTTGTCGTAGCTCATTATTTTTAGTATGGTTAGATGGGGGACAAATTGGACTATAACATACTCATAGGACATCCCCGTATCTCCAGTAGAAACAGAGTTACGAGCCTGCAAAGTATAGTCTAATGCATTTCCTATGTAGGGGGTTTGTTTCGTTACGTTTTGCTTAAGTACTCGGCCCCTGTTTGTCGTAGCTCAATGTTTTTAGTATGGTTAGATGGGGGACAATTTGGACTATAACATTTCCTAAGGACATTCCCGTATCTCTAGTAGACACAGAGTTATGGGCCTGCAAAATATAGTCTAATGCATTTCCTATGGACGGGTTGTTTGTTTACGTTTAGCTTAATTACTCGGCCCCTGTTTGTCGTAGCTCATTAATTTTAGTATGGTTAGATGGGGGACAAATTGGACTATAACATACTCATAGGACATCCCCGTATCTCCAGTAGAAACAGAGTTACGAGCCTGCAAAGTATAGTCTAATGCATTTCCTATGGAGGGGGTTTGTTTCGTTACGTTTTGCTTAAGTACTCGGCCCCTGTTTGTCGTAGCCCAAAGTTTTTAGTATGGTTAGATGAAGGACAATTTGGACTATAACATATCCTAAGGACATCCCCGTATCTCTAGTAGACACAGAGTTATGGGCCTGCAAAGCATAGTCTAATGCATTTCCTTTGGACGGGTTGTTTGTTTACGTTTAGCTTAATTACTCGGCCCCTGTTTGTCGTAGCTCAATGTTTTTAGTATGGTTAGATGGGGGACAAATTGGAATATAACATACTCAAAGGACATCGCCTTTTCTACAGTAGAAACAGAGTTACGAGCCTGCAAAGTATAGTCTAATGCATTTTCTATGGAGGGGTTTGTTTGTTCACGTATTGCTTAATTACTTGACCCTGTTCTTTCGATTAAAAATAATAACATATCTTTAGTGTAGCGGTTATCGCATCCGCCTCACTCCCGGAAGGCCACAGGTTCGAAACCGCGAAGTTTTTTCTTTTGCTTGGAACATGCAAAGACCTTTATAATTATCCGAACATTTGTGTCAAGGTCACATTATTTACATCCCCGTATCTCTGGTAGAACCAGAGTTACGAGCCTGCAAAGTTTATTTTCAAAAATCAAAAGTAACCTTCTAACAATAAGTGAGACAAAAAATAAGTTGACGACGATATTGAGGTAGCCTCAAGTTTAAAGTATCCTTGTATGGGGAGCGAGTTATGAGCCTCCAAAGTTTAGTGCAAAAATCATAAGTAACATAATAAAAATAAGTGAGACGATACCAAAGTTGACGAACATTTTGGTTAATATCTCGGCCCTTGTTTGTCGTAGCTCAATGTTTTCAGTATGGTTAGATGGGGGACAATTTGGACTATAACATTTCCTAAGGACATCCCCGTATCTATAGTAGACACAGAGTTATGGGCCTGCAAAATATAGTCTAATGCATTTCCTATGGACGGGTTGTTTGTTTACGTTTAGCTTAATTACTCGGCCCCTGTTTGTCGTAGCTCATTATTTTTAGTATGGTTAGATGGGGGACAAATTGGACTATAACATACTCATAGGACATCCCCGTATCTCCAGTAGAAACAGAGTTACGAGCCTGCAAAGTATAGTCTAATGCATTTCCTATGGAGGGGGTTTGTTTCGTTACGTTTTGCTTAAGTACTCGGCCCCTGTTTGTCGTAGCCCAAAGTTTTTAGTATGGTTAGATGAAGGACAATTTGGACTATAACATATCCTAAGGACATCCCCGTATCTTTAGTAGACACAGAGTTATGGGCCTGCAAAGCATAGTCTAATGCATTTCCTTTGGACGGGTTGTTTGTTTACGTTTAGCTTAATTACTCGGCCCCTGTTTGTCGTAGCTCAATGTTTTTAGTATGGTTAGATGGGGGACAAATTGGAATATAACATACTCAAAGGACATCGCCTTTTCTACAGTAGAAACAGAGTTACGAGCCTGCAAAGTATAGTCTAATGCATTTTCTATGGAGGGGTTTGTTTGTTCACGTATTGCTTAATTACTTGACCCTGTTCTTTCGATTAAAAATAATAACATATCTTTAGTGTAGCGGTTATCGCATCCGCCTCACTCCCGGAAGGCCACAGGTTCGAAACCGCGAAGTTTTTTCTTTTGCTTGGAACATGCAAAGACCTTTATAATTATCCGAACATTTGTGTCAAGGTCACATTATTTACATCCCCGTATCTCTGGTAGAACCAGAGTTACGAGCCTGCAAAGTTTATTTTCAAAAATCAAAAGTAACCTTCTAACAATAAGTGAGACAAAAAATAAGTTGACGACGATATTGAGGTAGCCTCAAGTTTAAAGTATCCTTGTATGGGGAGCGAGTTATGAGCCTCCAAAGTTTAGTGCAAAAATCATAAGTAACATAATAAAAATAAGTGAGACGATACCAAAGTTGACGAACATTTTGCTTAATATCTCGGCCCTTGTTTGTCGTAGCTCAATGTTTTTAGTATGGTTAGATGGGGGACAATTTGGACTATAACATTTCCTAAGGACATCCCCGTATCTCTAGTAGACACAGAGTTATGGGCCTGCAAAATATAGTCTAATGCATTTCCTATGGACGGGTTGTTTGTTTACGTTTAGCTTAACTACTCGGCCCCTGTTTGTCGTAGCTCATTATTTTTAGTATGGTTAGATGGGGGACAAATTGGACTATAACATACTCATAGGACATCCCCGTATCTCCAGTAGAAACAGAGTTACGAGCCTGCAAAGTATAGTCTAATGCATTTCCTATGGAGGGGGTTTGTTTCGTTACGTTTTGCTTAAGTACTCGGCCCCTGTTTGTCGTAGCCCAAAGTTTTTAGTATGGTTAGATGAAGGACAATTTGGACTATAACATATCCTAAGGACATCCCCGTATCTCTAGTAGACACAGAGTTATGGGCCTGCAAAGCATAGTCTAATGCATTTCCTTTGGACGGGTTGTTTGTATACGTTTAGCTTAATTACTCGGCCCCTGTTTGTCGTAGCTCAATGTTTTTAGTATGGTTAGATGGGGGACAAATTGGAATATAACATACTCAAAGGACATCGCCTTTTCTACAGTAGAAACAGAGTTACGAGCCTGCAAAGTATAGTCTAATGCATTTTCTATGGAGGGGTTTGTTTGTTCACGTATTGCTTAATTACTTGACCCTGTTCTTTCGATTAAAAATAATAACATATCTTTAGTGTAGCGGTTATCGCATCCGCCTCACTCCCGGAAGGCCACAGGTTCGAAACCGCGAAGTTTTTTCTTTTGCTTGGAACATGCAAAGACCTTTATAATTATCCGAACATTTGTGTCAAGGTCACATTATTTACATCCCCGTATCTCTGGTAGAACCAGAGTTACGAGCCTGCAAAGTTTATTTTCAAAAATCAAAAGTAACCTTCTAACAATAAGTGAGACAAAAAATAAGTTGACGACGATATTGAGGTAGCCTCAAGTTTAAAGTATCCTTGTATGGGGAGCGAGTTATGAGCCTCCAAAGTTTAGTGCAAAAATCATAAGTAACATAATAAAAATAAGTGAGACGATACCAAAGTTGACGAACATTTTGCTTAATATCTCGGCCCTTGTTTGTCGTAGCTCAATGTTTTTAGTATGGTTAGATGGGGGACAATTTGGACTATAACATTTCCTAAGGACATCCCCGTATCTCTAGTAGACACAGAGTTATGGGCCTGCAAAATATAGTCTAATGCATTTCCTATGGACGGGTTGTTTGTTTACGTTTAGCTTAACTACTCGGCCCCTGTTTGTCGTAGCTCATTATTTTTAGTATGGTTAGATGGGGGACAAATTGGACTATAACATACTCATAGGACATCCCCGTATCTCCAGTAGAAACAGAGTTACGAGCCTGCAAAGTATAGTCTAATGCATTTCCTATGGAGGGGGTTTGTTTCGTTACGTTTTGCTTAAGTACTCGGCCCCTGTTTGTCGTAGCCCAAAGTTTTTAGTATGGTTAGATGAAGGACAATTTGGACTATAACATATCCTAAGGACATCCCCGTATCTCTAGTAGACACAGAGTTATGGGCCTGCAAAGCATAGTCTAATGCATTTCCTTTGGACGGGTTGTTTGTATACGTTTAGCTTAATTACTCGGCCCCTGTTTGTCGTAGCTCAATGTTTTTAAAATGGTTAGATGGGGGACAAATTGGAATATAACATACTCAAAGGACATCGCCTTATCTACAGTAGAAACAGAGTTACGAGCCTGCAAAGTATAGTCTAATGCATTTTCTATGGAGGGGTTTGTTTGTTCACGTATTGCTTAATTACTTGACCCTGTTCTTTCGATTAAAAATAATAACATATCTTAAGTGTAGCGGTTATCGCATCCGCCTCACTCCCGGAAGGCCACAGGTTCGAAACCGCGAAGTTTTTTCTTTTGCTTGGAACATGCAAAGACCTTTATAATTATCCGAACATTTGTGTCAAGGTCACATTATTTACATCCCCGTATCTCTGGTAGAACCAGAGTTACGAGCCTGCAAAGTTTATTTTCAAAAATCAAAAGTAACCTTCTAACAATAAGTGAGACAAAAAATAAGTTGACGACGATATTGAGGTAGCCTCAAGTTTAAAGTATCCTTGTATGGGGAGCAAAGAGTACTATAACTTATCCAAAGGAGATCCCAGTATCTCTTGTAGAACAAGAGTTATGAGCCTCCAAAATTTAGTGCAAAAATCATAAGTAACATAATAAAAATAAGTGAGACGATACCAAAGTTGACGAACATTTTGCTTAATATCTCGGCCCTTGTTTGCCGTAGCTCAATGTTTTTAGTATGGTTAGATGGGGGACAATTTGGACTATAACATTTCCTAAGGACATCCCCGTATCTCTAGTAGACACAGAGTTATGGGCCTGCTAAATATAGTCTAATGCATTTCCTATGGACGGGTTGTTTGTTTACGTTTAGCTTAATTACTCGGCCCCTGTTTGTCGTAGCTCATTATTTTTAGTATGGTTAGATGGGGGACAAATTGGACTATAACATACTCATAGGACATCCCCGTATCTCCCGTAGAAACAGAGTTACGAGCCTGCAAAGTATAGTCTAATGCATTTCCTATGGAGGGGGTTTGTTTCGTTACGTTTTGCTTAAGTACTCGGCCCCTGTTTGTCGTAGCCCAAAGTTTTTAGTATGGTTAGATGAACGACAATTTGGACTATAACATATCCTAAGGACATCCCCGTATCTCTAGTAGACACAGAGTTATGGGCCTGCAAAATATAGTCTAATGCATTTCCTATGGACGTGTTGTTTGTTTACGTTTAGCTTAATTACTCGGCCCCTGTTTGTCGTAGCTCAATGTTTTTAGTATGGTTAGATGGGGGACAAATTGGAATATAACATACTCAAAGGACATCGCCTTATCTACAGTAGAAACAGTAGAAACAGAGTTACGAGCCTGCAAAGTATAGTCTAATGCATTTTCTATGGAGGGGTTTGTTTGTTCACGTAGTGCTTAATTACTTGACCCTGTTCTTTCGATTAAAAATAATAACATATCTTTAGTGTAGCGGTTATCGCATCCGCCTCACTCCCGGAAGGCCACAGGTTCGAAACCGCGAAGTTTTTTTTTTCCTTGGAACATGCAAAGACCTTTATAATTATCCGAACATTTGTGTCAAGGTCACATTATTTACATCCCCGTATCTCTGGTAGAACCAGAGTTACGAGCCTGCAAAGTTTATTTTCAAAAATCAAAAGTAACCTTCTAACAATAAGTGAGACAAAAAATAAGTTGACGACGATATTGAGGTAGCCTCAAGTTTAAAGTATCCTTGTATGGGGAGCAAAGAGTACTATAACATATCCAAAGGAGATCCCAGTATCTCTTGTAGAACAAGAGTTATGAGCCTCCAAAGTTTAGTGCAAAAATCATAAGTAACATAATAAAAATAAGTGAGACGATACCAAAGTTGACGAACATTTTGCTTAATATCTCGGCCCTTGTTTGTCGTAGCTCAATGTTTTTAGTATGGTTAGATGTGGGACAATTTGGACTATAACATTTCCTAAGGACATCCCCGTATCTCTAGTAGACACAGAGTTATGGGCCTGCAAAATATAGTCTAATGCATTTCCTATGGACGGGTTGTTTGTTTACGTTTAGCTTAATTACTCGGCCCCTGTTTGTCGTAGCTCATTATTTTTAGTATGGTTAGATGGGGGACAAATTGGACTATAACATACTCAAAGGACATCCCCGTACCTCCAGTAGAAACAGAGTTACGAGCCTGCAAATTATAGTCTAATGCATTTCCTATGGAGGGGGTTTGTTTCGTTACGTTTTGCTTAAGTACTCGGCCCCTGTTTGTCGTAGCCCAAAGTTTTTAGTATGGTTAGATGAAGGACAATTTGGACTATAACATATCCTAAGGACATCCCCGTATCTCTAGTAGACACAGAGTTATGGGCCTGCAAAATATAGTCTAATGCATTTCCTATGGACGTGTTGTTTGTTTACGTTTAGCTAAATTACTCGGCCCCTGTTTGTCGTAGCTCAATGTTTTTAGTATGGTTAGATGGGGGACAAATTGGAATATAACATACTCAAAGGACATCGCCTTATCTACAGTAGAAACAGTAGAAACAGAGTTACGAGCCTGCAAAGTATAGTCTAATGCATTTTCTATGGAGGGGTTTGTTTGTTCACGTAGTGCTTAATTACTTGACCCTGTTCTTTCGATTAAAAATAATAACATATCTTTAGTGTAGCGGTTATCGCATCCGCCTCACTCCCGGAAGGCCACAGGTTCGAAACCGCGAAGTTTTTTTTTTCCTTGGAACATGCAAAGACCTTTATAATTATCCGAACATTTGTGTCAAGGTCACATTATTTACATCCCCGTATCTCTGGTAGAACCAGAGTTACGAGCCTGCAAAGCTTATTTTCAAAAATCAAAAGTAACCTTCTAACAATAAGTGAGACAAAAAATAAGTGGACGACGATATTGAGGTAGCCTCAAGTTTAAAGTATCCTTGTATGGGGAGCAAAGAGTACTATAACATATCCAAAGGAGATCCCAGTATCTCGTGTAGAACAAGAGTTATGAGCCTCCAAAGTTTAGTGCAAAAATCATAAGTAACATAATAAAAATAAGTGAGACGATACCAAAGTTGACGAACATTTTGCTTAATATCTCGGCCCTTGTTTGTCGTAGCTCAATGTTTTTAGTATGGTTAGATGGGGGACAATTTGGACTATAACATTTCCTAAGGACATCCCCGTATCTCTAGTAGACACAGAGTTATGGGCCTGCAAAATATAGTCTAATGCATTTCCTATGGACGGGTTGTTTGTTTACGTTTAGCTTAATTACTCGGCCCCTGTTTGTCGTAGCTCAATATTTTTTAGTATGGTTAGATGGGGGACAAATTGGACTATAACATACTCAAAGGACATCCCCGTATCTCCAGTAGAAACAGAGTTACAAGCCTGCAAAGTATAGTGTAATGCATTTCCTATGGAGGGGGTTTGTTTCGTTACGTTTTGCTTAAGTACTCGGCCCCTGTTTGTCGAAGCCCAAAGTTTTTAGTATGGTTAGATGGGGGACAAGTTGGACTATAACATATCCAAAGGACATCCCCGTATCTCTAGTAGACACAGAGTTATGGGCCTGCAAATTATAGTCTAATGCATTTCCTATAGAGGGGTTTGTTTGTTTACGATTAGCTTAAATACTCGACTACTGTTTGTCGTAGCTCAATGTTTTTACTATGGTTACATGAAGGACAAATTGGACTAAAACGTACTCAAAGGACATCCCCGTATCTCCAGTAGAAACAGAGTTACGAGCCTGCAAAGTATAGTCTAATGCATTTTCTATGGAGGGGTTTGTTTGTTCACGTATTGCTTAATTACTTGACCCTGTTCTTTCGATTAAAAATAATAACATATCTTTAGTGTAGCGGTTATCGCATCCGCCTCACTCCCGGAAGGCCACAGGTTCGAAACCGCGAAGTTTTTTTTTATAATTATCCGAACATTTGTGTCAAGGTCACATTATTTACATCCCCGTATCTCTGGTAGAACCAGAGTTACGAGCCTCCAGAATTTAGTCTAATGTATTTCCTATAGAGGGGTTTGTTTGTTTACGATTAGCTTAATTACTCGACTACTGTTTGTCGTAGCCCTAATTCTTAGTATGGCTAGATGGGGGACAAATTGGTCTATAACATACTCAAAGGACATCCCCGTATCTCCAGTAGAAACAGAGTTACGAGCCTGCAAAGTTTATTTTCAAAAATCAAAAGTAACCTTCTAACAATAAGTGAGACAAAAAGTAAGTTGACGACGATATTGAGGTAGCCTCAAGTTTAAAGTATCCTTGTATGGGGAGCAAAGAGTACTATAACATATGCAAAGGAGATCCCAGTATCTCTTGTAGAACAAGAGTTATGAGCCTCCAAAGTTTAGTGCAAAAATCATAAGTAACATAATAAAAATAAGTGAGACGATACCAAAGTTGACGAACATTTTGCTTAATATCTCGGCCCCTGTTTGTCGTAGCTCAATGTTTTTAGTATGGTTAGATGAAGGACAAATTGGACTATAACATATCCTAAGGACATGCCGGTATCTCTAGTAGACACAGAGTTATGGGCCTGCAAAGCATAGTCTAATGCATTTCCTATGGAGGGTTTTGTTTGTTCACGTATTGCTTAATTACTTGACCCTGTTCTTTCGATTAAAAATAATAACATATCTTTAGTGTAGCGGTTATCGCATCCGCCTCACTCCCGGAAGGCCACAGGTTCGAAACCGCGAAGTTTTTTTTTTTTGCTTGGAACATGCAAATACCTTTATAATTATCCGAACATTTGTGTCATGGTCACATTATTTACATCCCCGTATCTCTGGTAGAACCAGAGTTACGAGCCTGCAAAGTTTATTTTAAAAAATCAAAAGTAACCTTCTAACAATAAGTGAGACAAAAAATAAGTTGACGACGATATTGAGGTAGCCTCAAGTTTAAAGTATCCTTGAATGGGGAGCAAAGAGTACAATAACATATCCAAAGGAGATCCCAGTATTTCTTGTAGAAAAAGAGTTATGAGCCTCCAAAGTTTAGTGCAAAAATCATAAGTAACATAATAAAAATAAGTGAGACGATACCAAAGTTGACGAACATTTTGCTTAATATCTCGGCCCTTGTTTGTCGTAGCTCAATGTTTTTAGTATGGTTAGATGGGGGACAATTTGGACTATAGCATATCCTAAGGACATCCCCGTATCTTTAGTAGACACAGAGTTACGAGCCTCCAGAATTTAGTCTAATGTATTTCCTATGGAGGGGTTTGTTTGTTTACGACTAGCTTAATTACTCGACTGCTGTTTGTCGTAGCCCTAATTCTTAGTATGGCTAGATGGGGGACAAATTGGTCTATAACATACTCAAAGGACATCCCCGTATCTCCAGTAGAAACAGAGTTACGAGCCTGCAAAGTATAGTCTAATGCATTTTCTATGGAGGGGTTTGTTTGTTCACGTATTGCTTAATTACTTGACCCTGTTCCTTCGATTAAAAATAATAACATATCTTTAGTGTAGCGGTTATCGCATCCGCCTCACTCCCGGAAGGCCACAGGTTCGAAGCCGCGAAGTTTTTTTTTTTTGTTTGGAACATGCAAAGACCTTTATAATTATCCGAACATTTGTGTCAAGGTCACATTATTTACATCCCCGTATCTCTGGTAGAACCAGAGTTACGAGCCTCCAGAATTTAGTCTAATGTATTTCCTATGGAGGGGTTTGTTTGTTTACGATTAGCTTAATTACTCGACTACTGTTTGTCGTAGCTCAATGTTTTTAGTATGGTTAGATGACGGACAAATTGGACTAAATCATACTCAAAGGACATCCCCGTACCTCCAGTAGAAACAGAGTTACGAGCCTGCAAAGTATAGTCTAATGCATTTCCTATGGAGGGGTTGTTTGTTTACGTTTATCTTAATTACTCGGCCCCTGTTTGTCGTAGCCCAACATTTTTAGTATGGTTAGATGGGGGACAAATTGGACAATACCATACTCAAAGGACATCCCCGTATCTCCAGTAGAAACAGAGTTACGAGCCGGAAAAGTATAGTCTAATGCATTTCCTATGGAGGGGTTGTTTGTTTACGTTTAGCTTAATTACTCGGCCCCTGTTTGTCGTAGCCCAAAGTTTTTAAAATGATTAGATGAAGGACAAATTGGACTATAACATATCCTACGGACATCCCGGTATCTCTAGTAGACACAGAGTTATGGGCCTGCAAAGTATAGTCTAATGCATTTTCTATGGAGGGGTTTGTTTGTTCACGTATTGCTTAATTACTTGACCCTGTTCTTTCGATTAAAAATAATAACATATCTTTAGTGTAGCGGTTATCGCATCCGCCTCACTCCCGGAAGGCCACAGGTTCGAAACCGCGAAGTTTTTTTTTTGCTTGGAACATGCAAAGACCTTTATAATTATCCGAACATTTGTGTCAAGGTCACATTATTTACATCCCCGTATCTCTGGTAGAACCAGAGTTACGAGCCTCCAGAATTTAGTCTAATGTATTTCCTATGAAGGGGTTTGTTTGTTTATGATTAGCTTAATTACTCGACTACTGTTTGTCGTAGCCCTAATTCTTATTATGGCTAGATGGGGGACAAATTGGTCTATAACATACTCAAAGGACATCCCCGTATCTCCAGTAGAAACAGAGTTACGAGCCTGCAAAGTTTATTTTCAAAAATCAAAAGTAACCTTCTAACAATAAGTGAGACAAAAAATAAGTTGACGACGATATTGAGGTAGCCTCAAGTTTAAAGTATCCTTGTATGGGGAGCAAAGAGTAATATAACATATCCAAAGGAGATCCCAGTATCTCTTGTAGAACAAGAGTTATGAGCCTCCAAAGTTTAGTGCAAAAATCATAAGTAACATAATAAAAATAAGTGAGACGATACCAAAGCTGACGAACATTTTGCTTAATATCTCGGCCCTTGTTTGTCGTAGCTCAATGTTTTTAGTATGGTTAGATGGGGGACAAATTGGACTATAACATACTCAAAGGACATCCTCGTATCTCCAGTAGAAACAGAGTTACGAGCCTGCAAAGTATAGTCTAATGCATTTTCTATGGAGGGGTTTGTTTGTTCACGTATTGCTTAATTACTTGACCCTGTTCTTTCGATTAAAAATAATAACATATCTTTGGTGTAGCGGTTATCGCATCCGCCTCACTCCCGGAAGGCCACAGGTTCGAAGCCGCGAAGTTTTTTTTTTGTTTGGAACATGCAAAGACCTTTATAATTATCCGAACATTTGTGTCAAGGTCACATTATTTACATCCCCGCATCTCTGGTAGAACCAGAGTTACGAGCCTCCAGAATTTAGTCTAATATATTTCCTATGGAGGGGTTTGTTTGTTTACGATTAGCTTAATTACTCGACTACTGTTTGTCGTAGCCCTAATTCTTAGTATGGCTAGATGGGGGACAAATTGGTCTATAACATACTCAAAGGACATCCCCGTATCTCCAGTAGAAACAGAGTTACGAGCCTCTAA
Source organism: Phalangium opilio (assembly GCF_054372755.1). Lineage (NCBI taxonomy): Eukaryota > Metazoa > Arthropoda > Arachnida > Opiliones > Phalangiidae > Phalangium > Phalangium opilio. The sequence continues at coordinate 1,595,351 of NW_028324192.1, read as the reverse complement.
AGTATAGTCTAATGCATTTCCTATGGAGGGGTTGTTTGTTTACGTTTAGCTTAATTACTCGACCCCTGTTTGTCGTAGCCCAAAGTTTTTAGTATGGTTAGATGGGGGACAAATTGGACTATAACATATCCTAAGGACATCCCCGTATCTCTAGTAGACACAGAGTAATGGGCCCGCAAAGTATAGTCTAATGCATTTCCTATGGAGGGGTTGTTTGTTTACGTTTAGCTTAATTACTAGGCCCCTGTTTGTCGTAGCTCAATGTTTTTAGTATGGTTAGATTTGGGACAAATTGGACTATAACATATCCTAAGGACATTCCGATATCTTTAGTAGACACAGAGTTATGGGCCTGCAAAATATAGTCTAATGCATTTTCTATGGAGGGGTTTGTTTGTTAACGTATTGCTTAATTACTTGACCCTGTTCTTTCGATTAAAAATAATAACATATCTTTAGTGTAGCGGTTATCGCATCCGCCTCACTCCCGGAAGGCCACAGGTTCGAAACCGCGAAGTTTTGTTTTTTTGCTTGGAACATGCAAAGACCTTTATAATTATCCGAACATTTGTGTCAAGGTCACATTATTTACATCCCCGTATCTCTGGTAGAACCAGAGTTACGAGCCTCCAGAATTTAGTCTAATGTATTTCCTATGAAGGGGTTTGTTTGTTTATGATTAGCTTAATTACTCGACTACTGTTTGTCGTAGCCCTAATTCTTATTATGGCTAGATGGGGGACAAATTGGTCTATAACATACTCAAAGGACATCCCCGTATCTCCAGTAGAAACAGAGTAACGAGCCTGCAAAGTTTATTTTCAAAAATCAAAAGTAACCTTCTAACAATAAGTGAGACAAAAAATAAGTTGACGACGATATTGAGGTAGCCTCAAGTTTAAAGTATCCTTGTATGGGGAGCAAAGAGTACTATAACATATCCAAAGGAGATCCCAGTATCTCTTGTAGAACAAGAGTTATGAGCCTCCAAAGTTTAGTGCAAAAATCATAAGTAACATAATAAAAATAAGTGAGACGATACCAAAGCTGACGAACATTTTGCTTAATATCTCGGCCCTTGTTTGTCGTAGCTCAATGTTTTTAGTATGGTTAGATGGGGGACAAATTGGACTATAACATACTCAAAGGACATCCCCGTATCTCCAGTAGAAACAGAGTTACGAGCCTGCAAAGTATAGTCTAATGCATTTTCTATGGAGGGGTTTGTTTGTTCACGTATTGCTTAATTACTTGACCCTGTTCTTTCGATTAAAAATAATAACATATCTTTGGTGTAGCGGTTATCGCATCCGCCTCGCTCCCGGAAGGCCACAGGTTCGAAACCGCGAAGTTTTTTTTTTATTGGAACATGCAAAGATCTTTATAATTATCCGAACATTTGTGTCAAGGTCACATTATTTACATCCCCGTATCTCTGGTAGAACCAGAGTTACGAGCCTCCAGAATTTAGTCTAATGTATTTCCTATGGAGGGGTTTGTTTGTTTACGACTAGCTTAATTACTCGACTGCTGTTTGTCGTAGCCCTAATTCTTAGTATGGCTAGATGGGGGACAAATTGGTCTATAACATACTCAAAGGACATCCCCGTATCTCCAGTAGAAACAGAGTTACGAGCCTCTAAAGTATAGTCTAATGCATTTCCTATGGAGGGGTTGTTTGTTTACGTTTAGCTTAATTACTCGACCCCTGTTTGTCGTAGCCCAAAGTTTTTAGTATGGTTAGATGGGGGACAAATTGGACTATAACATATCCTAAGGACATCCCCGTATCTCTAGTAGACACAGAGTAATGGGCCCGCAAAGTATAGTCTAATGCATTTCCTATGGAGGGGTTTGTTTGTTTACGACTAGCTTAATTACTCGACTGCTGTTTGTCGTAGCCCTAATTCTTAGTATGGCTAGATGGGGGACAAATTGGTCTATAACATACTCAAAGGACATCCCCGTATCTCCAGTAAAAACAGAGTTACGAGCTTGCAAAGTTTATTTTCAAAAATCAAAAGTAGCCTTCTAACAATAAGTGAGACAAAAAGTAAGTTGACGACGATTTTGCGGTAGCCTCAAGTTTAAAATATCCTTGTATGGGGAGCAAAGCGTACTATAACATATCCAAAGGAGATCCCAGTATCTCTTGTAGAACAAGAGTTATGAGCCTCCAAAGTTTAGTACAAAAATCATAAGTAACATAATAAAAATAAGTGAGACGATACCAAAGTTGACGAACATTTTGCTTAATATCTCGGCCCCTGTTTGTCGTAGCTCAATGTTTTTAGTATGGTTAGATGGGGGACAATTTGGAATATATCATATCCTAAGGACATCCCCGTATCTCTAGTAGAGACAGAGTTATGGGCCTGCAAAGTATAGTCTAATGCATTTGCTATGGACGGGTTGTTTGTTTACGTTTAGCTTAATTACTCGGCCCCTGTTTGTCGTAGCTCAATGTTTTTAGTATGGTTAGATGGGGGACAAATTGAACTATAACATACTCAAAGGACATCCCCGTATCTCCAGTAGAAACAGAGTTACGAGCCTGCAAACTATAGTCTAATGCATTTTCTATGGAGGGGTTTGTTTGTTCACGTATTGCTTAATTACTTGACCCTGTTCTTTCGATTAAAAATAATAACATATCTTTAGTGTAGCGGTTATCGCATCCACCTCACTCCCGGAAGGCCACAGGTTCGAAACCGCGAAGTTTTTTTTTTATAATTATCCGAACATTTGTGTCTAGGTCACATTATTTACATCCCCGTATCTCTGGTAGAACCAGAGTTACGAGCCTCTAGAATTTAGTCTAATGTATTTCCTATGGAGGGGTTTGTTTGTTTACGATTAGCTTAATTACTCGACTACTGTTTGTCGTAGCCCTAATTCTTAGTATGGCTAGATGGGGGACAAATTGGTCTATAACATACTCAAAGGACATCCCCGTATCTCCAGTAGAAACAGAGTTACGAGCCTGCAAATTATAGTCTAATGCATTTTCTATGGAGGGGTTTGTTTGTTCACGTATTGCTTAATTACTTGACCCTATTCTTTCGATTAAAAAAAATAACATATCTTTAGTGTAGCGGTTATCGCATCCGCCTCACTCCCGGAAGGCCACAGGTTCGAAACCGCGAAGTTTTTTTTTTGCTTTGAACATGCAAAGACCTTTATAATTATCCGAACATTTGTGTCAAGGTCACATTATTTACATCCCCGTATCTCTGGTAGAACCAGAGTTACGAGCCTCCAGAATTTAGTCTAATGTATTTCCTATGGAGGGGTTTGTTGGTTTACGATTAGCTTAATTACGCGACTTCTGTTTGTCGTAGCCCTAATTCTTAGTATGGCTAGATGTTGGACAAATTGGTCTATAACATACTCAAAGGACATCCCCGTATCTTCAGTAGAAACAGAGTTACGAGCCTGCAAAGTTTATTTTCAAAAATCAAAAGTAACCTTCTAACAATAAGTGAGACAAAAAATAAGTTGACGACGATATTGAGGTAGCCTCAAGTTTAAAGTATCCTTGTATGGGGAGCAAAGAGTACTATAACATATCCAAGGGAGATCCCAGTATCTCTTGTAGAACAAGAGTTATGAGCCTCCAAAGTTTAGTGCAAAAATCATAAGTAACATAATTAAAATAAGTGAGACGATACCAAAGTTGACGAACATTTTGCTTAATATCTAGGCCCCTGTTTGTCCTAGCTCAATGTTTTTAAAATGGTTAGATGACGGACAAATTGGACTAAAACATACTCAAAGGACATCCCCGTACCTCCAGTAGAAACAGAGTTACGAGCCTGCAAAGTATAGTCTAATGCATTTCCTATGGAGGGGTTGTTTGTTTACGTTTAACTTAATTACTCGGCCCCTGTTTGTCGTAGCCCAACATTTTTAGTATGGTTAGATGGGGGACAATTTGGACTATAACATATCCTAAGGACATCCTCGTATCTCCAGTAGAAACAGAGTTACGAGCCTGCAAAGTATAGTCTAACTCATTTCCTATGGAGGGGGTTGGTTTCTTTACGTTTTGCTTAAGTACTCGGCCCCTGTTTGTCGTAACCCAAATATTTTAGTATGGTTAGATGGGGGACAAATTGGACAATACCATACTCAAAGGACATCCCCGTATCTCCAGTAGAAACAGAGTTACGAGCCGGAAAAGTATAGCCTAATGCATTTCCTATGGAGGGGTTGTTTGTTTACGTTTAGCTTAATTACTCGGCCCCTGTTTGTCGTAGCCCAAAGTTTTTAAAATGGTTAGATGAAGGACAAATTGGACTATAACATATCCTAAGGACATCCCGGTATCTCTAGTAGACACAGAGTTATGGGCCTGCAAAGTATAGTCTAATGCATTTTCTATGGAGGGGTTTGTTTGTTCACGTATTGCTTAATTACTTGACCCTGTTCTTTCGATTAAAAATAATAACATATCTTTAGTGTAGCGGTTATCGCATCCGCCTCACTCCCGGAAGGCCACAGGTTCGAAACCGCGAAGTTTTTTTTTTTGCTTGGAACATGCAAAGACCTTTATAATTATCCGAACATTTGTGTCAAGGTCACATTATTTACATCCCCATATCTCTGGTAGAACCAGAGTTACGAGCCTCCAGAATTTAGTCTAATGTATTTCCTATGGAGGGGTTTGTTTGTTTACGATTAGCTTAATTACTCGACTACTGTTTGTCGTAGCCCTAATTCTTAGTATGGCTAGATGGGGGACAAATTGGTCTATAACATACTCAAAGGACATCCCCGTATCTCCAGTAGAAACAGAGTTACGAGCCTGCAAAATTTTTTTTCAAAAATCAAAAGTAACCTTCTAACAATAAGTGAGACAAAAAATAAGTTGACGACGATATTGAGGTAGCCTCAAGTTTAAAGTATCCTTGTATGGGGAGCAAAGAGTACTATAACATATCCAAAGGAGATCCCAGTATCTCTTGTAGAACAAGAGTTATGAGCCTCCTAATTTTAGTGCAAAAATCATAAGTAACATAATAAAATAAGTGAGACGATACCAAAGTTGACGAACATTTTGCTTAATATCTCGGCCCCTGTTTGTCGTAGCTCAATGTTTTTAGTATGGTTAGATGAAGGACAATTTGGACTTTAACATATCCTAAGGACATCCCCGTATCTCTAGTAGACACAGAGTTATGGGCCTGCAAAGTATAGTCTAATGCATTTCCTATGGACGGGTTGTTTGTTTACGTTTAGCTTAATTACTCGGCCCCTGTTTGTCGTAGCTCAATGTTTTTAGTATGGTTAGATGGGGGACAAATTGGACTATAACGTACTCAAAGGACATCCCCGTATCTCCAGTAGACACAGAGTTATGGGCCTGCAAAGTATAGTCTAATGCATTTTCTATGGAGGGGTTTGTTTGTTCACGTATTGGTTAATTACTTGACCCTGTTCTTTCGATTAAAAATAATAACATATCTTTAGTGTAGCGGTTATCGCATCCGCCTCACTCCCGGAAGGCCACAGGTTCGAAACCGCGAAGTTTTTTTTTTTGCTTGGAACATGCAAAGACCTTTATAATTATCCGAACATTTGTGTCAAGGTCACATTATTTACATCCCCATATCTCTGGTAGAACCAGAGTTACGAGCCTCCAGAATTTAGTCTAATGTATTTCCTATGGAGGGGTTTGTTTGTTTACGATTAGCTTAATTACTCGACTACTGTTTGTCGTAGCCCTAATTCTTAGTATGGCTAGATGGGGGACAAATTGGTCTATAACATACTCAAAGGACATCCCCGTATCTCCAGTAGAAACAGAGTTACGAGCCTGCAAAATTTTTTTTCAAAAATCAAAAGTAACCTTCTAACAATAAGTGAGACAAAAAATAAGTTGACGACGATATTGAGGTAGCCTCAAGTTTAAAGTATCCTTGTATGGGGAGCAAAGAGTACTATAACATATCCAAAGGAGATCCCAGTATCTCTTGTAGAACAAGAGTTATGAGCCTCCAAAGTTTAGTGCAAAAATCATAAGTAACATAATAAAATAAGTGAGACGGTACCAAAGTTGACGAACATTTTGCTTAATATCGCGGCCCCTGTTTGTCGTAGCTCAATGTTTTTAGTATGGTTAGATGGGGGACAATTTGGACTATAACATATCCTAGGGACATCTCCGTATCTCTAGTAGACACAGAGGTATGGGCCTGCAAAGTATAGTCTAATGCATTTCCTATGGACGGCATGTTTGTTTACGTTTAGCTTAATTACTCGGCCCCTGTTTGTCGTAGCTCAATGTTTTTAGTATGGTTAGATGGGGGACAAATTGGACTATAACATACTCAAAGGACATCCCCGTATCTCCAGTAGAAACAGAGTTACGAGCCTGCAAAGTATAGTCTAATGCATTTTCTATGGAGGGGTTTGTTTGTTCACGTATTGCTTAATTACTTGACCCTGTTCTTTCGATTAAAAATAATAACATATCTTTAGTGAAGCGGTTATCGCATCCGCCTCACTCCCGGAAGGCCACAGGTTCGAAACCGCGAAGTTTTTTTTTTTGCTTGGAACATGCAAAGACCTTTATAATTATCCGAACATTTGTGTCAAGGTCACATTATTTACATCCCCGTATTTCTGGTAGAACCAGAGTTATGAGCCTCCAGAATTTAGTCTAATGTATTTCCTATGGAGGGGTTTGTTTGTTTACGATTAGCTTAATTACTCGACTACTGTTTGTCGTAGCCCTAATTCTTAGTATGGCTAGATGTTGGACAAATTGGTCTATAACATACTCAAAGGACATCCCCGTATCTCTGGTAGAAACAGAGTTACGAGCCTGCAAAGTATAGTCTAATGCATTTTCTATGGAGGGGTTTGTTTGTTCACGTATTGCTTAATTACTTGACCCTGTTTCTTCGATTAAAAATAATAACATATCTTTAGTGTAGCGGTTATCGCATCCGCCTCACTCCCGGAAGGCCACAGGTTCGAAACCGCGAAGTTTTTTTTTTTTGCTTGGAACATGCAAAGACCTGTATAATTATCCGAACATTTGTGTCAAGGTCACATTATTTACATCCCCGTATCTCTGGTAGAACCAGAGTTACGAGCCTCCAGAATTTAGTCTAATGTATTTCCTATGGAGGGGTTTGTTTGTTTACGATTAGCTTAATTACTCGACTGCTGTTTGTCGTAGCCCTAATTCTTAGTATGGCTAGATGGGGGACAAATTGGTCTATAACATACTCAAAGGACATCCCCGTATCTCCAGTAGAAACAGAGTTACGAGCCTGCAAAGTATAGTCTAATGCATTTTCTATGGAGGGGTTTATTTGTTCACGTATTGCTTAATTACTTGACCCTGTTCCTTCGATTAAAAATAATAACATATCTTTAGTGTAGCGGTTATCGCATCCGCCTCACTCCCGGAAGGCCACAGGTTCGAAACCGCGAAGTTTTTTTTTTTGCTTGGAACATGCAAAGACCTTTATAATTATCCGAACATTTGTGTCAAGGTCACATTATTTACATCCCCGTATCTCTGGTAGAACCAGAGTTACGAGCCTCCAGAATTTAGTCTAATGTATTTCCTATGGAGGGGTTTGTTTTAGAGAGCTGCAAAATGAAAATATTAACCTCCAACTCCTTCCAACTCCAAGGCGATACACAACAATGACTCCAATTCCTCCCAATGCCATAATCAAAAGTTTCAACTCCGCAGAACTCCGCCAAGTGAAATGTAAAACTCCTCCCAACTCCTTCCATGAAAATTAAAATTTCTTAAACTCCTCCCAACTCCTTCTAACTTCGTCCATTAAAACCTTTCTAGTTTCTAGTCTTTGGAAGATTTCTTTACTCTTTAGAATTGGAAAAATAGAAAGTTCAAGTAAAACGTGTAGCTCATTAGTTTTCTTTCAAACTTGGCCTGAGATTGATATCACGAGTGCTTATAAATTAGGATTTTCAAATGAGGAATAATATTTACTCATACAATTCTTCTAGACTTTAAATAAAACTTAAGATTTGGGGAAAAAGGCGCTACGCGTTGTCGTTCAGTCATATTTTACGCTTAGTTTCTTAAATTAGCTACTTAATTAAAATCGGACTGATTCGCTTCGCAAATGCTATTTTAAAGGACAAGTCCACAAACTTCACGAATCAAGAAATACTAACACTAGAGTTCATTCTGTTATAAGTTGTTAATATGCCTCAAAGCTAGAAAGGAGACTCTTGTCAATGGGTTTAAGAGAAAAGGAAAGCGCCCGCGGCCCCATTGTGTGAGAGACTCACTGAGGGGGCGTGTCACGTGGGGTTAAGGGTGAAAATAGAATTTCGTACGAAGCTTCAAAAGACAAATAACGCTAAGGTCCGCTTTTAAATTGGAGCCCTGCCACTTGGCAGACTTAAGTTTTCCAACTCCGTAGATTTCCATGTTTTAAGATAATTTTCCATTGCCTCCCAACTCCGCAATTATAAATATCAATATTCCCAGTGCCTCCCAACTCCGCACACGAAAACTTCCACTGCCACCCAACTCCAATTTTATCTTAGAAAAACATTTCCAACTCCTGGAGTTCCAATCGCTTAAACGCGGAACCCAGCGGGTTTCGGAGTTCTTCCACGGAGTTGCAGCTCTCTAGTTTGTTTGTTTACGATTAGCTTAATTACTCGACTACTGTTTGTCGTAGCCCTAATTCTTAGTATGGCTAGATGGGCGACAAATTGGTCTATAACATACTCAAAGGACATCCCCGTATCTCCAGTAGAAACAGAGTTACGAGCCTGCAAAGTTTATTTTCAAAAATCAAAAGTAACCTTCTAACAATAAGTGAGACAAAAAATAAGTTGACGACGATATTCAGGTAGCCTCAAGTTTAAAGTATCGTTGTATGGGGAGCAAAGAGTACTATAACATATCCAAAGGAGATCCCAGTATCTCTTGTAGAACAAGAGTTATGAGCTTCTAAAGTTTAGTGCAAAAATCATAAGTAACATAATAAAAATAAGTGAGACGATACCAAAGTTGACGAACATTTTGCTTAATATCTCGGCCCCTGTTTGTCGTAGCTCAATGTTTTTAGTATAGTTAGATGGGGGACAAATTGGACTAAAACATACTCAAAGGACATCCCCGTATCTCCAGTAGAAACAGAGTTACGAGCCTGCAAAGTATAGTCTAATGCATTTCCTATGGAGGGGTTGTTTGTTTACGTTTAGCTTAATTACTCGGCCCCTGTTTGACGTAGCCCAAAGTTTTTAGTATGGTTAGATGGGGGACAAATTGGACTATAACATATCCTAAGGACATCCCCGTATCTCTAGTAGACACAGAGTAATGGGCCTGCAAAGTATAGTCTAATGCATTTCCTATGGACGGGTTGTTTGTTTACGTTTAGCTTAATTACTCGGCCCCTGTTTGTCGTAGCTCAATGTTTTTAGTATGGTTAGATGGGGGAAAAATTGGACTATAACATACTCAAAGGACATCCCCGTATCTACAGTAGAAACAGAGGTACGAGCCTGCAAAGTATAGTCTAATGCATTTTCTATGGAGGGGTTTGTTTGTTCACGTATTGCTTAATTACTTGACCCTGTTCTTTCGATTTAAAATAATAACATATCTTTAGTGTTGCGGTTATCGCATCCGCCTCACTCCCGGAAGGCCACAGGTTCGAAACCGCGAAGTTTTTTTTTTATAATTGTTGTAGTTTTCTATTTCATTATCTTAATAAAAGTTTGTGCTTAATAAAAGATTTATTTGTCACGATAAAAAGTACGCGTTGTTACATGGTAGCTGATCTTAAGAGAAGTGCTTCCTTGAAATATATCTACCGATAAGGAAGACTCGGTTTCACTCTTGTTTTATCTTATGCCAATTTTTTAACTAACATAGTTTTTTACATTATACAACAAGCTTTTTTTTTTTTTTTATACGGTCTATGCAGGTGAGAACCACGCCGGGGTTTTCAATGGTCGTCCATACGATGAAGTGGGTGTCTTGACAATTGTTTGTGGGAAAGGTGGTACGGTTGGTGGTCGAGATTTTATTAGAGCAGTTTGTTGTGGGATCATCCTTGGCCCGGTTTCATCACGTGTTGACGTCTCTTGCAGGGATTGTCTTGATGGGATCACGATGTGTGATTCTAAAGGGTGGTTAGCATCTAATTCATGGATATCAGGAAGATTAGGTAGGATAGATGATCGCTGGGAGTGATCTGTCAATGCACTGGAAGATCTCGGAGACGTCGTCTCTGTCACAGCGACAGGTTTGTACGCATAATGAGCCACTTTAGGGGTTTTGTTGAAAGCTTCTTCAAGGAGGTTAGCACATGAGTTGTTTTGAAATCTTTGTGCGTTAATCCTTCTCGGAATTTCTGGCTTATTTTGATTGTCGGGTTTTTGATTGTCGGGTTTTCGTTGAATTTGAGGGCGAAGGTGAATTCTTGATCGCCGGAAAATTTGATTTTGTTCCGTTTCTATGATGTAGGAATCTGGGGAGGTAGCTTTTTGGAGTATTATTGCTGGTTTCTAAGAACGTGTTCCCACGAAGTACCAGACTTTCTCCCCTATCTCGAGTGGACGTAGATTTCTATGCGGTTTTGTGTCATCATGTCTTTGCATGGTGAACTGTCTGTGTTTTAGTCCAGATATGATTTCTTGTGTCGGAAAATTCGGGTTGAGTGATGCGTCATTCATTGTGATGGGACTACGAAGTTTTCTCCCCATTAGCATTTCTGCAGGTGTGAGAAGATTTTCCAATGGAGTCGTCCGGTATTCTAGCAAGATTTGATTGAGGTCTTTGCCTTCAGGTTGCGATTTAGCTAGGTAGCTCTTTAGCGTTTGGACCATGCGCTCTGGTAATCCATTACTTTGCGGGTGATAAGGACTCGATGTGATTTGTTCCACGCCCCATTTTTCGAGAAATTTCGTAAACATGTATGAGGAGTAGGGTGGTCCATTGTCCGACTGAAAACGTCTTGGAATGCCATGGCGGGCAAAATTTGGTGTTAGGAACTTGATGACAGCTTCAGCATTCGTAGTTGTCAATTCTTGGGCTTCTACATATTTCGAAAAGTGGTCAATCAGAAGAATATAGTTTTTAGAGCGGAATTTGAACAGATCAGACGAGACCGTGTGCCATGGATGTGGTGGAATTGTCAAGGGATGTAAAGGCATCGCAGTGTTTGCGCGTTCTCTTTCCTTGCAAACGGGGCAATTTGCTATAAATCTGGTAATGTCGGCAGTCATTGTCGGCCAGTATACATTCATTTTGGCTTTTGCGAGACAAGCTGTAACACCTTGATGTATGGCGTGTATCTGCTTCATAGTGTCTCCTTGTAATATTGCCGGAACCAACAGACGATCGCCTCTGTATAGGAGTCCGTTCTGTGAGTGTATTTCCTCCTGTAGTGCCCAGAATGCCCTTACGCCAGGAAGACGGATTGACTTGTGATGCAAGGGCCAGCCATTTTCCACGTAGCTTTGAATCTGTTGCAGGTCAGGATCTTGATTTGTTGCGTGTTGGAACTTGCGGAGTCGGTCATCGGAAAGAGTGGTCAGAGTATATATTGTTGCAGCGGGACCTTCCAAAAAGTCCGTTGTCATTGTGCAGTTGGGTTGTGGTACTCTCGAGAGGGCGTCAGCGATGAAAAGCTTGGTACCAGGAACATAAATTAATGTCGGGTCATACCGCGCCAACCGCAATGTTAGGCGCTGGAGCCTCGGAGAGAGAAGATGGAACGGCTTCCGGATAATGGCAAGCAGCGGCTTGTGGTCTGTCTGCACTGTTAGTGGGGCGGCTGCCACATAATAATGAAAGTGTTCGCATGCATATAATATGGCGAGCAGCTCCTTTTCAATTTGAGTGTAGCGCGTTTGTGCGGATGTAAAGGTCATCGACGCGTATTCAATAGGTTTGCCTTGCTGCAGAAGTACGGCACCAATTCCATGTTGACTAGCGTCGACGGATACAGTGTTATGTAGTTTGGGATTGTAAAATGTTAACACTGGCGCTGAAGTGATGGCTTGTTTCAAGTCGTCACAAGCGTCTTGGTGGGTTTCATCCCATCGAAATACTGTGTCTTGCTTGAGAAGAGGCCGTAGGGGAGCAGTTCGTTCGGAATATCCAGAAATAAATTTTGCCATGAAGTTAACCATGCCCAGAAATCTTAGTAGTGCCGGTTTGTCCGCTGGTGGTGGTAGTTCTCTGATCGCTCCAACCTTCTCCGGATCAGTTTCGACGCCCTTGGGAGATATGATATGACCGAGATATTTGATGCGGGTAACGGCTAGTTGGATCTTTTTGGAATTAAACATCAGTCCTTTTCTTTGCGCCCGTTCCAATACTGTATATAGGATTTTCTTGTGTTCTGCTTCGTTTGAACCGTGTATAAGGAAGTCGTCTGTGGCAATTCGTGTTCGAGGTATATCGCCAAATATAGAATTCATTATCCTTTGGCAGTATTCAGAAGCAGTGGATATCCCGTAGGGTAGACGCTTGAATCGGAAATTTCCAAATGGCGTTGCAAATGCGCACATTCGAGAGCTCTCTGGTGTAAGTTCGATTTGCCAAAAGGCCGATTTGGCATCCAATGCGGTGAAAACTTGGGCGTCAGATAACTCAGAGAAGATTTGTTGGGATGTTGGCATGGGATAGTGTTCTCTTAATAGTGCCTTGTTCAAATTGCGCGGATCCAAACAAATGCGGATGTCATTGCCTGGTTTGGGAACCACTACCATTGGATGAAGCCATTCTGTGTGTTCGGTGACAGGAACTATGACCTGAGCAGCGACCATGCGTTGTATTTCGGCTTGAACCCGTGGAATCAGTTGGATCGGGATTTTGCGGGCTGGTGTTCTTGTTGGGATCGCATCCGGGCGAAGTTTCATGTGATGTTGTCCCGGGAGTTTTCCTACCGTGTCAAAAACATCAGGGAATCTCTTCATTATTTCTTGTGGCGTGCTAGTCGCAACATCAGGTGGCACTGTGCAAGAATGTAGGGACGCGGTTGCTTGCGGTGGAGTCCTAATACCAACGGCAGGTTGGAGTGCCATGAATGGGGGAATTGCGCTATGTTCATTGTGTGGTAATCTTGTGATTAGGCCGAGTTTTCGAGATGCACTCGCTCCAATGATGGGAGTTTGATCCTTTGGCGTTATATAGAAGTCGAGCGGTATGGAGGCGAGGTTTGAGGAGCAGATGAGTTGAGTCATACCCAGAACTTCGACAGCATGCCCAGAATATGCTTTGATTATGTGTCTTGGGGTTAACATGGCGGGCCGTGGATGTAGCCGAGAGTACAGTGCTTCCGGAATAACGTTGACTTGGGAGCCCGTATCGATTTTGAAGGTGGTCGGTGTATTCGCCACCATGAGTTGTGCCCGCCAGAGATGGTCATCTTCCAGATTTGCAAATGTTGCGTGTAGTGTCAGAGAAGATAAGTACAAGAATTCGTCATTTTGGATTGTGTGGTTGTCGTCATACATTATTTCGTCTACACGTCGGATGTTGTGTCCGTGTTCTTCGTCAGTGGTACGGGAAATTGGTAGATAAGCATTAAGTTCATTGATGGCACGGCAAACCGTTGACCAGTGGTTCGGTCCTCCGCAAGCCCGACATGTGGATCCCATTGCGGGACATTGTTGTGATAGGTGTCGCAGACCGCATCGTGTGCAGGTTGGGTCTGAAGATGTAGAATTCTGGCTTGGTCGACGTCGTGGCGGCACAGCGGATCGAAATTGCGAGGCTGGGCGGAAGTTGTTCCTGTCTGGAGCGATTTGGTGGTAATTGTTGTTGCGAGTCCTTGGCCGACCCCGTTGTGCATGATATTGGCTTGTAGATTGGCGGTCGCGCCAGTGTTGGACGTTAGTGAGGCTATTCACTTCATGTACCATAGAATATTCCTGCTCTGGCTGTCCGTATGAGGAGGTGATTATGGATTTTGTTGGATTGATTACTTGGGCCTGCTGCATGGACGTTTCCTCAGCTTGGGCTATGGCTATAGCTTGGCCCAGCGAGAGTGGTTCTAGTTTTAGTAGTTGTTTTCGAACCTCGGCATTGGTCGTTCCTATCGCAATCTGGGTGGCTACCAGCGAGTCCGTCAGGTTGGGTTTGTCCAGATCACTTTGGGCTGCGAGAGTTTTGATTTTCGTCAGGTAGACATCAAATGGTTCGCCTGACTCTTGTTTCGTTGTAAAGAACTTGTACCGAGAATAGGTTACGTTTTTATATGGTTTATAATAGGCGTCGAAGGCATCATAGACGTTTTGTAGCGTACGATTGCCGATGGTGGATGTAAACGAGAGTGTTTTGTAAATCCGTAGTCCCTCCGTACCGATGACGTGTAGAAATACATTAAGTTGCAGTTCATGCTCTTCCTTGTTAAGTTTTGAGGCAATGGCGTAAATTTTGAAGCGTTCCTTGTAAGCCTCCAAGGCTTCCGCTGGACTGTTCCCAGGTGTAAAAGGTTCCGGACTTTTGAAGGAGGCCATCATATTTGTAACGATACGCGAGTGGGTGGTTGGGCCTGAATTATAAAAATTACCCCACTTCTGACACCATGTTGTAGTTTTCTATTTGATTATTTTAATAAACGTTTGTGCATAATAAAAGATTTATTTGTCACGATAAAAAGTAAGCGTTGTTACATGGTAGCTGATCTTAAGAGAAGTGCTTCCTTGAAATATATCTACCGATAAGGAAGACTCGGTTTCACTCTTGTTTTATCTTATGCCAGTAGATTAATAGTTTTTTAACTAACATAGTTTTTTACATTATACAACAATAATTATCCGAACATTTGTGTCAAGGTCACATTATTTACATCCCGTATCTCTGGTAGAACCAGAGTTACGAGCCTCCAGAATTTAGTCTAATGTATTTCCTATGGAGGGGTTTGTTTGTTTACGATTAGCTTAATTACTCGACTACTGTTTGTCCTAGCCCTAATTCTTAGTATGGCTAGATGAGGGACAAATTGGTCTATAACATACTCAAAGGACATCCCCGTATCTCCAGTAGAAACAGAGTTACGAGCCTGCAAAGTTTATTTTCAAAAATCAAAAGTAACCTTCTAACAATAAGTGAGACAAAAAATAAGTTGACGACGATATTGAGGTAGCCTCAAGAAAAAAGTATCCTTGTATGGGGAGCAAAGAGTACTATAACATATCCAATGGAGATCCCAGTATCTCTTGTAGAACAAGAGTTATGAGCCTCCAAAGTTTAGTGCAAAAATCATAAGTAACATAATAAAATAAGTGAGACGATACCAAAGTTGACGAACATTTTGCTTAATATCGCGGCCCCTGTTTGTCGTAGCTCAATGTTTTTAGTATGGTTAGATGGGGGACAATTTGGACTTTAACATATCCTAAGGACATCCCCGTATCTGTAGTAGACACAGAGTTATGGGCCTGCAAAGTATAGTCTAATGCATTTCCTATGAACGGGTTGTTTGTTTACGTTTAGCTTAATTACTCGGCCCCTGTTTGTCGTAGCTCAATGTTTTTAGTATGGTTAGATGGGGGACAAATTGGACTAAACCATACTCAAAGGACATCCCCGTATCTCCAGTAGAAATAGAGTTACGAGCCTGCAAAGTATAGTCTAATGCATTTCCTATGGAGGGGTTGTTTGTTTACGTTTAACCTAAGTACTCGGCCCCTGTTTGTCGTAGCCCAAAGTTTTTAGTATGGTTAGATGGGGGACAATTTGGACTATAACATATCCTAAGGACATCCTCGTATCTCCAGTAGAAACAGAGTTACGAGCCTGCAAATTATAGTCTAACTCATTTCCTATGGAGGGGGTTTGTTTCTTTACGTTTTGCTTAAGTACTCGGCCCCTGTTTGTCGTAGCCCAAAGTTTTTAGTATGGTTAGATGAAGGACAAATTGGACTATAACATATCCTAAGGACATCCCGGTATCTCTAGTAGACACAGAGTTATGGGCCTGCAAAGTATAGTCTAATGCATTTTCTATGGAGGGGTTTGGTTGTTCACGTATTGCTTAATTACTTGACCCTGTTCTTTCGATTAAAAATAATAACATATCTTTAGTGTAGCGGTTATCGCATCCGACTCACTCTCGGAAGGCCACAGGTTCGAAACCGCGAAGTTTTTTTTTTTGCTTGGAACATGCAAAGACCTTTATAATTATCCGAACATTTGTGTCAAGGTCACATTATATTCATCCCCGTATCTCTGGTAGAACCAGAGTTACGAGCCTCCAGAATTTAGTCTAATGTATTTCCTATGGAGGGGTTTGTTTGTTTACGATTAGCTTAATTACTCGACTACTGTTTGTCGTAGCCCTAATTCTTAGTATGGCTAGATGGGGGACAAATTGGTCTATAACATACTCAAAGGACATCTCCGTATCTCCAGTAGAAACAGAGTTACGAGCCTGCAAAGTATAGTCTAATGCATTTTCTATGGAGGGGTTTGTTTGTTCACGTATTGCTTAACTTCGGTGATCGGACGTGAACCGGTGTATTCAGCGTGATATGGCCGTTGCCGAGAGTGCTAGTTAATAATTCGAATTTAAATTAAGTGAGACAAATTAACCTTCATCATTTTAAAACAATAACAAAACGAAAACATGTTTGCTTTTTTCATATCTATTAAAATTTAAAAGAGGAAAAAAAAGTGAAAAAGTCAACGGCACGCAGTGTTCCTAAGTGGTCTCTCTCCCAAGTACTGACTGCGCTCGACGCTGCTTAACTTCGGTTATCGAACGAGAACCGGTGTATTCAGCGTGATATGGCCGTTGCCGAGACTGCTAGTTAATAATTTGAATTTAATTAACTTTCATCACTATAAAACAATAACAAAAAAGAAGATATGTTTGCTTTTTTCATATCTGGTGGAATTTGAAAGAGGAAACAAAAGTGAAAAAGCCAACGGCACGCAGTATTCCCAAGTACTGTATGCGCTCGACGCTGCTTAACTTCGGTTATCGGACGTGAACAGGTGTTTTCAGCGTGATATGGCCGTTGCCGAGAGTGCTAGTTAATAATTCGGATTTAAATTAAGTGAGACAAATTAACCTTCATCATTTTAAAACAATAACAAAAGGAAAACGTGTTTGCTTTTTTCATATCTATTAAAATTTAAAAGAGGAAAAAAAGTGAAAAAGCCAACGGCACGCAGTGTTCCTAAGTGGTCTCCCTCCCAAGTAATGACTGCGCTCGACGCTGCTTAACTTCGGTTATCGGACGAGAATCGGTGTATTCAGCGTGATATGGCCGTTGCCGAGAGTGCTAGTTAATAATTTGAATTTAATTAACCTTCATCTTTAAAAAACAATAACAAAAAGAAGATATGTTTGCTTTATTCATATCTGGTGGAATTTAAAAGAGGAAACAAAAGTGAAAAAACAAACGGCACGCAGTATTCCCAAGTACTGTATGCGCTCGACGCTGCTTAACTTCGGTGATCGGACGTGAACCGGTGTTTTCAGCGTGATATGGCCGTTACCGAGAGTGCTAGTTAATAATTCGAATTTAAATTAAGTGAGACAAATTAACCTTCATCATTTTAAAACAATAACAAAAAGAAAACATGTTTGCTTTTTTCATATCTATTAAAATTTAAAAGAGGAAAAAAAAGTGAAAAAGCCAACGGCACGCAGTGTTCCTAAGTGGTCTCCCTCCCAAGTAGTGACTGCGCTCGACGCTGCTTAACTTCGGTTATCTGACGAGAACCGGTGTATTCAGCGTGATATGGCCGTTGCCGAGAGTGCTAGTTAATAATTTGAATTTAATTAACTTTCATCTTTATAAAACAATAACTAAAAGAAGATTTGTTTGCTTTTTTCATATCTGGTGGAATTTGAAATAGGAAACAAAAGTGAAAAAAGCAAACGTCACGCAGTATTCCCAAGTACTGACTGCGCTCGACGCTGCTTACGTCGGCGATCGGACGAGATCCGGTGTTCTCAGCGTGATATGGCCGTTGCCGAGAGTGCTAGATAATAATTCGAATTTAAATTAAGTGAGACAAATTAACCTTCATCTTTTTCAAACAATAACAAAAAGAAAATATGTTTGCTTTTTTCATATCTATTGGAATTTAAAAGAGGAAAAAAAGTGAAAAAGCTAACGGCACGAAGTGTTCCTAAGTGGTCGCCCTCCCAAGTACTGACTGCGCTCGACGCTGCTTAACTTCGGTTATGGGACGAGAACCGGTGTATTTAGCGTGATATGGCCGTTGCCGAGAGTGCCAGTTAATAATTTGAATTTAATTAACTTTCATCTTTATAAAACAATAACTAAAAGAAGATTTGTTTGCTTTTTTCATATCTGGTGGAATTTGAAAGAGGAAACTAAAGTGAAAAAAGCAAACGGCACGCAGTATTCCCAAGTACTGACTGCGCTCGACGCTGCTAACGTCGGCGATCGGACGAGAACCGGTGTTTTCAGCGTGATATGGCCGTTGCCGAGAGTGCTAGTTAATAATTCGAATTTAAATTAAGTGAGACAAATTAACCTTCATCATGTTAAAACAATAACAAAAAGAAAACGTGTTTGCTTTTTTCATATCTATTAAAATTTAAAAGAGGAAAAAAAAGTGAAAAAGCCAACGGCACGCAGTGTTCCTAAGTGGTCTCCCTCCCAAATACTGACTGCGCTCGACGCTGCTTAACTTCGGTTATCGGACGAGAATCGGTGTATTCAGCGTGACATGGCCGTTGCCGAGAGTGCTAGTTAATAAATTGAATTTATTTAACTTTCATCTTTATAAAACAATAACTAAAAGAAGATTTGTTTGCTTTTTTCATATCTGGTGGAATTTGAAAGAGGAAACTAAAGTGAAAAAAGCAAACGGCACGCAGTATTCCCAAGTACTGACTGCGCTCGACGCTGCTAACGTCGGCGATCGGACGAGAACCGGTGTTCTCAGCGTGATATGGCCGTTGCCGAGAGTGCTAGATAATAATTCGAATTTAAATTAAGTGAGACAAATTAACCTTCATCTTTTTCAAACAATAACAAAAAGAAAATATGTTTGCTTTTTTCATATCTATTGGAATTTAAAAGAGAAAAAAAAAGTGAAAAAGCTAACAGCACGCAGTGTTCCTAAGTGGTCGCCCTCCCAAGTACTGACTGCGCTCGACGCTGCTTAACTTCGGTTATCGGACGAGAATCGGTGTATTCAGCGTAACATGGCCGTTGCCGAGAGTGCTAGTTAATAATTTGAATTAATTTAACTTTCATCTTTATAAAACAATAACTAAAAGAAGATTTGTTTGCTTTTTTCATATCTGGTGGAATTTGAAAGAGGAAACTAAAGTGAAAAAAGCAAACGGCACGCAGTATTCCCAAGTACTGACTGCGCTCGACGCTGCTAACGTCGGCGATCGGACGAGAACCGGTGTTCTCAGCGTGATATGGCCGTTGCCGAGAGTGCTAGATAATAATTCGAATTTAAATTAAGTGAGACAAATTAACCTTCATCATTTTAAAACAATAACAAAAAGAAAACATGTTTGCTTTTTTCATATCTATTAAAATTTAAAAGAGGAAAAAAAAGTGAAAAAGCCAACGGCACGCAGTGTTCCTAAGTGGCCTCCCTCCCAAGTAGTGACTGCGCTCGACGCTGCTTAACTTCGGTTATCTGACGAGAACCGGTGTATTCAGCGTGATATGGCCGTTGCCGAGAGTGCTAGTTAATAATTTGAATTTAATTAACCATCATCTTTATAAAACAATAACAAAAAGAAGATATGTTTGCTTTTTTCATATCTGGTGGAATTTAAAAGAGGAAACAAAAGTGAAAAAGCAAACGGCACGCAGTATTCCCAAGTACTGTATGCGCTCGACGCTGCTTTACTTCGGTGATCGGACGTGAACCGGTGTTTTCAGTGTGATATGGCCGTTGCCGAGAGTGCTAGTTAATAATTCGAATTTAAATTAATTGAGACAAATTAACCTTCATCATTTTAAAACAATAACAAAAAGAAAACGTGTTTGCTTTTTTCATATCTATTAAAATTTAAAAGAGGAAAAAAAAGTGAAAAAGCCAACGGCACGCAGTGTTCCTAAGTGGTCTCCCTCCCAAGTAATGACCGCGCTCGACGCTGCTTAACTTCGGTTATCGGACGAGAATCGGTGTATTCAGCGTGATATGGCCGTTGCCGAGAGTGCTAGTTAATAATTTGAATTTTATTAACTTTCATCTTTATAAAACAATAACAAAAAGAAGATATGTTTGCTTTTTTCATATCTGGTGGAATTTGAAAGAGGAAACAAAAGTGAAAAAGCAAACGGCACGCAGTATTCCCTAGTACTGACTGCGCTCGACGCTGCTAACGTCGGCGATCGGACGAGAACCGGTGTTCTCAGCGTGATATGGCCGTTGCCGAGAGTGCTAGATAATAATTCGAATTTAAATTAAGTGAGACAAATTAACCTTCATCTTTTTCAAACAATAACAAAAAGAAAATATGTTTGCTTTTTTCATATCTATTGGAATTTAAAAGAGGAAAAAAAAGTGAAAAAGCTAACGGCACGCAGTGTTCCTAAGTGGTCGCCCTCCCAAGTACTGACTGCGCTCGACGCTGCTTAACTTCGGTTATCTGACGAGAACCGGTGTATTCAGCGTGATATGGCCGTTGCCGAGAGTGCTAGTTAATAATTTGAATTTAATTAACTTTCATCTTTATAAAACAATAACAAAAAGAAGATATGTTTGCTTTTTCATATCTGGTGGAATTTGAAAGAGGAAACAAAAGTGAAAAAGCCAACGGCACGCAGTATTCCCAAGTACTGTATGCGCTCGACGCTGCTTAACTTCAGTGATCGGACTTGAACCGGTGTTTTCAGCGTGATATGGCCGTTGCCGAGAGTGCTAGTTAATAATTCGAATTTAAATTAAGTGAGACAAATTAACCTTCATCATTTTAAAACAATAACAAAAAGAAAACATGTTTGCTTTTTTCATATCTATTAAAATTTACAAGAGGAAAAAAAAGTGAAAAAGCCAACGGCACGCAGTGTTCCTAAGTGGTCTCCCTCCCAAGTAGTGACTGCGCTCGACGCTGCTTAACTTCGGTTATCGGACGAGAACCGGTGTATTCAGCGTTATATGGCCGTTGCCGAGAGTGCTAGTTAATAATTTGAATTTAATTAACTTTCATCTTTATAAAACCATAACAAAAAAGAAGATATGTTTGCTTTTTTCATATCTGGTGGAATTTGAAAGAGGAAACAAAAGTGAAAAAGCCAACGGCACGCAGTATTCCCAAGTACTGTATGCGCTCGACGCTGCTTAACTTCGGTGATCGGACGTGAACCGGTGTTTTCAGCGTGATATGGCCGTTGCCGAGAGTGCTAGTTAATAATTCGAATTTAAATTAAGTGAGACAAATTAACCTTCATCATTTTAAAACAATAACAAAAAGAAAACGTGTTTGCTTTTTTCATATCTAGTAAAATTTAAAAGAGGAAAAAAAGTGGAAAAGCCAACGGCACGCAGTGTTCCTAAGTGGTCTCCCTCCCAAGTAATGACTGCGCTCGACGCTGCTTAACTTCGGTATTCTGACGAGAATCGGTGTATACAGCGTGATATGGCCGTTGCCGAGAGTGCTAGTTAATAATTCGAATTTAAATTAAGTGAGACAAATTAACCTTCATCATTTTAAAACAATAACAAAAAGAAAATATGTTTGCTTTTTTCATATCTATTGGAATTTAAAAGAGGAAAAAAAAGTGAAAAAGCTTACGGCACGCAGTGTTCCTAAGTGGTCGCCCTCCCAAGCACTGACTGCGCTCGACGCTGCTTAACTTCGGTTATCGGACGAGAAACGGTGTATTCAGCGTGATATGGCCGTTGCCGAGAGTGCTAGTTAATAATTTGAATTTAATTAACTTTCATCTTTATAAAACAATAACAAAAAAGAAGATATGTTTGCTTTTTACCTCTCCGTGTGACGTAGTCCAGGAGAGGTTCTGTAACGGCCGTGTCTGTGTGTCTGTCTGTGTGTCTGTGTGTCTGTCTGTGTGTCTGTGTGTCTGTGTGTCTGTCTGTTGTTACACTCACGTGACCGCGTTCGCAGTTTGCGTATCGGAGCAAACGTATTCCCAATTTCCGGACCGCATTGACAGTTCACAGAAATTTGGAAAATTGTATTTCTCTCCGTTGGCTACTCTATACTTGAGTTCTCACACCACCATGTTTGGTCTTCGTCCATCCCACATGAACACCAGTCTGGTACTTTTCTGGCTTCCAACACCACCATCTTCTGTTCTTTGTCAATATTACATTGACACCAGTCTGCACTTACACTGGCTTCTAACACCACCTTCCACTGGTCTTCCGTCTATTCCACATAGACACCAATCTGTATCATTGGCTTCTACTCCATTATCATCGTTTTGTTTTAGGATATACGCGGCGATCAGCTAGGGTTACGAGAAACGTCTAGCCTCCCTAAGGTGGGATCGCCACCAAAGGTTTTCGCAATTGCGCTTTTTCCTTACTATTATAATGGAAACGAATCGTATATATACCCCAAATTTGAAAAAAGCGGCCAAGAGGGGTACCCTTCACTTTAAACGTCAATATTAGCAAAGTTTGAGAAGATAATAGGTATAACTTTATTTTAAACGATTTAATTATTATTAATGTTAATTATTGAAGATTAAAATAATTAAAAATAATTATATTTATTTAAATATTAAAGATAAACCTCTCGTGCAAAGAGAGAGATTATCATTGCCTCCTATATCTACCAAGGCCCGTGCATGCGATATATTTCCTTCATTGCCTCATATCTATCAAGGCCCGTGCATTGTGATATATTTCCTTCATTGCCTCCTATATCTATCAAGGCACGTGCATTGTGATATATTTCATTCATTGCCTCCTATATCTATCAAGGCCCGTGCATTGCGATATATTTTTTCAAAACAACACTAAAAATGGGAAGCTCCTCTCAGAAACATAATAATTTCTTTTCTCTTTATATGAAATGAAAATATGGATAATATTGCGCTCCTTTAATGGTATGAATCCTTTCCTGTCTATTAATATTTTATGTAGGAGTAATACGTTTTTAGCGAAGTCTAGAGAGGATAAACATAAGCGAGATTGTTTTGGGAAAAAAATACTGCTTCCACTAATGGGTTTACACTCCTTGTTACTGTTGTATAGAGTAATCATGATAAAAGCTTAAAAAATTACGAGAGGACAGACCTTTTTTATCCTCTTGTTTTATTCTTAATAAGAATATAAAACATTTATTTTGTATCAAAAAATATTTTTTGGTGCTAAGATTGCTTTAAAAAAATCCAAACGGTTAGGCATTGTTAAAAAAGACAAATGATATTTTTCAAATCTAATGAGATAACGCCCACCCAGTTGAAAATTGCCCTTTTTTATTCGCGGGAGTCATTCTTAATGAGAATTTCTATGCTAGTAGGTTGTCAATTAAACTACCGGTATATTATTGTTGTTGGAAATTGGATATTAAGTCAAATTAAGTGGTTGTAAAGAGCCAGCAGGTTTTTGCCACTTCTTTTTGTGAGTATTTGATTTTTGTATGTAAAATGGAGGAAGATAATGTTGAGAGTAAGGATGAAATGCGGAAGCGCAAAGCGCGGGAAAGGATGAGGGCAAAAAGGTCGACGTTTTCATTGGATACTTAAGGTTATATAATCTTCTCGACACGGAGAGGTAATATTTTGGTTTTCCCAACTTGTTTCATATCTGATGGAATTTGAAAGAGGAAACAAAAGTGAAAAAGCAAACGGCACGCTGTATTCCCAAGTACTGACTGCGCTCGACGCTGCTAACGTCGGCGATCGGACGAGAACCGGTGTTTTCAGCGTGATATGGCCGTTGCCGAGAGTGCTAGTTAATAATTCGAATTTAAATTAAGTGAGACAAATTAACCTTCATCATTTTAAAACAATAACAAAAAGAAAACGTGTTTGCTTTTTTCATATCTATTAAAATTTAAAAGAGGAAAAAAAAGTGAAAAAGCCAACGGCACGCAGTGTTCCTAAGTGGTCTCCCTCCCAAATACTGACTGCGCTCGACGCTGCTTAACTTCGGTTATCGGACGAGAATCGGTGTATTCAGCGTGACATGGCCGTTGCCGAGAGTGCTAGTTAATAATTTGAATTTAATTAACCTTCATCTTTATAAAACAATAACAAAAAGAAGATATGTTTGCTTTTTTCATATCTGGTGGAATTTGAAAGAGGAAACAAAAGTGAAAAAGCAAACGGCACGCAGTATTCCCAAGTACTGACTGCGCTCGACGCTGCTAACGTCGGCGATCGGACGTGAACCGGTGTTCTCAGCGTGATATGGCCGTTGCAGAGAGTGCTAGATAATAATTCGAATTTAAATTAAGTGAGACAAATTAACCTTCATCTTTTTCAAACAATAACAAAAAGAAAATATGTTTGCTTTTTTCATATCTATTGGAATTTAAAAGAGGAAAAAAAAGTGAAAAAGCTAACGGCACGCAGTGTTCCTAAGTGGTCGCCCTCCCAAGTACTGACTGTGCTCGACGCTGCTTAACTTTGGTTATCGGACGAGAACCGGTGTATTCAGCGTGATATGGCCGTTGCCGACAGTGCTAGTTAATAATTTGAATTTAATTAACCTTCATCTTTATAAAACAATAACAAAAAGAAGATATGTTTGCTTTTTTCATATATGGTGGAATTTGAAAGAGGAAACAAAAGTGAAAAAGCAAACGGCACGCAGTATTCCCAAGTACTGACTGCGCTCGACGCTGCTAACGTCGGCGATCGGACGAGAACCGGTGTTCTCAGCGTGATATGGCCGTTGCAGAGAGTGCTAGATAATAATTCGAATTTAAATTAAGTGAGACAAATTAACCTTCATCTTTTTCAAACAATAACAAAAAGAAAATATGTTTGCTTTTTTCATATCTATTGGAATTTAAAAGAGGAAAAAAAAGTGAAAAAGCTAACGGCACGCAGTGTTCCTAAGTGGTCGCCCTCCCAAGTACTGACTGCGCTCGACGCTGCTTAACTTTGGTTATCGGACGAGAACCGGTGTATTCAGCGTGATATGGCCGTTGCCGACAGTGCTAGTTAATAATTTGAATTTAATTAACCTTCATCTTTATAAAACAATAACAAAAAGAAGATATGTTTGCTTTTTTCATATCTGGTGGAATTTAAAAGAGGAAACAAAAGTGAAAAAACAAACGGCACGCAGTATTCCCAAGTACTGTATGCGCTCGACGCTGCTTAACTTCGGTGATCGGACGTTAACCGGTGTTTTCAGCGTGATATGGCCGTTGCCGAGAGTGCTAGTTAATAATTCGAATTTCAATTAAGTGAGACAAATTAACCTTCATCATTTTAAAACATTAACAAAAAGAAAACATGTTTGCTTTTTTCATATCTATTAAAATTTAAAAGAGGAAAAAAAAGTGAAAAAGCCAACGGCACGCAGTGTTCCTAAGTGGTCTCCCTCCCAAGTAGTGACTGCGCTCGACGCTGCTAACGTCGGCGATCGGACGAGAACCGGTGTTTTCAGCGTGATATGGCCGTTGCCGAGAGTGCTAGTTAATAATTCGAATTTAAATTAAGTGAGACAAATTAACCTTCATCATTTTAAAACAATAACAAAAAGAAAACATGTTTGCTTTTTTCATATCTATTAAAATTTAAAAGAGGAAAAAAAAGTGAAAAAGCCAACGGCACGC
Source organism: Phalangium opilio (assembly GCF_054372755.1). Lineage (NCBI taxonomy): Eukaryota > Metazoa > Arthropoda > Arachnida > Opiliones > Phalangiidae > Phalangium > Phalangium opilio. The sequence goes on along the minus strand of NW_028324192.1, from coordinate 1,569,663 downwards.
AGTGTTCCTAAGTGGTCTCCCTCCCAAGTAGTGACTGCGCTCGACGCTGCTTAACTTCGGTTATCGCACGAGAACCGGTGAATTCAGCTTGATATGGCCGTTGCCGAGAGTGCTAGTTAATAATTTGAATTTAATTAACCTTCATCTTTATAAAACAATAACAAAAAGAAGATATGTTTGCTTTTTTCATATCTGGTGGAATTTGAAAGAGGAAACAAAAGTGAAAAAGCAAACGGCACGCAGTATTCCCAAGTACTGACTGCGCTCGACGCTGCTAACGTCGGCGATCGGACGAGAACCGGTTTTCTCAGCGTGATATGGCCGTTGCAGAGAGTGCTAGATAATAATTCGAATTTAAATTAAGTGAGACAAATTAACCTTCATCTTTTTCAAACAATAACAAAAAGAAAATATGTTTGCTTTTTTCATATCTATTGGAATTTAAAAGAGGAAAAAAAAGTGAAAAAGCTAACGGCACGCAGTGTTCCTAAGTGGTCGCCCTCCCAAGTACTGACTGCGCTCGACGCTGCTTAACTTTGGTTATCGGACGAGAACCGGTGTATTCAGCGTGATATGGCCGTTGCCGACAGTGCTAGTTAATAATTTGAATTTAATTAACCTTCATCTTTATAAAACAATAACAAAAAGAAGATATGTTTGCTTTTTTCATATATGGTGGAATTTGAAAGAGGAAACAAAAGTGAAAAAGCAAACGGCACGCAGTATTCCCAAGTACTGACTGCGCTCGACGCTGCTAACGTCGGCGATCGGACGAGAACCGGTGTTCTCAGCGTGATATGGCCGTTGCAGAGAGTGCTAGATAATAATTCGAATTTAAATTAAGTGAGACAAATTAACCTTCATCTTTTTCAAACAATAACAAAAAGAAAATATGTTTGCTTTTTTCATATCTATTGGAATTTAAAAGAGGAAAAAAAAGTGAAAAAGCTAACGGCACGCAGTGTTCCTAAGTGGTCGCCCTCCCAAGTACTGACTGCGCTCGACGCTGCTTAACTTTGGTTATCGGACGACAACCGGTGTATTCAGCGTGATATGGCCGTTGCCGACAGTGCTAGTTAATAATTTGAATTTAATTAACCTTCATCTTTATAAAACAATAACAAAAAGAAGATATGTTTGCTTTTTTCATATCTGGTGGAATTTAAAAGAGGAAACAAAAGTGAAAAAACAAACGGCACGCAGTATTCCCAAGTACTGTATGCGCTCGACGCTGCTTAACTTCGGTGATCGGACGTGAACCGGTGTTTTCAGCGTGATATGGCCGTTGCCGAGAGTGCTAGTTAATAATTCGAATTTCAATTAAGTGAGACAAATTAACCTTCATCATTTTAAAACATTAACAAAAAGAAAACATGTTTGCTTTTTTCATATCTATTAAAATTTAAAAGAGGAAAAAAAAGTGAAAAAGCCAACGGCACGCAGTGTTCCTAAGCGGTCTCCCTCCCAAGTAATGACTGCGCTCGACGCTGCTTAACTTCGGTTATGGGACGAGAACCGGTGAATTCAGCGTGATATGGCCGTTGCCGAGAGTGCTAGTTAATAATTTGAATTTAATTAACCTTCATCTTTATAAAACAATAACAAAAAGAAGATATGTTTGCTTTTTTCATATCTGGTGGAATTTAAAAGAGGAAACAAAAGTGAAAAAACAAACGGCACGCAGTATTCCCAAGTACTGTATGCGCTCGACGCTGCATAACTTCGGTTATCGGAAGTGAACCGGTGTTTTCATCGTGATATGGCCGTTGCCGAGAGTGCTAGTTAATAATTCGACTTTAAATTAAGTGAGACAAATTAACCTTCATCATTTTAAAACAATAACAAAAAGAAAACATGTTTGCTTTTTTCATATCTATTAAAATTTAAAAGAGGAAAAAAAGTGAAAAAGCCAACGGCACGCAGTGTTCCTAAGTGGTCTCCCTCGCAAGAAGGGACTGCGCTCGACGCTGCTTAACTTCGGTTATCGGACGAGAACCGGGGTATTCAGCGTGACATTGCCGTTGCCGAGAGTGCTAGTTAATAATTTGAATTTAATTAACTTTCATCATTATAAAACAATAACAAAAAAGAAGATATGTTTGTTTTTTTCATATCTGGTGGAATTTGAAAGAGGAAACAAAAGTGAAAAAGCCAACGGCACGCAGTATTCCCAAGTACTGTATGCGCTCGACGCTGCTTAACTTCGGTGATCGGACGTGAACCGGTGTTTTCAGCGTGATATGGCCGTTGCCGAGAGTGCTAGTTAATAATTCGAATTTAAATTAAGTGAGAAAAATTAACCTTCATCATTTTAAAACAATAACAAAAAGAAAACCTGTTTGCTTTTTACATATCTATTAAAATTTAAAAGAGGAAAATAAAGTGAAAAAGCCAACGGCACGCAGTGTTCCTAAGTGGTCTCCCTCCCAAGTAATGACTGCGCTCGACGCTGCTTAACTTCGGTTATCGGACGAGAACCGGTGAATTCAGCGTGATATGGCCGTTGCCGAGAGTGCTAGTTAATAATTTGAATTTAATTAACCTTCATCTTTATAAAACAATAACAAAAAGAAGATATGTTTGCTTTTTTCATATCTGGTGGAATTTAAAAGAGGAAACAAAAGTGAAAAAACAAACGGCACGCAGTATTCCCAAGTACTGTATGCGCTCGACGCTGCTTAACTTCGGTGATCGGACGTGAACCGGTGTTTTCAGCGTGATATGGCCGTTGCCGAGAGTGCTAGTTAATAATTTGAATTTAATTAACCTTCATCTTTATAAAACAATAACAAAAAGAAGATATGTTTGCTTTTTTCATATATGGTGGAATTTGAAAGAGGAAACAAAAGTGAAAAAGCAAACGGCACGCAGTATTCCCAAGTACTGACTGCGCTCGACGCTGCTAACGTCGGCGATCGGACGAGAACCGGTGTTCTCAGCGTGATATGGCCGTTGCAGAGAGTGCTAGATAATAATTCGAATTTAAATTAAGTGAGACAAATTAACCTTCATCTTTTTCAAACAATAACAAAAAGAAAATACGTTTGCTTTTTTCATATCTATTGGAATTTAAAAGAGGAAAAAAAAGTGAAAAAGCTAACGGCACGCAGTGTTCCTAAGTGGTCGCCCTCCCAAGTACTGACTGCGCTCGACGCTGCTTAACTTTGGTTATCGGACGAGAACCGGTGTATTCAGCGTGATATGGCCGTTGCCGAGAGTGCTAGTTAATAATTTGAATTTAATTAACTTTCATCATTATAAAACAATAACAAAAAAGAAGATATGTTTGTTTTTTTCATATCTGGTGGAATTTAAAAGAGGAAACAAAAGTGAAAAAACAAACGGCACGCAGTATTCCCAAGTACTGTATGCGCTCGACGCTGCTTAACTTCGGTGATCGGACGTGAACCGGTGTTTTCAGCGTGATATGGCCGTTGCCGAGAGTGCTAGTTAATAATTCGAATTTCAATTTGGTGAGACAAATTAACCTTCATCATTTTAAAACATTAACAAAAAGAAAACATGTTTGCTTTTTTCATATCTATTAAAATTTAAAAGAGGAAAAAAAAGTGAAAAAGCCAACGGCACGCAGTGTTCCTAAGCGGTCTCCCTCCCAAGTAATGACTGCGCTCGACGCTGCTTAACTTCGGTTATCGGACGAGAACCGGGGTATTCAGCGTGACATTGCCGTTGCCGAGAGTGCTAGTTAATAATTTGAATTTAATTAACTTTCATCATTATAAAACAATAACAAAAAAGAAGATATGTTTGTTTTTTTCATATCTGGTGGAATTTGAAAGAGGAAACAAAAGTGAAAAAGCCAACGGCACGCAGTATTCCCAAGTACTGTATGCGCTCGACGCTGCTTAACTTCGGTGATCGGACGTGAACCGGTGTTTTCAGCGTGATATGGCCGTTGCCGAGAGTGCTAGTTAATAATTCGAATTTAAATTAAGTGAGAAAAATTAACCTTCATCATTTTAAAACAATAACAAAAAGAAAACCTGTTTGCTTTTTACATATCTATTAAAATTTAAAAGAGGAAAATAAAGTGAAAAAGCCAACGGCACGCAGTGTTCCTAAGTGTACTCCCTCCCAAGTAATGACTGCGCTCGACGCTGCTTAACTTCGGTTATCGGACGAGAACCGGTGAATTCAGCGTGATATGGCCGTTGCCGAGAGTGCTAGTTAATAATTTGAATTTAATTAACCTTCATCTTTATAAAACAATAACAAAAAGAAGATATGTTTGCTTTTTTCATATCTGGTGGAATTTAAAAGAGGAAACAAAAGTGAAAAAACAAACGGCACGCAGTATTCCCAAGTACTGTATGCGCTCGACGCTGCTTAACTTCGGTGATCGGACGTGAACCGGTGTTTTCAGCGTGATATGGCCGTTGCCGAGAGTGCTAGTTAATAATTTGAATTTAATTAACCTTCATCTTTATAAAACAATAACAAAAAGAAGATATGTTTGCTTTTTTCATATATGGTGGAATTTGAAAGAGGAAACAAAAGTGAAAAAGCAAACGGCACGCAGTATTCCCAAGTACTGACTGCGCTCGACGCTGCTAACGTCGGCGATCGGACGAGAACCGGTGTTCTCAGCGTGATATGGCCGTTGCAGAGAGTGCTAGATAATAATTCGAATTTAAATTAAGTGAGACAAATTAACCTTCATCTTTTTCAAACAATAACAAAAAGAAAATATGTTTGCTTTTTTCATATCTATTGGAATTTAAAAGAGGAAAAAAAAGTGAAAAAGCTAACGGCACGCAGTGTTCCTAAGTGGTCGCCCTCCCAAGTACTGACTGCGCTCGACGCTGCTTAACTTTGGTTATCGGACGAGAACCGGTGTATTCAGCGTGATATGGCCGTTGCCGAGAGTGCTAGTTAATAATTTGAATTTAATTAACTTTCATCATTATAAAACAATAACAAAAAAGAAGATATGTTTGTTTTTTTCATATCTGGTGGAATTTAAAAGAGGAAACAAAAGTGAAAAAACAAACGGCACGCAGTATTCCCAAGTACTGTATGCGCTCGACGCTGCTTAACTTCGGTGATCGGACGTGAACCGGTGTTTTCAGCGTGATATGGCCGTTGCCGAGAGTGCTAGTTAATAATTCGAATTTCAATTAAGTGAGACAAATTAACCTTCATCATTTTAAAACATTAACAAAAAGAAAACATGTTTGCTTTTTTCATATCTATTAAAATTTAAAAGAGGAAAAAAAAGTGAAAAAGCCAACGGCACGCAGTGTTCCTAAGCGGTCTCCCTCCCAAGTAATGACTGCGCTCGACGCTGCTTAACTTCGGTTATCGGACGAGAACCGGGGTATTCAGCGTGACATTGCCGTTGCCGAGAGTGCTAGTTAATAATTTGAATTTAATTAACTTTCATCATTATAAAACAATAACAAAAAAGAAGATATGTTTGTTTTTTTCATATCTGGTGGAATTTGAAAGAGGAAACAAAAGTGAAAAAGCCAACGGCACGCAGTATTCCCAAGTACTGTATGCGCTCGACGCTGCTTAACTTCGGTGATCGGACGTGAACCGGTGTTTTCAGCGTGATATGGCCGTTGCCGAGAGTGCTAGTTAATAATTCGAATTTAAATTAAGTGAGAAAAATTAACCTTCATCATTTTAAAACAATAACAAAAAGAAAACCTGTTTGCTTTTTACATATCTATTAAAATTTAAAAGAGGAAAATAAAGTGAAAAAGCCAACGGCACGCAGTGTTCCTAAGTGGTCTCCCTCCCAAGTAATGACTGCGCTCGACGCTGCTTAACTTCGGTTATCGGACGAGAACCGCTGAATTCAGCGTGATATGGCCGTTGCCGAGAGTGCTAGTTAATAATTTGAATTTAATTAACCTTCATCTTTATAAAACAATAACAAAAAGAAGATATGTTTGCTTTTTTCATATCTGGTGGAATTTAAAAGAGGAAACAAAAGTGAAAAAACAAACGGCACGCAGTATTCCCAAGTACTGTATGCGCTCGACGCTGCTTAACTTCGGTGATCGGACGTGAACCGGTGTTTTCAGCGTGATATGGCCGTTGCCGAGAGTGCTAGTTAATAATTCGAATTTAAATTAAGTGAGACAAATTAACCTTCATCATTTTAAAACAATAACAAAAAGAAAACATGTTTGCTTTTTTCATATCTATTAAAATTTAAAAGAGGAAAAAAAAGTGAAAAAGCCAACGGCACGCAGTGTTCCTAAGTGGTCTCCCTCCCAAGTAGTGACTGCGCTCGACGCTGCTTAACTTCGGTTATCAGACGAGAACCGGTGAATTCAGCTTGATATGGCCGTTGCCGAGAGTGCTAGTTAATAATTTGAATTTAATTAACCTTCATCTTTATAAAACAATAACAAAAAGAAGATATGTTTGCTTTTTTCATATCTGGTGGAATTTGAAAGAGGAAACAAAAGTGAAAAAGCAAACGGCACGCAGTATTCCCAAGTACTGACTGCGCTCGACGCTGCTAACGTCGGCGATCGGACGAGAACCGGTGTTCTCAGCGTGATATGGCCGTTGCAGAGAGTGCTAGATAATAATTCGAATTTAAATTAAGTGAGACAAATTAACCTTCATCTTTTTCAAACAATAACAAAAAGAAAATATGTTTGCTTTTTTCATATCTATTGGAATTTAAAAGAGGAAAAAAAAGTGAAAAAGCTAACGGCACGCAGTGTTCCTAAGTGGTCGCCCTCCCAAGTACTGACTGCGCTCGACGCTGCTTAACTTTGGTTATCGGACGAGAACCGGTGTATTCAGCGTGATATGGCCGTTGCCGACAGTGCTAGTTAATAATTTGAATTTAATTAACCTTCATCTTTATAAAACAATAACAAAAAGAAGATATGTTTGCTTTTTTCATATCTGGTGGAATTTAAAAGAGGAAACAAAAGTGAAAAAACAAACGGCACGCAGTATTCCCAAGTACTGTATGCGCTCGACGCTGCTTAACTTCGGTGATCGGACGTGAACCGGTGTTTTCAGCGTGATATGGCCGTTGCCGAGAGTGCTAGTTAATAATTCGAATTTAAATTAAGTGAGACAAATTAACCTTCATCATTTTAAAACAATAACAAAAAGAAAACATGTTTGCTTTTTTCATATCTATTAAAATTTAAAAGAGGAAAAAAAGTGAAAAAGCCAACGGCACGCAGTGTTCCTAAGTGGTCTCCCTCGCAAGAAGGGACTGCGCTCGACGCTGCTCAACTTCGGTTATCGGACGAGAACCGTGGTATTCAGCGTGACATTGCCGTTGCCGAGAGTGCTAGTTAATAATTTGAATTTAATTAACTTTCATCATTATAAAACAATAACAAAAAAGAAGATATGTTTGCTTTTTTCATATCTGGTGGAATTTGAAATAGGAAACAAAAGTGAAAAAGCCAACGGCACGCAGTATTCCCAAGTACTGTATGCGCTCGACGCTGCTTAACTTCGGTGATCGGACGTGAACCGGTGTTTTCAGCGTGATATGGCCGTTGCCGAGAATGCTAGTTAATAATTTGAATTTAATTAACTTTCTTCTTTATAAAACAATAACAAAAAGAAGATATGTTTGCTTTTTTCATATCTGGTGGAATTTGAAAGAGGAAACAAAAGTGAAAAAGCAAACGGCACGCAGTATTCCCAAGTACTGACTGCGCTCGACGCTGCTAACGTCGGCGATCGGACGAGAACCGGTGTTCTCAGCGTGATATGGCCGTTGCCGAGAGTGCTAGATAATAATTCGAATTTAAATTAAGTGAGACAAATTAACCTTCATCTTTTTCAAACAATAACAAAAAGAAAATATGTTTGCTTTTTTCATATCTATTGGAATTTAAAAGAGGAAAAAAAAGTGAAAAAGCTAACGGCACGCAGTGTTCCTAAGTTGTCGCCCTCCAAAGTACTGACTGCGCTCGACGCTGCTTAACTTTGGTTATCGGACGAGAACCGGTGAATTCAGCGTGATATGGCCGTTGCCGAGACTGCTAGTTAATAATTTGAATTTAATTAACCTTCATCTTTATAAAACAATAACAAAAAGAAGATATGTTTGCTTTTTTATATCTGGTGGAATTTAAAAGAGGAAACAAAAGTGAAAAAACAAACGGCACGCAGTATTCCCAAGTACTGTATGCGCTCGACGCTGCATAACTTCGGTGATCGGAAGTGAACCGGTGTTTTCATCGTGATATGGCCGTTGCCGAGAGTGCTAGTTAATAATTCGAATTTAAATTAAGTGAGACAAATTAACCTTCATCATTTTAAAACAATAACAAAAAGAAAACATATTTGCTTTTTTCATATCTATTAAAATTTAAAAGAGGAAAAAAAAGTGAAAAAGCCAACGGCACGCAGTGTTCCTAAGTGGTATCACTCCCAAGTAATGACTGCGCTCGACGCTGCTTAACTTCGGTTATCGGACGAGAACCGGCGTATTCAGAGTGATATGGCCGTTGCCGAGAATGCTAGTTAATAATTTGAATTTAATTAACTTTCTTCTTTATAAAACAATAACAAAATGAAGATATGTTTGCTTTTTTCATATCTGGTGGAATTTAAAAGAGGAAACAAAAGTGAAAAAGCAAACGGCACGCAGTATTCCCAAGTACTGTATGCGCTCGACGCTGCTTTACTTCGGTGATCGGACGTGAACCGGTGTTTTCAGTGTGATATGGAAGTTGCCGAGAGTGCTAGTTAATAATTCGAATTTAAATTAAGTGAGACAAATTAACCTTCATCATTTTAAAACAATAACAAATAGAAAACGTGTTTGCTTTTTTCATATCTATTAAAATTTAAAAGAGGAAAAAAAAGTGAAAAAGCCAACGGCACGCAGTGTTCCTAAGTGGTCGCCCTCCCAAGTACTGACTGCGCTCGACGCTGGTTAACTTCGGTTATCGGACGAGAACCGGTGTATTCAGCGTGATATGGCCGCTGTTGTAAATTAGAGATAATACCGGTTGTTTTTTATCTATATCCAGATTATATTTTCTACACTTGTGTTTTTTATGCATCGCGGTCATTCTTGTAATCTTTATTTTTTATCGCGATGCCTTAACTATATAAACGGATAACATTCCGATAACGTTGGTCAGTTCTCAAAGTCAGTTCAGTGTATTGTTCCCGGATATTAATATTAATGTTTTAATTAAATTAATAAAGAGTTTATAACCAGTTAAACCCAGAGTCGTTCTTGTGTCAAACAACAACAGGTTATGGGCCCAGCACGCTTCCACTGCGCAGAGGTTTAGAAGTCATAAGAAGTTCAACGCCGGGAAGATTATCCTTTAAGGTGCGGAGTCAAACGTAGAATGGCCGGAAATCACCTGGGACGATTCGAGACGTTAACTAAAGATAATTATGATACCTGGAAAATGCAAGTGGAAGCCCTGCTTCAAAAGAACGACCTCTGGGAGTACGTAGATGGAACTTCAACGAGGCCAACTCCGGTGCGGGGAACGGAAGGAAACGCCCAGGCGGTCGCTACCTGGGACAGTAATGATCGAAAAGCAAGAGCGGACCTAATCTTGTCGATCAGGCCGTCGGAGTTGAAGCAAGTAAAGAATTGCACGACCTCACGGGAACTATGGCAGAAGCTCGAATCCATCTACCAGTCCAGTGGACCTGCCCGGAAAGCCACGCTGCTGAAGAAACTGACCCTCAAGAAAATGAAGGAGGGAGAAGATGTCCGGGATCACGTCCGAGAATTCTTCGACGCAGTAGGCAAGTTGGCTGACATGGGAGTAGCTGTAAACGACGACCTACTGGCCATTATGTTGTTATACAGTCTACCAGAATCGTTCGAGAACTTCCGGTGCGCAATAGAGTCCAGGGATACGTTACCTGATCCGGAAGCCTTGAAAATAAAGATCCTGGAGGAATCGGACGCCAAGAACTCAAGGGAAGACGAACCCGTGCAGAATGCGATGATGGGCAGTAACCACTTTTCCCGGAAAACTGCAGAAAGGGGTAGAGGAAGAGGCTTACGTGGACAAGGAAGCACGACCTTCAAGTACAAGTGTCATAGATGCAGGAAACCCGGCCACAAGGTAGCCGATTGCCCCGACAGAGACAATGGTTCAGAAAGAAAAACCAGAAAGAAGGAAAACGCCCATCATGTACTGGCAGAAAATTTGGCCGAGGAAGAATTCGCATTGCACCTGAAGGCTGATCACGATTCCTGGTGCCTGGACAGCGGAGCCACCTCGCATATGACTTCCAGCAGAGACTGCTTCAATGATTACGAAGAGACCACGAAATCTTTAAACCTGGCCACTGCAGATCCAACGAAGATACGAGGTGTTGGCGAAGTAAAAGTACACGCAACGAATGGCAGCGACAATCGAATTCTTCGCCTGGAACGAGCCCTTCATGTCCCGGATTTAAGAACAAATCTCCTATCCATTGCCAAGATGACAGACAAAGGACATGAGGTCACATTCAAGAAGTCAAAGGCCTGGATTAAAACGGCAACCGGAGAAGTGTTTGCAGTTGCTGACAGAGTTGGAGACCTTTATTTCCTGAGAAAGGCTGAAGAAACGGTCCATGCAGTGCAAGCGGAAATAAAGCCTAGAAGCAACCTGGAGAACTGGCATTTCCTACTCGGTCACTTGAACGAGAGAAGTTTAAAGGAAATGGCCCGGAAGAATTTGGCTACGGGACTCAACATTGAAAAAGATGGGAGCCTGGGAATCTGCCAAATCTGTATCAAAGGAAAGCAATCGAAGGAGCCGTTCCCGAAAACGGAAGATAGCCGAACCTCGCATGTCCTGGAAATAGTACACTCTGACGTATGCGGCCCGATGAGAGTAACGTCGATGAGTGGAGCCAAGTACATCGTCGTTTTCACTGATGATTATTCCCGGTGGAGTGAAGTCAGCTTTTTAAAACACAAGAGCGAAGTGTTGAAAGCCTTCAAAGAATTCAAGCCTCGAGCTGAAGTGGAAACCGGGAGAAAAATCAAGACCTTGCAGTCCGACAACGGAACCGAATACTGCAACAATGAATTCGACAGATTCCTGAAAAACTCTGGGATAAAAAGAAGACTCACCGTACCATACACCCCGGAACAGAATGGCATTGCTGAAAGAAAGATCAGAACACTCCTGGATATGGCCCGATGTATGATGATACAAGCGCAACTTCCACCATCATTCTGGGCAGAAGCGATGGCCACTGCTAATTACATTCGAAACCGTTGTCCTTCCCGAAGCGTAAATGGAGAAGTACCATTTACCAGATGGACCGGAAAGAAGCCATCCCTGCAACATTTGAAGATTTTCGGCGACAAAGCTTTGCTGTTGGACGAAAATAAAAGGAAGGGGAAGTTTGCAACCAGGAGCAAAGAATGCGTTTTCATCGGCTATTCTCAAGTCTCGAAGGCCTATCGACTATGGGTTCTGTCCGAGAAGCAAATTTACCGAAGTCGAAATGTCAAGTTCCTGGGAGAATTAAATAAACAAGGCGGATATGATTATTTCGTCACTCCAGAAGTCAACCTGAAATACGGAAGCAAAGCTAAAGGCGAAATCGAAGTCCCGGCCACTACACACGCTGCAAAACCGTCTGGCAGAGAAGAATTCAAAGAAGTCAAAAAGGAGTTCAAAGATGAAACCCCGGAAGAATATAATGACCAGGAAAACGAGGACGTCTTCGAAGAACCCTCAGAAACCCTCGTTCTGAAGAAAGGTCCTGGAAGACCGAAGAAAATAAGAACTGGAGTACCCGGACGACCGAAGAAATCATTCAACATGATTCCGAGCGTCTCAGAAGAGTCTACTGAAGAGGCTACTGACGAGCAAGAAACCCTGCCCGATGAGTCAGCAAACCTAGCCATCTTATCAGAACCTTTGTCCATGAAGCAAGCCCTGGCTTCTCCGTACGCAAACGATTGGAGGAAAGCAGTAACGGAAGAGTTCGTTTCGCTTATCAAGTGCGAAACCTGGGACATCGTTGACTGTCCGGAAAACCAGAAGGTCCTTGGAAATCGCCTAGTCTTCCGAACGAAGTACTTACCCAGCGGAGAAGTAGAGAAAAGGAAAGCCAGGCTCGTAGCGAAAGGTTTTGCCCAGAGACCAGGGATCGACTACCAAGAGACGTTCGCACCCGTCATTAGATCCAGCTCCATAAGACTGCTCATGGCCCTTGCTGTGGAAATCGGTTTGGAAGTCAACCAAATGGATGTCGTCACGGCCTATCTTAATGGCGAACTCGAGGAGGAAAAATATATGGTCGTCCCGGAAGGATTAACAGAATCCCTCGAAGAAATCATAAAGTCAACCCGGTTCGACAAGTCGATCATTGCCAGAGAAAAGAAATGGACCAGCGACCTGGAAGAAGAGGGACATATAGCCGTCCGGTATCTACCAACAGAGGAAATGCCAGCTGACATCTGTACAAAGAGCCTGTTCCGTCCGAAGCATCTCCTCTGCGTCAAAGCCCTTGGACTGGAAATAATTAAATGACCACCCCCTGGATAGAAGATTGAAACCACCGATATTAAGAGGGACTGTTGTAAATTAGAGATAATACCGGTTGTTTTTTATCTATATCCAGATTATATTTTCTACACTTGTGTTTTTTATGCATCGCGGTCATTCTAATAATCTTTATTTTTTATCGCGATGCCTTAACTATATAACCGGATAACATTCCGATAACGTTGGTCAGTTCTCAAAGTCAGTTCAGTGTATTGTTCCCGGATATTAATATTAATGTTTTAATTAAATTAATAAAGAGTTTATAACCAGTTAAACCCAGAGTCGTTCTTGCGTCAAACAACAACAGCCGCTGCCGAGAGTGCTAGTTAATAATTTGAATATAATTAACTTTCATCTTTATAAAACAATAACAAAAAGAAGATATGTTTGCTTTTTTCATATCTGGTGAAATTTGAAAGAGGAGACAAAAGTGAAAAAGCCAACGGCACGCAGTATTCCCAAGTACTGTATGCGCTCGACGCTGCTTAACTTCGGTGATCGGACGTGAACCAGTGTTTTCAGCGTGATATGGCCGTTGCCGAGAGTGCTAGTTAATAATTCGAATTTAAATTAAGTGAGACAAATTAACCTTCATCATTTTAAAACATTAACAAAAAGAAAACCTGTTTGCTTTTTACATATCTATTAAAATTTAAAAGAGGAAAAAAAAGTGAAAAAGCCAACGGCACGCAGTGTTCCTAAGTGGTCTCCCTCCCAAGTAGTGACTGTGCTCGACGCTGCTTAACTTCGGTTATCGGACGAGAACCGGAGTATTCAGCTTGATATGGCCGTTGCCGAGAGTGCTAGTTAATAATTTGAATTTAATTAACTTTCATCATTATAAAACAATAACAAAAAAGAAGATATGTTTGCTTTTTTCATATCTGGTGGCATTTGAAAGAGGAAACAAAAGTGAAAAAGCCAACGGCACGCAGTATTCCCAAGTACTGTATGCGCTCGACGCTGCTTAACTTCGGTGATCGGACGTGAACCGGTGTTTTCAGCGTGATATGGCCGTTGCCGAGAGTGCTAGTTAATAATTCGAATTTAGATTAAGTGAGACAAATTAACCTTCATCATTTTAAAACCATAACAAAAAGAAAACATGTTTGCTTTTTTCATATCTATTAAAATTTAAAAGAGGAAAAAAAAGTGAAAAAGCCAACGGCACGCAGTGTTCCTAAGTGGTCTCCCTCCCAAGTAGTGACTGCGCTCGACGCTGCTTAACTTCGGTTATCGGACGAGAACCGGTGTATTCAGAGTGATATCGCCGTTGCCGAGAGTGTTAGTTAATAATTTGAATTTAATTAACTTTCATCTTTATAAAACAATAACAAAAAGAAGATATGTTTGCTTTTTTCATATCTGGTGGAATTTGAAAGAGGAAACAAAAGTGAAAAAGCCAACGGCACGCAGTATTCCCAAGTACTGACTGCGCTCGACGCTGCTAACGTCGGCGATCGGACGAGAACCGGTGTTCTCAGCGTGATATGGCCGTTGCCGAGAGTGCTAGATAATAATTCGAATTTAAATTAAGTGAGACAAATTAACCTTCATCTTTTTCAAACAATAACAAAAAGAAAACCTGTTTGCTTTTTACATATCTATTAAAATTTAAAAGAGGAAAAAAAAGTGAAAAAGCCAACGGCACGCAGTGTTCCTAAGTGGTCTCCCTCCCAAGTAGTGACTGCGCTCGACGCTGCTTAACTTCGGTTATCGGACGAGAACCGGAGTATTCAGCTTGATATGGCCGTTGCCGAGAGTGCTAGTTAATAATTTGAATTTAATTAACTTTCATCTTTATAAAACAATAACAAAAAAGAAGATATGTTTGCTTTTTTCATATCTGGTGGAATTTAAAAGAGGAAACAAAAGTGAAAAAGCAAACGGCACGCAGTATACCCAAGTACTGTATGCGCTCGACGCTGCTTAACTTCGGTGATCGGACGTGAACCGGTGTTTTCAGCGTGATATGGCCGTTGCCGAGAGTGCTAGTTAATAATTCGAATTTAAATTAAGTGAGACAAATTTACCTTCATCATTTTAAAACAATAACAAAAAGAAAACGTGTTTGCTTTTTTCATATCTATTAAAATTTAAAAGAGGAAAAAAAGTGAAAAAGCCAACGGTACGCAGTGTTCCTAAGTGGTCGCCCTCCCAAGTACTGACTGCGCTCGACGCTGCTTAACTTCGGTTATCGGACGAGAACCGGTGTATTCAGCGTGATATGGCCGTTGCCGAGAGTGTTAGTTAATAATTTTAATTTAATTAACTTTCATCTTTATAAAACTATAACAAAAAGAAAATACGTTTGCTTTTTTCATATCGGGTGGAATTTAAAAGAGGAAACAAAAGTGAAAAAGCCAACGGCACGCAGTATTCCCAAGTACTGACTGCGCTCGACGCTGCTAACGTCGGCGGTCGGACGAGAACCGGTGTTCTCAGCGTGATATGGCCGTTGCCGAGAGTGCTAGATAATAATTCGAATTTAAATAAAGTGAGACAAATTAACCTTCATCTTTTTAAAACAATAACAAAAAGAAAATATATTTGCTTTTTTCATATCTATTGGAATTTAAAAGAGGAAAAAAAAGTGAAAAACGTAGCGGCACGCAGTGTTCCTAAGTGGTCGCCCTCCCAAGTACTATCTGCGCTCGACGCTGCTTAACTTCGGTGATCGGACGTGAACCATTGTTTTCAGCGTGATATGGCCGTTGCCGAGAGTGCTAGTTAATAATTCGAATTTAAATTAAGTGAGACAAATTAACCTTCATCATTTTAAAACAATAACAAAAAGAAAACCTGTTTGCTTTTTACATATCTATTAAAATTTAAAAGAGGAAAAAAAAGTGAAAAAGCCAACGGCACGCAGTGTTCCTAAGTGGTCTCCCTCCCAAGTCGTGACTGCGCTCGACGCTGCTTAACTTCGGTTATCGGACGAGAACCGGAGTATTCAGCTTGATATGGCCGCTGCCGAGAGTGCTAGTTAATAATTTGAATTTAATTAACTTTCATCTTTATAAAACAATAACAAAAAAGAAGATATGTTTGCTTTTTTTATATCTGGTGGAATTTAAAAGAGGAAACAAAAGTGAAAAAACAAACGGCACGCAGTATACCCAAGTACTGTATGCGCTCGACGGTGCTTAACTTCGGTGATCGGACGTGAACCGGTGTTTTCAGCGTGATATGGCCGTTGCCGAGAGTGCTATTTAATAATTCGGATTTAAATTAAGTGAGACAAATTAACCTTCATCATTTTAAAACAATAACAAAAAGAAAACCTGTTTGCTTTTTACATATCTATTAAAATTTAAAAGAGGAAAAAAAAATGAAAAAGCCAACGGCACGCAGTGTTCCTAAGTGGTCTCCCTCCCAAGTAATGACTGCCCTCGACGCTGTTTAACTTCGGTTATCGGACGAGAATCGGTGTATTCAGCGTGATATGGCCGTTGCCGAGAGTGGTAGTTAATAATTTGAATTTAATTAACTTTCATCTTTATAAAACAATAACTAAAAGAAGATTTGTTTGCTTTTTTCATATCTGGTGGAATTTGAAAGAGGAAACTAAAGTGAAAAAAGCAAACGGCACGCAGTATTCCCAAGTACTGACTGCGCTCGACGCTGCTAACGTCGGCGATCGGACGAGAACCGGTGTTCTCGGCGTGATATGGCCGTTGCCGAGAGTGCTAGATAATAATTCGAATTTAAATTAAGTGAGACAAATTAACCTTCATCTTTTTCAAACAATAACAAAAAGAAAATATGTTTGCTTTTTTCATATCTATTGGAATTTAAAAGAGGAAAAAAAGTGAAAAAGTTAACGGCACGCAGTGTTCCTAAGTGGTCGCCCTCCCAAGTACTGACTGCGCTCGACGCTGCTTAACTTCGGTTATCGGACGAGAACCGGTGTATTCAGCGTGATATGGCCGTTACCGAGGGTGCTAGTTAATAATTTGAATTTAATTAACCTTCATCTTTATAAAACAATACCAAAAAGAAGATATGTTTGCTTTTTTCATATCTGGTGGAATTTAAAAGAGGAAACAAAAGTGAAAAAGCAAACGGCACGCAGTATTCCCAAGTGCTGTATGCGCTCGACGCTGCTTAACTTCGGTTATCGGACGAGAACCGGTGTATTCAGCGTGATATGGCCACTGCCGAGAGTGCTAGATAATAATTCGAATTTAAATTAAGTGAGACAAATTAACCTTCATCTTTTTAAAACAATAACAAAAAGAAAATATATTTGCTTTTTTCATATCTATTGGAAATTAAAAGAGGAAAAAAAAGTGAAAAAGCTAGCGGCACGCAGTGTTCCTAAGTGGTCGCCCTCCCAAGTACTGACTGCGCTCGACGCTGCTTAACTTCGGTTATCGTACGAGAACCGGTGTATTCAGCGTGATATGGCCGTTGCCGAGAGTGCTAGTTAATAATTTGAATTTAATTAATTTTCATCTTTATAAAACAATAAAAAAAGAAGATATGTTTGCTTTTTTCATATCGGGTGGAATTTAAAAGAGGAAACAAAAGGGAAAAACCAACGGCACGCAGTATTCCCAAGTACTGTATGCGCTCGACGCTGCTTAACTTCGGTGATCGGACGAGAACCGGTGTTTTCAGTGTGATATGACCGTTGTCGAGAGTGCTAGTTAATAATTCGAATTTAAATTAAGTGAGACAAATTAACCTTCATCTTTATAAAACAATAACAAAAAGAAGATATGTTTGCTTTTTTCATATCGGGTGGAATTAAAAGAGGAAACAAAAGTGAAAGAGCCAACGGTACGCAGTATTCCCAAGTACTGACTGCGCTCGACGCTGCTAACGTCGGCGGTCGGACGAGAACCGGTGTTCTCAGCGTGATATGGTCGTTGCCGAGAGTGCTAGTTAATAATTCGAATTTAAATTAAGTGAGACAAATTAACCATCATTTTAAAATAATAAAAAAAAATATGATTGCTTTTTTCATATCTATTAAAATTTAAAAGAGGAAAAAAAAGTGAAAAAGCCAACGGCACGCAGTGTTGCTAAGTGGTCTCCCTACCAAGTACTGACTGCGCTCGACGCTGCTTAACTTCGGTGATCGGACGAGAACCGGTGTATTCAGCGTGATATGGTCGTTGCCGAGAGTGCTAGTTAATAATTCGAATTTAAATTAAGTGAGACAAATTAACCATCATTTTAAAACAATAACAAAATGAAAACATGTTTGCTTTTTTCATATCTATTAAAATTTAAAAGAGGAAAAAAAAAGTGAAAAAGCCAACGGCACGAAGTGTTCCTAAGTGGTCTCCCTCCCAAGTAGTGACTGCGCTCGACGCTGCTTAACTTCGGTTATCGGACGAGAACCGGTGTATTCAGCGTGATATGGCCGTTGCCGAGAGTGCTAGTTAATAATTTGAATTTAATTAATTTTCATCTTTATAAAACAATAACAAAATGAAGATATGTGTGCTTTTTTCAAATCGGGTGGAATTTAAAAGAGGAAACAAAAGTGAAAAACCAACGGCATGCAATATTCCCAAGTACTGACTGCGCTCGACGCTGCTAACGTCGGCGATCGGACGAGAACCGGTGTTCTCAGCGTGATATGGCCGTTGCCGAGAGTGCTTGTTAAAAATTCGAATTTAAATTAAGTGAGACAAATTAACCTTCATCTTTATAAAACAATAACAAAAAGAGGATATGTTTGCTTTTTTCATATCGGGTTGAATTTAAAAGAGGAAACAAAAGTGAAAAAGCCAACGGCTTGCAGTATTCCCAAGTACTGACTGCGCTCGACGCTGCTTAACTTCGGTGATCGGACGAGAATCGGTGTATTCAGCGTGATATGGTCGTTGCCGAGAGTGCTAGTTAATAATTCGAATTTAAATTAAGTGAGACAAATTAACCATCATTTTAAAACAATAACAAAATGAAAACATGTTTGCTTTTTTCATATCTATTAAAATTTAAAAGAGGAAAAAAAAACGAAAAAGCCAACGGCACGCAGTGTTCCTAAGTGGTCTCCCTCCCAAGTACTGACGGCGCTCGACGCTGCTTAACTTCGGTGATCGGACGAGAACCGGTGTATTCAGCGTGATATGGCCGTTGCCGAGAGTGCTAGTTAATAACTTTAATTTAATTAACTTTCATCTTTATAAAACAATAACAAAAAGAAGATATGTTTGCTTTTTTCATATTTGGTGGAATTTGAAAGAGGAAACAAAAGTGAAAAAGCCAACGGCACGCAGTATTCCCAAGTACTGTATGCGCTCGACGCTGCTTAACTTCGGTTATCGGACGAGAACCGGTGTATTCAGCGTGATATGGCCGTTGCCGAGAGTGCTAGTTAATAATTTGAATTTAATTAATTTTCATCTTTATAAAACAATAACAAAATGAAGATATGTGTGCTTTTTTCAAATCGGGTGGAATTTAAAAGAGGAAACAAAAGTGAAAAACCAACGGCATGCAATATTCCCAAGTACTGACTGCGCTCGACGCTGCTAACGTCGGCGATCGGACGAGAACCGGTGTTCTCAGCGTGATATGGCCGTTGCCGAGAGTGCTTGTTAAAAATTCGAATTTAAATTAAGTGAGACAAATTAACCTTCATCTTTATAAAACAATAACAAAAAGAGGATATGTTTGCTTTTTTCATATCGGGTTGAATTTAAAAGAGGAAACAAAAGTGAAAAAGCCAACGGCTTGCAGTATTCCCAAGTACTGACTGCGCTCGACGCTGCTTAACTTCGGTGATCGGACGAGAATCGGTGTATTCAGCGTGATATGGTCGTTGCCGAGAGTGCTAGTTAATAATTCGAATTTAAATTAAGTGAGACAAATTAACCATCATTTTAAAACAATAACAAAATGAAAACATGTTTGCTTTTTTCATATCTATTAAAATTTAAAAGAGGAAAAAAAAACGAAAAAGCCAACGGCACGCAGTGTTCCTAAGTGGTCTCCCTCCCAAGTACTGACGGCGCTCGACGCTGCTTAACTTCGGTGATCGGACGAGAACCGGTGTATTCAGCGTGATATGGCCGTTGCCGAGAGTGCTAGTTAATAACTTTAATTTAATTAACTTTCATCTTTATAAAACAATAACAAAAAGAAGATATGTTTGCTTTTTTCATATTTGGTGGAATTTGAAAGAGGAAACAAAAGTGAAAAAGCCAACGGCACGCAGTATTCCCAAGTACTGTATGCGCTCGACGCTGCTTAACTTCGGTTATCGGACGAGAACCGGTGTATTCAGCGTGATATGGCCGTTGCCGAGAGTGCTAGGTAATAATTCGAATTTAAATTAAGTGAGACAATTTGACCTTCATCTTTTTAAAACAATAACAAAAAAAACATGTTTGCTTTTTTCATATCTATTAAAATTTAAAAGAGGAAAAAAAAGTGAAAAAGCCAACGGCACGCAGTGTTCCTAAGTGGTCTCCCTCCCAAGTAGTGACTGCGCTCGACGCTGCTTAACTTCGGTTATCGGACGAGAACCGGTGTATTCAGCGTGATATGGCCGTTGCCGAGAGTGCTAGTTAATAATTTGAATTTAATTAATTTTCATCTTTATAAAACAATAACAAAATGAAGATATGTGTGCTTTTTTCAAATCGGGTGGAATTTAAAAGAGGAAACAAAAGTGAAAAACCAACGGCATGCAATATTCCCAAGTACTGACTGCGCTCGACGCTGCTAACGTCGGCGATCGGACGAGAACCGGTGTTCTCAGCGTGATATGGCCGTTGCCGAGAGTGCTTGTTAAAAATTCGAATTTAAATTAAGTGAGACAAATTAACCTTCATCTTTTTAAAACAATAACAAAAAAAACATGTTTGCTTTTTTCATATCTATTAAAATTTAAAAGAGGAAAAAAAAGTGAAAAAGCCAACGGCACGCAGTGTTCCTAAGTGGTCTCCCTCCCAAGTACTGACTGCGCTCGACGCTGCTTAACTTCGGTTATCGTACGAGAACCGGTGTATTCAGCGTGATATGGCCGTTGCCGAGAGTGCTAGTTAATAATTTGAATTTAATTAATTTTCATCTTTATAAAACAATAACAAAAAGAAGATATGTTTGCTTTTTTCATATCGGGTGGAATTTAAAAGAGGAAACAAAAGGGAAAAACCAACGGCACGCAGTATTCCCAAGTACTGTATGCGCTCGACGCTGCTTAACTTCGGTGATCGGACGTGAACCGGTGTTTTCAGCGTGATATGGCCGTTGCCGAGAGTGCTAGTTAATAATTCGAATTTAAATTAAGTGAGACAAATTTACCTTCATCATTTTAAAACAATAACAAAAAGAAAACGTGTTTGCTTTTTTCATATCTATTAAAATTTAAAAGAGGAAAAAAAGTGAAAAAGCCAACGGTACGCAGTGTTCCTAAGTGGTCGCCCTCCCAAGTACTGACTGCGCTCGACGCTGCTTAACTTCGGTTATCGGACGAGAACCGGTGTATTCAGCGTGATATGGCCGTTGCCGAGAGTGTTAGTTAATAATTTTAATTTAATTAACTTTCATCTTTATAAAACTATAACAAAAAGAAAATACGTTTGCTTTTTTCATATCGGGTGGAATTTAAAAGAGGAAACAAAAGTGAAAAAGAAAACGGCACGCAGTATTCCCAAGTACTGACTGCGCTCGACGCTGCTAACGTCGGCGGTCGGACGAGAACCGGTGTTCTCAGCGTGATATGGCCGTTGCCGAGAGTGCTAGATAATAATTCGAATTTAAATAAAGTGAGACAAATTAACCTTCATCTTTTTAAAACAATAACAAAAAGAAAATATATTTGCTTTTTTCATATCTATTGGAATTTAAAAGAGGAAAAAAAAGTGAAAAACGTAGCGGCACGCAGTGTTCCTAAGTGGTCGCCCTCCCAAGTACTATCTGCGCTCGACGCTGCTTAACTTCGGTGATCGGACGTGAACCATTGTTTTCAGCGTGATATGGCCGTTGCCGAGAGTGCTAGTTAATAATTCGAATTTAAATTAAGTGAGACAAATTAACCTTCATCATTTTAAAACAATAACAAAAAGAAAACCTGTTTGCTTTTTACATATCTATTAAAATTTAAAAGAGGAAAAAAAAGTGAAAAAGCCAACGGCACGCAGTGTTCCTAAGTGGTCTCCCTCCCAAGTCGTGACTGCGCTCGACGCTGCTTAACTTCGGTTATCGGACGAGAACCGGAGTATTCAGCTTGATATGGCCGCTGCCGAGAGTGCTAGTTAATAATTTGAATTTAATTAACTTTCATCTTTATAAAACAATAACAAAAAAGAAGATATGTTTGCTTTTTTTATATCTGGTGGAATTTAAAAGAGGAAACAAAAGTGAAAAAACAAACGGCACGCAGTATACCCAAGTACTGTATGCGCTCGACGGTGCTTAACTTCGGTGATCGGACGTGAACCGGTGTTTTCAGCGTGATATGGCCGTTGCCGAGAGTGCTATTTAATAATTCGGATTTAAATTAAGTGAGACAAATTAACCTTCATCATTTTAAAACAATAACAAAAAGAAAACCTGTTTGCTTTTTACATATCTATTAAAATTTAAAAGAGGAAAAAAAAATGAAAAAGCCAACGGCACGCAGTGTTCCTAAGTGGTCTCCCTCCCAAGTAATGACTGCCCTCGACGCTGTTTAACTTCGGTTATCGGACGAGAATCGGTGTATTCAGCGTGATATGGCCGTTGCCGAGAGTGGTAGTTAATAATTTGAATTTAATTAACTTTCATCTTTATAAAACAATAACTAAAAGAAGATTTGTTTGCTTTTTTCATATCTGGTGGAATTTGAAAGAGGAAACTAAAGTGAAAAAAGCAAACGGCACGCAGTATTCCCAAGTACTGACTGCGCTCGACGCTGCTAACGTCGGCGATCGGACGAGAACCGGTGTTCTCGGCGTGATATGGCCGTTGCCGAGAGTGCTAGATAATAATTCGAATTTAAATTAAGTGAGACAAATTAACCTTCATCTTTTTCAAACAATAACAAAAAGAAAATATGTTTGCTTTTTTCATATCTATTGGAATTTAAAAGAGGAAAAAAAGTGAAAAAGTTAACGGCACGCAGTGTTCCTAAGTGGTCGCCCTCCCAAGTACTGACTGCGCTCGACGCTGCTTAACTTCGGTTATCGGACGAGAACCGGTGTATTCAGCGTGATATGGCCGTTACCGAGGGTGCTAGTTAATAATTTGAATTTAATTAACCTTCATCTTTATAAAACAATACCAAAAAGAAGATATGTTTGCTTTTTTCATATCTGGTGGAATTTAAAAGAGGAAACAAAAGTGAAAAAGCAAACGGCACGCAGTATTCCCAAGTGCTGTATGCGCTCGACGCTGCTTAACTTCGGTTATCGGACGAGAACCGGTGTATTCAGCGTGATATGGCCACTGCCGAGAGTGCTAGATAATAATTCGAATTTAAATTAAGTGAGACAAATTAACCTTCATCTTTTTAAAACAATAACAAAAAGAAAATATATTTGCTTTTTTCATATCTATTGGAAATTAAAAGAGGAAAAAAAAGTGAAAAAGCTAGCGGCACGCAGTGTTCCTAAGTGGTCGCCCTCCCAAGTACTGACTGCGCTCGACGCTGCTTAACTTCGGTTATCGTACGAGAACCGGTGTATTCAGCGTGATATGGCCGTTGCCGAGAGTGCTAGTTAATAATTTGAATTTAATTAATTTTCATCTTTATAAAACAATAAAAAAAGAAGATATGTTTGCTTTTTTCATATCGGGTGGAATTTAAAAGAGGAAACAAAAGGGAAAAACCAACGGCACGCAGTATTCCCAAGTACTGTATGCGCTCGACGCTGCTTAACTTCGGTGATCGGACGAGAACCGGTGTTTTCAGTGTGATATGACCGTTGTCGAGAGTGCTAGTTAATAATTCGAATTTAAATTAAGTGAGACAAATTAACCTTCATCTTTATAAAACAATAACAAAAAGAAGATATGTTTGCTTTTTTCATATCGGGTGGAATTAAAAGAGGAAACAAAAGTGAAAGAGCCAACGGTACGCAGTATTCCCAAGTACTGACTGCGCTCGACGCTGCTAACGTCGGCGGTCGGACGAGAACCGGTGTTCTCAGCGTGATATGGTCGTTGCCGAGAGTGCTAGTTAATAATTCGAATTTAAATTAAGTGAGACAAATTAACCATCATTTTAAAATAATAAAAAAAAATATGATTGCTTTTTTCATATCTATTAAAATTTAAAAGAGGAAAAAAAAGTGAAAAAGCCAACGGCACGCAGTGTTGCTAAGTGGTCTCCCTACCAAGTACTGACTGCGCTCGACGCTGCTTAACTTCGGTGATCGGACGAGAACCGGTGTATTCAGCGTGATATGGTCGTTGCCGAGAGTGCTAGTTAATAATTCGAATTTAAATTAAGTGAGACAAATTAACCATCATTTTAAAACAATAACAAAATGAAAACATGTTTGCTTTTTTCATATCTATTAAAATTTAAAAGAGGAAAAAAAAAGTGAAAAAGCCAACGGCACGAAGTGTTCCTAAGTGGTCTCCCTCCCAAGTAGTGACTGCGCTCGACGCTGCTTAACTTCGGTTATCGGACGAGAACCGGTGTATTCAGCGTGATATGGCCGTTGCCGAGAGTGCTAGTTAATAATTTGAATTTAATTAATTTTCATCTTTATAAAACAATAACAAAATGAAGATATGTGTGCTTTTTTCAAATCGGGTGGAATTTAAAAGAGGAAACAAAAGTGAAAAACCAACGGCATGCAATATTCCCAAGTACTGACTGCGCTCGACGCTGCTAACGTCGGCGATCGGACGAGAACCGGTGTTCTCAGCGTGATATGGCCGTTGCCGAGAGTGCTTGTTAAAAATTCGAATTTAAATTAAGTGAGACAAATTAACCTTCATCTTTATAAAACAATAACAAAAAGAGGATATGTTTGCTTTTTTCATATCGGGTTGAATTTAAAAGAGGAAACAAAAGTGAAAAAGCCAACGGCTTGCAGTATTCCCAAGTACTGACTGCGCTCGACGCTGCTTAACTTCGGTGATCGGACGAGAATCGGTGTATTCAGCGTGATATGGTCGTTGCCGAGAGTGCTAGTTAATAATTCGAATTTAAATTAAGTGAGACAAATTAACCATCATTTTAAAACAATAACAAAATGAAAACATGTTTGCTTTTTTCATATCTATTAAAATTTAAAAGAGGAAAAAAAAACGAAAAAGCCAACGGCACGCAGTGTTCCTAAGTGGTCTCCCTCCCAAGTACTGACGGCGCTCGACGCTGCTTAACTTCGGTGATCGGACGAGAACCGGTGTATTCAGCGTGATATGGCCGTTGCCGAGAGTGCTAGTTAATAACTTTAATTTAATTAACTTTCATCTTTATAAAACAATAACAAAAAGAAGATATGTTTGCTTTTTTCATATTTGGTGGAATTTGAAAGAGGAAACAAAAGTGAAAAAGCCAACGGCACGCAGTATTCCCAAGTACTGTATGCGCTCGACGCTGCTTAACTTCGGTTATCGGACGAGAACCGGTGTATTCAGCGTGATATGGCCGTTGCCGAGAGTGCTAGTTAATAATTTGAATTTAATTAATTTTCATCTTTATAAAACAATAACAAAATGAAGATATGTGTGCTTTTTTCAAATCGGGTGGAATTTAAAAGAGGAAACAAAAGTGAAAAACCAACGGCATGCAATATTCCCAAGTACTGACTGCGCTCGACGCTGCTAACGTCGGCGATCGGACGAGAACCGGTGTTCTCAGCGTGATATGGCCGTTGCCGAGAGTGCTTGTTAAAAATTCGAATTTAAATTAAGTGAGACAAATTAACCTTCATCTTTATAAAACAATAACAAAAAGAGGATATGTTTGCTTTTTTCATATCGGGTTGAATTTAAAAGAGGAAACAAAAGTGAAAAAGCCAACGGCTTGCAGTATTCCCAAGTACTGACTGCGCTCGACGCTGCTTAACTTCGGTGATCGGACGAGAATCGGTGTATTCAGCGTGATATGGTCGTTGCCGAGAGTGCTAGTTAATAATTCGAATTTAAATTAAGTGAGACAAATTAACCATCATTTTAAAACAATAACAAAATGAAAACATGTTTGCTTTTTTCATATCTATTAAAATTTAAAAGAGGAAAAAAAAACGAAAAAGCCAACGGCACGCAGTGTTCCTAAGTGGTCTCCCTCCCAAGTACTGACGGCGCTCGACGCTGCTTAACTTCGGTGATCGGACGAGAACCGGTGTATTCAGCGTGATATGGCCGTTGCCGAGAGTGCTAGTTAATAACTTTAATTTAATTAACTTTCATCTTTATAAAACAATAACAAAAAGAAGATATGTTTGCTTTTTTCATATTTGGTGGAATTTGAAAGAGGAAACAAAAGTGAAAAAGCCAACGGCACGCAGTATTCCCAAGTACTGTATGCGCTCGACGCTGCTTAACTTCGGTTATCGGACGAGAACCGGTGTATTCAGCGTGATATGGCCGTTGCCGAGAGTGCTAGGTAATAATTCGAATTTAAATTAAGTGAGACAATTTGACCTTCATCTTTTTAAAACAATAACAAAAAAAACATGTTTGCTTTTTTCATATCTATTAAAATTTAAAAGAGGAAAAAAAAGTGAAAAAGCCAACGGCACGCAGTGTTCCTAAGTGGTCTCCCTCCCAAGTAGTGACTGCGCTCGACGCTGCTTAACTTCGGTTATCGGACGAGAACCGGTGTATTCAGCGTGATATGGCCGTTGCCGAGAGTGCTAGTTAATAATTTGAATTTAATTAATTTTCATCTTTATAAAACAATAACAAAATGAAGATATGTGTGCTTTTTTCAAATCGGGTGGAATTTAAAAGAGGAAACAAAAGTGAAAAACCAACGGCATGCAATATTCCCAAGTACTGACTGCGCTCGACGCTGCTAACGTCGGCGATCGGACGAGAACCGGTGTTCTCAGCGTGATATGGCCGTTGCCGAGAGTGCTTGTTAAAAATTCGAATTTAAATTAAGTGAGACAAATTAACCTTCATCTTTTTAAAACAATAACAAAAAAAACATGTTTGCTTTTTTCATATCTATTAAAATTTAAAAGAGGAAAAAAAAGTGAAAAAGCCAACGGCACGCAGTGTTCCTAAGTGGTCTCCCTCCCAAGTACTGACTGCGCTCGACGCTGCTTAACTTCGGTTATCGTACGAGAACCGGTGTATTCAGCGTGATATGGCCGTTGCCGAGAGTGCTAGTTAATAATTTGAATTTAATTAATTTTCATCTTTATAAAACAATAACAAAAAGAAGATATGTTTGCTTTTTTCATATCGGGTGGAATTTAAAAGAGGAAACAAAAGGGAAAACCCAACGGCACGCAGTATTCCCAAGTACTGTATGCGCTCGACGCTGCTTAACTTCGGTGATCGGACGAGAACCGGTGTTTTCAGTGTGATATGACCGTTGTCGAGAGTGCTAGTTAATAATTCGAATTTAAATTAAGTGAGACAAATTAACCTTCATCTTTATAAAACAATAACAAAAAGAAGATATGTTTGCTTTTTTCATATCGGGTGGAATTAAAAGAGGAAACAAAAGTGAAAGAGCCAACGGTACGCAGTATTCCCAAGTACTGACTGCGCTCGACGCTGCTAACGTCGGCGGTCGGACGAGAACCGGTGTTCTCAGCGTGATATGGTCGTTGCCGAGAGTGCTAGTTAATAATTCGAATTTAAATTAAGTGAGACAAATTAACCATCATTTTAAAATAATAAAAAAAAATATGATTGCTTTTTTCATATCTATTAAAATTTAAAAGAGGAAAAAAAAGTGAAAAAGCCAACGGCACGCAGTGTTGCTAAGTGGTCTCCCTACCAAGTACTGACTGCGCTCGACGCTGCTTAACTTCGGTGATCGGACGAGAACCGGTGTATTCAGCGTGATATGGTCGTTGCCGAGAGTGCTAGTTAATAATTCGAATTTAAATTAAGTGAGACAAATTAACCATCATTTTAAAACAATAACAAAATGAAAACATGTTTGCTTTTTTCATATCTATTAAAATTTAAAAGAGGAAAAAAAAACGAAAAAGCCAACGGCACGCAGTGTTCCTAAGTGGTCTCCCTCCCAAGTACTGACGGCGCTCGACGCTGCTTAACTTCGGTGATCGGACGAGAACCGGTGTATTCAGCGTGATATGGCCGTTGCCGAGAGTGCTAGTTAATAACTTTAATTTAATTAACTTTCATCTTTATAAAACAATAACAAAAAGAAGATATGTTTGCTTTTTTCATATTTGGTGGAATTTGAAAGAGGAAACAAAAGTGAAAAAGCCAACGGCACGCAGTATTCCCAAGTACTGTATGCGCTCGACGCTGCTTAACTTCGGTTATCGGACGAGAACCGGTGTATTCAGCGTGATATGGCCGTTGCCGAGAGTGCTAGGTAATAATTCGAATTTAAATTAAGTGAGACAATTTGACCTTCATCTTTTTAAAACAATAACAAAAAAAACATGTTTGCTTTTTTCATATCTATTAAAATTTAAAAGAGGAAAAAAAAGTGAAAAAGCCAACGGCACGCAGTGTTCCTAAGTGGTCTCCCTCCCAAGTAGTGACTGCGCTCGACGCTGCTTAACTTCGGTTATCGGACGAGAACCGGTGTATTCAGCGTGATATGGCCGTTGCCGAGAGTGCTAGTTAATAATTTGAATTTAATTAATTTTCATCTTTATAAAACAATAACAAAATGAAGATATGTGTGCTTTTTTCAAATCGGGTGGAATTTAAAAGAGGAAACAAAAGTGAAAAACCAACGGCATGCAATATTCCCAAGTACTGACTGCGCTCGACGCTGCTAACGTCGGCGATCGGACGAGAACCGGTGTTCTCAGCGTGATATGGCCGTTGCCGAGAGTGCTTGTTAAAAATTCGAATTTAAATTAAGTGAGACAAATTAACCTTCATCTTTATAAAACAATAACAAAAAGAGGATATGTTTGCTTTTTTCATATCGGGTTGAATTTAAAAGAGGAAACAAAAGTGAAAAAGCCAACGGCTTGCTGTATTCCCAAGTACTGACTGCGCTCGACGCTGCTTAACTTCGGTGATCGGACGAGAATCGGTGTATTCAGCGTGATATGGTCGTTGCCGAGAGTGCTAGTTAATAATACGAATTTAAATTAAGTGAGACAAATTAACCATCATTTTAAAACAATAACAAAATGAAAACATGTTTGCTTTTTTCATATCTATTAAAATTTAAAAGAGGAAAAAAAAACGAAAAAGCCAACGGCACGCAGTGTTCCTATGTGGTCTCCCTCCCAAGTACTGACGGCGCTCGACGCTGCTTAACTTCGGTGATCGGACGAGAACCGGTGTATTCAGCGTGTTATGGGCTTTGCCGAGAGTGCTAGTTAATAATTTGAATTAAATTAACTTACATCTTTATAAAACAATAACAAAAACAAGATATGTTTGCTTTTTTCATATGTGGTGGAATTTGAAAGAGGAAACAAAAGTGAAAAAGCCAACGGCACGCAGTATTCCCAAGTACTGTATGCGCTCGACGCTGCTTAACTTCGGTGATCGGACGAGAACCGATGTTTTCAGCGTGATATGGCCGTTGCCTAGAGTGCTAGATAATAATTCGAAATTAAATTAAGTGAGACAATTTGACCTTCATCTTTTTAAAACAATAACAAAAAAAACATGTTTGCTTTTTTCATATCTATTAAAATTTAAAAGAGGAAAAAAAAGTGAAAAAGCCAACGGCACGCAGTGTTCCTAAGTGGTCTCCCTCCCAAGTACTGACTGCGCTCGACGCTGCTTAACTTCGGTTATCGTACGAGAACCGGTGTATTCAGCGTGATATGGCCGTTGCCGAGAGTGCTAGTTAATAATTTGAATTTAATTAATTTTCATCTTTATAAAACAATAACAAAAAGAAGATATGTTTGCTTTTTTCATATCGGGTGGAATTTAAAAGAGGAAACAAAAGGGAAAAACCAACGGCACGCAGTATTCCCAAGTACTGTATGCGCTCGACGCTGCTTAACTTCGGTGATCGGACGAGAACCGGTGTTTTCAGTGTGATATGACCGTTGTCGAGAGTGCTAGTTAATAATTCGAATTTAAATTAAGTGAGACAAATTAACCTTCATCTTTATAAAACAATAACAAAAAGAAGATATGTTTGCTTTTTTCATATCGGGTGGAATTAAAAGAGGAAACAAAAGTGAAAGAGCCAACGGTACGCAGTATTCCCAAGTACTGACTGCGCTCGACGCTGCTAACGTCGGCGGTCGGACGAGAACCGGTGTTCTCAGCGTGATATGGTCGTTGCCGAGAGTGCTAGTTAATAATTCGAATTTAAATTAAGTGAGACAAATTAACCATCATTTTAAAATAATAAAAAAAAATATGATTGCTTTTTTCATATCTATTAAAATTTAAAAGAGGAAAAAAAAGTGAAAAAGCCAACGGCACGCAGTGTTGCTAAGTGGTCTCCCTACCAAGTACTGACTGCGCTCGACGCTGCTTAACTTCGGTGATCGGACGAGAACCGGTGTATTCAGCGTGATATGGTCGTTGCCGAGAGTGCTAGTTAATAATTCGAATTTAAATTAAGTGAGACAAATTAACCATCATTTTAAAACAATAACAAAATGAAAACATGTTTGCTTTTTTCATATCTATTAAAATTTAAAAGAGGAAAAAAAAAGTGAAAAAGCCAACGGCACGCAGTGTTCCTAAGTGGTCTCCCTCCCAAGTAGTGACTGCGCTCGACGCTGCTTAACTTCGGTTATCGGACGAGAACCGGTGTATTCAGCGTGATATGGCCGTTGCCGAGAGTGCTAGTTAATAACTTTAATTTAATTAACTTTCATCTTTATAAAACAATAACAAAAAGAAGATATGTTTGCTTTTTTCATATTTGGTGGAATTTGAAAGAGGAAACAAAAGTGAAAAAGCCAACGGCACGCAGTATTCCCAAGTACTGTATGCGCTCGACGCTGCTTAACTTCGTTTATCGGACGAGAACCGGTGTATTCAGAGTGATATGGCCGTTGCCGAGAGTGCTAGGTAATAATTCGAATTTAAATTAAGTGAGACAAATTAACCATCATTTTAAAACAATAACAAAATGAAAACATGTTTGCTTTTTTCATATCTATTAAAATTTAAAAGAGGAAAAAAAAGTGAAAAAGCCAACGGCACGCAGTGTTCCTAAGTGGTCTCCCTCCCAAGTAGTGACTGCGCTCGACGCTGCTTAACTTCGGTTATCGGACGAGAACCGGTGTATTCAGCGTGATATGGCCGTTGCCGAGAGTGCTAGTTAATAACTTTAATTTAATTAACTTTCATCTTTATAAAACAATAACAAAAAGAAGATATGTTTGCTTTTTTCATATTTGGTGGAATTTGAAAGAGGAAACAAAAGTGAAAAAGCCAACGGCACGCAGTATTCCCAAGTACTGTATGCGCTCGACGCTGCTTAACTTCGTTTATCGGACGAGAACCGGTGTATTCAGCGTGATATGGCCGTTGCCGAGAGTGCTAGGTAATAATTCGAATTTAAATTAAGTGAGACAAATTAACCATCATCTTTTTAAAACAATAACAAAAAGAAAATAAGTTTGCTTTTTTCAAATCTATTGGAATTTAAAAGAGGAAAAAAAAGTGAAAAAGCCAACGGCACGCATTGTTCCTAAGTGGTCTCCCTCCCAAGTAGTGACTGCGCTCGACGCTGCTTAACTTCGGTTATCGGACGAGAACCGGTGTATTCAGCGTGATATGGCCGTTGCCGAGAGTGCTAGTTAATAATTTGAATTTAATTAATTTTCATCTTTATAAAACAATAACAAAATAAAGATATGTGTGCTTTTTTCATATCGGGTGGAATTTAAAAGAGGAAACAAAAGTGAAAAACCAACGGCATGCAATATTCCCAAGTACTGACTGCGCTCGACGCTGCTAACGTCGGCGATCGGACGAGAACCGGTGTTCTCAGCGTGATATGGCCGTTGCCGAGAGTGCTTGTTAAAAATTCGAATTTAAATTAAGTGAGACAAATTAACCTTCATCTTTATAAAACAATAACAAAAAGAGGATATGTTTGCTTTTTTCATATCGGGTTGAATTTAAAAGAGGAAACAAAAGTGAAAAAGCCAACGGCTTGCAGTATTCCCAAGTACTGACTGCGCTCGACGCTGCTTAACTTCGGTGATCGGACGAGAACCGGTGTATTCAGCGTGATATGGTCGTTGCCGAGAGTGCTAGTTAATAATTCGAATTTAAATTAAGTGAGACAAATTAACCATCATTTTAAAACAATAACAAAATGAAAACATGTTTGCTTTTTTCATATCTATTAAAATTTAAAAGAGGAAAAAAAAAACGAAAAAGCCAACGGCACGCAGTGTTCCTAAGTGGTCTCCCTCCCAAGTACTGACGGCGCTCGACGCTGCTTAACTTCGGTGATCGGACGAGAACCGGTGTATTCAGCGTGTTATGGGCTTTGCCGAGAGTGCTAGTTAATAATTCGAATTTAAATTAAGTGAGACAAATTAACCTTCATCTTTATAAAACAATAACAAAAACAAGATATGTTTGCTTTTTTCATATCTGGTGAAATTTGAAAGAGGAGACAAAAGTGAAAAAGCCAACGGCACGCAGTATTCCCAAGTACTGTATGCGCTCGACGCTGCTTAACTTCGGTGATCGGACGTGAACCAGTGTTTTCAGCGTGATATGGCCGTTGCCGAGAGTGCTAGTTAATAATTCGAATTTAAATTAAGTGAGACAAATTAACCTTCATCATTTTAAAACAATAACAAAAAGAAAACCTGTTTGCTTTTTACATATCTATTAAAATCTAAAAGAGGAAAAAAAAGTGAAAAAGCCAACGGCACGCAGTGTTCCTAAGTGGTCTCCCTCCCAAGTAGTGACTGCGCTCGACGCTGCTTAACTTCGGTTATCGGACGAGAACCGGAGTATTCAGCTTGATATGGCCGTTGCCGAGAGTGCTAGTTAATAACTTTAATTTAATTAACTTTCATCTTTATAAAACAATAACAAAAAGAATATATGTTTGCTTTTTTCATATTTGGTGGAATTTGAAAGAGGAAACAAAAGTGAAAAAGCCAACGGCACGCAGTATTCCCAAGTACTGTATGCGCTCGACGCTGCTTAACTTCGGTTATCGGACGAGAACCGGTGTATTCAGCGTGATATGGCCGTTGCCGAGAGTGCTAGGTAATAATTCGAATTTAAATTAAGTGAGACAATTTGACCTTCATCTTTTTAAAACAATAACAAAAAAAACATGTTTGCTTTTTTCATATCTATTAAAATTTAAAAGAGGAAAAAAAAGTGAAAAAGCCAACGGCACGCAGTGTTCCTAAGTGGTCTCCCTCCCAAGTAGTGACTGCGCTCGACGCTGCTTAACTTCGGTTATCGGACGAGAACCGGTGTATTCAGCGTGATATGGCCGTTGCCGAGAGTGCTAGTTAATAATTTGAATTTAATTAATTTTCATCTTTATAAAACAATAACAAAATGAAGATATGTGTGCTTTTTTCAAATCGGGTGGAATTTAAAAGAGGAAACAAAAGTGAAAAACCAACGGCATGCAATATTCCCAAGTACTGACTGCGCTCGACGCTGCTAACGTCGGCGATCGGACGAGAACCGGTGTTCTCAGCGTGATATGGCCGTTGCCGAGAGTGCTTGTTAAAAATTCGAATTTAAATTAAGTGAGACAAATTAACCTTCATCTTTTTAAAACAATAACAAAAAAAACATGTTTGCTTTTTTCATATCTATTAAAATTTAAAAGAGGAAAAAAAAGTGAAAAAGCCAACGGCACGCAGTGTTCCTAAGTGGTCTCCCTCCCAAGTACTGACTGCGCTCGACGCTGCTTAACTTCGGTTATCGTACGAGAACCGGTGTATTCAGCGTGATATGGCCGTTGCCGAGAGTGCTAGTTAATAATTTGAATTTAATTAATTTTCATCTTTATAAAACAATAACAAAAAGAAGATATGTTTGCTTTTTTCATATCGGGTGGAATTTAAAAGAGGAAACAAAAGGGAAAAACCAACGGCACGCAGTATTCCCAAGTACTGTATGCGCTCGACGCTGCTTAACTTCGGTGATCGGACGAGAACCGGTGTTTTCAGTGTGATATGACCGTTGTCGAGAGTGCTAGTTAATAATTCGAATTTAAATTAAGTGAGACAAATTAACCTTCATCTTTATAAAACAATAACAAAAAGAAGATATGTTTGCTTTTTTCATATCGGGTGGAATTAAAAGAGGAAACAAAAGTGAAAGAGCCAACGGTACGCAGTATTCCCAAGTACTGACTGCGCTCGACGCTGCTAACGTCGGCGGTCGGACGAGAACCGGTGTTCTCAGCGTGATATGGTCGTTGCCGAGAGTGCTAGTTAATAATTCGAATTTAAATTAAGTGAGACAAATTAACCATCATTTTAAAATAATAAAAAAAAATATGATTGCTTTTTTCATATCTATTAAAATTTAAAAGAGGAAAAAAAAGTGAAAAAGCCAACGGCACGCAGTGTTGCTAAGTGGTCTCCCTACCAAGTACTGACTGCGCTCGACGCTGCTTAACTTCGGTGATCGGACGAGAACCGGTGTATTCAGCGTGATATGGTCGTTGCCGAGAGTGCTAGTTAATAATTCGAATTTAAATTAAGTGAGACAAATTAACCATCATTTTAAAACAATAACAAAATGAAAACATGTTTGCTTTTTTCATATCTATTAAAATTTAAAAGAGGAAAAAAAAACGAAAAAGCCAACGGCACGCAGTGTTCCTAAGTGGTCTCCCTCCCAAGTACTGACGGCGCTCGACGCTGCTTAACTTCGGTGATCGGACGAGAACCGGTGTATTCAGCGTGATATGGCCGTTGCCGAGAGTGCTAGTTAATAACTTTAATTTAATTAACTTTCATCTTTATAAAACAATAACAAAAAGAAGATATGTTTGCTTTTTTCATATTTGGTGGAATTTGAAAGAGGAAACAAAAGTGAAAAAGCCAACGGCACGCAGTATTCCCAAGTACTGTATGCGCTCGACGCTGCTTAACTTCGGTTATCGGACGAGAACCGGTGTATTCAGCGTGATATGGCCGTTGCCGAGAGTGCTAGGTAATAATTCGAATTTAAATTAAGTGAGACAATTTGACCTTCATCTTTTTAAAACAATAACAAAAAAAACATGTTTGCTTTTTTCATATCTATTAAAATTTAAAAGAGGAAAAAAAAGTGAAAAAGCCAACGGCACGCAGTGTTCCTAAGTGGTCTCCCTCCCAAGTAGTGACTGCGCTCGACGCTGCTTAACTTCGGTTATCGGACGAGAACCGGTGTATTCAGCGTGATATGGCCGTTGCCGAGAGTGCTAGTTAATAATTTGAATTTAATTAATTTTCATCTTTATAAAACAATAACAAAATGAAGATATGTGTGCTTTTTTCAAATCGGGTGGAATTTAAAAGAGGAAACAAAAGTGAAAAACCAACGGCATGCAATATTCCCAAGTACTGACTGCGCTCGACGCTGCTAACGTCGGCGATCGGACGAGAACCGGTGTTCTCAGCGTGATATGGCCGTTGCCGAGAGTGCTTGTTAAAAATTCGAATTTAAATTAAGTGAGACAAATTAACCTTCATCTTTATAAAACAATAACAAAAAGAGGATATGTTTGCTTTTTTCATATCGGGTTGAATTTAAAAGAGGAAACAAAAGTGAAAAAGCCAACGGCTTGCTGTATTCCCAAGTACTGACTGCGCTCGACGCTGCTTAACTTCGGTGATCGGACGAGAATCGGTGTATTCAGCGTGATATGGTCGTTGCCGAGAGTGCTAGTTAATAATACGAATTTAAATTAAGTGAGACAAATTAACCATCATTTTAAAACAATAACAAAATGAAAACATGTTTGCTTTTTTCATATCTATTAAAATTTAAAAGAGGAAAAAAAAACGAAAAAGCCAACGGCACGCAGTGTTCCTATGTGGTCTCCCTCCCAAGTACTGACGGCGCTCGACGCTGCTTAACTTCGGTGATCGGACGAGAACCGGTGTATTCAGCGTGTTATGGGCTTTGCCGAGAGTGCTAGTTAATAATTTGAATTAAATTAACTTACATCTTTATAAAACAATAACAAAAACAAGATATGTTTGCTTTTTTCATATGTGGTGGAATTTGAAAGAGGAAACAAAAGTGAAAAAGCCAACGGCACGCAGTATTCCCAAGTACTGTATGCGCTCGACGCTGCTTAACTTCGGTGATCGGACGAGAACCGATGTTTTCAGCGTGATATGGCCGTTGCCTAGAGTGCTAGATAATAATTCGAAATTAAATTAAGTGAGACAATTTGACCTTCATCTTTTTAAAACAATAACAAAAAAAACATGTTTGCTTTTTTCATATCTATTAAAATTTAAAAGAGGAAAAAAAAGTGAAAAAGCCAACGGCACGCAGTGTTCCTAAGTGGTCTCCCTCCCAAGTACTGACTGCGCTCGACGCTGCTTAACTTCGGTTATCGTACGAGAACCGGTGTATTCAGCGTGATATGGCCGTTGCCGAGAGTGCTAGTTAATAATTTGAATTTAATTAATTTTCATCTTTATAAAACAATAACAAAAAGAAGATATGTTTGCTTTTTTCATATCGGGTGGAATTTAAAAGAGGAAACAAAAGGGAAAAACCAACGGCACGCAGTATTCCCAAGTACTGTATGCGCTCGACGCTGCTTAACTTCGGTGATCGGACGAGAACCGGTGTTTTCAGTGTGATATGACCGTTGTCGAGAGTGCTAGTTAATAATTCGAATTTAAATTAAGTGAGACAAATTAACCTTCATCTTTATAAAACAATAACAAAAAGAAGATATGTTTGCTTTTTTCATATCGGGTGGAATTAAAAGAGGAAACAAAAGTGAAAGAGCCAACGGTACGCAGTATTCCCAAGTACTGACTGCGCTCGACGCTGCTAACGTCGGCGGTCGGACGAGAACCGGTGTTCTCAGCGTGATATGGTCGTTGCCGAGAGTGCTAGTTAATAATTCGAATTTAAATTAAGTGAGACAAATTAACCATCATTTTAAAATAATAAAAAAAAATATGATTGCTTTTTTCATATCTATTAAAATTTAAAAGAGGAAAAAAAAGTGAAAAAGCCAACGGCACGCAGTGTTGCTAAGTGGTCTCCCTACCAAGTACTGACTGCGCTCGACGCTGCTTAACTTCGGTGATCGGACGAGAACCGGTGTATTCAGCGTGATATGGTCGTTGCCGAGAGTGCTAGTTAATAATTCGAATTTAAATTAAGTGAGACAAATTAACCATCATTTTAAAACAATAACAAAATGAAAACATGTTTGCTTTTTTCATATCTATTAAAATTTAAAAGAGGAAAAAAAAAGTGAAAAAGCCAACGGCACGCAGTGTTCCTAAGTGGTCTCCCTCCCAAGTAGTGACTGCGCTCGACGCTGCTTAACTTCGGTTATCGGACGAGAACCGGTGTATTCAGCGTGATATGGCCGTTGCCGAGAGTGCTAGTTAATAACTTTAATTTAATTAACTTTCATCTTTATAAAACAATAACAAAAAGAAGATATGTTTGCTTTTTTCATATTTGGTGGAATTTGAAAGAGGAAACAAAAGTGAAAAAGCCAACGGCACGCAGTATTCCCAAGTACTGTATGCGCTCGACGCTGCTTAACTTCGTTTATCGGACGAGAACCGGTGTATTCAGAGTGATATGGCCGTTGCCGAGAGTGCTAGGTAATAATTCGAATTTAAATTAAGTGAGACAAATTAACCATCATTTTAAAACAATAACAAAATGAAAACATGTTTGCTTTTTTCATATCTATTAAAATTTAAAAGAGGAAAAAAAAGTGAAAAAGCCAACGGCACGCAGTGTTCCTAAGTGGTCTCCCTCCCAAGTAGTGACTGCGCTCGACGCTGCTTAACTTCGGTTATCGGACGAGAACCGGTGTATTCAGCGTGATATGGCCGTTGCCGAGAGTGCTAGTTAATAACTTTAATTTAATTAACTTTCATCTTTATAAAACAATAACAAAAAGAAGATATGTTTGCTTTTTTCATATTTGGTGGAATTTGAAAGAGGAAACAAAAGTGAAAAAGCCAACGGCACGCAGTATTCCCAAGTACTGTATGCGCTCGACGCTGCTTAACTTCGTTTATCGGACGAGAACCGGTGTATTCAGCGTGATATGGCCGTTGCCGAGAGTGCTAGGTAATAATTCGAATTTAAATTAAGTGAGACAAATTAACCATCATCTTTTTAAAACAATAACAAAAAGAAAATAAGTTTGCTTTTTTCAAATCTATTGGAATTTAAAAGAGGAAAAAAAAGTGAAAAAGCCAACGGCACGCATTGTTCCTAAGTGGTCTCCCTCCCAAGTAGTGACTGCGCTCGACGCTGCTTAACTTCGGTTATCGGACGAGAACCGGTGTATTCAGCGTGATATGGCCGTTGCCGAGAGTGCTAGTTAATAATTTGAATTTAATTAATTTTCATCTTTATAAAACAATAACAAAATAAAGATATGTGTGCTTTTTTCATATCGGGTGGAATTTAAAAGAGGAAACAAAAGTGAAAAACCAACGGCATGCAATATTCCCAAGTACTGACTGCGCTCGACGCTGCTAACGTCGGCGATCGGACGAGAACCGGTGTTCTCAGCGTGATATGGCCGTTGCCGAGAGTGCTTGTTAAAAATTCGAATTTAAATTAAGTGAGACAAATTAACCTTCATCTTTATAAAACAATAACAAAAAGAGGATATGTTTGCTTTTTTCATATCGGGTTGAATTTAAAAGAGGAAACAAAAGTGAAAAAGCCAACGGCTTGCAGTATTCCCAAGTACTGACTGCGCTCGACGCTGCTTAACTTCGGTGATCGGACGAGAACCGGTGTATTCAGCGTGATATGGTCGTTGCCGAGAGTGCTAGTTAATAATTCGAATTTAAATTAAGTGAGACAAATTAACCATCATTTTAAAACAATAACAAAATGAAAACATGTTTGCTTTTTTCATATCTATTAAAATTTAAAAGAGGAAAAAAAAAACGAAAAAGCCAACGGCACGCAGTGTTCCTAAGTGGTCTCCCTCCCAAGTACTGACGGCGCTCGACGCTGCTTAACTTCGGTGATCGGACGAGAACCGGTGTATTCAGCGTGTTATGGGCTTTGCCGAGAGTGCTAGTTAATAATTCGAATTTAAATTAAGTGAGACAAATTAACCTTCATCTTTATAAAACAATAACAAAAACAAGATATGTTTGCTTTTTTCATATCTGGTGAAATTTGAAAGAGGAGACAAAAGTGAAAAAG
Organism: Phalangium opilio; assembly: GCF_054372755.1. Taxonomy (NCBI): domain Eukaryota; kingdom Metazoa; phylum Arthropoda; class Arachnida; order Opiliones; family Phalangiidae; genus Phalangium; species Phalangium opilio. The sequence goes on along the minus strand of NW_028324192.1, from coordinate 1,530,790 downwards.
CCAACGGCACGCAGTATTCCCAAGTACTGTATGCGCTCGACGCTGCTTAACTTCGGTGATCGGACGTGAACCAGTGTTTTCAGCGTGATATGGCCGTTGCCGAGAGTGCTAGTTAATAATTCGAATTTAAATTAAGTGAGACAAATTAACCTTCATCATTTTAAAACAATAACAAAAAGAAAACCTGTTTGCTTTTTACATATCTATTAAAATCTAAAAGAGGAAAAAAAAGTGAAAAAGCCAACGGCACGCAGTGTTCCTAAGTGGTCTCCCTCCCAAGTAGTGACTGCGCTCGACGCTGCTTAACTTCGGTTATCGGACGAGAACCGGAGTATTCAGCTTGATATGGCCGTTGCCGAGAGTGCTAGTTAATAACTTTAATTTAATTAACTTTCATCTTTATAAAACAATAACAAAAAGAATATATGTTTGCTTTTTTCATATTTGGTGGAATTTGAAAGAGGAAACAAAAGTGAAAAAGCCAACGGCACGCAGTATTCCCAAGTACTGTATGCGCTCGACGCTGCTTAACTTCGTTTATCGGACGAGAACCGGTGTATTCAGCGTGATATGGCCGTTGCCGAGAGTGCTAGGTAATAATTCGAATTTAAATTAAGTGAGACAAATTAACCATCATCTTTTTAAAACAATAACAAAAAGAAAATAAGTTTGCTTTTTTCAAATCTATTGGAATTTAAAAGAGGAAAAAAAAGTGAAAAAGCCAACGGCACGCATTGTTCCTAAGTGGTCTCCCTCCCAAGTAGTGACTGCGCTCGACGCTGCTTAACTTCGGTTATCGGACGAGAACCGGTGTATTCAGCGTGATATGGCCGTTGCCGAGAGTGCTAGTTAATAATTTGAATTTAATTAATTTTCATCTTTATAAAATAATAACAAAATAAAGATATGTGTGCTTTTTTCATATCGGGTGGAATTTAAAAGAGGAAACAAAAGTGAAAAACCAACGGCATGCAATATTCCCAAGTACTGACTGCGCTCGACGCTGCTAACGTCGGCGATCGGACGAGAACCGGTGTTCTCAGCGTGATATGGCCGTTGCCGAGAGTGCTTGTTAAAAATTCGAATTTAAATTAAGTGAGACAAATTAACCTTCATCTTTATAAAACAATAACAAAAAGAGGATATGTTTGCTTTTTTCATATCGGGTTGAATTTAAAAGAGGAAACAAAAGTGAAAAAGCCAACGGCTTGCAGTATTCCCAAGTACTGACTGCGCTCGACGCTGCTTAACTTCGGTGATCGGACGAGAACCGGTGTATTCAGCGTGATATGGTCGTTGCCGAGAGTGCTAGTTAATAATTCGAATTTAAATTAAGTGAGACAAATTAACCATCATTTTAAAACAATAACAAAATGAAAACATGTTTGCTTTTTTCATATCTATTAAAATTTAAAAGAGGAAAAAAAAACGAAAAAGCCAACGGCACGCAGTGTTCCTAAGTGGTCTCCCTCCCAAGTACTGACGGCGCTCGACGCTGCTTAACTTCGGTGATCGGACGAGAACCGGTGTATTCAGCGTGTTATGGGCTTTTCCGAGAGTGCTAGTTAATAATTCGAATTTAAATTAAGTGAGACAAATTAACCTTCATCTTTATAAAACAATAACAAAAACAAGATATGTTTGCTTTTTTCATATCTGGTGAAATTTGAAAGAGGAGACAAAAGTGAAAAAGCCAACGGCACGCAGTATTCCCAAGTACTGTATGCGCTCGACGCTGCTTAACTTCGGTGATCGGACGTGAACCAGTGTTTTCAGCGTGATATGGCCGTTGCCGAGAGTGCTAGTTAATAATTCGAATTTAAATTAAGTGAGACAAATTAACCTTCATCATTTTAAAACAATAACAAAAAGAAAACCTGTTTGCTTTTTACATATCTATTAAAATTTAAAAGAGGAAAAAAAAGTGAAAAAGCCAACGGCACGCAGTGTTCCTAAGTGGTCTCCCTCCCAAGTAGTGACTGCGCTCGACGCTGCTTAACTTCGGTTATCGGACGAGAACCGGAGTATTCAGCTTGATATGGCCGTTGCCGAGAGTGCTAGTTAATAATTTGAATTTAATTAACTTTCATCATTATAAAACAATAACAAAAAAGAAGATATGTTTGCTTTTTTCATATCTGGTGGAATTTGAAAGAGGAAACAAAAGTGAAAAAGCCAACGGCACGCAGTATTCCCAAGTACTGTATGCGCTCGACGCTGCTTAACTTCGGTGATCGGACGTGAACCGGTGTTTTCAGCGTGATATGGCCGTTGCCGAGAGTGCTAGTTAATAATTCGAATTTAGATTAAGTGAGACAAATTAACCTTCATCATTTTAAAACCATAACAAAAAGAAAACATGTTTGCTTTTTTCATATCTATTAAAATTTAAAAGAGGAAAAAAAAGTGAAAAAGCCAACGGCACGCAGTGTTCCTAAAGCTAGATTCCCACTCGACGGAAAACACGACGGAAACCCGGCAGAAAGGGGTTCGACCGAAAAATCTTTACGCCGAGTCCGACGGAATTACCGTTCTGTCGGGCGTAAGTTGTGTTCTATTTTTTCGGTCGTGTTCGGCGTTACGCCGGTGTCTCAGCCAATGAAATTATCCCACTGACAACGTCATAAATTTCAAGAGCGCACGCACACGCAAGATCGATTGATAGCCGCCATTTTTTTGTGGTTGACCAGGCTTATTGGAAACATACCACCAAGAAAGAAAAATTAAACTTACGAAAGTAAAAAGAGATAAGATGTTAATAAGGAAGACTTTACTGAGGAGGTTAGAAAATATCCCTTATTTTACGAATTAAGCGACAAGGGGACAAAGATAGCAATTCAGAGTGTGAAATAGATGTTGCGGAAACAACTGAAATCTGTCACGTGACCCAAAAATATCTACCGCCAAACTGAAAATTCAGTCGTAGTGTGAACGGTCTACCGCCGGACGCCGGCGTAAGTTAAAATTTCTACCGTTGGCTGTGTGATTTCCGCCGGGTTTTTTCGGTCGAGTGGGAATCTAGCTTAAGTGGTCTCCCTCCCAAGTAGTGACTGCGCTCGACGCTGCTTAACTTCGGTTATCGGACGAGAACCGGTGTATTCAGCGTGATATGGCCGTTGCCGAGAGTGTTAGTTAATAATTTTAATTTAATTAACTTTCATCTTTATAAAACTATAACAAAAAGAAAATACGTTTGCTTTTTTCATATCGGGTGGAATTTAAAAGAGGAAACAAAAGTGAAAAAGCCAACGGCACGCAGTATTCCCAAGTACTGACTGCGCTCGACGCTGCTAACGTCGGCGGTCGGACGAGAACCGGTGTTCTCAGCGTGATATGGCCGTTGCCGAGAGTGCTAGATAATAATTCGAATTTAAATAAAGTGAGACAAATTAACCTTCATCTTTTTAAAACAATAACAAAAAGAAAATATATTTGCTTTTTTCATATCTATTGGAATTTAAAAGAGGAAAAAAAAGTGAAAAAGCTAGCGGCACGCAGTGTTCCTAAGTGGTCGCCCTCCCAAGTACTATCTGCGCTCGACGCTGCTTAACTTCGGTGATCGGACGTGAACCAGTGTTTTCAGCGTGATATGGCCGTTGCCGAGAGTGCTAGTTAATAATTCGAATTTAAATTAAGTGAGACAAATTAACCTTCATCATTTTAAAACAATAACAAAAAGAAAACCTGTTTGCTTTTTACATATCTATTAAAATTTAAAAGAGGAAAAAAAAATGAAAAAGCCAACGGCACGCAGTGTTCCTAAGTGGTCTCCCTCCCAAGTCGTGACTGCCCTCGACGCTGTTTAACTTCGGTTATCGGACGAGAATCGGTGTATTCAGCGTGATATGGCCGTTGCCGAGAGTGGTAGTTAATAATTTGAATTTAATTAACTTTCATCTTTATAAAACAATAACTAAAAGAAGATTTGTTTGCTTTTTTCATATCTGGTGGAATTTGAAAGAGGAAACTAAAGTGAAAAAAGCAAACGGCACGCAGTATTCCCAAGTACTGACTGCGCTCGACGCTGCTAACGTCGGCGATCGGACGAGAACCGGTGTTCTCGGCGTGATATGGCCGTTGCCGAGAGTGCTAGATAATAATTCGAATTTAAATTAAGTGAGACAAATTAACCTTCATCTTTTTCAAACAATAACAAAAAGAAAATATGTTTGCTTTTTTCATATCTATTGGAATTTAAAAGAGGAAAAAAAGTGAAAAAGTTAACGGCACGCAGTGTTCCTAAGTGGTCGCCCTCCCAAGTTAAGCGCTCGACGCTGCTTAACTTCGGTTATCGGACGAGAACCGGTGTATTCAGCGTGATATGGCCGTTACCTAGAGTGCTAGTTAATAATTTGAATTTAATTAACCTTCATCTTTATAAAACAATACCAAAAAGAAGATATGTTTGCTTTTTTCATATCTGGTGGAATTTAAAAGAGGAAACAAAAGTGAAAAAGCAAACGGCACGCAGTATTCCCAAGTGCTGTATGCGCTCGACGCTGCTTAACTTCGGTTATCGGACGAGAACCGGTGTATTCAGCGTGATATGGCCGTTGCCGAGAGTGCTAGATAATAATTCGAATTTAAATTAAGTGAGACAAATTAACCTTCATCTTTTTAAAACAATAACAAAAAGAAAATATATTTGCTTTTTTCATATCTATTGGAAATTAAAAGAGGAAAAAAAAGTGAAAAAGCTAGCGGCACGCAGTGTTCTTAAGTGGTCGCCCTCCCAAGTACTGACTGCGCTCGACGCTGCTTAACTTCGGTTATCGTACGAGAACCGGAGTATTCAGCTTCATATGGCCGTTGCCGAGAGTGCTAGTTAATAATTTGAATTTAATTAACTTTCATCATTATAAAACAATAACAAAAAAGAAGATATGTTTGCTTTTTTCATATCTGGTGGAATTTGAAAGAGGAAACAAAAGTGAAAAAGCCAACGGCACGCAGTATTCCCAAGTACTGTATGCGCTCGACGCTGCTTAACTTCGGTGATCGGACGTGAACTTGTGTTTTCAGCGTGATATGGCCGTTGCCGAGAGTGCTAGTTAATAATTCGAATTTAGATTAAGTGAGACAAATTAACCTTCATCATTTTAAAACCATAACAAAAAGAAAACATGTTTGCTTTTTTCATATCTATTAAAATTTAAAAGAGGAAAAAAAAGTGAAAAAGCCAACGGCACGCAGTGTTCCTAAGTGGTCTCCCTCCCAAGTAGTGACTGCGCTCGACGCTGCTTAACTTCGGTTATCGGACGAGAACCGGTGTATTCAGCGTGATATGGCCGTTGCCGAGAGTGTTAGTTAATAATTTTAATTTAATTAACTTTCATCTTTATAAAACTATAACAAAAAGAAAAAACGTTTGCTTTTTTCATATCTGGTGGAATTTAAAAGAGGAAACAAAAGTGAAAAAGCAAACGGCACGCAGTATTCCCAAGTGCTGTATGCGCTCGACGCTGCTTAACTTCGGTTATCGGACGAGAACCGGTGTATTCAGCGTGATATGGCCGTTGCCGAGAGTGCTAGATAATAATTCGAATTTAAATTAAGTGAGACAAATTAACCTTCATCTTTTTAAAACAATAACAAAAAGAAAATATATTTGCTTTTTTCATATCTATTGGAAATTAAAAGAGGAAAAAAAGTGAAAAAGCTAGCGGCACGCAGTGTTCCTAAGTGGTCGCCCTCCCAAGTACTGACTGCGCTCGACGCTGCTTAACTTCGGTTATCGTACGAGAACCGGTGTATTCAGCGTGATATGGCCGTTGCCGAGAGTGCTAGTTAATAATTTGAATTTAATTAATTTTCATCTTTATAAAACAATAAAAAAAGAAGATATGTTTGCTTTTTTCATATCGGGTGGAATTTAAAAGAGGAAACAAAAGGGAAAAACCAACGGCACGCAGTATTCCCAAGTACTGTATGCGCTCGACGCTGCTTAACTTCGGTGATCGGACGAGAACCGGTGTTTTCAGTGTGATATGACCGTTGTCGAGAGTGCTAGTTAATAATTCGAATTTAAATTAAGTGAGACAAATTAACCTTCATCTTTATAAAACAATAACAAAAAGAAGATATGTTTGCTTTTTTCATATCGGGTGGAATTAAAAGAGGAAACAAAAGTGAAAGAGCCAACGGTACGCAGTATTCCCAAGTACTGACTGCGCTCGACGCTGCTAACGTCGGCGGTCGGACGAGAACCGGTGTTCTCAGCGTGATATGGTCGTTGCCGAGAGTGCTAGTAAATAATTCGAATTTAAATTAAGTGAGACAAATTAACCATCATTTTAAAATAATAAAAAAAAATATGATTGCTTTTTTCATATCTATTAAAATTTAAAAGAGGAAAAAAAAGTGAAAAAGCCAACGGCACGCAGTGTTGCTAAGTGGTCTCCCTACCAAGTACTGACTGCGCTCGACGCTGCTTAACTTCGGTGATCGGACGAGAACCGGTGTATTCAGCGTGATATGGTCGTTGCCGAGAGTGCTAGTTAATAATTCGAATTTAAATTAAGTGAGACAAATTAACCATCATTTTAAAACAATAACAAAATGAAAACATGTTTGCTTTTTTCATATCTATTAAAATTTAAAAGAGGAAAAAAAAAGTGAAAAAGCCAACGGCACGCAGTGTTCCTAAGTGGTCTCCCTCCCAAATAGTGACTGCGCTCGACGCTGCTTAACTTCGGTTATCGGACGAGAACCGGTGTATTCAGCGTGATATGGCCGTTGCCGAGAGTGCTAGTTAATAACTTTAATTTAATTAACTTTCATCTTTATAAAACAATAACAAAAAGAAGATATGTTTGCCTTTTTCATATTTGGTGGAATTTGAAAGAGGAAACATAAGTGAAAAAGCCAACGGCACGCAGTATTCCCAAGTACTGTATGCGCTCGACGCTGCTTAACTTCGGTTATCGGACGAGAACCGGTGTATTCAGCGTGATATGGCCGTTGCCGAGAGTGCTAGGTAATAATTCGAATTTAAATTAAGTGAGACAAATTAACCATCATCTTTTTAAAACAATAACAAAAAGAAAATAAGTTTGCTTTTTTCAAATCTATTGGAATTTAAAAGAGGAAAAAAAAGTGAAAAAGCCAACGGCACGCATTGTTCCTAAGTGGTCTCCCTCCCAAGTAGTGACTGCGCTCGACGCTGCTTAACTTCGGTTATCGGACGAGAACCGGTGTATTCAGCGTGATATGGCCGTTGCCGAGAGTGCTAGTTAATAATTTGAATTTAATTAATTTTCATCTTTATAAAACAATAACAAAATGAAGATATGTGTGCTTTTTTCAAATCGGGTGGAATTTAAAAGAGGAAACAAAAGTGAAAAACCAACGGCATGCAATATTCCCAAGTACTGACTGCGCTCGACGCTGCTAACGTCGGCGATCGGACGAGAACCGGTGTTCTCAGCGTGATATGGCCGTTGCCGAGAGTGCTTGTTAAAAATTCGAATTTAAATTAAGTGAGACAAATTAACCTTCATCTTTATAAAACAATAACAAAAAGAGGATATGTTTGCTTTTTTCATATCGGGTTGAATTTAAAAGAGGAAACAAAAGTGAAAAAGCCAACGGCTTGCAGTATTCCCAAGTACTGACTGCGCTCGACGCTGCTTAACTTCGGTGATCGGACGAGAATCGGTGTATTCAGCGTGATATGGTCGTTGCCGAGAGTGCTAGTTAATAATTCGATTTAAATTAAGTGAGACAAATTAACCATCATTTTAAAACAATAACAAAATGAAAACATGTTTGCTTTTTTCATATCTATTAAAATTTAAAAGAGGAAAAAAAAACGAAACAGCCAACGGCACGCAGTGTTCCTAAGTGGTCTCCCTCCCAAGTACTGACGGCGCTCGACGCTGCTTAACTTCGGTGATCGGACGAGAACCGGTGTATTCAGCGTGTTATGGGCTTTGCCGAGAGTGCTAGTTAATAATTTGAATTAAATTAACTTACATCTTTATAAAACAATAACAAAAACAAGATATGTTTGCTTTTTTCATATGTGGTGGAATTTGAAAGAGGAAACAAAAGTGAAAAAACCAACGGCACGCAGTATTCCCAAGTACTGTATGCGCTCGACGCTGCTTAACTTCGGTGATCGGACGAGAACCGATGTTTTCAGCGTGATATGGCCGTTGCCTAGAGTGCTAGATAATAACTCGAATTTAAATTAAGTGAGACAATTTGACCTTCATCTTTTTAAAACAATAACAAAAAAAACATGTTTGCTTTTTTCATATCTATTAAAATTTAAAAGAGGAAAAAAAAGTGAAAAAGCCAACGGCACGCAGTGTTCCTAAGTGGTCTCCCTCCCAAGTACTGACTGCGCTCGACGCTGCTTAACTTCGGTTATCGTACGAGAACCGGTGTATTCAGCGTGATATGGCCGTTGCCGAGAGTGCTAGTTAATAATTTGAATTTAATTAATTTTCATCTTTATAAAACAATAACAAAAAGAAGATATGTTTGCTTTTTTCATATCGGGTGGAATTTAAAAGAGGAAACAAAAGGGAAAAACCAACGGCACGCAGTATTCCCAAGTACTGTATGCGCTCGACGCTGCTTAACTTCGGTGATCGGACGAGAACCGGTGTTTTCAGTGTGATATGACCGTTGTCGAGAGTGCTAGTTAATAATTGAATTAAAATTAAGTGAGACAAATTAACCTTCATCTTTATAAAACAAAAACAAAAAGAAGATATGTTTGCTTTTTTCATATCGGGTGGAATTAAAAGAGGAAACAAAAGTGAAAGAGCCAACGGTACGCAGTATTCCCAAGTACTGACTGCGCTCGACGCTGCTAACGTCGGCGGTCGGACGAGAACCGGTGTTCTCAGCGTGATATGGTCGTTGCCGAGAGTGCTAGTTAATAATTCGAATTTAAATTAAGTGAGACAAATTAACCATCATTTTAAAACAATAACAAAATGAAAACATGTTTGCTTTTTTCATATCTATTAAAATTTAAAAGAGGAAAAAAAAAGTGAAAAAGCCAACGGCACGCAGTGTTCCTAAGTGGTCTCCCTCCCAAGTAGTGACTGCGCTCGACGCTGCTTAACTTCGGTTATCGGACGAGAACCTGTGTATTCAGCGTGATATGGCCGTTGCCGAGAGTGCTAGTTAATAACTTTAATTTAATTAACTTTCATCTTTATAAAACAATAACAAAAAGAAGATATGTTTGCTTTTTTCATATTTGGTGGAATTTGATAGAGGAAACAAAAGTGAAAAAGCCAACGGCACGCAGTATTCCCAAGTACTGTATGCGCTCGACGCTGCTTAACTTCGTTTATCGGACGAGAACCGGTGTATTCAGCGTGATATGGCCGTTGCCGAGAGTGCTAGGTAATAATTCGAATTTAAATTAAGTGAGACAAATTAACCATCATCTTTTTAAAACAATAACAAAAAGAAAATAAGTTTGCTTTTTTCAAATCTATTGGAATTTAAAAGAGGAAAAAAAAGTGAAAAAGCCAACGGCACGCATTGTTCCTAAGTGGTCTCCCTCCCAAGTAGTGACCGCGCTCGACGCTGCTTAACTTCGGTTATCGGACGAGAACCGGTGTATTCAGCGTGATATGGCCGTTGCCGAGAGTGCTAGTTAATAATTTGAATTTAATTCATTTTCATCTTTATAAAACAATAACAAAATGAAGATATGTGTGCTTTTTTCAAATCGGGTGGAATTTAAAAGAGGAAACAAAAGTGAAAAACCAACGGCATGCAATATTCCCAAGTACTGACTGCGCTCGACGCTGCTAACGTCGGCGATCGGACGAGAACCGGTGTTCTCAGCGTGATATGGCCGTTGCCGAGAGTGCTTGTTAAAAATTCGAATTTAAATTAAGTGAGACAAATTAACCTTCATCTTTATAAAACAATAACAAAAAGAGGATATGTTTGCTTTTTTCATATCGGGTTGAATTTAAAAGAGGAAACAAAAGTGAAAAAGCCAACGGCTTGCAGTATTCTTAAGTACTGACTGCGCTCGACGCTGCTTAACTTCGGTGATCGGACGAGAACCGGTGTATTCAGCGTGATATGGTCGTTGCCGAGAGTGCTAGTTAATAATTCGAATTTAAATTAAGTGAGACAAATTAACCATCATTTTAAAACAATAACAAAATGAAAACATGTTTGCTTTTTTCATATCTATTAAAATTTAAAAGAGGAAAAAAAAACGAAAAAGCCAACGGCACGCAGTGTTCCTAAGTGGTCTCCCTCCCAAGTACTCACGGCGCTCGACGCTGCTTAACTTCGGTGATCGGACGAGAACCGGTGTATTCAGCGTGTTATGGGCTTTGCCGAGAGTGCTAGTTAATAATTTGAGTTAAATTAACTTACATCTTTATAAAACAATAACAAAAACAAGATATGTTTGCTTTTTTCATATGTGGTGGAATTTGAAAGAGGAAACAAAAGTGAAAAAGCCAACGGCACGCAGTATTCCCAAGTACTGTATGCGCTCGACGCTGCTTAACTTCGGTGATCGGACGAGAACCGATGTTTTCAGCGTGATATGGCCGTTGCCTAGAGTGCTAGATAATAATTCGAATTTAAATTAAGTGAGACAATTTGACCTTCATCTTTTTAAAACAATAACAAAAAAAACATGTTTGCTTTTTTCATATCTATTAAAATTTAAAAGAGGAAAAAAAAGTAATAAAGCCAACGGCACGCAGTGTTCCTAAGTGGTCTCCCTCCCAAGTACTGACTGCGCTCGACGCTGCTTAACTTCGGTGAACGGACGAGAACCGGTGTATTCAGCGTGATATGGTCGTTGCCGAGAGTGCTAGTTAATAATTCGAAATTAAATTAAGTGAGACAAATTAACCATCATTTTAAAACAATAACAAAAAAAACATGTTTGCTTTTTTCATATCTATTAAAATTTAAAAGATGAAAAAAAAGTGAAAATGCCAACGGCACGCAGAGTTCCTAAGTGGTCTCCCTCCCAAGTACTGACTGCGCTCGACGCTGCTTAACTTCGGTGATCGGACGAGAACCGGTGTATTCAGCGTGATATGGTCGTTGCCGAGAGTGCTAGTTAATAATTCGAATTTAAATTAAGTGAGACAAATTAACCATCATTTTAAAACAATAACAAAATGAAAACATGTGTGCTTTTTAGTTTTTAGCGCCATCTATTGATGGCTAAAAACTAATGCATTTATACCGAAGATTTACTACCCCCACTTTTACCCCTTTCACCCCCACTTTTTCCCCCTTTCCCCCCTCTTTTCCCCCCATTTCCCCCTTTTTTTAGTGCCTTTCCCCCCTATATTACCCCCTTTTTTCCCCCATTATATCCTATGTTACGGCTGGTTGGGCGTCTTAACCCCGCCTTTTCGCGTTAATTTATTCAAATTTATTCATAATTCATAAATAATGCTCTAAAACGCTAACAGATGGACCTAGGGTAGCTAAGCTTCATATTATTTTATTTCGTAAATTTCCAAATCCCCAACGGGACTCGAACGCTCCAACGTCAACGCTACGGTTCGGAAACCCGGTACGCTAGAACTGCGCCACAGAATGCTTATATAAACCTTTGCTTTCATGAGATATAAGCTGGGATAGAAATCCATCTCGAGTCTAGGCGCGTTTGCGGCGTTTCGCGCTAAGAGAGAGAAATTAAATAATCGCCCACTACCACGTTAATATGACGTTAAGTCGGCCTCAAAGTCACGTCTGAAGCTTAGAGTTCTTTTCCTAAAACCTTATCAGTCTTGAATGTAGAGAGAAACGAATTAGCAGGCAAAGTTCACCATGAGTTAACCAATGATATCGTCTCTTGAAAACTCGTCTGCTACTCTACTTAGTTAAGCGAGCAGTCCACGTTTACAAGTGAGATTAATGATAACTTTATAAATAATGATGTTTAAAATTAACCGATTGAGGAAGTTACAATAGTTCAATATATATTATTCTGTAATTTAATTAAGATTAAAATAAATATATATTCACGAGTGAGATTAATGATCATAATGGTAGATAATGATGTTTCAAGTAAGTTAATTGAGGAATTCACTGTAGATTAATTAATATTATACTTTAATTTAATAAATATTATACTTTAATTTAATTAATATTATACTTTAATTTAATTAAAATTGAGGAAGTTACAATAGTTCAATATATATTATTCTGTAATTTAATTAAGATTAAAATAAATATAAATTCACGAGTGAGATTAATGATAATTATAAATAATGATGTTTCAAGTAAGTTAATTGAGGAATTTGCTTTAATTTAATTAATATTATACTTTAATTTAATTAATATTATACTTTAATTTAATTAATATTATACTTTAATTTAATTAATATTATACTTTAATTTAATTAATATTATCATGATACTATAGTTTATGATAACTTTACAAATAATGATGTAGTTTAGTTAAGTTTAAAACTAACCGATTGAGGAAGTTACTATAGGGTTGGTACTGGTAATTATGGACACTTTTTGCAAATCTTTGAATAACTTCCGTGGAGCTAACGTTAGACACCAGAAACTTTCAGGATATGAAATATGATTCTTTATACACAATTCGCTGTTTTCAGCTTTTTAACTCTCTTAAATTTTGCACAATATCCTATTTCCCAATCCCCTCGGAGGACCCCAATTGTGAACAATCGCTGGTAAATGTAAACACCCTGACCCTAAATACTGAAGGAGGTAGTGAATGAACACTGGACCCAAATGTGAACAACAATGATAATCAAATGGGAGGAATAGAAAAGGCCCTAGGAAAGGACAGGGTTGCCACAGTACCTGGAAATCCTGGAAAATCTGGAAAAGTCAGGGAATTTAAAAATGGGCCGAAAAGGTCAGGGAAAAGTCAGGGAATTTGATTTTAGTGGGTAAAACTTCTGGGAATAAGTCTTTATTGAAAGAGTAATGAAAGTTTCTCCTCATGCTCTCTCAACACAGAAAACTCTAGATTAATCCTTAAAAATGTCTAGAATTGTTTTTGTAAAGTAAATGCTCTCTTAGACTGTTATTTATAGTTAAAATGTTTCTTATTTGTATTGGTGCAACAAATACATGGGAAAATTTAATGTTGAGAGTTTATTTAATTATAACCACTTGAAACGTGCAGTAAACATTCACTTTTTCGGCCTAAAAGGTCAGGGAAAATCTGAGAAAAAGGTCAGGGAATTTGGTTCTGAAAATTCCGTGGCAACCCTGAAGGAGCTACCATTACGTAGGGCCTAAATCCATGCACCTAGATTAAAGTTTACGCAGATGTGATAAGTGATAATAGGATAATATAATTAAAAACAATACCCGAGTCAAAATGTTCAATAATTTGTTGAGAAGTCCTATTTATTTCGATACCTCGCATAACAGCTGTCTCATTTTCTCGCTTTCCCGCCCAATAAGTAGTCGTAGCTACCGCCCTCTTACCGCTAAATTGATAAACTTACTAATGGCGCGAAATTTGAGTCTTTTTTGGGTCAATGATGTATTTTAAAGTTAATATTATAACTTTTACTTTTATTTTTTAGTAAAATAGCTTAAAAAGGATTCTAATTAACCTTGAAACAATTGAATTTTTACCTGGTTTTTTCCAACTCTAAAATCGAATTCCGAATCGAAACCACAGATATTAATATCAATTTTATAGTGAAAAACGTGATCTATCTAACGATTAAAGGTTTGTTATCGTGGGATTATTTTAACTCTTCCTAGAGCTTATTCCCCGATGGTATTGTATTAAGCAACACCTAAAATTGGCATCAACTTAAGTTGATTAGTCCGAGTTGGTGTGTATATAGGTTCGTATCTTTCATCCACGTATTCCTACAATGTTCATACCATTTTTATCGTAATCCTCAATATTCAATCTACAAATAGAGCCCTTTTAAAAGGAATTTAAGCCGCCCAAAAATTAGCTACAAAATGTTAAAGAAACAAGACGGCCCAAGGGCTCGTAATAGTAGCCATATCGTACGAGTGAATAGCCCCTCTATACCCTACACTAATGAGTGGATAACCCCTCTATACCTTACCCTAATGAGTGAATAGCGCTATCTTTTTCAATGCTTAAATGATTTACCGTGCATAAAATCAGAGTGAATAGCCCCTCGATTCCCTACTCTAAACAGTGATTAAATTATAACCGTATAAATTTACTTATGCTGTAATTCTAATATTCCGGCGAATCGAAGAACAGATGGTTTTTAGTGGTAATCCCCTCGATGAGTTTACAACATAGACTTATGCCGATGCAAACTTATCGCATCTTATAAATTTCTAACAAGGACTTTTGAAAGGGAAAGTTTAGTTATAGTGATTACGCATTTTAGTGATTATCCCCTCGAATTACCTTTAGCAATGCTAAAATGATCAAACGCATAACGCTCATTTAACACTATGTTAGCTCTATCTAAACCCACATTTGAATTAACCGCCAAAACGTTCCAGTCAAACATAACATAGATGACGATAGCTACCGAACGAGAACGAAACACATGAGGAGCGGTAGGAAACGGGGAAAATCGTTATCTATTTAATTAGCACATACATAAAAAGAAAATAAATATAAAAACCCCAAACATACAAATTCATAAGTATCCGACCCCACATATAAAAATTCAAAAGTTTCCGACCCCACAGATTAAGAGGTACCCCACCCCACATCACCCCGACATTTTAGAGATAAGAATAAATAATAAAAAACTCGGTCTTTCTATCAAGTCTCTATGGTTCAGGTAGTAGAATGTCTGCCTATTGCCCAAGCGACCCGGGTTCGATTCCCGGGTCTGATCTGAAAAAATTTTAATTAAAATTAAATCTCTAACCGAGCCCAGTAACCCCTATGGGTGGGTTGTGGTTATATAAAGTTCCTTTTAAGCTAAAATCTGACGATAACGAAGCGACAACCCCGGCCACTACTACTACTACTACGACGGCTCGGGTCAAACTAAGAGCCTATCGTATACTACGATATGGCTAAAAATAGAATCGTTCACATTTACCAGTACCGACCCTAGTTTAAAAAATATTATTCTGTAATTTAATTAAGATAAAGTTCTGTAGGTTAAGTTTAAAATGAACCTAATGAGTAAGTTACTGTAGTTTATTACTAGATTGATTTTATTCATAATAGGAATGCTATTTTACAAACAATGAAAAAAAAAAACCGAAATGCTAAATTAGCTGGGGTCATCTTATAATGCATATAGTAATACTAATTCTTGTCACTAGAAGGCGGTAAAAACTATATGACTGGGTCATCTTGTTTCATATCTATTAAAATTTAAAAGAGGAAAGAAAAAGTGAAAAAGCCAACGGCACGCAGTGTTCCTAAGTGGTCTCTCTCCCAAGTAGTGACTGCGCTCGACGCTGCTAAACTTCGGTTATCGGACGAGAACCGGTGTATCCAGCGTGATATGGCCGTTGCCGAGAGTGCTAGTTAATAATTTTAATTTAATTAACTTTCATCTTTATAAAACAATAACAAAAAGAAGATATGTTTGCTTTTTTCATATTTGGTGGAATTTGAAAGAGGAAACAAAAGTGAAAAAGCCAACGGCACGCAGTATTCCCAAGTACTGTATGCGCTCGACGCTGCTTAACTTCGGTTATCGGACGAGAACCGGTGTATTCAGCGTGATATGGCCGTTGCCGAGAGTGCTAGGTAATAATTCGAATTTAAATTAAGTGAGACAAATTAACCATCATCTTTTTAAAACAATAACAAAAAGAAAATAAGTTTGCTTTTTTCATATCGGGTTGAATTTAAAAGAGGAAACAAAAGTGAAAAAGCCAACGGCTTGCAGTATTCCCAAGTACTGACTGCGCTCGACGCTGCTAACGTCGGCGATCGGACGAGAACCGGTGTTCTCAGCGTGATATGGCCGTTGCCGAGAGTGCTAGATAATAATTCGAATTTAAATTAAGTGAGACAAATTAACCTTCATCTTTTTAAAACAATAACAAAAAGAAAATATGTTTGCTTTTTTCATATCGGGTGGAATTTAAAAGAGGAAACAAAAGTGAAAAAGCCAACGGCACGCAGTATTCCCAAGTACTGACTGCGCTGGACGCTGCTAACGTCGGCGATCGGACGAGAACCGGTGTTCTCAGCGTGATATGGCCGTTGCCGAGAGTGCTAGTTAATAATTCGAATTTAAATTAAGTGAGACAAATTAACCTTCATCATTTTAAAACAATAACAAAAAACATGTTTGCTTTTTTTTATATCTATTAAAATTTAAAAGAGGAAAAAAAAGTGAAAAAGCCAACGGCACGCAGTGTTCCTAAGTGGTCTCCCTCCCAAGTACTGACTGCGCTCGACGCTGCTTAACATCGGTTATCGGACGAGAACCGCTGTATTCAGCGTGATATGGTCGTTGCCGAGAGTGCTAGTTAATAATTCGAATTTAAATTAAGTGAGACAAATTAACCTTCATCATTTTAAAACAATAACAAAATGAAAACATGTTTGCTTTTTTCATATCTATTAAAATTTAAAAGAGGAAAAAAAAGTGAAAAAGCCAACGGCACGCAGTGTTCCTAAGTGGTCTCCCTCCCAAGTAGTGACTGTGCTCGACGCTGCTTAACATCGGTTATCGGACGAGAACCGGTGTATTCAGCGTGATATGGCCGTTGCCGAGAGTGCTGGTTAATAATTTTAATTTAATTAACTTTCATCTTTATAAAACAATAACAAAAAGAAGATATGTTTGCTTTTTTCATATCGGGTGGAATTTAAAAAAGGAAACAAAAGTGAAAAAGCCAACGGCATGCAGTGTTCCCAAGTACTGACTGCACTCGACGCTGCTTAACTTCGGTTATCGGACGAGAACCGGTGTATTCAGCGTGATATGGCCGTTGCCGAGAGTGCTAGTTAATAATTTGAATTTAATTAACTTTCATCTTTATAAAACAATAACAAAAAGAAGATATGTTTGCTTCTTTCATATCGGGTGGAATTTAAAAGAGGAAACAAAAGTGAAAAACCAACGGAACGCAGTATTCCCAAGTACTGTATGCGCTCGACGCTGCTTAACTTCGGTGATCGGACGAAAACTGGTGTTTTCAGCGTGATATGGCCGTTGCCGAGAGTGCTTGTTAATAATTCGAATTTAAATTAAGTGAGACAAATTAACCTTCATCATTTTAAAACAATAACAAAAAAAACATGTTTGCTTTTTTCATATCTATTAAAATTTATAAGAGGAAAAAAAAGTGAAGAAATCAACGGCACGCAGTGTTCCTAAGTGGTCTTCCTCCCAAGTACTGACTGTGCTCGACGCTGCTTAACATCGGTTATCGGACGAGAACCGGTGTTTTCAGCGTGATATGGCCGTTGCCGAGACGGCTGGTTAATAATTTTAATTTAATTAACTTTCATCTTTATAAAACAATAACAAAAAGAAGATATGTTTGCTTTTTTCATATCGGGTGGAATTTAAAAGAGGAAACAAAAGTGAAAAAGCCAACGGCTTGCAGTATTCCCAAGTACTGACTGCGCTCGACGCTGCTAACGTCGGCGATCGGACGAGAACCGGTGTTCTCAGCGTGATATGGCCGTTGCCGAGAGTGCTAGATAATAATTCGAATTTAAATTAAGTGAGACAAATTAACCTTCATCTTTTTAAAACAATAACAAAAAGAAAATATGTTTGCTTTTTTCATATCGGGTGGAATTTAAAAGAGGAAACAAAAGTGAAAAAGCCAACGGCACGCAGTATTCCCAAGTACTGACTGCGCTGGACGCTGCTAACGTCGGCGATCGGACGAGAACCGGTGTTCTCAGCGTGATATGGCCGTTGCCGAGAGTGCTAGTTAATAATTCGAATTTAAATTAAGTGAGACAAATTAACCTTCATCATTTTAAAACAATAACAAAAAACATGTTTGCTTTTTTTTATATCTATTAAAATTTAAAAGAGGAAAAAAAAGTGAAAAAGCCAACGGCACGCAGTGTTCCTAAGTGGTCTCCCTCCCAAGTACTGACTGCGCTCGACGCTGCTTAACATCGGTTATCGGACGAGAACCGCTGTATTCAGCGTGATATGGTCGTTGCCGAGAGTGCTAGTTAATAATTCGAATTTAAATTAAGTGAGACAAATTAACCTTCATCATTTTAAAACAATAACAAAATGAAAACATGTTTGCTTTTTTCATATCTATTAAAATTTAAAAGAGGAAAAAAAAGTGAAAAAGCCAACGGCACGCAGTGTTCCTAAGTGGTCTCCCTCCCAAGTAGTGACTGTGCTCGACGCTGCTTAACATCGGTTATCGGACGAGAACCGGTGTATTCAGCGTGATATGGCCGTTGCCGAGAGTGCTGGTTAATAATTTTAATTTAATTAACTTTCATCTTTATAAAACAATAACAAAAAGAAGATATGTTTGCTTTTTTCATATCGGGTGGAATTTAAAAAAGGAAACAAAAGTGAAAAAGCCAACGGCATGCAGTGTTCCCAAGTACTGACTGCACTCGACGCTGCTTAACTTCGGTTATCGGACGAGAACCGGTGTATTCAGCGTGATATGGCCGTTGCCGAGAGTGCTAGTTAATAATTTGAATTTAATTAACTTTCATCTTTATAAAACAATAACAAAAAGAAGATATGTTTGCTTCTTTCATATCGGGTGGAATTTAAAAGAGGAAACAAAAGTGAAAAACCAACGGAACGCAGTATTCCCAAGTACTGTATGCGCTCGACGCTGCTTAACTTCGGTGATCGGACGAAAACTGGTGTTTTCAGCGTGATATGGCCGTTGCCGAGAGTGCTTGTTAATAATTCGAATTTAAATTAAGTGAGACAAATTAACCTTCATCATTTTAAAACAATAACAAAAAAAACATGTTTGCTTTTTTCATATCTATTAAAATTTATAAGAGGAAAAAAAAGTGAAGAAATCAACGGCACGCAGTGTTCCTAAGTGGTCTTCCTCCCAAGTACTGACTGTGCTCGACGCTGCTTAACATCGGTTATCGGACGAGAACCGGTGTTTTCAGCGTGATATGGCCGTTGCCGAGACGGCTGGTTAATAATTTTAATTTAATTAACTTTCATCTTTATAAAACAATAACAAAAAGAAGATATGTTTGCTTTTTTCATATCGGGTGGAATTTAAAAGAGGAAACAAAAGTGAAAAAGCCAACGGCATGCAGTGTTCCCAAGTACTGACTGCGCTCGACGCTGCTTAACTTCGGTTATCGGACGAGAACCGGTGTATTCAGCGTGATATGGCCGTTGCCGAGAGTGCTAGTTAATAATTTGAATTTAATTAACTTTCATCTTTATAAAACAATAACAAAAAGAAGATATGTTTGCTTCTTTCATATCGGGTGGAATTTAAAAGAGGAAACAAAAGTGAAAAACCAACGGAACGCAGTATTCCCAAGTACTGTATGCGCTCGACGCTGCTTAACTTCGGTGATCGGACGAAAACTGGTGTTTTCAGCGTGATATGGCCGTTGCCGAGAGTGCTTGTTAATAATTCGAATTTAAATTAAGTGAGACAAATTAACCTTCATCATTTTAAAACAATAACAAAAAAAACATGTTTGCTTTTTTCATATCTATTAAAATTTATAAGAGGAAAAAAAAGTGAAGAAATCAACGGCACGCAGTGTTCCTAAGTGGTCTCCCTCCCAAGTACTGACTGCGCTCGACGCTGCTTAACTTCGGTTATCGGACGAGAACCGGTGTATTCAGCGTGATATGGCCGTTGCCGAGAGTGCTAGTTAATAATTTGAATTTAATTAACTTTCATCTTTATAAAATAATAACAAAAAAGAAGATATGTTTGCTTTTTTCATATCTATTAAAATTTAAAAGAGGAAAAAAAAGTGAAAACGCCAACGGCACGCAGTGTTCCTAAGTGGTCTCCATCCCAAGTACTGACTGCGCACGACGCTGCTTAACTTCGGTTATCGGACGAGAACCGGTGTATTCAGCGTGATATGGCCGTTGCCGAGAGTGCTACCCAGGTAGCAAATTCACGTTGACACAACGTTTAAACGTAGCATTGAATAAACGTGTGTATTATCGTTTTTAAAACGGTGATCATGTCACCTTGAAACACGGTGTTTACACACGTGTTTATTTTGTCGCAAATACATGAGAAATCTCGTCTATTTCTCGTTTTAAAAACGTATATTATAAAGTAGGTTAACGTGGATAAATCGTGCGTTAAACGGTTCCAATTAGGTTTATTTTTCGGGTTATTTGAACGTGTGTAATAAGTTAATCTAACGTGTCTCAAAAGTTTGTTTAATGTGTTTTATAAGTTAGTTGAACCTGTGTATAACGTTGGTTTAACGTGTTTAATAAGTAAATTACAGGTGTTTAATAAGTAAATTACACGTGTTTAATAAGTAAATTACACGTGTTTAATAAGAAAATTACACGTGTTTAATAAGAAAATTACACGTGTTTAATAAGAAAATTACACGTGTTTAATAAGTAAATTACACAAGTTTAATAAGTAAATTACACGTGTTTAATAAGTTAATTGAACCTGTGTTTTAAATAAATTGAACGCGTTTAATAAGCCATTTCAAGTGTCAAAGTCGTTAATTGAGGCGTCTAATCAGATATATGAGCAAGCGAAATAGTTTAATTTTACGTGTGATAAACACGTTAATTAAAAATGTTAAAGACAATAATTGAACGTGTGAAATAGTTTAATTTTACGTGTGATAAACACGTTAATTAAAAATGTTAAAGACAATAATTGAACGTGTGAAATAAGTTAATTGAACGTGTAAATTTGTTTAATTAAACGTTTATAATAAGTTAATTGAACGTGTGCAATAAGTTAGTTGAACGTGGGTAACTAGTTAATAGCATATGTGTAATTATTTAACTCGTGTTCTCAAAGTGGAACCAAAACATTGCCAGTATTAGCTTCGCCATTTTCATTTATATATGCAATTCGAACCAATATCACAGCAATGACAGGACTAATACAAAGCCTAGTTTTCAGTTGTTATGTATAAATTTAGTATAGCTAAATCAAAAGATAACAAGGCTTTTGAAATATTAAAATTAAACGATTTTCTTGTAGTTTTGAAACGAAACATAGCTTTATAGCTATACAACTACTAAAAGAATCGTAATTCCGAAACATATTTACCATATTTTCATTTTATATTTAGCAAAAACGAAAAAACTACAGTTTTGTAAGAGTTCTATTCACGCCAATACAAGGGAAAAAAGCAATAAGGGAGTATTAACCGAGGAGTAGAAACTGAAAACTTCTTATAATTATAAAACTTTATAGCTCAGGCCTATGCATTACATGTCAACAGTTTTTTAAATAAGCTCTAATTCCTACTAGGGCTTTTGTTGTTGATTATGAAAAACCAACCGTCTCTATCCTAAATCGACTTCTCAACAATGTCATAAGTCCCTTACTAACTTTGAATAGAGTTCCCATGATTAGTATTTCAATGGGAAAACGTCTTAATTACTCGCTTCATATTAACTATGAAATGCGTACAGTTCCAACTTCATTACTCGTTCTATATATATTTGATGGATGTCTTTCTAATGAAAGAGGTTTTTCTTAAATAATTAGGGTTATATGAATAATATAAATTATTTTAATTGTCACTATTTTACCTTAATTATAGTTAAGTCGATTTAAGAAACTTTATTCCCAAAATCATTTTAAACATAGCTATTTTTAATGTTAGACTTCTAGTGAACACCTTTTTAAGAATTTTTGTAAATTTAGGGTATATAAGGAGATTGATTCCTAGATAGGCTGATAAGAAAAAATGCAATTGCGTGAACCTCTGGCGAAAGCCCTGCCATCGGGGGCTAGACGTTTCTCGTAACCATAGACGCTCGCCTCGTACATTTTAACCCTAACGACAAGCTAATGTTGCAGATTGGTGTCTATGCGGTATAGACGAAAGACCAGCTCAAGGTGGTGTTTGAAGCCAATAAGAACTGACTGATGTGTATGTGGTATTTTACACGTCCAGCAAAATACCTCCGTGACGTCATCGAAACTCGGAGAGGTGATAACGATTGATTATAGATTTTTGTGACGCAAGACATGTACGAAATATCAACGTTTCCGAAACGTACAGTAATAATGCAAAATTAAGGGTCATTTAAAACCATTTTCACACGTGTTGTGAACGAACTTCTTATAAAGACTTGAATATAAAGGTTTTGTATAAATGTATTTACAACTTTCTCGAAACTTAAATCAAAACGCAAAACTAACAGTCCACTTATCACCATTTCGAAACGTGATTTTAACCTAAAATAAACGTATTAGTTATCACTTTGTATAATCGTTTTAACAACGTTGCCCAAATATACAGTAATAACGCTAAACTAACGGTCAATTGAACACTATTCTCAAACGTGTTACGAACGTAATATATAGTCCTGAAATAAACGCTCTTGTATAAACGTTTAAACACCGTTGCCAAAACATACAGTAATAACGCTAAACTAACGGTCAATTGAACACCATTCCCAAACGTGTTGCAAACGAAACATGTAGACTTGAAATAAACGCTTTAGTTATCACTTTCTATAAACGTGATAACAACGTTGCCGAAACATAAAACAGTAATCACGCTAAACTAACAGCCAATTGAACACTATTCTCAAACGTGTTGCAAACGTAACATGTAGACCTGAAATAAACGCTTTAGTTATCACTTTCTATGAACGTGATAACAACGGTTCCGAAACATACAGTAATAACGCTAAACTAACGGCCAATTGAAAACCATTCCCAAACGTGTTGCAAACGAAACATATAGACTTGAAATAAACGCTTTAGTTATCACTTTCTATAAACGTGATAACAACGTTTCCGAAACATACAGTAATAACGCTAAACTAACGGCCAATTGAACACCATTCCCAAACGCGTTGCAAACGCAACATGTAGACCTGAAATAAACGCTTTAATTATCACTTTGTAAAAACGTGTTATTGACGTTAAGAAAATTCTAAACATCTTGAGGTAACTTATGTACCAAAAATAAACGTTTTTCTTACGTGTGAAGTACACGTGAAACGTTTTCAAAACATTGGCACCAAAAATCTACTTTAAATCAACGTTAATTTGCTACCTGGGTAGTTAATAATTTGAATTTAATTAACTTTCATCTTTATAAAACAATAACAAAAAGAAGATATGTTTGCTTCTTTCATATCGGGTGGAATTTAAAAGAGGAAACAAAAGTGAAAAACCAACGGAACGCAGTATTCCCAAGTACTGTATGCGCTCGACGCTGCTTAACTTCGGTGATCGGACGAAAACTGGTGTTTTCAGCGTGATATGGTCGTTGCGGAGAGTGCTAGTTAATAATTCGAATTTAAATTAAGTGAGACAAATTAACCTTCATCATTTTAAAACAATAACATGAAACATGTTTGCTTTTTTTTATATCTATTAAAATTTAAAAGAGGAAAAAAAGTGAAAAAGCCAACGGCACGCAGTGTTCCTAAGTGGTCTCCCTCCCAAGTACTGACTGCACTCGACGCTGCTGAACTTCGGTAATAGGACGAAAACCGGTGTTTTCAGCGTGATATGGCCGTTGCCGAGAGTGCTAGTTAATAATTCGAATTTAAATTAAGTGAGACAAATTAACCTTCATAATTTTAAAACAATAACAAAAAAAACATGTTTGCTTTTTTCATATCTTTTAAAATTTAAAAGAGGAAAAAAAAGTGAAAAACCCAACGGCACGCAGTGTTCCTAAGTGGTCTCCCTCCCAAGTACTGACTGCGCTCGACGCTGCTTAACTTCGGTGATCGGACGAGAACCGGTGTACTCAGCGTGTTATGGCCGTTGCCGAGAGTGCTAGTTAATAATTTGAATTAAATCAACTTTCATCTTTATAAAACAGTAACAAAAAGAAGATATGTTTGCTTTTTTCATATCGGGTGGAATTTAAAAGAGGAAACAAAAGTAAAAAACCAACGGCACGCAGTATTCCCAAGTACTGACTGCGCTCGACGCTGCTAACGTCGGCGATCGGACGAGAACCGGTGTTCTCAGCGTGATATGGCCGTTGCCGAGAGTGCTAGTTAAAAAATTCGAATTTAAATTAAGTGAGACAAATTAACCTTCATCTTTATAAAACAATAACAAAAAGAAGATATGTTTGCTTTTTTCATATCGGGTGGAATTTAAAAGAGGAAACAAAAGTGAAAAAGCCAACGGCACGCAGCATTCCCAAGTACTGACTGCGCTCGACGCTGCTAACGTTGGCGATCGGACGAGAACCGGTGTTCTCAGCGTGATATGGCCGTTGCCGAGAGTGCTAGATAATAATTCGAATTTAATTAACCTTCATCTTTATAAAACAATAACAAAAAGAAGATATGTTTGCTTTTTTCATATCTATTGGAATTTAAAAGTGGAAAAAAAGTGAAAAACCAACGGCACGCAGTGTTCCTAAGTGGTCTCCCTCCCAAGTACTGACTGCGCTCGACGGTTCTTAACTTCGGTGATAGGAGTAGAACCGGTGTTTTCAGCGCGATATGGCCGTTGGCGAGAGTGCTAGTTAATAATTCGAATTTAAATTAAGTGAGACAAATTAACCTTCATCTTTTTAAAACAATAACAAAAAGAAAATAAGTTTGCTTTTTTCATATCTATTGGAATTTAAAAGAGGAAAAAAAAGTGAAAAAGCCAACGGCACGCAGTGTTCCTAAGTGGTCTCCCTCCCAAGTACTGACTGCGCTCGACGCTTCTTAACTTCGGTGATAGGACTAGAACCGGTGTTTTCAGCGCGATATGGCCGTTGCCGAGAATGCTAGTTAATAATTCGAATTTAAATTAAGTGAGACAAATTAACCTTCATCTTTTTAAAACAGTAACAAAAAGAAAATAAGTTTGCTTTTTTCATATCTATTGGAATTTAAAAGAGGAAAAAAAAGTGAAAAAGCCAACGGCACGCACTGTTCCCAAGTGGTCTGCCTCCCAAGTACTGACTGCGCTCGACGCTGCTTAACTTCGGTGATCGGACGAGAACCGGTGTTTTCAGCGTGATATGGCCGTTGCCGAGAGTGCTATTTAATAATTTGAATTTAATTAACCTTCATCTTTATAAAACAATAACAAAAAGAAGATATGTTTGCTTTTTTCATATCTATTGGAATTTAAAAGAGGAAACAAAAGTGAAAAAGCCAACGGCACGCAGTATTCCCAAGTACTGTATGCGCTCGACGCTGCTTATCTTCGGTGATCGGACGTGAACCGGTGTTTTCAGCGTGATATGGCCGTTGCCGAGAGTGCTAGTTAATAATTCGAATTTACATTAAGTGAGACAAATTAACCTTCATCATTTTAAAACAATAACAAAAAGAAAACCTGTTTGCTTTTTACATATCTATTAAAATTTAAAAGAGGAAAAAAAAGTGAAAAAGCCAACGGCACGCAGTGTTCCTAAGTGGTCTCCCTCCCAAGTACTGACTGCGCTCGACGCTGCTTAACTTCGGTGATCGGACTAGAACCGGTGTTTTCAGCGTGATATGGCCGTTGCCGAAAGTGCTAGTTAATAATTCGAATTTAAATTAAGTGAGACAAATTAACCATCTTTCTAAAACAATAACAAAAAGAAAACATGTTTGCTTTTTTCATATCCATCCATAACAATACTCATTAAAAGTGATTTCATCTCGATTGATCAATAAATAAAAATGAACCTCGATTTTTAATAAAATTTTCAAAATCGACGTTTCTCGGCCAGAGAAGCACATTTTGAGAATTTTTTCACTATTTTCAAATATAACCACTGAAACCATTTTTTTTGTACTTTTTGCTTTAATTCAAGCAAATATAACGATACTCATCCAAAAAACTGTTAAAATTCAATTTCCAATAAGAAATCGTTGTCACGGATTTTGTATCTTGAAGAAAAAAACATGCGATTTTTTCAGTACACTATTTAAGGAATTTTTTCCTGGACAAATTTTTGACCGAATTCAGCTTTATTACCTATAAAATACTCATTAAAAGTGATTTCATCTGGATTGATCAATAAATAAAAATGAACCTCGATTTTTAATAACATTTTCAAAATCGACGTTTCTCGGCCAGAGAAGCACATTTTGAGAATTTTTTCACTTTTTTAAAATATAACCACTGAAACCACTATTTTTGTACTTTTTGCTTTAATTCAAGCAAATGTAACGATATTCATTCAAAAAACTGTTCAAATTCAATTTTCAATAAGAAATCGTTGTCACGGATTTTGTATCTTGAAGAAAAAAAACATGCGATTTTTTCGGTACACTTTTTAATGCATTTTTTTCTGGACAAATGTTTGACGGAAGTCAAATTAATTACCAATAAAATACTCATTAAAAGTGATTTCATTTCGATTGATCAATAAATAAAAATGAACCTCGATTTTTAATAACATTTTCAAAATCGACGTTTCTCGACCAGAGAAAAACATTTTGAGAATTTTTTCACTATTTTAAAATATAACCATTGAAACCATTATTTTTGTACTTTTTGCTTTAATTCAAGCAAATATAACGATATTCATTCAAAAAACTGTTAAAATTCAATTTCCAATAAGAAATAGTTGTCACGGATTTTGTATCTTGAAGAAAAAAAACATGCGATTTTTTCGGTACACTTTTTAATGCATTTTTTTCTGGACAAATGTTTGACCGAATTCAAATAAATTACCTATAAAATACTTATTAAAAGTGATTTCATTTCGATTGATCAATAAATAAAAATGTACCTCGATTTTTAATAACATTTTCAAAATCGACGTTTCTCGGCCAGAGAAAAACATTTTGAGAATTTTTTCACTATTTTAAAATATAACCATTGAAACCATTATTTTTGTACTTTTTGCTTTAATTCAAGAAAATATAACGATATTCATACAAAAACTGTTAAAATTCAATTTCCAATAAGAAATCGTTGTCACGGATTTTGTATCTTGAAGAAAAAAAACATGCGATTTTTTCGGTACACTTTTTAATGAATTTTTTTCTGGACAAATTTTTGATCGAATTCAGCTTAATTCCCTATGAAACACTAATTAAAAGTGATTTCATCTCGATTGAACAATAAATAAAAATGTACCTCGAGTTTTAATAACATTTTCAAAATCGACGTTTCTCGGCCAGAGAAGCACATTTTGAGAATTTTTTCACTATTTTCAAATATAACCACTGAAACCAATATTTTTATACTTTTTTCTTTAATTCAAGCAAATGTAACGATATTCATTCAACAAAGTGTTAAAATTCAATTTTTCAATAAGAAATCGTGGTCACGGATTTTGTATCTTGAAGAAGAAAAACATGCGATTTTTTCGGTACACTTTTGAATGCATTTTTTCTGGAGAAATGTTTGACCGAATTCAGCTTAATTCCCTATAAAACACTCATTGAAAGTGATTTCATCTCGATTGAACAATAATTAAAAATTTACCTCGATTTTTAATAACATTTTCAAAATCGACGTTTCACGGCCAAAGAAGCATACTTTGAGTATTTCTTCACTATTTTGAAATATATTCATTGAAACCATTATTTTTATACTTTTTGCTTTAATTCAAGCAATGTAACGATATTCATTCAAAAAACTGTTAAATTTCAATTTTCAATAAGAAATCGAATTCACGGATTTTGTGTCTTGAAGAAGAAAAACCTGCGATTTTTTCGGTACTTTTTTGAATGAATTTTTTTCTGGAGAAATTTTTGACCGAATTCAGCTTAATTCCCTATAAAACACTCATTAAAAGTGATTTCATCTCGATTGAACAATAAATAAAAATGTACCTCGATTTTTAATAACATTTTCAAAATCGACGTAACTCGGCCTAAGAAAAACATTTTGAGTATTTGTTCACTGTTTTCAAATATAACCACTGAAACCATTATTTTTGTAATTTTTGCGTTAATTCAAGCAAATGTAACGATATTCATTCAACAAAGTGTTAAAATTCAATTTTAAATAAGAAATCGTTGTCACGGATTTTGTATCTTGAAGAAAAACATGCGATTTTTTCGGTACACTTTTGAATGCATTTTTTTCTGGAGAAATGTTTGACAGAATTCAGCTAAATTTCCTATAAAACACTCATTGAAAGTGATTTCATCTCGATTGAACAATAATTAAAAATTTACCTCGATTTTTAATAACATTTTAAAAATCGACGTTTCACCGCCAACGATGCATATTTTGAGTATTTCTTGACAATTTACAAATATATTCACTGAAACCATTATTTTTATACTTTTTGCTTTAATTCAAGCAAATGTAACGATATTCAATCAAAAAACTGTTAAAATTAAATTTTTCAATAAGAAATCGTTGTCACGGATTTTTTATCTTGAAGAAGAAAAACATGCGATTTTTTCGGTACACTTTTGAATGCATTTTTTCTGGAGAAATTTTTGACCGAACTCAGCTTATTTCCCTATAAAACACTCATTAAAAGTGATTTCATCTCGATTGAACAATAAATAAAAATGTACCTCGATTTTTAATAACATTTTCAAAATCGACGTTTCACGGCCAAAGAAGCATATTTTGAGTATTTCTTCACTATTTTCAAATATAACCACTGAAACCATTATTTTTATACTTTTTTCTTTAATTCAAGCAAATGTAACGATATTCATTCAAAAAACTGTTAAAATTCAATTTTTCAATAAGAAATCGTGGTCACGGATTTTGTATCTTGAAGAAGAAAAACATGCGATTTTTTCGGTACACTTTTGAATGCATTTTTTCTGGAGAAATGTTTGACCGAATTCAGCTTAATTCCCTATAAAACACTCATTGAAAGTGATTTCATCTCGATTGAACAATAATTAAAAATTTACCTCGATTTTTAATAACATTTTCAAAATCGACGTTTCACGGCCAAAGAAGCATACTTTGAGTATTTCTTCACTATTTTCAAATATATTCATTGAAACCATTAATTTTATACTTTTTGCTTTAATTCAAGCAATGTAACGATATTCATTCAAAAAACTGTTAAAATTCAATTTTCAATAAGAAATCGTATTCACGGATTTTGTGTCTTGAAGAAGAAAAACCTGCGATTTTTTCGGTACTTTTTTGAATGAATTTTTTTCTGGAGAAATTTTTGACCGAATTCTGCTTAATTCCCTATAAAACAGTCATTAAAAGTGATTTCATCTCGATTGAACAATAAATAAAAATGTACCTCGATTTTTAATAACATTTTCAAAATCGACGTAACTCGGCCTAAGAAAAACATTTTGAGTATTTGTTCACTGTTTTCAAATATAACCACTGAAACCATTATTTTTGTAATTTTTGCGTTAATTCAAGCAAATGTAACGATATTCATTCAACAAAGTGTTAAAATTCAATTTTAAATAAGAAATCGTTGTCACGGATTTTGTATCTTGAAGAAAAAAACATGCGATTTTTTCGGTACACTTTTGAATGCATTTTTTTCTGGAGAAACTTTTGACCGAATTCAGCTTAATTTCTTATAAAACACTCACTGAAAGTGATTTCATCTCGATTGAACAATAATTAAAAATTTACCACGATTTTTAATAACATTTTCAAAATCGACGTTTCACGGCCAAAGAAGCATACTTTGAGTATTTCTTCACTATTTTCAAATATATTCATTGAAACCATTAATTTTATACTTTTTGCTTTAATTCAAGCAATGTAACGATATTCATTCAAAAAACTGTTAAAATTCAATTTTCAATAAGAAATCGTATTCACGGATTTTGTGTCTTGAAGAAGAAAAACCTGCGATTTTTTCGGTACTTTTTTGAATGAATTTTTTTCTGGAGAAATTTTTGACCGAATTCTGCTTAATTCCCTATAAAACAGTCATTAAAAGTGATTTCATCTCGATTGAACAATAAATAAAAATGTACCTCGATTTTTAATAACATTTTCAAAATCGACGTAACTCGGCCTAAGAAAAACATTTTGAGTATTTGTTCACTGTTTTCAAATATAACCACTGAAACCATTATTTTTGTAATTTTTGCGTTAAT
Organism: Phalangium opilio; assembly: GCF_054372755.1. Taxonomy (NCBI): domain Eukaryota; kingdom Metazoa; phylum Arthropoda; class Arachnida; order Opiliones; family Phalangiidae; genus Phalangium; species Phalangium opilio. The sequence continues at coordinate 1,500,779 of NW_028324192.1, read as the reverse complement.
TCAAGCAAATGTAACGATATTCATTCAAAAAACTGTTAAAATTCAATTTTTCAATAAGAATTCGTTTTCACGGATTTTGTATCTTGAAGAAGAAAAACATGCGATTTTTCGGTACACTTTTGAATGCATTTTTTCTGGAGAAATGTTTGACCGAATTCAGCTTAATTCCCTATAAAACACTCATTAAAAGTGATTTCATCTCGATTGAACAATAAATAAAAATGTACCTCGATTTTTAATAACATTTTCAAAATCGACGTTTCACGGCCAAAGAAGCATATTTTGAGTATTTCTTCACTATTTTCAAATATAACCACTGAAACCATTATTTTTATACTTTTTTCTTTAATTCAAGCAAATGTAACGATATTCATTCAAAAAACTGTTAAAATTCAATTTTTCAATAAAAAATCGTTTTCACGGATTTTGTATCTTGAAGAAGAAAAACATGCGATTTTTCGGTACACTTTTGAATGCATTTTTTCTGGAGAAATGTTTGACCGAATTCAGCTTAATTCCCTATACAACACTCATTGAAAGTGATTTCATCTCGATTGAACAATAATTAAAAATTTACCTCGATTTTTAATAACATTTTCAAAATCGACGTTTCACGGCCAAAGAAGCATACTTTGAGTATTTCTTCACTATTTTGAAATATATTCATTGAAACCATTATTTTTATACTTTTTGCTTTAATTCAAGCAATGTAACGATATTCATTCAAAAAACTGTTAAAATTCAATTTTCAAAAAGAAATCGTATTCACGGATTTTGTGTCTTGAAGAAGAAAAACCTGCGATTTTTTCGGTACTTTTTTGAATGAATTTTTTTCTGGAGAAATTTTTGACCGAATTCAGCTTAATTCCCTATAAAACACTCATTAAAAGTGATTTCATCTCGATTGAACAATAAATAAAAATGTACCTCGATTTTTAATAACATTTTCAAAATCGACGTAACTCGGCCTAAGAAAAACATTTTGAGTATTTGTTCACTGTTTTCAAATATAACCACTGAAACCATTATTTTTGTAATTTTTGCGTTAATTCAAGCAAATGTAACGATATTCATTCAACAAACTGTTAAAATTCAATTTTAAATAAGAAATCGTTGTCACGGATTTTGTATCTTGAAGAAGAAAAACATGCGATTTTTTCGGTACTTTTTTGAATGCATTTTTTTCTGGAGAAATTTTTGACCGAATTCAGCTTAATTTCTTATAAAACACTCACTGAAAGTGATTTCATCTCGATTGAACAATAATTAAAAATTTACCACGATTTTTAATAACATTTTCAAAATCGACGTTTCACGGCCAAAGAAGCATACTTTGAGTATTTCTTCACTATTTTCAAATATATTCATTGAAACCATTAATTTTATACTTTTTGCTTTAATTCAAGCAATGTAACGATATTCATTCAAAAAACTGTTAAAATTCAATTTTCAATAAGAAATCGTATTCACGGATTTTGTGTCTTGAAGAAGAAAAACCTGCGATTTTTTCGGTACTTTTTTGAATGAATTTTTTTCTGGAGAAATTTTTGACCGAATTCTGCTTAATTCCCTATAAAACAGTCATTAAAAGTGATTTCATCTCGATTGAACAATAAATAAAAATGTACCTCGATTTTTAATAACATTTTCAAAATCGACGTAACTCGGCCTAAGAAAAACATTTTGAGTATTTGTTCACTGTTTTCAAATATAACCACTGAAACCATTATTTTTGTAATTTTTGCGTTAATTCAAGCAAATGTAACGATATTCATTCAACAAAGTGTTAAAATTCAATTTTAAATAAGAAATCGTTGTCACGGATTTTGTATCTTGAAGAAAAAAACATGCGATTTTTTCGGTACACTTTTGAATGCATTTTTTTCTGGAGAAATGTTTGACCGAATTCAGCTTAATTTCCTATAAAACACTCATTGAAAGGGATTTCATCTCGATTGAACAATAATTAAAAATTTACCTCGATTTTTAATAACATTTTCAAAATCGATGTTTCACGGCCAAAGAAGCATACTTTGAGTATTTCTTCACTATTTTCAAATATGTTCACTGAAAGCATTATTTTTATACTTTTTGCTTTAATTCAAGCAAATGTAACGATATTCAATCAAAAAACTGTTAAAATTAAATTTTTCAATAAGAAATCGTTGTCACGGATTTTGTATCTTGAAGAAGAAAAACATGCGATTTTTTCGGTACTTTTTTGAATGCATTTTGTTCAGGAGAAAGTTTTGACCGAATTCAGCTTAATTCCCTATAAAACACTCATTAAAAGTGATTTCATCTCGATTGAACAATAAATAAAAATGTACCTCGATTTTTAATAACATTTTCAAAATCGACGTTTCACGTCCAAAGAAGCATATTTTGAGTATTTGTTCACTATTTTCAAATATAACCACTGAAACCATTATTTTTATACTTTTTGCTTTAATTCAAGCAATGTAACGATATTCATTCAAAAAACTGTTAAAATTCAATTTTCAATAAGAAATCGTATTCGCGGATTTTGTGTCTTAAAGAAGAAAAACCTGCGATTTTTCGGTACTTTTTTGAATGCATTTTTTTCTGGAGAAATTTTTGACCGAATTCAGCTTAATTCCCTATAAAACACTCATTAAAAGTGATTTCATCTCGATTGAACAATAAATAAAAATGTACCTCGATTTTTAATAACATTTTAAATCCGTGACAACGATTTCTTATTGAAAAATTTAATTTTAACAGTTTTTTGATTGAATATAGTTACATTTGCTTGAATTAAAGCAAAAAGTATAAAAATAATGGTTTCAGTGAATATATTTGTAAATAGTGAAGAAATACTCAAAATATGCTTCGTTGGCGGTGAAACGTCGATTTTTAAAATGTTATTAAAAATCGAGGTACATTTTTAATTATTGTTCAATCGAGATGAAATCACTTTTAATGAGTGTTTTATAGGGAATTAAGCTGAATTCGGTCAAAAATTTCTCCAGAAAAAAATGCATTCAAAAAAGTACCGAAAAAATCGCAGGTTTTTCTTCTTCAAGACACAAAATCCGTGAATACGATTTCTTATTGAAAATTGAATTTTAACAGTTTTTTGAATGAATATCGTTACATTGCTTGAATTAAAGCAAAAAGTATAAAAATAATGGTTTCAGTGGTTATATTTGAAAATAGTGAAGAAATACTCAAAATATGCTTCTTTGGCCGTGAAACGTCGATTTTGAAAATGTTATTAAAAATCGAGGTACATTTTTATTTATTGTCCTGACGAACATTTAATTTTTGGGCTTCCGTGGCTCAATGTTAGCGCGTTCGGCTGTTAATCGAAAGGTTGGTGGTTCGAGCCCATCCGGGAGCGGTGTTGTGAGGTCTCAGATGTAGCGTGAAAAGTCAAACTTTTTCCATAATACCTGACGACCATTTAATTTTTGGGCGTCCGTGGCGCAATGGTTAGCGCGTTCGGCTGTTAACCGAAAGGTTGGTGGTTCGAGCCCAGCCGGGAGCGGTGTTGTGAGGTCTCAGATGTGAAGTAAAAAGTCAAAGTTTTACCTCAATACCTGACGACCATTTTTTTTTGGGCGTCCGTGGCGCAATGGTTAGGGCGTTCGGCTGTTAACCGAAAGGTTGGTGGTTCGAGCCCATCCGGGAGCGGTGTTGTGACGTCTCAGATGTTACGTAAAATGTCAGAGTTTTTCCACAATACCTGACGAACATTTAATTTTTGGGCTTCCGTGGCGCAATAATTAGCGCGTCCAGCTGTTAATCGAAAGGTTGGTGGTTCGAGCCCACCCGGGAGCGGTGTTGTGGGATCTCAAATGTAACGTAGAAAACCAAAGTTTTTCCACAATACCTGACTACCATTTAATTTTTGGGCGTCCATGGCAAATGGTTAGCGCGTTCGGCTGTTAGCCGAAAGGTTGGTGGTTCGAGCCCATCCGGGAGCGGTGTTGTGAGGTCTCAGATATGAAGTAAAAAGTCAAGGTTTTACCTCAATACCTGACGAAAATTTAATTTTTGGGCTTCAGTGGCGCAATGGTCAGCGCGTTCAGCTGTTAACCGAAAGGTTGGTGGTTCGAGCCCTCCCGGGAGCGGTGTTGTGACGTCTCAGATGTAACGTAAAATGTCAGAGTTTTTCCACAACACCTGACGAACATTTAACTTTTGGGCTTCCGTGGCGCAATGGTTAGCGCGTTCAGCTGTTAATCGAAAGGTTGGTGGTTCGAGCCCATCCGGGAGCGGTGTTGTGAGGTCTCAGATGTGACGTAAAAAGTCAAGTTTTTTGCACAATACCATTCGCCACGGACGCCCAAAAATTAAATGGTCGTCAGGTATTTTGGAAAAACTTTGGCTATTTACGTTACAATTGAGATCCAAAAACACCGCTCCCGGGTGGGCTCGAACCACCAACCTACTGGTTAACAGCCGAACGCGCTAACCATTGAGCCACGGAAGATCAGAAATTAAATGGTTGTCACGTATTGTGGAAAAGTTTTGACTTTTAACGCTACATCTGAGACACCACAACACCTCTTCCGTGTGGGCTCGAACCACCAACCTTTCGATTAAGAGCTGCACGCGCTAATTACTGCGCCACGGAAGCCCAAAAATTAAATGTTCGTCAGGTATTGTGGAAAAACTCTGACATTTTACGTAACATCTGAGACGTCACAACACCGCTCCCGGATGGGCTCGAACCACCAACCTTTCGGTTAACAGCCGAACGCGCTAGCCATTGCGCCACGGACGCCCAAAAATTAAATGGTTGTCAGGTATTGCTGAAAAGTTACGACTTTTCACGCTACATCTGAGACCCCCCAAATCCTCTCTCGTTTGGGCTCGAACCACCAACCTTTCGGTTAACAGCTGAACGCACTAACCATTGCGCCACGGAAGCCCAAAAATTAAATGGTCGTCAGGTATTGTAGAAAAACTTTGGCTATTTACGTTACATTTGAGATCCAAAAACACCGCTCCGGGTGGGCTCGAACCACCAAGCTATTGGTTAACAGCCGAACGCGCTAACCATTGAGCCACGAAAGATCAGAAAATTAATGGTTATCACGTATTATGGAAAAAGTTTGACTTTTCACGCTACATCTGAGACCTCACAACACCTCTCCCGGGTGGGCTCGAACCACCAACCTTTCGATTAACAGCTGAACGCGCTAACCATTGCGCCACGGAAGCGCAAAAATTAAATGCTCGTCAGGTATTGTGGAAAAACTCTGACATTTTACGTTACATCTGAGACGTCACAACACCGCTCCCGGGAGGGCTCGAACCATCAACCTTTCGGTTAACTGCTGAACGCGCTGACCATTGCGCCACTGAAGCTCAGAAATTAAATAGTTGTCACGTATTGTGGAAAAGTTTTGACTTTTTACGCTACATCTGAGACCCCACATCACCTCTTCCGGGTGGGCTCAAACCACCAACCTTTCGATTAACAGCTGAACGCGCTAACCATTGCGCCACGGAAGCCCAAAAATTAAGTGTTCGTCAGGTATTGTGGAAAAACTCTGACATTTTACGTTACATCTGAGACATCACAACACCGCTCCCGGATGGGCTAGAACCACCAACCTATTGGTTAACAGCCGAACGCGCTAACCATTGAGCCACGAAAGATCAGAAAATAAATGGTTATCACGTATTTTGGAAAAAGTTTGACTTTTCTCGCTACATCTGAGACCTCACAACACCTCTCCCGGGTGGGCTTGAACCACCAACCTTTCGATTAACAGCTGAACGCGCTAACCATTGCGCCACGGAAGCCCAAAAATTAAATGTTCGTCAGGTATTGTGGAAAAACTCTGACATTTTACGTTACATCTGAGACATCACAACACCGCTCCCGGATGGGCTATAACCTCCAACCTACTGGTTAACAGCCGAACGCGCTAACCATTGAGCCACGGAAGCTCAGAAATTAAATGGTTGTCAGGTATTGTTGAAAAGTTACGACTTTTCACGCTACATCTGAGACCCCACAAAACCTCTCTCGTTTGGGCTCGAACCACCAACCTTTCGGTTAACAGCTGAACGCGCTGACCATTGCGCCACTGAAGCCCAAAAATTAAATGTTCGTCAGGTATTGTGGAAAAACTCCGACATTTTACGTTACATCTGAGACGTCACAACACTTCTCCCGGATGGGCTCGAACCACCAACCTATTGGTTAATAGCCGAACGCGCTAACCATTGCGCCACTGAAGCCCAAAAATTAAATTTTCGTCAGGTATTGAGGTAAAACTTTGACTTTTTACTTCACATCTGAGGCCTCACAACACCGCTCCCGGATGGGCTCGAACCACCAACCTTTCGGTTAACTGCCGATCGCGCTAACCATTGCGCCACGGACGCCCAAAAAAAAATGGTCGTCAGGTATTGCGGAAAAACTTTGGCTATTTCCGTTACATTTGAGATCCAAAAACACCGCTCCTGGGTGGGCTCGAACCACCAAGCTATTGGTTTACAGCCGAACGCGCTAACCATTGAGCCACGAAAGATCAGAAAATAAATGGTTATCACGTATTATGGAAAAAGTTTGACTTTTCACGCTACATCTGAGACCTCACAACACCTCTCCCGGGTGGGCTCGAACCACCAACCTTTCGATTAACAGCTGAACGCGCTAACCATTGCGCCACGGAAGCCCAAAAATTAAATGCTCGTCAGGTATTGTGGAAAAACTCTGACATTTTACGTTACATCTGAGACGTCACAACACCGCTCCTGGGAGGGCTCGAACCACCAACCTTTCGGTTAACAGCTGAACGCGCTGACCATTGCGCCACTGAAGCTCAGAAATTCAATGGTTGTCACGTATTGTGGAAAAGTTTTGACTTTTTACGCTACATCTGAGACCCCACATCACCTCTTCCGGGTGGGCTCAAACCACCAACCTTTCGATTAACAGCTGAACGCGCTAACCATTGCGCCACGGAAGCCCAAAAATTAAGTGTTCGTCAGGTATTGCGGAAAAACTCTGACATTTTACGTTACATCTGAGACATCACAACACCGCTCCCGGATGGGCTAGAACCACCAACCTATTGGTTAACAGCCGAACGCGCTAACCATTGAGCCACGAAAGATCAGAAAATAAATGGTTATCACGTATTATGGAAAAAGTTTGACTTTTCACGCTACATCTGAGACCTCACAACACCTCTCCCGGGTGGGCTCGAACCACCAACCTTTCGATTAACAGCTGAACGCGCTAACCATTGCGCCACGGAAGCCCAAAAATTAAATGCTCGTCAGGTATTGTGGAAAAACTCTGACATTTTACGTTACATCTGAGACGTCACAACACCGCTCCTGGGAGGGCTCGAACCACCAACCTTTCGGTTAACAGCTGAACGCGCTGACCATTGCGCCACTGAAGCTCAGAAATTAAATGGTTGTCACGTATTGTGGAAAAGTTTTGACTTTTTACGCTACATCTGAGACCCCACATCACCTCTTCCGGGTGGGCTCGAACAACCAACCTTTCGGTTAACAGCCGAACGCGCTAACCATTGCGCCACGGAAGCCCAAAAATTAAATGGTCGTCAGGTATTGTGGAAAATCTTTGGCTTTTTACGTTACATTAGAGATCCCACAACACCGCTCCCGGGTGGGCTCGAACCACCAACCTTTCGGTTAACAGCCGAACGCGCTAACCATTGCGCAACGGAAGCCCAAATATTAAATGGTCGTCAGGTATTGAGGTAAAACTTTACTTTTTACTTCACATCTGAGAACTCACAACACCGCTCCCGGCTGGGCTCGAACCACCAACCTTTCGGTTAACAGCCGAACGCGCTAACCATTGTGCCACGGACGCCCAAAAATTAAATAGTCGTCAGGTATTGTGGAAAAACTTTGGCTATTTACGTTACATTTGAGATCCAAAAACGCCGCTCCCGGGTGGGCTCGAACCACCAACCTATTGGTTAACAGCCGAACGCGCTAACCATTGAGCCACGGAAGCTCAGAAATTAAATGGTTGTCAGGTATTGTTGAAAAGTTACGACTTTTCACGCTACATCTGAGACCCCACAAAACCTCTCTCGTTTGGGCTCGAAACACCAACCTTTCGGTTAACAGCTGAACGCGCTGACCATTGCGCCACTGAAGCCCAAAAATTAAATGTTCGTCAGGTATTGTGGAAAAACTCTGACATTTTACGTTACATCTGAGACGTCACAACGCTTCTCCCGGATAGGCTCGAACCACCAACCTATGGGTTAATAGCCGAACGCGCTAACCATTGAGCCACAGAAGCTCAGAAATTAAATGGTTGTTAGGTTTTGTGGATAAGTTATGACTTTTTACGTTACATCTGAGACCCTACAACACCTTTCCCAGGTGGGCTCGAACCACCACCCTTTCGGTTAACAGCCGAACGCGCTAACCATTGCGCCAAGGAAGCCCAAAAATTAAATGGTAGTCAGGTATTGTGGAAAAACTTTGGTTTTCTACGTTACATTTGAGATCCTACAACACCGCTCCCGGGTGGGCTCGAACCACCAACCTTTCGATTAACAGCTGGACGCGCTAATTATTGCGCCACGGAAGCCCAAAAATTAAATGTTCGTCAGGTATTGTGGAAAAACTCTGACATTTTACGTAACATCTGAGACGTCACAACACCGCTCCCGGATGGGCTCGAACCACCAACCTTTCGGTTAACAGCCGAACGCGCTAACCATTGCGCCACGGACGCCCAAAAAAAATGGTCGTCAGGTATTGTGGAAAATCTTTGGCTTTTTACGTTACATTAGAGATCCCACAACACCGCTCCCGGGTGGGCTCGAACCACCAACCTTTCGGTTAACAGCCGAACGCGCTAACCATTGCGCAACGGAAGCCCAAATATTAAATGGTCGTCAGGTATTGAGGTAAAACTTTACTTTTTACTTCACATCTGAGACCTCACAACACCGCTCCCGGCTGGGCTCGAACCACCAACCTTTCGGTTAAAAGCCGAACGCGCTAACCATTGCGCCACGGACGCCCAAAAATTAGATGGTCGTCAGGTATTATGGAAAAAGTTTGACTTTTCACGCTACATCTGAGACCTCACAACACCGCTCCCGGATGGGCTCGAACCACCAACCTTTCGATTAACAGCCGAACGCGCTAACATTGAGCCACGGAAGCCCAAAAATAAAATGTTCGTCAGGACAATAAATAAAAATGTACATCGATTTTTAATAACATTTTCAAAATCGACGTTTCACGGCCAAAGAAGCATATTTTGAGTATTTCTTCACTATTTTCAAATATTACCACTGAAACCATTATTTTTATACTTTTTGCTTTAATTCAAGCAATGTAACGATATTCATTCAAAAAACTGTTAAAATTCAATTTTCAATAAGAAATCGTATTCACGGATTTTGTGTCTTGAAGAAGAAAAACCTGCGACTTTTTCGGTACTTTTTTGAATGCTTTTTTTTCTGGAGAAATTTTTGACCGAATTCAGCTTAATTCCCTATAAAACACTCATTAAAAGTGATTTCATCTCGATTGAACAATAAATAAAAATGTACCTCGATTTTTAATAACATTTTAAATCCGTGACAACGATTTCTTATTGAAAAATTTAATTTTAACAGTTTTTTGATTGAATATCGTTACATTTGCTTGAATTAAAGCAAAAAGTATAAAAATAATGGTTTCAGTGAATATATTTGTAAATAGTGAAGAAATACTCAAAATGTCCTTCGTTGGCGGTGAAACGTCGATTTTTAAAATGTTATTAAAAATCGAGGTACATTTTTAATTATTGTTCAATCGAGATGAAATCACTTTTAATGAGTGTTTTATAGGGAATTAAGCTGAATTCGGTCAAACATTTCTCCAGAAAAAAATGCATTCAAAAGTGTACCGAAAAAATCGCATGTTTTTTTTCTTCAAGATACAAAATCCTTGACAACGATTTCTTGTTTAAAATTGAATTTTAACAGTTTGTTGAATGAATATCGTTACATTTGCTTGAATTAACGCAAAAATTACAAAAATAATGGTTTCAGTGGTTATATTTGAAAACAGTGAACAAATACTCAAAATGTTTTTCTTAGGCCGAGTTACGTCGATTTTGAAAATGTTATTAAAAATCGAGGTACATTTTTATTTATTGTTCAATCGAGATGAAATCACTTTTAATGAGTGTTTTATAGGGAATTAAGCTGAATTCGGTCAAAAATTTCTCCAGAAAAAATGCATTCAAAAAAGTACCGAAAAAATAGCAGGTTTTTCTTCTTCAAGACACAAAATCCGTGAATACGATTTCTTATTGAAAATTGAATTTTAACAGTTTTTTGAATGAATATCGTTACATTGCTTGAATTAAAGCAAAAAGTATAAAAATAATGGTTTCAATGAAAATATTTCAAAATTGTGAAGAAATACTCAAAGTATGCTTCTTTGGCCGTGAAACGTCGATTTGAAAATGTTATTAAAAATCGAGGTACATTTTTATTTATTGTTCAATCGAGATGAAATCACTTTTAATGAGTGTTTTATAGGGAATTAAGCTGAATTCGGTCAAAAATTTCTCCAGAAAAAAAATGCATTCAAAAAAGTTCCGAAAAAATCGCATGTTTTTCTTCTTCAAGATAAAAAATCCGTGACAACGATTTCTTATTGAAAAATTTAATTTTAACAGTTTTTTGATTGAATATCGTTACATTTGCTTGAATTAAAGCAAAAAGTATAAAAATAATGCTTTCAGTGAACATATTTGAAAATAGTGAAGAAATACTCAAAGTATGCTTCTTTGGCCGTGAAACGTCGATTTTGAAAATGTTATTAAAAATCGAGGTAAATTTTTAATTATTGTTCAATCGAGATGAAATCCCTTTCAATGAGTGTTTTATAGGGAATTAAGCTGAATTTGGTCAAACATTTCTCCAGAAAAAAATGCATTCAAAAGTGTACCGAAAAAATCGCATGTTTTTTTTCTTCAAGATACAAAATCCTTGACAACGATTTCTTGTTTAAAATTGAATTTTAACAGTTTGTTGGATGAATATCGTTACATTTGCTTGAATTAACGCAAAAATTACAAAAATAATGGTTTCAGTGGTTATATTTGAAAACAGTGAACAAATACTCAAAATGTTTTTCTTAGGCCGAGTTACGTCGATTTTGAAAATGTTATTAAAAATCGAGGTACATTTTTATTTATTGTTCAATCGAGATGAAATCACTTTTAATGAGTGTTTTATAGGGAATTAAGCAGAATTCGGTCAAAAATTTCTCCAGAAAAAAATTCATTCAAAAAAGTACCGAAAAAATCGCATGTTTTTCTTCTTCAAGATACAAAATCCGTGACAACGATTTCTTATTGAAAAATTTAATTTTAACAGTTTTTTGATTGAATATCGTTACATTTGCTTGAATTAAAGCAAAAAGTATAAAAATAATGGTTTCAGTGAATATATTTGTAAATAGTGAAGAAATACTCAAAATATGCTTTTTTGGCCGTGAAACGTCGATTTTGAAAATGTTATTAAAAATCGAGGTACATTTTTATTTATTGTCCTGACGAACATTTAATTTTTGGGCTTCCGTGGCTCAATGTTAGCGCGTTCGGCTGTTAATCGAAAGGTTGGTGGTTCGAGCCCATCCGGGAGCGGTGTTGTGTGGTCTCAGATGTAGCGTGAAAAGTCAAACTTTTTCCATAATACCTGACGACCATTTAATTTTTGGGCGTCCGTTGCGCAATGGTTAGCGCGTTCGGCTGTTAACCGAAAGGTTGGTGGTTCTGGCCCAGCCGGGAGCGGTGTTGTGAGGTCTCAGATGTGAAGTAAAAAGTCAAAGTTTTACCTCAATACCTGACGACCATTTAATATTTGGGCTTCCGTTGCGCAATGGTTAGCGCGTTCGGCTGTTAACCGAAAGGTTGGTGGTTCGAGCCCACCCGGGAGCGGTGTTGTGGGATCTCTAATGTAACGTAAAAAGCCAAAGATTTTCCACAATACCTGACGACCATTTTTTTTTGGGCGTCCGTGGCACAATGGTTAGCGCGTTCGGCTGTTAACCGAAAGGTTGGTGGTTCGAGCCCATCCGGGAGCGGTGTTGTGACGTCTCAGATGTTACGTAAAATGTCAGAGTTTTTCCACAATACCTGACGAACATTTAATTTTTGGGCTTCCGTGGCGCAATAATTAGCGCGTCCAGCTGTTAATCGAAAGGTTGGTGGTTCGAGCCCACCCGGGAGCGGTGTTGTGGGATCTCAAATGTAACGTAGAAAACCAAAGTTTTTCCACAATACCTGACTACCATTTAATTTTTGGGCTTCCTTGGCGCAATGGTTAGCGCGTTCGGCTGTTAACCGAAAGGGTGGTGGTTCGAGCCCACCTGGGAGAGGTGTTGTAGGGTCTCAGATGTAACGTAAAAAGTCATAACTTATCCACAAAACCTAACAACCATTTAAGTTCTGAGCTTCTGTGGCTCAATGGTTAGCGCGTTCGGCTATTAACCCATAGGTTGGTGGTTCGAGCCCATCCGGGAGAAGCGTTGTGACGTCTCAGATGTAACGTAAAATGTCAGAGTTTTTCCACAATACCTGACGAACATTTAATTTTTGGGCTTCAGTGGCGCAATGGTCAGCGCGTTCAGCTGTTAACCGAAAGGTTGGTGGTTCGAGCCCAAACGAGAGAGGTTTTGTGGGGTCTCAGATGTAGCGTGAAAAGTCGTAACTTTTCAACAATACCTGACAACCATTTAATTTCTGAGCTTTCGTGGCTCAATGGTTAGCGCGTTCGGCTGTTAACCAATAGCTTGGTGGTTCGAGCCCACCCGGGAGCGATGTTTTTGGATCTCAAATGTAACGTAAATAGCCAAAGTTTTTCCGCAATACCTGACGACCATTTTTTTTGGGCGTCCGTGGCGCAATGGTTAGCGCGTTCGGCTGTTAACCGAAAGGTTGGTGGTTCGAGCCCATCCGGGAGCGGTGTTGTGAGGCCTCAGATGTGAACTAAAAAGTCAAAGTTTTACCTCAATACCTGACGAATATTTAATTTTTTCGCTTCAGTGGCGCAATGGTTAGCGCGTTCGGCTATTAACCAATAGGTTGGTGGTTCGAGCCCATCCGGGAGAAGTGTTGTGACGTCTCAGATGTAACGTAAAATGTCGGAGTTTTTCTACAATACCTGACGACCATTTAATTTTTGGGCTTCCGTGGCGCAATGGTTAGTGCGTTCAGCTGTTAACCGAAAGGTTGGTGGTTCGAGCCCAAACGAGAGAGGATTTGTGGGGTCTCAGATGTAGCGTGAAAAGTCGTAACTTTTCAACAATACCTGACAACCATTTAATTTTTGGGCGTCCTTGGCGCAATGGCTAGCGCGTTCGGCTGTTAACCGAAAGGTTGGTGGTTCGAGCCCATCCGGGAGCGGTGTTGTGACGTCTCAGATGTTACGTAAAATGTCAGAGTTTTTCCACAATACCTGACGAACATCTAGTTTTTGGGCTTCCGTGGCGCAGTAATTAGCGCGTCCAGCTCTTAATCGAAAGGTTGGTGGTTCGAGCCCACACGGAAGAGGTGTTGTGGGGTCTCAGATGTAGCGTTAAAAGTCAAAACTTTTCCACAATACGTGACAACCATTTAATTTCTGATCTTCCGTGGCTCAATGGTTAGCGCGTTCAGCTGTTAACCAATAGGTTGGTGGTTCGAGCCCACCCGGGAGCGGTGTTGTGTGATCTCAAATGTAACGTAGAAAGCCAAAGTTTTTCCACAATACCTGACGACCATTTAATTTTTGGGCTTCCGTGGCGCAATGGTTAGCGCGTTCGGCTGTTAACCAATAGGTTGGTGGTTCGAGCCCATCCGGGAGCGGTGTTGTGAGTTCTCAGATGTGACGTAAAATTCAAGTTTTTTGCACAATACCTGACGAGCATTTAGATTTTGGGCTTCCGTGGCGCAATGGTTAGCGCGTTCGGCTGTTAACCAATAGGTTGGTGGTTCGAGCCCATCCGGGAGCGGTGTTGTGAGGTCTCAGATGTGACGTAAAAAGTCAAGGTTTTTACACAATACCTGACGAGCATTTAACTTTTGGGCTTCCGTGGCACAATGGTTAGCGCGTTCGGCTGTTAACCAATAGGTTGGTGGTTCGAGCCCATCCGGGAGCGGTGTTGTGGGATCTCAAATGTAACGTAGAAAGCCAAAGTTTTTGCACAATAAATGACGACCATTTAATTTTTGGGCTTCCGTGGCGCCATGGTTAGCGCGTTCGGCTGTTAACCAGTAGGTTGGTGGTTCGACCCCATCCGGGAGCGGTGTTGTGAGGTCTCAGATGTGACGTAAAAAGTCAAGGTTTTTACACAATTCCTGACGAGCATTTAACTTTTGGGCTTCCGTGGCGCAATGGTAAGCGCGTTCGGCTGTTAACCAATAGGTTGGTGGTTCGAGCCCATCCGGGAGCGGTGTTGTGAGGTCTCAGATGAGACGTAAAAAGTCAAGGTTTTTACACAATACCTGACGAGCATTTAACTTTTGGGCTTCCGTGGCGCAATGGTTAGCGCGTTCGGCTGTTAACCAATAGGTTGGTGGTTCGAGCCCATCCGGGAGCGGTGTTGTGAGGTCTCAGATGTGACGTAAAAAGTCATGGTTTTTGCACAATACCTGACGAGCATTTAGCTTTTGGGCTTCCGTGGCGCATTGGTTAGCGCGTTCGGCTGTTAACCAATAGGTTGGTGGTTCGAGCCCATCCGGGAGCGGTGTTGTGAGGTCTCAGATGTGACGTAAAAAGTCAAGGTTTTTACACAATACCTGACGAGCATTTAACTTTTGGGCTTCCGTGGCGCAATGGTTAGCGCGTTCGGCTGTTAACCAATAGGTTGGTGGTTCGAGCCCATCCGGGAGCGGTGTTGTGAGGTCTCAGATGTGACGTAAAAAGTCAAGGTTTTTACACAATACCTGACAACCATTTAATTTCTGAGCTTCCGTGGCTCAATGGTTAGCGCGTTCGGCTGTTAACCAATAGGTTGGTGGTTCGAGCCCACCCGGGAGCGGTGTTGTGGGATCTCAAATGTAACGTAGAAAGCCAAAGTTTTTCCACAATACCTGACGACCATTTAATCTTTGGGCTTCCGTGGCGCATTATTTAGCGCGTTCGGCTGTTAACCGAAAGGTTGGTAGTTCAAGCCCCCCCGGGAGCGGTGTTGTGGGATCTCGAATGTAACGTAGAAAGCCAAAGTTTTCCACAATACCTGACGACCATTTAATTTTTGGGCTTCTGTGGCGCAATGGTTAGCGCGTTCGGCTGTTTACCAATAGGTTGGTGGTTCGAGCCCATCCGGGAAAGGTGTTGTGAGGTCTCAGATGTGACGTAAGAAGTCAAGGTTTTTACACAATACCTGACGAGCATTTAACTTTTGGGCTTCCGTGGCGCAATGGTTAGCGCGTTCGGCTGTTAACCAATAGGTTGGTGGTTCGAGCCCATCCGGGAGCGGTGTTGTGAGGTCTCAGATGTGACGTAAGAAGTCAAGGTTTTTACACAATACCTGACGAGTATTTAACTTTTGGGCTTCCGTGGCGCAATGGTTAGCGCGTTCGGCTGTTAACCAATAGGTTGGTGGTTCGAGCCCATCCGGGAGCGGTGTTGTGAGTTCTGAGATGTGACGTCAAAAGTCAAGTTTTTTGCACAATACCTGACGAGCATTTAGCTTTTGGGCTTCCGTGGCGCAATGGTTAGCGCGCTCGGCTGTTAACCAATAGGTTGGTGGTTCGAGCCCATCCGGGAGCGGTGTTGTGAGGTCTCAGATGTGACGTAAAAAGTCAAGGTTTTTACACAATACCTGACGAGCATTTAACTTTTGGGCTTCCGTGGCGCAATGGTTAGCGCGTTCGGCTGTTAACCAGTAGGTTGGTGGTTCGACCCCATCCGGGAGCGGTGTTGTGAGGTCTCAGATGTGACGTAAAAAGTCAAGGTTTTTACACAATTCCTGACGAGCATTTAACTTTTGGGCTTCCGTGGCGCAATGGTAAGCGCGTTCGGCTGTTAACCAATAGGTTGGTGGTTCGAGCCCATTCGGGAGCGGTGTTGTGAGGTCTCAGATGAGACGTAAAAAGTCAAGGTTTTTACACAATACCTGACGAGCATTTAACTTTTGGGCTTCCGTGGCGCAATGGTTAGCGCGTTCGGCTGTTAACCAATAGGTTGGTGGTTCGAGCCCATCCGGGAGCGGTGTTGTGAGGTCTCAGATGTGACGTAAAAAGTCATGGTTTTTGCACAATACCTGACGAGCATTTAGCTTTTGGGCTTCCGTGGCGCATTGGTTAGCGCGTTCGGCTGTTAACCAATAGGTTGGTGGTTCGAGCCCATCCGGGAGCGGTATTGTGAGGTCTCAGATGTGACGTAAAAAGTCAAGGTTTTTACACAATACCTGACGAGCATTTAACTTTTGGGCTTCCGTGGCGCAATGGTTAGCGCGTTCGGCTGTTAACCAATAGGTTGGTGGTTCGAGCCCATCCGGGAGCGGTGTTGTGAGGTCTCAGATGTGACGTAAAAAGTCAAGGTTTTTACACAATACCTGACAACCATTTAATTTCTGAGCTTCCGTGGCTCAATGGTTAGCGCGTTCGGCTGTTAACCAATAGGTTGGTGGTTCGAGCCCACCCGGGAGCGGTGTTGTGGGATCTCAAATGTAACGTAGAAAGCCAAAGTTTTTCCACAATACCTGACGACCATTTAATCTTTGGGCTTCCGTGGCGCAATATTTAGCGCGTTCGGCTGTTAACCGAAAGGTTGGTAGTTCAAGCCCACCCGGGAGCGGTGTTGTGGGATCTCGAATGTAACGTAGAAAGCCAAAGTTTTCCACAATACCTGACGACCATTTAATTTTTGGGCTTCTGTGGCGCAATGGTTAGCGCGTTCGGCTGTTTACCAATAGGTTGGTGGTTCGAGCCCATCCGGGAAAGGTGTTGTGAGGTCTCAGATGTGACGTAAGAAGTCAAGGTTTTTACACAATACCTGACGAGTATTTAACTTTTGGGCTTCCGTGGCGCAATGGTTAGCGCGTTCGGCTGTTAACCAATAGGTTGGTGGTTCGAGCCCATCCGGGAGCGGTGTTGTGAGGTCTCAGATGTGACGTAAGAAGTCAAGGTTTTTACACAATACCTGACGAGTATTTAACTTTTGGGCTTCCGTGGCGCAATGGTTAGCGCGTTCGGCTGTTAACCAATAGGTTGGTGGTTCGAGCCCATCCGGGAGCGGTGTTGTGAGTTCTCAGATGTGACGTAAAAAGTCAAGTTTTTTGCACAATACCTGACGAGCATTTAGCTTTTGGGCTTCCGTGGCGCAATGATTAGCGCGTTCGGCTGTTAACCAATAGGTTGGTGGTTCGAGCCCATCCGGGAGCGGTGTTGTGAGGTCTCAGATGTGACGTAAAAAGTCAAGGTTTTTACACAATACCTGACGAGCATTTAACTTTTGGGCTTCCGTGGCGCAATGGTTAGCGCGTTCGGCTGTTAACCAATAGGTTGGTGGTTCGAGCCCATCCGGGAGCGGTGTTGTGGGATCTCAAATGTAACGTAGAAAGCCAAAGTTTTTGCACAATAAATGACGACCATTTAATTTTTGGGCTTCCGTGGCGCAATGGTTAGCGCGTTCGGCTGTTAACCAGTAGGTTGGTGGTTCGACCCCATCCGGGAGCGGTGTTGTGAGGTCTCAGATGTGACGTAAAAAGTCAAGGTTTTTACACAATTCCTGACGAGCATTTAACTTTTGGGCTTCCGTGGCGCAATGGTAAGCGCGTTCGGCTGTTAACCAATAGGTTGGTGGTTCGAGCCCATCCGGGAGCGGTGTTGTGAGGTCTCAGATGAGACGTAAAAAGTCAAGGTTTTTACACAATACCTGACGAGCATTTAACTTTTGGGCTTCCGTGGCGCAATGGTTAGCGCGTTCGGCTGTTAACCAATAGGTTGGTGGTTCGAGCCCATCCGGGAGCGGTGTTGTGAGGTCTCAGATGTGACGTAAAAAGTCATGGTTTTTGCACAATACCTGACGAGCATTTAGCTTTTGGGCTTCCGTGGCGCATTGGTTAGCGCGTTCGGCTGTTAACCAATAGGTTGGTGGTTCGAGCCCATCCGGGAGCGGTGTTGTGAGGTCTCAGATGTGACGTAAAAAGTCAAGGTTTTTACACAATACCTGACGAGCATTTAACTTTTGGGCTTCCGTGGCGCAATGGTTAGCGCGTTCGGCTGTTAACCAATAGGTTGGTGGTTCGAGCCCATCCGGGAGCGGTGTTGTGAGGTCTCAGATGTGACGTAAAAAGTCAAGGTTTTTACACAATACCTGACAACCATTTAATTTCTGAGCTTCCGTGGCTCAATGGTTAGCGCGTTCGGCTGTTAACCAATAGGTTGGTGGTTCGAGCCCACCCGGGAGCGGTGTTGTGGGATCTCAAATGTAACGTAGAAAGCCAAAGTTTTTCCACAATACCTGACGACCATTTAATCTTTGGGCTTCCGTGGCGCAATATTTAGCGCGTTCGGCTGTTAACCGAAAGGTTGGTAGTTCAAGCCCACCCGGGAGCGGTGTTGTGGGATCTCGAATGTAACGTAGAAAGCCAAAGTTTTCCACAATACCTGACGACCATTTAATTTTTGGGCTTCTGTGGCGCAATGGTTAGCGCGTTCGGCTGTTTACCAATAGGTTGTTGGTTCGAGCCCATCCGGGAAAGGTGTTGTGAGGTCTCAGATGTGACGTAAAAAGTCAAGGTTTTTACACAATACCTGACGAGCATTTAACTTTTGGGCTTCCGTGGCGCAATGGTTAGCGCGTTCGGCTGTTAACCATTAGGTTGGTGGTTCGAGTCCATCCGGGAGCGGTGTTGTGAGGTCTCAGATGTGACGTAAAAAGTCAAGGTTTTTACACAATACCTGACGAGCATTTAACTTTTGGGCTTCCGTGGCGCAATGGTTAGCGCGTTCAGCTGTTAACCAATAGGTTGGTGGTTCGAGCCCATCTGGGAGCGGTGTTGTGAGGTCTCAGATGTGACGTAAAAAGTCAAGGTTTTTACACAATACCTGACGAGCATTTAACTTTTGGGCTTCCGTGGCGCAATGGTTAGCGCGTTCGGCTGTTAACCAATAGGTTGGTGGTTCGAGTCCATCCGGGAGCGGTGTTGTGAGGTCTCAGATGTGACGTAAAAAGTCAAGGTTTTAACACAATACCTGACGAGCATTTAATTTTTGGGCTTCCGTGGCGCAATGGTTAGCGCGTTCAGCTGTTAACCAATAGGTTGGTGGTTCGAGCCCATCCGGGAGCGGTGTTGTGAGGTCTCAGATGTGACGTAAAAAGTCAAGGTTTTTACACAATACCTGACGAGCATTTAACTTTTGGGCTTCCGTGGCGCAATGGTTAGCGCGTTCGGCTGTTAACCAATAGGTTGGTGGTTCGAGCCCATCCGGGAGCGGTGTTGTGAGGTCTCAGATGTGACGTAAAAAGTCAAGGATTTTACACAATACCTGACAACCATTTAATTTCTGAGCTTCCGTGGCTCAATGGTTAGCGCGTTCGGCTGTTAACCAATAGGTTGGTGGTTCGAGCCCACCCGGGAGCGGTGTTGTGGGATCTCAAATGTAACGTAGAAAGCCAAAGTTTTTCCACAATACCTGACGACCATTTAATCTTTGGGCTTCCGTGGCGCAATATTTAGCGCGTTCGGCTGTTAACCGAAAGGTTGGTAGTTCAAGCCCACCCGGGAGCGATGTTGTGGGATCTCGAATGTAACGTAGAAAGCCAAAGTTTTCCACAATACCTGACGACCATTTAATTTTTGGGCTTCCGTGGCGCAATGGTTAGCGCGTTCGGCTGTTTACCAATAGGTTGGTGGTTCGAGCCCATCCGGGAAAGGTGTTGTGAGGTCTCAGATGTGACGTAAAAAGTCAAGGTTTTTACACAATACCTGACGAGCATTTAACTTTTGGGCTTCCGTGGCGCAATGGTTAGCGCGTTCGGCTGTTAACCATTAGGTTGGTGGTTCGAGTCCATCCGGGAGCGGTGTTGTGAGGTCTCAGATGTGACGTAAAATGTCAAGGTTTTAACACAATACCTGACGAGCATTTAATTTTTGGGCTTCCGTGGCGCAATGGTTAGCGCGTTCAGCTGTTAACCAATAGGTTGGTGGTTCGAGCCCACCCGGGAGCGGTGTTGTGGGATCTCAAATGTAACGTAGAAAGCCAAAGTTTTTCCACAATACCTGACGACCATTTAATTTTTGGGCTTCCGTGGCGCAATGGTTAGCACGTTTGGCTGTTAACCAATAGGTTGGTGGTTCGAGCCCATCTGGGAGCGGTGTTGTGAGGTCTCAGATGTGACGTAAAAAGTCAAGGTTTTTACACAATACCTGACGAGCATTTAACTTTTGGGCTTCCGTGGCGCAATGGTTAGCGCGTTCGGCTGTTAACCAATAGGTTGGTGGTTCGAGTCCATCCGGGAGCGGTGTTGTGAGGTCTCAGATGTGACGTAAAAAGTCAAGGTTTTAACACAATACCTGACGAGCATTTAATTTTTGGGCTTCCGTGGCGCAATGGTTAGCGCGTTCAGCCGTTAACCAATAGGTTGGTGGTTCGAGTCCATCCGGGAGCGGTGTTGTGAGGTCTCAGATGTGACGTAAAAAGTCAAGGTTTTAACACAATACCTGACGAGCATTTAATTTTTGGGCTTCCGTGGCGCAATGGTTAGCGCGTTCAGCTGTTAACCAATAGGTTGGTGGTTCGAGCCCACCCGGGAGCGGTGTTGTGGGATCTCAAATGTAACGTAGAAAGCCAAAGTTTTTCCACAATACCTGACGACCATTTAATATTTGGGCTTCCGTGGCGCAATGGTTAGCACGTTTGGCTGTTAACCAATAGGTTGGTGGTTCGAGCCCATCCGGGAGCGATGTTGTGAGGTCTCAGATGTGACGTAAAAAGTCAAGGTTTTTACACAATACCTGACGAGCATTGAATTTTTGGGCTTCCGTGGCGCAATGGTTAGCGCGTTCAGCTGTTAATTGAAAGGTTGGTGGCTCGAGCCCACCCGGGAGCGGTGTTGTGGGATCTCAAATGTAACGTCATAAGTGAATCATATTACAGCTCCCTATAAGTACTGGACGTAGGTTATGCTTTTGTAAACAGCGTTTTCTTCCAAGACATCCAAGCCCGCCATCTATAGCTCAGTTTTGCAAGTATAGTTTTCCCATTAACCCGGATCTTGAGTTAGGTTAACCTACGGAAGTTCCGGTTGATGATAATGGCTGTCAGACCGCCGTCAGTGTCGTGATTAGTGTGAAGCTTATTATCGCGTTATAATTTTGATTTAGAATGGCTTATGTAAGGATCAATGTAACTATTTGCAATGGTTGCATGCCCACATTAAAGAGACATCTGAACACGATCTATGTGATATTAAAAGCACTTAACCGTAAAAAACTAAAAAAACGTTTTGTAAAACTGAAAAATATTGACCAGCATCTTTTGCAAACGGAAAACGTTAAAGCATTGAAAAAATTTGTCACACTTAAAAAAGGAAAACAAATTTCTATGTCGACGCACATAACCTTTAATTAGTAATAAATCGGTCCAACTATCCCCGCTAGCCTTTAAATCGATCGGTGGAAGCTTAGCTCAGTGCTGTACTGTACTAGGGATACATTAGAAATATTCTAGCATGATGAAGTCTATTTTGATCATTTGAATTCATATTAATTTCCTTTTCAACACAAGCGTTTAAAAAATACCTATAGACCGCCAATTATTTTTTTAAATCGGAAAAATAAAGTGGACTTCTACTATCATATTCACAACCCAACACTTTTATGGAACAACTTGTTTCCTTCTCTCTCAAACCTTTCCTCATTGGCTATCAGCCTACCACTTACTTCCGTTTGCTTCGCCCGCTTATTAAAAATTACTTTCGCGCCAAAATCATTCCTCTGATTTAGTTCACAAATTCGCCGCTGCGTTTCGCATATACCCTTTTCTCTTCAGTGCTAGGAGACAATGCTGATGCACGGCGATGTTATAACGTCCAGTACTTCTAGGGAGCTGTAATATGATCCACTTCTGGTAACGTAGAAAGCCAAAGTTTTTCCACAATACCTGACGACCATTTAATTTTTGGGCTTCCGTGGCGCAATGGTTAGCACGTTTGGCTGTTAACCAATAGGTTGGTGGTTCGAGCCCATCCGTGAGCGGTGTTGTGAGGTCTCAGATGTGACGTAAAAAGTCAAGGTTTTTACACAATACCTGACGAGCATTTAATTTTTGGGCTTCCGTGGCGCAATGGTTAGCGCGTTCAGCTGTTAATTGAAAGGTTGGTGGCTCGAGCCCACCCGGGAGAGGTGTTGTGGGGTCTCAAATGTAACGTAGAAAGCCAAAGTTTTTCAACAATACCTCACAACCATTTAATTTCTGAGCTTCCGTGGCTCAATGGTTAGCGCGTTCGGCTGTTAACCAATAGGTTGGTGGTGCGAGCCCATCCGGGAGCGGTGTTGTGAGTTCTCAGATGTGACGTAAAAAGTCAAGGTTTTTACACAATACCTGACGAGCATTTAACTTTTGGGCTTCCGTGGCGCAATGGTTAGCGCGTTCGGCTGTTTACCAATAGGTTGGTGGTTCCAGCCCATCCGGGAAAGGTGTTGTGAGGTCTCAGATGTGACGTAAAAAGTCGAGGTTTTTACACAATACCTGACGAGCATTTAACTTTTGGGCTTCCGTGGCGCAATGGTTAGCGCGTTCGGCTGTTAACCAACAGGTTGGTGGTTGGAGCCCATCCGGGAGCGGTGTTGTGAGGTCTCAGATGTGACGTAAAAAGTCAAGGTTTTTACACAATACCTGACGAGCATTTAATTTTTGGGCTTCCGTGGCGCAATGGTTAGCGCGTTCAGCTGTTAATCGAAAGGTTGGTGGTTCGAGCCCACCCGGGAGAGGTGTTGTGCTGTCTCAAATGTAACGTAGAAAGCCAAAGGTTTTCCACAATACCTGACAACCATTTAATTTCTGAGCTTCCGTGGCTCAATGGTTAGCACGTTCGGCTGTTAACCAATAGGTTGGTGGTTCGAGCCCATCCGGGAACGGTGTTGTGAGGTCTCAGATGTGACGTAAAAAGTCAAAGTTTTTCCACAATACCTGACAACCATTTAATTTTTGGGCTTCCGTGGCGCAATGGTTAGCGCGTTCAGCTGTTAACCAATAGGTTGGTGGTTCGAGCCCACCCGGGAGCGGTGTTGTGGGATCTCAAATGTAACGTAGAAAGCCAAAGTTTTTCCACAATACCTGACGACCATTTAATTTTTGGGTTTCCATGGCGCAATGGTTAGCACGTTTGGCTGTTAACCAATAGGTTGGTGGTTCGAGCCCATCCGGGAGCGGTGTTGTGAGGTCTCAGATGTGACGTAAAAAGTCAAAGTTTTTCCACAATACCTGACAGCCATTTAATTTTTGGGCTTCCGTGGCGCAATGGTTAGCGCGTTCAGCTGTTAACCAATAGGTTGGTGGTTCGAGCCCACCCGGGAGCGGTGTTGTGGGATCTCAAATGTAACGTAGAAAGCCAAAGTTTTTCCACAATACCTGACAGCCATTTAATTTTTGGGCTTCCGTGGCGCAATGGTTAGCGCGTTCGGCTGTTTACCAATAGGTTGGTGGTTCGAGCCCATCCGGGAAAGGTGTTGTGAGGTCTCAGATGTGACGTAAAAAGTCAAGGTTTTTACACAATACCTGACGAGCATTTAACTTTTGGGCTTCCGTGGCGCAATGGTTAGCGCGTTCGGCTGTTAACCAATAGGTTGGTGGTTCGAGTCCATCCGGGAGCGGTGTTGTGAGGTCTCAGATGTGACGTAAAAAGTCAAGGTTTTAACACAATACCTGACGAGCATTTAATTTTTGGGCTTCCGTGGCGCAATGGTTAGCGCGTTCAGCTGTTAACCAATAGGTTGGTGGTTCGAGCCCACCCGGGAGCGGTGTTGTGGGATCTCAAATGTAACGTAGAAAGCCAAAGTTTTTCCACAATACCTGACGACCATTTAATATTTGGGCTTCCGTGGCGCAATGGTTAGCACGTTTGGCTGTTAACCAATAGGTTGGTGGTTCGAGCCCATCCGGGAGCGGTGTTGTGAGGTCTCAGATGTGACGTAAAAAGTCAAGGTTTTTACACAATACCTGACGAGCATTTAATTTTTGGGCTTCCGTGGCGCAATGGTTAGCGCGTTCAGCTGTTAATTGAAAGGTTGGTGGCTCGAGCCCACCCGGGAGCGGTGTTGTGGGATCTCAAATGTAACGTAGAAAGCCAAAGTTTTTCCACAATACCTGACGACCATTTAATTTTTGGGCTTCCGTGGCGCAATGGTTAGCACGTTTGGCTGTTAACCAATAGGTTGTTGGTTCGAGCCCATCCGGGAGCGGTGTTGTGAGGTCTCAGATAAGACGTAAAAAGTCAAGGTTTTTACACAATACCTGACGAGCATTTAATTTTTGGGCTTCCGTGGCGCAATGGTTAGCGAGTTCAGCTGTTAATTGAAAGGTTGGTGGCTCGAGCCCACCCGGGAGAGGTGTTGTGGGGTCTCAAATGTAACGTAGAAAGCCAAAGTTTTTCCACAATACCTGACGACCATTTAATTTTTGGGCTTCCGTGGCGCAATAGTTAGCACGTTTGGCTGTTAACCAATAGGTTGGTGGTTCGAGCCCATCCGGGAGCGGTGTTGTGAGTTCTCAGATGTGACGTAAAAAGTCAAGGTTTTTACGCAATACCTGACGAGCATTTAACTTTTGGGCTTCCGTGGCGCAATGGTTAGCGCGTTCGGCTGTTAACCAGTAGGTTGGTGGTTCGAGCCCATCCGGGAGCGGTGTTGTGAGGTCTCAGATGTGACGTAAAAAATCAAGGTTTTTACACAATACCTGACGAGCATTTAACTTTTGGGCTTCCGTGGCGCAATGGTTAGCGCGTTCGGCTGTTAACCAATAGGTTGGTGGTTCGAGCCCATCCGGGAGCGGAGTTGTGAGGTCTCAGATGTGACGTAAAAAATCAAGGTTTTTACACAATACCTGACGAGCATTTAACTTTTGGGCTTCCGTGGCGCAATGGTTAGCGCGTTCGGCTGTTAACCAATAGGTTGGTGGTTCGAGCCCACCCGGGAGCGGTGTTGTGTGATCTTAAATGTAACGTAGAAAGCCAAAGATTTTCCACAATACCTGACGACCATTTAGTATTTGGGCTTCCGTGGCGCAATGGTTAGCACGTTCGGCTGTTAACCAATAGGTTGGTGGTTCGAGCCCATCCGGGAGCGGTGTTGTGAGTTCTCAGATGTGACGTAAAAAGTCAAAGTTTTTCCACAATACCTGACAACCATTTAATTTCTGAGCTTCCGTGGCTCAATGGTTAGCGCGTTCGGCTGTTAACCAATAGGTTGGTGGTTCGAGCCCATCCGGGAGCGGTGTTGTGAGGTCTCAGATGTGATGTAAAAAGTCAAAGTTTTTCCACAATACCTGACAGCCATTTAATATTTGGGCTTCCGTGGCGCAATGGTTAGCGCGTTCGGCTGTTTACCAATAGGTTGGTGGTTCGAGCCCATCCGGGAAAGGTGTTGTGAGGTCTCAGATGTGACGTAAAAAGTCAAGGTTTTTACACAATACCTGACGAGCATTTAACTTTTGGGCTTCCGTGGCGCAATGGTTAGCGCGTTCGGCTGTTAACCAATAGGTTGGTGGTTCGAGTCCATCCGGGAGCGGTGTTGTGAGGTCTCAGATGTGACGTAAAAAGTCAAGGTTTTAACACAATACCTGACGAGCATTTAATTTTTGGGCTTCCGTGGCGCAATGGTTAGCGCGTTCAGCTGTTAACCAATAGGTTGGTGGTTCGAGCCCACCCGGGAGCGGTGTTGTGGGATCTCAAATGTAACGTAGAAAGCCAAAGTTTTTCCACAATACCTGACGACCATTTAATATTTGGGCTTCCGTGGCGCAATGGTTAGCACGTTTGGCTGTTAACCAATAGGTTGGTGGTTCGAGCCCATCCGGGAGCGGTGTTGTGAGGTCTCAGATGTGACGTAAAAAGTCAAGGTTTTTACACAATACCTGACGAGCATTTAATTTTTGGGCTTCCGTGGCGCAATGGTTAGCGCGTTCAGCTGTTAATTGAAAGGTTGGTGGCTCGAGCCCACCCGGGAGCGGTGTTGTGGGATCTCAAATGTAACGTAGAAAGCCAAAGTTTTTCCACAATACCTGACGACCATTTAATTTTTGGGCTTCCGTGGCGCAATGGTTAGCACGTTTGGCTGTTAACCAATAGGTTGTTGGTTCGAGCCCATCCGGGAGCGGTGTTGTGAGGTCTCAGATGTGACGTAAAAAGTCAAGGTTTTTACACAATACCTGACGAGCATTTAATTTTTGGGCTTCCGTGGCGCAATGGTTAGCGAGTTCAGCTGTTAATTGAAAGGTTGGTGGCTCGAGCCCACCCGGGAGAGGTGTTGTGGGGTCTCAAATGTAACGTAGAAAGCCAAAGTTTTTCCACAATACCTGACGACCATTTAATTTTTGGGCTTCCGTGGCGCAATAGTTAGCACGTTTGGCTGTTAACCAATAGGTTGGTGGTTCGAGCCCATCCGGGAGCGGTGTTGTGAGTTCTCAGATGTGACGTAAAAAGTCAAGATTTTTACGCAATACCTGACGAGCATTTAACTTTTGGGCTTCCGTGGCGCAATGGTTAGCGCGTTCGGCTGTTAACCAGTAGGTTGGTGGTTCGAGCCCATCCGGGAGCGGTGTTGTGAGGTCTCAGATGTGACGTAAAAAGTCAAGGTTTTTACACAATACCTGACGAGCATTTAACTTTTGGGCTTCCGTGGCGCAATGGTTAGCGCGTTCGGCTGTTAACCAACAGGTTGGTGGTTGCAGCCCATCCGGGAGCGGTGTTGTGAGGTCTCAGATGTGACGTAAAAAGTCAAGGTTTTTACACAATACCTGACGAGCATTTAACATTTGGGCTTCCGTGGCGCAATGGTTAGCGCGTTCGGCTGTTAACCAATAGGTTGGTGGTTCGAGCCCATCCGGGAGCGGAGTTGTGAGGTCTCAGATGTGACGTAAAAAATCAAGGTTTTTACACAATACCTGACGAGCATTTAACTTTTGGGCTTCCGTGGCGCAATGGTTAGCGCGTTCGGCTGTTAACCAATAGGTTGGTGGTTCGAGCCCACCCGGGAGCGGTGTTGTGTGATCTTAAATGTAACGTAGAAAGCCAAAGATTTTCCACAATACCTGACGACCATTTAGTATTTGGGCTTCCGTGGCGCAATG
This sequence comes from Phalangium opilio, assembly GCF_054372755.1. Lineage (NCBI taxonomy): Eukaryota > Metazoa > Arthropoda > Arachnida > Opiliones > Phalangiidae > Phalangium > Phalangium opilio. The sequence continues at coordinate 1,473,505 of NW_028324192.1, read as the reverse complement.
GTTAGCACGTTCGGCTGTTAACCAATAGGTTGGTGGTTCGAGCCCATCCGGGAGCGGTGTTGTGAGTTCTCAGATGTGACGTAAAAAGTCAAAGTTTTTCCACAATACCTGACAACCATTTAATTTCTGAGCTTCCGTGGCTCAATGGTTAGCGCGTTCGGCTGTTAACCAATAGGTTGGTGGTTCGAGCCCACCCGGGAGCGGTGTTGTGGGATCTCAAATGTAACGTAGAAAGCCAAAATTTTTCCACAATACCTGACGACCATTTAATCTTTGGGCTTCCGTGGCGCAATATTTAGCGGGTTCGGCTATTAACCGAAAGGTTGGTAGTTCAAGCCCACCCGGGAGCGGTGTTGTGGGATCTCGAATGTAACGTAGAAAGCCAAAGTTTTCCACAATACCTGACGACCATTTAATTTTTGGGCTTCCGTGGCGCAATATTTAGCGCGTTCGGCTGTTAACCGAAAGGTTGGTGGTTCAAGCCCATTCGGGAGCGGTGTTGTGCCGTCTCAGATGTGACGTAAAAAGTCAAGGTTTTTCCACAATACCTGACGACCATTTAATTTTTGGGCTTCCGTGGCGCAATGGTTAGAGCGTTCGGCTGTTTACCAATAGGTTGGTGGTTCGAGCCCATCCGGGAAAGGTGTTGTGAGGTCTCAGGTGTGACGTATAAAGTCAAGGTTTTTACACAATACCTGACGAGCATTTAACTTTTGGGCTTCCGTGGCGCAATGGTTAGCGCGTTCGGCTGTTAACCAATAGGTTGGTGGTTCGAGCCCATCCGGGAGCGGTGTTGTGAGGTCTCAGATGTGACGTAAAAAGTCAAGGTTTTTACACAATACCTGACGAGCATTTAACTTTTGGGCTTCCGTGGCGCAATGGTTAGCGCGTTCGGCTGTTAACCAACAGGTTGGTGGTTGGAGCCCATCCGGGAGCGGTGTTGTGAGGTCTCAGATGTGACGTAAAAAGTCAAGGTTTTTACACAATACCTGACGAGCATTTAACTTTTGGGCTTCCGTGGCGCAATGGTTAGCGCGTTCGGCTGTTAACCAACAGGTTGGTGGTTGGAGCCCATCCGGGAGCGGTGTTGTGAGGTCTCAGATGTGACGTAAAAAGTCAAGGTTTTTACACAATACCTGACGAGCATTTAATTTTTGGGCTTCCGTGGCGCAATGGTTAGCGCGTTCAGCTGTTAATCGAAAGGTTGGTGGTTCGAGCCCACCCGGGAGAGGTGTTGTGCTGTCTCAAATGTAACGTAGAAAGCCAAAGGTTTTCCACAATACCTGACAACCATTTAATTTCTGAGCTTCCGTGGCTCAATGGTTAGCACGTTCGGCTGTTAACCAATAGGTTGGTGGTTCGAGCCCATCCGGGAACGGTGTTGTGAGGTCTCAGATGTGACGTAAAAAGTCAAAGTTTTTCCACAATACCTGACAACCATTTAATTTTTGGGCTTCCGTGGCGCAATGGTTAGCGCGTTCAGCTGTTAACCAATAGGTTGGTGGTTCGAGCCCACCCGGGAGCGGTGTTGTGGGATCTCAAATGTAACGTAGAAAGCCAAAGTTTTTCCACAATACCTGACGACCATTTAATATTTGGGCTTCCGTGGCGCAATGGTTAGCACGTTTGGCTGTTAACCAATAGGTTGGTGGTTCGAGCCCATCCGGGAGCGGTGTTGTGAGGTCTCAGATGTGACGTAAAAAGTCAAGGTTTTTACACAATACCTGACGAGCATTTAATTTTTGGGCTTCCGTGGCGCAATGGTTAGCGCGTTCAGCTGTTAATTGAAAGGTTGGTGGCTCGAGCCCACCCGGGAGCGGTGTTGTGGGATCTCAAATGTAACGTAGAAAGCCAAAGTTTTTCCACAATACCTGACGACCATTTAATTTTTGGGCTTCCGTGGCGCAATGGTTAGCACGTTTGGCTGTTAACCAATAGGTTGTTGGTTCGAGCCCATCCGGGAGCGGTGTTGTGAGGTCTCAGATGTGACGTAAAAAGTCAAGGTTTTTACACAATACCTGACGAGCATTTAATTTTTGGGCTTCCGTGGCGCAATGGTTAGCGAGTTCAGCTGTTAATTGAAAGGTTGGTGGCTCGAGCCCACCCGGGAGAGGTGTTGTGGGGTCTCAAATGTAACGTAGAAAGCCAAAGTTTTTCCACAATACCTGACGACCATTTAATTTTTGGGCTTCCGTGGCGCAATAGTTAGCACGTTTGGCTGTTAACCAATAGGTTGGTGGTTCGAGCCCATCCGGGAGCGGTGTTGTGAGTTCTCAGATGTGACGTAAAAAGTCAAGGTTTTTACGCAATACCTGACGAGCATTTAACTTTTGGGCTTCCGTGGCGCAATGGTTAGCGCGTTCGGCTGTTAACCAGTAGGTTGGTGGTTCGAGCCCATCCGGGAGCGGTGTTGTGAGGTCTCAGATGTGACGTAAAAAGTCAAGGTTTTTACACAATACCTGACGAGCATTTAACTTTTGGGCTTCCGTGGCGCAATGGTTAGCGCGTTCGGCTGTTAACCAACAGGTTGGTGGTTGCAGCCCATCCGGGAGCGGTGTTGTGAGGTCTCAGATGTGACGTAAAAAGTCAAGGTTTTTACACAATACCTGACGAGCATTTAACATTTGGGCTTCCGTGGCGCAATGGTTAGCGCGTTCGGCTGTTAACCAATAGGTTGGTGGTTCGAGCCCATCCGGGAGCGGAGTTGTGAGGTCTCAGATGTGACGTAAAAAATCAAGGTTTTTACACAATACCTGACGAGCATTTAACTTTTGGGCTTCCGTGGCGCAATGGTTAGCGCGTTCGGCTGTTAACCAATAGGTTGGTGGTTCGAGCCCACCCGGGAGCGGTGTTGTGTGATCTTAAATGTAACGAAGAAAGCCAAAGATTTTCCACAATACCTGACGACCATTTAGTATTTGGGCTTCCGTGGCGCAATGGTTAGCACGTTCGGCTGTTAACCAATAGGTTGGTGGTTCGAGCCCATCCGGGAGCGGTGTTGTGAGTTCTCAGATGTGACGTAAAAAGTCAAAGTTTTTCCACAATACCTGACAACCATTTAATTTCTGAGCTTCCGTGGCTCAATGGTTAGCGCGTTCGGCTGTTAACCAATAGGTTGGTGGTTCGAGCCCATCCGGGAGCGGTGTTGTGAGGTCTCAGATGTGATGTAAAAAGTCAAAGTTTTTCCACAATACCTGACAGCCATTTAATTTTTGGGCTTCCGTGGCGCAATGGTTAGCGCGTTCGGCTGTTTACCAATAGGTTGGTGGTTCGAGCCCATCCGGGAAAGGTGTTGTGAGGTCTCAGATGTGACGTAAAAAGTCAAGGTTTTAACACAATACCTGACGAGCATTTAATTTTTGGGCTTCCGTGGCGCAATGGTTAGCGCGTTCAGCTGTTAACCAATAGGTTGGTGGTTCGAGCCCACCCGGGAGCGGTGTTGTGGGATCTCAAATGTAACGTAGAAAGCCAAAGTTTTTCCACAATACCTGACGACCATTTAATATTTGGGCTTCCGTGGCGCAATGGTTAGCACGTTTGGCTGTTAACCAATAGGTTGGTGGTTCGAGCCCATCCGGGAGCGGTGTTGTGAGGTCTCAGATGTGACGTAAAAAGTCAAGGTTTTTACACAATACCTGACGAGCATTTAATTTTTGGGCTTCCGTGGCGCAATGGTTAGCGCGTTCAGCTGTTAATTGAAAGGTTGGTGGCTCGAGCCCACCCGGGAGCGGTGTTGTGGGATCTCAAATGTAACGTAGAAAGCCAAAGTTTTTCCACAATACCTGACGACCATTTAATTTTTGGGCTTCCGTGGCGCAATGGTTAGCACGTTTGGCTGTTAACCAATAGGTTGTTGGTTCGAGCCCATCCGGGAGCGGTGTTGTGAGGTCTCAGATGTGACGTAAAAAGTCAAGGTTTTTACACAATACCTGACGAGCATTTAATTTTTGGGCTTCCGTGGCGCAATGGTTAGCGAGTTCAGCTGTTAATTGAAAGGTTGGTGGCTCGAGCCCACCCGGGAGAGGTGTTGTGGGGTCTCAAATGTAACGTAGAAAGCCAAAGTTTTTCCACAATACCTGACGACCATTTAATTTTTGGGCTTCCGTGGCGCAATAGTTAGCACGTTTGGCTGTTAACCAATAGGTTGGTGGTTCGAGCCCATCCGGGAGCGGTGTTGTGAGTTCTCAGATGTGACGTAAAAAGTCAAGGTTTTTACGCAATACCTGACGAGCATTTAACTTTTGGGCTTCCGTGGCGCAATGGTTAGCGCGTTCGGCTGTTAACCAGTAGGTTGGTGGTTCGAGCCCATCCGGGAGCGGTGTTGTGAGGTCTCAGATGTGACGTAAAAAGTCAAGGTTTTTACACAATACCTGACGAGCATTTAACTTTTGGGCTTCCGTGGCGCAATGGTTAGCGCGTTCGGCTGTTAACCAACAGGTTGGTGGTTGCAGCCCATCCGGGAGCGGTGTTGTGAGGTCTCAGATGTGACGTAAAAAGTCAAGGTTTTTACACAATACCTGACGAGCATTTAACATTTGGGCTTCCGTGGCGCAATGGTTAGCGCGTTCGGCTGTTAACCAATAGGTTGGTGGTTCGAGCCCATCCGGGAGCGGAGTTGTGAGGTCTCAGATATGACGTAAAAAATCAAGGTTTTTACACAATACCTGACGAGCATTTAACTTTTGGGCTTCCGTGGCGCAATGGTTAGCGCGTTCGGCTGTTAACCAATAGGTTGGTGGTTCGAGCCCACCCGGGAGCGGTGTTGTGTGATCTTAAATGTAACGTAGAAAGCCAAAGATTTTCCACAATACCTGACGACCATTTAGTATTTGGGCTTCCGTGGCGCAATGGTTAGCACGTTCGGCTGTTAACCAATAGGTTGGTGGTTCGAGCCCATCCGGGAGCGGTGTTGTGAGTTCTCAGATGTGACGTAAAAAGTCAAAGTTTTTCCACAATACCTGACAACCATTTAATTTCTGAGCTTCCGTGGCTCAATGGTTAGCGCGTTCGGCTGTTAACCAATAGGTTGGTGGTTCGAGCCCATCCGGGAGCGGTGTTGTGAGGTCTCAGATGTGATGTAAAAAGTCAAAGTTTTTCCACAATACCTGACAACCATTTAATTTTTGGGCTTCCGTGGCGCAATGGTTAGCGCGTTCAGCTGTTAACCAATAGGTTGGTGGTTCGAGCCCACCCGGGAGCGGTGTTGTGGGATCTCAAATGTAACGTAGAAAGCCAAAGTTTTTCCACAATACCTGACGACCATTTAATTTTTGGGCTTCCATGGCGCAATGGTTAGCACGTTTGGCTGTTAACCAATAGGTTGGTGGTTCGAGCCCATCCGGGAGCGGTGTTGTGAGGTCTCAGATGTGACGTAAAAAGTCAAGGTTTTTACACAATACCTGACGAGCATTTAATTTTTGGGCTTCCGTGGCGCAATGGTTAGCGCGTTCAGCTGTAAATCGAAAGGTTGGTGGTTCGAGCCCACCCGGGAGAGGTGTTGTGGGGTCTCAAATGTAACGTAGAAAGCCAAAGGTTTTCCACAATACCTGACAACCATTTAATTTCTGAGCTTCCGTAGCTCAATGGTTAGCGCGTTCGGCTGTTAACCAATAGGTTGGTGGTTCGAGCCCACCCGTGGGCGGTGTTGTGGGATCTCAAATGTAACGTAGAAAGCCAAAATTTTTCCACAATACCTGACGACCATTTAATCTTTGGGCTTCCGTGGCGCAATATTTAGCGCGTTCGGCTGTTAACCGAAAGGTTGGTAGTTCAAGCCCACCCGGGAGCGGTGTTGTGGGATCTCGAATGTAACGTAGAAAGCCAAAGTTTTCCACAATACCTGACGACCATTTAATTTTTGGGCTTCCGTGGCACAATGGTTAGCGAGTTCAGCTGTTAATTGAAAGGTTGGTGGCTCGAGCCCACCCGGGAGAGGTGTTGTGGGGTCTCAAATGTAACGTAGAAAGCCAAAGTTTTTCCACAATACCTGACGACCATTTAATTTTTGGGCTTCCGTGGCGCAATAGTTAGCACGTTTGGCTGTTAACCAATAGGTTGGTGGTTCGAGCCCATCCGGGAGCGGTGTTGTGAGTTCTCAGATGTGACGTAAAAAGTCAAGGTTTTTACGCAATACCTGACGAGCATTTAACTTTTGGGCTTCCGTGGCGCAATGGTTAGCGCGTTCGGCTGTTAACCAGTAGGTTGGTGGTTCGAGCCCATCCGGGAGCGGTGTTGTGAGGTCTCAGATGTGACGTAAAAAGTCAAGGTTTTTACACAATACCTGACGAGCATTTAACTTTTGGGCTTCCGTGGCGCAATGGTTAGCGCGTTCGGCTGTTAACCAACAGGTTGGTGGTTGCAGCCCATCCGGGAGCGGTGTTGTGAGGTCTCAGATGTGACGTAAAAAGTCAAGGTTTTTACACAATACCTGACGAGCATTTAACATTTGGGCTTCCGTGGCGCAATAGTTAGCGCGTTCGGCTGTTAACCAATAGGTTGGTGGTTCGAGCCCATCCGGGAGCGGAGTTGTGAGGTCTCAGATGTGACGTAAAAAATCAAGGTTTTTACACAATACCTGACGAGCATTTAACTTTTGGGCTTCCGTGGCGCAATGGTTAGCGCGTTCGGCTGTTAACCAATAGGTTGGTGGTTCGAGCCCACCCGGGAGCGGTGTTGTGTGATCTTAAATGTAACGTAGAAAGCCAAAGATTTTCCACAATACCTGACGACCATTTAGTATTTGGGCTTCCGTGGCGCAATGGTTAGCACGTTCGGCTGTTAACCAATAGGTTGGTGGTTCGAGCCCATCCGGGAGCGGTGTTGTGAGTTCTCAGATGTGACGTAAAAAGTCAAAGTTTTTCCACAATACCTGACAACCATTTAATTTCTGAGCTTCCGTGGCTCAATGGTTAGCGCGTTCGGCTGTTAACCAATAGGTTGGTGGTTCGAGCCCATCCGGGAGCGGTGTTGTGAGGTCTCAGATGTGATGTAAAAAGTCAAAGTTTTTCCACAATACCTGACAACCATTTAATTTTTGGGCTTCCGTGGCGCAATGGTTAGCGCGTTCAGCTGTTAACCAACAGGTTGGTGGTTCGAGCCCACCCGGGAGCGGTGTTGTGGGATCTCAAATGTAACGTAGAAAGCCAAAGTTTTTCCACAATACCTGACGAGCATTTAACTTTTGGGCTTCCGTGGCGCAATGGTTAGCGCGTTCGGCTTTTAACCAATAGGTTGGTGGTTCGAGCCCATCCGGGAGCGGAGTTGTGAGGTCTCAGATGTGACGTAAAAAATCAAGGTTTTTACACAATACCTGACGAGCATTTAACTTTTGGGCTTCCGTGGCGCAATGGTTAGCGCGTTCGGCTGTTAACCAATAGGTTGGTGGTTCGAGCCCACCCGGGAGCGGTGTTGTGTGATCTTAAATGTAACGTAGAAAGCCAAAGATTTTCCACAATACCTGACGACCATTTAGTATTTGGGCTTCCGTGGCGCAATGGTTAGCACGTTCGGCTGTTAACCAATAGGTTGGTGGTTCGAGCCCATCCGGGAGCGGTGTTGTGAGTTCTCAGATGTGACGTAAAAAGTCAAAGTTTTTCCACAATACCTGACAACCATTTAATTTTTGGGCTTCCGTGGCGCAATGGTTAGCGCGTTCAGCTGTTAACCAACAGGTTGGTGGTTCGAGCCCACCCGGGAGCGGTGTTGTGGGATCTCAAATGTAACGTAGAAAGCCAAAGTTTTTCCACAATACCTGACGAGCATTTAACTTTTGGGCTTCCGTGGCGCAATGGTTAGCGCGTTCGGCTGTTAACCAATAGGTTGGTGGTTCGAGCCCATCCGGGAGCGGAGTTGTGAGGTCTCAGATGTGACGTAAAAAATCAAGGTTTTTACACAATACCTGACGAGCATTTAACTTTTGGGCTTCCGTGGCGCAATGGTTAGCGCGTTCGGCTGTTAACCAATAGGTTGGTGGTTCGAGCCCACCCGGGAGCGGTGTTGTGTGATCTTAAATGTAACGTAGAAAGCCAAAGATTTTCCACAATACCTGACGACCATTTAGTATTTGGGCTTCCGTGGCGCAATGGTTAGCACGTTCGGCTGTTAACCAATAGGTTGGTGGTTCGAGCCCATCCGGGAGCGGTGTTGTGAGTTCTCAGATGTGACGTAAAAAGTCAAAGTTTTTCCACAATACCTGACAACCATTTAATTTCTGAGCTTCCGTGGCTCAATGGTTAGCGCGTTCGGCTGTTAACCAATAGGTTGGTGGTTCGAGCCCATCCGGGAGCGGTGTTGTGAGGTCTCAGATGTGATGTAAAAAGTCAAAGTTTTTCCACAATACCTGACAACCATTTAATTTTTGGGCTTCCGTGGCGCAATGGTTAGCGCGTTCAGCTGTTAACCAATAGGTTGGTGGTTCGAGCCCACCCGGGAGCGGTGTTGTGGGATCTCAAATGTAACGTAGAAAGCCAAAGTTTTTCCACAATACCTGACGACCATTTAATTTTTGGGCTTCCATGGCGCAATGGTTAGCACGTTTGGCTGTTAACCAATAGGTTGGTGGTTCGAGCCCATCCGGGAGCGGTGTTGTGAGGTCTCAGATGTGACGTAAAAAGTCAAGGTTTTTACACAATACCTGACGAGCATTTAATTTTTGGGCTTCCGTGGCGCAATGGTTAGCGCGTTCAGCTGTAAATCGAAAGGTTGGTGGTTCGAGCCCACCCGGGAGAGGTGTTGTGGGGTCTCAAATGTAACGTAGAAAGCCAAAGGTTTTCCACAATACCTGACAACCATTTAATTTCTGAGCTTCCGTAGCTCAATGGTTAGCGCGTTCGGCTGTTAACCAATAGGTTGGTGGTTCGAGCCCACCCGTGGGCGGTGTTGTGGGATCTCAAATGTAACGTAGAAAGCCAAAATTTTTCCACAATACCTGACGACCATTTAATCTTTGGGCTTCCGTGGCGCAATATTTAGCGCGTTCGGCTGTTAACCGAAAGGTTGGTAGTTCAAGCCCACCCGGGAGCGGTGTTGTGGGATCTCGAATGTAACGTAGAAAGCCAAAGTTTTCCACAATACCTGACGACCATTTAATTTTTGGGCTTCCGTGGCGCAATGGTTAGCGCGTTCGGCTGTTAACCGAAAGGTTGGTGGTTCAAGCTCATTCGGGAGCGGTGTTGTGCCGTCTCAGATGTGACGTAAAAAGTCAAGGTTTTTCCACAATACCTGACGACCATTTAATTTTTGGGCTTCCGTGGCGCAATGGTTAGAGCGTTCGGCTGTTTACCAATAGGTTGGTGGTTCGAGCCCATCCGGGAAAGGTGTTGTGAGGTCTCAGGTGTGACGTAAAAAGTCAAGGTTTTTACACAATACCTGACGAGCATTTAACTTTTGGGCTTCCGTGGCGCAATGGTTAGCGCGTTCGGCTGTTAACCAATAGGTTGGTGGTTCGAGTCCATCCGGGAGCGGTGTTGTGAGGTCTCAGATGTGACGTAAAAAGTCAAGGTTTTAACACAATACCTGACGAGCATTTAATTTTTGGGCTTCCGTGGCGCAATGGTTAGCGCGTTCAGCTGTAAATCGAAAGGTTGGTGGTTCGAGCCCACCCGGGAGAGGTGTTGTGGGGTCTCAAATGTAACGTAGAAAGCCAAAGGTTTTCCACAATACCTGACAACCATTTAATTTCTGAGCTTCCGTAGCTCAATGGTTAGCGCGTTCGGCTGTTAACCAATAGGTTGGTGGTTCGAGCCCACCCGTGGGCGGTGTTGTGGGATCTCAAATGTAACGTAGAAAGCCAAAATTTTTCCACAATACCTGACGACCATTTAATCTTTGGGCTTCCGTGGCGCAATATTTAGCGCGTTCGGCTGTTAACCGAAAGGTTGGTAGTTCAAGCCCACCCGGGAGCGGTGTTGTGGGATCTCGAATGTAACGTAGAAAGCCAAAGTTTTCCACAATACCTGACGACCATTTAATTTTTGGGCTTCCGTGGCGCAATGGTTAGCGCGTTCGGCTGTTAACCGAAAGGTTGGTGGTTCAAGCCCATTCGGGAGCGGTGTTGTGCCGTCTCAGATGTGACGTAAAAAGTCAAGGTTTTTCCACAATACCTGACGAGCATTTAACTTTTGGGCTTCCGTGGCGCAATGGTTAGCGCGTTCGGCTGTTAACCAATAGGTTGGTGGTTCGAGTCCATCCGGGAGCGGTGTTGTGAGGTCTCAGATGTGACGTAAAAAGTCAAGGTTTTAACACAATACCTGACGAGCATTTAATTTTTGGGCTTCCGTGGCGCAATGGTTAGCGCGTTCAGCTGTTAATCGAAAGGTTGGTGGTTCGAGCCCACCCGGAAGAGGTGTTGTTGGGGTCTCAAATGTAACGTAGAAAGCCAAAGTTTTTCCACAATACCTGACAACCATTTAATTTCTGAGCTTCCGTGGCTCAAGGGTTAGCGCGTTCGGCTGTTAACCAATATGTTGGTGGTTCGAGCCCATCCGGGAGCGGTGATGTGAGGTCTCAGATGTGACGTAAAAAGTCAAGGTTTTTACACAATACCTGACGAGCATTTAACCTTTGGGCTTCCGTGGCGCAATGGTTAGCGCGTTCGGCTGTTAACCAATAGGTTGGTGGTTCGAGCCCATCCGGGAGCGGTGTTGTGAGGTCTCAGATGTGACGTAAAAAGTCAAAGTTTTTACACAATACCTGACGAGCATTTAACTTTTGGGCTTCCGTGGCGCAATGGTTAGCGCGTTCGGCTGTTAACCAACAGGTTGGTGGTTGGAGCCCATCCGGGAGCGGTGTTGTGAGGTCTCAGATGTGACGTAAAAAGTCAAGGTTTTTACACAATACCTGACGAGCATTTAATTTTTGGGCTTCCGTGGCGCAATGGTTAGCGCGTTCAGCTGTTAACCGAAAGGTTGGTAGTTCAAGCCCACCCGGGAGCGGTGTTGTGGGATCTCGAATGTAACGTAGAAAGCCAAAGTTTTCCACAATACCTGACGACCATTTAATTTTTGGGCTTCCGTGGCGCAATGGTTAGCGCGTTCAGCTGTTAATTGAAAGGTTGGTGGCTCGAGCCCACCCGGGAGAGGTGTTGTGAGGTCTCAAATGTAACGTAGAAAGCCAAAGTTTTTCAACAATACCTCACAACCATTTAATTTCTGAGCTTCCGTGGCTCAATGGTTAGCGCGTTCGGCTGTTAACCAATAGGTTGGTGGTTCGAGCCCATCCGGGAGCGGTGTTGTGAGGTCTCAGATGTGACGTAAAAAGTCAAGGTTTTTACACAATACCTGACGAGCATTTAACTTTTGGGCTTCCGTGGCGCAATGGTTAGCGCGTTCGGCTGTTAACCAATAGGTTGGTGGTTGGAGCCCATCCGGGAGCGGTGTTGTGAGGTCTCAGATGTGACGTAAAAAGTCAAGGTTTTTACACAATACCTGACGAGCATTTAACTTTTGGGCTTCCGTGGCGCAATGGTTAGCGCGTTCGGCTGTTAACCAGTAGGTTGGTGGTTCGAGCCCATCCGGGAGCGGTGTTGTGAGGTCTCAGATGTGACGTAAAAAGTCAAGGTTTTTACACAATACCTGACGAGCATTTAACTTTTGGGCTTCCGTGGCGCAATGGTTAGCGCGTTCGGCTGTTAACCAATAGGTTGGTGGTTGGAGCCCATCCGGGAGCGGTGTTGTGAGGTCTCAGATGTGACGTAAAAAGTCAAGGTTTTTACACAATACCTGACGAGCATTTAACATTTGGGCTTCCGTGGCGCAATGGTTAGCGCGTTCGGCTGTTAACCAATAGGTTGGTGGTTCGAGCCCACCCGGGAGCGGTGTTGTGTGATCTCAAATGTAACGTAGAAAGCCAAAGTTTTCCACAATACCTGACGACCATTTAATTTTTGGGCTTCCGTGGCGCAATGGTTAGCGCGTTCGGCTGTTAACCGAAAGGTTGGTGGTTCAAGCCCATTCGGGAGCGGTGTTGTGCCGTCTCAGATGTGACGTAAAAAGTCAAGGTTTTTCCACAATACCTGACGACCATTTAATTTTTGGGCTTCCGTGGCGCAATGGTTAGAGCGTTCGGCTGTTTACCAATAGGTTGGTGGTTCGAGCCCATCCGGGAAAGGTGTTGTGAGGTCTCAGGTGTGACGTAAAAAGTCAAGGTTTTTACACAATACCTGACGAGCATTTAACTTTTGGGCTTCCGTGGCGGAATGGTTAGCGCGTTCGGCTGTTAACCAATAGGTTGGTGGTTCGAGTCCATCCGGGAGCGGTGTTGTGAGGTCTCAGATGTGACGTAAAAAGTCAAGGTTTTAACACAATACCTGACGAGCATTTAATTTTTGGGCTTCCGTGGCGCAATGGTTAGCGCGTTCAGCTGTTAATCGAAAGGTTGGTGGTTCGAGCCCACCCGGAAGAGGTGTTGTTGGGGTCTCAAATGTAACGTAGAAAGCCAAGGTTTTTACACAATACCTGACGAGCATTTAACTTTTGGGCTTCCGTGGCGCAATGGTTAGCGCGTTCGGCTGTTAACCAATAGGTTGGTGGTTGGAGCCCATCCGGGAGCGGTGTTGTGAGGTCTCAGATGTGACGTAAAAAGTCAAGGTTTTTACACAATACCTGACGAGCATTTAACATTTGGGCTTCCGTGGCGCAATGGTTAGCGCGTTCGGCTGTTAACCAATAGGTTGGTGGTTCGAGCCCACCCGGGAGCGGTGTTGTGTGATCTCAAATGTAACGTAGAAAGCCAAAGTTTTCCACAATACCTGACGACCATTTAATTTTTGGGCTTCCGTGGCGCAATGGTTAGCGCGTTCGGCTGTTAACCGAAAGGTTGGTGGTTCAAGCCCTTTCGGGAGCGGTGTTGTGCCGTCTCAGATGTGACGTAAAAAGTCAAGGTTTTTCCACAATACCTGACGACCATTTAATTTTTGGGCTTCCGTGGCGCAATGGTTAGAGCGTTCGGCTGTTTACCAATAGGTTGGTGGTTCGAGCCCATCCGGGAAAGGTGTTGTGAGGTCTCAGGTGTGACGTAAAAAGTCAAGGTTTTTACACAATACCTGACGAGCATTTAACTTTTGGGCTTCCGTGGCGGAATGGTTAGCGCGTTCGGCTGTTAACCAATAGGTTGGTGGTTCGAGTCCATCCGGGAGCGGTGTTGTGAGGTCTCAGATGTGACGTAAAAAGTCAAGGTTTTAACACAATACCTGACGAGCATTTAATTTTTGGGCTTCCGTGGCGCAATGGTTAGCGCGTTCAGCTGTTAATCGAAAGGTTGGTGGTTCGAGCCCACCCGGAAGAGGTGTTGTTGGGGTCTCAAATGTAACGTAGAAAGCCAAAGTTTTTCCACAATACCTGACAACCATTTAATTTCTGAGCTTCCGTTGCTCAATGGTTAGCGCGTTCGGCTGTTAACCAATATGTTGGTGGTTCGAGCCCATCCGGGAGCGGTGATGTGAGGTCTCAGATGTGACGTAAAAAGTCAAGGTTTTTACACAATACCTGACGAGCATTTAACTTTTGGGCTTCCGTGGCGCAATGGTTAGCGCGTTCGGCTGTTAACCAATAGGTTGGTGGTTCGAGCCCATCCGGGAGCGGTGTTGTGAGGTCTCAGATGTGACGTAAAAAGTCAAAGTTTTTACACAATACCTGACGAGCATTTAACTTTTGGGCTTCCGTGGCGCAATGGTTAGCGCGTTCGGCTGTTAACCAACAGGTTGGTGGTTGGAGCCCATCCGGGAGCGGTGTTGTGAGGTCTCAGATGTGACGTAAAAAGTCAAGGTTTTTACACAATACCTGACGAGCATTTAATTTTTGGGCTTCCGTGGCGCAATGGTTAGCGCGTTCAGCTGTTAATCGAAAGGTTGGTGGTTCGAGCCCACCCGGGAGAGGTGTTGTGGGGTCTCAAATGTAACGTAGAAAGCCAAAGGTTTTCCACAATACCTGACAACCATTTAATTTCTGAGCTTCCGTGGCTCAATGGTTAGCGCGTTCGGCTGTTAACCAATAGGTTGGTGGTTCGAGCCCACCCGGGAGCGGTGTTGTGGGATCTCAAATGTAACGTAGAAAGCCAAAATTTTTCCACAATACCTGACGACCATTTAATCTTTGGGCTTCCGTGGCGCAATATTTAGCGCGTTCGGCTGTTAACCGAAAGGTTGGTAGTTCAAGCCCACCCGGGAGCGGTGTTGTGGGATCTCGAATGTAACGTAGAAAGCCAAAGTTTTCCACAATACCTGACGACCATTTAATTTTTGGGCTTCCGTGGCGCAATAGTTAGCGCGTTCAGCTGTTAATTGAAAGGTTGGTGGCTCGAGCCCACCCGGGAGAGGTGTTGTGGGGTCTCAAATGTAACGTAGAAAGCCAAAGTTTTTCAACAATACCTCACAACCATTTAATTTCTGAGCTTCCGTGGCTCAATGGTTAGCGCGTTCGGCTGTTAACCAATAGGTTGGTGGTTCGAGCCCATCCGGGAGCGGTGTTGTGAGGTCTCAGATGTGACGTAAAAAGTCAAGGTTTTTACACAATACCTGACGAGCATTTAACTTTTGGGCTTCCGTGGCGCAATGGTTAGCGCGTTCGGCTGTTAACCAGTAGGTTGGTGGTTCGAGCCCATCCGGGAGCGGTGTTGTGAGGTCTCGGATGTGACGTAAAAAGTCAAGGTTTTTACACAATACCTGACGAGCATTTAACTTTTGGGCTTCCGTGGCGCAATGGTTAGCGCGTTCGGCTGTTAACAAATAGGTTGGTGGTTGGAGCCCATCCGGGAGCGGTGTTGTGAGGTCTCAGATGTGACGTAAAAAGTCAAGGTTTTTACACAATACCTGACGAGCATTTAACATTTGGGCTTCCGTGGCGCAATGGTTAGCGCGTTCGGCTGTTAACCAATAGGTAGGTGGTTCGAGCCCATCCGGGAGCGGTGTTGTGAGGTCTCAGATGTGACGTAAAAAGTCAAGGTTTTTACACAATACCTGACGAGCATTTAACTTTTGGGCTTCCGTGGCGCAATGGTTAGCGCGTTCGGCTGTTAACCAATAGGTTGGTGGTTCGAGCCCACCCGGGAGCGGTGTTGTGGGATCTCAAATGTAACGTAGAAAGCCAAAATTTTTCCACAATACCTGACGACCATTTAATCTTTGGGCTTCCGTGGCGCAATATTTAGCGCGTTCAGCTGTTAACCAATAGGTTGGTGGTTCGAGCCCATCCGGGAGCGGTGTTGTGAGGTCTCAGATGTGACGTAAAAAGTCAAGGTTTTTACACAATACCTGAGGACCATTTAATTTTTGGGCTTCCGTGGCGCAATGGTTAGCGCGTTCGGCTGTTAACCGAAAGGTTGGTGGTTCAAGCCCATTCGGGAGCGGTGTTGTGCCGTCTCAGATGTGACGTAAAAAGTCAAGGTTTTTCCACAATACCTGACGACCATTTAATTTTTGGGCTTCCGTGGCGCAATGGTTAGAGCGTTCGGCTGTTTACCAATAGGTTGGTGGTTCGAGCCCATCCGGGAGCGGTGTTGTGAGGTCTCAGGTGTGACGTAAAAAGTCAAGGTTTTTACACAATACCTGACGAGCATTTAACATTTGGGCTTCCGTGGCGCAATGGTTAGCGCGTTCGGCTGTTAACCAATAGGTAGGTGGTTCGAGCCCATCCAGGAGCGGTGTTGTGAGGTCTCAGATGTGACGTAAAAAGTCAAGGTTTTTACACAATACCTGACGAGCATTTAACTTTTGGGCTTCCGTGGCGCAATGGTTAGCGCGTTCGGCTGTTAACCAATAGGTTGGTGGTTCGAGCCCACCCGGGAGCGGTGTTGTGTGATCTCAAATGTAACGTAGAAAGCCAAAGATTTTCCACAATACCTGACGACCATTTAATATTTGGGCTTCCGTGGCGCAATGGTTAGCACGTTCGGCTGTTAACCAATAGGTTGGTGGTTCGAGCCCATCCGGGAGCGGTGTTGTGAGGTCTCAGATGTGACGTAAAAAGTCAAAGTTTTTCCACAATACCTGACAGCCATTTAATTTTTGGGCTTCCGTGGCGCAATGGTTAGCGCGTTCAGCTGTTAACCAATAGGTTGGTGGTTCGAGCCCACCCGGGAGCGGTGTTGTGGGATCTCAAATGTAACGTAGAAAGCCAAAGTTTTTCCACAATACCTGACAGCCATTTAATTTTTGGGCTTCCGTGGCGCAATGGTTAGCGCGTTCAGCTGTTAACCAATAGGTTGGTGGTTCGAGCCCACCCGGGAGCGGTGTTGTGGGATCTCAAATGTAACGTAGAAAGCCAAAGTTTTTCCACAATGCCTGACGACCATTTAATTTTTGGGCTTCCATGGCGCAATGGTTAGCACGTTTGGCTGTTAACCAATAGGTTGGTGGTTCGAGCCCATCCGGGAGCGGTGTTGTGAGGTCTCAGATGTGACGTAAAAAGTTAAGGTTTTTACACAATACCTGACGAGCATTTAATTTGTGGGCTTCCGTGGCGCAATGGTTAGCGCGTTCAGCTGTTAATCGAAAGGTTGGTGGTTCGAGCCCACCCGGGAGAGGTGTTGTGGGGTCTCAAATGTAACGTAGAAAGCCAAAGG
This sequence comes from Phalangium opilio, assembly GCF_054372755.1. Taxonomy (NCBI): domain Eukaryota; kingdom Metazoa; phylum Arthropoda; class Arachnida; order Opiliones; family Phalangiidae; genus Phalangium; species Phalangium opilio. The sequence continues at coordinate 1,456,951 of NW_028324192.1, read as the reverse complement.
TTTTCCACAATACCTGACAACCATTTAATTTCTGAGCTTCCGTGGCTCAATGGTTAGCGCGTTCGGCTGTTAACCAATAGGTTGGTGGTTCGAGCCCACCCGGGAGCGGTGTTGTGGGATCTCAAATGTAACGTAGAAAGCCAAAATTTTTCCACAATACCTGACGACCATTTAATCTTTGGGCTTCCGTGGCGCAATATTTAGCGCGTTCAGCTGTTAACCAATAGGTTGGTGGTTCGAGCCCATCCGGGAGCGGTGTTGTGAGGTCTCAGATGTGACGTAAAAAGTCAAGGTTTTTACACAATACCTGAGGACCATTTAATTTTTGGGCTTCCGTGGCGCAATGGTTAGCGCGTTCGGCTGTTAACCGAAAGGTTGGTGGTTCAAGCCCATTCGGGAGCGGTGTTGTGCCGTCTCAGATGTGACGTAAAAAGTCAAGGTTTTTCCACAATACCTGACGACCATTTAATTTTTGGGCTTCCGTGGCGCAATGGTTAGAGCGTTCGGCTGTTTACCAATAGGTTGGTGGTTCGAGCCCATCCGGGAAAGGTGTTGTGAGGTCTCAGGTGTGACGTAAAAAGTCAAGGTTTTTACACAATACCTGACGAGCATTTAACTTTTGGGCTTCCGTGGCGCAATGTTTAGCGCGTTCGGCTGTTAACCAATAGGTTGGTGGTTCGAGCCCATCCGGGAGCGGTGTTGTGAGGTCTCAGATGTGACGTAAAAAGTTAAGGTTTTTACACAATACCTGACGAGCATTTAATTTTTGGGCTTCCGTGGCGCAATGGTTAGCGCGTTCAGCTGTTAATCGAAAGGTTGGTGGTTCGAGCCCACCCGGGAGAGGTGTTGTGGGGTCTCAAATGTAACGTAGAAAGCCAAAGGTTTTCCACAATACCTGACAACCATTTAATTTCTGAGCTTCCGTGGCTCAATGGTTAGCGCGTTCGGCTGTTAACCAATAGGTTGGTGGTTCGAGCCCACCCGGGAGCGGTGTTGTGGGATCTCAAATGTAACGTAGAAAGCCAAAATTTTTCCACAATACCTGACGACCATTTAATCTTTGGGCTTCCGTGGCGCAATATTTAGCGCGTTCAGCTGTTAACCAATAGGTTGGTGGTTCGAGCCCATCCGGGAGCGGTGTTGTGAGGTCTCAGATGTGACGTAAAAAGTCAAGGTTTTTACACAATACCTGAGGACCATTTAATTTTTGGGCTTCCGTGGCGCAATGGTTAGCGCGTTCGGCTGTTAACCGAAAGGTTGGTGGTTCAAGCCCATTCGGGAGCGGTGTTGTGCCGTCTCAGATGTGACGTAAAAAGTCAAGGTTTTTCCACAATACCTGACGACCATTTAATTTTTGGGCTTCCGTGGCGCAATGGTTAGAGCGTTCGGCTGTTTACCAATAGGTTGGTGGTTCGAGCCCATCCGGGAAAGGTGTTGTGAGGTCTCAGGTGTGACGTAAAAAGTCAAGGTTTTTACACAATACCTGACGAGCATTTAACTTTTGGGCTTCCGTGGCGCAATGTTTAGCGCGTTCGGCTGTTAACCAATAGGTTGGTGGTTCGAGCCCATCCGGGAGCGGTGTTGTGAGGTCTCAGATGTGACGTAAAAAGTTAAGGTTTTTACACAATACCTGACGAGCATTTAATTTTTGGGCTTCCGTGGCGCAATGGTTAGCGCGTTCAGCTGTTAATCGAAAGGTTGGTGGTTCGAGCCCACCCGGGAGAGGTGTTGTGGGGTCTCAAATGTAACGTAGAAAGCCAAAGGTTTTCCACAATACCTGACAACCATTTAATTTCTGAGCTTCCGTGGCTCAATGGTTAGCGCGTTCGGCTGTTAACCAATAGGTTGGTGGTTCGAGCCCACCCGGGAGCGGTGTTGTGGGATCTCAAATGTAACGTAGAAAGCCAAAATTTTTCCACAATACCTGACGACCATTTAATCTTTGGGCTTCCGTGGCGCAATGGTTAGCACGTTCGGCTGTTAACCAATAGGTTGGTGGTTCGAGTCCATCCGGGAGCGGTGTTGTGAGGTCTCAGATGTGACGTAAAAAGTCAAGGTTTTAACACAATACCTGACGAGCATTTAATTTTTGGGCTTCCGTGGCGCAATGGTTAGCGCGTTCAGCTGTTAATCGAAAGGTTGGTGGTTCGAGCCCACCCGGGAGAGGTGTTGTTGGGGTCTCAAATGTAACGTAGAAAGCCAAAGTTTTTCCACAATACCTGACAACCATTTAATTTCTGAGCTTCCGTGGCGCAATGGCTAGCGCGTTCGGCTGTTAACCAATAGGTTGGTGGTTCGAGCCCATCCGGGAGCGGTGATGTGAGGTCTCAGATGTGACGTAAAAAGTCAAGGTTTTTACACAATACCTGACGAGCATTTAACTTTTGGGCTTCCGTAGCGCAATGGTTAGCGCGTTCGGCTGTTAACCAATAGGTTGGTGGTTCGAGCCCATCCGGGAGCGGTGTTGTGAGGTCTCAGATGTGACGTAAAAAGTCAAGGTTTTTACACAATACCTGACGAGCATTTAACTTTTGGGCTTCCGTGGCGCAATGGTTAGCGCGTTCGGCTGTTAACCAACAGGTTGGTGGTTGGAGCCCATCCGGGAGCGGTGTTGTGAGGTCTCAGATGTGACGTAAAAAGTCAAGGTTTTTACACAATACCTGACAACCGTTTAATTTCTGAGCTTCCGTGGCTCAATGGTTAGCGCGTTCGGCTGTTAACCAATAGGTTGGTGGTTCGAGCCCACCCGGGAGCGGTGTTGTGGGATCTCAAATGTAACGTAGAAAGCCAAAGTTTTTCCACAATACCTGACGACCATTTAATTTTTGGGCTTCCGTGGCGCAATGGTTAGCGCGTTCGGCTGTTAACCGAAAGGTTGGTGGTTCGAGCCCACCCGGGAGCGGTGTTGTGGGATCTCAAATGTAACGTAGAAAGCCAAAATTTTTCCACAATACCTGACGACCATTTAATCTTTGGGCTTCCGTGGCGCAATATTTAGCGCGTTCGGCTGTTAACCGAAAGGTTGGTAGTTCAAGCCCACCCGGGAGCGGTGTTGTGGGATCTCGAATGTAACGTAGAAAGCCAAAGTTTTCCACAATACCTGACGACCATTTAATTATTGGGCTTCCGTGGCGCAATGGTTAGCGCGTTCGGCTGTTAACCGAAAGGTTGGTGGTTCAAGCCCATCCGGGAGCGGTGTTGTGCCGTCTCAGATGTGACGTAAAAAGTCAAGGTTTTTACACAATACCTGACGAGCATTTAATTTTTGGGCTTCCGTGGCGCAATGGTTAGCGCGTTCAGCTGTTAACCAATAGGTTGGTGGTTCGAGTCCATCCGGGAGCGGTGTTGTGAGGTCTCAGATGTGACGTAAAAAGTCAAGGTTTTAACACAATACCTGACGAGCATTTAATTTTTGGGCTTCCTTGGCGCAATGGTTAGCGCGTTCAGCTGTTAATCGAAAGGTTGGTGGTTCGAGCCCACCCGGGAGAGGTGTTGTTGGGGTCTCAAATGTAACGTAGAAAGCCAAAGTTTTTCCACAATACCTGACAACCATTTAATTTCTGAGCTTCCGTGGCGCAATGGTTAGCGCGTTCGGCTGTTAACCAATAGGTTGGTGGTTCGAGCCCATCCGGGAGCGGTGATGTGAGGTCTCAGATGTGACGTAAAAAGTCAAGGTTTTTACACAATACCTGACGAGCATTTAACTTTTGGGCTTCCGTAGCGCAATGGTTAGCGCGTTCGGCTGTTAACCAATAGGTTGGTGGTTCGAGCCCATCCGGGAGCGGTGTTGTGAGGTCTCAGATGTGACGTAAAAAGTCAAGGTTTTTACACAATACCTGACGAGCATTTAACTTTTGGGCTTCCGTGGCGCAATGGTTAGCGCGTTCGGCTGTTAACCAACAGGTTGGTGGTTGGAGCCCATCCGGGAGCGGTGTTGTGAGGTCTCAGATGTGACGTAAAAAGTCAAGGTTTTTACACAATACCTGACAACCATTTAATTTCTGAGCTTCCGTGGCTCAATGGTTAGCGCGTTCGGCTGTTAACCAATAGGTTGGTGGTTCGAGCCCACCCGGGAGCGGTGTTGTGGGATCTCAAATGTAACGTAGAAAGCCAAAGTTTTTCCACAATACCTGACGACCATTTAATTTTTGGGCTTCCGTGGCGCAATGGTTAGCGCGTTCGGCTGTTAACCGAAAGGTTGGTGGTTCAAGCCCACCCGGGAGCGGCGTTGTGAGGTCTCAGATGTGACGTAAAAAGTCAAGGTTTTTACACAATACCTGACGAGCATTTAACTTTTGGGCTTCCGTAGCGCAATGGTTAGCGCGTTCGGCTGTTAACCAATAGGTTGGTGGTTCGAGCCCATCCGGGAGCGGTGTTGTGAGGTCTCAGATGTGACGTAAAAAGTCAAGGTTTTTACACAATACCTGACGAGCATTTAACTTTTGGGCTTCCGTAGCGCAATGGTTAGCGCGTTCGGCTGTTAACCAATAGGTTGGTGGTTCGAGCCCATCCGGGAGCGGTGTTGTGAGGTCTCAGATGTGACGTAAAAAGTCAAGGTTTTTACACAATACCTGACGAGCATTTAACTTTTGGGCTTCCGTGGCGCAATGGTTAGCGCGTTCGGCTGTTAACCAACAGGTTGGTGGTTGGAGCCCATCCGGGAGCGGTGTTGTGAGGTCTCAGATGTGACGTAAAAAGTCAAGGTTTTTACACAATACCTGACAACCATTTAATTTCTGAGCTTCCGTGGCTCAATGGTTAGCGCGTTCGGCTGTTAACCAATAGGTTGGTGGTTCGAGCCCACCCGGGAGCGGTGTTGTGGGATCTCAAATGTAACGTAGAAAGCCAAAGTTTTTCCACAATACCTGACGACCATTTAATTTTTGGGCTTCCGTGGCGCAATGGTTAGCGCGTTCGGCTGTTAACCGAAAGGTTGGTGGTTCAAGCCCACCCGGGAGCGGCGTTGTGAGGTCTCAGATGTGACGTAAAAAGTCAAGGTTTTTACACAATACCTGACGAGCATTTAACTTTTGGGCTTCCGTAGCGCAATGGTTAGCGCGTTCGGCTGTTAACCAATAGGTTGGTGGTTCGAGCCCATCCGGGAGCGGTGTTGTGAGGTCTCAGATGTGACGTAAAAAGTCAAGGTTTTTACACAATACCTGACGAGCATTTAACTTTTGGGCTTCCGTGGCGCAATGGTTAGCGCGTTCGGCTGTTAACCAACAGGTTGGTGGTTGGAGCCCATCCGGGAGCGGTGTTGTGAGGTCTCGGATGTGACGTAAAAAGTCAAGGTTTTTACACAATAACTGACAACCATTTAATTTCTGAGCTTCCGTGGCTCAATGGTTAGCGCGTTCGGCTGTTAACCAATAGGTTGGTGGTTCGAGCCCACCCGGGAGCGGTGTTGTGGGATCTCAAATGTAACGTAGAAAGCCAAAGTTTTTCCACAATACCTGACGACCATTTAATTTTTGGGCTTCCGTGGCGCAATGGTTAGCGCGTTCAGCTGTTAACCAATAGGTTGGTGGTTCGAGTCCATCCGGGAGAGTTGTTGTGAGGTCTCAGATGTGACGTAAAAAGTCAAGGTTTTAACACAATACCTGACGAGCATTTAATTTTTGGGCTTCCGTGGCGCAATGGTTAGCGCGTTCAGCTGTTAATCGAAAGGTTGGTGGTTCGAGCCCACCCGGGAGAGGTGTTGTTGGGGTCTCAAATGTAACGTAGAAAGCCAAAGTTTTTCCACAATACCTGACAACCATTTAATTTCTGAGCTTCCGTGGCGCAATGGTTAGCGCGTTCGGCTGTTAACCAATAGGTTGGTGGTTCGAGCCCATCCGGGAGCGGTGATGTGAGGTCTCAGATGTGACGTAAAAAGTCAAGGTTTTTACACAATACCTGACGAGCATTTAACTTTTGGGCTTCCGTAGCGCAATGGTTAGCGCGTTCGGCTGTTAACCAATAGGTTGGTGGTTCGAGCCCATCCGGGAGCGGTGTTGTGAGGTCTCAGATGTGACGTAAAAAGTCAAGGATTTTACACAATACCTGACGAGCATTTAGTTTTTGGGCTTCCGTGGCGCAATGGTTAGCGCGTTCAGCTGTTAACCAATAGGTTGGTGTTTCGAGCCCACGCGGGAGCGGTGTTGTGGGATCTCAAATGTAACGTAGAAAGCCAAAGTTTTTCCACAATACCTGACGACCATTTAATTTTTGGGCTTCCGTGGCGCAATGGTTAGCGCGTTCGGCTGTTAACCAATAGGTTGGTCGTTCGAGCCCCTCTGGGAGCGGTGTTGTGAGGTCTCAGATGTGACGTAAAAGTAAAGGTTTTTACACAATACCTGACGACCATTTAATTTTTGGGCTTCCGTGGCGCAATGGTTAGCGCGTTCGGCTGTTAACCAATAGGTTGGTGGTTCGAGCCCCTCCGGGAGCGGTGTTGTGAGGTCTCAGATGTGACGTAAAAGTCAAGGTTTTTACACAATACCTGACGAGCATTTAACTTTTGGGCTTCCGTGGCGCAATGGTTAGCGCGTTTGGCTGTTAACCAATAGGTTGGTGGTTCGAGCCCATCCGGGAGCGGTGTTGTGAGGTCTCAGATGTGACGTAAAAAGTCAAGGTTTTTACACAATACCTGACGAGCATTTAATTTTTGGGCTTCCGTGGCGCGATGGTTAGCGCGTTCAGCTGTTAATCGAAAGGTTGGTGGTTCGAGCCCACCCGGGAGAGGTGTTGTGGGGTCTCAAATGTAACGTAGAAAGCCAAAGGTTTTCCACAATACCTGACAACCATTTAATTTCTGAGCTTCCGTGGCTCAATGGTTAGCGCGTTCGGCTGTTAACCAATAGGTTGGTGGTTCGAGCCCACCCGGGAGCGGTGTTGTGGGATCTCAAATGTAACGTAGAAAGCCAAAATTTTTCCACAATACCTGACGACCATTTAATCTTGGGCTTCCGTGGCGCAATATTTAGCGCGTTCGGCTGTTAACCGAAAGGTTGGTAGTTCAAGCCCACCCGGGAGCGGTGTTGTGGGATCTCGAATGTAACGTAGAAAGCCAAAGTTTTCCACAATACCTGACGAACATTTAATTTTTGGGCTTCCGTGGCGCAATGGTTAGCGCGTTCGGCTGTTAACCGAAAGGTTGGTGGTTCAAGCCCATCCGGGAGCGGTGTTGTGCCGTCTCAGATGTGACGTAAAAAGTCAAGGTTTTTCCACAATACCTGACGACCATTTAATTTTTGGGCTTCCATGGCGCAATGGTTAGAGCCTTCGGCTGTTTACCAATAGGTTGGTGGTTCGAGCCCATCCGGGAAAGGTGTTGTGAGGTCTCAGATGTGACGTAAAAAGTCAATGTTTTTACACAATACCTGACGAGCATTTAACTTTTGGGCTTCCGTGGCGCAATGGTTAGCGCGTTCGGCTGTTAACCAATAGGTTGGTGGTTCGAGTCCATCCGGGAGCGGTGTTGTGAGGTCTCAGATGTGACGTAAAAAGTCAAGGTTTTAACACAATACCTGACGAGCATTGAATTTTTGGGCTTCCGTGGCGCAATGGTTAGCGCGTTCAGCTGTTAATCGAAAGGTTGGTGGTTCGAGCCCACCCGGGAGAGGTGTTGTTGGGGTCTCAAATGTAACGTAGAAAGCCAAAGTTTTTCCACAATACCTGACAACCATTTAATTTCTGAGCTTCCGTGGCTCAATGGTTAGCGCGTTCGGCTGTTAACCAATAGGTTGGTGGTTCGAGCCCACCCGGGAGCGGTGTTGTGGGATCTCAAATGTAACGTAGAAAGCCAAAATTTTTCCACAATACCTGACGACCATTTAATCTTGGGCTTCCGTGGCGCAATATTTAGCGCGTTCGGCTGTTAACCGAAAGGTTGGTAGTTCAAGCCCACCCGGGAGCGGTGTTGAGGGATCTCGAATGTAACGTAGAAAGCCAAAGTTTTCCACAATACCTGACGAACATTTAATTTTTGGGCTTCCGTGGCGCAATGGTTAGCGCGTTCGGCTGTTAACCGAAAGGTTGGTGGTTCAAGCCCATCCGGGAGCGGTGTTGTGCCGTCTCAGATGTGACGTAAAAAGTCAAGGTTTTTCCACAATACCTGACGACCATTTAATTTTTGGGCTTCCATGGCGCAATGGTTAGAGCCTTCGGCTGTTTACCAATAGGTTGGTGGTTCGAGCCCATCCGGGAAAGGTGTTGTGAGGTCTCAGATGTGACGTAAAAAGTCAATGTTTTTACACAATACCTGACGAGCATTTAACTTTTGGGCTTCCGTGGCGCAATGGTTAGCGCGTTCGGCTGTTAACCAATAGGTTGGTGGTTCGAGTCCATCCGGGAGCGGTGTTGTGAGGTCTCAGATGTGACGTAAAAAGTCAAGGTTTTAACACAATACCTGACGAGCATTGAATTTTTGGGCTTCCGTGGCGCAATGGTTAGCGCGTTCAGCTGTTAATCGAAAGGTTGGTGGTTCGAGCCCACCCGGGAGAGGTGTTGTTGGGGTCTCAAATGTAACGTAGAAAGCCAAAGTTTTTCCACAATACCTGACAACCATTTAATTTCTGAGCTTCCGTGGCTCAATGGTTAGCGCGTTCGGCTGTTAACCAATAGGATGGTGGTTCGAGCCCATCCGGGAGCGGTGATGTGAGGTCTCAGATGTGACGTAAAAAGTCAAGGTTTTTACACAATACCTGACCAGCATTTAACTTTTGGGCTTCCGTGGCGCAATGGTTAGCGCGTTCGGCTGTTAACCAATAGGTTGGTGGTTCGAGCCCATCCGGGAGCGGTGTTGTGAGGTCTCAGATGTGACGTAAAAAGTCAAGGTTTTTACACAATACCTGACAACCATTTAATTTCTGAGCTTCCGTGGCTCAATGGTTAGCGCGTTCGGCTGTTAACCAATAAATTGGTGGTTCGAGCCCACCCGGGGCGGTGTTGTGGGATCTCAAATGTAACGTAGAAAGCCAAAGTTTTTCCACAATACCTGACGACCATTTAATTTTTGGGCTTCCGTGGCGCAATGGTTAGCGCGTTCGGCTGTTAATCGAAAGGTTGGTGGTTCAAGCCCACCCGGGAGCGGTGTTGTGAGGTCTCAGATGTGACGTAAAAAGTCAAGGTTTTTACACAATACCTGACGAGCATTTAACTTTTGGGTTTCCGTGGCGCAATGGTTAGCGCGTTCGGCTGTTAACCAATAGGTTAATGGTTCGAGCCCTCCGGGAGCGGTGTTGTGAGGTCTCAGATGTGACGTAAAAAGTCAAGGATTTTCACAATACCTGACGAGCATTTAGTTTTTGGGCTTCCGTGGCGCAATGGTTAGCGCGTTCAGCTGTTAACCAATAGGTTGGTGGTTCGAGCCCACGCGGGAGCGGTGTTGTGGGATCTCAAATGTAACGTAGAAAGCCAAAGTTTTTGCACAATACCTGACGACCATTTAATTTTTGGGCTTCCGTGGCGCGATGGTTAGCGCGTTCGGCTGTTAACCAATAGGTTGGTGGTTCGAGCCCCTCTGGGAGCGGTGTTGTGAGGTCTCAGATGTGACGTAAAAGTCAAGGTTTTTACACAATACCTGACGACCATTTAACTTTTGGGCTTCCGTGGCGCAATGGTTAGCGCGTTCAGCTGTTAACCAATAGGTTGGTGGTTCGAGTCCATCCGGGAGCGGTGTTGTGAGGTCTCAGATGTGACGTAAAAAGTCAAGGTTTTAACACAATACCTGACGAGCATTTAATTTTTGGGCTTCCGTGGCGCAATGGTTAGCGCGTTCAGCTGTTAATCGAAAGGTTGGTGGTTCGAGCCCACCCGGGAGAGGTGTTGTTGGGGTCTCAAATGTAACGTAGAAAGCCAAAGTTTTTCCACAATACCTGACAACCTTTTAATTTCTGAGCTTCCGTGGCTCAATGGTTAGCGCGTTCGGCTGTTAACCAATAGGATGGTGGTTCGAGCCCATCCGGGAGCGGTGATGTGAGGTCTCAGATGTGACTTAAAAAGTCAAGGTTTTTACACAATACCTGACGAGCATTTAACTTTTGGGCTTCCGTGGCGCAATGGTTAGCGCGTTCGGCTGTTAACCAATAGGTTGGTGGTTCGAGCCCATCCGGGAGCGGTGTTGTGAGGTCTCAGATGTGACGTATAAAGTCAAGGTTTTTACACAATACCTGACGAGAATTTAACTTTTGGGCTTCCGTGGCGCAATGGTTAGCGCGTTCGGCTGTTAACCAACAGGTTGGTGGTTGGAGCCCATCCGGGAGCGGTGTTGTGAGGTCTCAGATGTGACGTAAAAAGTCAAGGTTTTTACACAATACCTGACAACCATTTAATTTCTGAGCTTCCGTGGCTCAATGGTTAGCGCGTTCGGCTGTTAACCAATAGGTTGGTGGTTCGAGCCCACCCGGGAGCGGTGTTGTGGGATCTCAAATGTAACGTAGAAAGCCAAAGTTTTTCCACAATACCTGACGACCATTTAATTTTTGGGCTTCCGTGGCGCAATGGTTAGCGCGTTCGGCTGTTAACCGAAAGGTTGGTGGTTCAAGCCCACCCGGGAGCGGTGTTGTGAGGTCTCAGATGTGACGTAAAAAGTCAAGGTTTTTACACAATACCTGACGAGCATTTAATTTTTGGGCTTCCGTGGCGCAATGGTTAGCGCGTTCAGCTGTTAACCAATAGGTTGGTGGTTCGAGTCCATCCGGGAGCGGTGTTGTGAGGTCTCAGATGTGACGTAAAAAGTCAAGGTTTTAACACAATACCTGACGAGCATTTAATTTTTGGGCTTCCGTGGCGCAATGGTTAGCGCGTTCAGCTGTTAATCGAAAGGTTGGTGGTTCGAGCCCACCCGGGAGAGGTGTTGTTGGGGTCTCAAATGTAACGTAGAAAGCCAAAGTTTTTCCACAATACCTGACAACCATTTAATTTCTGAGCTTCCGTGGCTCAATGGTTAGCGCGTTCGGCTGTTAACCAATAGGGTGGTGGTTCGAGCCCATCCGGGAGCGGTGATGTGAGGTCTCAGATGTGACGTAAAAAGTCAAGGTTTTTACACAATACCTGACGAGCATTTAACTTTTGGGCTTCCGTGGCGCAATGGTTAGCGCGTTCGGCTGTTAACCAATAGGTTGGTGGTTCGAGCCCATCCGGGAGCGGTGTTTTGAGGTCTCAGATGTGACGTAAAAAGTCAAGGTTTTTACACAATACCTGACGAGCATTTAACTTTTGGGCTTCCGTGGCGCAATGGTTAGCGCGTTCGGCTGTTAACCAATAGGTTGGTGGTTCGAGCCCATCCGGGAGCGGTGTTGTGAGGTCTCAGATGTGACGTATAAAGTCAAGGTTTTTACACAATACCTGACGAGCATTTAACTTTTGGGCTTCCGTGGCGCAATGGTTAGCGCGTTCGGCTGTTAACCAACAGGTTGGTGGTTGGAGCCCATCCGGGAGCGGTATTGTGAGGTCTCAGATGTGACGTATAAAGTCAAGGTTTTTACACAATACCTGACGACCATTTAATTTTTGGGCTTCCGTGGCGCAATGGTTAGCGCGTTCGGCTGTTAACCAACAGGTTGGTGGTTGGAGCCCATCCGGGAGCGGTGTTGTGAGGTCTCAGATGTGACGTAAAAAGTCAAGGTTTTTACACAATACCTGACAACCATTTAATTTCTGAGCTTCCGTGGCTCAATGGTTAGCGCGTTCGGCTGTTAACCAATAGGTTGGTGGTTCGAGCCCACCCGGGAGCGGTGTTGTGGGATCTCAAATGTAACGTAGAAAGCCAAAGTTTTTCCACAATACCTGACGACCATTTAATTTTTGGGCTTCCGTGGCGCAATGGTTAGCGCGTTCGGCTGTTAACCGAAAGGTTGGTGGTTCAAGCCCACCCGGGAGCGGTGTTGTGAGGTCTCAGATGTGACGTAAAAAGTCAAGGTTTTTACACAATACCTGACGAGCATTTAATTTTTGGGCTTCCGTGGCGCAATGGTTAGCGCGTTCAGCTGTTAACCAATAGGTTGGTGGTTCGAGTCCATCCGGGAGCGGTGTTGTGAGGTCTCAGATGTGACGTAAAAAGTCAAGGTTTTAACACAATACCTGACGAGCATTTAACTTTTGGGCTTCCGTGGCGCAATGGTTAGCGCGTTCGGCTGTTAACCAATAGGTTGGTGGTTCGAGCCCATCCGGGAGCGGTGTTTTGAGGTCTCAGATGTGACGTATAAAGTCAAGGTTTTTACACAATACCTGACGAGCATTTAACTTTTGGGCTTCCGTGGCGCAATGGTTAGCGCGTTCGGCTGTTAACCAACAGGTTGGTGGTTGGAGCCCATCCGGGAGCGGTGTTGTGAGGTCTCAGATGTGACGTATAAAGTCAAGGTTTTTACACAATACCTGACGACCATTTAATTTTTGGGCTTCCGTGGCGCAATGGTTAGCGCGTTCAGCTGTTAATCGAAAGGTTGGTGGTTCGAGCCCACCCGGGAGAGGTGTTGTTGGGGTCTCAAATGTAACGTAGAAAGCCAAAGTTTTTCCACAATACCTGACAACCATTTAATTTCTGAGCTTCCGTGGCTCAATGGTTAGCGCGTTCGGCTGTTAACCAATAGGGTGGTGGTTCGAGCCCATCCGGGAGCGGTGATGTGAGGTCTCAGATGTGACGTAAAAAGTCAAGGTTTTTACACAATACCTGACGAGCATTTAACTTTTGGGCTTCCGTGGCGCAATGGTTAGCGCGTTCGGCTGTTAACCAATAGGTTGGTGGTTCGAGCCCATCCGGGAGCGGTGTTTTGAGGTCTCAGATGTGACGTAAAAAGTCAAGGTTTTTACACAATACCTGACGAGCATTTAACTTTTGGGCTTCCGTGGCGCAATGGTTAGCGCGTTCGGCTGTTAACCAATAGGTTGGTGGTTCGAGCCCATCCGGGAGCGGTGTTGTGAGGTCTCAGATGTGACGTATAAAGTCAAGGTTTTTACACAATACCTGACGAGCATTTAACTTTTGGGCTTCCGTGGCGCAATGGTTAGCGCGTTCGGCTGTTAACCAACAGGTTGGTGGTTGGAGCCCATCCGGGAGCGGTGTTGTGAGGTCTCAGATGTGACGTATAAAGTCAAGGTTTTTACACAATACCTGACGACCATTTAATTTTTGGGCTTCCGTGGCGCAATGGTTAGCGCGTTCGGCTGTTAACCGAAAGGTTGGTGGTTCAAGCCCACCCGGGAGCGGTGTTGTGAGGTCTCAGATGTGACGTAAAAAGTCAAGGTTTTTACACAATACCTGACGAGCATTTAATTTTTGGGCTTCCGTGGCGCAATGGTTAGCGCGTTCAGCTGTTAATCGAAAGGTTGGTGGTTCGAGCCCACCCGGGAGAGGTGTTGTTGGGGTCTCAAATGTAACGTAGAAAGCCAAAGTTTTTCCACAATACCTGACAACCATTTAATTTCTGAGCTTCCGTGGCTCAATGGTTAGCGCGTTCGGCTGTTAACCAATAGGGTGGTGGTTCGAGCCCATCCGGGAGCGGTGATGTGAGGTCTCAGATGTGACGTAAAAAGTCAAGGTTTTTACACAATACCTGACGAGCATTTAACTTTTGGGCTTCCGTGGCGCAATGGTTAGCGCGTTCGGCTGTTAACCAATAGGTTGGTGGTTCGAGCCCATCCGGGAGCGGTGTTGTGAGGTCTCAGATGTGACGTAAAAAGTCAAGGTTTTTACACAATACCTGACGAGCATTTAACTTTTGGGCTTCCGTGGCGCAATGGTTAGCGCGTTCGGCTGTTAACCAATAGGTTGGTGGTTCGAGCCCATCCGGGAGCGGTGTTGTGAGGTCTCAGATGTGACGTATAAAGTCAAGGTTTTTACACAATACCTGACGAGCATTTAACTTTTGGGCTTCCGTGGCGCAATGGTTAGCGCGTTCAGCTGTTAACCAATAGGTTGGTGGTTCGAGTCCATCCAGGAGCGGTGTTGTGAGGTCTCAGATGTGACGTAAAAAGTCAAGGTTTTAACACAATACCTGACGAGCATTTAATTTTTGGGCTTCCGTGGCGCAATGGTTAGCGCGTTCAGCTGTTAATCGAAAGGTTGGTGGTTCGAGCCCACCCGGGAGAGGTGTTGTTGGGGTCTCAAATGTAACGTAGAAAGCCAAAGTTTTTCCACAATACCTGACAACCATTTAATTTCTGAGCTTCCGTGGCTCAATGGTTAGCGTGTTCGGCTGTTAACCAATAGGGTGGTGGTTCGAGCCCATCCGGGAGCGGTGATGTGAGGTCTCAGATGTGACGTAAAAAGTCAAGGTTTTTACACAATACCTGACGAGCATTTAACTTTTGGGCTTCCGTGGCGCAATGGTTAGCGCGTTCGGCTGTTAACCAATAGGTTGGTGGTTCGAGCCCATCCGGGAGCGGTGTTGTGAGGTCTCAGATGTGACGTATAAAGTCAAGGTTTTTACACAATACCTGACGAGCATTTAACTTTTGGGCTTCCGTGGCGCAATGGTTAGCGCGTTCGGCTGTTAACCAACAGGTTGGTGGTTGGAGCCCATCCGGGAGCGGTATTGTGAGGTCTCAGATGTGACGTATAAAGTCAAGGTTTTTACACAATACCTGACGACCATTTAATTTTTGGGCTTCCGTGGCGCAATGGTTAGCGCGTTCGGCTGTTAACCAACAGGTTGGTGGTTGGAGCCCATCCGGGAGCGGTGTTGTGAGGTCTCAGATGTGACGTAAAAAGTCAAGGTTTTTACACAATACCTGACAACCATTTAATTTCTGAGCTTCCGTGGCTCAATGGTTAGCGCGTTCGGCTGTTAACCAATAGGTTGGTGGTTCGAGCCCACCCGGGAGCGGTGTTGTGGGATCTCAAATGTAACGTAGAAAGCCAAAGTTTTTCCACAATACCTGACGACCATTTAATTTTTGGGCTTCCGTGGCGCAATGGTTAGCGCGTTCGGCTGTTAACCGAAAGGTTGGTGGTTCAAGCCCACCCGGGAGCGGTGTTGTGAGGTCTCAGATGTGACGTAAAAAGTCAAGGTTTTTACACAATACCTGACGAGCATTTAATTTTTGGGCTTCCGTGGCGCAATGGTTAGCGCGTTCAGCTGTTAACCAATAGGTTGGTGGTTCGAGTCCATCCGGGAGCGGTGTTGTGAGGTCTCAGATGTGACGTAAAAAGTCAAGGTTTTAACACAATACCTGACGAGCATTTAACTTTTGGGCTTCCGTGGCGCAATGGTTAGCGCGTTCGGCTGTTAACCAATAGGTTGGTGGTTCGAGCCCATCCGGGAGCGGTGTTTTGAGGTCTCAGATGTGACGTATAAAGTCAAGGTTTTTACACAATACCTGACGAGCATTTAACTTTTGGGCTTCCGTGGCGCAATGGTTAGCGCGTTCGGCTGTTAACCAACAGGTTGGTGGTTGGAGCCCATCCGGGAGCGGTGTTGTGAGGTCTCAGATGTGACGTATAAAGTCAAGGTTTTTACACAATACCTGACGACCATTTAATTTTTGGGCTTCCGTGGCGCAATGGTTAGCGCGTTCAGCTGTTAATCGAAAGGTTGGTGGTTCGAGCCCACCCGGGAGAGGTGTTGTTGGGGTCTCAAATGTAACGTAGAAAGCCAAAGTTTTTCCACAATACCTGACAACCATTTAATTTCTGAGCTTCCGTGGCTCAATGGTTAGCGCGTTCGGCTGTTAACCAATAGGGTGGTGGTTCGAGCCCATCCGGGAGCGGTGATGTGAGGTCTCAGATGTGACGTAAAAAGTCAAGGTTTTTACACAATACCTGACGAGCATTTAACTTTTGGGCTTCCGTGGCGCAATGGTTAGCGCGTTCGGCTGTTAACCAATAGGTTGGTGGTTCGAGCCCATCCGGGAGCGGTGTTTTGAGGTCTCAGATGTGACGTAAAAAGTCAAGGTTTTTACACAATACCTGACGAGCATTTAACTTTTGGGCTTCCGTGGCGCAATGGTTAGCGCGTTCGGCTGTTAACCAATAGGTTGGTGGTTCGAGCCCATCCGGGAGCGGTGTTGTGAGGTCTCAGATGTGACGTATAAAGTCAAGGTTTTTACACAATACCTGACGAGCATTTAACTTTTGGGCTTCCGTGGCGCAATGGTTAGCGCGTTCGGCTGTTAACCAACAGGTTGGTGGTTGGAGCCCATCCGGGAGCGGTGTTGTGAGGTCTCAGATGTGACGTATAAAGTCAAGGTTTTTACACAATACCTGACGACCATTTAATTTTTGGGCTTCCGTGGCGCAATGGTTAGCGCGTTCGGCTGTTAACCGAAAGGTTGGTGGTTCAAGCCCACCCGGGAGCGGTGTTGTGAGGTCTCAGATGTGACGTAAAAAGTCAAGGTTTTTACACAATACCTGACGAGCATTTAATTTTTGGGCTTCCGTGGCGCAATGGTTAGCGCGTTCAGCTGTTAATCGAAAGGTTGGTGGTTCGAGCCCACCCGGGAGAGGTGTTGTTGGGGTCTCAAATGTAACGTAGAAAGCCAAAGTTTTTCCACAATACCTGACAACCATTTAATTTCTGAGCTTCCGTGGCTCAATGGTTAGCGCGTTCGGCTGTTAACCAATAGGGTGGTGGTTCGAGCCCATCCGGGAGCGGTGATGTGAGGTCTCAGATGTGACGTAAAAAGTCAAGGTTTTTACACAATACCTGACGAGCATTTAACTTTTGGGCTTCCGTGGCGCAATGGTTAGCGCGTTCGGCTGTTAACCAATAGGTTGGTGGTTCGAGCCCATCCGGGAGCGGTGTTGTGAGGTCTCAGATGTGACGTAAAAAGTCAAGGTTTTTACACAATACCTGACGAGCATTTAACTTTTGGGCTTCCGTGGCGCAATGGTTAGCGCGTTCGGCTGTTAACCAATAGGTTGGTGGTTCGAGCCCATCCGGGAGCGGTGTTGTGAGGTCTCAGATGTGACGTATAAAGTCAAGGTTTTTACACAATACCTGACGAGCATTTAACTTTTGGGCTTCCGTGGCGCAATGGTTAGCGCGTTCAGCTGTTAACCAATAGGTTGGTGGTTCGAGTCCATCCAGGAGCGGTGTTGTGAGGTCTCAGATGTGACGTAAAAAGTCAAGGTTTTAACACAATACCTGACGAGCATTTAATTTTTGGGCTTCCGTGGCGCAATGGTTAGCGCGTTCAGCTGTTAATCGAAAGGTTGGTGGTTCGAGCCCACCCGGGAGAGGTGTTGTTGGGGTCTCAAATGTAACGTAGAAAGCCAAAGTTTTTCCACAATACCTGACAACCATTTAATTTCTGAGCTTCCGTGGCTCAATGGTTAGCGTGTTCGGCTGTTAACCAATAGGGTGGTGGTTCGAGCCCATCCGGGAGCGGTGATGTGAGGTCTCAGATGTGACGTAAAAAGTCAAGGTTTTTACACAATACCTGACGAGCATTTAACTTTTGGGCTTCCGTGGCGCAATGGTTAGCGCGTTCGGCTGTTAACCAATAGGTTGGTGGTTCGAGCCCATCCGGGAGCGGTGTTGTGAGGTCTCAGATGTGACGTAAAAAGTCAAGGTTTTTACACAATACCTGACGAGCATTTAACTTTTGGGCTTCCGTGGCGCAATGGTTAGCGCGTTCGGCTGTTAACCAATAGGTTGGTGGTTCGAGCCCATCCGGGAGCGGTGTTGTGAGGTCTCAGATGTGACGTATAAAGTCAAGGTTTTTACACAATACCTGACGAGCATTTAACTTTTGGGCTTCCGTGGCGCAATGGTTAGCGCGTTCGGCTGTTAACCAACAGGTTGGTGGTTGGAGCCCATCCGGGAGCGGTGTTGTGAGGTCTCAGATGTGACGTAAAAAGTCAAGGTTTTTACACAATACCTGACAACCATTTAATTTCTTGGCTTCCGTGGCTCAATGGTTAGCGCGTTCGGCTGTTAACCAATAGGTTGGTGGTTCGAGCCCACCCGGGAGCGGTGTTGTGGGATCTCAAATGTAACGTAGAAAGCCAAAGTTTTTCCACAATACCTGACGACCATTTAATTTTTGGGCTTCCGTGGCGCAATGGTTAGCGCGTTCGGCTGTTAACCGAAAGGTTGGTGGTTCAAGCCCACCCGGGAGCGGCGTTGTGAGGTCTCAGATGTGACGTAAAAAGTCAAGGTTTTTACACAATACCTGACGAGCATTTAACTTTTGGGCTTCCGTAGCGCAATGGTTAGCGCGTTCGGCTGTTAACCAATAGGTTGGTGGTTCGAGCCCATCCGGGAGCGGTGTTGTGAGGTCTCAGATGTGACGTAAAAAGTCAAGGTTTTTACACAATACCTGACGAGCATTTAACTTCTGAGCTTCCGTGGCTCAATGGTTAGCGTGTTCGGCTGTTAACCAATAGGGTGGTGGTTCGAGCCCATCCGGGAGCGGTGATGTGAGGTCTCAGATGTGACGTAAAAAGTCAAGGTTTTTACACAATACCTGACGAGCATTTAACTTTTGGGCTTCCGTGGCGCAATGGTTAGCGCGTTCGGCTGTTAACCAATAGGTTGGTGGTTCGAGCCCATCCGGGAGCGGTGTTGTGAGGTCTCAGATGTGACGTAAAAAGTCAAGGTTTTTACACAATACCTGACGAGCATTTAACTTTTGGGCTTCCGTGGCGCAATGGTTAGCGCGTTCGGCTGTTAACCAATAGGTTGGTGGTTCGAGCCCATCCGGGAGCGGTGTTGTGAGGTCTCAGATGTGACGTATAAAGTCAAGGTTTTTACACAATACCTGACGAGCATTTAACTTTTGGGCTTCCGTGGCGCAATGGTTAGCGCGTTCGGCTGTTAACCAACAGGTTGGTGGTTGGAGCCCATCCGGGAGCGGTGTTGTGAGGTCTCAGATGTGACGTAAAAAGTCAAGGTTTTTACACAATACCTGACAACCATTTAATTTCTTGGCTTCCGTGGCTCAATGGTTAGCGCGTTCGGCTGTTAACCAATAGGTTGGTGGTTCGAGCCCACCCGGGAGCGGTGTTGTGGGATCTCAAATGTAACGTAGAAAGCCAAAGTTTTTCCACAATACCTGACGACCATTTAATTTTTGGGCTTCCGTGGCGCAATGGTTAGCGCGTTCGGCTGTTAACCGAAAGGTTGGTGGTTCAAGCCCACCCGGGAGCGGCGTTGTGAGGTCTCAGATGTGACGTAAAAAGTCAAGGTTTTTACACAATACCTGACGAGCATTTAACTTTTGGGCTTCCGTAGCGCAATGGTTAGCGCGTTCGGCTGTTAACCAATAGGTTGGTGGTTCGAGCCCATCCGGGAGCGGTGTTGTGAGGTCTCAGATGTGACGTAAAAAGTCAAGGTTTTTACACAATACCTGACGAGCATTTAACTTTTGGGCTTCCGTGGCGCAATGGTTAGCGCGTTCGGCTGTTAACCAACAGGTTGGTGGTTGGAGCCCATCCGGGAGCGGTGTTGTGAGGTCTCAGATGTGACGTAAAAAGTCAAGGTTTTTACACAATACCTGACAACCATTTAATTTCTGAGCTTCCGTGGCTCAATGGTTAGCGCGTTCGGCTGTTAACCAATAGGTTGGTGGTTCGAGCCCACCCGGGAGCGGTGTTGTGGGATCTCAAATGTAACGTAGAAAGCCAAAGTTTTTCCACAATACCTGACGACCATTTAATTTTTGGGCTTCCGTGGCGCAATGGTTAGCGCGTTCAGCTGTTAACCAATAGGTTGGTGGTTCGAGTCCATCCGGGAGAGGTGTTGTGAGGTCTCAGATGTGACGTAAAAAGTCAAGGTTTTAACACAATACCTGACGAGCATTTAATTTTTGGGCTTCCGTGGCGCAATGGTTAGCGCGTTCAGCTGTTAATCGAAAGGTTGGTGGTTCGAGCCCACCCGGGAGAAGTGTTGTTGGGGTCTCAAATGTAACGTAGAAAGCCAAAGTTTTTCCACAATACCTGACAACCATTTAATTTCTGAGCTTCCGTGGCGCAATGGTTAGCGCGTTCGGCTGTTAACCAATAGGTTGGTGGTTCGAGCCCATCCGGGAGCGGTGATGTGAGGTCTCAGATGTGACGTAAAAAGTCAAGGTTTTTACACAATACCTGACGAGCATTTAACTTTTGGGCTTCCGTAGCGCAATGGTTAGCGCGTTCGGCTGTTAACCAATAGGTTGGTGGTTCGAGCCCATCCGGGAGCGGTGTTGTGAGGTCTCAGATGTGACGTAAAAAGTCAAGGATTTTACACAATACCTGACGAGCATTTAGTTTTTGGGCTTCCGTGGCGCAATGGTTAGCGCGTTCAGCTGTTAACCAATAGGTTGGTGTTTCGAGCCCACGCGGGAGCGGTGTTGTGGGATCTCAAATGTAACGTAGAAAGCCAAAGTTTTTCCACAATACCTGACGACCATTTAATTTTTGGGCTTCCGTGGCGCAATGGTTAGCGCGTTCGGCTGTTAACCAATAGGTTGGTCGTTCGAGCCCCTCTGGGAGCGGTGTTGTGAGGTCTCAGATGTGACGTAAAAGTAAAGGTTTTTACACAATACCTGACGACCATTTAATTTTTGGGCTTCCGTGGCGCAATGGTTAGCGCGTTCGGCTGTTAACCAATAGGTTGGTGGTTCGAGCCCCTCCGGGAGCGGTGTTGTGAGGTCTCAGATGTGACGTAAAAGTCAAGGTTTTTACACAATACCTGACGAGCATTTAACTTTTGGGCTTCCGTGGCGCAATGGTTAGCGCGTTTGGCTGTTAACCAATAGGTTGGTGGTTCGAGCCCATCCGGGAGCGGTGTTGTGAGGTCTCAGATGTGACGTAAAAAGTCAAGGTTTTTACACAATACCTGACGAGCATTTAATTTTTGGGCTTCCGTGGCGCGATGGTTAGCGCGTTCAGCTGTTAATCGAAAGGTTGGTGGTTCGAGCCCACCCGGGAGAGGTGTTGTGGGGTCTCAAATGTAACGTAGAAAGCCAAAGGTTTTCCACAATACCTGACAACCATTTAATTTCTGAGCTTCCGTGGCTCAATGGTTAGCGCGTTCGGCTGTTAACCAATAGGTTGGTGGTTCGAGCCCACCCGGGAGCGGTGTTGTGGGATCTCAAATGTAACGTAGAAAGCCAAAATTTTTCCACAATACCTGACGACCATTTAATCTTGGGCTTCCGTGGCGCAATATTTAGCGCGTTCGGCTGTTAACCGAAAGGTTGGTAGTTCAAGCCCACCCGGGAGCGGTGTTGTGGGATCTCGAATGTAACGTAGAAAGCCAAAGTTTTCCACAATACCTGACGAACATTTAATTTTTGGGCTTCCGTGGCGCAATGGTTAGCGCGTTCGGCTGTTAACCGAAAGGTTGGTGGTTCAAGCCCATCCGGGAGCGGTGTTGTGCCGTCTCAGATGTGACGTAAAAAGTCAAGGTTTTTCCACAATACCTGACGACCATTTAATTTTTGGGCTTCCATGGCGCAATGGTTAGAGCCTTCGGCTGTTTACCAATAGGTTGGTGGTTCGAGCCCATCCGGGAAAGGTGTTGTGAGGTCTCAGATGTGACGTAAAAAGTCAATGTTTTTACACAATACCTGACGAGCATTTAACTTTTGGGCTTCCGTGGCGCAATGGTTAGCGCGTTCGGCTGTTAACCAATAGGTTGGTGGTTCGAGTCCATCCGGGAGCGGTGTTGTGAGGTCTCAGATGTGACGTAAAAAGTCAAGGTTTTAACACAATACCTGACGAGCATTGAATTTTTGGGCTTCCGTGGCGCAATGGTTAGCGCGTTCAGCTGTTAATCGAAAGGTTGGTGGTTCGAGCCCACCCGGGAGAGGTGTTGTTGGGGTCTCAAATGTAACGTAGAAAGCCAAAGTTTTTCCACAATACCTGACAACCATTTAATTTCTGAGCTTCCGTGGCTCAATGGTTAGCGCGTTCGGCTGTTAACCAATAGGATGGTGGTTCGAGCCCATCCGGGAGCGGTGATGTGAGGTCTCAGATGTGACGTAAAAAGTCAAGGTTTTTACACAATACCTGACGAGCATTTAACTTTTGGGCTTCCGTGGCGCAATGGTTAGCGCGTTCGGCTGTTAACCAATAGGTTGGTGGTTCGAGCCCATCCGGGAGCGGTGTTGTGAGGTCTCAGATGTGACGTAAAAAGTCAAGGTTTTTACACAATACCTGACAACCATTTAATTTCTGAGCTTCCGTGGCTCAATGGTTAGCGCGTTCGGCTGTTAACCAATAAATTGGTGGTTCGAGCCCACCCGGGGCGGTGTTGTGGGATCTCAAATGTAACGTAGAAAGCCAAAGTTTTTCCACAATACCTGACGACCATTTAATTTTTGGGCTTCCGTGGCGCAATGGTTAGCGCGTTCGGCTGTTAACCGAAAGGTTGGTGGTTCAAGCCCACCCGGGAGCGGTGTTGTGAGGTCTCAGATGTGACGTAAAAAGTCAAGGTTTTTACACAATACCTGACGAGCATTTAACTTTTGGGTTTCCGTGGCGCAATGGTTAGCGCGTTCGGCTGTTAACCAATAGGTTAATGGTTCGAGCCCTCCGGGAGCGGTGTTGTGAGGTCTCAGATGTGACGTAAAAAGTCAAGGATTTTCACAATACCTGACGAGCATTTAGTTTTTGGGCTTCCGTGGCGCAATGGTTAGCGCGTTCAGCTGTTAACCAATAGGTTGGTGGTTCGAGCCCACGCGGGAGCGGTGTTGTGGGATCTCAAATGTAACGTAGAAAGCCAAAGTTTTTGCACAATACCTGACGACCATTTAATTTTTGGGCTTCCGTGGCGCGATGGTTAGCGCGTTCGGCTGTTAACCAATAGGTTGGTGGTTCGAGCCCCTCTGGGAGCGGTGTTGTGAGGTCTCAGATGTGACGTAAAAGTCAAGGTTTTTACACAATACCTGACGACCATTTAACTTTTGGGCTTCCGTGGCGCAATGGTTAGCGCGTTCAGCTGTTAACCAATAGGTTGGTGGTTCGAGTCCATCCGGGAGCGGTGTTGTGAGGTCTCAGATGTGACGTAAAAAGTCAAGGTTTTAACACAATACCTGACGAGCATTTAATTTTTGGGCTTCCGTGGCGCAATGGTTAGCGCGTTCAGCTGTTAATCGAAAGGTTGGTGGTTCAAGCCCACCCGGGAGAGGTGTTGTTGGGGTCTCAAATGTAACGTAGAAAGCCAAAGTTTTTCCACAATACCTGACAACCTTTTAATTTCTGAGCTTCCGTGGCTCAATGGTTAGCGCGTTCGGCTGTTAACCAATAGGTTGGTGGTTCGAGCCCATCCGGGAGCGGTGATGTGAGGTCTCAGATGTGACTTAAAAAGTCAAGGTTTTTACACAATACCTGACGAGCATTTAACTTTTGGGCTTCCGTGGCGCAATGGTTAGCGCGTTCGGCTGTTAACCAATAGGTTGGTGGTTCGAGCCCATCCGGGAGCGGTGTTGTGAGGTCTCAGATGTGACGTATAAAGTCAAGGTTTTTACACAATACCTGACGAGAATTTAACTTTTGGGCTTCCGTGGCGCAATGGTTAGCGCGTTCGGCTGTTAACCAACAGGTTGGTGGTTGGAGCCCATCCGGGAGCGGTGTTGTGAGGTCTCAGATGTGACGTAAAAAGTCAAGGTTTTTACACAATACCTGACAACCATTTAATTTCTGAGCTTCCGTGGCTCAATGGTTAGCGCGTTCGGCTGTTAACCAATAGGTTGGTGGTTCGAGCCCACCCGGGAGCGGTGTTGTGGGATCTCGAATGTAACGTAGAAAGCCAAAGTTTTTCCACAATACCTGACGACCATTTAATTTTTGGGCTTCCGTGGCGCAATGGTTAGCGCGTTCGGCTGTTAACCGAAAGGTTGGTGGTTCAAGCCCACCCGGGAGCGGTGTTGTGAGGTCTCAGATGTGACGTAAAAAGTCAAGGTTTTTACACAATACCTGACGAGCATTTAATTTTTGGGCTTCCGTGGCGCAATGGTTAGCGCGTTCAGCTGTTAACCAATAGGTTGGTGGTTCGAGTCCATCCGGGAGCGGTGTTGTGAGGTCTCAGATGTGACGTAAAAAGTCAAGGTTTTAACACAATACCTGACGAGCATTTAATTTTTGGGCTTCCGTGGCGCAATGGTTAGCGCGTTCAGCTGTTAATCGAAAGGTTGGTGGTTCGAGCCCACCCGGGAGAGGTGTTGTTGGGGTCTCAAATGTAACGTAGAAAGCCAAAGTTTTTCCACAATACCTGACAACCATTTAATTTCTGAGCTTCCGTGGCTCAATGGTTAGCGCGTTCGGCTGTTAACCAATAGGGTGGTGGTTCGAGCCCATCCGGGAGCGGTGATGTGAGGTCTCAGATGTGACGTAAAAAGTCAAGGTTTTTACACAATACCTGACGAGCATTTAACTTTTGGGCTTCCGTGGCGCAATGGTTAGCGCGTTCGGCTGTTAACCAATAGGTTGGTGGTTCGAGCCCATCCGGGAGCGGTGTTTTGAGGTCTCAGATGTGACGTAAAAAGTCAAGGTTTTTACACAATACCTGACGAGCATTTAACTTTTGGGCTTCCGTGGCGCAATGGTTAGCGCGTTCGGCTGTTAACCAATAGGTTGGTGGTTCGAGCCCATCCGGGAGCGGTGTTGTGAGGTCTCAGATGTGACGTATAAAGTCAAGGTTTTTACACAATACCTGACGAGCATTTAACTTTTGGGCTTCCGTGGCGCAATGGTTAGCGCGTTCGGCTGTTAACCAACAGGTTGGTGGTTGGAGCCCATCCGGGAGCGGTGTTGTGAGGTCTCAGATGTGACGTATAAAGTCAAGGTTTTTACACAATACCTGACGACCATTTAATTTTTGGGCTTCCGTGGCGCAATGGTTAGCGCGTTCGGCTGTTAACCAACAGGTTGGTGGTTGGAGCCCATCCGGGAGCGGTGTTGTGAGGTCTCAGATGTGACGTAAAAAGTCAAGGTTTTTACACAATACCTGACAACCATTTAATTTCTGAGCTTCCGTGGCTCAATGGTTAGCGCGTTCGGCTGTTAACCAATAGGTTGGTGGTTCGAGCCCACCCGGGAGCGGTGTTGTGGGATCTCAAATGTAACGTAGAAAGCCAAAGTTTTTCCACAATACCTGACGACCATTTAATTTTTGGGCTTCCGTGGCGCAATGGTTAGCGCGTTCGGCTGTTAACCGAAAGGTTGGTGGTTCAAGCCCACCCGGGAGCGGTGTTGTGAGGTCTCAGATGTGACGTAAAAAGTCAAGGTTTTTACACAATACCTGACGAGCATTTAATTTTTGGGCTTCCGTGGCGCAATGGTTAGCGCGTTCAGCTGTTAACCAATAGGTTGGTGGTTCGAGTCCATCCGGGAGCGGTGTTGTGAGGTCTCAGATGTGACGTAAAAAGTCAAGGTTTTAACACAATACCTGACGAGCATTTAATTTTTGGGCTTCCGTGGCGCAATGGTTAGCGCGTTCAGCTGTTAATCGAAAGGTTGGTGGTTCGAGCCCACCCGGGAGAGGTGTTGTTGGGGTCTCAAATGTAACGTAGAAAGCCAAAGTTTTTCCACAATACCTGACAACCATTTAATTTCTGAGCTTCCGTGGCTCAATGGTTAGCGCGTTCGGCTGTTAACCAATAGGGTGGTGGTTCGAGCCCATCCGGGAGCGGTGATGTGAGGTCTCAGATGTGACGTAAAAAGTCAAGGTTTTTACACAATACCTGACGAGCATTTAACTTTTGGGCTTCCGTGGCGCAATGGTTAGCGCGTTCGGCTGTTAACCAATAGGTTGGTGGTTCGAGCCCATCCGGGAGCGGTGTTTTGAGGTCTCAGATGTGACGTAAAAAGTCAAGGTTTTTACACAATACCTGACGAGCATTTAACTTTTGGGCTTCCGTGGCGCAATGGTTAGCGCGTTCGGCTGTTAACCAATAGGTTGGTGGTTCGAGCCCATCCGGGAGCGGTGTTGTGAGGTCTCAGATGTGACGTATAAAGTCAAGGTTTTTACACAATACCTGACGAGCATTTAACTTTTGGGCTTCCGTGGCGCAATGGTTAGCGCGTTCGGCTGTTAACCAACAGGTTGGTGGTTGGAGCCCATCCGGGAGCGGTGTTGTGAGGTCTCAGATGTGACGTATAAAGTCAAGGTTTTTACACAATACCTGACGACCATTTAATTTTTGGGCTTCCGTGGCGCAATGGTTAGCGCGTTCGGCTGTTAACCGAAAGGTTGGTGGTTCAAGCCCACCCGGGAGCGGTGTTGTGAGGTCTCAGATGTGACGTAAAAAGTCAAGGTTTTTACACAATACCTGACGAGCATTTAATTTTTGGGCTTCCGTGGCGCAATGGTTAGCGCGTTCAGCTGTTAATCGAAAGGTTGGTGGTTCGAGCCCACCCGGGAGAGGTGTTGTTGGGGTCTCAAATGTAACGTAGAAAGCCAAAGTTTTTCCACAATACCTGACAACCATTTAATTTCTGAGCTTCCGTGGCTCAATGGTTAGCGCGTTCGGCTGTTAACCAATAGGTTGGTGGTTCGAGTCCATCCGGGAGCGGTGATGTGAGGTCTCAGATGTGACGTAAAAAGTCAAGGTTTTTACACAATACCTGACGAGCATTTAACTTTTGGGCTTCCGTGGCGCAATGGTTAGCGCGTTCGGCTGTTAACCAATAGGTTGGTGGTTCGAGCCCATCCGGGAGCGGTGTTGTGAGGTCTCAGATGTGACGTAAAAAGTCAAGGTTTTTACACAATACCTGACGAGCATTTAACTTTTGGGCTTCCGTGGCGCAATGGTTAGCGCGTTCGGCTGTTAACCAATAGGTTGGTGGTTCGAGCCCATCCGGGAGCGGTGTTGTGAGGTCTCAGATGTGACGTATAAAGTCAAGGTTTTTACACAATACCTGACGAGCATTTAACTTTTGGGCTTCCGTGGCGCAATGGTTAGCGCGTTCAGCTGTTAACCAATAGGTTGGTGGTTCGAGTCCATCCAGGAGCGGTGTTGTGAGGTCTCAGATGTGACGTAAAAAGTCAAGGTTTTAACACAATACCTGACGAGCATTTAATTTTTGGGCTTCCGTGGCGCAATGGTTAGCGCGTTCAGCTGTTAATCGAAAGGTTGGTGGTTCGAGCCCACCCGGGAGAGGTGTTGTTGGGGTCTCAAATGTAACGTAGAAAGCCAAAGTTTTTCCACAATACCTGACAACCATTTAATTTCTGAGCTTCCGTGGCTCAATGGTTAGCGTGTTCGGCTGTTAACCAATAGGGTGGTGGTTCGAGCCCATCCGGTAGCGGTGATGTGAGGTCTCAGATGTGACGTAAAAAGTCAAGGTTTTTACACAATACCTGACGAGCATTTAACTTTTGGGCTTCCGTGGCGCAATGGTTAGCGCGTTCGGCTGTTAACCAATAGGTTGGTGGTTCGAGCCCATCCGGGAGCGGTGTTGTGAGGTCTCAGATGTGACGTAAAAAGTCAAGGTTTTTACACAATACCTGACGAGCATTTAACTTTTGGGCTTCCGTGGCGCAATGGTTAGCGCGTTCGGCTGTTAACCAATAGGTTGGTGGTTCGAGCCCATCCGGGAGCGGTGTTGTGAGGTCTCAGATGTGACGTATAAAGTCAAGGTTTTTACACAATACCTGACGAGCATTTAACTTTTGGGCTTCCGTGGCGCAATGGTTAGCGCGTTCGGCTGTTAACCAACAGGTTGGTGGTTGGAGCCCATCCGGGAGCGGTGTTGTGGGATCTCAAATGTAACGTAGAAAGCCAAAGTTTTTCCACAATACCTGACGACCATTTAATTTTTGGGCTTCCGTGGTGCAATGGTTAGCGCGTTCGGCTGTTAACCGAAAGGTTGGTGGTTCAAGCCCACCCGGGAGCGGTTTTGTGAGGTCTCAGATGTGACGTAAAAAGTCAAGGTTTTTACACAATACCTGACGAGCATTTAACTTTTGGGCTTCCGTGGCGCAATGGTTAGCGCGTTCGGCTGTTAACCAATAGGTTGGTGGTTCGAGCCCTCCGGGAGCGGTGTTGTGAGGTCTCAGATGTGACGTAAAAGTCAAGGATTTTACACAATACCTGACGAGCATTTAGTTTTTGGGCTTCCGTGGCGCAATGGTTAGCGCGTTCAGCTGTTAACCAATAGGTTGGTGGTTCGAGCCCACGCGGGAGCGGTGTTGTGGGATCTCAAATGTAACGTAGAAAGCCAAAGTTTTTGCACAATACCTGACGACCATTTAACTTTTGGGCTTCCGTGGCGCAATGGTTAGCGCGTTCAGCTGTTAACCAATAGGTTGGTGGTTCGAGCCCATCCGGGAGCGGTGTTGTGAGGTCTCAGATGTGACGTAAAAAGTCAAGGTTTTTACACAATACCTGACGAGCATTTAACTTTTGGGCTTCCGTGGCGCAATGGTTAGCGCGTTCGGCTGTTAACCAACAGGTTGGTGGTTGGAGCCCATCCGGGAGCGGTGTTGTGAGGTCTCAGATGTGACGTAAAAAGTCAAGGTTTTTACACAATACCTGACAACCATTTAATTTCTGAGCTTCCGTGGCTCAATGGTTAGCGCGTTCGGCTGTTAACCAATAGGTAGGTGGTTCGAGCCCACCCGGGAGCGGTGTTGTGGGATCTCAAATGTAACGTAGAAAGCCAAAGTTTTTCCACAATACCTGACGACCATTTAATTTTTGGGCTTCCGTGGTGCAATGGTTAGCGCGTTCGGCTGTTAACCGAAAGGTTGGTGGTTCAAGCCCACCCGGGAGCGGTTTTGTGAGGTCTCAGATGTGACGTAAAAAGTCAAGGTTTTTACACAATACCTGACGAGCATTTAACTTTTGGGCTTCCGTGGCGCAATGGTTAGCGCGTTCGGCTGTTAACCAATAGGTTGGTGGTTCGAGCCCTCCGGGAGCGGTGTTGTGAGGTCTCAGATGTGACGTAAAAGTCAAGGATTTTACACAATACCTGACGAGCATTTAGTTTTTGGGCTTCCGTGGCGCAATGGTTAGCGCGTTCAGCTGTTAACCAATAGGTTGGTGGTTCGAGCCCACGCGGGAGCGGTGTTGTGGGATCTCAAATGTAACGTAGAAAGCCAAAGTTTTTGCACAATACCTGACGACCATTTAATTTTTGGGCTTCCGTGGCGCAATGGTTAGCGCGTTCGGCTGTTAACCAATAGGTTGGTGGTTCGAGCCCATCCGGGAGCGGTGTTGTGAGGTCTCAGATGTGACGTATAAAGTCAAGGTTTTTACACAATACCTGACGAGCATTTAACTTTTGGGCTTCCGTGGCGCAATGGTTAGCGCGTTCGGCTGTTAACCAACAGGTTGGTGGTTGGAGCCCATCCGGGAGCGGTGTTGTGAGGTCTCAGATGTGACGTATAAAGTCAAGGTTTTTACACAATACCTGACGACCATTTAATTTTTGGGCTTCCGTGGCGCAATGGTTAGCGCGTTCGGCTGTTAACCGAAAGGTTGGTGGTTCAAGCCCACCCGGGAGCGGTGTTGTGAGGTCTCAGATGTGACGTAAAAAGTCAAGGTTTTTACACAATACCTGACGAGCATTTAATTTTTGGGCTTCCGTGGCGCAATGGTTAGCGCGTTCAGCTGTTAATCGAAAGGTTGGTGGTTCGAGCCCACCCGGGAGAGGTGTTGTTGGGGTCTCAAATGTAACGTAGAAAGCCAAAGTTTTTCCACAATACCTGACAACCATTTAATTTCTGAGCTTCCGTGGCTCAATGGTTAGCGCGTTCGGCTGTTAACCAATAGGTTGGTGGTTCGAGTCCATCCGGGAGCGGTGATGTGAGGTCTCAGATGTGACGTAAAAAGTCAAGGTTTTTACACAATACCTGACGAGCATTTAACTTTTGGGCTTCCGTGGCGCAATGGTTAGCGCGTTCGGCTGTTAACCAATAGGTTGGTGGTTCGAGCCCATCCGGGAGCGGTGTTGTGAGGTCTCAGATGTGACGTAAAAAGTCAAGGTTTTTACACAATACCTGACGAGCATTTAACTTTTGGGCTTCCGTGGCGCAATGGTTAGCGCGTTCGGCTGTTAACCAATAGGTTGGTGGTTCGAGCCCATCCGGGAGCGGTGTTGTGAGGTCTCAGATGTGACGTATAAAGTCAAGGTTTTTACACAATACCTGACGAGCATTTAACTTTTGGGCTTCCGTGGCGCAATGGTTAGCGCGTTCAGCTGTTAACCAATAGGTTGGTGGTTCGAGTCCATCCAGGAGCGGTGTTGTGAGGTCTCAGATGTGACGTAAAAAGTCAAGGTTTTAACACAATACCTGACGAGCATTTAATTTTTGGGCTTCCGTGGCGCAATGGTTAGCGCGTTCAGCTGTTAATCGAAAGGTTGGTGGTTCGAGCCCACCCGGGAGAGGTGTTGTTGGGGTCTCAAATGTAACGTAGAAAGCCAAAGTTTTTCCACAATACCTGACAACCATTTAATTTCTGAGCTTCCGTGGCTCAATGGTTAGCGTGTTCGGCTGTTAACCAATAGGGTGGTGGTTCGAGCCCATCCGGTAGCGGTGATGTGAGGTCTCAGATGTGACGTAAAAAGTCAAGGTTTTTACACAATACCTGACGAGCATTTAACTTTTGGGCTTCCGTGGCGCAATGGTTAGCGCGTTCGGCTGTTAACCAATAGGTTGGTGGTTCGAGCCCATCCGGGAGCGGTGTTGTGAGGTCTCAGATGTGACGTAAAAAGTCAAGGTTTTTACACAATACCTGACGAGCATTTAACTTTTGGGCTTCCGTGGCGCAATGGTTAGCGCGTTCGGCTGTTAACCAATAGGTTGGTGGTTCGAGCCCATCCGGGAGCGGTGTTGTGAGGTCTCAGATGTGACGTATAAAGTCAAGGTTTTTACACAATACCTGACGAGCATTTAACTTTTGGGCTTCCGTGGCGCAATGGTTAGCGCGTTCGGCTGTTAACCAACAGGTTGGTGGTTGGAGCCCATCCGGGAGCGGTGTTGTGGGATCTCAAATGTAACGTAGAAAGCCAAAGTTTTTCCACAATACCTGACGACCATTTAATTTTTGGGCTTCCGTGGTGCAATGGTTAGCGCGTTCGGCTGTTAACCGAAAGGTTGGTGGTTCAAGCCCACCCGGGAGCGGTTTTGTGAGGTCTCAGATGTGACGTAAAAAGTCAAGGTTTTTACACAATACCTGACGAGCATTTAACTTTTGGGCTTCCGTGGCGCAATGGTTAGCGCGTTCGGCTGTTAACCAATAGGTTGGTGGTTCGAGCCCTCCGGGAGCGGTGTTGTGAGGTCTCAGATGTGACGTAAAAGTCGAGGATTTTACACAATACCTGACGAGCATTTAGTTTTTGGGCTTCCGTGGCGCAATGGTTAGCGCGTTCAGCTGTTAACCAATAGGTTGGTGGTTCGAGCCCACGCGGGAGCGGTGTTGTGGGATCTCAAATGTAACGTAGAAAGCCAAAGTTTTTGCACAATACCTGACGACCATTTAACTTTTGGGCTTCCGTGGCGCAATGGTTAGCGCGTTCAGCTGTTAACCAATAGGTTGGTGGTTCGAGCCCATCCGGGAGCGGTGTTGTGAGGTCTCAGATGTGACGTAAAAAGTCAAGGTTTTTACACAATACCTGACGAGCATTTAACTTTTGGGCTTCCGTGGCGCAATGGTTAGCGCGTTCGGCTGTTAACCAACAGGTTGGTGGTTGGAGCCCATCCGGGAGCGGTGTTGTGAGGTCTCAGATGTGACGTAAAAAGTCAAGGTTTTTACACAATACCTGACAACCATTTAATTTCTGAGCTTCCGTGGCTCAATGGTTAGCGCGTTCGGCTGTTAACCAATAGGTAGGTGGTTCGAGCCCACCCGGGAGCGGTGTTGTGGGATCTCAAATGTAACGTAGAAAGCCAAAGTTTTTCCACAATACCTGACGACCATTTAATTTTTGGGCTTCCGTGGTGCAATGGTTAGCGCGTTCGGCTGTTAACCGAAAGGTTGGTGGTTCAAGCCCACCCGGGAGCGGTTTTGTGAGGTCTCAGATGTGACGTAAAAAGTCAAGGTTTTTACACAATACCTGACGAGCATTTAACTTTTGGGCTTCCGTGGCGCAATGGTTAGCGCGTTCGGCTGTTAACCAATAGGTTGGTGGTTCGAGCCCTCCGGGAGCGGTGTTGTGAGGTCTCAGATGTGACGTAAAAGTCAAGGATTTTACACAATACCTGACGAGCATTTAGTTTTTGGGCTTCCGTGGCGCAATGGTTAGCGCGTTCAGCTGTTAACCAATAGGTTGGTGGTTCGAGCCCACGCGGGAGCGGTGTTGTGGGATCTCAAATGTAACGTAGAAAGCCAAAGTTTTTGCACAATACCTGACGACCATTTAATTTTTGGGCTTCCGTGGCGCAATGGTTAGCGCGTTCGGCTGTTAACCAATAGGTTGGTGGTTCGAGCCCCTCTGGGAGCGGTGTTGTGAGGTCTCAGATGTGACGTAAAAGTCAAGGTTTTTACACAATACCTGACGACCATTTAATTTTTGGGCTTCCGTGGCGCAATGGTTAGCGCGTTCGGCTGTTAACCAATAGGTTGGTGGTTCGAGCCCCTCCGGGAGCGGTATTGTGAGGTCTCAGATGTGACGTAAAAGTCAAGGTTTTTACACAATACCTGACGAGCATTTAACTTTTGGGCTTCCGTGGCGCAATGGTTAGCGCGTTCGGCTGTTAACCAATAGGTTGGTGGTTCGAACCCATCCGGGAGCGGTGATGTGAGGTCTCAGATGTGACGTAAAAAGTCAAGGTTTTTACACAATACCTGACGAGCATTTAAGTTTTGGGCTTCGGTGGCGCAATGGTTAGCGCGTTCAGCTGTTAACCAATAGGTTGGTGGTTCGAGCCCACCCGGGAGAGGTGTTGTGGGGTCTCAAATGTAACGTAGAAAGCCAAAGTTTTTCCACAATAGCTGACAACCATTTAATTTCTGAGCTTCCGTGGCTCAATGGTTAGCGCGTTCGGCTGTTAACCAATAGGTTGGTGGTTCGAGCCCACCCGGGAGCGGTGTTGTGGGATCTCAAATGTAATGTAGAAAGCCAAAGTTTTTCCACAATACCTGACGACCATTTAATTTTTGGGCTTCCGTGGCGCAATGGTTAGCGCGTTCGGCTGTTAACCGAAAGGTTGGTGGTTCAAGCCCACCCGGGAGCGGTGTTGTGAGGTCTCAGATGTGACGTAAAAAGTCAAGGTTTTTACACAATACCTGACGAGCATTTAATTTTTGGGCTTCCGTGGCGCAATGGTTAGCGCGTTCAGCTGTTAACCAATAGGTTGGTGGTTCGAGCCCACCCGGGAGCGGTGTTGTGGGATCTCAAATGTAACGTAAAAAGTCAAAACTTTTCCACAATACGTGACAACCATTTAATTTCTGAGCTTCCGTGGCTCAATGGTTCCAAAGTTCCAAAGTTTCCAAAGTTTATTTCCAATTCACGTTTACATTAGATTCGTTTTATAAGGGCCTAAGTCAACTAGCGACTTTTTAGCCCTGCTTCGCATAGATTTTTATAACAATACAAATAATAAAATTCTAGTATTTAAAACTGGTAATAAATTAATAAATAAATTAATTTAAAAACAAAGTTAATAATAAAAACAAAGTTTAAATCAAAAAATCAAGAAAAGTTGAGCCTATTATATTATTTCGATTAATTGAATCTACAACAGCTAATCCAAATTGAAAAGGGTTATTATCATGAAGGGTTTATTATCTAGGAGGTCCCAATTTAAATTCTTATCAGTTTTAATAATATAAGTTCTTTTAGTTTGAATTTGAATAGTTTAATATTATCCAAATCTCGTATTTCTTGGGGAAGGGTGTTAAATAACATCGGACCCATGTAAAATACGGAATTTAATTTTTCGAGGTGTTACACTTGCTTACACTAAGTGTATCTTTAGACCTAGTATAAACGATTTTGTTAGCTCTGATCGTAAAGAAGGAATTCGTTAATAAATCTCTATATAATATTGTTAATGTTACAAAGTTTACTACTTCGCTTATTTTTAGCAGACGAGACTTTTCGAAGAGAGGTTCCGTATGAGCAAGGAAAGGAACATTATAAATATTTCTTATGGTGCGTTTTTGGATAATTTGTATTCTCTTAATGTTATGATTAGTAGTCCAACCCCAGATGGATATCCCGTATGTAAGGGTTGAGTAGAATAAGGAGTAGTAAATTTCAAATAGTGTAGCTCTCGGGACTAAGTTTTTGCAGTGATGTATTAGTCCACAGGCTTTAGCTAGTCCCTTACATACCATGTCGACTTGAATATTCCATTTTAAGTTTTCATTTAGCCAAATCCCCAAATATTTATAATTTGTGACTCGTTTAAGAATACGACTATTAAAAGTAACCTTTTCGTAAGTGTTTTTGTCGTTGCTGTTGTTGGAGAATATGATATATTCCGTTTTTTGCGCGTTCGGCTGTTAGCCAATAGGTTGGTGGATCGAACCCACCCGGGAGCGGTGTTGTGGGATCTCAAATTGTTGTTTAGTTGAATGTAAGTAACTGCGAGTGAGATTTAAGCTAAATATACTTTATTACTGAATAACAGCTAGTCATTATAAGAACTTTACAATAGAAGTTTAACCCGTGAATGCGTGGTGTACAAAAGGAATACTTGATATTTATACAATGTAAATTAGACTAAAAAACTAAATAGTAGATGAGTCGGGTTTTTTAATAAAGCGGCAGTAGAGTTTTTTATGGATACGACACTTCCCTCTCCGTTTTAATTTCTGTCACTTCTGGTAATACGTTAAGCGATCAGGTGCTTTGGTAGTTCTTGAGGATCTTCTTAGCGTAGAGTTTGTGTGTAGCTCCGCTTGGTTTGTTGGTACGGAAATAGCCGTTATGATTGCTGACGAGGGTGGCGCCGGTTCCCAATGTTGTGGCAGCGTGATCAGAGGTTGTGCTTCTGGAGAATCTCCGATGCTGGTAAGGGACGATGTAGGAACATTTGGAACTCGTGGTCTTATTTGATTGACGTGTCTGCGTATGTTTCCAAGTGGTGTCGCAACAGATAGCATGACTCTGCCGATAGGTCCCAAAACAGATCCTTCGAAACAACTCGGTCCCTGTCCGTAGTTCTTCGCCCATACTTCTTGACCTGAACGGAATTTCCTGTTGACTGCGAATTTCTCTTGCTGTACTGGAGTGGTTGCAGTTGCAGGAACAGGTTTCAGCAAATCCAGACGGCTACGCAGCTCTCTATGTAGGAAAAGGAAGGATGGCGTCTTCCCTTCCTCGTTGGGCGATTTTCGATGGGCAAACAAGATTTTCGCCAAGCGAGTCTTCATGGAGCCTTCTGTCAGCTTGGCAAGACCGTGTTTGACCGTAGCGACTGCTCTTTCTGCGTGTCCGTTTGAGGATGGTTGGTACGGCGCTGTGGTCAAGTGTTTTATACCGTTTTGGCTGGTGAACTGTCTGAATTCTTCGCTAGTGAAGTTGGTACCGTTGTCTGAAACGAGGCATTTCGGCAATCCGTAGCGAGCGAAGATATCCCTCAGAATGTCTATGGTGGTTGAGGACGTGGTCGATTCTGTTGAAACCGCTTCTATCCAGTTGGAATATGAGTCGATGAAAACCAGTATCATTTTCTTATCGACGGGTCCGAGGTAATCGATGTGGACTCGTTCCATTGGAGCAGAAGTTTTTGGCCAATGAGTAGTGACGTTTTTGGGCATCGGATGGTTTTGCTGACAGGCATGACAATTTGAAACCAAGTTCTCAATTTCTTGATCGATGTTTGGCCACCAGACGGTAGTTCTGGCTATACGTTTCGTCTTGGTCATGCCTAAATGTCCTTCGTGGAGCTCTTCCAGTACTTTCTGACGGTATCGCTCAGGAATGTACGTTCGATTGTGCCATAGTATTATTCCAGAAACGGCTGTAAGTTCGTTTCTTCGTGAACTGAAGAGCTTCAGATGGTCCATAGCGTCCGCATTACCGTTTTGGCTACCAGGCCGATATTTGATTTCATAATCGTAGGCTGCCAAGGTGATAGCCCAACGTTGTATACGTGCTGCAGTTGTTGTTGGTGTTTGCTTGTTGTCCGCTAGTAGAATTGCCAAAGGGCTGTGGTCCGTAAGCAATGTGAAACGTCGTCCGAGTAAGTATTCCCGGAAATGAGTTACTCCGAAGACCAAGGCTAAGGCTTCCTTTTCAATTTGGCTGTAGTTTATTTCGGCGGAAGACAGCGTTCTCGATGCGAAGACAATTGGACGGTCGGACTTGTCGGCTTCTACATGCGACAGGACTGCACCGAGTCCTACAGGAGAGGCATCGCAGGCAAGTACTAGTGGCTTTGTTGGATCGTAATGTACTAGCACCGTGGATGAGGCTAGTATTCCTTTGGCCTTGACGAAAGCTTCATTGGTTTCTTTGTCCCATATCCAAGGTTGCTCCTTTCTGGTAAGTTTGTACAGAGGGTTGAGCAGGTCCGACATATTTGGCACGAACTTGGAATAGTAGGTTATTAGTCCCAAGAAGGATTTCAGCTCCATTACGTTTGTTGGCTCGGGGGCTTCCAGGATAGGTCTTAAGTTCTTCTCAGAAGGTGAGAGACCCCTTTCGTCCAACAAGTGTCCAAGATATTCGACAGAATTCGTAAGGAAAACGCATTTTTCTCGTCTCAGATTCAATCCAGCTTCTTCTAGTCGAGATAGGACTGTTTCCAAGTTTTTGAAGTGCTCTTCATCGTTTGGACCAGTAATCAGAAGATCGTTTTGAAAGATTGCGACATTGGGAATATTGGCCCGTAGACGCTCGATTTCTCGTTGAAAAACCGCTGGAGCTGAAGACACGCCGAAGGGTAGTCGTCGGTAACGAAATAGTCCCTTCTGTGTGGTGATCACGACCAGATTTCTTGACTCATCGTCCAGTTCTAGCTGGTTATACGCGTCCCGAAGATCAAGCTTAGTAAACTTCTTTCCGCCGTTGAGAGTGGAGAAAATTTCGTTGATCTTCGGTAAAGGGTACTGTTCGGTTAACGTAGCCTTGTTTGCTGTTAGTTTGAAATCGCCGCAAATTCTTATTTTCTTGCTGGCCTTGAGTACCGGAACGATCGGAGCTGCTGATTTAGCAGTTTTAACTGGTTCGATGATTCCCGCTTTTAATAGTCTTTCCAACTCTTCATCGACTAGGTCCCTGACGGCAAAAGGTACTGGTCTGGGCTTGAAGATTCTGTGGACGTAATCGGGTCTTTGGTGCAGGTGAACTTGCACGCCTTTCATCAAACCGAGTCCAGGTGAAAACAGAGACTCGTGTTGCTTGAGGATTTTGTCTGTCCGTGAAGTGGACGTAACGTTGTCGATGAAGACTTGTTGTTTTATAACTGGTGGTGCCAAGTTGAACGCATCGATCCAATTTCTCCCGCAAAGGCTAGGTAGCGGTTGAGTAACTACTATGAGAGGTAGTTTGGCGCTGACGTCTTGCAACTTTGCGGTGACTTCGATTAAACCCTTCGTGGCCACTGGCATTCCATTGTACGCCTTTAAGGCTGTGGTTGTTGGTTGAAGCTCAGGCATTTCGGTTCGTTGTTTAAGTTCTGCGTACGTTGAAGCCGAAATGACGGAGTAGGATGCTCCGGAATCGTGTTCCATTTGAGTCTTCACTCCATTGACCAGGAAATCGTACAAGTATGGCCTTGGAGCAGGTTGTAAGGTAGGCGTATCTTCTGCTGAGAGCTGGAAAATGTCGTATTCCAGTATAGTTGTGCTGGGCGGTAATGTCGAAGTTGTTGCAGCGTTAGTGGATAGTTGTGCGTCTCGTAGAAAATGAACTCTGTTAGTCTTGTTCTTTGTACGACGCGTAGTATTGGCTGGACCTTGACCGTCGTTCTTGGCAGATAAGCAAACTTTTTCCAGGTGTCCCGTCTTCTTGCAATAGTTGCAAACGGCCGTTGAGTATTTGCAGGTGTTCGCCTTGTGGTTTACGTCTCCACATCTGTAGCATAGGTTTGGAGGTAGACGGGCAAGTTTGTGTTTTGTGGGCTTCAGCGGACGTCGGGAATGGTTATTGTCGCTTTTGGTAGACAACCGGTGAAGTTCATCCGAACCCTTGACTCCTGAGGTACTTCCGTTTATGTAGTTCAGGTGCCTTGCTGCAGACTCCATATTCAGGGCTATGTCGATGGCTCTTTTTAGAGTCAAATCCTGTGGTGGCTCGGTAATGAATCGGGCTTGGACGGCTTGATTTTGTATTCCCGCCACCAGGCGGTCCTTGAGCATCGTCTCTAGATTGGCTCCAAACTTGCAATGTTCGGCTAGTTTACGCAGGTGCGCTATGTACGCGGAAACCGATTCGCCAGGAGCGCGGTCTCTCTTCGAAAATCGGATGCGTTCTGTAATTTCCGATGGTGGTGGGTTGAAATGAGTCGTAAGCAGGAGTACCAGTTCATCGTATGTCTTGTCTGCAGGTTTTGCCGGACTCACGAGGCTTCGTAGCGGGGCGTAAGTATGTGATCCGAGTAGTGTCAGGAAAATTGCTACCTTCTTGTCTGCATTGGTGATATCGTTTGCCTTAAGGTAGAGGTCTATTCGTTCAGCGTAATGGCACCATGGTTCGATGTTGTCGTAAGGCTCGAAATGTCCCGTAATGATTCCTCTGGTAGAAGTAGACGTATTGGCGGGTAACGCCATGGCTGTAATGATGTCGATAGCAGCAATAGTAGTAACGGTGACGCAAAGGTAGTGACGTATGAATAGCTAATGTAGTAGAATCTCATATCGCCTCCGTCGCCATTGTTGTGTAGTTGAATGTAAGTAACTGCGAGTGAGATTTAAGCTAAATATACTTTATTACTGAATAACAGCTAGTCATTATAAGAACTTTACAATAGAAGTTTAACCCGTGAATGCGTGGTGTACAAAAGGAATACCCGATATTTATACAATGTAAATTAGACTAAAAAACTAAATAGTAGATGAGTCGGGTTTTTTAATAAAGCGGCAGTAGAGTTTTTTATGGATACGACACAAATTTAACGTAGAAAGCCAAAGTTTTTCCACAATACCTGACGACCATTTAATTTTTGGGCTTCCGTGGCGCAATGGTTAGCGCGTTCGGCTGTTAACCAATAGGTTGGTGGTTCGAGCCCATCCGGGAGCGGTGTTGTGAGGTCTCAGATGTGACGTAAAAAGTCAAGGTTTTTACACAATACCTGACGAGCATTTAACTTTTGGGCTTCCGTGGCGCAATGGTTAGCGCGTTCGGCTGTTAACCAATAGGTTGGTGGTTCGAGCCCATCCGGGAGCGGTGTTGTGAGGTCTCAGATGTGACGTAAAAAGTCAAGGATTTTACACAATACCTGACGAGCATTTAGTTTTTGGGCTTCCGTGGCGCAATGGTTAGCGCGTTCAGCTGTTAACCAAGAGGTTGGTGGTTCGAGCCCACGCGGGAGCGGTGTTGTGGGATCTCAAATGTAACGTAGAAAGCCAAAGTTTTTGCACAATACCTGACGACCATTTAATTTTTGGGCTTCCGTGGCGCAATGGTTAGCGCGTTCGGCTGTTAACCAATAGGTTGGTGGTTCGAGCCCCTCCGGGAGCGGTGTTGTGAGGTCTCAGATGTGACGTAAAAGTCAAGGTTTTTACACAATACCTGACGAGCATTTAACTTTTGGGCTTCCGTGGCGCAATGGTTAGCGCGTTCGGCTGTTAACCAATAGGTTGGTGGTTCGAGCCCATCCGGGAGCGGTGTTGTGAGGTCTCAGATGTGACGTAAAAAGTCAAGGATTTTACACAATACCTGACGAGCATTTAGTTTTTGGGCTTCCGTGGCGCAATGGTTAGCGCGTTCAGCTGTTAACCAAGAGGTTGGTGGTTCGAGCCCACGCGGGAGCGGTGTTGTGGGATCTCAAATGTAACGTAGAAAGCCAAAGTTTTTGCACAATACCTGACGACCATTTAATTTTTGGGCTTCCGTGGCGCAATGGTTAGCGCGTTCGGCTGTTAACCAATAGGTTGGTGGTTCGAGCCCCTCCGGGAGCGGTGTTGTGAGGTCTCAGATGTGACGTAAAAGTCAAGGTTTTTACACAATACCTGACGAGCATTTAACTTTTGGGCTTCCGTGGCGCAATGGTTAGCGCGTTCGGCTGTTAACCAATAGGTTGGTGGTTCGAGCCCATCCAAGAGCGGTGATGTGAGGTCTCAGATGTGACGTAAAAAGTCAAGGTTTTTACACAATACCTGACGAGCATTTAAATTTTGGGCTTCCGTGGCACAATGGTTAGCGCGTTCAGCTGTTAACCAATAGGTTGGTGGTTCGAGCCCACCCGGGAGCGCTGTTGTGAGGTCTCAGATGTGACGTAAAAAGTCAAGGTTTTTACACAATACCTGACGAGCATTTAATTTTTGGGCTTCTGTGGCTCAATGGTTAGCGCGTTCGGCTGTTAGCCAATAGGGTGGTGGTTCGAGCCCACCCGGGAGCAGTGTTGTGGGATCTCAAATGTAACGTTGCAACCCAAAGTTTTTCCACAATACCTGACGACCATTTAATTTTTGGGCTTCCGTGGCGCAATGGTTAGCGCATTCGGCTGTTAACCAATAGGTTGGTGGTTCGAGCCCATCCGGGAGCGGTGTTGTGAGGTCTCAGATGTGACGTAAAGAGTCAAGGTTTTCACACAATACCTGACGAGCATTTAACTTTTGGGCTTCCGTGGCGCAATGGTTAGCGCGATCGGCTGTTAACCAATAGGTTGGTGGTTCGAGCCCATCCGGGAGCGGTGTTGTGAGGTCTCAGATGTGACGTAAAAGTCAAGGTTTTTACACAATACCTGACGAGCATTTAACTTTTGGGCTTCCGTGGCGCAATGGTTAGCGCGTTCGGCTGTTAACCAATAGGTTGGTGGTTCGAACCCATCCGGGAGCGGTGATGTGAGGTCTCAGATGTGACGTAAAAAGTCAAGGTTTTTACACAATACCTGACGAGCATTTAAGTTTTGGGCTTCGGTGGCGCAATGGTTAGCGCGTTCAGCTGTTAACCAATAGGTTGGTGGTTCGAGCCCACCCGGGAGAGGTGTTGTGGGGTCTCAAATGTAACGTAGAAAGCCAAAGTTTTTCCACAATACCTGACAACCATTTAATTTCTGAGCTTCCGTGGCTCAATGGTTAGCGCGTTCGGCTGTTAACCAATAGGTTGGTGGTTCGAGCCCACCCGGGAGCGGTGTTGTGGGATCTCAAATGTAACGTAGAAAGCCAAAGTTTTTCCACAATACCTGACGACCATTTAATTTTTGGGCTTCCGTGGCGCAATGGTTAGCGCGTTCGGCTGTTAACCGAAAGGTTGGTGGTTCAAGCCCACCCGGGAGCGGTGTTGTGAGGTCTCAGATGTGACGTAAAAAGTCAAGGTTTTTACACAATACCTGACGAGCATTTAATTTTTGTGCTTCCGTGGCGCAATGGTTAGCGCGTTCAGCTGTTAACCAATAGGTTGGTGGTTCGAGCCCACCCGGGAGAGGTGTTGTGGGGTCTCAAATGTAACGTAGAAAGCCAAAGTTTTTCCACAATACCTGACAACCATTTAATTTCTGAGCTTCCGTGGCTCAATGGTTAGCGCGTTCGGCTGTTAACCAATAGGTTGGTGGTTCGAGCCCACCCGGGAGCGGTGTTGTGGGATCTCAAATGTAACGTAGAAAGCCAAAGTTTTTCCACAATACCTGACGACCATTTAATTTTTGGGCTTCCGTGGCGCAATGGTTAGCGCGTTCGGCTGTTAACCGAAAGGTTGGTGGTTCAAGCCCACCCGGGAGCGGTGTTGTGAGGTCTCAGATGTGACGTAAAAAGTCAAGGTTTTTACACAATACCTGACGAGCATTTAATTTTTGGGCTTCCGTGGCGCAATGGTTAGCGCGTTCAGCTGTTAACCAATAGGTTGGTGGTTCGAGCCCACCCGGGAGCGGTGTTGTGGGATCTCAAATGTAACGTAAAAAGTCAAAACTTTTCCACAATACGTGACAACCATTTAATTTCTGAGCTTCCGTGGCTCAATGGTTTTGCGCGTTCGGCTGTTAGCCAATAGGTTGGTGGATCGAACCCACCCGGGAGCGGTGTTGTGGGATCTCAAATTTTTGTTTAGTTGAATGTAAGTAACTGCGAGTGAGATTTAAGCTAAATATACTTTATTACTGAATAACAGCTAGTCATTATAAGAACTTTACAATAGAAGTTTAACCCGTGAATGCGTGGTGTACAAAAGGAATACTTGATATTTATACAATGTAAATTAGACTAAAAAACTAAATAGTAGATGAGTCGGGTTTTTTAATAAAGCGGCAGTAGAGTTTTTTATGGATACGACACTTCCCTCTCCGTTTTAATTTCTGTCACTTCTGGTAATACGTTAAGCGATCAGGTGCTTTGGTAGTTCTTGAGGATCTTCTTAGCGTAGAGTTTGTGTCTAGCTCCGCTTGGTTTGTTGGTACGGAAATAGCCGTTATGATTGCTGACGAGGGTGGCGCCGGTTCCCAATGTTGTGGCAGCGTGATCAGAGGTTGTGCTTCTGGAGAATCTCCGATGCTGGTAAGGGACGATGTAGGAACATTTGGAACTCGTGGTCTTATTTGATTGACGTGTCTGCGTATGTTTCCAAGTGGTGTCGCAACAGATAGCATGACTCTGCCGATAGGTCCCAAAACAGATCCTTCGAAACAACTCGGTCCCTGTCCGTAGTTCTTCGCCCATACTTCTTGACCTGAACGGAATTTCCTGTTGACTGCGAATTTCTCTTGCTGTACTGGAGTGGTTGCAGTTGCAGGAACAGGTTTCAGCAAATCCAGACGGCTACGCAGCTCTCTATGTAGGAAAAGGAAGGATGGCGTCTTCCCTTCCTCGTTGGGCGATTTTCGATGGGCAAACAAGATTTTCGCCAAGCGAGTCTTCATGGAGCCTTCTGTCAGCTTGGCAAGACCGTGTTTGACCGTAGCGACTGCTCTTTCTGCGTGTCCGTTTGAGGATGGTTGGTACGGCGCTGTGGTCAAGTGTTTTATACCGTTTTGGCTGGTGAACTGTCTGAATTCTTCGCTAGTGAAGTTGGTACCGTTGTCTGAAACGAGGCATTTCGGCAATCCGTAGCGAGCGAAGATATCCCTCAGAATGTCTATGGTGGTTGAGGACGTGGTCGATTCTGTTGAAACCGCTTCTATCCAGTTGGAATATGAGTCGATGAAAACCAGTATCATTTTCTTATCGACGGGTCCGAGGTAATCGATGTGGACTCGTTCCATTGGAGCAGAAGTTTTTGGCCAATGAGTAGTGACGTTTTTGGGCATCGGATGGTTTTGCTGACAGGCATGACAATTTGAAACCAAGTTCTCAATTTCTTGATCGATGTTTGGCCACCAGACGGTAGTTCTGGCTATACGTTTCGTCTTGGTCATGCCTAAATGTCCTTCGTGGAGCTCTTCCAGTACTTTCTGACGGTATCGCTCAGGAATGTACGTTCGATTGTGCCATAGTATTATTCCAGAAACGGCTGTAAGTTCGT
Organism: Phalangium opilio; assembly: GCF_054372755.1. Classification (NCBI taxonomy): domain Eukaryota; kingdom Metazoa; phylum Arthropoda; class Arachnida; order Opiliones; family Phalangiidae; genus Phalangium; species Phalangium opilio. The sequence continues at coordinate 1,413,588 of NW_028324192.1, read as the reverse complement.
TTCTTCGTGAACTGAAGAGCTTCAGATGGTCCGGAACATTCTTTGGCCAGCCATTTTTGATGAAGTCCAGTAGTTGCTTGGTAGTGTCGTCTGTTTCCAACGTTGTTCTTATGTCCTTGATGGTGATTGGACCGGAATTTGCGTCGTCGAGTAGCATGACGTATTCCATTGGTTGCGGAGTTGTTTCGCAAGTGTCCGGCAAGGGTAATCTACTCATAGCGTCCGCATTACCGTTTTGGCTACCAGGCCGATATTTGATTTCATAATCGTAGGCTGCCAAGGTGATAGCCCAACGTTGTATACGTGCTGCAGTTGTTGTTGGTGTTTGCTTGTTGTCCGCTAGTAGAATTGCCAAAGGGCTGTGGTCCGTAAGCAATGTGAAACGTCGTCCGAGTAAGTATTCCCGGAAATGAGTTACTCCGAAGACCAAGGCTAAGGCTTCCTTTTCAATTTGGCTGTAGTTTATTTCGGCGGAAGACAGCGTTCTCGATGCGAAGACAATTGGACGGTCGGACTTGTCGGCTTCTACATGCGACAGGACTGCACCGAGTCCTACAGGAGAGGCATCGCAGGCAAGTACTAGTGGCTTTGTTGGATCGTAATGTACTAGCACCGTGGATGAGGCTAGTATTCCTTTGGCCTTGACGAAAGCTTCATTGGTTTCTTTGTCCCATATCCAAGGTTGCTCCTTTCTGGTAAGTTTGTACAGAGGGTTGAGCAGGTCCGACATATTTGGCACGAACTTGGAATAGTAGGTTATTAGTCCCAAGAAGGATTTCAGCTCCATTACGTTTGTTGGCTCGGGGGCTTCCAGGATAGGTCTTAAGTTCTTCTCAGAAGGTGAGAGACCCCTTTCGTCCAACAAGTGTCCAAGATATTCGACCGAATTCGTAAGGAAAACGCATTTTTCTCGTCTCAGATTCAATCCAGCTTCTTCTAGTCGAGATAGGACTGTTTCCAAGTTTTTGAAGTGCTCTTCATCGTTTGGACCAGTAATCAGAAGATCGTCTTGAAAGATTGCGACATTGGGAATATTGGCCCGTAGACGCTCGATTTCTCGTTGAAAAACCGCTGGAGCTGAAGACACGCCGAAGGGTAGTCGTCGGTAACGAAATAGTCCCTTCTGTGTGGTGATCACGACCAGATTTCTTGACTCATCGTCCAGTTCTAGCTGGTTATACGCGTCCCGAAGATCAAGCTTAGTAAACTTCTTTCCGCCGTTGAGAGTGGAGAAAATTTCGTTGATCTTCGGTAAAGGGTACTGTTCGGTTAACGTAGCCTTGTTTGCTGTTAGTTTGAAATCGCCGCAAATTCTTATTTTCTTGCTGGCCTTGAGTACCGGAACGATCGGAGCTGCTGATTTAGCAGTTTTAACTGGTTCGATGATTCCCGCTTTTAATAGTCTTTCCAACTCTTCATCGACTAGGTCCCTGACGGCAAAAGGTACTGGTCTGGGCTTGAAGATTCTGTGGACGTAATCGGGTCTTTGGTGCAGGTGAACTTGCACGCCTTTCATCAAACCGAGTCCAGGTGAAAACAGAGACTCGTGTTGCTTGAGGATTTTGTCTGTCCGTGAAGTGGACGTAACGTTGTCGATGAAGACTTGTTGTTTTATAACTGGTGGTGCCAAGTTGAATGCATCGATCCAATTTCTCCCGCAAAGGCTAGGTAGCGGTTGAGTAACTACTATGAGAGGTAGTTTGGCGCTGACGTCTTGCAACTTTGCGGTGACTTCGATGAAACCCTTCGTGGCCACTGGCATTCCATTGTACGCCTTTAAGGCTGTGGTTGTTGGTTGAAGCTCAGGCATTTCGGTTCGTTGTTTAAGTTCTGCGTACGTTGAAGCCGAAATGACGGAGTAGGATGCTCCGGAATCGTGTTCCATTTGAGTCTTCACTCCATTGACCAGGAAATCGTACAAGTATGGCCTTGGAGCAGGTTGTAAGGTAGGCGTATCTTCTGCTGAGAGCTGGAAAATGTCGTATTCCAGTATAGTTGTGCTGGGCGGTAATGTCGAAGTTGTTGCAGCGTTAGTGGATAGTTGTGCGTCTCGTAGAAAATGAACTCTGTTAGTCTTGTTCTTTGTACGACGCGTAGTATTGGCTGGACCTTGACCGTCGTTCTTGGCAGATAAGCAAACTTTTTCCAGGTGTCCCGTCTTCTTGCAATAGTTGCAAACGGCCGTTGAGTATTTGCAGGTGTTCGCCTTGTGGTTTACGTCTCCACATCTGTAGCATAGGTTTGGAGGTAGACGGGCAAGTTTGTGTTTTGTGGGCTTCAGCGGACGTCGGGAATGGTTATTGTCGCTTTTGGTAGACAACCGGTGAAGTTCATCCGAACCCTTGACTCCTGAGGTACTTCCGTTTATGTAGTTCAGGTGCCTTGCTGCAGACTCCATATTCAGGGCTATGTCGATGGCTCTTTTTAGAGTTAAATCCTGTGGTGGCTCGGTAATGAATCGGGCTTGGACGGCTTGATTTTGTATTCCCGCCACCAGGCGGTCCTTGAGCATCGTCTCTAGATTGGCTCCAAACTTGCAATGTTCGGCTAGTTTACGCAGGTGCGCTATGTACGCGGAAACCGATTCGCCAGGAGCGCGGTCTCTCTTCAAAAATCGGATGCGTTCTGTAATTTCCGATGGTGGTGGGTTGAAATGAGTCGTAAGCAGGAGTACCAGTTCATCGTATGTCTTGTCTGCAGGTTTTGCCGGACTCACGAGGCTTCGTAGCGGGGCGTAAGTATGTGATCCGAGTAGTGTCAGGAAAATTGCTACCTTCTTGTCTGCATTGGTGATATCGTTTGCCTTAAGGTAGAGGTCTATTCGTTCAGCGTAATGGCACCATGGTTCGATGTTGTCGTAAGGCTCGAAATGTCCCGTAATGATTCCTCTGGTAGAAGTAGACGTATTGGCGGGTAACGCCATGGCTGTAATGATGTCGATAGCAGCAATAGTAGTAACGGTGACGCAAAGGTAGTGACGTATGTATAGCTAATGTAGTAGAATCTCATATCGCCTCCGTCGCCATTGTTGTGTAGTTGAATGTAAGTAACTGCGAGTGAGATTTAAGCTAAATATACTTTATTACTGAATAACAGCTAGTCATTATAAGAACTTTACAATAGAAGTTTAACCCGTGAATGCGTGGTGTACAAAAGGAATACCCGATATTTATACAATGTAAATTAGACTAAAAAACTAAATAGTAGATGAGTCGGGTTTTTTAATAAAGCGGCAGTAGAGTTTTTTATGGATACGACACAAATGTAACGTAGAAAGCCAAAGTTTTTCCACAATACCTGACGACCATTTAATTTTTGGGCTTCCGTGGCGCAATGGTTAGCGCGTTCGGCTGTTAACCAATAGGTTGGTGGTTCGAGCCCATCCGGGAGCGGTGTTGTGAGGTCTCAGATGTGACGTAAAAAGTCAAGGTTTTTACACAATACCTGACGAGCATTTAACTTTTGGGCTTCCGTGGCGCAATGGTTAGCGCGTTCGGCTGTTAACCAATAGGTTGGTGGTTCGAGCCCATCCGGGAGCGGTGTTGTGAGGTCTCAGATGTGACGTAAAAAGTCAAGGATTTTACACAATACCTGACGAGCATTTAGTTTTTGGGCTTCCGTGGCTCAATGGTTAGCGCGTTCAGCTGTTAACCAAGAGGTTGGTGGTTCGAGCCCACGCGGGAGCGGTGTTGTGGGATCTCAAATGTAACGTAGAAAGCCAAAGTTTTTGCACAATACCTGACGACCATTTAATTTTTGGGCTTCCGTGGCGCAATGGTTAGCGCGTTCGGCTGTTAACCAATAGGTTGGTGGTTCGAGCCCCTCCGGGAGCGGTGTTGTGAGGTCTCAGATGTGACGTAAAAGTCAAGGTTTTTACACAATACCTGACGAGCATTTAACTTTTGGGCTTCCGTGGCGCAATGGTTAGCGCGTTCGGCTGTTAACCAATAGGTTGGTGGTTCGAGCCCATCCAAGAGCGGTGATGTGAGGTCTCAGATGTGACGTAAAAAGTCAAGGTTTTTACACAATACCTGACGAGCATTTAAATTTTGGGCTTCCGTGGCACAATGGTTAGCGCGTTCAGCTGTTAACCAATAGGTTGGTGGTTCGAGCCCACCCGGGAGCGGTGTTGTGAGGTCTCAGATGTGACGTAAAAAGTCAAGGTTTTTACACAATACCTGACGAGCATTTAATTTTTGGGCTTCTGTGGCTCAATGGTTAGCGCGTTCGGCTGTTAGCCAATAGGGTGGTGGTTCGAGCCCACCCGGGAGCAGTGTTGTGGGATCTCAAATGTAACGTTGCAACCCAAAGTTTTTCCACAATACCTGACGACCATTTAATTTTTGGGCTTCCGTGGCGCAATGGTTAGCGCATTCGGCTGTTAACCAATAGGTTGGTGGTTCGAGCCCATCCGGGAGCGGTGTTGTGAGGTCTCAGATGTGACGTAAAAAGTCAAGGTTTTCACACAATACCTGACGAGCATTTAACTTTTGGGCTTCCGTGGCGCAATGGTTAGCGCGATCGGCTGTTAACCAATAGGTTGGTGGTTCGAGCCCATCCGGGAGCGGTGTTGTGAGGTCTCAGATGTGACGTAAAAGTCAAGGTTTTTACACAATACCTGACGAGCATTTAACTTTTGGGCTTCCGTGGCGCAATGGTTAGCGCGTTCGGCTGTTAACCAATAGGTTGGTGGTTCGAACCCATCCGGGAGCGGTGATGTGAGGTCTCAGATGTGACGTAAAAAGTCAAGGTTTTTACACAATACCTGACGAGCATTTAAGTTTTGGGCTTCGGTGGCGCAATGGTTAGCGCGTTCAGCTGTTAACCAATAGGTTGGTGGTTCGAGCCCACCCGGGAGAGGTGTTGTGGGGTCTCAAATGTAACGTAGAAAGCCAAAGTTTTTCCACAATACCTGACAACCATTTAATTTCTGAGCTTCCGTGGCTCAATGGTTAGCGCGTTCGGCTGTTAACCAATAGGTTGGTGGTTCGAGCCCACCCGGGAGCGGTGTTGTGGGATCTCAAATGTAACGTAGAAAGCCAAAGTTTTTCCACAATACCTGACGACCATTTAATTTTTGGGCTTCCGTGGCGCAATGGTTAGCGCGTTCGGCTGTTAACCGAAAGGTTGGTGGTTCAAGCCCACCCGGGAGCGGTGTTGTGGGATCTCAAATGTAACGTAAAAAGTCAAAACTTTTCCACAATACGTGACAACCATTTAATTTCTGAGCTTCCGTGGCTCAATGGTTTTGCGCGTTCGGCTGTTAACCGAAAGGTTGGTGGTTCGATCCCAACCGGGAGAGGTGTTGTAGGGTATCAGATGTAACGTAATAAGTCATAACTTATCCACAATACCTGACAACCATTTAATTTCTGAGCTTCCGTGGCTCAATGGTTATCGCGTTCGGCTGTTAACCAATAGGTTTGTGGTTCGAGCACATCCGGGATGCGGTGTTGTGAGGTCTCAGATGTAACGTAAAATGTCAGAGTTTTTCACAATACCTGACGAACATTTAATTTTTGGGCTTCCGTGGCGCAATGATTAGCGCGTTCAGCTGTTAATCGAAAGGTTGAAGGTTCGAGCCCACCCGGGAGAGGTGTTGTGGGGTCTCATATGTAGCGTAAAAAGTCAAAACTTATCCACAATACGTGACAATCATTTAATTTCTGAGCTTCCGTGGCTCAATGGTTAGCGCGTTCGGCTGTTAACCAATAGGTTGGTGGTTCGAGCTCATCCGGGAGCGGTTTTGTGAGGTCTCAGATGTGACGTAAAAAGTTAGGGATTTTACGCAAAACCTGACGAGTATTTAATTTTTGGGCTTCCGTGGCGCAATGGTTAGCGCGTTCAGCTGTTAATCGAAAGGTTGGTGGTTCGAGCCCATCCGGGAGAGGTGTTGTGGGGTCTCAGATGTAGCGTAAAAAGTCAAAACTTTTCCAAAATACGTGACAACCATTTAATTTCTGAGCTTCCGTGGCTCAATGGTTAGCGCGTTTGGCTGTTAGCCAATAGGTTGGTGGTTCGAGCCCACCCGGGAGCGGTGTTGTGGGATCTCAAATGTAACGTAGAAAGCCAAGGTTTTTCCACAATACCTGACGACCATTTAATTTTTGGGCTTCTGTGGCGCAATGGTTAGCGCGTTCGGCTGTTAAACAATAGGTTAGTGGTTCGAGCCCATCCGGGAACGGTGTTGTGAGGTCTCAGATGTGACGTAAAAAGTCAAGGTTTTTACACAATACCTGACGAGCATTTAATTTTTGGGCTTCCGTGGCGCAATGGTTAGCGCGTTCAGCTGTTATTCGAAAGGTTGGTGGTTCGTGCCCACCCGGGAGAGGTGTTGTAGGGTCTCAGATTGTTGAATCCGGCGATCCACAACGAGCCTGGTCATTTAGACCTAAATAATTATTGAAATTAATGGTTTTCCCCACTGGGGTTTTCCCAGGACCTTTTTTCCCATAAGCAGAAGTTATGGGTTTTTATGGTCCGAATTTAGTTTAGATACAGTTTAGTTAAGATTAGTTAAGGTTTACTTATAATGAATACTTATGTTTGATATGTTTTTTATGTAAAGACCTTTAAGATAACATTAAACTCTAAACCAAAATAAGAACTGTCGTATGGCACGGCCTGTAATTGCTAAGAAATACTGTACTATTGTTAAGGCTATAGTAATGCATTTGAAAGGTTCGACGGATGGTTTTTGTTACTAGGATGTTAAAAGGCCCTCTGGCCCTGTAAAGTCATAAAACTTCGGAGTGACGAATATTGGGGATCGCTTTGTAACAATAATAGGGGGTAAAACTTGAACTTTGTGTTAAAACTAGCAAAAGCAAAGCCTGAGTAGAACGTATTGGACTCTTGATGGAAAAAGAGCGCTTGTTACCATCGGACAATATAGAAAGCAAACCGACTCTGCCGAGAGAGGTTGTAAAAGAAAGACTTAGAACTTTAGATAAACGGACGTCTTTTAAGGAAAATTAATGTAAAGATATGTTAATTTGAGTATGATTTGACAGACAATACAACAATTAAAGAAATTATTGATGATTGCATTTGGAGCTTCTTCGTTTTTGAATAAAGACATACAAATAAGTTAGGGATTTAGATCGGTGTTTCAGTCCGCCAATGTGATATCAGAAGGGTATCACAAACTCTTATGTTGGGATGGAAGTCGCAACATAAAATGTTGCCGAAACCCGGGACTAATTACGTGCTCGGGATTAATTACGCGCCCGGGACTTATTACGTGCTCGGGAAAAATTACGTTAATTGGACAATTTTGTGAAAATTGGACTTGGTTCGAGAACTTCGAAAAATTTTGGAAATCTTCAAGTCTCTAGTCAACTCCACGATGGATGCTTTTTGCCGATGCCTGAGAGAAAGGGAACATGAACGTGCCGCAAGAAGTCCAGCGGCGGAGAGCGACAAGGAGCGGGATAAAGGAGTCCCAGCCCAAAGACATCAGAGTCTACAGAAGCCGAAGGAGTGGTGTTTGTCAAGGTTGGATGCAATGGTTAGCGCGTTCGGCTGTTAACCAATAGGTTGGTGGTTCGAACCCATCCGGGAGCGGTGTTGTGAGGTCTCAGATGTGACGTAAAAAGTCAAAACTTTTCCACAATACGTGACAACCATTTAATTCCTGAGCTTCCGTGGCTCAATGGTTAGCGCGTTCGGCTGTTAACCAATAGGTTAGTGGTTCGAGCCCACCCGGGAGCGGCGTTGTGGGATCTCAAATGTAACGTAGAAAGCCAAAGTTTTTCCACAATACCTGACGATCATTTAATTTTTGGGCTTCCGTGGCGCAATGGTTAGGGCGTTCGGCTGTTAACCAATAGGTTGGTGGTTCGAGCCCACCCGGGCGCGGTGTTGTGGGATCTCAAACGTAACGTAGAAAGCCAAAGTTTTTCCACAATACCTGACGACCATTTAATTTTTGGGCTTCCGTGGCGCAATGATTAGCGCGTTCAGCTGTTAATCGAAAGGTTGAAGGTTCGAGCCCACCCGGGAGAGGTGTTGTGGGGTCTCAGATGTAGCGTAAAAAGTCAAAACTATTCCACAATACGTGACAACCATTTAATTTCTGAGCTTCCGTGGCTCAATGGTTAGCGCTTTCGGCTGTTAACCTATAGGTTGGTGGTTCGAGCCCATCCGGGAGCGGTGTTGTGAGGTCTCACATGTGACGTAAAAAGTCAAGGTTTTTACACAATACCTGACGAGCATTTAATTTTTGGGCTTCCGTGGCGCAATGGTTAGCGCGTTCAGCAGTTAACAAATAGGTTAGTGGTTCGAGCCCACCCGGGAGCGGCGTTGTGGGATCTCAAACGTAACGTAGAAAGCCAAAGTTTTTCCACAATACGTGACGACCATTTAATTTCTGAGCTTCTGTGGCTCAATGGTTAGCGCGTTCGGCTGTTAACCAATAGGTTGGTGGTTCTAGCCCATCCGGGAGCGGTGTTGTGAGGTCTCAGAAGTGACGTAAAAAGTCAAGGTTTTTCCACAATACCTGACGAACGTTTAATTTTTGGGCTTCCTTGGCGCAATGGTTAGCGCGTTCGGCTGTTAACCGAAAGGTTGGTGGTTCGAGCCCAACCGGGAGAGGTGTTGTGGGGTCTCAGATGTAACGTAATAAGTCATAACTTATCCACAATACCTGACAACCATTTAATTTCTGAGCTTCCGTGGCTCAATGGTTAGCGCGTTCGGCTGTTAACCAATAGGTTGGTGGTTCGAGCCCATCCGGGAGCGGTGTTGTGAGGTCTCAGATGTTACGTAAAAAGTCAAGGTTTTTCCACAATACCTGACGAACGTTTAATTTTTGGGCTTCCTTGGCGCAATGGTTAGCGCGTTCGGCTGTTAACCGAAAGGTTGGTGGTTCGAGCCCAACCGGGAGAGGTGTTGTGGGGTCTCAGATGTAGCGTAAAAAGTCAAAACTTTTCCACAATACGTGACATCCATTTAATTTCTGAGCTTCCGTGGCTGAATGGTTAGCGCGTTCAGCTTTTAACCAATAGGGTGGTGGTTCGAGCCCACCCGGGAGCGGTGTTGTGGGATCTCAAATGTAACGTAGAAAGACAAAGTTTTTCCACAATACCTGACGACCATTTATTTTTTGGGCTTCCTTGGCGCAATGGTTGGCGCGTTCGGCTGTTAACCGAAAGGTTGGTGGTTCGAGCCCAACCGAGAGAGGTGTTGTAGGGTCTCAGATGTAACGTAATAAGTCATAACTTATCCACAATACCTGACAACCATTTAATTTCTGAGCTTCCGTGGCTCAATGGTTAGCGCGTTCGGCTGTTAACCAATAGGTTGGTGGTTTGAGCCCATCCGGGAGCGGTGTTGTGAGGTCTCAGATGTAACGTAAAATGTCAGAGTTTTTCCACAATACCTGACGAACATTGAATTTTTGGGCTTCCGTGGCGCAATGGTTAGCGCGTTCAGCTGTTAATCGAAAGGTTGGTGGTTCGAGCCCACCCGGGAGAGGTGTTGTGGGGTCTCAGATGTAGCGTAAAAAGTCATAACTTATCTACAATACCTGACAACCATTTAATTTCTGAGCTTCCGTGGTTCAAATATTAGCGCGTTCGGCTGTTAACCAATAGGTGTGTGGTTCGAGCCCATCCGGGAGCGGTGTTGTGACGTCTCAGATGTGACGTAAAAAGTCAAGGTTTTTTCCACAACACCTGACGACCATTTAAATTTTGGGCTTGCGTGGCGCAATGGTTAGCGCGTTCGGCTGTTAACCAATAGGTTGGTGGTTCGAGCCCATCCGGGAGCGGTGTTGTGAGGTCTCAGATGTAACGTAAAATGTCAGAGTTTTTCCACAATACCTGACGAACATTTAATTTTTAGGCTTCCGTGGCGCAATGATTAGCGCGTTCAGCTGTTAATCGAAAGGTTGAAGGTTCGAGCCCACCCGGGAGAGGTGTTGTAGGGTCTCAGATGTAACGTAATAAGTCATAACTTATCCACAATACCTGACAACCATTTAATTTCTGAGCTTCCGTGGCTCAATGGTTAGCGCGTTTGGCTGTTAACCAATAGGTTGGTGGTTCGAGCCCATCCGGGAGCGGTGTTGTGAGGTCTCAGATGTAACGTAAAATGTCAGAGTTTTTCCACAATACCTGACGAACATTTAATTTTTGGGCGCTCGTGGCGCAATGGTTAGCGCGTTCGGCTGTTAACCAATAGGTTGGTTGTTCGAGCCCATCCGGGAGCGGTGTTGTGAGGTCTCAGATGTGACGTAAAAAGTCAAGGTTTTTACACAATACCTGACGAACATTTAATTTTTGGGCTTCCTTGGCGCAATTATTAGCGCGATCAACTGTTAATCGAAAGGCTGGTGGTTCAAGCCCACCCGGAAGAGGTGTTGTGGGGTCTCAGATGTAGCGTAAAAAGTCAAAACTTATCCACAATACGTGACAACCATTTCATTTCTGAGCTTCCGTGGCTCAATGGTTAGCGCGTTCGGCTGTTAACCAATAGGTTGGTGGTTCGAGCCCATCTGGGAGCGGTGGTGTGGGATCTCAAATGTAACGTAGAAAGCCAAAGTTTTGCCACAATACCTGACGACCATTAAATTTTTGGGTTTCCTTGGCGCAATTGTTAGTGCGTTCGGCTGTTAACCGAAAGGTTGGTGGTTCGAGCCCAACCGGAAGGGGTGTTGTAGGGTCTCAGATGTAACGTAAAAAGTCATAACTTATCTACAATACCTGACAACCATTTAATTTCTGAGCTTCCGTGGCTCAAAGGTTAGCGCTTTGGGCTGTTAACCAATAGGTGTGTGGTTCGAGCCCATCCGGGAGCGGTGTTGTGACGTCTCAGATGTGACGTAAAAAGTCAAGGTTTTTTCCACAACACCTGACGACCATTTAAATTTTGGGCTTCTGTGGCGCAATGGTAGCGCGTTCGGCTGTTAACCAATAGGTTGGTGGTTCGAGCCCATCCGGGAGCGGTGTTGTGAGGTCTCAGATGTAACATAAAATGTCAGAGTTTTTCCACAATACCTGACGAACATTTAATTTTTGGGCTTCCGTGGCGCAATGATTAGCGCGTTCAGCTCTTAATCGAAAGGTTGAAGGTTCGAGCCCACCCGGGAGAGGTGTTGTAGGGTCTCAGATGTAACGTAAAAAGTCATAACTTATCTACAATACCTGACAACCATTTAATTTCCGAGCTTCCGTGGCTCAAAGGTTAGCGCGTTCGGCTGTTAACCAATAGGTGTGTGGTTCGAGCCCATCCGGGAGCGGTGTTGAGACGTCTCAGATGTGACGTAAAAAGTCAAGGTTTTTTCCACAACACCTGACGACCATTTAAATTCTGAGCTTTCGTGGCTCAATGGTTAGCGAATTCGGCTGTTAACAAATAGGTTGGTGGTTCGAGCCCATCCGGGAGCGGTGTTTTGGGATCTCAAATGTAACGTTGAAAGCCAAAATTTTTCCAGAATACCTGACGACCATTTAATTTTTGGGCTTCCTTGGGGCAATGGTTAGCACGTTCGGCTGTTAACCGAAAGGTTGGTGGTTCGATCCCAACCGGGAGAGGTGTTGTAGGGTATCAGATGTAACGTAATAAGTCATAACTTATCCACAATACCTGACAACCATTTAACTTCTGAGCTTCCGTGGCTCAATGGTTATCGCGTTCGGCTGTTAACCAATAGGTTTGTGGTTCGAGCCCATCCGGAATGCGGTGTTGCGTGGTCGCAGATGTAACGTAAAATGTCAGAGTTTTTCACAATACCTGACGAACATTTAATTTTTGGGCTTCCGTGGCGCAATGATTAGCGCGTTCAGCTTTTAATCGAAAGGTTGAAGGTTCGAGCCCACCCGGGAGAGGTGTTGTGGGGTCTCATATGTAACGTAAAATGTCAGAGTTTTTCCACAATACCTGACGAACATTTAATTTTTGGGCTTCCGTGGCGCAATGATTAGCGCGTTCAGCTGTTAATCGAAAGGTTGAAGGTTCGAGCCCACCCGGGAGAGGTGTTGTAGGGTCTCAGATGTAACGTAAAAAGTCATAACTTATCTAAATACCTGACAACCATTTAATTTCTGAGCTTCCGTGGCTCAAAGGTTAGCGGGTTCGGCTGTTAAACAATAGGTGTGCTGTTCGAGCCCATCCGGGAGCGGTGTTGAGACGTCTCAGATGTGACGTAAAAAGTCAAGGTTTTTTCCACAACACCTGACGACCATTTAAATTCTGAGCTTCCGTGGCGCAATGATTAGCGCGTTCAGCTGTTAATCGAAAGGTTGAAGGTTCGAGCCCACCCGGGAGAGGTGTTGTAGGGTCTCAGATGTAACGTAATAAGTCATAACTTATCCACAATACCTGACAACCATTTAATTTCTGAGCTTCCGTGGCTCAATGGTTAGCGCGTTTGGCTGTTAACCAATAGGTTGGTGGTTCGAGCCCATCCGGGAGCGGTGTTGTGAGGTCTCAGATGTAACGTAAAATGTCAGAGTTTTTCCACAATACCTGACGAACATTTAATTTTTGGGCGCTCGTGGCGCAATGGTTAGCGCGTTCGGCTGTTAACCAATAGGTTGGTTGTTCGAGCCCATCCGGGAGCGGTGTTGTGAGGTCTCAGATGTGACGTAAAAAGTCAAGGTTTTTACACAATACCTGACGAACATTTAATTTTTGGGCTTCCTTGGCGCAATTATTAGCGCGATCAACTGTTAATCGAAAGGCTGATGGTTCAAGCCCACCCGGAAGAGGTGTTGTGGGGTCTCAGATGTAGCGTAAAAAGTCAAAACTTATCCACAATACGTGACAACCATTTCATTTCTGAGCTTCCGTGGCTCAATGGTTAGCGCGTTCGGCTGTTAACCAATAGGTTGGTGGTTCGAGCCCATCTGGGAGCGGTGGTGTGGGATCTCAAATGTAACGTAGAAAGCCAAAGTTTTGCCACAATACCTGACGACCATTAAATTTTTGGGTTTCCTTGGCGCAATTGTTAGTGCGTTCGGCTGTTAACCGAAAGGTTGGTGGTTCGAGCCCAACCGGAAGGGGTGTTGTAGGGTCTCAGATGTAACGTAAAAAGTCATAACTTATCTACAATACCTGACAACCATTTAATTTCTGAGCTTCCGTGGCTCAAAGGTTAGCGCTTTGGGCTGTTAACCAATAGGTGTGTGGTTCGAGCCCATCCGGGAGCGGTGTTGTGACGTCTCAGATGTGACGTAAAAAGTCAAGGTTTTTTCCACAACACCTGACGACCATTTAAATTTTGGGCTTCTGTGGCGCAATGGTAGCGCGTTCGGCTGTTAACCAATAGGTTGGTGGTTCGAGCCCATCCGGGAGCGGTGTTGTGAGGTCTCAGATGTAACATAAAATGTCAGAGTTTTTCCACAATACCTGACGAACATTTAATTTTTGGGCTTCCGTGGCGCAATGATTAGCGCGTTCAGCTCTTAATCGAAAGGTTGAAGGTTCGAGCCCACCCGGGAGAGGTGTTGTAGGGTCTCAGATGTAACGTAAAAAGTCATAACTTATCTACAATACCTGACAACCATTTAATTTCCGAGCTTCCGTGGCTCAAAGGTTAGCGCGTTCGGCTGTTAACCAATAGGTGTGTGGTTCGAGCCCATCCGGGAGCGGTGTTGAGACGTCTCAGATGTGACGTAAAAAGTCAAGGTTTTTTCCACAACACCTGACGACCATTTAAATTCTGAGCTTTCGTGGCTCAATGGTTAGCGAATTCGGCTGTTAACAAATAGGTTGGTGGTTCGAGCCCATCCGGGAGCGGTGTTTTGGGATCTCAAATGTAACGTTGAAAGCCAAAATTTTTCCACAATACCTGACGACCATTTAATTTTTGGGCTTCCTTGGGGCAATGGTTAGCACGTTCGGCTGTTAACCGAAAGGTTGGTGGTTCGATCCCAACCGGGAGAGGTGTTGTAGGGTATCAGATGTAACGTAATAAGTCATAACTTATCCACAATACCTGACAACCATTTAACTTCTGAGCTTCCGTGGCTCAATGGTTATCGCGTTCGGCTGTTAACCAATAGGTTTGTGGTTCGAGCCCATCCGGAATGCGGTGTTGTGAGGTCGCAGATGTAACGTAAAATGTCAGAGTTTTTCACAATACCTGACGAACATTTAATTTTTGGGCTTCCGTGGCGCAATGATTAGCGCGTTCAGCTTTTAATCGAAAGGTTGAAGGTTCGAGCCCACCCGGGAGAGGTGTTGTGGGGTCTCATATGTAACGTAAAATGTCAGAGTTTTTCCACAATACCTGACGAACATTTAATTTTTGGGCTTCCGTGGCGCAATGATTAGCGCGTTCAGCTGTTAATCGAAAGGTTGAAGGTTCGAGCCCACCCGGGAGAGGTGTTGTAGGGTCTCAGATGTAACGTAAAAAGTCATAACTTATCTACAATACCTGACAACCATTTAATTTCTGAGCTTCCGTGGCTCAAAGGTTAGCGGGTTCGGCTGTTAAACAATAGGTGTGCTGTTCGAGCCCATCCGGGAGCGGTGTTGAGACGTCTCAGATGTGACGTAAAAAGTCAAGGTTTTTTCCACAACACCTGACGACCATTTAAATTCTGAGCTTCCGTGGCTCAATGGTTAGCGAATTCGGCTGTTAACAAATAGGTTGGTGGTTCGAGCCCACCCGGGAGCGGTGTTTTGGGATCTCAAATGTAACGTTGAAAGCCAAAATTTTTCCACAATACCTGACGACCATTTAATTTTTGGGCTTCCTTGGGGCAATGGTTAGTGCGTTTGGCTGTTAACCGAAAGGTTGGTGGTTCGATCCCAACCGGGAGAGGTGTTGTAGGGTATCAGATGTAACGTAATAAGTCATAACTTATCCACAATACCTGACAACCATTTAATTTCTGAGCTTCCGTGGCTCAATGGTTATCGCGTTCGGCTGTTAACCAATAGGTTTGTGGTTCGAGCCCATCCGGGATGCGGTGTTGTGAGGTCTCAGATGTAACGTAAAATGTCAGAGTTTTTCACAATACCTGACGAACATTTAATTTTTGGGCTTCCGTGGCGCAATGATTAGCGCGTTCAGCTGTTAATCGAAAGGTTGAAGGTTCGAGCCCACCCGGGAGAGGTGTTGTGGGGTCTCATATGTAGCGTAAAAAGTCAAAACTTATCCACAATACGTGACAATCATTTAATTTCTGAGCTTCCGTGGCTCAATGGTTAATGCGTTCGGCTGTTAACCAATAGGTTGGTGGTTCGAGCTCATCCGGGAGCGGTGTTATGAGGTCTCAGATGTGACGTAAAAAGTCAAGGTTTTTTCCACAACACCTGACAACCATTTAATTTTTGGGCTTCCATGGCGCAATGGTTAGCGCGTTCGGCTGTTAACCAATAGGTTGGTGGTTCGAGCCCATCCGGGAGCGGTGTTGTGAGGTCTCAGATGTAACGTAAAATGTCAGAGTTTTTCCACAATACCTGACGAACATTTAATTTTTGGGCGCTCGTGGCGCAATGGTTAGCGCGTTCGGCTGTTAACCAATAGGTTGGTTGTTCGAGCCCATCCGGGAGCGGTGTTGTGAGGTCTCAGATGTGACGTAAAAGGTCAAAACTTTTCCACAATACGTGACAATCGTTTAATTTCTGAGCTTCCGTGGCTCAATGGTTAGCGCGTTCGGATGTTAACCAATAGGTTAGTGGTTCTAGCCCATCCGGGAACGGTTTTGTGTGGTCTCAGATGTGACGTAAAAAGTCAAGGTTTTTACACAATACCTGACGAGCTTTTAATTTTTGGGCTTCCGTGGCGCAATATTTAGCGCGTTCAGCTGTTAATCGAAAGGTTGGTGGTTCGAGCCCATCCGGGAGAGGTGTTGTGGGGTCTCAGATGTAGCGTAAAAAGTCAAGGATTTTACACAATACCTGACGAGCATTTAGTTTTTGGGCTTCCGTGGCGCAATGGTTAGCGCGTTCAGCTGTTAACCAAGAGGTTGGTGGTTCGAGCCCACGCGGGAGCGGTGTTGTGGGATCTCAAATGTAACGTAGAAAGCCAAAGTTTTTGCACAATACCTGACGACCATTTAATTTTTGGGCTTCCGTGGCGCAATGGTTAGCGCGTTCGGCTGTTAACCAATAGGTTGGTGGTTCGAGCCCCTCCGGGAGCGGTGTTGTGAGGTCTCAGATGTGACGTAAAAGTCAAGGTTTTTACACAATACCTGACGAGCATTTAACTTTTGGGCTTCCGTGGCGCAATGGTTAGCGCGTTCGGCTGTTAACCAATAGGTTGGTGGTTCGAGCCCATCCAAGAGCGGTGATGTGAGGTCTCAGATGTGACGTAAAAAGTCAAGGTTTTTACACAATACCTGACGAGCATTTAAATTTTGGGCTTCCGTGGCACAATGGTTAGCGCGTTCAGCTGTTAACCAATAGGTTGGTGGTTCGAGCCCACCCGGGAGCGGTGTTGTGAGGTCTCAGATGTGACGTAAAAAGTCAAGGTTTTTACACAATACCTGACGAGCATTTAATTTTTGGGCTTCTGTGGCTCAATGGTTAGCGCGTTCGGCTGTTAGCCAATAGGGTGGTGGTTCGAGCCCACCCGGGAGCAGTGTTGTGGGATCTCAAATGTAACGTTGCAACCCAAAGTTTTTCCACAATACCTGACGACCATTTAATTTTTGGGCTTCCGTGGCGCAATGGTTAGCGCATTCGGCTGTTAACCAATAGGTTGGTGGTTCGAGCCCATCCGGGAGCGGTGTTGTGAGGTCTCAGATGTGACGTAAAAAGTCAAGGTTTTCACACAATACCTGACGAGCATTTAACTTTTGGGCTTCCGTGGCGCAATGGTTAGCGCGATCGGCTGTTAACCAATAGGTTGGTGGTTCGAGCCCATCCGGGAGCGGTGTTGTGAGGTCTCAGATGTGACGTAAAAGTCAAGGTTTTTACACAATACCTGACGAGCATTTAACTTTTGGGCTTCCGTGGCGCAATGGTTAGCGCGTTCGGCTGTTAACCAATAGGTTGGTGGTTCGAACCCATCCGGGAGCGGTGATGTGAGGTCTCAGATGTGACGTAAAAAGTCAAGGTTTTTACACAATACCTGACGAGCATTTAAGTTTTGGGCTTCGGTGGCGCAATGGTTAGCGCGTTCAGCTGTTAACCAATAGGTTGGTGGTTCGAGCCCACCCGGGAGAGGTGTTGTGGGGTCTCAAATGTAACGTAGAAAGCCAAAGTTTTTCCACAATACCTGACAACCATTTAATTTCTGAGCTTCCGTGGCTCAATGGTTAGCGCGTTCGGCTGTTAACCAATAGGTTGGTGGTTCGAGCCCACCCGGGAGCGGTGTTGTGGGATCTCAAATGTAACGTAGAAAGCCAAAGTTTTTCCACAATACCTGACGACCATTTAATTTTTGGGCTTCCGTGGCGCAATGGTTAGCGCGTTCGGCTGTTAACCGAAAGGTTGGTGGTTCAAGCCCACCCGGGAGCGGTGTTGTGGGATCTCAAATGTAACGTAAAAAGTCAAAACTTTTCCACAATACGTGACAACCATTTAATTTCTGAGCTTCCGTGGCTCAATGGTTTTGCGCGTTCGGCTGTTAACCGAAAGGTTGGTGGTTCGATCCCAACCGGGAGAGGTGTTGTAGGGTATCAGATGTAACGTAATAAGTCATAACTTATCCACAATACCTGACAACCATTTAATTTCTGAGCTTCCGTGGCTCAATGGTTATCGCGTTCGGCTGTTAACCAATAGGTTTGTGGTTCGAGCACATCCGGGATGCGGTGTTGTGAGGTCTCAGATGTAACGTAAAATGTCAGAGTTTTTCACAATACCTGACGAACATTTAATTTTTGGGCTTCCGTGGCGCAATGATTAGCGCGTTCAGCTGTTAATCGAAAGGTTGAAGGTTCGAGCCCACCCGGGAGAGGTGTTGTGGGGTCTCATATGTAGCGTAAAAAGTCAAAACTTATCCACAATACGTGACAATCATTTAATTTCTGAGCTTCCGTGGCTCAATGGTTAGCGCGTTTGGCTGTTAGCCAATAGGTTGGTGGTTCGAGCTCATCCGGGAGCGGTTTTGTGAGGTCTCAGATGTGACGTAAAAAGTTAGGGATTTTACGCAAAACCTGACGAGTATTTAATTTTTGGGCTTCCGTGGCGCAATGGTTAGCGCGTTCAGCTGTTAATCGAAAGGTTGGTGGTTCGAGCCCATCCGGGAGAGGTGTTGTGGGGTCTCAGATGTAGCGTAAAAAGTCAAAACTTTTCCAAAATACGTGACAACCATTTAATTTCTGAGCTTCCGTGGCTCAATGGTTAGCGCGTTTGGCTGTTAGCCAATAGGTTGGTGGTTCGAGCCCACCCGGGAGCGGTGTTGTGGGATCTCAAATGTAACGTAGAAAGCCAAGGTTTTTCCACATTACCTGACGACCATTTAATTTTTGGGCTTCTGTGGCGCAATGGTTAGCGCGTTCGGCTGTTAAACAAGAGGTTAGTGGTTCGAGCCCATCCGGGAACGGTGTTGTGAGGTCTCAGATGTGACGTAAAAAGTCAAGGTTTTTACACAATACCTGACGAGCATTTAATTTTTGGGCTTCCGTGGCGCAATGGTTAGCGCGTTCAGCTGTTATTCGAAAGGTTGGTGGTTCGTGCCCACCCGGGAGAGGTGTTGTAGGGTCTCAGATTGTTGAATCCGGCGATCCACAACGAGCCTGGTCATTTAGACCTAAATAATTATTGAAATTAATGGTTTTCCCCACTGGGGTTTTCCCAGGACCTTTTTTCCCATAAGCAGAAGTTATGGGTTTTTATGGTCCGAATTTAGTTTAGATACAGTTTAGTTAAGATTAGTTAAGGTTTACTTATAATGAATACTTATGTTTGATATGTTTTTTATGTAAAGACCTTTAAGATAACATTAAACTCTAAACCAAAATAAGAACTGTCGTATGGCACGGCCTGTAATTGCTAAGAAATACTGTACTATTGTTAAGGCTATAGTAATGCATTTGAAAGGTTCGACGGATGGTTTTTGTTACTAGGATGTTAAAAGGCCCTCTGGCCCTGTAAAGTCATAAAACTTCGGAGTGACGAATATTGGGGATCGCTTTGTAACAATAATAGGGGGTAAAACTTGAACTTTGTGTTAAAACTAGCAAAAGCAAAGCCTGAGTAGAACGTATTGGACTCTTGATGGAAAAAGAGCGCTTGTTACCATCGGACAATATAGAAAGCAAACCGACTCTGCCGAGAGAGGTTGTAAAAGAAAGACTTAGAACTTTAGATAAACGGACGTCTTTTAAGGAAAATTAATGTAAAGATATGTTAATTTGAGTATGATTTGACAGACAATACAACAATTAAAGAAATTATTGATGATTGCATTTGGAGCTTCTTCGTTTTTGAATAAAGACATACAAATAAGTTAGGGATTTAGATCGGTGTTTCAGTCCGCCAATGTGATATCAGAAGGGTATCACAAACTCTTATGTTGGGATGGAAGTCGCAACATAAAATGTTGCCGAAACCCGGGACTAATTACGTGCTCGGGATTAATTACGCGCCCGGGACTTATTACGTGCTCGGGAAAAATTACGTTAATTGGACAATTTTGTGAAAATTGGACTTGGTTCGAGAACTTCGAAAAATTTTGGAAATCTTCAAGTCTCTAGTCAACTCCACGATGGATGCTTTTTGCCGATGCCTGAGAGAAAGGGAACATGAACGTGCCGCAAGAAGTCCAGCGGCGGAGAGCGACAAGGAGCGGGATAAAGGAGTCCCAGCCCAAAGACATCAGAGTCTACAGAAGCCGAAGGAGTGGTGTTTGTCAAGGTTGGATGCAATGGTTAGCGCGTTCGGCTGTTAACCAATAGGTTGGTGGTTCGAACCCATCCGGGAGCGGTGTTGTGAGGTCTCAGATGTGACGTAAAAAGTCAAAACTTTTCCACAATACGTGACAACCATTTAATTCCTGAGCTTCCGTGGCTCAATGGTTAGCGCGTTCGGCTGTTAACCAATAGGTTAGTGGTTCGAGCCCACCCGGGAGCGGCGTTGTGGGATCTCAAATGTAACGTAGAAAGCCAAAGTTTTTCCACAATACCTGACGATCATTTAATTTTTGGGCTTCCGTGGCGCAATGGTTAGGGCGTTCGGCTGTTAACCAATAGGTTGGTGGTTCGAGCCCACCCGGGCGCGGTGTTGTGGGATCTCAAACGTAACGTAGAAAGCCAAAGTTTTTCCACAATACCTGACGACCATTTAATTTTTGGGCTTCCGTGGCGCAATGATTAGCGCGTTCAGCTGTTAATCGAAAGGTTGAAGGTTCGAGCCCACCCGGGAGAGGTGTTGTGGGGTCTCAGATGTAGCGTAAAAAGTCAAAACTATTCCACAATACGTGACAACCATTTAATTTCTGAGCTTCCGTGGCTCAATGGTTAGCGCTTTCGGCTGTTAACCTATAGGTTGGTGGTTCGAGCCCATCCGGGAGCGGTGTTGTGAGGTCTCACATGTGACGTAAAAAGTCAAGGTTTTTACACAATACCTGACGAGCATTTAATTTTTGGGCTTCCGTGGCGCAATGGTTAGCGCGTTCAGCAGTTAACAAATAGGTTAGTGGTTCGAGCCCACCCGGGAGCGGCGTTGTGGGATCTCAAACGTAACGTAGAAAGCCAAAGTTTTTCCACAATACGTGACGACCATTTAATTTCTGAGCTTCTGTGGCTCAATGGTTAGCGCGTTCGGCTGTTAACCAATAGGTTGGTGGTTCTAGCCCATCCGGGAGCGGTGTTGTGAGGTCTCAGAAGTGACGTAAAAAGTCAAGGTTTTTCCACAATACCTGACGAACGTTTAATTTTTGGGCTTCCTTGGCGCAATGGTTAGCGCGTTCGGCTGTTAACCGAAAGGTTGGTGGTTCGAGCCCAACCGGGAGAGGTGTTGTGGGGTCTCAGATGTAACGTAATAAGTCATAACTTATCCACAATACCTGACAACCATTTAATTTCTGAGCTTCCGTGGCTCAATGGTTAGCGCGTTCGGCTGTTAACCAATAGGTTGGTGGTTCGAGCTCATCCGGGAGCGGTGTTGTGAGGTCTCAGATGTTACGTAAAAAGTCAAGGTTTTTCCACAATACCTGACGAACGTTTAATTTTTGGGCTTCCTTGGCGCAATGGTTAGCGCGTTCGGCTGTTAACCGAAAGGTTGGTGGTTCGAGCCCAACCGGGAGAGGTGTTGTGGGGTCTCAGATGTAGCGTAAAAAGTCAAAACTTTTCCACAATACGTGACATCCATTTAATTTCTGAGCTTCCGTGGCTGAATGGTTAGCGCGTTCAGCTTTTAACCAATAGGGTGGTGGTTCGAGCCCACCCGGGAGCGGTGTTGTGGGATCTCAAATGTAACGTAGAAAGACAAAGTTTTTCCACAATACCTGACGACCATTTATTTTTTGGGCTTCCTTGGCGCAATGGTTGGCGCGTTCGGCTGTTAACCGAAAGGTTGGTGGTTCGAGCCCAACCGAGAGAGGTGTTGTAGGGTCTCAGATGTAACGTAATAAGTCATAACTTATCCACAATACCTGACAACCATTTAATTTCTGAGCTTCCGTGGCTCAATGGTTAGCGCGTTCGGCTGTTAACCAATAGGTTGGTGGTTTGAGCCCATCCGGGAGCGGTGTTGTGAGGTCTCAGATGTAACGTAAAATGTCAGAGTTTTTCCACAATACCTGACGAACATTGAATTTTTGGGCTTCCGTGGCGCAATGGTTAGCGCGTTCAGCTGTTAATCGAAAGGTTGGTGGTTCGAGCCCACCCGGGAGAGGTGTTGTGGGGTCTCAGATGTAGCGTAAAAAGTCATAACTTATCTACAATACCTGACAACCATTTAATTTCTGAGCTTCCGTGGTTCAAATATTAGCGCGTTCGGCTGTTAACCAATAGGTGTGTGGTTCGAGCCCATCCGGGAGCGGTGTTGTGACGTCTCAGATGTGACGTAAAAAGTCAAGGTTTTTTCCACAACACCTGACGACCATTTAAATTTTGGGCTTGCGTGGCGCAATGGTTAGCGCGTTCGGCTGTTAACCAATAGGTTGGTGGTTCGAGCCCATCCGGGAGCGGTGTTGTGAGGTCTCAGATGTAACGTAAAATGTCAGAGTTTTTCCACAATACCTGACGAACATTTAATTTTTAGGCTTCCGTGGCGCAATGATTAGCGCGTTCAGCTGTTAATCGAAAGG
The DNA here is from genome assembly GCF_054372755.1 of Phalangium opilio. NCBI lineage: Eukaryota > Metazoa > Arthropoda > Arachnida > Opiliones > Phalangiidae > Phalangium > Phalangium opilio. The sequence continues at coordinate 1,391,432 of NW_028324192.1, read as the reverse complement.
TTGAAGGTTCGAGCCCACCCGGGAGAGGTGTTGTAGGGTCTCAGATGTAACGTAATAAGTCATAACTTATCCACAATACCTGACAACCATTTAATTTCTGAGCTTCCGTGGCTCAATGGTTAGCGCGTTTGGCTGTTAACCAATAGGTTGGTGGTTCGAGCCCATCCGGGAGCGGTGTTGTGAGGTCTCAGATGTAACGTAAAATGTCAGAGTTTTTCCACAATACCTGACGAACATTTAATTTTTGGGCGCTCGTGGCGCAATGGTTAGCGCGTTCGGCTGTTAACCAATAGGTTGGTTGTTCGAGCCCATCCGGGAGCGGTGTTGTGAGGTCTCAGATGTGACGTAAAAAGTCAAGGTTTTTACACAATACCTGACGAACATTTAATTTTTGGGCTTCCTTGGCGCAATTATTAGCGCGATCAACTGTTAATCGAAAGGCTGGTGGTTCAAGCCCACCCGGAAGAGGTGTTGTGGGGTCTCAGATGTAGCGTAAAAAGTCAAAACTTATCCACAATACGTGACAACCATTTCATTTCTGAGCTTCCGTGGCTCAATGGTTAGCGCGTTCGGCTGTTAACCAATAGGTTGGTGGTTCGAGCCCATCTGGGAGCGGTGGTGTGGGATCTCAAATGTAACGTAGAAAGCCAAAGTTTTGCCACAATACCTGACGACCATTAAATTTTTGGGTTTCCTTGGCGCAATTGTTAGTGCGTTCGGCTGTTAACCGAAAGGTTGGTGGTTCGAGCCCAACCGGAAGGGGTGTTGTAGGGTCTCAGATGTAACGTAAAAAGTCATAACTTATCTACAATACCTGACAACCATTTAATTTCTGAGCTTCCGTGGCTCAAAGGTTAGCGCTTTGGGCTGTTAACCAATAGGTGTGTGGTTCGAGCCCATCCGGGAGCGGTGTTGTGACGTCTCAGATGTGACGTAAAAAGTCAAGGTTTTTTCCACAACACCTGACGACCATTTAAATTTTGGGCTTCTGTGGCGCAATGGTAGCGCGTTCGGCTGTTAACCAATAGGTTGGTGGTTCGAGCCCATCCGGGAGCGGTGTTGTGAGGTCTCAGATGTAACATAAAATGTCAGAGTTTTTCCACAATACCTGACGAACATTTAATTTTTGGGCTTCCGTGGCGCAATGATTAGCGCGTTCAGCTCTTAATCGAAAGGTTGAAGGTTCGAGCCCACCCGGGAGAGGTGTTGTAGGGTCTCAGATGTAACGTAAAAAGTCATAACTTATCTACAATACCTGACAACCATTTAATTTCCGAGCTTCCGTGGCTCAAAGGTTAGCGCGTTCGGCTGTTAACCAATAGGTGTGTGGTTCGAGCCCATCCGGGAGCGGTGTTGAGACGTCTCAGATGTGACGTAAAAAGTCAAGGTTTTTTCCACAACACCTGACGACCATTTAAATTCTGAGCTTTCGTGGCTCAATGGTTAGCGAATTCGGCTGTTAACAAATAGGTTGGTGGTTCGAGCCCATCCGGGAGCGGTGTTTTGGGATCTCAAATGTAACGTTGAAAGCCAAAATTTTTCCAGAATACCTGACGACCATTTAATTTTTGGGCTTCCTTGGGGCAATGGTTAGCACGTTCGGCTGTTAACCGAAAGGTTGGTGGTTCGATCCCAACCGGGAGAGGTGTTGTAGGGTATCAGATGTAACGTAATAAGTCATAACTTATCCACAATACCTGACAACCATTTAACTTCTGAGCTTCCGTGGCTCAATGGTTATCGCGTTCGGCTGTTAACCAATAGGTTTGTGGTTCGAGCCCATCCGGAATGCGGTGTTGCGTGGTCGCAGATGTAACGTAAAATGTCAGAGTTTTTCACAATACCTGACGAACATTTAATTTTTGGGCTTCCGTGGCGCAATGATTAGCGCGTTCAGCTTTTAATCGAAAGGTTGAAGGTTCGAGCCCACCCGGGAGAGGTGTTGTGGGGTCTCATATGTAACGTAAAATGTCAGAGTTTTTCCACAATACCTGACGAACATTTAATTTTTGGGCTTCCGTGGCGCAATGATTAGCGCGTTCAGCTGTTAATCGAAAGGTTGAAGGTTCGAGCCCACCCGGGAGAGGTGTTGTAGGGTCTCAGATGTAACGTAAAAAGTCATAACTTATCTACAATACCTGACAACCATTTAATTTCTGAGCTTCCGTGGCTCAAAGGTTAGCGGGTTCGGCTGTTAAACAATAGGTGTGCTGTTCGAGCCCATCCGGGAGCGGTGTTGAGACGTCTCAGATGTGACGTAAAAAGTCAAGGTTTTTTCCACAACACCTGACGACCATTTAAATTCTGAGCTTCCGTGGCGCAATGATTAGCGCGTTCAGCTGTTAATCGAAAGGTTGAAGGTTCGAGCCCACCCGGGAGAGGTGTTGTAGGGTCTCAGATGTAACGTAATAAGTCATAACTTATCCACAATACCTGACAACCATTTAATTTCTGAGCTTCCGTGGCTCAATGGTTAGCGCGTTTGGCTGTTAACCAATAGGTTGGTGGTTCGAGCCCATCCGGGAGCGGTGTTGTGAGGTCTCAGATGTAACGTAAAATGTCAGAGTTTTTCCACAATACCTGACGAACATTTAATTTTTGGGCGCTCGTGGCGCAATGGTTAGCGCGTTCGGCTGTTAACCAATAGGTTGGTTGTTCGAGCCCATCCGGGAGCGGTGTTGTGAGGTCTCAGATGTGACGTAAAAAGTCAAGGTTTTTACACAATACCTGACGAACATTTAATTTTTGGGCTTCCTTGGCGCAATTATTAGCGCGATCAACTGTTAATCGAAAGGCTGGTGGTTCAAGCCCACCCGGAAGAGGTGTTGTGGGGTCTCAGATGTAGCGTAAAAAGTCAAAACTTATCCACAATACGTGACAACCATTTCATTTCTGAGCTTCCGTGGCTCAATGGTTAGCGCGTTCGGCTGTTAACCAATAGGTTGGTGGTTCGAGCCCATCTGGGAGCGGTGGTGTGGGATCTCAAATGTAACGTAGAAAGCCAAAGTTTTGCCACAATACCTGACGACCATTAAATTTTTGGGTTTCCTTGGCGCAATTGTTAGTGCGTTCGGCTGTTAACCGAAAGGTTGGTGGTTCGAGCCCAACCGGAAGGGGTGTTGTAGGGTCTCAGATGTAACGTAAAAAGTCATAACTTATCTACAATACCTGACAACCATTTAATTTCTGAGCTTCCGTGGCTCAAAGGTTAGCGCTTTGGGCTGTTAACCAATAGGTGTGTGGTTCGAGCCCATCCGGGAGCGGTGTTGTGACGTCTCAGATGTGACGTAAAAAGTCAAGGTTTTTTCCACAACACCTGACGACCATTTAAATTTTGGGCTTCTGTGGCGCAATGGTAGCGCGTTCGGCTGTTAACCAATAGGTTGGTGGTTCGAGCCCATCCGGGAGCGGTGTTGTGAGGTCTCAGATGTAACATAAAATGTCAGAGTTTTTCCACAATACCTGACGAACATTTAATTTTTGGGCTTCCGTGGCGCAATGATTAGCGCGTTCAGCTCTTAATCGAAAGGTTGAAGGTTCGAGCCCACCCGGGAGAGGTGTTGTAGGGTCTCAGATGTAACGTAAAAAGTCATAACTTATCTACAATACCTGACAACCATTTAATTTCCGAGCTTCCGTGGCTCAAAGGTTAGCGCGTTCGGCTGTTAACCAATAGGTGTGTGGTTCGAGCCCATCCGGGAGCGGTGTTGAGACGTCTCAGATGTGACGTAAAAAGTCAAGGTTTTTTCCACAACACCTGACGACCATTTAAATTCTGAGCTTTCGTGGCTCAATGGTTAGCGAATTCGGCTGTTAACAAATAGGTTGGTGGTTCGAGCCCATCCGGGAGCGGTGTTTTGGGATCTCAAATGTAACGTTGAAAGCCAAAATTTTTCCACAATACCTGACGACCATTTAATTTTTGGGCTTCCTTGGGGCAATGGTTAGCACGTTCGGCTGTTAACCGAAAGGTTGGTGGTTCGATCCCAACCGGGAGAGGTGTTGTAGGGTATCAGATGTAACGTAATAAGTCATAACTTATCCACAATACCTGACAACCATTTAACTTCTGAGCTTCCGTGGCTCAATGGTTATCGCGTTCGGCTGTTAACCAATAGGTTTGTGGTTCGAGCCCATCCGGAATGCGGTGTTGTGAGGTCGCAGATGTAACGTAAAATGTCAGAGTTTTTCACAATACCTGACGAACATTTAATTTTTGGGCTTCCGTGGCGCAATGATTAGCGCGTTCAGCTTTTAATCGAAAGGTTGAAGGTTCGAGCCCACCCGGGAGAGGTGTTGTGGGGTCTCATATGTAACGTAAAATGTCAGAGTTTTTCCACAATACCTGACGAACATTTAATTTTTGGGCTTCCGTGGCGCAATGATTAGCGCGTTCAGCTGTTAATCGAAAGGTTGAAGGTTCGAGCCCACCCTGGAGAGGTGTTGTAGGGTCTCAGATGTGACGTAAAAAGTCAAGGTTTTTTCCACAACACCTGACAACCATTTAATTTTTGGGCTTCCATGGCGCAATGGTTAGCGCGTTCGGCTGTTAACCAATAGGTTGGTGGTTCGAGCCCATCCGGGAGCGGTGTTGTGAGGTCTCAGATGTAACGTAAAATGTCAGAGTTTTTCCACAATACCTGACGAACATTTAATTTTTGGGCGCTCGTGGCGCAATGGTTAGCGCGTTCGGCTGTTAACCAATAGGTTGGTTGTTCGAGCCCATCCGGGAGCGGTGTTGTGAGGTCTCAGATGTGACGTAAAAGGTCAAAACTTTTCCACAATACGTGACAATCGTTTAATTTCTGAGCTTCCGTGGCTCAATGGTTAGCGCGTTCGGATGTTAACCAATAGGTTAGTGGTTCTAGCCCATCCGGGAACGGTTTTGTGTGGTCTCAGATGTGACGTAAAAAGTCAAGGTTTTTACACAATACCTGACGAGCTTTTAATTTTTGGGCTTCCGTGGCGCAATATTTAGCGCGTTCAGCTGTTAATCGAAAGGTTGGTGGTTCGAGCCCATCCGGGAGAGGTGTTGTGGGGTCTCAGATGTAGCGTAAAAAGTCAAAACTTTTCCACAATACGTGACAACCATTTAATTTCTGAGCTTCCGTGGCTCAATGGTTAGCGCGTTCGGCTGTTAGCCAATAGGTTGGTGGTTCGAGCCCACCCGGGAGCGGTGTTGTGGGATCTCAAATGTAACGTAGAAAGCCAAAGTTTTTCCACAATACCTGACGACCATTTATTTTTTGGGCTTCCGTGGCGCAATGGTTAGCGCGTTCGGCTGTTAACCAATAGGTTGGTGGTTCGGCCCCGGTTTGTGCTTAGCCCAAAGTTTTTAGTATGGTTAGATGGGAAACAATTTGGACTATAACATATCCTAAGGACATCCCCGTATCTCTAGTAGACACAGAGTTATGGGCCTGCAAAGTATAGTCTAATGCATTTCCTATGGACGGGTTGTTTGTTTACGTTTAGCTTAATTACTCGGCACCTGTTTGTCGTAGCTCAATGTTTTTAGTATGGTTACATGGGGGACAAATTGGACTACAACATACTCAAAGGACATCCCCAAATCTCCAGTAGAAACAGAGTTACGAGCCTGCAAAGTATAGTCTAATGCATTTCCTATGGAGGGGCTTTGTTTCGTTACGTTTTGCTTAAGTACTCGGCCCCTGTTTGTCGTAGCCCAAAGTTTTTAGTATGGTTTGATGGGGGACAATTTGGACTATAACATATCCTAAGGACATCCACGTATCTCTAGTAGACACAGAGTTATGGGCCTGCAAAGTATAGTCTAATGCATTTCCTATCGAGGGGTTGTTTGTTTACGTTTTGCTTAATTACTCGGCCCCTGTTTGCCGTAGCTCAATGTTTTTAGTATGGTTAGATGGGGACAAATTGTACTATAACATACTCAAAGGACATCCCCGTATCTCCAGTAGAAACAGAGTTACGAGCCTGCAAAGTATAGTCTAATGCATTTTCTATGGAGGGGTTTGTTTGTTCACGTATTGCTTAATTACTTGACCCTGTTCTTTCGATTAAAAATAATAACATATATTTAGTGTAGCGGTTATCGCATCCGCCTCACTCCCGGAAGGCCACAGGTTCGAAACCGCGAAGTTTTTTATTTTGCTTGGAACATGCAAAGACCTTTATAATTATCCGAACATTTGTGTCAAGGTCACATTATTTACATCCCCGTATCTCTGGTAGAACCAGGGTTACGAGCCTCCAGAATTTAGTCTAATGTATTTCCTATAGAGGGGGTTTGTTTGTTTACGATTAGCTTAATTACTCGACTACTGTTTGTCGTAGCCCTAATTCTTAGTATGGCTAGATGGGGGACAAATTGTTCTATAACATACTCAAAGGACATCCCCGTATCTCCAGTAGAAACAGAGTTACGAGCCTGCAAAGTTTATTTTCAAAAATCAAAAGTAACCTTCTAACAATAAGTGAGACAAAAAATAAGTTGACGACGATATTGCGGTAGCCTCAAGTTTAAAGTATCCTTGTATGGGGAGCAAAGAGTACTATAACATATCCAAAGGAGATCCCAGTATCTCTTGTAGAACAAGAGTTATGAGCCTCCAAAGTTTAGTGCAAAAATCATAAGTAACATAATAAAAATAAGGGAGACGATACCAAAGTTGACGAACATTTTGCTTAATATCTCGGCCCTTGTTTGCCGTAGCTCAATGTTTTTAGTATGGTTAGATGGGGAACAAATTGGACTATAACATACTCAAAGGACATCCCCGTATCTCCAGTAGAAACAGAGTTACGAGCCTGCAAATTATAGTCTAACTCATTTCCTATGGAGGGGGTTTGTTTCTTTACGTTTTGCTTAAGTACTCGGCCCCTGTCTGTCGTAGCCCAAAGTTTTTAAAATGGTTAGATGAAGGACAAATTGGACTATAACATATCCTAAGGACATCCCGGTATCTCTAGTAGACACAGAGTTATGGGCCTGCAAAGTACAGTCTAATGCATTTGCCATGGACGGGTTGTTTGTTTACGTTTAGCTTAATTAGTCGGCCCCTGTTTGTCGTCACGTATTGCTGTTTCTACTGGAGATACGGGGATGTCCTTTGAGTATGTTATAGACCAATTTGTCCCCCATCTAGCCATACTAAGAATTAGGGCTACGACAAACAGTAGTCGAGTAATTAAGCTAATCGTAAACAAACAAACCCCTTCATAGGAAATACATTAGACTAAATTCTGGAGGCTCCTAACTCTGGTTCTACCAGAGATACGGGGATGTAAGTAATGTGACCTTGACACAAATGTTCGGATAGTTATAAAAAAAAACTTCGCGGTTTCGAACCTGTGGCTTTCCGGGAGTGAGGCGGATGCGATAACCGCTACACTAAAGATATGTTATTATTATTAATCGAATGAACAGGGTCAAGAAATTAAGCAATACGTGAACAAACAAACCCCTCCATAGAAAATGCATTAGACTATACTTTGCAGGCTCGTAACTCTGTGTCTACTAGAGATACCGGGATGTCCTTAGGATATGTTATAGTCGAATTTGTCCTTCATCTAACCATACTAAAAACTTTGGGCTACGACAAACAGGGGCCGAGTACTTAAGCAAAATGTTCGTCAACTTTGGTATCGTCTCACTTATTTTTATTATGTTACTTATGATTTTTGCACTAAACTTTGGAGGCTCATAACTCTTGTTCTACAAGAGATACTGGGATCTCCTTTGGATATGTTATAGTACTCTTTGCTCCCCGTACAAGGATACTTTAAACTTGAGGCTACCTCAATATCGTCGTCAACTTATTTTTTGTCTCACTTATTGTGAGAAGGTTACTTTTGATTTTTGAAAATAAAGTTTGCAGGCTCGTAACTCTGGTTCTACCAGAGATACGGGGATGTAAATAATGTGACCTTGACACAAATGTTCGGATAATTATAACGGTCTTTGCATGTTCCAAGCAAAAAAAAACTTCGCGGTTTCGAACCTGTGGCCTTCCGGGAGTGAGGCGGATGCGATAACCGCTACACTAAAGATACGTTATTATTTTTAATCGAAAGAACAGGGTCAAGTAATTAAGCAATACGTGAACAAACAAACCCCTCCATAGAAAATGCATTAGACTATACTTTGCAGGCTCGTAACTCTGTTTCTACTGGAGATACGGGGATGTCCTTTGAGTATGTTATAGACCAATTTGTCCCCCATCTAGCCATACTAAGAATTAGGGCTACGACAAACAGTAGTCGAGTAATTAAGCTAATCGTAAACAAACAAACCCCTCCATAGGAAATACATTAGACTAAATTCTGGAGGCTCGTAACTCTGGTTCTACCAGAGATACGGGGATGTAAATAATGTGACCTTGACACAAATGTTCGGATAATTATAAAAAAAAAAACTTCGCGGTTTCGAACCTGTGGACTTCCGGGAGTGAGGCGGATGCGATAACCGCTACACTAAAGATATGTTATTATTATTAACCGAATGAACAGGGTCAAGTAATTAAGCAATACGTGAACAAACAAACCCCTCCATAGAAAATGCATTAGACTATACTTTGCAGGCTCGTAACTCTGTTTCTACTGGAGATACGGGGATGTCCTTAGGATATGTTATAGTCCAATTTGTCCTTCATCTAACCATACTAAAAACTTTGGGCTACGACAAACAGGGGCCGAGTACTTAAGCAAAATGTTCGTCAACTTTGGTATCGTCTCACTTATTTTTATTATGTTACTTATGATTTTTGCACTAAACTTTGGAGGCTCATAACTCTTGTTCTACAAGAGATACTGGGATCTCCTTTGGATATGTTATAGTACTCTTTGCTCCCGATACAAGGATACTTTATACTTGAGGCTACCTCAATATCGTCGTCAACTTATTTTTTGTCTCACTTATTGTTAGAAGGTTACTTTTGATTTTTGAAAATAAACTTTGCAGGCTCGTAACTCTGTTTCTACTGGAGATACGGGGATGTCCTTTGAGTATGTTATAGACCAATTTGTCCCCCATCTAGCCATACTAAGAATTAGGGCTACGACAAACAGTAGTCGAGTAGTTAAGCTAATCGTAAACAAACAAACCCCTCCATAGGAAATACATTAGACTAAATTCTGGAGGCTCGTAACTCTGGTTCTACCAGAGATACGGGGATGTAAATAATGTGACCTTGACACAAATGTTCGGATAATTATAAAGGTCTTTGCATGTTCCAAGCAAAAAAAAAACTTCGCGGTTTCGAACCTGTGGCCTTCCGGGAGTGAGGCGGATGCGATAATTGCTACACTAAAGATATGTTATTATTTTTAATCGAAAGAACAGGGTCAAGTAATTAAGCAATACGTGAACAAACAAACCCCTCCATAGAAAATGCATTAGACTATACTTTGCAGGCTCGTAACTCTGTTTCTACTGGAGATACGGGGATGTCCTTTGAGTATGATATAGTCCAATTTGTCGTCCATCTAACCATGCTAAAAACATTGAGCTACGACAAACAGTAGTCGAGTAATTAAGCTAATCGTAAACAAACAAACCCCTCCATAGGGAATACATTAGACTAAATTCTGGAGGCTCGAAACTCTGGTTCTACCAGAGATACGGGGATGTAAATAATGTGACCTTGACACAAATGTTCGGATAATTATAAAAAAAAACTTCGCGGTTTCGAACCTGTGGCCTTCCGGGAGTGAAGCGGATGCGAAAACCGCTACACTAAAGATATGTTATTATTTTTAATCGAAAGAACAGGGTCAAGTAATTAAGCAATACATGAACAAACAAACCCCTCCATAGAAAATGCATTAGACTATACTTTGCAGGCTCGTAACTCTGTTTCTACTGTAGATACGGCGATGTCCTTTGAGTATGTTAAATTCCAATTTGTCCCCCATCTAACCATACTAAAAACATTGAGCTACGAAAAACAGGGGCCGAGTAATTAAGCTAAACGTAAACAAACAACCCGTCCAAAGGAAATGCATTAGACTATGCTTTGCAGGCCCATAACTCTGTGTATACTAAAGATACGGGGATGTCCTTAGGATATGATATAGTCCAAATTGTCCCCCATCTAACCATACTAAAAACTTTGGGCTACGACAAACAGGGGCCGAGTAATTAAGCTAAACGTAAACAAACAACCCCTCCATAGGAAATGCATTAGACTATACTTTGCAGGCTCGTAACTCTGTTTCTACTGGAGATACGGCGATGTCCTTTGAGTATGTTATATTCCAATTTGTCCCCCATCTAACCATACTAAAAACATTGAGCTACGAAAAACAGGGGCCGAGTAATTAAGCTAAACGTAAACAAACAACCCGTCCAAAGGAAATGCATTAGACTATGCTTTGCAGGCCCATAACTCTGTGTTTACTAGAGATACGGGGATGTCCTTAGGATATGTTATAGTCCAAATTGTCCCCCATCTAACCATACTAAAAACATTGAGCTACGACAAACAGGGGCCGAGATATTAAGCAAAATGTTCGTCAACTTTGGTATCGTCTCACTTATTTTTATTATGTTACTTATGATTTTTGCACTAAACTTTGGAGGCTCATAACTCTTGTTCTACAAGAGATACTGGGATCTCCTTTGGAAATGTTATAGTACTCTTGCTCCCCATACAAGGATACTTTAAACTTGAGGCTACCTCAATATCGTCGTCAACTTACTTTTTGTCTCACTTATTGTTAGAAGGTTACTTTTGATTTTTGAAAATAAACTTTGCAGGCTCGTAACTCTGTTTCTACTGGAGATACGGGGATGTCCTTTGAGTATGTTATAGACCAATTTGTCCCCCATCTAGCCATACTAAGAATTAGGGCTACGACAAACAGTAGTCGAGTAATTAAGCTAATCGTAAACAAACAAACCCCTCCATAGGAAATACATTAGACTAAATTCTGGAGGCTCGTAACTCTGGTTCTACCAGAGATACGGGGATGTAAATAATGTGACCTTGACACAAATGTTCGGATAATTATAAAGGTCTTTGCATGTTCCAAGCAAAAAAAAAAAATTCGCGGGTTCGAACCTATGGCCTTCCGGGAGTGAGGCGGATGCGATAATTGCTACACTAAAGATATGTTATTATTTTTAATCGAAAGAACAGGGTCAAGTAATTAAGCAATACGTGAACAAACAAACCCCTCCATAGAAAATGCATTAGACTATATTTTGCAGGCTCGTAAATCTGTTTCTACTGTAGATACGGGGATGTCCTTTGAGTATGTTATAGTCCAATTTGTCCCCCATCTAACAATACTAAAAACATTGAGCTACGACAAACAGTAGTCGAGTAATTAAGCTAATCGTAAACAAACAAATCCCTCCATAGGAAATCCATTAGACTAAATTCTGGAGGCTCGTAACTCTGGTTCTACCAGAGATACGGGGATGTAAATATTGTGACCTTGACACAAATGTTCGGATAATTATAAAAAAAAACTTCGCGGTTTCGAACCTGTGGCCTTCCGGGAGTGAGGCGGATGCGATAACCGCTACACTAAAGATATGTTATTATTTTTAATCGAAAGAACAGGGTCAAGTAATTAAGCAATACGTGAACAAACAAACCCCTCCATAGAAAATGCATTAGACTATACTTTGCAGGCTCGTAACTCTGTTTCTACTGGAGATACGGCGATGTCCTTTGAGTATGTTATATTCCAATTTGTCCTCCATCTAACCATACTAAAAACATTGAGCTACGAAAAACAGGGGCCGAGTAATTAAGCTAAACGTAAACAAACAACCCGTCCAAAGGAAATGCATTAGACTATGCTTTGCAGGCCCATAACTCTGTGTTTACTAGAGATACGGGGATGTCCTTAGTATATGATATAGTCCAAATTGTCCCCCATCTAACCATACTAAAAACTTTGTGCTACGACAAACAGGGGCCGAGTAATTAAGCTAAACGTAAACAAACAACCCCTCCATAGGAAATGCATTAGACTATACTTTGCAGGCTCGTAACTCTGTTTCAACTGGAGATACGGCGATGTCCTTTGAGTATGTTATATTCCAATTTGTCCCCCATCTAACCATACTAAAAACATTGAGCTACGAAAAACAGGGGCCGAGTAATTAAGCTAAACGTAAACAAACAACCCGTCCAAAGGAAATGCATTAGACTATGCTTTGCAGGCCCATAACTCTGTGTTTACTAGAGATACGGGGATGTCCTTAGGATATGTTATAGTCCAAATTGTCCCCCATCTAACCATACTAAAATCATTGAGCTACGACAAACAGGGGCCGAGATATTAAGCAAAATGTTCGTCAACTTTGGTATCGTCTCTCTTATTTTTATTATGTTACTTATGATTTTTGCACTAAACTTTGGAGGCTCATAACTCTTGTTCTACAAGAGATACTGGGATCTCCTTTGGAAATGTTATAGTACTCTTTGCTCCCCATACAAGGATACTTTAAACTTGAGGCTACCTCAATATCGTCGTCAACTTACTTTTTGTCTCACTTATTGTTAGAAGGTTACTTTTGATTTTTGAAAATAAACTTTGCAGGCTCGTAACTCTGTTTCTACTGGATATACGGCGATGTCCTTTGAGTATGTTATATTCCAATTTGTCCTCCATCTAACCATACTAAAAACATTGAGCTACGAAAAACAGGGGCCGAGTAATTAAGCTAAACGTAAACAAACAACCCGTCCAAAGGAAATGCATTAGACTATGCTTTGCAGGCCCATAACTCCGTGTTTACTAGAGATACGGGGATGTACTTAGGATATGATATAGTCCAAATTGTGTCCATCTAACCATACTAAAAACTTTGGGCTACGACAAACAGGGGCCGAGTAATTAAGCTAAACGTAAACAAACAACCCCTCCATAGGAAATGCATTAGACTATACTTTGCAGGCTCGTAACTCTGTTTCTACTGGAGATACGGCGATGTCCTTTGAGTATGTTATATTCCAATTTGTCCCCCATCTAACCATACTAAAAACATTGAGCTACGAAAAACAGGGGCCGAGTAATTAAGCTAAACGTAAACAAACAACCCGTCCAAAGGAAATGCATTAGACTATGCTTTGCAGGCCCATAACTCTGTGTTTACTAGAGATACGGGGATGTCCTTAGGATATGTTATAGTCCAAATTGTCCCCCATCTAACCATACTAAAATCATTGAGCTACGACAAACAGGGGCCGAGATATTAAGCAAAATGTTCGTCAACTTTGGTATCGTCTCACTTATTTTTATTATGTTACTTATGATTTTTGCACTAAACTTTGGAGGCTCATAACTCTTGTTCTACAAGAGATACTGGGATCTCCTTTGGAAATGTTATAGTACTCTTGCTCCCCATACAAGGATACTTTAAACTTGAGGCTACCTCAATATCGTCGTCAACTTACTTTTTGTCTCACTTATTGTTAGAAGGTTACTTTTGATTTTTGAAAATAAACTTTGCAGGCTCGTAACTCTGTTTCTACTGGAGATACGGGGATGTCCTTTGAGTATGTTATAGACCAATTTGTCCCCCATCTAGCCATACTAAGAATTAGGGCTACGACAAACAGTAGTCGAGTAATTAAGCTAATCGTAAACAAACAAACCCCTCCATAGGAAATACATTAGACTAAATTCTGGAGGCTCGTAACTCTGGTTCTACCAGAGATACGGGGATGTAAATAATGTGACCTTGACACAAATGTTCGGATAATTATAAAGGTCTTTGCATGTTCCAAGCAAAAAAAAAACTTCGCGGTTTCGAACCTGTGGCCTTCCGGGAGTGAGGCGGATGCGATAATTGCTACACTTAAGATATGTTATTATTTTTAATCGAAAGAACAGGGTCAAGTAATTAAGCAATACGTGAACAAACAAACCCTCCATAGAAAATGCATTAGACTATATTTTGCAGGCTCGTAAATCTGTTTCTACTGTAGATACGGGGATGTCCTTTGAGTATGTTATAGTCCAATTTGTCCCGCATCTAACCATACTAAAAACATTGAGCTACGACAAACAGTAGTCGAGAAATTAAGCTAATCGTAAACAACAAATCCCTCTATAGGAAATCCATTAGACTAAATTCTGGAGGCTCGTAACTCTGGTTCTACCAGAGATACGGGGATGTAAATATTGTGACCTTGACACAAATGTTCGGATAATTATAAAAAAAACTTCGCGGTTTCGAACCTGTGGCCTTCCGGGAGTGAAGCGGATGCGATAACCGCTACACTAAAGATATGTTATTATTTTTAATCGAAAGAACAGGGTCAAGTAATTAAGCAATACATGAACAAACAAACCCCTCCATAGAAAATGCATTAGACTAAATTCTGGAGGCTCGTAACTCTGGTTCTACCAGAGATACGGGGATGTAAATAATGTGACCTTGACACAAATGTTCGGATAATTATAAAGGTTTTTGCATGTTCCAAGCAAAAAAAAAATTTCGCGGGTTCGAACCTGTGGCCTTCCGGGAGTGAGGCGGATGCGATAATTGCTACACTAAAGATATGTTATTATTTTTAATCGAAAGAACAGGGTCAAGTAATTAAGCAATACGTGAACAAACAAACCCCTCCATAGAAAATGCATTAGACTATATTTTGCAGGCTCGTAAATCTTTTTCTACTGTAGATACGGGGATGTCCTTTGAGTATGTTATAGTCCAATTTGTCCCCCATCTAACCATACTAAAAACATTGAGCTACGAAAAACAGGGACCGAGTAATTAAGCTAAACGTAAACAAACAACCCGTCCAAAGGAAATGCATTAGACTATGCTTTGCAGGCCCATAACTCTGTGTTTACTAGAGATACGGGGATGTCCTTAGGATATGATATAGTCCAAATTGTCCCCCATCTAACCATACTAAAAACTTTGGGCTACGACAAACAGGGGCCGAGTAATTAAGCTAAACGTAAGCAAACAACCCCTCCATAGGAAATGCATTAGACTATACTTTGCATGCTCGTAACTCTGTTTCTACTGGAGATACGGCGATGTCCTTTGAGTATGTTATATTCCAATTTGTCCCCCATCTAACCATACTAAAAACATTGAGCTACGAAAAACAGGGGCCGAGTAATTAAGCTAAACGTAAACAAACAACCCGTCCAAAGGAAATGCATTAGACTATGCTTTGCAGGCCCATAACTCTGTGTTTACTAGAGATACGGGGATGTCCTTAGGATATGATATAGTCCAAATTGTCCCCCATCTAACCATACTAAAAACTTTAGGCTACGACAAACAGGGGCCGAGTAATTAAGCTAAACGTAAACAAACAACCCCTCCATAGGAAATGCATTAGACTATGCTTTGCAGGCCCATAACTCTGTTTCTACTGTAGATACGGCGATGTCCTTTGAGTATGTTATATTCCAATTTGTCTCCCATCTAACCATACTAAAAACTTTGGGCTACGACAAACAGGGGCCGAGTACTTAAGCAAAACGTAAAGAAACAACCCGTCCTTAGGAAATGCATTAGACTATACTTTGCAGGCCCATAACTCTGTGTCTACTAGAGATACGGGGATGTCCCTAGGATGTGATATAGTCCAAATTGTCCCCCATCTAACCATACTAAAAACATTGAGCTACGACAAACAGGGGCCGAGATATTAAGCAAAATGTTCGTCAACTTTGGTATCGTCTCACTTATTTTTATTATGTTACTTATGATTTTTGCACTAAACTTTGGAGGCTCATAACTCTTGTTCTACAAGAGGTACTGGGATCTCCTTTGGATATGTTATAGTACTCTTTGCTCCCCATACAAGGGTACTTTAAACTTGAGGCTACCTCAATATCGTCGTCAACTTACTTTTTGTCTCACTTATTGTTAGAAGGTTACTTTTGATTTTTGAAAATATACTTTGCAGGCTCGTAACTTTGTTTCTACTGGAGATACGGGGATGTCCTTTGAGTATGTTATAGACCAATTTGTCCCCCATCTAGCCATACTAAGAATTAGGGCTACGACAAACAGTAGTCGAGTAATTAAGCTAATCGTAAACAAACAAACCCCTCCATAGGAAATACATTAGACTAAATTCTGGAGGCTCGTAACTCTGGTTCTACCAGAGATACGGGGATGTAAATAATGTGACCTTGACACAAATGTTCGGATAATTATAAAGGTCTTTGCATGTTCCAAGCAAAAAAAAACTTCGCGGTTTCGAACCTGTGGCCTTCCGAGAGTGAGGCGGATGCGATAACCGCTACACTAAAGATATGCAATTATTTTTAATCGAAAGAACAGGGACAAGTAATTAAGCAATAAGTGAACAAACAAACCCCTCCATATAAAATGCATTAGACTATACTTTGCAGGCTCGTAACTCTGTTTCTACTGGAGATACGGGGTTGTCCTTTGAGTATGTTATAGTCCAATTTGTCCCCCATCTAACCGTACTATAAACATTGAGCTACGACAAACAGTAGTCGAGTAATTAAGCTAATCGTAAACAAACAAACCCCTCCATAGGAAATGCATTAGACTATACTTTGCAGGCCCATAACTCTGTGTCTACTAGAGATACGGGGATGTCCTTAGGATATGTTATAGTCCAAATTGTCCCCCATCTAACCATACTAAAAACTTTGGGCTACGACAAACAGGGGCCGAGTACTTAAGCAAAACGTAACGAAACAAACCCCCTCCATAGGAAATGCATTAGACTATACTTTGCAGGCTCGTAACTCTGTTTCTACTGGAGATACGGGGATGTCCTTTGAGTATGTTATAGTCCAATTTGTCCCCCATCTAACCATACTAAAAATAATGAGCTACGACAAACAAGGGCCGAGTAATTAAGCTAAACGTAAACAAACAACCCATCCATAGGAAATGCATTAGACTATATTTTGCAGGCCCATAACTCTGTGTCTACTAGAGATACGGGGATGTCCTTAGGCTATGTTATAGTCCAAATTGTCCCCCATCTAACCATACTAAAAACATTGAGCTACGACAAACAAGGGCCGAGATATTAAGCAAAATGTTCGTCAACTTTGGTATCGTCTCACTTATTTTTATTATGTTACTTATGATTTTTGCACTAAACTTTGGAGGCTCATAACTCTTGTTCTACAAGAGATACTGGGATCTCCTTTGGATATGTTATAGTACTCTTTGCTCCCCATACAAGGATACTTTAAACTTGAGTCTACCTCAATATCGTCGTCAACTTATTTTTTGTCTCACTTATTGTTAGAAGGTTACTTTTGATTTTTGAAAATAAACTTTGCAGGCTCGTAACTCTGGTTCTACCAGAGATACGGGGA
This sequence comes from Phalangium opilio, assembly GCF_054372755.1. Classification (NCBI taxonomy): domain Eukaryota; kingdom Metazoa; phylum Arthropoda; class Arachnida; order Opiliones; family Phalangiidae; genus Phalangium; species Phalangium opilio. Next base: position 1,374,146 of record NW_028324192.1, on the reverse strand, counting down.
TGTAAATAATGTGACCTTGACACAAATGTTCGGATAATTATAAAGGTCTTTGCATGTTCCAAGCAAAAAAAAACTTCGCTTTTTCGAACCTGTGGCCTTCCGGGAGTGAGGTGGATGCGATAACCGCTACACTAAAGATATGTTATTATTTTTAATCGAAAGAACAGGGTCAAGTAATTAAGCAATACGTGAATAAACAAACCCCTCCATAGAAAATGCATTAGACTATACTTTGCAAGGCCCATAACTCTGTGTCTACTAGAGATACCGGGATGTCCTTAGGATATGTTATGGTCCAATTTGTCCTTCATCAAACCATACTAAAAACTTTGGGCTACGACAAACAGGGGCCGAGTACTTAAGCAAAACGTAAAGAAACAACCCGTCCTTAGGAAATGCATTAGACTATACTTTGCAGGCCCATAACTCTGTGTCTACTAGAGATACGGGGATGTCCCTAGGATGTGATATAGTCCAAATTGTCCCCCATTTAACCATACTAAAAACATTGAGCTACGACAAACAGGGGCCGAGATATTAAGCAAAATGTTCGTCAACTTTGGTATCGTCTCACTTATTTTTATTATGTTACTTATGATTTTTGCACTAAACTTTGAAGGCTCATAACTCTTGTTCTACAAGAGGTACTGGGATCTCCTTTGGATATGTTATAGTACTCTTTGCTCCCCATACAAGGGTACTTTAAACTTGAGGCTACCTCAATATCGTCGTCAACTTACTTTTTGTCTCACTTATTGTTAGAAGGTTACTTTTGATTTTTGAAAATATACTTTGCAGGCTCGTAACTTTGTTTCTACTGGAGATACGGGGATGTCCTTTGAGTATGTTATAGACCAATTTGTCCCCCATCTAGCCATACTAAGAATTAGGGCTACGACAAACAGTAGTCGAGTAATTAAGCTAATCGTAAACAAACAAACCCCTCCATAGGAAATACATTAGACTAAATTCTGGAGGCTCGTAACTCTGGTTCTACCAGAGATACGGGGATGTAAATAATGTGACCTTGACACAAATGTTCGGATAATTATAAAGGTCTTTGCATGTTCCAAGCAAAAAAAAACTTCGCGGTTTCGAACCTGTGGCCTTCCGAGAGTGAGGCGGATGCGATAACCGCTACACTAAAGATATGCAATTATTTTTAATCGAAAGAACAGGGACAAGTAATTAAGCAATAAGTGAACAAACAAACCCCTCCATAGAAAATGCATTAGACTATACTTTGCAGGCTCGTAACTCTGTTTCTACTGGAGATACGGGGTTGTCCTTTGAGTATGTTATAGTCCAATTTGTCCCCCATCTAACCGTACTATAAACATTGAGCTACGACAAACAGTAGTCGAGTAATTAAGCTAATCGTAAACAAACAAACCCCTCCATAGGAAATGCATTAGACTATACTTTGCAGGCCCATAACTCTGTGTCTACTAGAGATACGGGGATGTCCTTAGGATATGTTATAGTCCAAATTGTCCCCCATCTAACCATACTAAAAACTTTGGGCTACGACAAACAGGGGCCGAGTACTTAAGCAAAACGTAACGAAACAAACCCCCTCCATAGGAAATGCATTAGACTATACTTTGCAGGCTCGTAACTCTGTTTCTACTGGAGATACGGGGATGTCCTTTGAGTATGTTATAGTCCAATTTGTCCCCCATCTAACCATACTAAAAATAATGAGCTACGACAAACAAGGGCCGAGTAATTAAGCTAAACGTAAACAAACAACCCGTCCATAGGAAATGCATTAGACTATATTTTGCAGGCCCATAACTCTGTGTCTACTAGAGATACGGGGATGTCCTTAGGATATGTTATAGTCCAAATTGTCCCCCATCTAACCATACTAAAAACATTGAGCTACGACAAACAAGGGCCGAGATATTAAGCAAAATGTTCGTCAACTTTGGTATCGTCTCACTTATTTTTATTATGTTACTTATGATTTTTGCACTAAACTTTGGAGGCTCATAACTCTTGTTCTACAAGAGATACTGGGATCTCCTTTGGATATGTTATAGTACTCTTTGCTCCCCATACAAGGATACTTTAAACTTGAGTCTACCTCAATATCGTCGTCAACTTATTTTTTGTCTCACTTATTGTTAGAAGGTTACTTTTGATTTTTGAAAATAAACTTTGCAGGCTCGTAACTCTGGTTCTACCAGAGATACGGGGATGTAAATAATGTGACCTTGACACAAATGTTCGGATAATTATAAAGGTCTTTGCATGTTCCAAGCAAAAAAAAACTTCGCTTTTTCGAACCTGTGGCCTTCCGGGAGTGAGGTGGATGCGATAACCGCTACACTAAAGATATGTTATTATTTTTAATCGAAAGAACAGGGTCAAGTAATTAAGCAATACGTGAATAAACAAACCCCTCCATAGAAAATGCATTAGACTATACTTTGCAAGGCCCATAACTCTGTGTCTACTAGAGATACCGGGATGTCCTTAGGATATGTTATGGTCCAATTTGTCCTTCATCAAACCATACTAAAAACTTTGGGCTACGACAAACAGGGGCCGAGTACTTAAGCAAAACGTAAAGAAACAACCCGTCCTTAGGAAATGCATTAGACTATACTTTGCAGGCCCATAACTCTGTGTCTACTAGAGATACGGGGATGTCCCTAGGATGTGATATAGTCCAAATTGTCCCCCATTTAACCATACTAAAAACATTGAGCTACGACAAACAGGGGCCGAGATATTAAGCAAAATGTTCGTCAACTTTGGTATCGTCTCACTTATTTTTATTATGTTACTTATGATTTTTGCACTAAACTTTGAAGGCTCATAACTCTTGTTCTACAAGAGGTACTGGGATCTCCTTTGGATATGTTATAGTACTCTTTGCTCCCCATACAAGGGTACTTTAAACTTGAGGCTACCTCAATATCGTCGTCAACTTACTTTTTGTCTCACTTATTGTTAGAAGGTTACTTTTGATTTTTGAAAATATACTTTGCAGGCTCGTAACTTTGTTTCTACTGGAGATACGGGAATGTCCTTTGAGTATGTTATAGACCAATTTGTCCCCCATCTAGCCATACTAAGAATTAGGGCTACGACAAACAGTAGTCGAGTAATTAAGCTAATCGTAAACAAACAAACCCCTCCATAGGAAATACATTAGACTAAATTCTGGAGGCTCGTAACTCTGGTTCTACCAGAGATACGGGGATGTAAATAATGTGACCTTGACACAAATGTTCGGATAATTATAAAGGTCTTTGCATGTTCCAAGCAAAAAAAAACTTCGCGGTTTCGAACCTGTGGCCTTCCGAGAGTGAGGCGGATGCGATAACCGCTACACTAAAGATATGCAATTATTTTTAATCGAAAGAACAGGGACAAGTAATTAAGCAATAAGTGAACAAACAAACCCCTCCATAGAAAATGCATTAGACTATACTTTGCAGGCTCGTAACTCTGTTTCTACTGGAGATAAGGGGTTGTCCTTTGAGTATGTTATAGTCCAATTTGTCCCCCATCTAACCGTACTATAAACATTGAGCTACGACAAACAGTAGTCGAGTAATTAAGCTAATCGTAAACAAACAAACCCCTCCATAGGAAATGCATTAGACTATACTTTGCAGGCCCATAACTCTGTGTCTACTAGAGATACGGGGATGTCCTTAGGATATGTTATAGTCCAAATTGTCCCCCATCTAACCATACTAAAAACTTTGGGCTACGACAAACAGGGGCCGAGTACTTAAGCAAAACGTAACGAAACAAACCCCCTCCATAGGAAATGCATTAGACTATACTTTGCAGGCTCGTAACTCTGTTTCTACTGGAGATACGGGGATGTCCTTTGAGTATGTTATAGTCCAATTTGTCCCCCATCTAACCATACTAAAAATAATGAGCTACGACAAACAAGGGCCGAGTAATTAAGCTAAACGTAAACAAACAACCCGTCCATAGGAAATGCATTAGACTATATTTTGCAGGCCCATAACTCTGTGTCTACTAGAGATACGGGGATGTCCTTAGGATATGTTATAGTCCAAATTGTCCCCCATCTAACCATACTAAAAACATTGAGCTACGACAAACAAGGGCCGAGATATTAAGCAAAATGTTCGTCAACTTTGGTATCGTCTCACTTATTTTTATTATGTTACTTATGATTTTTGCACTAAACTTTGGAGGCTCATAACTCTTGTTCTACAAGAGATACTGGGATCTCCTTTGGATATGTTATAGTACTCTTTGCTCCCCATACAAGGATACTTTAAACTTGAGTCTACCTCAATATCGTCGTCAACTTATTTTTTGTCTCACTTATTGTTAGAAGGTTACTTTTGATTTTTGAAAATAAACTTTGCAGGCTCGTAACTCTGGTTCTACCAGAGATACGGGGATGTAAATAATGTGACCTTGACACAAATGTTCGGATAATTATAAAGGTCTTTGCATGTTCCAAGCAAAAAAAAACTTCGCTTTTTCGAACCTGTGGCCTTCCGGGAGTGAGGTGGATGCGATAACCGCTACACTAAAGATATGTTATTATTTTTAATCGAAAGAACAGGGTCAAGTAATTAAGCAATACGTGAATAAACAAACCCCTCCATAGAAAATGCATAAGACTATACTTTGCAAGGCCCATAACTCTGTGTCTACTAGAGATACCGGGATGTCCTTTGAGTATGTTATAGACCAATTTGTCCCCCATCTAGCCATACTAAGAATTAGGGCTTCGACAAACAGTAGTCGAGTAATTAAGCTAATCGTAAACAAACAAACCCCTCCATAGGAAATACATTAGACTAAATTCTGGAGGCTGGTAACTCTGGTTCTACCAGAGATACGGGGATGTAAATAATGTGACCTTGACACAAATGTTCGGATAATTATAAAAAAAAACTTCGCGGTTTCGAACCTGTGGCCTTCCGGGAGTGAGGCGGATGCGATAACCGCTACACTAAAGATATGTTATTATTTTTAATCGAAAGAACAAGGTCAAGTAATTAAGCAATACGTGAACAAACAAACCCCTCCATAGAAAATGCATTATTCTATACTTTGCAGGCTCGTAACTCTGTTTCTACTGTAGATACGGGGATGTCCTTTGAGTATGTTACAGTCCAATTTGTCCCCCATCTAACCATACTAAAAACATTGAGCTACGACAAACAGGGGCCGAGTAATTAAGCTAAACGTAAACAAACAACCCGTCCATAGGAAATGCATTAGACTATACTTTGCAGGCCCATAACTCTGTGTCTACTAGAGATACGGGGATGTCCTTAGGATATGATATAGTCCAAATTGTCCCCCATCTAACCATACTAAAAACTTTGGGCTACGACAAAAAGGGGCCGAGTAATTAAGCTAAACGTAAACAAACAACTTCCCCATAGGAAATGCATTAGACTATACTTTGCAGGCTCGTAACTCTGTTTCTACTGGAGATACGGGGATGTCCTTTGAGTATGTTATAGACCAATTTGTCCCCCATGTAACCATACTAAAAACATTGAGCTACGACCAACAGGGGCCGAGATATTAAGCAAAATGTTCGTCAACTTTGGTATCGTCTCACTTATTTTTATTATGTTACTTATGATTTTTGCACTAAACTTTGGCGGCTCATAACTCTTGTCGTAGCTCAATGTTTTTAGTATGGTTAGATGGGGGACAAATTGGACTAAAACATACTCAAAGGACATCCCCGTATCCCCAGTAGAAACAGAGTTACGAGCCTGCAAAGTATAGTCTAATGCATTTCCTATGGAGGGGTTGTTTGTTTACGTTTAGCTTAATTACTCGGCCCATGTTTGTCGTAGCCCTAAGTTTTTAGTATGGTTAGATGGGGGACAATTTGGACTATATCATATCCTAAGGACATCCCCGTATCTCTAGTAGACACAGAGTTATGGGCCTGCAAAGTATAGTCTAATGCATTTCCTATGGACGGGTTGTTTGTTTACGTTTAGCTTAATTACTCGGCCCCTGTTTGTCGTAGCCCAAAGTTTTTAGTATGGTTAGATGGGGGACAAATTGGACTGTAACATACTCAAAGGACATCCCCGTATCTACAGTAGAAACAGAGTTACGAGCCTGCAAAGTATAGTCTAATGCATTTTCTATGGAGGGGTTTGGTTGTTCACGTATTGCTTAATTACTTGACCCTGTTCTTTCGATTAAAAATAATAACAAATCTTTAGTGTAGCGGTTATCGCATCCGCCTCACTCCCGGAAGGCCACAGGTTCGAAACCGCGAAGTTTTTTTTATAATTATCCGAACATTTGTGTCAAGGTCACATTATTTACATCCCCGTATCTCTGGTAGAACCAGAGATACCAGCCACCAGAATTTAGTCTAATGTATTTCCTATGGAGGGGTTTGTTTGTTTACGATTAGCTTAATTACTCGACTACTGTTTGTCGAAGCCCTAATTCTTAGTATGGCTAGATGGGGGACAAATTGGTCTATAACATACTCAAAGGACATCCCCGTATCTCCAGTAGAAACAGAGTTACGAGCCTGCAAAGTTTATTTTCAAAAATAAAAAGTAACCTTCTAACAATAAGTGAGACAAAAAATAAGTTGACGACGATTTTGAGGTAGCCTCAAGTTTAAAGTATCCTTGTATGGGGAGCAAAGAGTACTATAACATATCCAAAGGAGATCCCAGTATCTCTTGTAGAACAAGAGTTATGAGCCTCCAAAGTTTAGTGCAAAAATCATAAGTAACATAATAAAAATAAGTGAGACGATACCAAAGTTGACGAACATTTTGCTTAATATCTCGGCCCATGTTTGTCGTAGCTCAATGTTTTTAGTATGGTTAGATGGGGGACAATTTGGACTATAACATATCCTAAGGACATCCCCGTATCTCTAGTAGACACAGAGTTATGGGCCTGCAAAGTATAGTCTAATGCATTTCCTAAGGACGGGTTGTTTGTTTACGTTTGGCTTAATTACTCGGCCCCTGTTTGTCGTAGCTCAATGTTTTTAGTATGGTTAGATGGGGGACAAATAGGACTATAACATACTCAAAGGACATCGCCGTATCTCCGGTGGAAACAGAGTTACGAGCCTGCAAAGTATAGTCTAACTCATTTCCTATGGAGGGGGTTTGTTTCTTTACGTTTTGCTTAAGTACTCGGCTTCTGTTTGTCGAAGCCCAAAGTTTTTAGTATGGTTTGATGAAGGACAAATTGGACCATACCATATCCTAAGGACATCCCGGTATCTCTAGTAGACACAGAGTTATGGGCCTTGCAAAGTATAGTCTAATGCATTTTCTATGGAGGGGTTTGTTTATTCACGTATTGCTTAATTACTTGACCCTTTTCTTTCGATTAAAAATAATAACATATCTTTAGTGTAGCGGTTATCGCATCCGCCTCACTCCCGGAAGGCCACAGGTTCGAAACCGCGAAGCTTTTTTTTTGCTTGGAACATGCAAAGACCTTTATAATTATCCGAACATTTGTGTCAAGGTCACATTATTTACATCCCCGTATCTCTGGTAGAACCAGAGTTACGAGCCTCCAGAATTTAGTCTAATGGATTTCCTATGGAGGGGTTTGTTTATTTACGATTAGCTTAATTACTCGACTACTGTTTGTCGTAGCTCAATGTTTTTAGTATGGTTAGATGGGGGACAAATTGGACTATAACATACTCAAAGGACATCCCCGTATCTACAGTAGAAACAGTTTTACGAGCTTGCAAAATATAGTCTAATGCATTTTCTATGGAGGGGTTTGTTTGTTCACGTATTGCTTAATTACTTGACCCTGTTCTTTCGATTAAAAATAATAACATATCTTTAGTGTAGCGGTTATCGCATCCGCCTCACTCCCGGAAGGCCACAGGTTCGAAACCGCGAGGTTTTTTTTTTGCTTGGAACATGCAAAGACCTTTATAATTATCCGAACATTTGTGTCAAGGTCACATTATTTACATCCCCGTATCTCTGGTAGTACCAGAGTTACGAGCCTCCAGAATTTAGTCTAATGTATTTCCTATGGAGGGGTTTGTTTGTTTACGATTAGCTTAATTACTCGACTACTGTTTGTCGTAGCCCTAATTCTTAGTATGGCTAGATGGGGGACAAATTGGTCTATAACATACTCAAAGGACATCCCCGTATCTCCAGTAGAAACAGAGTTACGAGCCTGCAAAGTTTATTTTCAAAAATCAAAAGTAACCTTCTAACAATAAGTGAGACAAAAAGTAAGTTGACGACGATATTGAGGTAGCCTCAAGTTAAAAGTATCCTTGTATGGGGAGCAAAGAGTACTATAACATATGCAAAGGAGATCCCAGGATCTCTTGTAGAACAAGAGTTATGAGCCTCCAAAGTTTAGTGCAAAAATCATAAGTAACATAATAAAAATAAGTGAGACGATACCAAAGTTGACGAACATTTTGCTTAATATCTCGGCCCCTGTTTGTCGTAGCTCAATGTTTTTAGTATGGTTAGATGAAGGACAAATTGGACTATAACATATCCTAAGGACATCCCGGTATCTCTAGTAGACACAGAGCTATGGGCCTGCAAAGCATAGTCTAATGCATTTCCTATGGAGGCGTTTGTTTGTTCATGTATTGCTTTATTACTTGACCTGTTCTTTCGATTAAAAATAATAACATATCTTTAGTTTAGCGGTTATCGCATCCGCCTCACTCCCGGAAGGCCACAGGTTCGAAACCGCGAAGTTTTTTTTTTTGCTTGGAACATGCAAAGACCTTTATAATTATCCGAACATTTGTGTCAAGGTCACATTATTTACATCCCCGTATCTCTGGTAGAACCAGAGTTACGAGCCTCCAGAATTTAGTCTAATGGATTTCCTATGGAGGGGTTTGTTTGTTTACGATTAGCTTAATTACTCGACTACTGTTTGTCGTAGCTCAATGTTTTTAGTATGGTTAGATGGGGGACAAATTGGACTATAACATACTCAAAGGACATCCCCGTATCTACAGTAGAAACAGATTTACGAGCTTGCAAAATATAGTCTAATGCATTTTCTATGGAGGGGTTTGTTTGTTCACGTATTGCTTAATTACTTGACCCTGTTCTTTCGATTAAAAATAATAACATATCTTTAGTGTAGCGGTTATCGCATCCGCCTCACTCCCGGAAGGCCACAGGTTCGAAACCGCGAGGTTTTTTTTTTTTGCTTGGAACATGCAAAGACCTTTATAATTATCCGAACATTTGTGTCAAGGTCACATTATTTACATCCCCGTATCTCTGGTAGAACCAGAGTTACGAGCCTCCAGAATTTAGTCTAATGTATTTCCTATGGAGGGGTTTGTTTGTTTACGATTAGCTTAATTACTCGACTACTGTTTGTCGTAGCCCTAATTCTTAGTATGGCTAGATGGGGGACAAATTGGTCTATAACATACTCAAAGGACATCCCCGTATCTCCAGTAGAAACAGAGTTACGAGCCTGCAAAGTTTATTTTCAAAAATCAAAAGTAACCTTCTAACAATAAGTGAGACAAAAAGTAAGTTGACGACGATATTGAGGTAGCCTCAAGTTTAAAGTATCCTTGTATGGGGAGCAAAGAGTACTATAACATATGCAAAGGAGATCCCAGGATCTCTTGTAGAACAAGAGTTATGAACCTCCAAAGTTTAGTGCAAAAATCATAAGTAACATAATAAAAATAAGTGAGACGATACCAAAGTTGACGAACATTTTGCTTAATATCTCGGCCCATGTTTGTCGTAGCTCAATGTTTTTAGTATGGTTAGATGGGGGACAATTTGGACTATAACATATCCTAAGGACATCCCCGTATCTCTAGTAGACACAGAGTTATGGGCCTGCAAAGTATAGTCTAATGCATTTCCTAAGGACGGGTTGTTTGTTTACGTTTGGCTTAATTACTCGGCCCCTGTTTGTCGTAGCTCAATGTTTTTAGTATGGTTAGATGGGGGACAAATAGGACTATAACATACTCAAAGGACATCCCCGTATCTCCGGTGGAAACAGAGTTACGAGCCTGCAAAGTATAGTCTAACTCATTTCCTATGGAGGGGGTTTGTTTCTTTACGTTTTGCTTAAGTACTCGGCCCCTGTTTGTCGAAGCCCAAAGTTTTTAGTATGGTTTGATGAAGGACAAATTGGACCATACCATATCCTAAGGACATCCCGGTATCTCTAGTAGACACAGAGTTATGGGCCTTGCAAAGTATAGTCTAATGCATTTTCTATGGAGGGGTTTGTTTATTCACGTATTGCTTAATTACTTGACCCTTTTCTTTCGATTAAAAATAATAACATATCTTTAGTGTAGCGGTTATCGCATCCGCCTCACTCCCGGAAGGCCACAGGTTCGAAACCACGAAGCTTTTTTTTTTTTGCTTGGAACATGCAAAGACCTTTATAATTATCCGAACATTTGTGTCAAGGTCACATTATTTACATCCCCGTATCTCTGGTAGAACCAGAGTTACGAGCCTCCAGAATTTAGTCTAATGGATTTCCTATGGAGGGGTTTGTTTATTTACGATTAGCTTAATTACTCGACTACTGTTTGTCGTAGCTCAATGTTTTTAGTATGGTTAGATGGGGGACAAATTGGACTATAACATACTCAAAGGACATCCCCGTATCTACAGTAGAAACAGTTTTACGAGCTTGCAAAATATAGTCTAATGCATTTTCTATGGAGGGGTTTGTTTGTTCACGTATTGCTTAATTACTTGACCCTGTTCTTTCGATTAAAAATAATAACATATCTTTAGTGTAGCGGTTATCGCATCCGCCTCACTCCCGGAAGGCCACAGGTTCGAAACCGCGAGGTTTTTTTTTTGCTTGGAACATGCAAAGACCTTTATAATTATCCGAACATTTGTGTCAAGGTCACATTATTTACATCCCCGTATCTCTGGTAGAACCAGAGTTACGAGCCTCCAGAATTTAGTCTAATGTATTTCCTATGGAGGGGTTTGTTTGTTTACGATTAGCTTAATTACTCGACTACTGTTTGTCGTAGCCCTAATTCTTAGTATGGCTAGATGGGGGACAAATTGGTCTATAACATACTCAAAGGACATCCCCGTATCTCCAGTAGAAACAGAGTTACGAGACTGCAAAGTTTATTTTCAAAAATCAAAAGTAACTTTCTAACAATAAGTGAGACAAAAAGTAAGTTGACGACGATATTGAGGTAGCCTCAAGTTAAAAGTATCCTTGTATGGGGAGCAAAGAGTACTATAACATATGCAAAGGAGATCCCAGGATCTCTTGTAGAACAAGAGTTATGAGCCTCCAAAGTTTAGTGCAAAAATCATAAGTAACATAATAAAAATAAGTGAGACGATACCAAAGTTGACGAACATTTTGCTTAATATCTCGGCCCCTGTTTGTCGTAGCTCAATGTTTTTAGTATGGTTAGATGAAGGACAAATTGGACTATAACATATCCTAAGGACATCCCGGTATCTCTAGTAGACACAGAGTTATGGGCCTGCAAAGCATAGTCTAATGCATTTCCTATGGAGGCGTTTGTTTGTTCATGTATTGCTTTATTACTTGACCTGTTCTTTCGATTAAAAATAATAACATATCTTTAGTTTAGCGGTTATCGCATCCGCCTCACTCCCGGAAGGCCACAGGTTCGAAACCGCGAAATTTTTTTTTTGCTTGGAACATGCAAAGACCTTTATAATTATCCGAACATTTGTGTCAAGGTCACATTATTTACATCCCCGTATCTCTGGTAGAACCAGAGTTACGAGCCTGCAAAGTTTATTTTCAAAAATCAAAAGTAACCTTCTAACAATAAGTGAGACAAAAAATAAGTTGACGACGATATTGAGGTAGCCTCAAGTTTAAAGTATCCTTGTATGGGGAGCAAAGAGTACTATAACATATCCACAGGAGATCCCAGTATCTCTTGTAGAACAAGAGTTTTGAGCCTCCAAAGTTTAGTGCAAAAATCATAAGTAACATAATAAAAATAAGTGAGACGATACCAAAGTTCACGAACATTTTGCTTAATATCTCGGCCCTTGTTTGTCGTAGCTCAATGTTTTTAGTATGGTTTGATGAAGGACAAATTGGACCATAACATATCCTAAGGACATCCCGGTATCTCTAGTAGACACAGAGTTATGGGCCTTGCAAAGTATAGTCTAATGCATTTTCTATGGAGGGGTTTGTTTATTCACGTATTGCTTAATTACTTGACCCTGTTCTTTCGTTTAAAAATAATAACATATCTTTAGTGTAGCGGTTATCGCATCCGCCTCACTCCCGGAAGGCCACAGGTTCGAAACCGCGAAGCTTTTTTTTGCTTGGAACATGCAAAGACCTTTATAATTATCCGAACATTTGTGTCAAGGTCACATTATTTACATCCCCGTATCTCTGGTAGAACCAGAGTTACGAGCCTCCAGAATTTAGTCTAATGTATTTCCTATGGAAAGGTTTGTTTGTTTACGATTAGCTTAATTACTCGACTACTGTTTGTCGTAGCCCTAATTCTTAGTATGGCTAGATGGGGGACAAATTGGTCTATAACATACTCAAAGGACATCCCCGTATCTCCAGTAGAAACAGAGTTACGAGCCTGCAAAGTTTATTTTCAAAAATCAAAAGTAACCTTCTAACAATAAGTGAGACAAAAAGTAAGTTGACGACGATATTGAGGTAGCCTCAAGTTTAAAGTATCCTTGTATGGGGAGCAAAGAGTACTATAACATATGCAAAGGAGATCCCAGGATCTCTTGCAGAACAAGAGTTATGAGCCTCCAAAGTTTAGTGCAAAAATCATAAGTAACATAATAAAAATAAGTGAGACGATACCAAAGTTGACGAACATTTTGCTTAATATCTCGGCCCCTGTTTGTCGTAGCTCAATGTTTTTAGTATGGTTAGATGAAGGACAAATTGGACTATAACATATCCTAAGGACATCCCGGTATCTCTAGTAGACACAGAGTTATGGGCCTGCAAAGCATAGTCTAATGCATTTCCTATGGAGGCGTTTGTTTGTTCATGTATTGCTTTATTACTTGACCTGTTCTTTCGATTAAAAATAATAACATATCTTTAGTTTAGCGGTTATCGCATCCGCCTCACTCCCGGAAGGCCACAGGTTCGAAACCGCGAAGTTTTTTTTTGCTTGGAACATGCAAAGACCTTTATAATTATCCGAACATTTGTGTCAAGGTCACATTATTTACATCCCCGTATCTCTGGTAGAACCAGAGTTACGAGCCTCCAGAATTTAGTCTAATTGATTTCCTATGGAGGGGTTTGTTTGTTTACGATTAGCTTAATTACTCGACTACTGTTTGTCGTAGCTCAATGTTTTTAGTATGGTTAGATGGGGGACAAATTGGACTATAACATACTCAAAGGACATCCCCGTATCTATAGTAGAAACAGATTTACGAGCTTGCAAAATATAGTCTAATGCATTTTCTATGGAGGGGTTTGTTTGTTCACGTATTGCTTAATTACTTGACCCTGTTCTTTCGATTAAAAATAATAACATATCTTTAGTGTAGCGGTTATCGCATCCGCCTCACTCCCGGAAGGCCACAGGTTCGAAACCGCGAGGTTTTTTTTTTGCTTGGAACATGCAAAGACCTTTATAATTATCCGAACATTTGTGTCAAGGTCACATTATTTACATCCCCGTATCTCTGGTAGAACCAGAGTTACGAGCCTCCAGAATTTAGTCTAATGTATTTCCTATGGAGGGGTTTGTTTGTTTACGATTAGCTTAATTACTCGACTACTGTTTGTCGTAGCCCTAATTCTTAGTATGGCTAGATGGGGGACAAATTGGTCTATAACATACTCAAAGGACATCCCCGTATCTCCAGTAGAAACAGAGTTACGAGCCTGCAAAGTTTATTTTCAAAAATCAAAAGTAACCTTCTAACAATAAGTGAGACAAAAAGTAAGTTGACGACGATATTGAGGTAGCCTCAAGTTTAAAGTATCCTTGTATGGGGAGCAAAGAGTACTATAACATATGCAAAGGAGATCCCAGGATCTCTTGTAGAACAAGAGTTATGAACCTCCAAAGTTTAGTGCAAAAATCATAAGTAACATAATAAAAATAAGTGAGACGATACCAAAGTTGACGAACATTTTGCTTAATATCTCGGCCCATGTTTGTCGTAGCTCAATGTTTTTAGTATGGTTAGATGGGGGACAATTTGGACTATAACATATCCTAAGGACATCCCCGTATCTCTAGTAGACACAGAGTTATGGGCCTGCAAAGTATAGTCTAATGCATTTCCTAAGGACGGGTTGTTTGTTTACGTTTGGCTTAATTACTCGGCCCCTGTTTGTCGTAGCTCAATGTTTTTAGTATGGTTAGATGGGGGACAAATAGGACTATAACATACTCAAAGGACATCCCCGTATCTCCGGTGGAAACAGAGTTACGAGCCTGCAAAGTATAGTCTAACTCATTTCCTATGGAGGGGGTTTGTTTCTTTACGTTTTGCTTAAGTACTCGGCCCCTGTTTGTCGAAGCCCAAAGTTTTTAGTATGGTTTGATGAAGGACAAATTGGACCATACCATATCCTAAGGACATCCCGGTATCTCTAGTAGACACAGAGTTATGGGCCTTGCAAAGTATAGTCTAATGCATTTTCTATGGAGGGGTTTGTTTATTCACGTATTGCTTAATTACTTGACCCTTTTCTTTCGATTAAAAATAATAACATATCTTTAGTGTAGCGGTTATCGCATCCGCCTCACTCCCGGAAGGCCACAGGTTCGAAACCACGAAGCTTTTTTTTTTTTGCTTGGAACATGCAAAGACCTTTATAATTATCCGAACATTTGTGTCAAGGTCACATTATTTACATCCCCGTATCTCTGGTAGAACCAGAGTTACGAGCCTCCAGAATTTAGTCTAATGGATTTCCTATGGAGGGGTTTGTTTATTTACGATTAGCTTAATTACTCGACTACTGTTTGTCGTAGCTCAATGTTTTTAGTATGGTTAGATGGGGGACAAATTGGACTATAACATACTCAAAGGACATCCCCGTATCTACAGTAGAAACAGTTTTACGAGCTTGCAAAATATAGTCTAATGCATTTTCTATGGAGGGGTTTGTTTGTTCACGTATTGCTTAATTACTTGACCCTGTTCTTTCGATTAAAAATAATAACATATCTTTAGTGTAGCGGTTATCGCATCCGCCTCACTCCCGGAAGGCCACAGGTTCGAAACCGCGAGGTTTTTTTTTTGCTTGGAACATGCAAAGACCTTTATAATTATCCGAACATTTGTGTCAAGGTCACATTATTTACATCCCCGTATCTCTGGTAGAACCAGAGTTACGAGCCTCCAGAATTTAGTCTAATGTATTTCCTATGGAGGGGTTTGTTTGTTTACGATTAGCTTAATTACTCGACTACTGTTTGTCGTAGCCCTAATTCTTAGTATGGCTAGATGGGGGACAAATTGGTCTATAACATACTCAAAGGACATCCCCGTATCTCCAGTAGAAACAGAGTTACGAGCCTGCAAAGTTTATTTTCAAAAATCAAAAGTAACTTTCTAACAATAAGTGAGACAAAAAGTAAGTTGACGACGATATTGAGGTAGCCTCAAGTTAAAAGTATCCTTGTATGGGGAGCAAAGAGTACTATAACATATGCAAAGGAGATCCCAGGATCTCTTGTAGAACAAGAGTTATGAGCCTCCAAAGTTTAGTGCAAAAATCATAAGTAACATAATAAAAATAAGTGAGACGATACCAAAGTTGACGAACATTTTGCTTAATATCTCGGCCCCTGTTTGTCGTAGCTCAATGTTTTTAGTATGGTTAGATGAAGGACAAATTGGACTATAACATATCCTAAGGACATCCCGGTATCTCTAGTAGACACAGAGTTATGGGCCTGCAAAGCATAGTCTAATGCATTTCCTATGGAGGCGTTTGTTTGTTCATGTATTGCTTTATTACTTGACCTGTTCTTTCGATTAAAAATAATAACATATCTTTAGTTTAGCGGTTATCGCATCCGCCTCACTCCCGGAAGGCCACAGGTTCGAAACCGCGAAATTTTTTTTTTGCTTGGAACATGCAAAGACCTTTATAATTATCCGAACATTTGTGTCAAGGTCACATTATTTACATCCCCGTATCTCTGGTAGAACCAGAGTTACGAGCCTGCAAAGTTTATTTTCAAAAATCAAAAGTAACCTTCTAACAATAAGTGAGACAAAAAATAAATTGACGACGATATTGAGGTAGCCTCAAGTTTAAAGTATCCTTGTATGGGGAGCAAAGAGTACTATAACATATCCACAGGAGATCCCAGTATCTCTTGTAGAACAAGAGTTTTGAGCCTCCAAAGTTTAGTGCAAAAATCATAAGTAACATAATAAAAATAAGTGAGACGATACCAAAGTTCACGAACATTTTGCTTAATATCTCGGCCCTTGTTTGTCGTAGCTCAATGTTTTTAGTATGGTTTGATGAAGGACAAATTGGACCATAACATATCCTAAGGACATCCCGGTATCTCTAGTAGACACAGAGTTATGGGCCTTGCAAAGTATAGTCTAATGCATTTTCTATGGAGGGGTTTGTTTATTCACGTATTGCTTAACTACTTTACCCTGTTCTTTCGATTAAAAATAATAACATATCTTTAGTGTAGCGGTTATCGCATCCGCCTCACTCCCGGAAGGCCACAGGTTCGAAACCGCGAAGCTTTTTTTTTGCTTGGAACATGCAAAGACCTTTATAATTATCCGAACATTTGTGTCAAGGTCACATTATTTACATCCCCGTATCTCTGGTAGAACCAGAGTTACGAGCCTCCAGAATTTAGTCTAATGGATTTCCTATGGAGGGGTTTGTTTGTTTACGATTAGCTTAATTACTCGACTACTGTTTGTCGTAGCTCAATGTTTTTAGTATGGTTAGATGGGGGACAAATTGGACTATAACATACTCAAAGGACATCCCCGTATCTACAGTAGAAACAGATTTACGAGCTTGCAAAATATAGTCTAATGCATTTTCTATGGAGGGGTTTGTTTGTTCACGTATTGCTTAATTACTTGACCCTGTTCTTTCGATTAAAAATAATAACATATCTTTAGTGTAGCGGTTATCGCATCCGCCTCACTCCCGGAAGGCCACAGGTTCGAAACCGCGAGGTTTTTTTTTTGCTTGGAACATGCAAAGACCTTTATAATTATCCGAACATTTGTGTCAAGGTCACATTATTTACATCCCCGTATCTCTGGTAGAACCAGAGTTACGAGCCTCCAGAATTTAGTCTAATGTATTTCCTATGGAGGGGTTTGTTTGTTTACGATTAGCTTAATTACACGACTACTGTTTGTCGTAGCCCTAATTCTTAGTATGGCTAGATGGGGGACAAATTGGTCTATAACATACTCAAAGGACATCCCCGTATCTCCAGTAGAAACAGAGTTACGAGCCTGCAAAGTATATTTTCAAAAATCAAAAGTAACCTTCTAACAATAAGTGAGACAAAAAGTAAGTTGACGACGATATTGAGGTAGCCTCAAGTTTAAAGTATCCTTGTATG
This sequence comes from Phalangium opilio, assembly GCF_054372755.1. Lineage (NCBI taxonomy): Eukaryota > Metazoa > Arthropoda > Arachnida > Opiliones > Phalangiidae > Phalangium > Phalangium opilio. The sequence goes on along the minus strand of NW_028324192.1, from coordinate 1,356,568 downwards.
GGGAGCAAAGAGTACTATAACATATGCAAAGGAGATCCCAGGATCTCTTGTAGAACAAGAGTTATGAACCTCCAAAGTTTAGTGCAAAAATCATAAGTAACATAATAAAAATAAGTGAGACGATACCAAAGTTGACGAACATTTTGCTTAATATCTCGGCCCATGTTTGTCGTAGCTCAATGTTTTTAGTATGGTTAGATGGGGGACAATTTGGACTATAACATATCCTAAGGACATCCCCGTATCTCTAGTAGACACAGAGTTATGGGCCTGCAAAGTATAGTCTAATGCATTTCCTAAGGACGGGTTGTTTGTTTACGTTTGGCTTAATTACTCGGCCCCTGTTTGTCGTAGCTCAATGTTTTTAGTATGGTTAGATGGGGGACAAATAGGACTATAACATACTCAAAGGACATCCCCGTATCTCCGGTGGAAACAGAGTTACGAGCCTGCAAAGTATAGTCTATCTCATTTCCTATGGAGGGGGTTTGTTTCTTTACGTTTTGCTTAAGTACTCGGCCCCTGTTTGTCGAAGCCCAAAGTTTTTAGTATGGTTTGATGAAGGACAAATTGGACCATACCATATCCTAAGGACATCCCGGTATCTCTAGTAGACACAGAGTTATGGGCCTTGCAAAGTATAGTCTAATGCATTTTCTATGGAGGGGTTTGTTTATTCACGTATTGCTTAATTACTTGACCCTTTTCTTTCGATTAAAAATAGTAACATATCTTTAGTGTAGCGGTTATCGCATCCGCCTCACTCCCGGAAGGCCACAGGTTCGAAACCACGAAGCTTTTTTTTTTTTGCTTGGAACATGCAAAGACCTTTATAATTATCCGAACATTTGTGTCAAGGTCACATTATTTACATCCCCGTATCTCTGGTAGAACCAGAGTTACGAGCCTCCAGAATTTAGTCTAATGGATTTCCTATGGAGGGGTTTGTTTATTTACGATTAGCTTAATTACTCGACTACTGTTTGTCGTAGCTCAATGTTTTTAGTATGGTTAGATGGGGGACAAATTGGACTATAACATACTCAAAGGACATCCCCGTATCTACAGTAGAAACAGTTTTACGAGCTTGCAAAATATAGTCTAATGCATTTTCTATGGAGGGGTTTGTTTGTTCACGTATTGCTTAATTACTTGACCCTGTTCTTTCGATTAAAAATAATAACATATCTTTAGTGTAGCGGTTATCGCATCCGCCTCACTCCCGGAAGGCCACAGGTTCGAAACCGCGAGGTTTTTTTTTTTGCTTGGAACATGCAAAGACCTTTATAATTATCCGAACATTTGTGTCAAGGTCACATTATTTACATCCCCGTATCTCTGGTAGAACCAGAGTTACGAGCCTCCAGAATTTAGTCTAATGTATTTCCTATGGAGGGGTTTGTTTGTTTACGATTAGCTTAATTACTCGACTACTGTTTGTCGTAGCCCTAATTCTTAGTATGGCTAGATGGGGGACAAATTGGTCTATAACATACTCAAAGGACATCCCCGTATCTCCAGTAGAAACAGAGTTACGAGCCTGCAAAGTTTATTTTCAAAAATCAAAAGTAACTTTCTAACAATAAGTGAGACAAAAAGTAAGTTGACGACGATATTGAGGTAGCCTCAAGTTAAAAGTATCCTTGTATGGGGAGCAAAGAGTACTATAACATATGCAAAGGAGATCCCAGGATCTCTTGTAGAACAAGAGTTATGAGCCTCCAAAGTTTAGTGCAAAAATCATAAGTAACATAATAAAAATAAGTGAGACGATACCAAAGTTGACGAACATTTTGCTTAATATCTCGGCCCCTGTTTGTCGTAGCTCAATGTTTTTAGTATGGTTAGATGAAGGACAAATTGGACTATAACATATCCTAAGGACATCCCGGTATCTCTAGTAGACACAGAGTTATGGGCCTGCAAAGCATAGTCTAATGCATTTCCTATGGAGGCGTTTGTTTGTTCATGTATTGCTTTATTACTTGACCTGTTCTTTCGATTAAAAATAATAACATATCTTTAGTTTAGCGGTTATCGCATCCGCCTCACTCCCGGAAGGCCACAGGTTCGAAACCGCGAAATTTTTTTTTTGCTTGGAACATGCAAAGACCTTTATAATTATCCGAACATTTGTGTCAAGGTCACATTATTTACATCCCCGTATCTCTGGTAGAACCAGAGTTACGAGCCTGCAAAGTTTATTTTCAAAAATCAAAAGTAACCTTCTAACAATAAGTGAGACAAAAAATAAGTTGACGACGATATTGAGGTAGCCTCAAGTTTAAAGTATCCTTGTATGGGGAGCAAAGAGTACTATAACATATCCACAGGAGATCCCAGTATCTCTTGTAGAACAAGAGTTTTGAGCCTCCAAAGTTTAGTGCAAAAATCATAAGTAACATAATAAAAATAAGTGAGACGATACCAAAGTTCACGAACATTTTGCTTAATATCTCGGCCCTTGTTTGTCGTAGCTCAATGTTTTTAGTATGGTTTGATGAAGGACAAATTGGACCATAACATATCCTAAGGACATCCCGGTATCTCTAGTAGACACAGAGTTATGGGCCTTGCAAAGTATAGTCTAATGCATTTTCTATGGAGGGGTTTGTTTATTCACGTATTGCTTAATTACTTGACCCTGTTCTTTCGATTAAAAATAATAACATATCTTTAGTGTAGCGGTTATCGCATCCGCCTCACTCCCGGAAGGCCACAGGTTCGAAACCGCGAAGCTTTTTTTTTGCTTGGAACATGCAAAGACCTTTATAATTATCCGAACATTTGTGTCAAGGTCACATTATTTACATCCCCGTATCTCTGGTAGAACCAGAGTTACGAGCCTCCAGAATTTAGTCTAATGTATTTCCTATGGAAAGGTTTGTTTGTTTACGATTAGCTTAATTACTCGACTACTGTTTGTCGTAGCCCTAATTCTTAGTATGGCTAGATGGGGGACAAATTGGTCTATAACATACTCAAAGGACATCCCCGTATCTCCAGTAGAAACAGAGTTACGAGCCTGCAAAGTTTATTTTCAAAAATCAAAAGTAACCTTCTAACAATAAGTGAGACAAAAAGTAAGTTGACGACGATATTGAGGTAGCCTCAAGTTTAAAGTATCCTTGTATGGGGAGCAAAGAGTACTATAACATATGCAAAGGAGATCCCAGGATCTCTTGTAGAACAAGAGTTATGAGCCTCCAAAGTTTAGTGCAAAAATCATAAGTAACATAATAAAAATAAGTGAGACGATACCAAAGTTGACGAACATTTTGCTTAATATCTCGGCCCCTGTTTGTCGTAGCTCAATGTTTTTAGTATGGTTAGATGAAGGACAAATTGGACTATAACATATCCTAAGGACATCCCGGTATCTCTAGTAGACACAGAGTTATGGGCCTGCAAAGCATAGTCTAATGCATTTCCTATGGAGGCGTTTGTTTGTTCATGTATTGCTTTATTACTTGACCTGTTCTTTCGATTAAAAATAATAACATATCTTTAGTTTAGCGGTTATCGCATCCGCCTCACTCCCGGAAGGCCACAGGTTCGAAACCGCGAAGTTTTTTTTTTGCTTGGAACATGCAAAGACCTTTATAATTATCCGAACATTTGTGTCAAGGTCACATTATTTACATCCCCGTATCTCTGGTAGAACCAGAGTTACGAGCCTGCAAAGTTTATTTTCAAAAATCAAAAGTAACCTTCTAACAATAAGTGAGACAAAAAATAAGTTGACGACGATATTGAGGTAGCCTCAAGTTTAAAGTATCCTTGTATGGGGAGCAAAGAGTACTATAACATATCCACAGAAGATCCCAGTATCTCTTGTAGAACAAGAGTTTTGAGCCTCCAAAGTTTAGTGCAAAAATCATAAGTAACATAATAAAAATAAGTGAGACGATACCAAAGTTGACGAACATTTTGCTTAATATCTCGGCCCTTGTTTGTCGTAGCTCAATGTTTTTAGTATGGTTTGATGAAGGACAAATTGGACCATAACATATCCTAAGGACATCCCGGTATCTCTAGTAGACACAGAGTTATGGGCCTTGCAAAGTATAGTCTAATGCATTTTCTATGGAGGGGTTTGTTTATTCACGTATTGCTTAACTACTTTACCCTGTTCTTTCGATTAAAAATAATAACATATCTTTAGTGTAGCGGTTATCGCATCCGCCTCACTCCCGGAAGGCCACAGGTTCGAAACCGCGAAGCTTTTTTTTTGCTTGGAACATGCAAAGACCTTTATAATTATCCGAACATTTGTGTCAAGGTCACATTATTTACATCCCCGTATCTCTGGTAGAACCAGAGTTACGAGCCTCCAGAATTTAGTCTAATGGATTTCCTATGGAGGGGTTTGTTTGTTTACGATTAGCTTAATTACTCGACTACTGTTTGTCGTAGCTCAATGTTTTTAGTATGGTTAGATGGGGGACAAATTGGACTATAACATACTCAAAGAACATCCTCGTATCTACAGTAGAAACAGATTTACGAGCTTGCAAAATATAGTCTAATGCATTTTCTATGGAGGGGTTTGTTTGTTCACGTATTGCTTAATTACTTGACCCTGTTCTTTCGATTAAAAATAATAACATATCTTTAGTGTAGCGGTTATCGCATCCGCCTCACTCCCGGAAGGCCACAGGTTCGAAACCGCGAGGTTTTTTTTTTGCTTGGAACATGCAAAGACCTTTATAATTATCCGAACATTTGTGTCAAGGTCACATTATTTACATCCCCGTATCTCTGGTAGAACCAGAGTTACGAGCCTCCAGAATTTAGTCTAATGTATTTCCTATGGAGGGGTTTGTTTGTTTACGATTAGCTTAATTACACGACTACTGTTTGTCGTAGCCCTAATTCTTAGTATGGCTAGATGGGGGACAAATTGGTCTATAACATACTCAAAGGACATCCCCGTATCTCCAGTAGAAACAGAGTTACGAGCCTGCAAAGTATATTTTCAAAAATCAAAAGTAACCTTCTAACAATAAGTGAGACAAAAAGTAAGTTGACGACGATATTGAGGTAGCCTCAAGTTTAAAGTATCCTTGTATGGGGAGCAAAGAGTACTATAACATATCCACAGGAGATCCCAGTATCTCTTGTAGAACAAGAGTTTTGAGCCTCCAAAGTTTAGTGCAAAAATCATAAGTAACATAATAAAAATAAGTGAGACGATACCAAAGTTGACGAACATTTTGCTTAATATCTCGGCCCTTGTTTGTCGTAGCTCTTGTTTTTAGTATGGTTTGATGAAGGACAAATTGGACCATAACATATCCTAAGGACATCCCGGTATCTCTAGTAGACACAGAGTTATGGGCCTTGCAAAGTATGGTCTAATGCATTTTCTATGGAGGGGTTTGTTTATTCACGTATTGCTTAATTACTTGACCCTGTTCTTTCGATTAAAAATAATAACATATCTTTAGTGTAGCGGTTATCGCATCCGCCTCACTCCCGGAAGGCCACAGGTTCGAAACCGCGAAGTTTTTTTTATAATTATCCGAACATTTGTGTCAAGGTCACATTATTTACATCCCCGTATCTCTGGTAGAACCAGAGTTACGAGCCTCCAGAATTTAGTCTAATGGATTTCCTATGGAGGGGTTTGTTTGTTCACGTATTGCTTAATTACTTGACCCTGTTCTTTCAATTAAAAATAATAACATATCTTTAGTGTAGCGGTTATCGCATCCGCCTCACTCTCGGAAGGCCACAGGTTCGAAACCACGAAGTTTTTTTTTTGCTTGGAACATGCAAAGACCTTTATAATTATCCGAACATTTGTGTCAAGGTCACATTATTTACATCCCCGTATCTCTGGTAGAACCAGAGTTACGAGCCTCCAGAATTTAGTCTAATGTATTTCCTATGAAGGGGTTTGTTTGTTTACGATTAGCTTAATTACTCGACTACTGTTTGTCGTAGCCCTAATTCTTAGTATGGCTAGATGGGGGACAAATTGGTCTATAACATACTCAAAGGACATCCCCGTATCTCCAGTAGAAACAGAGTTACGAGCCTGCAAAGTTTATTTTCAAAAATCAAAAGTAACCTTCTAACAATAAGTGAGACAAAAAGTAAGTTGACGACGATATTGAGGTAGCCTCAAGTTTAAAGTATCCTTGTATGGGGAGCAAAGAGTACTATAACATATCCAAAGGAGATCCCAGTATCTCTTGTAGAACAAGAGTTATGAGCCTCCAAAGTTTAGTGCAAAAATCATAAGTAGCATAATAAAAATAAGTGAGACGATACCAAAGTTGACGAACATTTTGCTTAATATCTCGACCCCTGTTTGTCGTAGCTCAATGTTTTTAGTATGGTTAGATGGGGGACAATTTGGACTATATCATATCCTAAGGACATCCCGGTATCTCTAGTAGACACAGAGTTATGGGCCTGCAAAGTATAGTCTAATGCATTTTCTCTGGAGGGGTTTGTTTGTTCACGTATTGCTTAATTACTTGACCCTGTTCTTTCGATTAAAAATAATATCATATCTTTAGTGTAGCGGTTATCGCATCCGCCTCACTCCCGGAAGGCCACAGGTTCGAAACCGCGAAGTTTTTTTTTGCTTGGAACATGCAAAGACCTTTATAATTATCCGAACATTTGTGTCAAGGTCACATTATTTACATCCCCGTATCTCTGGTAGAACCAGAGTTACGAGCCTCCAGAATTTAGTCTAATGTATTTCCTATGAAGGGGTTTGTTTGTTTACGATTAGCTTAATTACTCGACTACTGTTTGTCGTAGCCCTAATTCTTAGTATGGCTAGATGGGGGACAAATTGGTCTATAACATACTCAAAGGACATCCCCGTATCTCCAGTAGAAACAGAGTTACGAGCCTGTAAAGTATATTTTCAAAAATCAAAAGTAACCTTCTAACAATAAGTGAGACAAAAAGTAAGTTGACGACGATATTGAGGTAGCCTCAAGTTTAAAGTATCCTTGTATGGGGAGCAAAGAGTACTATAACATATCCAAAGGTGATCCCAGTATCTCTTGTAGAACAAGAGTTATGAGCCTCCAAAGTTTAGTGCAAAAATCATAAGTAACATAATAAAAATAAGTGAGACGATACCAAAGTTGACGAACATTTTGCTTAATATCTCGACCCCTTTTTTTCGTAGCTCAATGTTTTTAGTATGGTTAGATGGGGACAATTTGGACTATATCATATCCTAAGGACATCCCGGTATCTATAGTAGACACAGAGTTATGGGCCTGCAAAGTATAGTCTAATGCATTTTCTATGGAGGGGTTTGTTTGTTCACGTATTGCTTAATTACTTGACCCTGTTCTTTCGATTAAAAATAATAACATATCTTTAGTGTAGCGGTTATCGCATCCGCCTCACTCCCGGAAGGCCACAGGTTCGAAACCGCGAAGTTTTCTTTTTGCTTGGAACATGCAAAGACCTTTATAATTATCCGAACATTTGTGTCAAGGTCACATTATTTACATCCCCGTATCTCTGGTAGAACCAGAGTTACGAGCCTCCAGAATTTAGTCTAATGTATTTCCTATGAAGGGGTTTGTTTGTTTACGATTAGCTTAATTACTCGACTACTGTTTGTCGTAGCCCTAATTCTTAGTATGGCTAGATGGGGGACAAATTGGTCTATAACATACTCAAAGGACATCCCCGTATCTCCAGTAGAAACAGAGTTACGAGCCTGCAAAGTTTATTTTCAAAAATCAAAAGTAACCTTCTAACAATAAGTGAGACAAAAAGTAAGTTGACGACGATATTGAGGTAGCCTCAAGTTTAAAGTATCCTTGTATGGGGAGCAAAGAGTACTATAACATATCCAAAGGAGATCCCAGTATCTCTTGTAGAACAAGAGTTATGAGCCTCCAAAGTTTAGTGCAAAAATCATAAGTAACATAATAAAAATAAGTGAGACGATACCAAAGTTGACGAACATTTTGCTTAATATCTCGACCCCTGTTTGTCGTAGCTCAATGTTTTTAGTATGGTTAGATGGGGGACAATTTGGACTATATCATATCCTAAGGACATCCCGGTATCTCTAGTAGACACAGAGTTATGGGCCTGCAAAGTATAGTCTAATGCATTTTCTCTGGAGGGGTTTGTTTGTTCACGTATTGCTTAATTACTTGACCCTGTTCTTTCGTTTAAAAATAATAACATATCTTTAGTGTAGCGGTTATCGTATCCGCCTCACTCCCGGAAGGCCACAGGTTCGAAACCGCGAAGTTTTCTTTTTGCTTGGAACATGCAAAGACCTTTATAATTATCCGAACATTTGTGTCAAGGTCACATTATTTACATCCCCGTATCTCTGGTAGAACCAGAGTTACGAGCCTCCAGAATTTAGTCTAATGTATTTCCTATGAAGGGGTTTGTTTGTTTACGATTAGCTTAATTACTCGACTACTGTTTGTCGTAGCCCTAATTCTTAGTATGGCTAGATGGGGGACAAATTGGTCTATAACATACTCAAAGGACATCCCCGTATCTCCAGTAGAAACAGAGTTACGAGCCTGCAAAGTTTATTTTCAAAAATCAAAAGTAACCTTCTAACAATAAGTGAGACAAAAAATAAGTTGACGACGATATTCAGGTAGCCTCAAGTTTAAAGTATCCTTGTATGGGGAGCAAAGAGTACTATAACATATCCAAAGGAGATCCCAGTATCTCTTGTAGAACAAGAGTTATGAGCCTCCAAAGTTTAGTGCAAAAATCATAAGTAACATAATAAAAATAAGTGAGACGATACCAAACTTGACGAACATTTTGCTTAATATCTCGGCCCCTGTTTGTCGTAGCTCAATGTTTTTAGTATGGTTAGATGGGGGACAAATTGGACTAAAACATACTCAAAGGACATCCCCGTATCTCCAGTAGAAACAGAGTTACGAGCCTGCAAAGTATAGTCTAATGCATTTTCTATGGAGGGGTTTGTTTGTTCACGTATTGCTTAATTACTTGACCCTGTTCCTTCGATTAAAAATAATAACATATCTTTAGTGTAGCGGTTATCGCATCCGCCTCACTTCCGGAAGGCCACAGGTTCGAAACCGCGAAGTTTTTTTTTTGCTTGGAACATGCAAAGACCTTTATAATTATCCGAACATTTGTGTCAAGGTCACATTATTTACATCCCCGTATCTCTGGTAGAACCAGAGTTACGAGCCTCCAGAATTTAGTCTAATGTATTTCCTATGGAGGGGTTTGTTTGTTTACGATTAGCTTAATTACTCGACTACTGTTTGTCGTAGCCCTAATTCTTAGTATGGCTAGATGTTGGACAAATTGGTCTATAACATACTCAAAGGACATCCCCGTATCTCCAGTAGAAACAGAGTTACGAGCCTGCAAAGTATAGTCTAATGCATTTTCTATGGAGGGGTTTGTTTGTTCACGTATTGCTTAATTACTTGACCCTGTTCCTTCGATTAAAAATAATAACATATCTTTAGTAAAGCGGTTATCGCATCCGCCTCACTCCCGGAAGGCCACAGGTTCGAAACCGCGAAGTTTTTTTTTTTTGCTTGGAACATGCAAAGACCTGTATAATTATCCGAACATTTGTGTCAAGGTCACATTATTTACATCCCCGTATCTCTGGTAGAACCAGAGTTACGAGCCTCCAGAATTTAGTCTAATGTATTTCCTATGGAGGGGTTTGTTTGTTTTCGATTAGCTTAATTAATCGACTACTGTTTGTCGTAGCCCTAATTCTTAGTATGGCTAGATGGGGGACAAATTGGTCTATAACATACTCAAAGGACATCCCCGTATCTCCAGTAGAAACAGAGTTACGAGCCTGCAAAGTTTATTTTCAAAAATCAAAAGTAACCTTCTAACAATAAGTGAGACAAAAAATAAGTTGACGACGATATTCAAGTAGCCTCAAGTTTAAAGTATCCTTGAATGGGGAGCAAAGAGTACTATAACATATCCAATGGAGATCCCAGTATCTCTTGTAGAACAAGAGTTATGAGCCTCCAAAATTTAGTGCAAAAATCATAAGTAACATAATAAAAATAAGTGAGACGATACCAAAGTTGAAGAACATTTTGCTTAATATCTCGGCCCCTGTTTGTCGTAGCTCAATGTTTTTAGTATGGTTTGATGGGGGACAAATTGGACTTAAACAGACTCAAAAGACATCCCCGTATCTCCAGTAGAAACAGAGTTACGAGCCTGCAAATATAGTCCAATGCATTTTCTATGGAGGGGTTTGTTTGTTCACGTATTGCTTAATTACTTGACCCTGTTCTTTCGATTAAAAATAATAACATATCTTTAGTGTAGCGGTTATCGCATCCGCCTCACTCCCGGAAGGCCACAGGTTCAAAACCGCGAAGTTTTTTTTTTTTGCTTGGAACATGCAATGACCTTTATAATTATCCGAACATTTGTGTCAAGGTCACATTATTTACATCCCCGTATCTCTGTAAAAACCAGAGTTACGAGCCTCCAGAATTTAGTCTAATGTATTTCCTATGGAGGGGTTTGTTTGTTTACGATTAGCTTAATTACTCGACTACTGTTTGTCGTAGCCCTAATTCTTAGTATGGCTAGATGTTGGACAAATTGGTCTATAACATACTCAAAGGACATCCCCGTATCTCCAGTAGAAACAGAGTTACGAGCCTGCAAAGTATAGTCTAATGCATTTTCTATGGAGGGGTTTGTTTGTTCACGTATTGCTTAATTACTTGACCCTGTTCCTTCGATTAAAAATAATAACATATCTTTAGTAAAGCGGTTATCGCATCCGCCTCACTCCCGGAAGGCCACAGATTCGAAACCGCGAAGTTTTTTTTTTTTGCTTGGAACATGCAAAGACCTGTATAATTATCCGAACATTTGTGTCAAGGTCACATTATTTACATCCCCGTATCTCTGGTAGAACCAGAGTTACGAGCCTCCAGAATTTAGTCTAATGTATTTCCTATGGAGGGGTTTGTTTGTTTTCGATTAGCTTAATTAATCGACTACTGTTTGTCGTAGCCCTAATTCTTAGTATGGCTAGATGGGGGACAAATTGGTCTATAACATACTCAAAGGACATCCCCGTATCTCCAGTAGAAACAGAGTTACGAGCCTGCAAAGTTTATTTTCAAAAATCAAAAGTAACCTTCTAACAATAAGTGAGACAAAAAATAAGTTGACGACGATATTCAAGTAGCCTCAAGTTTAAAGTATCCTTGAATGGGGAGCAAAGAGTACTATAACATATCCAATGGAGATCCCAGTATCTCTTGTAGAACAAGAGTTATGAGCCTCCAAAATTTAGTGCAAAAATCATAAGTAACATAATAAAAATAAGTGAGACGATACCAAAGTTGAAGAACATTTTGCTTAATATCTCGGCCCCTGTTTGTCGTAGCTCAATGTTTTTAGTATGGTTTGATGGGGGACAAATTGGACTTAAACAGACTCAAAGGACATCCCCGTATCTCCAGTAGAAACAGAGTTACGAGCCTGCAAATATAGTCCAATGCATTTTCTATGGAGGGGTTTGTTTGTTCACGTATTGCTTAATTACTTGACCCTGTTCTTTCGATTAAAAATAATAACATATCTTTAGTGTAGCGGTTATCGCATCCGCCTCACTCCCGGAAGGCCACAGGTTCAAAACCGCGAAGTTTTTTTTTTTTGCTTGGAACATGGAATGACCTTTATAATTATCCGAACATTTGTGTCAAGGTCACATTATTTACATCCCCGTATCTCTGTAAAAACCAGAGTTACGAGCCTCCAGAATTTAGTCTAATGTATTTCCTATTTAGGGGTTTGTTTGTTTACGATTAGCTTAATTACTCGACTACTGTTTGTCGTAGCCCTAATTCTTAGTATGGCTAGATGGGGGACAAATTGGTCTATAACATACTCAAAGGACATCCCCGTATCTCCAGTAGAAACAGAGTTACGAGCCTGCAAAGTTTATTTTCAAAAATCAAAAGTAACCTTCTAACAATAAGTGAGACAAAAAATAAGTTGACGACGATATTCAGGTAGCCTCAAGTTTAAAGTATCCTTGTATGGGGAGCAAAGAGTACTATAACATATCCAAAGGAGATCCCAGTATCTCTTGTAGAACAAGAGTTATGAGCCTCCAAAGTTTAGTGCAAAAATCATAAGTAACATAATAAAAATAAGTGAGACGATACCAAAGTTGACGAACATTTTGCTTAATATCTCGGCCCCTGTTTGTCGTAGCTCAATGTTTTTAGTATGGTTAGATGGGGGACAAATTGGACTAAAACATACTCAAAGGACATCCCCGTATCTCAAGTAGAAACAGAGTTACGAGCCTGCAAAGTATAGTCTAATGCATTTTCTATGGAGGGGTTTGTTTGTTCACGTATTGCTTAATTACTTGACCCTGTTCTTTCGATTAAAAATAATAACATATCTTTAGTGCAGCGGTTATCGCATCCGCCTCACTCCTGGAAGGCCACAGGTTCGAAACCGCGAAGTTTTTTTTTTTGCTTGGAACATGCAAAGACCTTTATAATTATCCGAACATTTGTGTCAAGGTCACATTATTTACATCCCCGTATCTCTGGTAGAACCAGAGTTACGAGCCTCCAGAATTTAGTCTAATGTATTTACTATGGAGGGGTTTGTTTGTTTACGATTAGCTTAATTACTCGACTACTGTTTGTCGTAGCCCTAATTCTTAGTATGGCTAGATGGGGGACAAATTGGTCTATAACATACTCAAAGGACATCCCCGTATCTCCAGTAGAAACAGAGTTACGAGCCTGCAAAGTATAGTCTAATGCATTTTCTATGGAGGGGTTTGTTTGCTCACGTATTGCTTAATTACTTGACCCTGTTTCTTCGATTAAAAATAATAACATATCTTTAGTGTAGCGGTTATCGCATCCGCCTCACTCCCGGAAGGCCACAGGTTCGAAACCGCGAAGTTTTTTTTTTTTTTGCTTGGAACATGCAAAGACCTGTATAATTATCCGAACATTTGTGTCAAGGTCACATTATTTACATCCCCGTATCTCTGGTAGAACCAGAGTTACGAGCCTCCAGAATTTAGTCTAATGTATTTCCTATGGAGGGGTTTGTTTGTTTTAATGATTAGCTTAATTACTCGACTACTGTTTGTCGTAGCCCTAATTCTTAGTATGGCTAGATGGGGGACAAATTGGTCTATAACATACTCAAAGGACATCCCCGTATCTCCAGTAGAAACAGAGTTACGAGCCTGCAAAGTTTATTTTCAAAAATCAAAAGTAACCTTCTAACAATAAGTGAGACAAAAAATAAGTTGACGACGATTTTCAGGTAGCCTCAAGTTTAAAGTATCCTTGTATGGGGAGCAAAGAGTACTATAACATATCCAAAGGAGATCCCAGTATCTCTTGTAGAACAAGAGTTATGAGCCTCCAAAGTTTAGTGCAAAAATCATAAGTAACATAATAAAAATAAGTGAGACGATACCAAAGTTGACGAACATTTTGCTTAATATCTCGGCCCCTGTTTGTCGTAGCTCAATGTTTTTAGTATGGTTAGATGGGGGACAAATTGGACTAAAACATACTCAAAGGACATCCCCGTATCTCGAGTAGAAACAGAGTTACGAGCCTGCAAAATATAGTCTAATGCATTTTCTATGGAGGGGTTTGTTTGTTCACGTATTGCTTAATTACTTGACCCTGTTCTTTCGATTAAAAATAATAACATATCTTTAGTGTAGCGGTTATCGCATCCGCCTCACTTCCGGAAGGCCACAGGTTTGAAACCGCGAAGTTTTTTTTTTTTGCTTGGAACATGCAAAGACCTTTATAATTATCCGAACATTTGTGTCAAGGTCACATTATTTACATCCCCGTATCTCTGGTAGAACCAGAGTTACGAGCCTCCAGAATTTAGTCTAATGTATTTACTATGAAGGGGTTTGTTTGTTTACGATTAGCTTAATTACTCGACTACTGTTTGTCGTAGCCCTAATTCTTAGTATGGCTAGATGGGGGACAAATTGGTCTATAACATACTCAAAGGACATCCCCGTATCTCCAGTAGAAACAGAGTTACGAGCCTGCAAAGTATAGTCTAATGCATTTTCTATGGAGGGGTTTGTTTGTTCACGTATTGCTTAATTACTTGACCCTGTTCCTTCGATTAAAAATAATAACATATCTTTAGTGTAGCGGTTATCGCATCCGCCTCACTCCCGGAAGGCCACAGGTTCGAAACCGCGAAGTTTTCTTTTGCTTGGAACATGCAAAGACCTTTATAATTATCCGAACATTTGTGTCAAGGTCACATTATTTACATCCCCGTATCTCTGGTAGAACCAGAGTTACGAGCCTCCAGAATTTAGTCTAATGTATTTCCTATGGAGGAGGGGTTTGTTTGTTTACGATTAGCTTAATTACTCGACTACTGTTTGTCGTAGCCCTAATTCTTAGTATGGCTAGATGTTGGACAAATTGGTCTATAACATACTCAAAGGACATCTCCGTATCTCCAGTAGAAACAGAGTTACGAGCCTGCAAAGTATAGTATAATGCATTTTCTATGGAGGGGTTTGTTTGTTCACGTATTGCTTAATTACTTGACCCTTTTCCTTCGATTAAAAATAATAACATATCTTTAGTGTAGCGGTTATCGCATCCGCCTCACTCCCGGAAGGCCACAGGTTCGAAACCGCGAAGTTTTTTTTTTGCTTGGAACATGCAAAGACCTTTATAATTATCCGAACATTTGTGTCAAGGTCACATTATTTACATCCCCGTATCTCTGGTAGAACCAGAGTTACGAGCCTCCAGAATTTAGTCTAATGTATTTCCTATGGAGGGGTTTGTTTGTTTTAATGATTAGCTTAATTACTCGACTACTGTTTGTCGTAGCCCTAATTCTTAGTATGGCTAGATGGGGGACAAATTGGTCTATAACATACTCAAAGGACATCCCCGTATCTCCAGTAGAAACAGAGTTACGAGCGTGCAAAGTTTATTTTCAAAAATCAAAAGTAACCTTCTAACAATAAGTGAGACAAAAAATAAGTTGACGACGATATTCTGGGTAGCCTCAAGTTTAAAGTATCCTTGTATGGGGAGCAAAGAGTACTATAACATATCCAAAGGAGATCCCAGTATCTCTTGTAGAACAAGAGTTATGAGCCTCCAAAGTTTAGTGCAAAAATCATAAGTAACATAATAAAAATAAGTGAGACGATACCAAAGTTGACGAACATTTTGCTTAATATCTCGGCCCCTGTTTGTCTTAGCTCAATGTTTTTAGTATGGTTAGATGGGGGACAAATTGGACTAAAACATACTCAAAGGACATCCCCGTATCTCAAGTAGAAACAGAGTTACGAGCCTGCAAAGTATAGTCTTATGCATTTTCTATGGAGGGGTTTGTTTGTTCACGTATTGCTTAATTACTTGACCCTGTTCTTTCGATTAAAAATAATAACATATCTTTAGTGCAGCGGTTATCGCATCCGCCTCACTCCTGGAAGGCCACAGGTTCGAAACCGCGAAGTTTTTTTTTTGCTTGGAACATGCAAAGACCTTTATAATTATCCGAACAATTGTGTCAAGGTCACATTATTTACATCCCCGTATCTCTGGTAGAACCAGAGTTACGAGCCTCCAGAATTTAGTCTAATGTATTTACTATGGAGGGGTTTGTTTGTTTACGATTAGCTTAATTACTCGACTACTGTTTGTCGTAGCCCTAATTCTTAGTATGGCTAGATGGGGGACAAATTGGTCTATAACATACTCAAAGGACATCCCCGTATCTCCAGTAGAAACAGAGTTACGAGCCTGCAAAGTATAGTCTAATGCATTTTCTATGGAGGGGTTTGTTTGTTCACGTATTGCTTAATTACTTGACCCTGTTCCTTCGATTAAAAATAATAACATATCTTTAGTGTAGCGGTTATCGCATCCGCCTCACTCCCGGAAGGCCACAGGTTCGAAACCGCGAAGTTTTTTTTTTTTTTGCTTGGAACATGCAAAGACCTGTATAATTATCCGAACATTTGTGTCAAGGTCACATTATTTACATCCCCGTATCTCTGGTAGAACCAGAGTTACGAGCCTCCAGAATTTAGTCTAATGTATTTACTATGAAGGGGTTTGTTTGTTTACGATTAGCTTAATTACTCGACTACTGTTTGTCGTAGCCCTAATTCTTAGTATGGCTAGATGGGGGACAAATTGGTCTATAACATACTCAAAGGACATCCCCGTATCTCCAGTAGAAACAGAGTTACGAGCCTGCAAAGTATAGTCTAATGCATTTTCTATGGAGGGGTTTGTTTGTTCACGTATTGCTTAATTACTTGACCCTGTTCCTTCGATTAAAAATAATAACATATCTTTAGTGTAGCGGTTATCGCATCCGCCTCACTCCCGGAAGGCCACAGGTTCGAAACCGCGAAGTTTTCTTTTGCTTGGAACATGCAAAGACCTTTATAATTATCCGAACATTTGTGTCAAGGTCACATTATTTACATCCCCGTATCTCTGGTAGAACCAGAGTTACGAGCCTCCAGAATTTAGTCTAATGTATTTCCTATGGAGGAGGGGTTTGTTTGTTTACGATTAGCTTAATTACTCGACTACTGTTTGTCGTAGCCCTAATTCTTAGTATGGCTAGATGTTGGACAAATTGGTCTATAACATACTCAAAGGACATCTCCGTATCTCCAGTAGAAACAGAGTTACGAGCCTGCAAAGTATAGTATAATGCATTTTCTATGGAGGGGTTTGTTTGTTCACGTATTGCTTAATTACTTGACCCTTTTCCTTCGATTAAAAATAATAACATATCTTTAGTGTAGCGGTTATCGCATCCGCCTCACTCCCGGAAGGCCACAGGTTCGAAACCGCGAAGTTTTTTTTTTGCTTGGAACATGCAAAGACCTTTATAATTATCCGAACATTTGTGTCAAGGTCACATTATTTACATCCCCGTATCTCTGGTAGAACCAGAGTTACGAGCCTCCAGAATTTAGTCTAATGTATTTCCTATGGAGGGGTTTGTTTGTTTTAATGATTAGCTTAATTACTCGACTACTGTTTGTCGTAGCCCTAATTCTTAGTATGGCTAGATGGGGGACAAATTGGTCTATAACATACTCAAAGGACATCCCCGTATCTCCAGTAGAAACAGAGTTACGAGCGTGCAAAGTTTATTTTCAAAAATCAAAAGTAACCTTCTAACAATAAGTGAGACAAAAAATAAGTTGACGACGATATTCTGGGTAGCCTCAAGTTTAAAGTATCCTTGTATGGGGAGCAAAGAGTACTATAACATATCCAAAGGAGATCCCAGTATCTCTTGTAGAACAAGAGTTATGAGCCTCCAAAGTTTAGTGCAAAAATCATAAGTAACATAATAAAAATAAGTGAGACGATACCAAAGTTGACGAACATTTTGCTTAATATCTCGGCCCCTGTTTGTCTTAGCTCAATGTTTTTAGTATGGTTAGATGGGGGACAAATTGGACTAAAACATACTCAAAGGACATCCCCGTATCTCAAGTAGAAACAGAGTTACGAGCCTGCAAAGTATAGTCTTATGCATTTTCTATGGAGGGGTTTGTTTGTTCACGTATTGCTTAATTACTTGACCCTGTTCTTTCGATTAAAAATAATAACATATCTTTAGTGCAGCGGTTATCGCATCCGCCTCACTCCTGGAAGGCCACAGGTTCGAAACCGCGAAGTTTTTTTTTTGCTTGGAACATGCAAAGACCTTTATAATTATCCGAACAATTGTGTCAAGGTCACATTATTTACATCCCCGTATCTCTGGTAGAACCAGAGTTACGAGCCTCCAGAATTTAGTCTAATGTATTTACTATGGAGGGGTTTGTTTGTTTACGATTAGCTTAATTACTCGACTACTGTTTGTCGTAGCCCTAATTCTTAGTATGGCTAGATGGGGGACAAATTGGTCTATAACATACTCAAAGGACATCCCCGTATCTCCAGTAGAAACAGAGTTACGAGCCTGCAAAGTATAGTCTAATGCATTTTCTATGGAGGGGTTTGTTTGTTCACGTATTGCTTAATTACTTGACCCTGTTCCTTCGATTAAAAATAATAACATATCTTTAGTGTAGCGGTTATCGCATCCGCCTCACTCCCGGAAGGCCACAGGTTCGAAACCGCGAAGTTTTTTTTTTTTTTTTGCTTGGAACATGCAAAGACCTGTATAATTATCCGAACATTTGTGTCAAGGTCACATTATTTACATCCCCGTATCTCTGGTAGAACCAGAGTTACGAGCCTCCAGAATTTAGTCTAATGTATTTCCTATGGAGGGGTTTGTTTGATTTAATGATTAGCTTAATTACTCGACTACTGTTTGTCGTAGCCCTAATTCTTAGTATGGCTAGATGGGGGACAAATTGGTCTATAACATACTCAAAGGACATCCCCGTATCTCCAGTAGAAACAGAGTTACGAGCGTGCAAAGTTTATTTTCAAAAATCAAAAGTAACCTTCTAACAATAAGTGAGACAAAAAATAAGTTGACGACGATATTCTGGGTAGCCTCAAGTTTAAAGTATCCTTGTATGGGGAGCAAAGAGTACTATAACATATCCAAAGGAGATCCCAGTATCTCTTGTAGAACAAGAGTTATGAGCCTCCAAAGTTTAGTGCAAAAATCATAAGTAACATAATAAAAATAAGTGAGACGATACCAAAGTTGACGAACATTTTGCTTAATATCTCGGCCCCTGTTTGTCTTAGCTCAATGTTTTTAGTATGGTTAGATGGGGGACAAATTGGACTAAAACATACTCAAAGGACATCCCCGTATCTCAAGTAGAAACAGAGTTACGAGCCTGCAAAGTATAGTCTTATGCATTTTCTATGAAGGGGTTTGTTTGTTCACGTATTGCTTAATTACTTGACCCTGTTCTTTCGATTAAAAATAATAACATATCTTTAGTGCAGCGGTTATCGCATCCGCCTCACTCCTGGAAGGCCACAGGTTCGAAACCGCGAAGTTTTTTTTTTGCTTGGAACATGCAAAGACCTTTATAATTATCCGAACATTTGTGTCAAGGTCACATTATTTACATCCCCGTATCTCTGGTAGAACCAGAGTTACGAGCCTCCAGAATTTAGTCTAATGTATTTACTATGGAGGGGTTTGTTTGTTTACGATTAGCTTAATTACTCGACTACTGTTTGTCGTAGCCCTAATTCTTAGTATGGCTAGATGGGGGACAAATTGGTCTATAACATACTCAAAGGACATCCCCGTATCTCCAGTAGAAACAGAGTTACGAGCCTGCAAAGTATAGTCTAATGCATTTTCTATGGAGGGGTTTGTTTGTTCACGTATTGCTTAATTACTTGACCCTGTTCCTTCGATTAAAAATAATAACATATCTTTAGTGTAGCGGTTATCGCATCCGCCTCACTCCCGGAAGGCCACAGGTTCGAAACCGCGAAGTTTTTTTTTTTTTTGCTTGGAACATGCAAAGACCTGTATAATTATCCGAACATTTGTGTCAAGGTCACATTATTTACATCCCCGTATCTCTGGTAGAACCAGAGTTACGAGCCTCCAGAATTTAGTCTAATGTATTTCCTATGGAGGGGTTTGTTTGTTTTAATGATTAGCTTAATTACTCGACTACTGTTTGTCGTAGCCCTAATTCTTAGTATGGCTAGATGGGGGACAAATTGGTCTATAACATACTCAAAGGACATCCCCGTATCTCCAGTAGAAACAGAGTTACGAGCGTGCAAAGTTTATTTTCAAAAATCAAAAGTAACCTTCTAACAATAAGTGAGACAAAAAATAAGTTGACGACGATATTCTGGGTAGCCTCAAGTTTAAAGTATCCTTGTATGGGGAGCAAAGAGTACTATAACATATCCAAAGGAGATCCCAGTATCTCTTGTAGAACAAGAGTTATGAGCCTCCAAAGTTTAGTGCAAAAATCATAAGTAACATAATAAAAATAAGTGAGACGATACCAAAGTTGACGAACATTTTGCTTAATATCTCGGCCCCTGTTTGTCTTAGCTCAATGTTTTTAGTATGGTTAGATGGGGGACAAATTGGACTAAAACATACTCAAAGGACATCCCCGTATCTCAAGTAGAAACAGAGTTACGAGCCTGCAAAGTATAGTCTTATGCATTTTCTATGAAGGGGTTTGTTTGTTCACGTATTGCTTAATTACTTGACCCTGTTCTTTCGATTAAAAATAATAACATATCTTTAGTGCAGCGGTTATCGCATCCGCCTCACTCCTGGAAGGCCACAGGTTCGAAACCGCGAAGTTTTTTTTTTGCTTGGAACATGCAAAGACCTTTATAATTATCCGAACATTTGTGTCAAGGTCACATTATTTACATCCCCGTATCTCTGGTAGAACCAGAGTTACGAGCCTCCAGAATTTAGTCTAATGTATTTACTATGGAGGGGTTTGTTTGTTTACGATTAGCTTAATTACTCGACTACTGTTTGTCGTAGCCCTAATTCTTAGTATGGCTAGATGGGGGACAAATTGGTCTATAACATACTCAAAGGACATCCCCGTATCTCCAGTAGAAACAGAGTTACGAGCCTGCAAAGTATAGTCTAATGCATTTTCTATGGAGGGGTTTGTTTGTTCACGTATTGCTTAATTACTTGACCCTGTTCCTTCGATTAAAAATAATAACATATCTTTAGTGTAGCGGTTATCGCATCCGCCTCACTCCCGGAAGGCCACAGGTTCGAAACCGCGAAGTTTTTTTTTTTTTTTGCTTGGAACATGCAAAGACCTGTATAATTATCCGAACATTTGTGTCAAGGTCACATTATTTACATCCCCGTATCTCTGGTAGAACCAGAGTTACGAGCCTCCAGAATTTAGTCTAATTTATTTCCTATGGAGGGGTTTGTTTGTTTACGATTAGCTTAATTACTCGACTACTGTTTGTCGTAGCCCTAATTCTTAGTATGGCTAGATGGGGGACAAATTGGTCTATAACATACTCAAAGGACATCCCCGTATCTCCAGTAGAAACAGAGTTACGAGCCTGCAAATTATAGTCTAATGCATTTTCTATGGAGGGGTTTGTTTGTTCACGTATTGCTTAATTACTTGACCCTGTTCCTTCGATTAAAAATAATAACATATCTTTAGTGTAGCGGTTATCGCATCCGCCTCACTCCCGGAAGGCCACAGGTTCGAAACCGCGAAGTTTTTTTTTTGCTTGGAACATGCAAAGACCTTTATAATTATCCGAACATTTGTGTCAAGGTCACATTATTTACATCCCCGTATCTCTGGTAGAACCAGAGTTACGAGCCTCCAGAATTTAGTCTAATGTATTTCCTATGGAGGGGTTTGTTTGTTTTAATGATTAGCTTAATTACTCGACTACTGTTTGTCGTAGCCCTAATTCTTAGTATGGCTAGATGGGGGACAAATTGGTCTATAACATACTCAAAGGACATCCCCGTATCTCCAGTAGAAACAGAGTTACGAGCCTGCAAAGTTTATTTTCAAAAATCAAAAGTAACCTTCTAACAATAAGTGAGACAAAAAATAAGTTGACGACGATATTCTGGGTAGCCTCAAGTTTAAAGTATCCTTGTATGGGGAGCAAAGAGTACTATAACATATCCAAAGGAGATCCCAGTATCTCTTGTAGAACAAGAGTTATGAGCCTCCAAAGTTTAGTGCAAA
Source organism: Phalangium opilio (assembly GCF_054372755.1). Taxonomy (NCBI): domain Eukaryota; kingdom Metazoa; phylum Arthropoda; class Arachnida; order Opiliones; family Phalangiidae; genus Phalangium; species Phalangium opilio. The sequence goes on along the minus strand of NW_028324192.1, from coordinate 1,334,868 downwards.
AATCATAAGTAACATAATAAAAATAAGTGAGACGATACCAAAGTTGACGAACATTTTGCTTAATATCTCGGCCCCTGTTTGTCTTAGCTCAATGTTTTTAGTATGGTTAGATGGGGGACAAATTGGACTAAAACATACTCAAAGGACATCCCCGTATCTCAAGTAGAAACAGAGTTACGAGCCTGCAAAGTATAGTCTTATGCATTTTCTATGGAGGGGTTTGTTTGTTCACGTATTGCTTAATTACTTGACCCTGTTCTTTCGATTAAAAATAATAACATATCTTTAGTGTAGCGGTTATCGCATCCGCCTCACTCCCGGAAGGCCACAGGTTCGAAACCGCGAAGTTTTTTTTTTTTGCTTGGAACATGCAAAGACCTGTATAATTATCCGAACATTTGTGTCAAGGTCACATTATTTACATCCCCGTATCTCTGGTAGAACCAGAGTTACGAGCCTCCAGAATTTAGTCTAATTTATTTCCTATGGAGGGGTTTGTTTGTTTACGATTAGCTTAATTACTCGACTACTGTTTGTCGTAGCCCTAATTCTTAGTATGGCTAGATGGGGGACAAATTGGTCTATAACATACTCAAAGGACATCCCCGTATCTCCAGTAGAAACAGAGTTACGAGCCTGCAAATTATAGTCTAATGCATTTTCTATGGAGGGGTTTGTTTGTTCACGTATTGCTTAATTACTTGACCCTGTTCCTTCGATTAAAAATAATAACATATCTTTAGTGTAGCGGTTATCGCATCCGCCTCACTCACGGAAGGCCACAGGTTCGAAACCGCGAAGTTTTTTTTTTTTGCTTGGAACATGCAAAGACCTTTATAATTATCCGAACATTTGTGTCAAGGTCACATTATTTACATCCCCGTATCTCTGGTAGAACCAGAGTTACGAGCCTCCAGAATTTAGTCGAATGTATTTCCTATGGAGGGGTTTGTTTGTTTACGATTAGCTTAATTACTCGACTACTGTTTGTCGTAGCCCTAATTCTTAGTATGGCTAGATGGGGGACAAATTGGTCTATAACATACTCAAAGGACATCCCCGTATCTCCAGTAGAAACAGAGTTACGAGCCTGCAAAGTTTATTTTCAAAAATCAAAAGTAACCTTCTAACAATAAGTGAGACAAAAAATAAGTTGACGACGATATTTTGGGTAGCCTCAAGTTTAAAGTATCCTTGTATGGGGAGCAAAGAGTACTATAACATATCCAAAGGAGATCCCAGTATCTCTTGTAGAACAAGAGTTATGAGCCTCCAAAGTTTAGTGCAAAAATCATAAGTAACATAATAAAAATAAGTGAGACGATACCAAAGTTGACGAACATTTTGCTTAATATCTCGGCCCCTGTTTGTCGTAGCTCAATGTTTTTAGTATGGTTAGATGGGGGACAAATTGGACTAAAACATACTCAAAGGACAACCCCGTATCTCAAGTAGAAACAGAGTTACGAGCCTGCAAAGTATAGTCTAATGCATTTTCTATGGAGGGGTTTGTTTGTTCACGTATTGCTTAATTACTTGACCCTGTTCTTTCGATTAAAAATAATAACATATCTTTAGTGCAGCGGTTATCGCATCCGCCTCACTCCTGGAAGGCCACAGGTTCGAAACCGCGAAGTTTTTTTTTTTTTGCTTGGAACATGCAAAGACCTTTATAATTATCCGAACATTTGTGTCAAGGTCACATTATTTACATCCCCGTATCTCTGGTAGAACCAGAGTTACGAGCCTCCAGAATTTAGTCTAATGTATTTACTATGGAGGGGTTTGTTTGTTTACGATTAGCTTAATTACTCGACTACTGTTTGTCGTAGCCCTAATTCTTAGTATGGCTAGATGGGGGACAAATTGGTCTATAACATACTCAAAGGACATCACCGTATCTCCAGTAGAAACAGAGTTACGAGCCTGCAAAGTATAGTCTAATGCATTTTCTATGGAGGGGTTTGTTTGTTCACGTATTGCTTAATTACTTGACCCTGTTCCTTCGATTAAAAATAATAACATATCTTTAGTGTAGCGGTTATCGCATCCGCCTCACTCCCGGAAGGCCACAGGTTCGAAACCGCGAAGTTTTTTTTTTTTGCTTGGAACATGCAAAGACCTGTATAATTATCCGAACATTTGTGTCAAGGTCACATTATTTACATCCCCGTATCTCTGGTAGAACCAGAGTTACGAGCCTCCAGAATTTAGTCTAATGTATTTCCTATGGAGGGGTTTGTTTGTTTACGATTAGCTTAATTACTCGACTACTGTTTGTCGTAGCCCTAATTCTTAGTATGGCTAGATGGGGGACAAATTGGTCTATAACATACTCAAAGGACATCCCCGTATCTCCAGTAGAAACAGAGTTACGAGCCTGCAAAGTTTATTTTCAAAAATCAAAAGTAACCTTCTAACAATAAGTGAGACAAAAAATAAGTTGACGACGATATTCAGGTAGCCTCAAGTTTAAAGTATCCTTGTATGGGGAGCAAAGAGTACTATAACATATCCAAAGGAGATCCCAGTATCTCTTGTAGAACAAGAGTTATGAGCCTCCAAAGTTTAGTGCAAAAATCATAAGTAACATAATAAAAATAAGTGAGACGATACCAAAGTTGACGAACATTTTGCTTAATATCTCGGCCCCTGTTTGTCGTAGCTCAATGTTTTTAGTATGGTTAGATGGGGGACAAATTGGACTAAAACATACTCAAAGGACATCCCCGTATCTCCAGTAGAAACAGAGTTACGAGCCTGCAAAGTATAGTCTAATGCATTTTCTATGGAGGGGCTTGTTTGTTCACGTATTGCTTAATTACTTGACCCTGTTCCTTCGATTAAAAATAATAACATATCTTTAGTAAAGCGGTTACCGCATCCGCCTCACTCCCGGAAGACCACAGGTTCGAAACCGCGAAGTTTTTTTTTTTTGCTTGGAACATGCAAAGACCTGTATAATTATCCGAACATTTGTGTCAAGGTCACATTATTTACATCCCCGTATCTCTGGTAGAACCAGAGTTACGAGCCTCCAGAATTTAGTCTAATGTATTTCCTATGGAGGGGTTTGTTTGTTTACGATTAGCTTAATTACTCGACTACTGTTTGTCGTAGCCCTAATTCTTAGTATGGCTAGATGGGGGACAAATTGGTCTATAACATACTCAAAGGACATCCCCGTATCTCCAGTAGAAACAGAGTTACGAGCCTGCAAAGTTTATTTTCAAAAATCAAAAGTAACCTTCTAACAATAAGTGAGACAAAAAATAAGTTGACGACGATATTCAGGTAGCCTCAAGTTTAAAGTATCCTTGTATGGGGAGCAAAGAGTACTATAACATATCCAAAGGAGATCCCAGTATCTCTTGTAGAACAAGAGTTATGAGCCTCCAAAGTTTAGTGCAAAAATCATAAGTAACATAATAAAAATAAGTGAGACGATACCAAAGTTGACGAACATTTTGCTTAATATCTCGGCCCCTGTTTGTCGTAGCTCAATGTTTTTAGTATGGTTAGATGGGGGACAAATTGGACTAAAACATACTCAAAGGACATCCCCGTATCTCAAGTAGAAACAGAGTTACGAGCCTGCAAAGTATAGTCTTATGCATTTTCTATGGAGGGGTTTGTTTGTTCACGTATTGCTTAATTACTTGACCCTGTTCTTTCGATTAAAAATAATAACATATCTTTAGTGTAGCGGTTATCGCATCCGCCTCACTCCCGGAAGGCCACAGGTTCGAAACCGCGAAGTTTTTTTTTTTTGCTTGGAACATGCAAAGACCTGTATAATTATCCGAACATTTGTGTCAAGGTCACATTATTTACATCCCCGTATCTCTGGTAGAACCAGAGTTACGAGCCTCCAGAATTTAGTCTAATTTATTTCCTATGGAGGGGTTTGTTTGTTTACGATTAGCTTAATTACTCGACTACTGTTTGTCGTAGCCCTAATTCTTAGTATGGCTAGATGGGGGACAAATTGGTCTATAACATACTCAAAGGACATCCCCGTATCTCCAGTAGAAACAGAGTTACGAGCCTGCAAATTATAGTCTAATGCATTTTCTATGGAGGGGTTTGTTTGTTCACGTATTGCTTAATTACTTGACCCTGTTCCTTCGATTAAAAATAATAACATATCTTTAGTGTAGCGGTTATCGCATCCGCCTCACTCACGGAAGGCCACAGGTTCGAAACCGCGAAGTTTTTTTTTTTTGCTTGGAACATGCAAAGACCTTTATAATTATCCGAACATTTGTGTCAAGGTCACATTATTTACATCCCCGTATCTCTGGTAGAACCAGAGTTACGAGCCTCCAGAATTTAGTCGAATGTATTTCCTATGGAGGGGTTTGTTTGTTTACGATTAGCTTAATTACTCGACTACTGTTTGTCGTAGCCCTAATTCTTAGTATGGCTAGATGGGGGACAAATTGGTCTATAACATACTCAAAGGACATCCCCGTATCTCCAGTAGAAACAGAGTTACGAGCCTGCAAAGTTTATTTTCAAAAATCAAAAGTAACCTTCTAACAATAAGTGAGACAAAAAATAAGTTGACGACGATATTTTGGGTAGCCTCAAGTTTAAAGTATCCTTGTATGGGGAGCAAAGAGTACTATAACATATCCAAAGGAGATCCCAGTATCTCTTGTAGAACAAGAGTTATGAGCCTCCAAAGTTTAGTGCAAAAATCATAAGTAACATAATAAAAATAAGTGAGACGATACCAAAGTTGACGAACATTTTGCTTAATATCTCGGCCCCTGTTTGTCGTAGCTCAATGTTTTTAGTATGGTTAGATGGGGGACAAATTGGACTAAAACATACTCAAAGGACAACCCCGTATCTCAAGTAGAAACAGAGTTACGAGCCTGCAAAGTATAGTCTAAT